>NC_054827.1:65729942-68129942 GCF_018345385.1 Vulpes lagopus | reverse complement strand
GCCCTTTGCAGAGAACATGTTTGAGAGGCACCAGTGATTGCCTGCCTCTTACAATCCATTTAGAGAGTCAACCTCAAACCTTTCCTTAGGTAATGGGATTAGCACTCTGTTGGGACTACAATCCTTACAGATACAAATTTGTTTCTAAATGTCCTAGCTAGTAATCCTATGCTCTTTAACAGGTTTTATAATGTAATTGACACTCTTGGAATGGAAAACATAGATGGCAGACTTCTTTCTACTGGATCAGGAAATTCAGAGGCTTTAACAGAAAGTACTCTGTTTGGAGGAAGTTAAAATTAGTTGCTCCTGGTCTTTGTTCTTCAATGATAGTGTCATTGAAGGAATGTGATGAGTAAGCTGAATTTAGAATACAGTGATCCATAGATGCTTTTATAAGCTGTTCAACCATACATGAAGAAATTTCCTTTTAATGTCCTTAATTTTTATTATTTCAAGATAAAAATATATTAAGAAATATTTTCAGTTTCATAGCGCTTGATACTTTAAAAACCTTCTGAGCCAGTTAGTTTTAATATAAAAGGAATAAAAGTCCGGCAACCCTGTGGCTCAGCGGTTTAGCATTGCCTTCAGCCCAGGGTGTGATCCTGGAGACCCCGGATCGAGTGCCACACCTGGAGCCTGCTTCTCCCTCTGCCTGTGTTTCTTCCTCTCTCTCTCCGTCTGTGTCTCTCATGAATAAATGAATAAAATCTTAAAAAAAAAAAAAAAAGGAATAAAAGTCAAGAAGTGTTGGGTTCTTCTCTTCCCTATCCTCTTTCAGCAAGCCATCTTTTACTTCCCCAGAAGGATAATACAGGTATATTGAGACATTATGATCCTTGGAAAAGAAAACAAGATAAAATCTTAGTAAACTTGCTGTATAACATATTCCTGATCAAATTCTAATGTTTTTATTCCCTTTTACTGTTAATTATATCATAACATGAATAATGACTGAACATTGTAAACAAATATTATTACTTTGAGAAAATGCCTAAAAATCAAAATATACCAAGTCTGTTTTGTGAAGCATATTTTTTAATAGCTAGGATTCCAGTGAACTATAAAATTTGAGTTACAATATCTTTTGAAGATCACTTGAGTTTAATATAAATACTAGCCTTGTACTACATTGAGAAATTTAGATTAGACAGCAAGTATTATTGTATAGCAAACTTTGACCTGATAGTTGTTGTAATATTTTTCTTTTGAAATTGTGCTCATTTTTTTTCAAAAATGTTCTATTCATTTCCCTTTCATCTTCAATATATGGTGTTGACTATACCTTTACCTTGTCCTGATGGCTTCTGATCATAACCTTGTATATGAGTTGTGACTGTGCTGGAGAAACCCTGGGGTACACCGTAGGGAATAAGGACTTTGGCATCAGAGTCCTGATTTACTACTCGCTCTCTGACTGCCTGGTGTAAGTTCCTTGACCATTCTGAGCCTCAATCTTCTCATCTGTAAGGTGGGCCTGGTAATACAGATCTAGGGTAGTGGTAAGGGTTTCATGAGATGGAATTGCATCTAACAGTGTGTGGCATGGAGAAGGCATTTCCTAGTTTAGTAAGTTTAGTTCCTAGGTCATAGTAGCCAGAGATGGAAATGCAGATGATTGGGTTTGAGTTGGGGTTTGGGTTTGGTCAGCTTCATGCGTACATGCTGACTGCAGCCGCGGCCTTGATATTCATCATTGGTTATTTCTTTGTTTGCTTTTTATTAAAAAGAAGAAGACAAAGAAGAATGCAACTATGTAATCTCCAAGGTAGTATAATATGGCTGTCAGCATCAGCTGAAAATATGTATGACTTAAATCAACTACATTTGCAGATAAGAAATTCCTACCTCATAGGGTTATTTTAAAGACTCAAAGATATATAGCAATTCAAAGAGCTTTAGCACATGCTAAGTGCTCAGTAGAAGTAAGCTATTACTAATATAAAGATGTGACTCCTGTGATGGAGGTTAGGAACTCTGAATTTTGGCTGAAAATCATGTGTAAAGCATTTTCTGTGTATCTCAATATAAGCTAATCTTTATTTCATTTTTTTAAGGCTAAGCTTTTAATGGTTATAATTAACAATTAAAGTTGCTAAATTTTGGGAATATATTTGAGTATATATTTATTCAAACAAACAATCCCTTTTGGGTTTTTTATATATAGTCTTTAAAAGAGTCAAAAATTAGCAGACAGGTGTTTTTTTTGTTGTTGTTGTTGTTTTTAGAAAATCATACCTGGGAGAAATAATTCTAAATATATCTTATATCTTATCCAAATGTATGCGGATTGTGTGTGTATATTCCCTTTAGAAATCTCAGAATCTAGAAAGAATTTACTTGGTCCCTCTTTCTGGGTCCTGGCCTTATATCATGTCAGTAGTCCACTGGTCTAGCAACATATATAGAGTTCTTTCAGTCTGGTGGTAAATATTTGCATGTAACCCAGGCTTATGTCCAGTTGGCATACACTCATCTTCTACTAATTAAAAATACTGTACATAGCAAATTAAGCATTTTTGCTTTGAAAAAAATGGAGGGCCTAAAGCAGTCTCACAGATTTTAGAGGAATGATGCTCATCAGCTGTGAGACTTCTGACTCTGCTTTTTTTTTGATAATCTGAGTGTCAGGTTCACAAGGGAACTCAGAAGCCAACTATCTCAATTTATAGTTTAGAATACGAAGCTCAGGGTAGTTAAGGTACTGGCCTAGGGATGGGTCAGTTTTAACTTCTGTGTCAACTCTGGTCATTTGGGGTTATGGCTGTTTGGAGGCCATAGATTTGACATTCTTCAATTAGATCAAGATCACACAGATAGTTTGTGGCAGAGCTGGGACTAGAACCTAGTTCTTTCGGTTTCTAATCTCATTTTCATTTCTCCTGGTCATTTTATTGTAAAACTCATGGAAACCTTTATATTGAATACGTCTTTATAACCTTCTAATCCATTATGTAGGCATGAAAAGTTAAGATTCTGACATTTTTATTATATGCAAAGGAAGTGAACATTACCTTGTTAAAAATATCATGCTTATTATTCAATTTTGAAACTGCAGACAAGATGTGTGAAAGAGAAATGTAGCTTCATATGCATATTTTTTAAGTGTGACCCTTTGTTACTGCTCCGTTTTACAAAGTATGCCATCAGCCTTTTTTAAGGACACATTTCAACATGGATTACATTTTTAGAGAATTAGCTTGAATTATTTTTAGCTAATGGCCAAAACATGTATGTATCTGTATGTGTGAAGTAGAAAATAAATTATCAATAGCTAAAAGTGATTGTGATATTATGAATAATGTGATTATATTTCATACAGTTTTTTTCTCTCTCTTTTTTTAAAGCTTGTATTTATTTATTCATGAGAGACACAGAGAGAGAGAGGCAGAGACACAGGCAGAGGGAGAAGCAGGTTCCATCTGGGGAGCCTGACGTGGGACTCGATCCCAGGACCCTGGGATCATGACCTGAGCTGAAAGCAGACACTCAACCACTGAACCACCCAGGCGTCCCTATTTCATACAGTTTTTGAGACCAGTGGATGTAGTGTGTGTTTTTCCCTGGGTAGCAATGTTAGCACACAGTAAATATCTAACAATATGGTAACCCTTCCCCCATGTAGTCTTCACTCTAACTGGAAAAAATCAATTGCTATGCTAATATGGTACAGTTTGTAAGTTATGTTAAGATGCTAAGTGAAATTTGGGCATTTTGATATAACTATCATTTTTTATAGGAACTAATCTGTCTCTCTTTCTCTCTCTCTTTCTTCTTCTTATACACACACTACCCTTCCTTCCAGTCATCCACCTTTCCTGTGGCGTGCGCTGTGTTTTCCTCTTTCTGCCTTTGTAGCCAGTGGGCTTAAAGTTCTACATTACCTTGAAACCCAGACTTTAAAGATGGTCTCAGGGCTGTTCCCTTTACTTCTTTTGTCCAGTAGTTCTTTATAACCTGAAAGGTTGATAAATGTCTGAATTGAACCATGATTACAACTTGCCAAACTTCTCTCTGTCTTGATAATTGAGTCCTCCTTTACCTACCTAGCAATGTACTGATTATTTGGGGATATACAGTAATTTCTTTTAACAAGAATATTGAGGGATCCCTGGGTTGCTCAGCAGTTTAGCCCCTGCCTTCAGCTCAGGTCATGATCCTGGAGACCCGGGATCGAGTCCCACATCGGGCTCCCTGCATGGAGCTTGCTTCTCCCTCTGCCTGTTTCTCTGCCTCTCTCTCTCTCTCTCTCTCTCTCTGTCTTTCATGAATAAATAAAATCTTAAAAAAAAAAAAAACAAGAATACTGAAATATTATCAGAGCTAACATCGTTTTAAGGCAGGCCTGACACTGACCCATGCCCATAGCTAGGGCAGGGCCAAACTAGTCTAGTATAGTTTCAGGGGCTTGCATGTCCTCTCCCTCCCAAGTATTATCCTCCTTTTCTTTTATTCTTACATCCTGCTCTTTATTCTATAATTAGACATACAGCTTCTTTGCAAGAACAGTTTGGAGGGATAAGTTGTGGGGAACTCATTCACAGGAAAGTTCACAAACCACAGAACTGCCTACATAACCACCTCCAGACCATTGGGAGGCAGAGCTAAGTCAAAAGGAGCACAAGCTTTGAGTCAGAGAGCCCTGGAATTAAGTCTTTTCTTTCTTTTGAGATATTTTGTCGCCTTGCACAACTTAACATTTGTCACCTCACTCAGACCACTGTTTCTTCACAGTGTAAATGATAATGTTCCATCGACTGTAGATGAATAAATGGGAGGCTGAGGTCCCTACAGGCCCATGTTGGGGGGATTGTATCTTTGCCAGGAGTCCTTTGTGTTGACTTCTAGGAGTTGAGGAAATGTAGGGGCCCTGTTGCTTGCTTACTGCTGTGCTACTTGTTATGTAGATGCATTTTTTTTTTGCTTGTTTTTCTTTGATGATGTCATAACTGGATCCATCCTCATTACCCTGAGTATTCATTAATCGAGGATTTCTGCCCTCACGCCTCTCTCATGTAGAAACAAGATGGACATGCAAGAAATTGTTAAAGTACCAAGCTTGTTATAAAAGGTCACCCGTGCTACAGATGTTGGGAAGGGTAAGAACACACTGTGGGGAATCCAACACCATAGGAACAACAGCTCCACTTTTCTGGTGGTGTGGCCATTTAGGTAAATGGCATAAAAGTATGTCTGATGCCAGGACACAGGAAGGTTAGTCCTGTAAAAATCATAGTTCTTGTCAAATCTTGTTTGCAGGATTTGGTTTCATAAAAGAAATGAGCATTTCTTGTAAGAGTATCTAATTTGCAGCTTGGCTTCTTCACATTCCAGTGAGTGGAGGCAAGAGTTAATGGGGTGAAGGTTACTGGGTTCCACACCTGTCCCCAGGGGCTCACATTTTCTGAGAACACACCCTACATTAAATTTATGATTATCCAAGAAGCCATTATAGAGTAATGGCTGAAATAGAAGCTTTGTTATGTGTTCGTTTTTTAATTCTGTATTGACCGTTTAATTAGATAAAATGTTTTATGCGTATGTTGGAACTCTCATGAGTTTAAGGCCAATTAATTTGTTTTGGATGATTTTTAAAAATCTCATTTTTGTCCCTCATTTTTGTATAGGTTTTCCCCCTGCTTTTTGGGTGTCATCCTTTCACAAGGGCCATGCTAATCTTCTCTGTATCATTCCAATTTTGGTATATGTGCTGCCAAAGTGAGCAGCCCTTCTTTTTGGAACATTTCCCTTGAACCTTAGTTCCTAAGAGTTTGTTATAATACTGCAATGGTTTACAGGTAGCTGAAGCATGTCTATCTGTGAAAGTCGTGTATCTGTTACAAATATTTGCTGATGTCTTGCTATGTGCCAGGCACTATGCTAGATATTGGGGGTACAGTAGTGAAAGCGTACAAAAATCTCCGCTCTTATAGAGCTTACAGTCAGAAATTAAAGTGATAAGAAAAATAGGTCATATTGTAATGAGATGGAATACTTTGGAGTAGTAAAGGATGGTGGGTCATCCCAGGAGCATGGGAAGGTTGCAATTCTAAATATCAAGGTCAACGAAGAGCTCACGGAGAAGGTGGCAATTGAGCAAAGACCTGGACTGAGCAAGGGAGGAAACCCCATGGATACACATGTGGTGTGAGAGTATTCTAGGCAGGGGAAAGAGCAAGTGGGAGGACGCCTGTGTAAAGAATAGCAAGGCCAGTGTGCCTGGGTGACATGGAGCAGGGGAAAGGGTGAAGGGGGGAGGGACCCATGAGGAGGGGTGAGGGTTAGAGAGGCTGGATTTTTAAGGCCTGGCATGCCAGGATGGTGACTCTCACTTTTATTCCCACCCAAATGAAGGGGTGTTAAGCAGCAAGATACGAACTGCTTTCCTACAGGCTCCCTATGATTGCTGTGCATTGAGAACAGATTATAAGGTGGCGAGGGCAAAAGCAGGGTGCTGAGTTAGGAGGCAGTTGCAGTGCCCCAGGCATGAGAAGATGGTAGCTAACTACTTACTGTGTGCTCAGTGCTGCCTGTAGTGTATACAGAGCCCCCCCCCCCCCGCCCGTGCAAAGGGACCACTTCTGTATATTTCTCAGCCTCTGCATTTTTCCCCTTGTAGCTCAGATCTTACGTGAAAGGGAAGGAGGAATCAGTGACATCCATCATACTGTTTGAGTCATGACTGTGATCATATGAATCCTGTGTATGTGTGTGCAGCATTTTTATAGTTTCCAAAGCATTCTTGTATGTCTATTTTGCCACACGTAGCCCTCACTATAGCCTATTTTGAAAGGGTAGCAGTCCCCAGGTTTATAGGCCATGGCTAGAGGCATCCAGCTGGTTCCTTCTCTTTTCAGGAGGGTGCATATTGGCTTCTGTGAATATGTATAAGCTAAGCAATAACCAATAACCATCTATTCATGGAAGATGGGGTTTGGGTACACTTAAAGAAATTTACTCAGCTGCCGGCTCATTAAAGAGTATATCTATCATTGGTGGTGGCTGGGTTGTCAGGCTGAAAAACCTTCCTTGTTATTGGAATCGGGTCTGTAAATTGTTCAGACGAGATTCTTCATCAAACAAGAACACACACCATTTTCTCTTTTTAAATCCAGCATTTCTTTTGGCAGGATTCACATATCTAACGATGAAGTAGAAAAAAGTGTACTAAAACTGGGGGAAACCCCCAATCCCCCCCCTCAAAAAAAAACCCAGGAAGAATTATAATACCCAAAGATACTTAATTTTTGCTAAGCAGTGTTACTAGGTACAGTGTTGCCTTGTGTATGTCAAAATACTTCAGGCAGAGATGGTTTTCATATATGGAATTTAAATAACAAGGCTCGTGACATTTTACTTTTAACCTGCAAGATACATCGAATACAATTAAAATATTCAAGTTAATGTCAAAGAAAATAACAAGTAACTTCTCTCTGTGATTTAATTTGAATTTCAAAGACATTTTCACCATTTCAGACAAAGGACGAGGGAATTGTAGAAATTGCTCTACGTTACAGTAGTTGAGAAAGCAGAGTATGTATGTTGTGTGATGTAACAGCTTTTGCCAGATTTGAATGAAAAAAACCTCTGAATGGGAAAATATACCTTTGTAGTCAAAGGGAATAATATATCACTTGAATTGTGTTCCTGAATTGCCATTTGTCTGGGAAATTGAATTTTTGAATATAACAGCAGTAAAATGCAAAGAAGGCAGATTAATATAGTGATGACTGAAAAAACTTAAGTGCTCAGGGAAGGAATTTGAACTTACAGTTCACACAATAGTGCTCTATTTCTTTCTTACAAATATGATTATTGAAAAGATTAATATTTTATGTTGGAAAAGGTACTTATTTGAATAAGCTCTCAATTATAATACTCCCCATTAAAGATTTTTTTTTTTTTTTTTTTTTTTTTTACTTTACACTTGAAATAGCAGTACGTGTAGAATGCAGTTGACGTTCTGGCTTCTGCTCTGACAAGCTTTTGCAGTACATGATAGGTATAGCCTTTTCAAAATGTTCTTTTTGAACATTCTGCTGGGTAATGGTTTCCCGGTTCGCCTAGGGATCGGTGCCCTGGGTACCATCTGAGACAGTGGCTCATTGTTCCCTGATCCTGTTCTTTTCTGTGTGGACCACTCTTCACATTCCTTCTTCCTCCCTGCTCTTTACTTCTCTTTTCTCACTGATTTAATGCCTCTGTTCAACTATATTATCAAGTGCCTACGATATGCTATGCCAGGCATTCATTATTCCAGGGCCTGGAAATGCAGCTCCTTGTGCTCTTGAAACTTACCTTCTTGTGAAAAAGGTGAACAAGAAACGACTGGAACAAATGAAAGCATTCAGTCTGAATAAGCCCAACTAGCAAGTAGTGAGAGAGCAGTGGGTGCACCACTGAGGTAGGGGGTGAAGGCCACTCACTTCATGAGGAAAGAGCTGAGCCTTCCTTCTTGTGCCTTTTCCCCTTGACCCTCTTCCTGATCCTTTGGAGCCTGGCTGCACTCACAACTTTCATGTACCCAGAGATGAAGCCAGTGCCACATTATTTTTCTTCCACCCACTCAGAGATCTTCCAGATACAGATGGGCTGTCGTTCCCTAACATGCTTTCACTTTCTTATTTCCTATTAAGAATTCACTCAGGATTACGTATATCAGAAGGCTTTCCGCTGAGTGAAGTAAGTCAATCGGAGAAGGACAAACTGTATGTTCTCATTCATTTGGGGAATATAAATAATAGTGAAAGGGAATATAAAGGAAGGGAGAAGAAATGTGTGGGAAATATCAGGAAGGGAGACAGAACATAAAGACTCCTAACTCGGGGAAACGAACTAGGGGTGGTGGAAGGGGAGGAGGGCGGGTGTTGGAGGGGAATGGGTGACGGGCACTGAGGTGGACACTTGACGGGATGAGCACTGGGTGTTTTTCTGTATGTTGGTAAATTGAACACCAATAAAAGTTAATTAAAAAAAAAAAAAAGAAGGCTTTCTTGATCCTTCCATCACGCCCTTGCTTCATCCTCTGCAGACCGCACATGCTGGATTTGCTATGATTATAGACCTTCTCACATTGCCTTGTAAGGTTTGTCTTCCATCCCTTACTATGCCACCCCCGACTGCTCCAGTGAAAGCCAGGTCAGCATGATTCTGTTTATCTTTGTTTTTCCAGAGGCTAACACAGTGTCTGGAGAAAATAAGTTTCAATGACTTACTTTGGATTTTTTTTTAGCCAAATTAATGAATTGTTTACAATTCATTAAGAGCATTAATTACTGCTCTTACAGTAATTTCAAGCCTCTAATGTACTTCTCTTCTAAGACATGACTGATTAAATGAAAGCATAAAAGGTAACATAGTAGGGGATTCATTTAAGAAACTAAATGCATTCTTGTCAGTTAAATAACATGTGAAAGGTACATTAATAACTGGTTTCCTCTGTTTTACTATTTATATTTTTCACAGCCGAAGAGAGCAGGATTTTGAACCACATTTAGAATTAATCAGAAGAAACCTAACAAGCATACAGAAAAACAACATAATTATATATGTGGTTTTATATATGCACTGGAAAGTGAAATTAGATAAGTCATTTGAAGAGCTGTATGATTCATGATAATGCAATCCATTATGTGGCTCACCTTAAATTATACAGTATCACTGAAAAAACATGCCGTGGCTCTAAAATATTTTATATGGGTGGTGTCATCATACATTTGAAGGAATAAGTATAGATATTTAGAAGTTTTCATGGGAAGATTTTTAAACATTTTTAAAAGTTTACATTTTCAGTAGGACACGTTTTTATTTGCCCACTTCTAAGATGAAAAGAAAATGATTTTATCAAGTTCATTCTTAAGGTTTTAAAACTGTTTGCCATCTTTTTCAATAGTTTAAAAAAATAAATAAATGAGTACCCTACAGTTTAGTGGTCATCGACTTTAAACGTCATGGCATTTTTGTATTTTAGTACAGCCTTCTTAAGTCTACGTATGTTTTTACCCTCTTTAGTCATAGCAGTTTTAAAGAATGGTCATTAGGTTCCTTGGACATAAATTATTGCCCCCAAAAGGGAAAGAATATAAACAACACAAATACCGAAGTCTATTTTTTTTTTGTTGTTAAAATAGGTACGTTTCAAGATCCTTTTATGTTGTTCTTCTGAAATGTCTATTAGTAGATGGTAAAATGATAAATTCAGCTGAATATAAAGGAGAGAAGGGAAGAAGAAATGCAACTCCGAGTTAATAATTTCTTTTTTTTTAAATAATTTCTTAACTTCTGTTTTCTTCCTATGTGGCAGAGAAACTTACGTAAACTCATTAAGTTTTAGTTGAATGATAATTCTTATTATTTATAAGAGAAGCGTAGCATCATTGTAATTATACTGTCAAAGTGGATGTTTGCTTTTGTTTTAATTTATTGTGAGTTCAGAAGGAAGAGTTGTTTCATCACGAGTTTCTATGATCAGCACATAACAAGAAAATAGTGAGCAGAGGCCAGAGTTGCAGCTTCTGCTTCATTTGATAACCTGTTACGATAACATATATGTCGTGAATATTCTTAATTCTTGGTTGAAAATATTGATTAAGATGGAAGGGTTTCTGTTTTTTTTTTTTTTTTTTAACCTTTAAACATTCCCTAATATAGAGAGCCGGCAGTGATGGATGGACTAATATGTAATAAATACAGAATCAGAGGTCTGGAATAATCTTTGAAATATCACCTCCTACTCCCTGAATCTCAGAAGTAGTACGCCAAAGGATTTGACCTCCTAAAGGTCTTTGAAGAAAATTTCATTACTTTTTTTTATTGTGATATAGATCATACATACAGATGCATACATAAAGCTTAAACAATGTAAAGAACAGCCATAAATTCCTATAGGACCACCACCCACGTCAAGAAATAGAACATTACCCTTGCCCCAGAAGTCCTCTCTATGTGAAGTTGCATCTACTTTTCTATCAAAACTGGCTCCAATTTTCAAAGTTGTGTTCAGAGATTACATGTAGAATCACTGGGTTTGGTCCTCCCCAAGTGTCAGGAATTCATTACTGGAAAGAGTTAAACTCCACAGAGACCCTGTCTAGACCAGAAGTATTTCTATTTCCGGTACTTTAAAAATGCATCTAGTGGCTGAAAACAAAAGTGTATCATGTAGGTAATTGTGCCGGGTGATGTTTGTCAAATTAGCTGTGGAGAGCATCCTTTTCTCTGTCTTTGAAATGCAGAGGCTTAAGATGAAGAAACGTTATTAAAGGTTTGGGTGGATGGGGTTGGGAAGAGACTCTTGGATTGACACCAATTAATTCCATCTTTCCTGATGCTGTAACGAATCCAGGGGTACTAAAACCAGTTGAAATAGCAGGGTAGAAAGTGGCTACCAGAAGGCAATTTTCAGTTAAGACGTCAGACAAATGATTTCACAGTAATCAAGTATTTCAGAAGAAAAAAAAATTGTACTGCCATTCTTGACTAGACACTAGATCTTTAAATACACACCTCAATGCTCTGCCCATAAAAATGTTGCTTTTCTTCATTTTGATAGGTGCAACATTATGTCCAAACTTATTTCTTATGGCACTTTCTTACGTTGGGCCATTTGTTTGGTATTGTCTTACCGTATTTTGGATTATTGATCAGTGAGCAGACACTTTATTACTGTTAAAAGAAGTTATATATACCATTGAAATGGTGTTGGTGTTGAGCAGATGGGTGCTGATTTCTGCAGTTTTTTGTTTTTGTTTTTGAATATGTTCCCCTGGGATAGCTGTTGGCAAAGTGTAACAACCTGCCATTAGATTACTGGAACAGAAAGAAAAAAAGGAAGGAAAAGTAAATTAACCATACAGAAGTCTACATATATTTTTTTTCTAAAAAGAGAAAAGCACCCAACACTTTTAAATATATTTATTATAATTAAAGGGTGTAAAATACTTGTCAGATTTAATATTACATCTCTCCAACTTTGTTTCTTTATTTTAATTTTCCCTTACCCTCCTGTTTATTTCTATGCCCTGTAGCAGTTCCACTTAATAATCATTGCTGCCAGCACAGACCTGCCATCAGCCAGAGATGTGACAATTCACAAAGAGAGATGTTTGGCATTCTAGGACACAGAGGACATTAAATTTGGTGTGAGACAGAACAGATCTTCTTTATTTTGACCTATAAAACATAGATGCTATTGTAAAAAATATCACTACACAAAATATCTTCAGCCAATAGTTCTGGATGATATCAATCTTCATGGTTTGCCCTGTGTTTTATTACTGTATTTTTTTGCCTCCTCCTCTTTATATTTTGAAAGGAAAACCAAAGGGATTCACTATACTATATATCAATTTTGAAGCAACTTGTCTGGCTTCAGAGGCGTCTCTGAATGGAGCGTTCCATTTTTTTGTTGTTGTTAGAGTATATTCTGTAACATGTTTAAGGATCAGAGGTTTTATTATCACTAGCTGGGGCAAAGAGCAAGAACTAATCAATATTCTTCCGTAGATCTGTATCTGGGTTTCTTACCACCCTATATGTTTCCTGTTTTTCCTTTACTTCTGCTTGAGAGCTTTTCTAGTTAAAGTCTCTCACATCTCACACACAATCCATTAGGGTTTTCCACTTTCTCTACCTTTAAAATATACTCAGAATCTACTAACCACTTGTTACCTCAGCTGCTACCACCTTGAACTGAATACTGGGATTAGACAGAAAAAGATAAAATTATATAAAAATACTATATAAATAATAACATAATAATTTATAATAATATAAATTTATAATGATTTCATAAATTAATAAAGTGAATTTATAATAATTGCATTTTTAATAATATAATATATAAGAAGAATATACTTTCCTTGCTTTATACTTTTGCTGCCCTATTCTCCCCCCAGTCCAATCTCAATAAAAGAGCCAAAATGATTAGTTCGAAATGTTAAGTCCAATCTTGTCATTCTCCTCAGACTGCAGTGACTCTGTTTGACTACAAGCCATAGTCCTTATAGAGACCCATAGAGCTCTACTCATCCACTCATCTGAGCTCCTCCCCTGACTTGATTCAAGCACTTTTGCCTCCTCGTGGGTGCTTACCTCCAGCTCTTTCATCTGCGTGGACACATCTACAGACAGCTACTGTGCTCTTGTCCACCTATGAGTCTGGTCAAGTGTCACCTTTATAGTCTCACAACTTATTGCACACCTTACCCAAGCATTCTCACTCTCTATTACTCTGCTTTACTTTTCTTTTTCTGTTATGAACATCATTTCTTAAAATGTAAAATTATTAACTTACTATATGTTTATTATCCATTTTTCTGCTAGAATGTGAGCTGCATGAGGGCTGAGATCTTCATCTTGTCAGTGGTATATTTTAAGTACTTAGAAATTATGTATTGAATAAATGAGTAAGTATCTATAAGATAAATGATTGGTATACCCCCTGCTGGTTCTTATCATGTTTCTTCCTTCCAGAATCTCACAGCTATGCTTATCTGTAATTGGACAAATGGGTGGCATCGTAGTGAGCTCTCTTAGATGCAACATCCCAAACCAAATATTAGAACCAAAATTGTAAAAGGCAAGTAACATGATTATTTTTAAGTGACCTAAAATCCTTATTTTTGTCTCTCTCAAATCTACAAACCTTCATTTTCTCTTCTGGTTCTAAAAAATTGTGAAGGAAAAGGAGAAATTTTCAATATAAATTTAAATCCTTCTTTATAGCTATGTGACTCTAAGTACGGCAGTTCTCCATTAATTTCTAGATGGTCCTCTGCCTGTGTCTCTGCCTCTTTCTCTTTCTCTCTCTCTCTCTCTCTGTGTGTGTGTGTGTCTTAAATAAAACATCTTTAAAAAAAAAAAAAAAAAACAAGAGTCAGGGCAGCCCAGGTGGCTTAGCAGTTTAGTGCCGCCTTTGGCTCAGGGCCTGTGTCTCTGCCTCTCTCTCTCTCTCTCTCTCTCTTTCCCTCCCCCTGTGTCTCTCATGAATAAATAAATAAAACATCTTTATAGATGGGAGTGAGGAATGAGAATCTTGGAATAAGTGCAGAATAGGATCAGAAAAGAAAATAGATCATTGTCTAATTCTCTTAGTCTATTTAGGCTGTTAAAACAAAATACCATAGACTGGGTGGCTTATAAACAACAGAAAATTATTACTCTCAGTTCTGCGGGCTGGGAAGTCTAACATCAAGACACCAGCAGTTTTAGTGTCTGGTAAGAACCTGCTTCCTGATCCATAGATGGCCATCTTCACTTTGCATCCTTACATGGAAGGGACAAAGGAGCTCTCCAGGGTCTCTTATAAGGACACCATGTCCTCTTCATCTACCACCGCCACCTAATCATCTATCAAAGGTCCCACCTCCTAGTGTCCTCACATTGAGGGTTAGGATTTCAAACATCTGAATTTTGAGGAGGGACACAAACTTTCTGTCTAGAGTGCCTCTCTATTGCCAGATTTAGAAATAAAGCTATATGAAGATTAAAGAAGGAAAGTTTTTTGGAGGAAGTTTGGCATTAAAATCCACAAAAACATGAAAAAATTCATTTCTGGCAATATTTTTTTTTTTTAAAAAGCAACCACTGTACATATCATGGCCTAGTTGTAAAGAATCATTATTTAGGTTGGTATATTAAAATAGTCTGGGAGAGCTCACAGGATAACATTTGAAGACAATATGGGTTCTGAATGAAAGGGTAAAGATCCCATATAAATTAATGAAAAATATAGATCCACAGAAAATGTAGTGGAAGTATCGGTTGGGTGCTAGAACAAAAGGTGGATTAAAAATTTTACAAAGCTTTGGCTGAAAAATTTTACCAAATGCTAATCAATGAAAAGAGGAATCCTTTAGTTCAGGTTTACCCCACAAACAGATCACAGTGTCATACACTAAAAAGCTGGAAGGGACAGCCAGTACATTTGATTAGAGAATCAAGGTCCCAAACGTTTGAGATGGGTTGGAGCAAAACAAATACAGTTTAATACAGTTGTTGAGGACTTCTCTCTTTAGTCCAAAAAAAAAAAAAAAAAAAAAAGGCAACTTGCATAATCAAAGGATGGTAAAGTTATATAGTATAGTATACAGGGATCATTAGAATTCTAGTAGCTACCAGAAAAAAAGTCTGATGTGAAGATGTACTATTTTAATGAACACTCAGGGTACATACAGGGACATTTCCTAGGATTTTTCACTTTCGGGAACCACGTGTTAAGAGGGATCTGGATAAATGGGAACTCTTTCCAAGAATGTTGGTCAGAGTGGTAAATGAAGGAAGCGGGATGAGCTATCTGGGAAGTATACCGCCTAGGCACTGACAATGTATTTCATTTAATCCCCCTTAACTCTCTAAGTGAACTCATATCAACTATACAGAAATTTTATATTGCTCTTTTTTACTAAATAGAAATTATCAATGAAACTTTCAAATGGACACAGTCTTGGGAAAATATTTTGACAGAACTAGCTCAAGAAGAAATAAAAAACTTGAGAAGGTCTCTAACCATTAAAGGGATTCAATCACTTGTTAAAAACTTATTTATAAAAATATCTCAAAAGGCTGAAACATTTTTGTATGAAAGTTCTATGAACAGTTTCAAGCATATACAAACTGCACAAAATAGAGTCTTAGGAGAATGTTTTATTCCCAAGTCATTTTATAAGGCTTGGATAATCTTTATGTCAAACCAGAGAAGAGAGTATGATAAGGAAAGATGAAGGGTAAATCTTACTTGTAAAATTAGATGCAAAAATCCTCAGTGAAATAATGAAAACTGAATCCAGCCACGTATTTAAAATAATGTATCATGTCTGAAGATGTTTTATCCAACAAGTTAAAGAGTGGCTTGACATCAGAAAATTTATTAAGGTAATTCCCCACATTAATAGTAAAGGGAAAAAAATTTGCTTAATAATTTCACACAAAAACTTCGATAAAATACAGTGTCTTATTGTAATAAAAACTCTTAGCAAACCAGAAATACAAAGCACCTATTTCTGACTAGATAAAGGGGAGTCTACCAAGAGCCACAGCAAATGTCATACTTGATGCTGAAACATGAGAAGTGTTTCCTTTACATGAGAAACGAGACATGTCTACTCTCACTGCTTCTATTCACTGTTGTACTAGATGTCCTAACCAGAGCAGTAAAACAAGAGAAATGAAAATGGAAGTATCGTATACATATATAAATTAATATATTTATGTTATATATAAATTTACATTTAGATGAATATACAATAAAACCAGTATACAGTTTTTTCTTTGAAGCAACACTGATCCAAAATGTTTTTAAATGATGCATAAAGACTGAAGAAAATTAGATTATCTTTATTTGTCATGTATGGGTTTTACAAATATATTTTTTGTTTCTATTGAGAAGTGTTGATATTAATGGAAAAAAAAACATGGGCCAAAGTCTAAAGAGTCTTTGACATAAAAATTCTTCAATTAAAATGTTTTGACTTAGATATAGTATATTTTTGTAACAATGATAATTTAAAGAGAAATTTCTGTACGAAAAATAGTTTAATACGTTGGGTCCCACAGACTTTAATCTTGCTGGGCAGTAATGGTATATGATTTGGGAGTGGCTTTCAGCTGCATGTAACAAAAGAAATGAAAATGTTTTCAATAAGATGGAAGTTAATTTCTTTCATAAAGGCAAGAGATTTATCTGTTTTGGAGATTAGGTGGTCTGGCTTTTCCATATATTCAGCAGGGACCCAGGCTCCCTCCAGGCTACCACTCTTACATCTTTAGGTATAACCCTTGTCCTCACGGTTCAGAACAGCTGTTAAAGCTCCAGCTGCCACATGCCCTCCTTACCCAGCAGGCTAGAAGAAGGGGCAAAGAAGGGCACACGAATAATATTTTGGCTTTACCTATCGGCAGTTGAGTTTGAGACATGTCATCCTCTAATTGAGCAGTAGCGTAACCAGCTAACAATTAGGGTTCTTGTGATGAAGGAGGAAGGTAAAAAGGGATATTGTAAGCCTAGTGGTCCCTGTTACAGGTGGCTATTTCACTTCAAATAAAGCTGGTTTAATTGTTGAAAGATTAGAGGAGACATACCCGTTATTTAATTTCACCTTGTCCCTTTCAGTGTAGGAATAAGTGTGTCATTGAGCTGTTTAAGACAATTTTGTCACTGGGAATAGTAAACAAACTTGCATAGAAATCGGAAATAACACACCATAATAAGCTTCATTAAAATTCAGTTATTTGGAGTGAAATTGCCTAATTCTTTCGGGCAACTCATGCTAACAAATTCTACTTAGCATAATTGCTGGGTTAATACTATCTCTTTTTCCAGATTAAATATTTTTGATTCACATTTATTATGGCAGTTGTCCCCTGCACTTGGAGTAATAGCACACTGTTTATTCTAGGACACAGAACCAAGTCTTTTTTTTTTCTACCATTTCCACCTGCTCACTCTCAAACTGTTATATTTTTTTAAAATTTTTATTTATTTATGATAGTCACACAGAGAGAGAGAGAGAGGCAGAGACATAGGCAGAGGGAGAAGCAGGCTCCATGAACCGGGAGCCCGACATGGGATTTGATCCCGGGTCTCCAGGATCGCGCCCTGGGCCAAAGGCAGGGGCTAAACTGCTGCGCCACCCAGGGATCCCTTTATTTTTTATTTTTTATTTTTTTAATTTTTATTTATTTATGATAGTCAAACTGTTATAAACACACACACTGAGACTGTTGTTTCTGTACTTTGTAGTGCAAGCATCATTATTTCCTCATTATTAAAAAAAAGATCAAGACTAAGTAGTCATCAGAACATGCACAGCCTGTGTTTTCTGCTCTTTAAAGATCGTGGCAGTTTTGTTGTGTGTACATAAAGACTTAAAACAACTTTAAAGGTTAAGAGTGGGAGGTGTGAATTTTAGTGCTTCAAGTAAATTTAGAGAGTATTCCCAAGTATTTCTCTCACTTGGCATTTCTTGACTTTACTGAGGGGCAAAAATGAACATTTGCAAAAATATAGAGCACTCCTTAAAAATATTTATGAATTTGGTCAGAATCTCACTAGGACTGTTGTTTTTATTTATTTATTTATTTTTAAGATTTTATTTATTTATTCACAAGAGACACAGAGAGAGAGGCAGAGGGACAGACAGAGGGAGAAGCAGGCTTCACGCAGGGAGCTCGATGCGGGACTCCATCCTGGGACTCCAGGATCACACCCTGGGCCGAAGGCAGGCTCTAAACCGCTGAGCCACCCAGGGATCCCTTAGGACTGTTATTTTGAGCTTGAAAATATAGATTCATTAATTTGTCTTGAAAAATTAGCTGGAGATAATAGCCAGTAAAGTATTGACAAGTCAAGGGGAACTTTGTCATATGTCAAAAGGAACTTATAAGGTTAAAATCTGACCAAAAAAAAAAAAATAGTAGTTAAAAGAGTAAAACAGAATAAACATCTGAAGATGTGTTTAAATTTATATAGGTACTAGTATGTGTCTAGACTATCTAGGGTAGCATTTAATATGGCCATACACAAAATTGGCTAATAATGAAAAATAAAAGTTGATTCCTATTACATGTCATACACAAAAATATATTTCAGATGGATTCAAAAGTTAATTGACAAAAATGAAAGCAAGGCTCACCTAACCTCAGGTTTGGTGAAGGACTTAAAAATGAGAGAAAAACACAAAGGAAAAAATACGGATCATTTGATTTCACAAAATATAACCTAGATTTATTTATATCACACAGTGTAAGTGCATAGAACAGAGAGATTTTAGAATACACACAAAATAGTTATTCGAAGTTACATTATTTAAGGAAGTGAAATTAATAACGGGGTGTCCTGTGAGGTAGTACACTTTGCTGTGTTTCTCTTTAAGTTTATTTATTTTTTTAAGTAATCTCTACACCCAACATGAGGTTTGAACTCATGACCCTGAGATCAAGAGTCACATGCTCCTCTGAGCCAGCCAAGTGCTCCTCCTATGTTGCTTTAACTCTTTTTTTAGATGATTGATTGATTGATTGATTGATTTGAGAGAAAGAGAAAGTGCATGCGAGAGTGTGGGAGGGAGAGGCAAAGTGGGAGAGAATCTCCAGCAGACTCTGCGCTGAGTGCAGAGCCTGTTGTGGGGCTGGTCTCATGACCACAAAATAATTGGAGAATTCTATATGCTATGCTGTGCTCACCACAAGCATAGCTACCATCTGTCACCATATGTGACAAAGATACTACAGTATCTTTGACTATATTCCATATGCTGTGCCTATTTATTCCCATGTCTTATTTGGTCCAAAACTAGAAACCTGTATCTCGCATTCCCTTTGCTCATTTTGCCATACTCTAGCTCTCTTCCGCTCTGGCGAGAATGTGTTCTCTCTGTTTCTGATCTGGTTCTGATTTTGTTTGTGTATTCTTTTGTTTTGTTTTTTTAGATTCCACATATTGTGACATCATATGGTATTTGTCTTTCTGTTTGATTTATGTCACTTAGCATAATACCCTCCAGGTCTATCCAAATTGTCACAAAGGGCATGATCTCATCCTTTTTATGGCTGTGTAATATTCCATTATATGCGCTCCACATCTTCCTTATCACTCCATTAATCTAGGGACCCTTATGTTACTTCCATTTCATGGATATTGTAAATGGTGCTGCAATAAACATAGGGGTGCATATAGCATTTCAAAATAGGGTTTTTGTTTTCTTTGGTTAAGTCCTCAGTAGTGAAATTAATGGATTATATGGTATTTCTATTTTTAATTTTTTGAAGAACCTACATACTCTTTTTCACAGTGGCTATACCAATTTACCTTTCCACCAATGGTGTACCAGGATTTCTTTTTTCCCACATCCTCACCCATACTTGTTATTTATTGTGTTTATTATTTTACCATTCTGTCAGGTGTAAGGTGATAGTTCATTGTGATTTTGATTTTCATTTTCCCTCTTTTTTTTAAGATTTCATGTATTTATTCATGAGAGACATAGAGAGAGAGGCAGAGACATAGGCAGAGGAAGAAGCAGGCTCCCTGTGGGGAGCCTGATGCGGGACTCAATCCAGGACCCCAGGATCACGACCTGAGCCACCCAGGTGCCCAATTCTTATTTTCCTGATGATTAGTGATGTTGAGCGTCTTTCCATGTGTCTGTTGGCTAGCTGTATGTCTTCCTTTAAAAAAATGTCTCTTTTGGTTCTTTGCCCAATTTTTAATCAGGTTGTTTTTTTGTTGTTGTTGTTGTTTTGGTGTTGAGTTGTATATGTTCTTTATATATTTTGTGTGTTAACCCCTTATCATTTGCAAATATATAGGAGAACTCCCATTCAAGAATTGCCTTTTTGTTTTATTGATAGTTTTCTTTGCTATGCAAAAGTATTCTATTTTGATGGTAGTCCCAATAGTTTATTTTCACTTTTGTTTCCTTTGTTCTTAGGAGACTTATCTAGAAAAATACTGCTATGTGATGTCTGAGAAATAACTGCCTGTGTTTTCTTCTAGAATTTTTGTGGTTTCAGGTCTCACATTTAGGTCTTTAATTCATTTTGAGTCTATTTTTGTGTATGATGTAAGAAAGTGATCCAGTTTCGTTCTTTTACATGTAAGTGTAAAAGTTTTCCCAGTATCCTTTATTGAAGATTGTCTTCTCCCCATTGTATATTCTTGCCTCCTTTGCCATATATTCATTGACTATAAAAGTGTGGGTTTATTTCCAGGTTCTGTATTCTATTCCAGTGAGCTACGTGTCTATTTTTTTGTGCCAGTACCGTACTGTTTTGATTACTACAGCTTTGTAGTATGTCTTGAGATCTGAAAGATCCCTCTGGCTTTGTTTTTCTTTCTCAAGATTGGAGAAAAAGCAAACAATTAACATACAGCCTGTTTTGAATAACTTTATGAGCCAGACTTTGAGCATGACATAATTTCTCCATTGGCTATGCACAGTGATACGAGGATTTGGGTAGTTCCAGAATCCAGAAACATTTTTATTCCACCATCAAGGGTTGTTCTAAGGGTGGAGGAAGAGGCAGGGGGGCGGGGTGGAGGGGGCAGGGGGGTAATGCATTCATATGGTTCTAAGAAGCAAGTCAGCGCAATGCCTGGGGATAGGTCTTACAGCTTAGTCATGGTATTGTTGTACAGTGTTCTACCCTCAGGCCTGATGTTTTAAAGAAATCAGTACAGCCTAAGGGCTTGCTGATCCATGAGCAGATGTACCACGGTATGTGATCTAGCACATGATAAAACATTTTAATGTTTCTAGAACTGTGCTTTCTTACATTTGATATGTACATTTAGTCTGATGACTTTTTTTTTTCTCCTTGTGAAGTTTCTATTAAGTTGAGGGTATACTTAATAACTGATGGTTGGTCCAAGCAGATAGAAATTCAAAGGCAAAACAAAACAAAACTTCAACCTAAACCTCACAGTTTATTTTTTATTTTATTTTTTTATTATTTTATTTTTTTAGAAAGATTTATTTATTCATGAGAGACACAGAAAGAGAGGCAGAGACACAGGCAGAGGGAGAAGCAGGCTCCCTGCAGGGAGCCTGACGTGGGACTCGATCCTGGGACTCCGGGATCAGGCCCTGAGCCAAAGGCAGACATTCAACTGCTGAGCCACCCAGGCATCCCTAAACCTCACAGTTTATTTATTTTTTTAAAAGATTTTCTTTATTTATTCATGAGAGAGACACAGAGAGAGAGAAGCACAGACACAGGCAGAGGGAGAAGCAGGCTCCACGCAGGGAGCCCGATGTGGGATTCGATCCTTGGTTTCCAGGATCACACCCTGGGCCGAAGGCAGGCGCCAAACCGCTGAGCCACCTGGGCTGCCCCTTAAACCTCACAGTTTATACAAAAGTGAACTTAAATTGGATCACAGTTAAATGTAAAACATAAAATTACAAAACTTTTAGGAAAAAACATAGGAGAAAATCATCAGGACCTATGGCTAGGTGACAAGTCCTTAGACTTGAACTAAAAGTGTGATCCATAAAAGGAAAAATTGATCATTGGAATCCCCAAAACTAAGAACTTTTTCTCCAAAAAAACCCCTGTGAAGAGGATATGAAGACAGGCTTAGATGGAAAGATACATTTGCAAACTACATATCTGACAAAGGCCTTATATCTCAAATATATATGTGTGTGTGTATATATATATATATATGTATATATAAGATATTTATTTATTCATGAAACACAAAGAGAGAGAAAGAGGAGAGACACAGGCAGAGGGAGAAGCAGGCTCCATGGAGGGAGCCCGATGTGGGACTCAATCTTGGGACTCTGGGATCCCGCCCTAAACTGAAGGCAGACGCTCAACCACTGAACCACCCAGGTGTCCCTATCTCGAATATATTATAAGCTTTCAAAATGGAACAGTGAAAAACCCCAAGCAATCCTATTAGAACATGAATCCCTATCATACTTGCTAAAATGTACAACTAGTAATAACACCAAATGATAGCCAGCATGTGGAGAACTGGATCACCCATACATTGCCAGTAGGAATCTAAAAATGACACAGCAACTCTGGAAAAGAGTATGACTGTTTCTCGCAAAATGGCCATATCACCCAGCAATTGCATTCTTGAGCGTTTATCCGAGAGAAACAGAAATTTATGCTCACACAAAAACCTGCACATGCCTCTTCATAGCAGCATAATTTATAGAAGCCTCGAACTGGAAATACTCCAACTGTCCTTCAAAAGGTGAATAGTTAAACTATGGTACATCTATACCACGAAATAAGATTCAGCAGTAAAAAGCAATGAATTATTGATATGTACAAGTTGGATGGGTCTCCAGGGGATTGTGCTGAGTGAGAAGCCAATCGCAGGGATAACCCACTGTATGATTCTGTTTATAAAACATTCTAGAAATAACAAACAGAGGAGATGGAGAACAGATTTCCTCACTGTGTTGTGAACTGTAATTGTGCAGGATGTTACCATAGGGAGGAATTAGGTGAAGGGTATATGGGATCTCGCTGTATTATTTCCTCCACTTTCGGGTGAATCTATGATGATCTTAAAAGCAAACAAACAAAAAACTAAATGGTTCCTTCAACTCGAGGGAAAAAGGACAAAAGTCTCGAGCTTGTAGTTAAGTCACCTGCCCAGGATCCCACAGCCTGTGGGTAGCAAAGCTTAGACCTGAACTGAGAGAGCGGACTTTAAAGCTTGCCTCTGTTTCTACAGCCCGTGCCCCCTTCCTGGTCTCACTCAAGGTTGACAGCAGTAATTTTTACATGCAGGCCTTGGTGGCCATTTCTCCAAAGGAAGAAATGGAGAAAGGACAAAAGAAAAATTGAAATTAAAGAAATTCAGAGAAAATTAGGGTCAGGTGTTAGGTTGTAGTCAAACTCCCCTCGATTGTGTTTCCCCCCAAAAATCCCTGGCAGTGCCTCTGAAGTATTTCAGGACCACCTAGGGATCTTGATAAAGATGGAGGCAGTCTGGAGTGGGGCCTGGGACCATTTCTGATAAGCTCCCAGGTGCTGCTAAAACTGAGGTTGTCTACTTTGTACATTTGTGTGTTAGAGAAATTATTGATAATGCAGGAAGCTTATTGTGCCCACAGCCTGGGCCGTCATCAGACCCGACAGCTCCAGTGCCATCCACTTAAGTGTTTTGGGATTTAATTTGTCCTGTTATCTAAGCTAATTAAGATTAAAACGTCCAAAGCTTCCATTTATTCCGGGGTATGCATTTTTAACTTTATTTTGTTGTTGTTGTTGTTACTGAATAGCACAAATAAATAAAATTGTGCCAAAGGCTTTGAGATGCCCTTCTTTCAAAGTCAGTCTTTAATTATTGATGCTTTTATCAGGCTTTCTGAAAGGTGCCATGTTTCCTGAAGTAACTAAAGCTTGATGTGGCTTTACGTTATGATGGGAAATTAATAAATGAGTATGAGAACTGAGGAAATGAAGTGTGAAATTGTGTGGTATTTCAAAGTGTGAGCTGCTTTTGTGATCTATATTTTATCACATAGGTCACATTTGCTTGTGCGTTTGCTCGTTGGTCAGCAGGCCTGGAGGCTCTAGTTGTTTCTTTAAAACATCAGGGCCTGAAGGGTAGAGCTCTGTGCAGCTGCAGTGCTGGCCAGGACTCTTTCATTTCATGGAGTGTTGTGCTGACTTGCTTCTGAGGAACAAGTTGATGCCTTTTTCTTTTTTCCTCCTCCCTAGAACAGTCCCTGATGGTGGAAATAATGACACACAAAGATGCCCTTGAGAAGCTCACTTTCTCGGTAGTCTCTGGTCTCCAGTCTCCTCCACTTCAGCCTCTACCCCACAGCCAGAACAGTCTATGACACCTCTGATCCCATCACCTACAGGATAAAGACCTATCCCAGGTCCTCTTGTGGATTGGTCTCTACCTTTCTCGCCTGCCTCGGTTTCTGACCCTCCCACCCTTCCAGTGTTCCTCGAGTTCTGGCTATACTAAACTACTTGTGGTTCTTAGAACTTAGCTTGCTCACTGGCCTCAGGGTTGACCTATAAGCTCTGTTCTCTATTTGGGATGTTTATTCTCTCTTGGCTGCCTGATGGACGGTTGATGCTAGCTCAGTCACTTCCTCCGTGAGCCTGCCTCAGTCAAGGCTGTTTGGTTTCAAGGAATAGAAACCCACTGAGGTGATCACAGACAGAAGTGTTTATATAAGTTGAGAAAAGCAGACCACTTCACGTTTTCCTGAACAGAGAAGGAAATGTGCTAGGATTTTGGGATAGAACCCTGTTAGGACCCAAGGATGCTCCTGTGGTGTTGCCTGGTTCCCGTCACTTCTGTGTCTGCTCTATTCTTCTCTTTTGATTTGTGAAGTCATGTTCCGGCTTCTCTTTCCTGTCACTTCAGCTTGCTAAGGGCTTTGCTGTGGCTTCCCCTGATGTCGTTTTGGCCCTTCAGCTAATATCTCATTTTTTGCAAAATCATTTCCAGGAAGAGGTGTCTAGATTGGCCCAGTTAAGTCAAGTGGCTAATTAGCAACAGCTGAAGAATGGGCCCCACATTTCAGGGCTGGGGGTGGGGGTGTCCTGGTCCTGCTGCTTTGGTTCCACCACTCAGTGGCAAATGGCCCTTCCTCTTTCACCCAAGTCCCACTTTGTGAGCTCTTACACACAGTTTGACTTCCCTTTCACTCAAAGGGTATATGGTTCTGAGCTTTTGGGGCCTAGCATTTCAATTCATATGAAGAAGCCCTGGTTCAAATTCTAGGGTGGTTTTACCCTCTCATGGTTTTCTTGCCAAGTACGAAGAAGAAGTTGACTTTTTGGAATGGGTGCATGCTCTCACGATATTATCTAAAATCTGGTGGTGCTGGCAGTGCAGGGGACTCAATTGTGTTTATTTGGGGGAGCAATTACAATTAAATTTAAAAGAAAGAATTTTTTTTTTATTTTAGATCTCTTGCGCTATGAAAATGTATCTACTTGAGCGAGCTAAAGATAGCAAAATTACATTTAGGTTAATATCATTCAGCTCTCTAAACTTCCTGACTATTCCAGCGAGAGTGCTTTAGATGAAAAGGGGCAAAGTTTTTCTGGGAACTTATTTAAGTGGAAATATCCTAAAGAAACTCAATTAAAGCTGAAATCACTCAGAGAATTATGGAGTTTTCTCGTTAAATACACACCGCATCCTACACATTCTTCCATAATGCCCCATTTTGAGAATTTGTCTTACAGAATACCGGTTCTGTAATGGGGAAGATAAGAACATGGTGAAGATTTGATTGATTATTGGCAAGAAAAATAACTGTTTTTGAGGGGTCTATTCCAAATAGCCTGTGTGATCCTCTTTACAAACCTCTTACTTCATGCTGGGACTTGAAAAATATATAGTGTGATTTCCCACTGGGAGTGTCAGAAGGAGGAGAAGAATTGGGTAAAATTTTTTGAATTATAAAATATGTTCTCTTTTTCTCTCTCCATTACTTTCCTTCTCTCTCTCTCTCTCTTTTATTCTTTATCCGGGAGCCATAGAACCTACACGTGCCTTGTTTTTCTCACCTATAAGAAGAGGCTGTTGATGCCTGTCATCTTTACTTATTATGATTATTCTGGAGGGTCATGGGCATGTACCTTATAAACCGTTATGTTGTAGAAAGGTGAGACACTGTCAGGGTTTAGTATGTGTAGTGGGGGGAACAAAGATGCCTGACATGTGGCCCCTACCTCAAGGGTTAGCAATTAGCTTGGGAGTCAGGCAAATCTAGTCTCCTCATCCAAACAAGAGTCTAAGGATTTGGAGTAGGATCTGCTACCATTGTAAGCCCCCTCCTCCTGCCTCAGATGATTCTTATTATTGGATAAGTTTGGGAACTACTGAGGCAAGATTTGACTCTCATTTCCTAAATTCATGAAATGAGGGAAGAAATGCCTACCCAGAAGATTGTGATGGAGTATGAATAAGGGGACATTCCTGAAGGTGCCCACATGGTACTTAGAACATGATTTGATAGGTACTTAGTGAATGGTAGCTCTCCTTCCTTTCCACAAAATGAAGAAAGAATTGATAGAACCTGAATGGAAGTACAAATGAAAGGGTCCTGGCAATTGAGAGCAGTGGGAAGAGGAGCTTGTTTCCACTTGAGAAGGAGAGATGAGTTCCTTCTGCTGGCCTGTCACTATGAAGCCTGATGTGTGCAGCAGGTTTCGTGGGTAGGCTTTGGGATCTCCTGGTTCTACAAGACAGTGTTTCAAATCCTGCATTTTCATTGAAGAGCTGAGGGACCTGGAACATGTCACTTAACCTCATTTTGTCAGTTTTCATGTTTATATAGTAAGAATAATTAAAAAAAAAAAAACAAACCCTAACTCATAGGATTGTTGTGAGGCAGTAAAGCACTCATTCATTCATTCATTCAACAAGCATTTTTGAGCACCTGCTATCTGTCAGGCATTGTTCTGTATGCTCGGGATGTAGCAGTGAACAAAGCAGAAGAAGGCAGGAGAAGCAGAACACTGCCATATAGTCAGTGCTCAAGAAATGAGAACCATTATTAGGCGCAGGGCCACAGAATCAAAATCATAGGTCGGAGCTGAAAGGAAAACCAGAACTCCTGTGGGATGTTGTTGATGTTGCTCATTGTATACATATTCGGTAGCTGTTGATGCACTGGAAGTGTGTACCATCATTTATTTTTTCTAGAAGTAGTGATTGATTGATCACTGTGTGATCTGAGTACGTGCTCCTATTAAATCCTTCTTGTGAGCCAAGGCTCAAATTTTGAAGCAGTTGGTGGTAGTTAGACTTGTAATCATTGACCCTAGGATATGATAAATTTAACAAGTCCCCATGATGTGCATATGTATATTTTCAAGGCAAGGCATTGATTGATAAGGAAGATGAAGGAGAGAACAGGAGTAAGGGTATATACCACCTTGACTTCATTCTCATTAGCTACAGTTGGTCAACAACCTGTTCATTATGATCAAGATTAACATATTAATAGATTGTGCTGACCGTTTTGTTCCTAGTCTCAGTCTATTGTTTATTTATTTTGCTGGAGACCCTCTTTGTATACACGCATTGATAGCGCATCAAAACCTTGCATCAGGGTTTTGGCAAAGTACCCAAAAGCCAGTTACTCCTCGTCAAAAGTGTTGTGATAACAGAAGCAGTCAAGAGAAGCAGGCAGGAACGTTAAGATGGCAGGAAGAGAGATGCCATTGTTATATTTTAGAGGCATTGTTGTTGAGCACAAGTGCGTGCTGTCTTCATAAATTAGCAAAGCTGAGGATTAGCACTGAGCTTTTGTGAAAATTAGTGCTGTTTGTGCAGTTTATTGATGGTGTAGATGCTACACTAAAGATATCTACTGCTTTCAAAAATAAGAATTCTCTTTTTTAGTTCTATTTTTAGTCATTTAGTTGGAGAAACAATTTTCTTCACCTTAACATAGTTTCAGTTTGGGATAGAAATTTAAACCCATTTTTATCAAATTAGAGTCACTAATACATACTATTTACTAGAAAAAAAAAGTGTTGCCTTCAGAGTAGACATATGTACATTAGCTTCTAATTAAAAGGTCCTTTGTCAGTAGTCCACCCCTCTGTACTTATCAGCTGTCAGAAGACCTATTTGGACTTATACTGATCTGTTTTTAACATTTGAGATTGTTAGACAAATATCCAAGTTTACCTTATGGTCATTGGACTAATAGAAGAATTTCCTGCCTTCCGGGAACAAAAATACTGAATGGAAAGTTTTTTTTAAAAAGTGTGAAAAAAAAAAAAAAAAAAGTGTGAAAAACAAATGGTGGCTTTTTTGTAATTCTGCAAGCTGGCGTACTCCCTGACATCTCATGTTTCTTGTGGTCCATGTGGAGCCTCTGCTCTTCCCAAGAGCTACAAAGGCTCTACTCATCCTTGAAGATACTGTGATCTGGACTAAGGAGAGGTCAGATGGAACTGAAGTGCACATGAGGCCTTCTCTTGTCATCTCGCTCTGTTTCAATCGCAGCCACTGACATCAAGAGATTTCAGTATATCGTTATTGGAAGGGCAGGGGAGTGGGTATAGTGGACTGTGAATAGAAGACTATCCAGTTGTCTGCTTTCCCTCATACATCAAAAGCCCACCTGTGCCCTCATGGTAGCCTCTGAGCTTTTTATTTTCATCTATATCCCATATTTAGAAACAAGATGTAGAATCCTAGATTAGTGCAAGTGGAATGGTTTTCCCATACACGCCCCACACCCTGTGTGTTATAGGTCAGTCTAGATGTGGTTGACCCAATAAAGTGAAGCCCTAAGGAAGAAAAGTCAAGGAGAGAGAGAAATAACAGTCAGATCTTGATCCTAAATGGCTCTGAGGGGAGCCTGTTGGTTTGGGGATCTCACCATTATGGTAGCTTGTCATGCAGCAGATTTAAGATGATGGTCAGTTTTCTGCAAGATCCTGGAATGCCATGCCTGCTGCCGAGTGATCAAAACTCCCAGGCTGTGATTTCAAAATTGATCCTCATCCCACCTGCATCAGAATACACATTTCAGGCCCTTACCAAAAACTGTTAAATCTGGATCAGTAAATGTGTGCTCTGGAATCTACATTTTAAAAATAATCTTATTGAGAACAAGGAATTTAATTACAAAGAAATAATCAGTGGCAACTTTTTTTTTCTTTAAAAAATTTTTAATGATATCCAATTCTCAAAATTAATTTACCCACAGTTTACTTAATTTAAAAAAATATTTGTATATACTACTTGAAGCCAAACAGACACTATTGTGATGCATTTTTTAAATTGAATTTAATTTTTTTCATCCTGATGAATGTGCTCTTTAATCCTCATCCTCTATTTCGGGTATTGCCCCACCCACCTCCCCTGTGGTGACTACGTTTGTTCTGTATGGTTAAGAGTCTGTTTCTTGGTTTGTCTTTCTCTTTTTCCCCCTCTTTGCTCATTTGTTTACTCAAAAGACGTTTTGCACAGCGAAGGAAAAAAGCAACAAAACTAAAAGGCAACTTACTGAATGGGAGAAGATACTGGCAAATGATATATCTGATAAATGGTTAATATCCAAAATATATAAAGAACTGATACAACTCAATACCTAAAAACAAATAATCCAACTAAAAATTGATTTAAAAAATCCAACTAAAAATGGCAGAAGGCAAGAACAGACATTTCTCCCAAGAAGACATCCAGATGGCCAACAGACACATGAAAAGATGCTCAACATCACTCATCATCAGGGAAATGCAAATCAAAACCATAATGAGATATCATCTTACACCTATCAGATTGGCTAAAATCAACAACACAAGAAAGAACAAGCGCTAGAGAGGATATTGAGAGAAAGGAACCCTGTTGTATTGTTGATAGGAATGCAAACTGATGTAGCCTCTTGTTCCTCAGTATAGAAGTTTCAAAAAAATAGGACTACCTTATGATCAGTCATCACACTACTAGGTATTTACCCCCAAAATACCAAATCCCTAATTCAAAGGGATACATGCACGCCTACATTTATTGCAGCATTATTTATAATAACCAAACTATGGAAGCAGTCCAGGTGTCCATCATAGATGAATAAAGGAGATGTATACACACACACACACACACACACACACAATGGAACATAGCCAGCCATAAAAAAGAATGAAATCTTGCCCTTTGCAACAATATGGATAAAGCAAGAGTGTATTATGCTAATTGGAGTCAGAGAAAGACAAATACTATATGAGCTCACTCATATGTGAAATTTAAGAAACAAAACAAATGAGCAAAGGAACAAAGAGAGACAAACCAAGAAACCGTGAACTATAAAGAATGAACTGATGGTTGCCGGAGGGAAGGTGGGTGGAAAGATGAGTGAAATAGATGAGGATTAAAGAGTACACTTACCATGAGGAAATAAAATTGTGTTACGTTTATTGTAAAGCTGGTGGTACAAGAAGAGGGGGTATATGAGTCTTAAATCCTCGTCTTCCGAAGTAAGTAGATAATAGAACTGTGAATCATTAAACCAGAACATTAACACATTTGGAAAAATGTGGCTAAATACCAGAAATACCAGAATAGCCTTCTAAGAGTTGAAAAGGAGTAGCATCTGAGGAATAGGACTTGAGGTAGCTGGGCAGGTGACTGCTATTTTCATTGTAGGATTTCAGTACTAGTTCGACTTTTAACTATGTATGTCTACTACTTTGATTTAAAAAATTAATTTAAAGTTTATTTCCAATTTTCTGAAACTTAATATATAACCAAATTTAAGTATGATAATTTTTCTCAAACTTTACTATGAGACCCTAGAGAACTGTGTGCTGTATTTCTTTGTATCCCTTGTTCCCATTCATTTGCTTAACATTTATTGAGTTTGTCAATGTTGGAACAGGTAGGAGGAAGTTCCAGTCTGAGGGGATTGGGAAGAAAAAAAACAAAAACAAAAAAACCCAACACACTTTTTTTCTACCTGGAGATGAGTATGAGGCCTTAGCAAACATAGTGCATTGGGTAGGAGTAGGCATGGGAGTGTGATTGAAAATCACACCCTTTCTTCTCTGTAACTCAGATACAGGTCTTAACATCTACCCTACTGGGTAGCTGGGAAGGAATTAAATTAGCCCACTGAAATTACCTGGTTCTTCAGCTTTCTATTTATATGTAAATATTTGGGTAATTTCTAAATTCAAGTCTCTATAAGGGTAGCTGTTCCTTTTATTGCCTTCAGCCTCCCTCAAGGAGGATCTTGGTTCAGGCTGTTGGGGAAGCCTCCCTCTGACACCACCTGTCACTGAGTAGAAGGGCTGTGAGTATTTCTTGCAGTAGGTAACACAGAAGGAAAAGAGGGAGAGAGAGTGGTGAATTACTACAATGGCTTTTAAAACTTGAGTTTGGGTTAACACAATTCACTGCTTATTCCCCTTTCATTGGTTAAAGGAAGTCACATGCCCATTTGGTGACCAGTCCTGGGTGATTTCCCCTTATGGCTACTGGTATCTACTTATCCCTATTTATGGCTTTTTTTTTTTTTTTACTATAGGTTTATTTTTATTCAAAAAGTTACTGTCTCAAGACATAAATATGGATCAGAAAACAGTATAATTCGGACAATAGAATGTGTAGGGTGACAGGTTAGAGTTATATATAAAACATTTTTAGCTGGTTGAAAACAAAGCTGTAAGAACTGCTTTCACAAAGATGTAACCCTTTTCAAGAGTGAGAAAAAAGAAATCAACTTAGGTTTGAAATCATATATACAGTCCTCTCAGCAGTTCTAGTAAATGCGGTGGTGTGAAAAATAACATAGACGGTACTTTTTGCACATAACAATATTTGTAGATGAAAATCTGTTAGACAAGTCTGGTTTCATTTGTTAATAACCATGATCTACTAAAACAATTGTATCATGATCTGTTAGCTAACCTATGGTTTTTGGTTACCACAGCCCAATGTTTGTTGATGCTGACTCTAAGAACTAAGAGCCATTAGCTACCCAGCTGTGGGTTGCTGCGGTGTGTCTCCTTTAGAGCAGGTGTGGTTTCTACAAAATTCAGACTTAGGAAATTTTGATATGAAGAATTGAGAAAAAAGAATTGCAAGGGTAGATAAAAGAGCGGCAGTAGCCAAGGACTACCGTTAGGTCTTGGGTTCACGTAAATTAATTTGTGGGGCAAATATGAGGGGACAGGAACTTAAATTAGTAGGTCCCATTTTGGGAAAGCAAAAGGCAGGATAATTTACTGTTCAGATCAGTGTGGAGAAGTAGGAATGTGGGATGGAGAGAACTTGACAATAAGTATGTACGGAGAACTCCCCACAGTCACATGCATTCTCCAGTTTAGAAAATACTATTTTATATGCATAAAAGTACAATTGCTTCTCCTTAGAATTTTTCTATAATTTTATTAATGTGGACTTTCTCCTTAGGAGAAAAATTTAGAAGGTTTCAGGAGTGAATGAAATACTTGTGTGTATATACGTATTTTGATTATGTATTGGAACATATTGCATAATTAAACTTAAATATTTTAATACTATCTTATTTGCTATATCCTTGGGGGATAATTGTAACTCAGTAAAGAATTTCCCCTCCAGTGTGTTTTGTTTTTACATAACAAAGGCTGCCTTAATGAACCTTTATCTCATTATAATGTAATGCCAATAGTGATTTAAATATCAAAATGAAAGGGAGATTTTATCACAGTTTTATTCTTTTTTTTTTTTTTTTTTCACAGTTTTATTCTTTCAGGCAAATTAATACTGCTTAATCCATTTACTTTTCTAGTTTTAATACTAGCGTTTGGTTAAGATAAAGCCTACTGATAAAAAATTTGTTGACCTCTTTGATAACAAGCAAATTTTTGATATTTTATGAGAAGATAACGAGACAATTACCAAGTTTCAGGAACAAGGACCAAAGCAGGCTAAACCAGAATGAAACAGTTTATAATATATTTTTTAATATCTTAAAACAATTCTGTGGTCTTGAGATCAAGAAAAGCCAGTGCATGTGAGTGCTATTATTATTTATGGAGGGAGAAATTTCACCTTTTCTTTCTTAACCTTGACTTCATTGATCAAATATTTTAAAGTGTATTTTCCCATTGTTTGAATGAACTCCGCTCATGTTTAATAATACTATTCTTTTGCTTCTGTCATTCAACTTCTCTTTCATCATAGATAAGGATATCATGAAATAAAACGCTAATTCTATTATACCCAAAGAGCAGGAATCAGTACAGTTTTTTCCTAGGTGTATACCAGCAGGACCAGCCTGGGAACTGCCTTCCAGTTGGTATCCATCCCTGAATCAATGAAGCAGTTATCTTGCTGGCCATTATGATAGTGGGAATGACCAGCTGGTCAAGCATAGGCCATTAACTTTGAATGCATTGATAGAGACATAAATTTCCCGGGAAATCATATTGAAAGATAAAATGGTCAGCTTCTTTTAAGTATATTCTCATATACCTCAGGACTGATTATGTGAACCACTGATTAGTTTATAGTTTTATGTTGTTAAAAGGTTTGATGATGCCCTTAATGTATTTTAAGGTAATAATAAATATGATCACTCTAAATCTGTAACTACTATACCTTTATGAATAGAGTATTTAAAGGCCTAAGGTCCAGTTTGTTTTTCTTTAAGTTGGCTTCTATTTTTACTAAATCTTTAGGAGTGTGCTATTTCAAGAGAGATAAATATTTTGGTGGGATTGCTTGACTGGCAGTACATTGTTTGCTATATCGATAGAGTTTTCCATATTGTCCTGAGTTGTATTATGACCAGTTTTTTTTTTTTTTTTTTTTTTTTTAATCTACATGATTTCTTTGCTATTTGAAAGAGAGACTTAACCTTATGGTCATAGAAATTCATTATAATGGGAAGCAGATTCTTAAGAAAATAAAATTTGTGCCTGTATTCCAGCTGTTAAAATTCCATTTCAAATGCTGAAAAAAATTGTTTCAAAAGAGCCATCTTCCAGAAAGTAATTCACATAATCCTTCTATTTAGGAATAAATATTGAATTCAGTAGAATCAAGTAAATAGTAGTAAACTTGATAACACATAAAGCATTTAATACTTGTGTAGTGCTTAGTAGTTATGCAGCACATTTCATCGTCAAAATGCCTTAGCAACAGTAAGTTAGGTTTCTTGTCAATACTCCTATAAAGAGATAGGCAAGCATTACTAACAGGAATCTGTCTCACTTAAATCCCTAGCACCTATTTGGGTCTACCATTTTATATTTATTTGTTCCCAGAAGAAAATCTAACTGCTTGTGTAATAAAAATTCATGTTATTTACCTCCACCACTGATTTCTTTGGACAGCTGGTTCTGCAAGCCTGCCTCTGTGTGGTTTCCTAAGTCATGCGACACAAACTCAAAGGCCATGACATACTGTACCTGTCAGAGCCTGTACCCAGTAAATGATTCCTAATAATCTCGACAGAACATTGGTAATTCCCTTGAAACATAAATGTTCTTCCTGATTACTGGAGCCCATTTCAAATCATTTAGGTTAAGATTTTAGTTCTCTTTTTGCTGAATGACAGAGTTACTATTTTTGCTCTTATTTTTCTTGTTGGGAAGAGTGTTTAAATTTGGATCTTTTAGCCCTATTTTTCCCTTGACTTTCCAAGTATAATTTCACAGTGTCTGCCATCTGAAGATGTTCTAGTACTCTGAAACTTTACTCAAAGATGATGCATAAGTACATTCAGAATGAACAGTGCAATATTAGAAAAATTTAAGAAAGAATTTTAAGTTTATCCATTGATAAAGCTGAACCTGAAACACTAACAAGGACTTATGTCTCTATGGCGCTTTTGTCATTTCAGAATTTGCTCAGATTACTGTGTTTCTCAAGGTAGCCATTTGGTAGTGCGTTTATCAATTACCCCTTATTGGTACAGGAAGAAACCAAAATTCAGAAATGTGAAATGAATCCCTAAAATGGGACTTAAAACCACAACTTCTGATTTCAAGTGCAAGTCTCTACTCCCAATTTTACACCAGTGGTTTCCACCTTTTGACTCAGAATCCACTGGAGGGAGGGAGATTGGGGTGGAGCCTGGAATACTGTTTGGAAGCAGGCATTGTGTGATGTGACATTTCATGTCTTATGTGCACTATTGGTTTTAGTTATATGGGGGATAAAATACAAATTCACTGAGAAGCATTACTGAATCAGTAATGGTTTACTTAGCCTTTATGTATTTTCTTAATAAACAAATACCAGACTTACAGTCTCTATCAAGTGTAGCCTGGAGTTTAATAGCTGCTACCTCTGAAATCAGCCATTGTCGATGTCAAGCAAGTTCCTTGACCTCTCCATGCTTCTATTTCCTCATCTGTAAAATGGAGATAATGCTCTAGTTCAAAGCGTGTTGTGAAAATTAAGTGAAATAAATAATACATGAGAAGTACTTAAAACACTGTCTAGCATATAGCAAGTGCTCAGTAATTGTTAAATATTATTTTTATCATTGAAAGTGTCATTATGATCATGGGTAGGTCCATAGAATGTTGTGATTTTAGAAAGAGGTTTTCTTACTTCAAAGATGGGAGCCAGTTTTCCTTCTGATACTGTTGTGGGCCTCTTTATTTTGGTTAAAATTGGCCAATACAATTGGGCTATTTCACATTTTTCTGTGACTTAAAAACTCAACTTTAAGTTACAACATGACTCGAGGTTAGAACATAGGACTTCCACAATGGAGAGAGAAGGCAAACAAAATCAAATGGGTGTGCTCAGGCCTCACATCCTTGGAGTAGGACCACCAGGACTCCACCCAGAGTGTTCTCTGCAACCCGGAAGATCATGGGCCTCATCCTTTTTTAGCTTTCATTTTCAGGTCCAGAGTGTAGTACAAATCACTATGGGAAATCTTGTAAAGAAGATTAAAAATGGGGGAAGAGCAAAATGGCCTCTAAGCATCTTACTAAAATAAACCACTTCTTCCTAAGCTCAAGACAGCAAGAAAGAGTTTAATAGCATTGAAATAAATTCACCACCTGTTTGTGCAGCAGAATCAAAGAGTTCTAGCAAACATAAGAATGCTTTGATCCTTTGCAACCAGAAGAAAATTATGTATCTCTTCATTGATAGTTCATGGGGAGTTTGGGGACACTGATCAAAGAAAACTATTATTATAGACTGGAAATTAACCTGAATATAAGCTACTTCGGTACATTATACTTCTTTCAATGGTGAATTGCATATTTAAAAATTCAAAGGCCCTGCTTATGATTAAGTTAAATGTTATTGTGACTTCTATGCCATAATATAAAAAAACAAAAAACAAAAAACCACTAAAATGTTTTTAAGCAACTCTGTTCCTCTTGTTAGTGGCTTTCCAGTTATATAGTTGAGATGGGCTGACGGGGGCAGTGTGTAGTGGAGATTTGATAGAATCCCTCCAGGTTATTGTAAACTCAATTGAGCAGAATTATATAAATGAGAGAATGTTTTGGCATTGTTTTATAATCTTTATGAAAAATTCCCATAAGTTTTTCAATCGTATAATAGCATTATATGATTACAGAGTCCACTTTTCAATACTGTAATTATAGAGTTGAGAGGCCTGAAGAGAAAGATAGCCAGACTTATGGAAGGGAACAGGATATGTTTGTGGGTATTTTTTTGTGAGGACTTGGACATTTGAAATGGAAAACATGAGAATCATTTGGAAATTTGGTTCTGCTCTGGGAGAAAATGCTTCTGTGTAAGTATCACAAGAAGCAGAAAGATAAAGTTAAGTGTATTTTTTGAATGAGGATCTGGATATTTTCCTGTAGATTTTTTACTTATCAAGAAAAAAGAATACTTAATTTAAATGTATTTTTAGCATGTTCTGGCTCTGAGCCAGACCTCATGAGTAGTTAATAGCTCCTGCCTCTGAAGTCATCAGGAAGCATTTAACAAAATATGTAGTAAAGCGCTTTCGAAATAAGCAGGCCTAAGGATGTGGAATCAAAGAGGGCAAAAAAAAAAAAAAAAAAAAAAAAAAAAAATCCCTACAAAAGAGGACATCTCATTTAAAAATGTGTTGATTATTGCAAGAAAGAAGGAGAGGCAGATCCCAACCTTGAGACCAATTCCTTCTAAGCCCAAAGCCCAGCACTAGATATTTGCACTTAACTGGGGCTACCCTCCCAACCCCCATTCTATGCTAACTTCCTCTTAAGAAGGTGAGAAAATAATAGTGCAAAGACCCACAAAGGAAGCAGTACAAGAGTAGCGGCAAAACACCTTTCAGAAGCAAAATCAGTGGGTCTTTCGGTGATCCGCACTTTATTGAAAAACAGACAGTGGAGATTTAGTCGGTCTTGGGTATTCGTTTCAAACTAGTTTCTGAGAAACTTCGCTGAAGAGGAAGAAGAGAGTTTGTTAATTTTTGAAGTGACCTACTGTGGAGATAGCCTGTAATCTTAGGCCTGCATCTCTGACTTACACCAGGAGTTCGGACAGAAATCACTGAGGGCTCCTCACCTTGCTAAGTGTCTCTGCAAGACAAGGCTGACACCCTGTTCCCTGTCACTCAGCAGGAATGTCTAAAGGAAAAAAGTGGTGATAGCTGCAGAAGTGCTTTGTGCTCTTTTTCTGAAACTAAATTCTACATGCTGTTCTGAGCTCATAAATAAATAAGATACCTGCTAGGCCAATGAGTAGCATACAAAGGAGCTGTTGTACGTCTCTGGCATCATCAGCAATGCCTTGCTCTGCGGGGCACTAGTGTCTTAAGAACTTCCCAGTTCAGTCCTTAGAACTAAAAGATGTGTGCTGATTGGAACTCAGGGATCTGTTTTATCTTATATTAAAGCATGCCAGCACTGACTTCAGATACATGTGTTATGAAGTAACATTTGTATTAGTCAAAGCTGAGAAATTTAATTAAGAATAATGTCTCTTGTTTTTTTTCCCCATGGAAGTATTTACAGGACTGAGCGATTTGATGACTAATGAACATATTTAAAGGGCATCTGGTACTGATCATGGAAACCAAAAAATAAAGTAAAATTTGTTCCTGTTGGCAAGTTGTTATTCCAGTAGAATCATATGCTGAATGGTACTCCTGAGATTTTTTTAACATAAATATTCTATAGTTACCCAGCCAATTTTCACTTGCAAGGGGAAAATACTTCAAATTGGCTACATATTAAAATAACGAATCCCAAATAAATCCACGTGCAGAAAATACCACTCAATTTGGTATGCCTTGGTAATGGAGAGATCCTTAAAAAGAAGGAAAGAAAGAATGAAAGAAAGAAAGAAAGAAAGAAAGAAAAGAAAAAAGAAAAAAAAAGCAGCAACTACTATGTGTATATCAAAAAATGGCAAATTCTATGCTATGTATAGGGTGAAGTGAACCTTCTTGCAGAGAAAGGGTATACCTCTGGGCCGCCAACACAGACGATTTGAGGGTACAGTTAGTAATGATAATGAGCAAGGCTGGACAGGTGTTAAAAACAAAACAAAATAAAGACCTCAATGAATACACAGACAACAACTGTACCTTGTGCTGGGTGGCAGTTAAAATATCCACTCCTAACTCTGGGAAACGAACAAGGGGTGGTGGAAAGGGAGGTGGGTGGGGGGTGGGGGTGACTGGGTGACGGGCACTGAGGGGGGCACTTGATGGGATGAGCACTGGATGTTATGCTATATGTTGGCAAATTGAATTCCAATTAAAAATATGTAAAAAAATAAAATAATAAAATAAAAATAAAATAAAAAAATAACTACTCTTGTCCTCAGGATCTGGGATAATAGGGAGCAGTGGGGACTGTGGCAATCTGCAGACTGCTGGCCCTGTCTAAAAAGGAAGACACTACTTGGCTCAGTTAATTGTTGCCATATGGAAATATGGGTCCAATGATGCCAGATTTTACAGTTCTTCAGAAGACACTTTTTACGTGAAAGCTTTTCATTTTGAAATGTTTTCTCAGAATTCAGATTCAGTTGGGAAAAGTTCATGCAAGCCAAACAAAACCTACACTGAGGCCAGATTTGGACGTTAGTCATAAATCTTCAATTTGTCCTTCCTGAATTAGCTAACTGAGTAATATTAGTAGGCTTGCAGAGGAAATATGAATGCTTCCTAATATGTGAATGAAAAAAAAAAAAAAGACTAGGTTACCTTGATAACTGAATAGTTAAGTGTGGCGTCAAATTGCCCGTGTTAAATCCCAGCCACGTACCCTGGGCGAATTACCAGTTATCTTTGTGTCCGGTTTCTACTTTGTAGAATGGGAATGATAATGGTGTGAACTTCATTTGAGGATTCAGTTGAGCTTTATTATTAGCACAGTGCCTGTTATGTAATAGTTGCTCAAGAAACATTGGCTACTATTTTATAATAAAATGATATTCAGAGGACTTGCCCTTTTGCACTTGAAGAAAACACCTCCTGTGAATAGAGAGAGTCTTTTTTATGTTGAAAAACGGGCTGAGAGAACATATTCCGGAGTCTACAAGCCAGGATCTGAATCCTTACTCTACTGCCGAGGAACCAGAGCAAGTTAATTATTTTTCTAAGGCTTAGGTCCATCATCCATAAAATGGGAATAATAGCCTGTGCTTCAAAGTCATAAGAATTCAGTGAGATGATACGTATAAAATCAACACCTGGCACATAGGTCAATAAACATTACTTGCTTTTTTGATTGTTATTTTCGAAGTTCCATATCTGCAAGTTTTTTGGCAATTTATGTCTCATATATATTTGAAGGGAGTTGCATGACATTTGATTTACAAATTAAGCTTCATCTTAAAGAGCCATATGACAACACTGATCCTCAACGGAGGTGATTTTTACCTTCCAGAAGACATTTGGCAGTGCTCGAGACATTTTTCTTGTCCACGACTGAAGGAAGCTGGAATATAGTGGGGAGAGTCTAGAGATGCTGCTGAACATCCTATAATGCACAGGCCAGTCTCCTGCAACAAAGAAGTATTTGGCCCAAACTGTTGCTGGTACTGAGCTGGAGAAACCCTGCATTACAGCTATAAAACCACCATAAAATTTAGTTCGTAAGGTGATTGCCAAGAAAGGAGAGTCATTTGTTTTTCAAAGCATCACCTAGCTCAGATAGAAATTAACATGTAAATTGAAATATATAGCTTCACACCCAATAAAATATTTTATAATGCATATCTACATCCATATGTGTATCTGTATTTTTCTGATTACAAAAAGTAATATAAGCTTGTAAAAATTAAAAGACAGAAAAAGCATATAAATGGAAAGTGAAAGTTTACCTTTCCCCCCCACTTATCCCCGTAGAAAAACCATTGGAAATCCAACGGAGTCATACTACTTCAGATTTATAAATACATGTGTATACTGTTTTATAATGTGATTTCTTTTCTCTTTCTGGACACTCCAGTCCTACAGTTGTTATGTGGGGCTGAGCAGGATAGGCATTCAGGAAGGGCAGCCGGGCATAGAGTATGGAACGCACCTCGGTAAGGAGGGCATCAGTGTGGAGCATGGGATGGGATGTGTCATAGTCCAAATGAGGTAAAGAAGGCATCTGTGTGTGGGGGCAGCCCACTGTAGGATGTCAGCAAAGGCCAAGGGGGAATGAGGAGCACAAAAACAAAAGCTTCATGTGGGGTTTTGAACCCAGATGGGGGAAAGGGCCAAAAAAGCCAGAAAGTGCTGAAGGGATGATGGGATGTGTCAGAAGGATGCAGAAGCTCCCTTCAAGAGGCCGCAACTGAGGCAGTTGGAGCATCAAAATAAATAGTGTAAATACGTGGAGTTAGTAAGAGATTAAAACCTACTGAATAAAGAAACAATGAGTCCCTAATGGTGTAATAAATAACTGAATAAAATGAAAGTCGACTAAGAATTAGAATATTTAGGGGCGCCTGGGTGGCTCAGTGGTTGAGTGTCTGCCGGTGGCTCAGGTTGTGATCCTAGGGTCCTGGGATTGAGTTCCACAGGACCTCCACAGTTCTCCCTCTCCCTGTGCCTCTGCTTCTCTCTGTGTGTCTCTCATGAGTAAATAAAATCTTAAAAAAAAAAGAGAGAAACATTAAAAAAAAGAATTAGAATATTTATTAAGTCAAAAATGACTTTTCCACCAGAAAAACATTAGCTACCAAGGGAAAAATGATATCTTTAGAGTGGAAAAGCCTGGAAGACACCACCTTAATCAAATGATTAAAATTAACATCAGTAATGGAACAAATCAGAATTGCGTGCCACCTCATGAGATGCAGTTGTAGCCAGGCTTCGAGGAGATGATCCTTGCCTCTCAGTATTCCTGCCCTTGGGTCGCCTTTGTCCACCCTAGTGGGGCTGACCTGGTAACACAGCATGTTATAGAAGTGATGGCATGTGACTACAGATGCTAGAGGCTAAAAGACCTTGCTCACTCTGGGGGAAGGCAGCTGCCGTGCTGTGAGGGCCCTTATGTCGCCTTAGAGAGAGGGCTACAGAGTGAAGAGAAGCTGTTTCTGGCAACAGCCAGCACTGACTCGCCAGCCCTGTGAGTAGGCCACCTTGCAAGCAGATCCTTCAGCCCCAGTCAAGCCTTCAGATGACCATAGCTCTTGCCAACATCTTGATTGCAACCTCATGAGAGAATCACCCAGCCAACCTGTTTTCTTGTCCCCATGCACAGAGACCATTTGAGGGTACTCTTGTTTTCAACTACTATGTTTTGGGATGATTTGATATGTGGCAAAGGACAACGAATACAGAAAATTGAGAAGAACACAGCATTACTTCTGTGATATTCCTCCCAGAGAGGCATACCCTGAATCTAGTCCTTACGAAACAGAAAACAAATACTAATTAAGAGGCATTCTGCAAAACAACTGACCTGCAGTCTTAGAGTCAAGGTCAGAAAAGATAAAGACGGAACGAGAAACTCTTGGAATGAAGGCAACTAGACATGCAACAACTTTACACACAACGCTGGATTCTGAACTAGATACTTTTGCTATAAGGGATATTGTTAGGCTAGTTGGCAAAGTTTGGAGCCTGAGGATTGGATGGTAGTAATGTGTTAATGGAAATACGTTTATTTTGATGGCTATCTTATGATTGTGTAGTGGAATATAATTTAGAAAATGCACACTGAAGTGTTCAGGGATGATGAAGCACCACATCAGCAACTTACTCTCAAATAGTTAAAGAAAAAAAAAATTATTTGTACTTGGAACATTTCTGTAAGTTTAAGACAGTTTAAACATGTTTTTTTTTTTTAATTATGGAAGAAGAAAAAACATTATGTCCTCGAATATGACCTTTCCTACAAAAAAGAGACTCATCTTGTCCTTTTTTAAAGCGATGCATAGGATTCAAGTTTTTATATCCAAAAAAAATTTCTTGCCAGTCTCCCATTGATGAGCATCTCAATTGATTCCAGTTCTTTGCTGTTATGAACAAATGGTTCTTTATTATTATAAACAGTGTGAGTAAATATCACTTTAAACATGTTTATGCCCCTTGTTCAATTTTTGCCTAAGAATAAATCCCTAGAGTTGAATCGCTATGTGAATAGATATGCAGCCTTTCATCGGTTTAATCATAAGTCATTGTAGGAAACCACATAAAATCGCCTTAAAGGAAGATGAAATTTATAATTTGGTAGTTATTTCCATTGTTTTTTTTTTCCCTCCCACTAGAAAGTAAAGACTGAGAACTTTCTCTGTCTTGCTCATCACCATCCCCAGCATTAATATACACTTGGGCACTCAATAAATACTTGTTGCAAGAATAGTAATAGCGAACATGTGTTATGTGTCTGGCACTGTTCTAAGGATATGAATGCATGCACTTCTTGTAACAGCCCTACAGGTGGTGGGATCATTCATTTTACTTTTGAGGAAATTGAGGCAAAGGGAGGCGAGGCACTTGCCCAGTTTCACAGGGCTATTCAGGGATGGAGCCAGGCGTCCGGGCAGTTTTTCTTTGGCTTACAAGCTCTCAGCCACTATGCTATCTTGATTCTCTCTAGTTGAATAAATGAATTTATGAATTAGTGACCAATATAGTTATTTGATTCTTTGATCAATTACAAATTTCAACTACCTTCTTTTTTTTTTTTAAACAAAAATTGAGAGGAATGGAATGCTTGCTTCATGAAAGCCAAATTAGTTTTATGGTCCTCTGTACTAGGCTGTACTTACTACGTAATATTACTGTTCCTGAAAATAATACCTGTACTGCTATCAACTATACATCATCTTTCCTAAGAATTTGTGGATGTAGAAACAATTTTTGCTTTGTATTACAAATGAAATAGTAAATCTGCACTTGCCCACCACTTGGGCTCTATCACTTGGGCTCCTCTGCCCCTGCCGTTCCCTAAACCTGAAGTATACACTGCTCATCTCCCATGGTGAAAACCCAACCCTCCACGTTCCTGCTTCCACTGACAACCACTTTACCATTCTCTTTTTCTTACTTTCCTCTTGAAGGTTGAAATGATCTTTTCTTCCTCAAAATCCCGCGTCCTTTTTATAGTACTGGAGTGTAGGAATACTACATTCTAAACATAGTTTCTATTAATTGTGTTAAGTCCTCATCTCCCTTAATAGATTATATTCCCTTTCAGTTTAATTCATTTTCTAAAACCCAACAATATTTTGAACAGAATACGAAACGACGAAATAGGTTTTTTGGGGGTGAGGGAATGGATTATCTCAAGGAACTGTATTTTGAATTTTTAAAATCCTGAGTCAATTGGCCACTAAGATTTGAATATTGCATATTCCACAATGATCAAGAACTATAACAAATGAAATGGTGAGTCATGATTTTTTTTTCCCCCTATGGTGATTGGTATCTTGTCTTTAGTTTACAAGGCATGGAGCACCAAGAAGCAAAATTAGCTTTTATTTCATAGGACCTTCTGTTCAGCTCATGGCTATAAATCTCAACTTTGCTTCTACCCACAACTTCAGTTATCTATCTCTTAGTGGGTGTTTTAGGGACATCAAAGGTAATAAAATCAATCCAAGATAAGTGGGATGTTTTTTCAAAGGCTAGTGCTTAAGGATGTGTTCCTGTTAGAGAATTTTAATACTAAATTTGTTTCAAGTGTTTGGTCTAGTACCGTATCTCCCTGCCAACTGGAAGGACTGTCCTTGAATCCTGTTCTGCATGAAAGAATAAAATATAATCCCTTCTTCACCTATATTAGAAAAAAAAAAGGAAAAGAACTTCAGGGAATGTGACGTATTGTCATGAGACAGGATTATATTTTGTCGCAAAGGCAATAGTATATCCTTCAGGCCAGTTGTTTCTCTTCCCCTACAAGGACTTCTTTCCTTTACCCACAGGATTCAGACAAAGTTGAAGGTTTTTGTTGCTGGAAGCTCAAAGAGCAAGCCAAAGACAAGATTCAAATAGATATCATCAGTCTTTTAAAAATGCCATTGCTTATGTAAATTAACTGTGGTCTTTGGGAGCTGGTGGGCCCAAGCAGCCTTGGATTGGTTGGATAGTCAGTCACGTGTTATTTGTATTTGATGCACTTCTGTATGATCTTCCTGATTTTTGGTTTTTACTTTTATTCCCCTGGCTAAGGCATTTATTTGAGATTCCTCAAATCATGGTTAATTATCATTAGTGATTGAAATAAAACTTTCAGACATATGGTTCTTTGAAACTATTTTCATATTATGAATGATACATCTTAAAATAATATTTTGTAACTAAAAGTCACAAACTTGATAAGTAGCCTGAAGCATATTCCGAAAAATAGTCCAGTCAAAGGGAGCCTATTTCAAAATTTAGCTTCCTTGAATCTTCTAAAATCCTGAGTTCTGCATGGCTTCTCATGTATATTAAATTCTTGATCATACCCTTTGTAGATAAAAAATTCGTTTGGGGGCCGGCCGAGCTGCTCCCCACTGTTTGTAATTGCATTGCATCCGGAACCTCCAAACTTTATTCAGCAAAGACTCTCTTTGGGGATGCATGTGCAAGAAATCATTACTTTTGGGTATCCAATAAGGATGTTTAAGTAGGCATTTACATGCCAGATACCACATTAGCTGTGGGTCCTGGACCTGTTTTAAAATCATCCTGAGAATCCCAGAGACCACTTCTTGGGTGATCATCCTTGACCGGGGGAGGGGCCTTTCTCCCTAAGTCTGCGGTGCGGCCGGTGCACGTGTGTGAACCCGCCTGTGTTCAGTCTTTTAGGGTTTGGTCACTGTTGAGCGCAAGGGCTCGGTCTCTGCCCCCTTGGTTGTGGGGTCCCCCCCCCGCGCCTGAGTCTCTCGCGTGCAGAACTTTGTTTGCATTGAGCGGAGGTCCTGAGTGCGGTTTGGGTGCCCGGAGGGGGGGAGGGAGGAGGGGGAGGGGGAGAGGTGAGGAGGAGGGAGGGGGAGGGGGAGGGAGGGGGAGGGAGGGGGAGCCGGGCGCGGGGCGCGGGGCGCGGGGCGCAGAGGCGCGCGTGGAAGCCTCTTCCGTTACCCGCTTCTGTTTTGCAGGTTCCGAGCGATGCCCGACGCGGGTGGGAGCGAGAGCCCGCGCGCTCCCCGGCGGGCCTGAGCCCTGAGGGTGGCGCGCGGCCCCGGAGGCGGCCCCGGCCCCGGCCCCGGCCCCGGCCCCCGGCCCCGGCCCCGGCCCCGCGCCCCGCGCCCCCGCGCCCCCGCCGCCGCCATGGGCCGCCCCCCGCGCCCGCTGCTGCTGCTGCTGCTGCTGCTGCTCCTCGGCCTCGCCCGCGCCCTCGGCTTCCGGGGCCCGCTCTCCGTGTGGAAGAGGTGGGTGCCCCCCCCCCCCCGGCCCCGCGGCTGGGGCGCGGCTCCCCCGACACCCCCCACCCCGCGGACCCCCGACCCCGGACCCCGAGCTCGAGCCGAGCCCCCACCTCGAGCAGACCCCGGACCCCGACCCCGACCCCGAGCAGACCCCGGACCTCGAGCCCGAGCAGACCCTGGACCCCCGACCCCGAGCAGACCCCGGACCTCGAGCCCGAGCAGACCCTGGACCCCCGACCCCGAGCAGACCCCGGACCTCGAGCCCGAGCAGACCCCGAGCCCGAGCAGACCGACCCGACCCCCCCCGAGCGGACCCTGGACCCCCGACCCCAAGCAGACCCCGGACCTCGAGCCCGAGCAGACCCCGAGCCCGAGCAGACCCCGAGCAGACCCCGAGCCCGGGCGGACCCCGAGCAGACTCCCGAGCCCGACCCCGAGCAGACCCTGGACCCCCGACCCCGAGCAGGACCCCGAGCCCGGGCGGACCCCGGACCTCGAGCCCGAGCGGACCCCCACCCCGAGCCCGGACCCCGAGCAGACCTCGAGCCCAAGCCTGACCCCGGATCCCGACCCCCAGCCCGGACCCCAAGCCGACCCCGAGCCCGACCCCGGACCCCAACCCCGAGCCCACCCCGGACCCCGAACCCCGAGCCGAGCCCGAGCCCGGACCCCAGACCCCACGGAGCCCGGACCCCGAGCCCGAGGAGCCCAGGCCCCGACCCCCACCTCCCGACCCGGACCCCGAGCAGCCCCCCGCCCCCGACCCCGAGGACCCCGCCAGCATCCTGGACTTTCGGGGCTCCCCCTGGCGCCTCCCGGAGCCGCACCCCGTGCCCCGTGCCCCGTGGGGAGCCCCTTGCAGAGCGCCCCCCTGCGGAGCCCAGCTGCCCTGCGGCCCCGAAAACTCCCATTAAAGTTGCGGTTTCCCGCGCTGACCGCTCCCTGCTGGGTCCTTCAGGCCCGAAGCGGCTCCAGGGATGAAACAGCGACACAGACACGCGGTGGGGGAAGGCGATGGGGGGCCGGGAAGAGCTGGAGGGACCCCTGAGCGGGTGCACGCTCCTCCTAGGCACCCTATTAAATATTCATGTGCTTGGACGTTTGTGATTCACACAGCAGCCCCCCCCCGCCCCCCCAGCTCTGCCTACTGGCGATATTGTGGGTGTTTTGTTTCTGGTTAGGGATGCTGGACGTTAGGAAATAGTTGTAAAAATCTCCCTGGGCTTTGGTTAAGGTTTATGCCATTAGAAAACTGGCATGCCTGTGTTAATTTCTAATTTACCAATATTGCATTTTCATCAGATAGATGTTGACAAGCTTTTACTGAATCGAGTTTTAAATAGAGCCTGCCTGCTTGCTTTGGTGATATTTTGCTTCCGAGTTGGGCATACGTGGCTCCTAGACTAGAAAATGCAATTCTGAGGGTTTAGAACATTATATAGTCATTATATCTTGTAGAGTTGTGTTTGGATCTAAAGCGATAATCTTTCATCCAAAGGTTTTAGGATTCTTTTTTTTTTTTTTTTTTTTTTCTTCTCGTGTTAGGATTCCATTATGTAAGTTCAAGGATATTGAAACGTTCCTCTTTTTTAAGGTTTAAGGAAAATACCAGGTCATTTTCCAATGAATGTCTTGGTACCACCAGACCAGTAATTCCTATTGATTCATCAGATTTTGCATTGGATATTCACATGCCTGGAGTTACACCTAAACAGGTGAGAGGAATTTTCTATTTCTTACCCCTTGTTCCGTGTACTGTCTGTGATTGAAGCGGGGAAACTGCATTTACCGGAGTAGTAACTTCTTTGAAAGTACGCACTTGCTTTCAGGACTCCTCAGATAGGACCAGAATAATTGAATTTCTATAAAGAGGAGTAGCTCTTTCAAGGTAAATCTTTCCGTTTAAATTTCTTGTTAAAACATTTACTCCTACTGTTATTTGTGTTTTGAAATGGAACCTTGGAAATCCATGTTTTGGAACTCTCAGTGGACTAATAGCCTTTGTAATACGGCGTATAAGGATGTATTAAAATATGAAAAATTATTCTAATAAAGGGAAATGGTATTGAGCAGCTGCATCTGAGAAATTACTGTATTCAAATACCCTTCTATGGCAGCCACAAATCGAGAAATAAAAGCACGTGTTTACTGCCAAGAATTTGACAAACAAAACATTGCACACTTTTAAAACTTATGAAAAACTCTTCAGACAGGTGGTCGATTGTGAGTTTTCTTTGGTGTGTTTTGCTTTGTATATATAAGAGGTCAATTTTGAAGAAATAATTGGCAGAGCTCATACAGTTGTGACCTACAGAGCATTTTGAGGAGAACTAGGTTGTTGCTAGGGCTTTCCCTGTCTTAGAAGAAGCTCGAACTCACTGCTGTCATGTGTGCAAGGTGTTTCATTAAGCATAAAAAGGCCAGAATTAATTACGCTTTGCAGCCAGGCACTGCAGGGATTTATGTGTGTCATTAAAAGATAGTCTTCTCCTTTTGAAGGGCTGCGGAGACAGGGGAAGACCGGGTGTTGTAGAGCTGCAGTGGCTGATGTCATTGTTGCAAATAACATTGTATTTTCTTTCTTTCTTTCTTTCTTTCTTTCTTTCTTTCTTTCTTTCTTTCTTTCAAAAACAAAAGTATTCTACTTATTGTAGAGAATCCCTTGGAAATTGACATCCAGATGCTCTAAGAAAATACACATGGTCCTTTTGTGGGGACTAAGGATGGACATTCATTTCTCTGAAAACCTGAGTATGATCTAGCTATCTATAAATAACTACTTCACTGTTGTAGTGAATTCCCAAATAATCAGGCGATGACTTTTCTGTACATTCAGTTGTTTACTATTCTGGCCTTTACTTCCATAAGCTCTGGATTCAGTATTTAGTCAGAAGAGGTGTAATGAGATTGAGAGTGGGAGACACCAGTGATGGTTCCTCACCTGTGAAGTGTGCTTCTTCTCATCTCTTCTCACTTTTTACAAATGGTTTTTTTTTTTTTACCTATATTTGCTTTATGTTAAAACTGACATAACGCTTTAAAAAAAAAACCTGGGATGCCTCAGTAGTTAAGTGTCTGCCTTTGGCTCAGGTCATGATCTTGGGGTCCTGGGATCGAGTCCCACATTGGGCCCCCTGTATGGGGCCTGCTTCTCCCTCTGCCTGTGACTCTGCCTCTCTTTTTCTGTGTCTCTCATGAATAAATAAAATCTTAAAAAAAAGAGTTCTGCTAATATGTCATTAAACACTCTTTTCCCACAGGAATGTTAATATTTTTTCAAATAGTCATTTGTCAGGGTTCATTATTATTCTGTTATTTTTTCTTCTAGTTATTTTGCAGTAATAATATTTAAGTTATTTAACAGTAATAATAATAGGTAACTGTGTTGGAGCCAGTATTTTCAGAAAGAGTTCCTAGAGGAATTGATTATTAAAAAAATAGAGAGAAGCTCAATTTTCATAAATTAAAATGTGCTTAAAATGTTCATGAATTAAAATTTTTTATGATTTTATAATTACCAAAACAACTCCATGGCAAAAAGAACTCCTATGAAGTTACAGCTCATTATTTTCCGCCATCTGCATACAGCTTTGCCTCACGCAATGGACATTTGCCTGTCGCCTTCCCAGCAGACACTTCCTCATTGCTCCTTCTCTTTAAAACAGGTGGTTTCTAGGAGCTTCCTAGCCAGGATCTGCAGGTGACGCACATGGATGAGGATTAGGAATCACTGTCCCCACCTCCCCTTCCATGCCCATGGGTTCAGAGGAAGGTGTGTGACCTAGACCAGTACCATTAAATCTTAGGACTTTTGCTAGGAATGCGTTGTTCTGTTGCATGTGTGCACAAGGCACGTAGTCCCCGGGTCCTGCCGTGTTCATGAGGATAAAACTAAATACTGTACAAGGCAGTGTAGAGACATTGAAAGAACAGATGTTCTTGGTGGCCTTGCTACCTAGGGAGTTTTCACTTATGTTAGGCTTTTTGTCTCCACCAGGGTGAGTTGGGTTTTCCCTGACTTGTAGCTGAAACTACCTAACTGGGTACATGATTCAGTTGTGCGGCCTTGTCAGCTCAAACTGTTGTTTCTTCCATCACGTAAGTGCCAGGAGTAATTTACTGACCTGATCCAGCCTGCCTATAACTCAGAAACCTTCATGAGAAATGATAGTCGTACTGCCTGTGGGGTACAGCCAGGAAGAGATGGGACTCGGAAACCCACTTCCCTCCTGAACTTGGCATCCTTGGTGACGAAGATGCAGAGCTGTGGTATAGTGTGAGGACTTTGGGGGAAGAAAGTATTCTTTTTGCAGAGCGCAGATGAAACCAAATTTAACACAGATCCCAAAGAGGAACAGAGAATGCAAGACAAGAAAAGAAAAATGAGACATATTAGAAGAAAGAAATAAAAGATAGAAGGGAATAAAATGAGGTGGTTCTCCTCCAACCCCTCTCCCCCTAAATCCAGGAGAAGAGAATGATCAAGGACAAAAATAAAGAGCAAAAGAAAAAGATAACTATAATCTGAAGAATAGAATATTTAAAAAATCACATAAAGGGGCACCTGGGCGGCTCAGTCAGTTGAGCATCCGACTCTTGGTTTCGGCTCAGGTCATGATCTTGGGGTTGTGAGGTGGAGCCCCATGTGGGGCTCTGGGCTCAGGTCAAGTCTGCTTGAGATTCTCTCTCTCCTCCCTCCCCCTCTGCCCCTCCCCTTGCTCACACACACTCTTTTTCTCTCTAAAAATGAATAAATGGGTCTTTAAAAATAAATCAATAAAAGATCAATTTTTAAAAATCTTGCAAGAAAACCAGGAGTAAGGAAACCTAAAAGCAAGTAAAGGCACTGAGTTAAAATGTTTTTTTTGTTTTTTGTTATTTTTTTTTTTGTAACGGCAGGAGGTCAAGAAGGAAGGAACTGAGTTAGTAGTTGAGGCAGACACGTTGGTCAAAGAGATAGGTTCACTCAACAGAGTTTTTTTCTAACACATATCATTAAGTTTTGGCAATAACGAGGCACATCAGTGAATCTGCTCTGAGTCCTTGCCTTGGGAGATGTGAGAATGTTTTTTTTTTTTTTTAAAGATTTTATTTATTTATTCATGATAGTCACACAGAGAGAGAGAGAGGCAGAGACATAGGCAGAGGGAGAAGTAGGCTCCATGCAGGGAGCCCGACGTGGGATTCGATCCCGGGTCTCCAGGATCGTGCCCTGGGCCAAAGGCAGGTGCTAAACCGCTGCGCCACCCAGGGATCCCGAGACGTGAGATTGTTAGGTAGGCCTGAAAAGAGAAATAAGCAGATGGAGGACAGAGGTGGAGAGCACGTCGCTCTCGTACAGATGCAGTACGAGGAGCTAATTTTGCTGATGGGATCCAGGTCTAAATCAGTGTCTTACCACCGGGTATCCAGTCATGTCAGGCCTCGGCGCTGCAGTCCATTCTGCTATGTCACAGACTTCAGAGCAGCCTTTAACAATTGCTCTCATTAAGCCAGCTCTGGAGAGTCTGGGGAAGGTAGCGTAATTATCTCTTGTAATATCAGTTTTATATTCAAAGTAAGCTCACTCTCTTCAGTGACTTGAAATTTCAAAAAGTAATTTCTGTCCTCTTTAATAAATTTCTCCTTAATCAGTGTTTTCTCAGGCTTTGGGAAGACAGGGAGAAGAGGAAGCAGCTAAGTAGAGTAGACGTAAAGGAAGTAGAATCTTGTGTCTGATGGCACAGGCTTCAAATCCAGCCAAGCCACGGACTGCTGGTATCTTGAGGCTCTTAGCCTCACTTTTTCTTCCTCATTTGATTCCCTTCTTCATCAGAGGCCCTGTGAGCTTTTGCTATCACCAGTTCATATCAATGAACAAAACAATTGGATAAACCCCCAGTTCCTGGTCTTCATAAGGTGCAATCATCAGTTTGATGTGTTAACTACCCTGTGGATGTTTGATCTTAAAATCAACGAGGTATAATTATGATGATTTTTACATGAAGTCTATTGTCTAAATCTAAGCCAAATCTGGTGGGTTGTATGGGCTTCAGGGCCAAATTGAGAGCATTCGTGGCCTAGCTCTTGCAGTGTCAGCTCAGGTATCGTTTTGAACCAGCTGGTCCTGCTCCTTCATCTGTGGACAGAATGATAATAGTACCCACCTGGGACTGTGTTGGGGCCTGGGCCGGGTCATCCCAATGGCATGTTGAGTTGCCCTGCACGTGAGAAGTTCTCGTGAGATGTGAACTCGTATCATTATTGTTATTTTGTGTGCTGAGGACAATGTGAATGAGCCGTAGGATGAAAAAGAAATGGCCCACCTTCATGCTTTCAGAAATAACTTCCTGGAGAAGGTAAGACATTATATTAATTTTGGAAGAGAGGGAATTTAGCCAAATGAAGAACTATAGACAGTAAGAACCTGGGCAAGAGAAACCTGGAGAAAGTAAGCAGGGAATGTGCTCATTCCTCAGTAATTCCGATTAAAAATGACTCTCCTAATCAGATAGTGAAGGGACATTGAGAATGGTTGTTTTTTCTCAAAGTTACTACATGTCTTTCAACCTGCTTAGAAAAGAAAGTATCAAAAGTCGTTTCATCAGTCGAAAGCCTTAGTGGTTTTTTTTTTTTTTTTTTTAAACATTAGTTTGAAATTAGCCTGGATTTCTCCACTTTGCTGGGAACTTTGTATAATAGCCTTATTAAAAAAAAAATTCTCATCTAACGTAAGTCTTTAAAGATCCTAGTTTTTTTTTTAAAGATTTATTTATTTATTTGTTATTTATGATAGACACAGAGAAAGAGAGAAAGAGGCATACACAGGAGGAGGGAGAAGCAGGCTCCATGCCGGGAGCCTGATGTGGGACTCGATCCCGGGACTCCAGGATCGCGCCCTGGGCCAAAGGCAGGCGCCAAACCGCTGAGCCACCCAGGGATCCCCAGATCCTAGGTTTATGTAGCGTTTTATTTGTTATTTGTCTTGGCTCAAATAACTGAGATCCTCTGCCGTCTTGGCTCAAGGACTTACTAATGTAAATGAATTGGTAAAAAATAGAATTTTATAGAATCAAATATTTTCTTTGAACCCAATAACTCGAAATTGTGTAACAATTGAATGTGTTTCCATTAGGGTATGTTAGGCTGTCGTTCATGTGGGGTTTCCCTCCTTTATTTTGGGAGCATTTTGAGAACAATAAAGGAATGCGCCCTTTCCTTTTTTGAACCTCTTGCAGATTCTTGTCTCATTCTGTATTTGTCTTTTGAAGAGTCACAGATTATGCTTTGAAATCAGAAAGCTGCCCTTCCCCTGTGTTCCTGAGCACAAGCGTCTATCCCCAGGAACGCCAGGAAATGGAACCATTCTGAGTTTAAAGATCACATCAGATATCCCTGAACAGCAAGTTGAAATACCTTGAATTAGAGTCTTAAGTTCTCACTTATTTTACAATAACCCTGAAAGAATGTAGCTTGGAAATTTAACCATAGGAACAAAGTACTCCTATGACATTTTCTCAAAAGCTTCCCACAGTGTTTCTCTTTGCTTTTTCTCAAAAAATGGACAACCGTTAGAAAATGTTTACTGATAAATTTTAACTTTTCATTCTCTGACATAAAAAGGAAGAGATTCCCCTTGCTTTCCCTGCACATATAAACATGTAAGAAGAACCCAGCTTTCACACGTGTTTCCTACTGCACCTGTTTAAAGGATCAAGCCACTATCATAACTTCACTCATTAGAGGCATTTGCTTCTGGAACCTGTTTATCAGAAGTAGTATATGAGGTGAATGCGGAGTTGCTATGGTGCCTTGATTTTCTTAAGTTCAAAATGCTGATTAGACTTTTTCATGTAGTTGGTTAGCTGTACAAAGTTAGGCTTATGGCCTATTTGGAGGATATTATGTTAAATATTTATAATGTTATAAATGCATAACATAATGTTACAATATTTTTAATCTAATCATTACAGTGGGTGGTGGGTGGAGAAGAAATCCCAACCAGTGCTTAAAAATTCAGGACAGAATTATCAAGGATACCTCCCCCGCAAATGGGTTTTTACTGGAATAGTTTTTAATTCTTTGGGGGTTGTGATTTACTTTTTTTTTTTTTTTTTTATTGAGCATGAGACTAAAAGGAAGGGAGATACCCCATATCCCATTTTAAGATTAGTTTGACTTTCAAATTAAGCCTTATTGTTTAAGGGCAGAAAATTAATCCCTGGGTACTGGCGACCTTCTGGGCACCAGCGGTAGGTTATCTGTTATACTCATTGGGGAGAATGGATTCAAGCTCTGCCCAGAGCAGCTGGGTGATTGCTGGGAACCGCCCAGATAGATCTCTACCCGACTCTAGAGTTTGTGTGTCTGGAACCCCCATAGATTCCCTGACCACCTGTGTGTGGTCAGTGGCCATGTCCTATCCGATCTTCTCTAGTCATCTGCCTTTCTGTTGCTGCATCCTCATTCTCTTCTGACTCAGTCTGTACAGTAGGACAAATGGAAAATGGGTTTCTTTTTGAAGCAACTCCGGTTGATTGAGAGGAGCTGCCTAGAAAAATGTTAAGAATAGTGAGGCCATGAGTGTAAAAGACAGTAGTAGCGGCTCTAGTAGCTGGTTCTGTACCAGCACATTTCTTTGCTAGAAAAAAATAGATCAAGGGTAAAGGTTGATTGCATTAAGTCATTGTCTTACGATGAAAAGAACATGAGTCATGGCTTTTAGCATGTTTTAGTTCTTAGTTTTTTCTCCCTCCACAAAAAGATTAAAGGAATATGGTGGTCTTGTGATTGAAGAAGGAAAATCGAAAAATATCCTAATTCTGGATTAGTATTTGCTTTTTATTCAGGAACACTTAGGCAATGTATGTAAAATTTCAAGATTTAGAGGAAGAGCAAGCAACAAAACAGATTAAAATGCTATACCCTTCCCCAGACCAAGGGAGTAATATCCCAACGAGAGGCTAATAGCGAAGAAAATTCAGTGATTACTAAAAAGAATGGTCACCAGACCCTTGTTTTATTTATTTAGTAACCCAAATTGTTTTTCCCACTTTCTTTTTTTGAAAGTTCGGTATTGCTGTCGTTTAAGATGCTACATGTCACATTCATTGGTTATTTATTTGTACAATTCACCCCTTGCTTCATCAGCAAGGCTCAATTATGTGAATTAAACAGAATACAAAAACATTAAATGGACTTGTAAACTGCAAATTAAAGTCATATGTAGTTCATTGCTAATTGTTTAGATTTAAATCATGACATTTCCTCTTTATTTTTACTAAAACCTATGTAATGCCCACTTAGGGAAGTTATGATTGAGCTATTAAGAGTGTTTTCTTCCGCAAGAATAAGCATGTCATATAAATCTGGGTTCAGAGCTGTAAATGCACATCGACCATTTTTTTTTCTTTCTTTGTTGAAAATGAGAAACAGAAAGGGGACTTTTTTGTTTTTGATTATTTTTTGACATTTTTATATCAATATGATACTTGAAGAAAATAATTTGAAAAGTAAATATAGGGGGATGGGGTAACTGGGTGACAGGCATTAAGGAGGGTGCATGATGGAATGAGCACTGGGCATTAAATGCAACTGATGAATCAGTGGACTCTATTTTGGAAGCTACTAAAACACTAAATTAATTGAATTTACATAAAATAAAACCTAAAAAATAAAAGGTAACTACAGTCCAAGAGACTCCCTTATGATCACCTATTTTCTCAATAAGATTTTGAATTCTTTTTGTTTTGTTTTCTAGTAAATATTTCAAAGGAGAAACTATATTTGTTGAGTACTCATTATATAACAACATCGTACTAGACACTTTACAAATATTATCTTTTGAATTCTCATAAAAACTTTGTGTTTAGGATACTAGTATTCTCATTTTTTATATGAGATATTGAAACTCAGAGATATTAAATAACCAGAGTATAGCCATGTAGCCGGTAAATAGAAGAACATGGACTTAAATACAGGATTACTTGTATCTGAGACCACATTTACTTCATAGTTTTGTGCTGCCAAACTGTTAACGGTCTATATGCATTTTCCAGAGAACATTTCTGCATATTTTTTATGTTTGCATATGTGTGTGCACTCAAACCTATATTTTTTATTACATATATCATAAAATAAAAGCTTCCTTTTGTTATACAAACGAAATATAGATCCCTGGTTCCATCCTAAACCCTTGAATGACTTTTTTCTTTTTTTTTTTTTTTTGACTTTTTTCTTATATTTCCTCATGTCCATCCAGAAGGAAATGTCACTAATCTGAGTTCTGATCACACATTTCTGATCACCTGGCTGTTAAAAGACACCTGGTTTGTAGTCAGCCTCCTTCAGTTTAACCCAATTTTGGCTTATCCTTCCCTAAATCTAAGAGATGAGCAAATGATTTCTCACAGCATCAGACAGTAAATATTTTCAACTTGCCAGCCATCCGGCCCCAGTCGTAACTGCTATAGTTAGAAAGCAGCCCTAGACAATATGGAAATGAGCGGCTTGGCTATGTTCCAGTAAAAAAAAATTATTTACTAAAACAGGCAGCCACCCATGTGCTGTAGTTTCCTGATCCCTGATCGGAAACCATTGCATATGCCAGTTAGGCTAATAAATGGATTTAACCTTTGACATCTCATGAACCCTGTCTTCTGACTTACAGAACAAGGAGAATAAAAATACCGATGCAAGGTGAGCTGAGCTTTGATCTTTGTTCCTTAGTTACCTATTTAGTTTTCATGAGGTAAACGGTCATGCACAAGGGCTTTCTTGTTTGGAAGACTGTGAGTTAGTCTTCTCCATCCCAGTGAATAGCAGTCCCTGTGTTAATATAGTTCCTCTGGGCCAAACAGCCTGGAGTCTTTCCTGGTCCCTCCTTCACACACCCCGTGGGCCGTATGCCAACAACCTCTGTTGGTCCTCCTTCCAAATATATCCAGAATCCAGTCCTTTCTCACCACATCCACCTTTCCTACTCTGACCCATGCACTGTTCTCTCTTTCCTGAATTATTACTGTAGCTCTCCTAACTGGTCTTCTCGTACCCTTGAGTCCTAGAGTCTGTGCCCCATCTGGCAGACATCATGGGATATCATTCTATAGAACATTGTGCAGTAAGTGAAAGATGGAGCTAGGTCCACGCGCGTTGCCCTAAAAGTATTGTCCTTGCATGTTAAGTGGGAGAAGCAAGCTGTAGCCATATGCAGAGTGAGATCCCATCTTCATAAAAATCAGTAATAACAAAATCCTTATATAGGTGTGTGTCTGGTTACATATTTTTGTGCAGCCATGGAGGAGGTTACGAGGCACATTAAGCTGTAAACACAGGCTCCCTCAGAGAAGTAGCAGTGAAGGAGGATGACAACAGATTTTCCTTCGCATGCATCAAAAGTTGTTTTGTCATTAAAAAAATAATTTATTATTTTGTTACGGATAAAAATTAATAAAGAAACAAATAAGCAGCATCACCCACAAAAAGAATACAAAACGACAACAACAAAAAGATCTACCTTTCTGACATAAACTCTAATGTTCTAGAAATCTCCAGAGGAGTTTTTCCACACAATGCCTCTAATTGATAAATTTTTAATTCCTTTTCCTCTGCTTTGCAACAGTGCTATTAAGAGAGCCTGATTAATTAAAGAATTTAGGAAATTGGTACACTTTTAGAAACAAATAGAGCCAGATTTGTAACGGGGGAGGGCATTCTTTTAGTTGATCTGAAGATATTTGTGGAAGGCAGTCATGCATATCTTTCCACATTAGCAAGAAAAGTGATTCTCTTTGCACTTATTAGCCACCAGAAAAATCCTCTTTGTTTCACTTATTTTCAGATTTATGTAGTCTGGATTAATATTTCAATAACCCCGTTCAAGAGGAGCATTTGGAACCATTCCACATGAATGTTGTGTTCTTAAAGCAAAAATGCAGAACACAGTCTTTCCAGGCACAGATTGCTTTTCACAGATAATGTATTCTACTTAAGCATACATAAAGGGACAAATCTGAGGCACCCATGAAAGGGAGAGCCTTGTCTTAGGGTGCAAAAGTCACCTCATCCAGCAAACCTCGGTGCATTTTTAAAGAGGAAGGTGTATAAAAATAGCCAGTACATTTCTGCTGTACCTTGTGTCGTACTCCCGCCCTCAGCTTATCCAGTATTAAATGAAAACATTTGCCATGGCAACATCGATTTACAAAGGGCAAATGATGTTTCTGAGAGGTTGGAGTGTTTCCTTCCGTAGACTGCAGATGTGTGCGCAAGTTAACACTTTAACATCCTTATTTAATAATTTTTATGTGTAACTGAAAAAGCCTTACCTGAGGATTTTTACATGTCCTAATTTGGAAATAGAATCTAAAACAAAAACAATAAACTCTCAACAAGAACTGACAGCAAGTTAAAGACAAGCTGGAAGATACCACTGAACTATTGCGGCTTTTGCTCTTTGCGGAAACCAAAATTATTTCACGCAGGAGGCCGTGTTGAGCTATGGGTAAATCATCTGCTTGCAACCGAATGAACATTTTGCTATGAAAATGCAAATTATCTGTTTACCTTCCTTCCTATAATTGATGTTGTTAGTTATAATATTTAGCCTCTGCCGTTTGGACACGTTAAAATATTAATTTTATCTCCCTTAATGTGTTTTTCATAAATGCTAAGGCGGTATTCCCAGATATTTCACTGTTGTGGTTTCATCCACTTGCCTCACACTTCTAAGGCAGACACGGGAGCTGTAAGAAGGAGATGGATGGGTAGCCTGGGTAAATGCAAATATTACAGAGGTGACTGGAGTGGGGTCAGACGAGTTTAGAAGTTAACAAATAGTCTTGGTATTGTTTTTCCACTGCCGTAACCAACTCTGTTATACAAAATGGAAAAACTGTGCTTAGGGGTGAGGAAATTAAGCTCCTGCCCTAAATAGCTCAGAGCTCAGGGTAAAAAATTCATCTTACTCAACAGGAGTTCTTTGGCTCTGCCAGAGGTAGAGTCTGTTCTATCTTACACCTGTCATTGGTTCAATCAGCACAGCGAGTTTGGGCCTAGAAGCCCATGCTGTGTTGGGTGTAAGGGGACTTTCAGTCCCTCCATCAATTATGGTGGGAGTCGGTTGAGATAAACAAGGTATTTCGTGCGGTTCCTGCCCACAATAGTCCCTTTTCACTTTGGTTTGTGATGACCTGAAAACCTCCTATAATAGCCAAAGAGATTTGAAGCACCACAGAAGCAAATAAAAGCCAAATCTAGCTCTTTTTTTTAAATGCCTTCGAGGCTGCTGCTGGGGAAGGACCCCAAGTTTGTTGGAAGACCGTGTATCATTTATTTCCACTTGCATCACTTCCTCAACATGTTTTCCCCAAGATTCGAAAATGTCAGCTTGCCCAAAAGAAGTTTACAAATACATGAATCAGAAGTTGTTTCCTTGCTTTTAAAACAACAACAACAAAAGAAACCTTCCAGAACCCATTTATCACTAAGAACTTCATAGAGAGGAAAAAGAAAAAAAAGAACTTCATAGAGAACAGAAATATGCAAACCTGTGAAACACCATGTTAGGAAGGAGAACGTTAATTAGAGGACAATCTTGTCACCCCATTGTGACAGTCAGCTCAGGAGAAATCATCGACTGCCAATGATTTTTTTCTTTGAGGTGTGTTCAGATCTAGTAAATTCCAAACATATGCTCCTATACACATTCGTAGGATTAATTCAGAAACGTGTCTGAAAATGTTTTAAGTAGTTTTGAAATGTAGACAAGACTGACGTGATTTTGCCAATTCTTTCTATATCCGTGTGCCCAACCATTTCTCCCTCAGGATCTTTATAAAATAATCCCCTGTAAAACCACCGTGGCAGCAGCATCCACCTGTCGTTACAATACACCTATTGTGTCTGGTAGGTTTAACATACCTAATATTGTGGATATTGCTGTGAATACGACTGCCCTGCTAGCTCGCCGCTCTTCACACAATTCCTTCCACGGGCCGGGGCAGAAGTCTGAATTCCATCTGAGTGGCCACCACTCAAGGAGCCAATCTCCATTTCATGTCCATCTGTTGAAGAGAATAGAAGTGCCTTGAGAGAAGAGACCTCTCTGTCTTGTTCCCTCTTGCATCCCCTGGGCCCAAGACCATGGCAAGTGTCCAATAAAGATTAGTTGAATACATTTTTTTTTTTTCCAAAAGAGGATCTAGTTACCTTCATACTAAGAACATTCCCTGCTGGCGACTTCCCTGACTCAGGCCACCCTCCGAGTCATGGAACCTCACCCGGGAGTGCTCCCCATTAAAGCACTCTCGAACCTTAAAAAAAAAATTCTCTGCTCCTTTTCTAGTACCCCCAAACACACACACACACACACACACACACACACACACACGCACACACCCGTGACTGCCCTATTGTGTATGCCTCTACCTGGATCATACGTCCCCTGCCTCATGTGAGGCTCCTGCTGCCAGGTTCTTAATATGTAAGAAATATTCTTCAGCTCAATTTTTTTTTCAACTGTTATTTAACGTTTTACCCTTGCATGATTTTTTCCCCATTTTTATCTGCTTACTTGAGATATAATTTACTTAAATATTAAAAAAAAAAATTCACTGATTTAAAGCGTACAATTCAGTGAGTGCTGACAAACATATTGCAGTGGTGTAATTGCCCCCTGAGTCATGGTAAAGAACATTTTCATCACCCCCATCGGTGATGATCCCTGTGGGCTCCCTCCCATTCCTTCCCTGTCCCCAGCCTCTGGCACCTCCTAGTCTCTCTGTCACTAAGGTTTGGCCTTCTGTAGATTTACATATAAATGTAATCACAACAGTACGGAGTCTTTGGCGTCTGGCTTCTTTCATGCAGCATGACACATCAGCGACTCATCTGTGACATTGTGTTTATACATAGTTTGTTCCTTTTGATGGCGAGGCGTAGCCATGAGGGAGTCTGGAGTCTTGACTCAGGCAGGCCGGCTCCAGATCGTGTGCTTTTAACTGTTAGGATGTTTTTCAGTCCATATAATCTTAATACTCCTCTCTGGTAATGCTGTTCTCTTGCTCAAAACTCTACAGCGACTCCTCATTCTGAGCAAATGTGTTTCCTGGTCCATATCCAGGTTCTTAAATTCTCTGTCCTGGGGTCCCCGTCCGTGCCACCCGAATTCTTATCTCCTGCAATGCTCCTTCCTGACTTTTCCCATTTTCTGCCACACTGAGCCTGTTTGCCATTCCTACAAGAAGACGCCCTCCAACTGATGCTGTTCTTTCTGCCTTTGCCCTTCTCATCCTCACCTATTGAAATCATCCCTTATTAAGTTACAAGAGTACCAGCACCTCTCCCTGTGACTCTACCCCCTTCCCTCAAGCCCATCTGATGTGAGTGCCATAATTCTGTAGACCACCTGTCATAGACCTCTTGTATTGTCACAGTGACTCATTCTCACATTTCAAATCTCTCCCACTGAAGGGTCTCTGAAACCAGTGACTGCATCTTATTCATCATTGTGCATATTTTTGTCATGCCCAGGCTGAACAGACACATATCACAGTCTGTATTTAAGAGAAACCAGCTCATCCCTGTTGTGTAGACCAGATATATATATTTTTGCAATGTTTTGTATTGTGTCTTGCACCTACAAGGTACTTGTTGAATATTTGTTGGTTGATAAATCTCCCTTGAATCTGTGCCCAGCTATTCTGCTCTTGGGTCCATGTAGGAAAGCAGGTTGGCTGATGACTCATAGGATGTAATAGAGATTGTCTGTCTGGTTAAGGCTCTTATTCCCAGTGCCTTGCAGAGTGCCTGATAAATATTTCTTCAGAAGAGAGATTTATTTGTTGCGTTCTTTGGTCAAGGCACAGAGCGCATTAGCAAATACAGACTGACGAAGCAGTTAAACATCTCATCTCCTTGGTTAAAAATGGTTGGAACAGCACGAGACTGTTTTATGTTCTTAATGTCCAACTTCTAGACATCTGCGGTTCTTTTCATGTCGTCCTTTGAAATGTCTTTGAGATTTGTCCCTTTGCCTCTCCGTCCCAGTGACACTGGTTTCCTTCATTGCTTGTGCTTCCCTCTTCCATCTTTGTGCTTTGCTGTGCCCTGCCCTGCTTGCTTCTTCCTCTCTCTTTACCTTGGGTAACATCCTCCCAACTTCCCACCTATGTATCTCAGCCTGATCATCATTCTTTCCGAGGAGCTTTTCCTGACCATCTTGCATTCCCTCCACCCCTCCTGCAACCCTACCCCACCTCCAGAGGGCCGCCATAGCTCTTGTAGTTCCTCGTGCCTTTTTAGGAGCTGTGTCCCAGCTTCAGTTTTACACTTGCTCGTGTCACTACTGCCCACCTGCCCCTGTGTGCACATCTGTGATACTCACCAGTCTGGCCCTAGTAGACTCAATATATGTTTGTGGAATAGATAGATACATGGGATGCAATGGCCAGATGAAGAGACAGATGTCACTGCTACTGTCCTGTTATAGACCTGACCTGGGTTGAGAGCAGCATGCCCTGGTTTGTGTCTAGACGCCACTGCCTTCCCCTGCCATTGTCTCCTCATTGCTTATGGTCAACATGGCTCCATCACCATGTTCTTCCTAAAGGACGGTGCTCCTGATTTCATACCCTCACCCCTCACTCACTTGCCACAACTAACATCACATCTAAACAGATCAAATCGAAATTCACCTCGTCTCCCAGGCCCTTTCCTTTGCCTAGGCCCTTTCCTAACTGCATTCACATTATCCAGCTTCCTTTCGCAGAATTCCCTGAAATGTCACCTACATGCCTCTTCATCCAGTTCACCACACTGTTTCTGCTTCTGCCACACTTGGTCCCATCTCGGGGTTTTGGTTAAACTAATTGACAGCTTACAGGGTCTTCCTCTTACTTTTGTTCATCTGAGTTCTTCCCTTCGTCCACAGCGACTCAGCTTCTCTGTCCAGCCCAGAAGCCTGGAAAGCAGCAGGAAGGTGAAGGCAGGTGAATTTATTTCCTTGGCTCTTTCTCTGTTGGGCAGCAGGTTGGCAGTGACAGACTTTGTCTCCCTTTGCCATAGTTGCTATTATCTCTCAGGGCTAAAGCAGTTTCTGGGTTTGACAAGTCCTCCTCTTCTGGCCTCCTGTGTCCTTGGGTGGTAACAGCTTGCTACTCAGCAGACCCCTCGAGTGTTTCCACATCACCTCCATGCTTCCTCTAACCCAGCCCACAGCTTTATTCTTGGTCCCTTGGTTACATTTTCCTCAGTTGTCCCCTTTATTTTGCCTTCTGTCTCCTAAAGGAAACTTGACTGATCTATTTTAATATTAAATATAGCAAATTAGAACGTTTAGTATAGAAATGGTACAGTGCCACTCACAAGAAAATGACAAGATTTGTAAGGATTTGTAAAATATGTTAAGTCTGTGAATTTTAAGTGGTGGACAAGCTGAAACTTGAAAGGTAAATGCCGTCTTTTCTCTCTTTCTCTCTCTCTCTCTCTGTCTCTCTGCATAATCTTGCTAGGAGAAAAGGTGCTCCAAATGTTAGTCCCAGCTAGAGGCCCTCCTCCCTGTCCCTGGACTGGTCTGTCTAGGATCAAGGCATCACTTGGCAGGCTTCCCCTTCTCTGTGCTCCCCTATCACTCTTCTCACCCTTAGCAGTAACCTTGACACTACACTCTTTCCTAAGGGTGGCTTTTGTCTTCCTCATTAGATTCCAGAGTTTCTGAAGGAAGAGAGAATTATGATTATCTCTTTTTACGTCCTAGGATCAAAACATTTTGTAATTAAGATACGTTTGTAGTTCAGTTTGTTGGTTATTGTGTTACGTTGGTTGATAGGTTGGTAGCAGATTCTCAGTGACAAACTGTATCTTTTTAATATTTTAAACATTTTCAATGGAAAACTTCTAATATGCACAAAATTAAACGGCTCGTATAATGAACCCCCACATACCCATTCACGATGATAAGCTCATGGTCAGGTTTCTTTTATCTGTAGTCCCCCAACACACTGCATTCCTCCCCCAGCACACACACTGAGTTATTTTGAGGCATCTGCTAGACATCATTTCATTTCAGTGTATCTTTCAGTGTGTATTTTTAAAGACAAGCACAAGTACCATTATATCTAGTCAGTGTCAAGTTTCTCTGTTATATTTTTTAAATGTTGGTTTTTTTGCAACAGAGTCCCCATGGTACATCTTGTTGATATATTTCTTTTGTAGGGACTCTTGAGATTCCTTTTGTCTCTTTTTTCCCTTGTAATTTATTTGTGAAGAAAACAGTATTTGTCCTATTAAACCAATAGGAAACATATAACCTCTGATTGTCTTTCTTCTTATGATGTAAATCCTACTTATTAAGAATTAGGAAATTGGGATCCCTGGGTGGCGCAGCGGTTTGGCGCCTGCCTTTGGCCCAGGGCGCGATCCTGGAGACCCGGGATTGAATCCCACATCGGGCTCCCGGTGCATGGACCTGCTTCTCCCTCTGCCTGTGTCTCTGCCTCTCTCTCTCTCTCTGTGTGACTATCATAAAAAAAAAAAAAAAAAAAAAAGAATTAGGAAATTAATTGACCCAAAGTTTCTTATTAGCTTTTCACCTATTGGTTTTAGCAGCCATGAGTGTTTATCATTGCCTAGATTCATTAGAAGTTGCATACGATGGGAATTCATTTCTTCCAAATTTGTCAATGGAAATACTTTTATAAAAAGAAACTTTCCTCCAGACAAACTCTCTCGTGCATTGTTGGTGGGAGTGTAAATTGGTATAATGGCTATGGAAAAAGGTATGGGGGTTCCTTTAAAAATTAACAATAAATATACCATATGATCCAGTAATTCCACTACTGGGTATTTACCCAAAGATGAAGGCACCAATTGGAAAAGATACATACACCCTTAAGTTTATTGTAACATATATATTTTTTTATAATAGCCAGGTTGTGCAAACAACCCAAGTGTCCATCAATAGATAAATGGATAAAAAGGATGTGATACATGTACCTATGGCATGTGTGTGTGTGTGTGTGTGTGTGTGTGTGTGTGTGTGTGTATCATAAAATATTACTCAGCCATAAAAAATAAGGAGATCTTGCCATTTGAGACAACATGGTGGATGGGACTAGAGAGTATCATGCTAAGTGAAATAAGTTAGAGAAAGATAAGTGCCGTATCATTTTACTTATATGTGGAATCTAAAATACAAAGCAAACAAACAGACTTTTAAATGCAAAGAACAAACTGGTGGTTGCCAGAGGGGGGAGGAGGTGAACTAAATAGATAAAGGAGAATTAAAAAGTACAAACTTCCAGCATAAAATAAGTAAGTCATGGGGTGCCTGAGTGGCTCAGTCAGTTAAGCATCTGCCTTCAGCTCTTGCGGTCCTGGATCAAGCTCTGCATTGGGCTTCCTGCTCATCAGGGAGTCTGCTTTCTCCTCTGCCCCTTCCCTCCATCATGCACTCACTCTCTATCTCAAATAAATAAATAAAATATTTAAAAAAATAAAAGTAAATAAGTCATGGAGATGCAAAGTTCAGCATCGAGGATGTGGTCAGTAGTATTGCGATAAGGTACTATGTGACAGGTGATGACTACGCTTACAGTGGGGAGCACAGAGTAACGTGTAGCATTGTTGGACCAATATGCTGTACACTTGAAATTAACACAGTATTGTGTGTTGATTTTACTTCAACAATAATAGAAAGCTTTCCCCCCAAAACCATTTGATCACTCTTAAATTCAGTTTATGATGTTTATACAGGTTATGTTTTATAACTGCTGGATAGAAAAGGTCAAATTTTCTTGTAATACCTACTAAGGAATACTGAGTACATAAACCTAATTATATAATGATGACAATTCGAGATTGTTCCGTTTTGTTCTTACTATGCTGTGTGTGTATGCGTGTGTGTAAGTCTAAAAAAATGTCAAAGACTGAAGCTGATTTTAAAATACTGAGTTTACTCTTTCATTTAGAATTAGGTATTTCTCTAATTTCCAAGCTGGCTTGAAAGAAGGACAATAATAATGAAGTGCAGTGTTTATGTTTATAATGCAAAATCTACTGATGACAAGTAAAAACATATCTGGAAAATGGACATTCTACAGCTATTTGGTTCATTATAATAATAGCTCCATTAACTATATGACAAGTGTCCACCCCTGGGAGTTGAGACACAAAGAGAAGACAACCTTTGTGGAGTCATTCCTTTTCTTGAATTATTAATATTGTCTTTCAATGGAAGTTGGAAAATTACAGCGGGATAAATTTGGTTTGATAGTCTTTAAAAAAAAAGCATAAATAAAATCCTAAAAGGAAAAAATGACTCAGTGCTCTGGAGCTATTTTTGTAGGAATAGGCCCTTTATGAAAGGGTATTAGTCATGTAGTTTAAAAGAAACTCAACAAGCAAATTCAACCAACATTCACTGCATACCCAGTTCTGATGCCAAGTGATCTTTGGGAATATAAACAAGAATAAAACAAGGCTTCAGCCTTTAAAACACAATCTAATAACAAGAGACAGACTAGCAAACAAGGAGCTTTGTTCTAACTGCCTATTGTTGAAATAGAGATGTTTATGACGTGCAAAGGAAAAACAAAGAGCGTTCCAAAGAATATTTTTATATTTGATTTTATAGTTCGTCTTAGAAGTTCGAGGCAAAGGATGCAAATCCATTGTAATGTTTTCTTTATGAGTTGGAAGTCTAAGGAAAATGAATAGGTTGCAAAATCACTGTGAGGGACGTGGAGAGAGAATGACTTTGCCCTTGATCATTATAGTTAAATAGATGACTTCATCATTAAACCTAAGTACCCCATGCCTGCGGTACCTCTTCTTTTGAAGAAAAAAAAAACATTCTTCAGAAGGCACAATTGTTTTTTCTTAAACTTAGAATTAAATTGACTTTCCAGCTCTTATTTCCCTCAAGATCATCAGGTTTGCCAAACTGGGAATTTGGCATTTTACCCACTCTTGGCCTCTAAATCTTAGTGTATTTTGACATCTAGTTAAGAGATGGAGCAGAAAATGTCTAATTGAGTATGTATTTAGTTCACATAAGTATTTCACTAGAAAAGAAGGCAAGGATTTAAAAAATTCTGAACATCACAGATCGATACATTGGGATGGATTGTCCATCACCGATTAAATTTAGAATTATGAGGGTTTTGGGTTTTGTTCCTAGGAATATTGTGTCAGGACCTGTTGGTTGTCTACATCACAAGCATTTTTCTCCTTTTCTTTATTGACCTTCCCTAGCCCAGAAAGTGACCTTGATTAGACTAAGCCAATCATGGTAATTCCTTTAACCTTAATATGATTGGGTTAGAGATGGCATGTGATACAGTTCTGGCCATTTGGGTTGAAGGAAATTCTGCTGGAAACAAGTGCTTCTGGGAAAGCTTCACTATTTAAATGGAACTGAAGGAAGAGACTATACTTCCTTTGGCCTTTGGGAATTAGTTTCTGAGACTGTGGTTGCTCCTGCAACCATTCAGTAATCATGATGGAGGAATCCTACAGTTGAAAGGCAATATACTGAATTTGGTAAAGCTGATAGAGGGAAAGAACCTAAGCCCTTGATGACATCCCTGAGTTGCTGGATGAAATAACAGTTCCTGCATCTCTCCTACTTTTGGACTTCACACCCCACCTTATGTGAGAGACATCTCTGTTTAAAGCCATTTTGAGTTGTCGTCCTGAAGTTTGCAACCCAATGTTCTCTTAGTGATCACAAACATGTTCTTAAACCTCTTACATATGGTAGATAGTATGCATTTAATATGGTCTTTGTGATAGGTCCTGGTGGGTTTCTCATCATAAGGAGAAAAGGGCTGTTTCTGATCAACACTTTCATAGCCCTTACCATGCATTGGCATTTTGCTTTTCTGAAATGTTTGTACCAATTTTAAGTACTAGCATCAATGAAATAAAAAACCATTCATCTTTCAGGTCAAAAATTCTGCTAATCATTGCCATGAGTACATAAATATATTTGAGCCTTACGATATTGTTTACATATTTTACACCTCTTCCATAGGAAATTTATCAGGTACTGGTATACCAAACTGATGCCATTTATTAATGCATAACAAATACCAAAAGTAGAAATAATAAATTGATAACATTCATTTACAAATTGGTCTTTATGTAGGTAGCAGAGTCACAATTCACATACTACTCTTCAAGTATGCAAAGAAAAATAAAAATTTTACTTTTAAAAAACTGATCCAATTTAGCTTCTTAGACTCCTGGCCCTCTGAGTAGTAAGGGAAGAAAACTTTAAACATATCATTTGAGGGCATCCTGCTCCTTTTAGGTTCAAGCAGTCACCCCAACTTTTGATTAAACTTTTTCCCTTCTTCCTTACTTTTTTATTTGTCAAGATAATATCTGGGTATATGAGAAGGAGTGGTCTTAACATGAGTAGCCTTGGGCACTGGAAAGGCTTTCAAATGAATGGAGTTCTTGGGCTCAGTTCTCTCCATTGTTAACAACTCAGACATCTCATCTCTGACTATGGTGTTAACTTTCTCTTGGCCAGAGATGTGTTTTCATTTCCTCCTCCTGTCTAGAAGAGTGTTCTCTCTCTTTCCTAGCCAGCCTTAACCCTGCCTCCTTCTTTGGAGCCATACTAATAGAATGGCTTCTTGGGAACCAAATGTGATTTATTTGGGAGAGAAATGTGACTACAACAGCTTTATATTTTCACAGTATTAGTCTCATTACAAATATATGATACTGGAAGACTCAGAACATTTATACAAGTGTGCTGAAGTCCATTGGATTATTACTAAAAGTTGCCTATTTTAATATTATAGTGCTTGTACTTCTCTAATTTTTTCTTATGTACAAAGTATGTACTTTTACATTATATCATCTAACTAGTCCTTAATAGATGACAAGAAATTAAAGTCAGCGTGCTGAAGAGGTATATCAGGCATTCAGTTTCCTAGGTTTTGTTAACATCACTAGTCTGTGGAAGTCGTTTCTTGGGTGGAAATCAAGCAGGTGTCCAGAGAGATTCATTACTTGGTGGTAGTATACTCGGTTGAACTTATGTAATGCCAGTATTGCTTCAAATAATTTTCCTTATATTGTTATATTTTGAATATTTGGAGGTTTTAAGTTGACTTTATTGACCCATCTTTTTCTTCAGCCTTCTAAATCTTTGTTTTTTGTTGCTGTTGTTACTTTTTTTCTTTCTTTTTCTTAAGGTTTATTTTATTTTTTAGTAATTTCTGTACCCAATGTGGGGCTCAAATCCACGACCCTGAGATCAAGAGTCTTGCGCTCTTCCAACTGAGCTGGCCAGGTGCCCCTGTTTGTTTTTTTTCATTTTCCTTGTCACTGATGTCCTTTCTCGTTTCCCAAGTTGGTCTAGGCCCTGTGACCATCACCAGTGGAGCTGGTGGGACAACTTCGTGGTGGCTCTACGGTGTCCTGTTGCTGTGGGCATTTCTTTATTGGGAGGCAGTGTAGCTGGCCAGCACTAGAGGGTCTGTGGGGAATTTGGATTGTGAGTGTGGTGGGAGCTTTATATAGTCCTGAGAAGACCTCAAGTCATGAGACCAGAGTATCCAGAGCCATCGTCCTTGTAGGAGGAACTACTAGACGGATCTGGGTTCCTTAAAATAAGTTAGAATATTAACACACAAAAGAGGACCTGTCCGAATGTGTAACTATTGACTTGTAAGCATCCCTGTGAGAACACTGCTAATATATGGATTTTAAGTAGGGACATTGTCCACCACTTCCTCCTCCTTGAAACCTACCCTTTTTTCAGCTTCTGGATAGCACACACTCCTGGTTTTTCTCTAACCTCCGTGGGTGCTCTTTCTTTGGCCAGCCACTTGGCAGCTCAATTGCTTGTCTCTTCTGTTTTCTACTCTCACAAAAGAGCTTCGTCCACACCATTTACCTTACATGTGGCATGAATTTACACTTCTAGGCCTTTCCTCTCAAAGGAATTTTGGCCCGACTTCCTATTTGACATTTACTTATAGATTTTTCAAAAGCTTCTTAAGTTCAACATGTCCAGTGCCAAATCCATCTTCTTCAAACCTGGTCTTGTGTTTTATGTCGACTGCTACTACCCGGGCATTCCGTTATGCACACCAGAAATCTAGGAATCATCCTTGGCACTGCCTCCTTCCCTTCCATTCAAATCCACTCCCAAGTCATGTCTGTTATACCATTTGTTTACTTATTTATTTATTTAAGGTGTTTTTTGTTTTTTTAATTTGAGAAAGAGTGAGCACCGGCAGGGGGATGGGAAGAGACAAGCAGACCCCCACCGAGCTGGGAGCCAGATGCAGGACTCCCTCCGAGGACTCTGAGATCATGACCGGAGCCAAAATCAGGAGTTGAACACTTAACTAACTGAGCCACCCAGGGACCCCCATGTTACCTTTTAACTATCTCTAAAATCTGATCTCTCTTCTCCTCCTTTAGTGCCAACACCTAGTTTCAAGCTGATAGCACTTTTCTGAATAACTACATGGCCCTTTTACTCCCCTCTCTAATTAATTTTTTCCTCCGTGTCAGTTTCCTACAAAAAATTCCACTGGCTTTCTGTTGCTCTCAAGAAAAACAAAATAGGGGCACCTGGCTGGCTCATTTGGGAGAGCGTTGAACTCTTGATCCCAGTGGGGTTGTGAGTTCAAACAGCATGTTGGGTGCAGAGATTACAAAAATAAATAAACTTAAGAAAAAGAAAAAAGGAAACAAAACCAAACAACCAGAGTCCTTAACATGCACTACAAGGTTTAGCAGTGTGTACTGCATCGTCTTTTCCAGTCGCACTTAACTCATTTCCTATGTCTATACACTCTGACTTTTGTTTTCTCAGCCACATCAAATTCTCTCCAATTATAGGACTTTTATTTTCAATACTATTTCCTATGCCTAAAACTTTGCTAATCCTCCTTCATCTTGGCTGTTTCCCCCGAATTCCTGGCTCTTACAGCAACCTTTACTTCTCCCATGTATTATTAAACAGCAAGAATTTGACATTTATTTGTATGATTATTTGTCCGCTCTGCTGGCAAGACTGCAAGCTCTGTGAGGAGAGAAACCATTTTTGTTCACAGTTTTATGAGAGTTGCCCAACAAATATGAATGAATGAATGGCTGGGTGGAAGAATGGATTTCTACCCAGACATTAAAAGAGATTTAGAGGTAGGCAAGTATTAATGAGATGACTATGACAAGACATGAAAGGAACAGCCCCAGGAGGAATGGAAATTGTGTAGAACACTTTGTTTTCTGATGGTTCATTTTTAATTTCAAGAGAGTAGAATGCAGCTCAACTAGTAAAGTTAGTTGACAGACCTGTTCAGTTCTGGAGCTTTTCTCCCACAATGCCATATTGTCCCAGAATCAAATGTAAGCCACTTAGCATAGAAATACGGTGTTTGAAGGTATGGGTTGTGGGGACTTTTCTGTTCTGAAGTATCTCCAAACAGATTTGATGTAGTCATTTTCCAATCTGCTGCTAAAAGAGAGGAAGGAATATGGGTGTGACTAGTGAACATTGGCACAAGGTTCAGAAAGCTTTCATTTTGGGGAAACTTTTTTTTAATGATTTTATTTATTTATTCAGGAGAGACACAGAGAAGCAGAGACATAGACAGAGGGAGAAGCAGGGGGAAAGACTGATGTGGGACTTGATCTCGGGACCCCAGGATCACAACCTGAGCCAAAGGTAGACACAACCACTGAGCCACCCAGGTGGCCCAGGGTCACTTGATGAAAGGCATGAAAGCTTGGGGAAGGTACATAGTAGAGGTCATCAGCAACCTCTCCCTGTTCAGAACAGTAGTTTCCTCTCCTATTGCTTCCCCATAATCAAGAATCCAAGGAGGATCCCTCCACTATCACCACTTGTTGTGCCATAGGTGATTCATTATAGACTGTTTTAGAATGTCCCTTTCTGCCTTTTCTTAAAGTGTGTGAAAGCTCTAAGACAGATGTTCACTCACCAAAATATTTTTTCCTTCATCATTTGCTCATACAGATTTGTAATTCCCAAGGAATAGCCCTTGCCAGGAAGTAGCTTCCACTTGAGCTACTTGGCATTAAGAATCTTGTCATCATCAGCCACAGTGTGATTATAGTTTAAAAATGCAAATGGGATTCTGGGATGAATCAACTGAAGGATAAAATTCATATGAGAAAGGGATGCTGTATAAAACCCTCATTAGGTAGCGTCTATAATACAGGTTTCAGTTCGGCCTTTCTGAAATTGTCAGTGTTTTGCCACCAAAGGAGGAAGGCACATGCAAAGTTCAGCAAATATTTAGAGAGCTCCCGGTATGTGCTAGGCATTATTCTAAATGCGTAAGATGCAAGACAGACGTTATTACAAGAAGATTACATTCTAGATTGGGCTAAACATCCAAAAAATTGGTGGGGCTGGAGCTTATAGCTTAATGGTTAGGACAAGAGTGGAGTGTTTTGGAGAATACTTATTTTTTTAGTCAATTTAAGAATGTTTTATTGTAAAATCTTAACTATAATGATTTCTTCCAGAGCCTAATGAATATAAACATAAATAGGTATGTATTGTTTATATATCTGTTAAGGGAAAGACAACAGCAGAGGGAAAATTAGGATAAACTACATGCAAAGTGACAATTTAAGGGATTTTATTCGTAAGTATCTTAAGTCCTGGTTTTAGAGAGGTAGGCTTTTTTTTTTTTTTTGGAATTCAAATACTTTTTGTTCCTCATTTTCTCCCACCTTCGGAGCATAATTATGTATTGCTGAGGAAGTTTAATAGCCTGTTACGCTTATAGAATACAACATCTAAAATAGAAAGTCTTATTTTGTTTCTTGATTCTTTTCTTCTTTCAGGTTATTTTTTTTCCTCTGAATATTTAAATTCCAGTTAGTTCACATGCAGTGTAATAGTGGTTTCTGGTGTAGAATGTTGTGATGCGTCCCTTACATACATCACATCCAGTGCCCTCCTTAATCTCCATCACCCATTTAGCCTATCCTCCACCCACGTCCCCCTCCAGAAACCCTCAGTTTCTTCTCTATAGTTAAGTGTTTATTTTTTTGGTTTGTCTAGAAAGGTAGACTTTTTTTTTTTTTTTTAAGATTTTATTTATTTCTTAGTGAGTGAGTGAGTGTGCCCATGTAGGGGGAGGGATAGAGAGCGGGAGAATCTCAAGCAGACTCTCCACTGAGTGTGGATCCTGGAGCCCAACATGGGGCTCTATCCCAGGACCCTGAGACCATGACCTCAGCTGAAATTAAGAGTCGGACACCTAACCCGCTGAACCACCCAGGCACCCTGAGAGGTAGACTTTTGAAACCTGATGTTTTTGCTCCCAGAAAGCATTTGTGCTCGGCTATAATTTCCCTTTGCTTTAGTGTTCTTTTATACTAGGATGGTGTTGCAAATACAGACCACGGTGTCCATTTAAGCTTCATAAGAATGCATTAAAATCACTTCGGGAAATAGCAACTGGATTCCATTTTCCAACCAGATCAATTCAAAGAAAAACTTTGGAAAACAATTTTCCGATTGCTTTCTTCCTCTCCTAACTCAAACTCCTTGCCAAAGAGGGTTCATCACTTTCTGAGCCTTTCCCTTTTTGGACTGACGATTACCATCAGTGCCTGGGGTTTCCACCAGTTCTTTGCAGAACTCAAGTTATTTAAACCCAAAGTGGGTACTGTCTGCAGATGAAGGGCTCTGTGGATCCTCCATAGTTGGTCTGGACCAGATTTAAACTGTGCGTGATCTGGGCTGGTGAAGAGGTTACTCCTTGCTCTGCAAGCAATGATTCAGAGGCACAATGTCACAGTTGCTGCCATGAGATGGTTTCTCTGTTCTGATTACTGGACAAGGGATGGCTGCGAAAAGTTGCCAGAAACCATGCCATACACAATGTAATATCTCTACAGGTTGTGGCCTATTGACAGAAAACAGCCAATTTGCTAATAGCCGCAAAAATCACCATATCCAGGAAAACTGGGTTGTGTTGTCTATTTGTATCACCACATAGGAGGGTCTCCTTGAGACGGGTCGTCTGCCGGGAATCCTGTAAGTCAGTATCAGGGCAGGGAGGATGTTATCTAATCCAGATAAAATCCTAGTGTTCAGCACTAGAATCCGAATGGTACCTCTGGCTTCCCCAAAACAAAAATGACTGGTGTCCTGCAAACAGATGGTTTTGCTTGTCCCATATTAATTAAAATAAGCAGTTGATTTTATTAGCTGCTTATTCCATAGAAACCACTGCCTCTCTGTCTCACAAACAACTAAATGGAAACAGAGAACCCCTTTTAAATAAGCAAGGTGTTACTGAACCCTGTTGTCTACATGAGAACTCTTGGTTTAAAGTGGGTAATAATAGGGGTACCAGGGTGGCTCAGTCGGTTAAGCATTTGCCATCAGCTTGGTCATGGTCTTGGGGTCCTGGCATCAAGCTCCCCATTGAGCTCCCTGCTTAGCAGGGAGTCTGCTTCCCCCTCTCCCTCTGCCCCTTACCCCAGCTTGTGCTCGCTCTCTCTCAAATAAATAAATTAAAATCTTTTAAAAAATGGGTAGTAATAGAATATAATAGGAGTTCCTTAGCAATAAACCCTTTTCTCTCATGTCTAGCACACTTCTTTTGTCGGAAAAAAAAAGTGCTTTTCTTGGATAGTTCCCAGTAGCAGCACTAAAGAGGCATCAGCACTGTCATATCCCTCTTGATTCAGATTTGGCTGATGCGCCATAACAGAGCCCTGGGAAGCATGGCTATGTAGATTCACATTATTTCTCCCTTTTTGTACATCTGAGCCTTCTGTTAGCAGTTTGAATCCACGCTATTTTACAGACAGTCCCCTGGCACCAAGCTCAGATTCGATATTCTTCCCACAGAGAGAAAAAGAGGATTCATGATGATGATATATGGAAAATTGTGAAAGGTTGTACTGGTAGTTTGGGTTGAATTATGGGAAGCCTCCTTTCTGGGACAGTGTGTTCAAATGAAGAAACTATTATAATGGACAGTAAGGCGCTGTTTTTGTGTCTTCAGAATGTGTTAGGGAGAAACGTTGATCTGAGTTATGTATATGCTTTCAAATAGCTTTACTTTGCAGAAACAAAATAATGGCAAAATTACACTGCTGCGGTTCTAGTCTAGTTCTTTGCAGTTTGTCAACAAGCTTTCGTGAGATGCTCTCAGACGCTATTGAATATGGAGGGGACGTGGACTAAAACTTCTCATTAAATTTTGTGTGCCTTTGATTCCTTTATTTCTCCCCTTAATCGAGTAGACAACTAACGTTGTGTCTAAGAACTGATGTTTTCTTTTCAAATACTAGAGAGATTTGAGGGAAAAAAAACTTTTTTTAATAGTCTTCCAGTTGTGGACAGAGAAGCGTGTTAATGGGCTGGGTTCAAATTCCATTTCATCAGTTTTGAGAATTTTGTTTAATCATGAACAAGTGACTTATCTGTTTGGACTTCAGTTTTACACCTATAAAACAGTGTCTCTAACACCCACCTGGCATGTTCTCGTGGGAAATAACTATGATGGAAACTTCTAGAATAAAGTAGGAGGCTCAGTAAGTGTTTTCCCTTTGACAAAGTAGCACATGCTTAGTATTGATCATATGTTTAAGTCCCTTGAATTTGTTTGGTATTGTTGAGTGATGGGGGTGGGATATCAGGATACTGATAAGTAGTGTTCTCAGTGGTTACCTGCAAAAAGGAAAAACATAACTGGTTAAACTTGTTCATATCAGTGATATCATGGTTTTATTACTTTGAGAAATGTGTTGTGCCAGTTTTCTTAATATTGTTGTCTCAGGAGGCTTTGTTTTTTTTTTTTTTTTTTTTTTTTTAAATACTTTCTTGATCACAGGGTTGGTGGTAGTTACCATGTGATTACATGTTTTTACAGCCTTAAATTCTTACATTGGCTACTGCTTACAGCATGGAGTTTAAATTTAAAGTAACTGTCCCTTCTTGGTGACCTGCTATAGAAATTAACCTATATTGATGAAATGGTAATTTGTAGTCATCTAAATAATCTTCCTTTCCCTGTGCTATAATGAGTTCATAATAGTTTGGCAAAGGCCATTGTCTGATCTATTCTTCAGCAAATTACCTGTCTTGTAAAAAAAAAAAAAAGTTATTCATTTACTTATGAAAAGCCTTACATTTAATTTAAAATATAGGATTTAGTATCATAGAGAAAAAGAGGTCTGAGGGTTCAAAGGACTCTCCAGGATCACAGTTTAACTAAATTAAAATGGCAAGAAACTAGATTAATGGCCAGAAAGTGACAGGGAAGATACAAGGTTATCTCTAATCATCGTGAAGGTGTAAACTTGAGGACTTTTTTTTTTTTTTTTTTTAACTTGAGGACTTTTAATCCTTATTGTGACACCGACTACCTGAGTGGCCTTAGGTAGACCCATAATCTTTCTGTGAATCAGTTTCCATTTCTGTAAAAAAAAAAAAAAAAAAAAAATCCAGTGCCTGTTAGTTCTATTCACAGCATAATTGTGAGAAGAAAATGAAGTAACACACACACACACAAAACAGTGCTGCTCAGCCAGCCTAAGGGAGACAGAGCTTGGCTGAGATCTCTTCAAGATGTGGCTTCTCCAGGTAAACCCTGTAAACCCCCTTGGGGTCATACCTCCCTTACATAGATCTTGAGCTCTCAACTTAATTGCAGGAAGCAAGCTGTTATACTGTAGAACTGTTATACTGTTTACTGTAGAACTGTTATACTGTAGAACAAAAGCCCTGACACCTCTTACACTTGGAGAGAAAAGAGTTAAATCCCTTCTTGTTCTTCTCTGTTCTGCTGAAGCCCTCAGAGCTTCCAGCTGAAGGCCGTTGATTGGCTACACACCGTATTTTTTTAAGGTGCTCATTTTTAGAAAAAGAAATTTTTTACCTTCTTTTCTTCTGACAGAATTATTATCTTGAAAAATGGGGCATCAGTAAAGTCCTAAGTCAGAGTATGATGGGACATCATTGATGTGATGTGTAATATAGACTTTGTTTTCCCAAAATAATTTTGCCAAATACTATTTATTCTTCAGAGGATCTCCTCCTTCTGAAGGAGATCTCTTCTTCTTTTTTTTCTTTTTTTTTTTTTTTTTTTTTAAGATTTTATTTATTTATTCATGAGAGACACACAGAGAGAGAGAGAGGCACAGGTAGAGGGAGAAGCAGGCTCCCTGCAGGGAGCCTGACGTGGGACTCGATCCCAGGTCTCCAGGATTACACCCTGGGTCAAAGGCGGGCGCTAAACTGCTGAGCCACCGGGCTGCCCTCATTTGTTTTTTCTAAACTGGCTTCAACAGAACAGAAAAGAAATCATTGAAATCTGAATATATTTGCTTTATCAGAGAAGTTATGAGCCAAGAAATAAAAATTGGTAGAAGGAAGACATTCCTAAGCGCCTGGGTGGCTCAGTCAGTTAAGCATTTGCCTTTGGCTCAGGTCATGATCCCAGAGTCTTGGGATCTAGCTCCAGATCACACTCGCAGCTCCGTGGGCTCCGTGGGGAGCCTGCTTCTCCCCCTCCCTCTCCCTGCCACTCCCCCTGCTGGTGCTCTCTCTTGCTCTCTGTCAAATAAATAAATAAAATCTTAAAAAAAAAAAGAAAAAAAAAAAAAGGAAGACATTCCCAAGTTACTCTGTCCTTTTACATTGTGCAGCTGCTGCTAAGAGTAAGAATACAATATGGATCTGATCATTCTAACAGTAGTTTCCTATATTCTCTATATTGTGCTTAGTTATTTCTTTTTAATCAAAAGAACCAACTTTTTGAATTTCATATGTGTATTCATTGCTATAACCTAACCATTCCAAGAACAACTTGAGGTGACTTGTAACAAAATGAGAGAGAAAAGAAAACTCCAAATACAAAAGAACTTTTGTTTGGCTTGCATTTCATTTCAACCTTTGATCCTTTCTTATTGTAAATATGTACTTAGCTACTTTAAATTGATTTTTGTTTTTATATTTCCTTTTAAGTCATTAATTGTCTGTATTGCTTTGATCGGTAATGCATTAGTCAGACCTCTGCGCTTGTTAGTGTCAGATGGCTGGCAAATCAGGCGGACCTGAGTTAAAGACAGATGTTCTTCAAAAATAACCATCTTGATGGGATGAGCACTGGGTGTTATTCTAGAAGTTGGCAAATTGAACACCAATAAAAAATAAATTAATTAAAGATAAAAAAGAACAATAAAAAAAAATTTATAAAAAATAATAGCCATCGTGGGCATCCCGGGTGGCTCAGCAGTTTAGCGCCACCTTCAGCCCAGGGCGTGATCCTGGAGTCCCGGTATCGAGTCCCACGTCAGGCTCCCTGCATGGAGCCTGCTTCTCCCTCTGCCTGTGTCTCTGCCTCTCTCTCTCTCTCTCTCTCTCTCTCAATCTCTCTCTCTCTCTGTGTCTCATGAATAAATAAATAAAATCTTTAAAAAACAAAATAACCATCGTAATAGCGAAGGGAGCCTAGTGTGAATTGAACTCAGTTCTGCCAAAACACAGGACCGAAGACCTTTGAAGTCTGGGAGGTGCTCAGGGGAAAGCACTGAGGAGTGTTCAGGGGCTTGGTGCCTCTACTAGGCCATCTGGGTTTGTTCGTTGGCACCTACCCAGAGGAAAAAACAGGCTCCTCGCATCTTTATGACAGGAAGCAGTGATGTAAGTTAGAGCAAGGCATCCACTGGCTGGGACCCAGGGCAGAACTATCACACTGAATGTGAGAAGACAGTTCTGGGTTATAGAAGATTTACATCTCACAGAGGCAGAGCAAAGATTTGCAGTCGGCAGCTTTCTGAAGCAACTGCACTAGAGGGGATTCAACAGCCTACCTGCCTGTTGCCAGGTTTGGGCTAGAACAAGCAGAAAAGTTACTTAACCTTGATTTCCCCATCCGTAAAATGGGGAGAACAATAGTATTATATCATAAAGCTGTGTTTTGAGGATTAAAGAAGTTAATACCCAGAAGCATTTAGAACAGTGCTGGCACATAGTAAGCTCTCAATAAATGTTAGCTCTCATTCTTACTGTCTTTAGAGTGGAGTTCGTAAGAGTATCTACCGTGTTTGAGTGTTTTAGTTATTAAATGATATAATATGTTGAGAACTATGCCTGGCACATAATAAGCATTGAGTAGCTGTTGGCTTAGCAATAGTAACGGTAGCAACAGCAGCCATTAGTGGCACTAAATATCTTCTAGTTCTGAATTACTCATAACTCAGGATGGCCAAATAGAAAAGAATCTTAAACTTACTTTTTTTTTTTTTATGTCACACTGGAGCTTTGTGACAGTGGTAATTCAGAGATTGGAAAAATATTTATGAACAATCTTGTACATGATTATAAGATCTTTAAGCATTATTTTGCCATTGGATTTCTCAGGTTCTGGATACACAGTCCACGTTTCCATTGTTTATGAACCTCAACCTCCTTACTGCACAATCTTAAACATTTCCCAGCACATTTCCTTCTTACCAAATAAAGGTGAATCTAAATAATTATGAAGTCTTTTAAGAAACAAAACAATTTGCTCAATTGAAAAGAAATGGCATATGTAAAGGTAGTAATGAAGACTGAATCTTATTTCTCTAACTTTTCAAAATTTAAGATGATTTGAGGTGTATTTGAACTTTGCACCCAACATAGAATTTTAAAAGAGGTACAAATTTCACAATTTTTCAGTGCCAACCAGTAGTAGGTTTAGAGATATGCAGATGATCTCCATCTGTGTTTATGGAATCTCTTGATTTTGGCACTGTACAGTAATAATCCATGAAGTGTGAATTATTAAATGAGTTTAGTCTATATTTGTATTGCGTATGTTACCAACCATGGCACGTACTTCACTGCATAGGGTCTTCCTCTAAGGAAGTAGAATGCAGAGATCAACAGAAGCCCATTGTCAAAAATCTTAATGTCAATATATTTGATGGTGGAAAAATGCCCATTTAGATAAAAGACTGCTGGAAAAGAAAGAGTAACTTGAGTTAAAGTTGATTTCTTCAGTGTATTGCCTAAAAATATTAAAGTAAGAGAGAACAGCCAAATATTATATTTTAAGACCAACTTTTATTCACTGTACTTCTCTAATTAATATTTGAGCAGTTGTAAAATGATTCAGGAAATTAAGTATTTAATTATGTATATAGCAAAGATGGTCAATACTAACTCGTCCCATTTTTAAGTCAAGCGCGTTGAAGTGTTTCCCTCTTTTTATAGAATCATGTGAAAATGTTACCTTTTCATGTGGTAGTACTAGAAATGTCACCCGTGACAACTGGTCTTAGATATAATATTTGAAGTCAATTAGGAAAGAATCTTAGAAAACTGTTTGGGGTACCTAAGTTTTCTAAACTGGGCCCGTCCATTAACTTGGTCATACCCAGTTGGCAGAGAACTTCACCTCCCTGGGCCAGTAGTTCTTTTTCAGTCATACAACCCATGCTTTACTAGTTTTTTTTTTTTCTTCTTCTTCGTTTTACTAGCAGCAGATTAATTCGGATTTTGTACCTTTCTTTCTCTAATAGTCTGATACATACCTCTGCATGTCAATGCGTCTGCCGGTGGATGAGGAAGCCTTCGTGAGTAAGTATAGTTGGATGGTGTGCTGGGGTGGGCGGTTGAAGGGAGGGCAGCTATTTGAAGTCCGTGAAAGGTTCTCTGTGATGGTTATGAGCATATTAATCTTTTACTGACAGTCTCTAAAATGCATTTATCATGCCTAATGCAGAAACAAACTAGAGAGAGCCGCTCAGAGACAAGATTACAAACTGTATCTGGAGAGATTCATGAGTAATAGTAGTTAAAGAGTTGCATGCAGATGTCGATGGTTGCCAATACCGTGTGGTCCCATTTGTATAGTATCGGCTTTCTGTCTGTGGCTCGATGCTTAATTCCGCTCCACTCAACAGACTGTTTATTTACCTGCTGGTTCATGCTATAAATCGACTGTACTTAGACTCAACATCAGGGAATTTCAGATTTTACCTGCCAAACAGTAGACGGATAGAAAGGAAGGAAGGAGAGATTGAGAGAAGGAGGGAGAGAGGGGGGCCAAGGAAGGAACATTGGTCCTATCTGTTTTTTTTTTTATTATAGGATAAGAGGACTCGTAAATGGCAGGCCCTTCCCCGGCTGAGACTTTATATGAGATAGGAGAAGTGACAGCCTGCCATCTGTTTTCATCTAGGTTGCTTTCATTGAAATAACCCTATGACAGACTTTTAGCTATTTTGGGAGGAGGTGTGATTGGCAAATTATTCATGGATTTGTTGTTGTTGTTGTTTTTTTTTTTCTCCCACTGCTTTACTTGTCTGGTTTGAGATGTTGATTTTGGAGAAAGTAATGGTAATGAGAGCTGTGCGTTGGTCCCATGAAACTAATCTTCAAGTGGGCTGTCTGAAATGGCTATTATGTGAATTATACAACGTGTACAGTCTCTTCAGGGCCATCCGAGGATGAATTTTCATGAGGTGTTCCCACAGGAATATACATTATAGACCTGAAAAACCAGAGCAATGTGCATTTTCTTCCCCTCCATACTTTAGTGGCAACCTCACCAGAAAATACAACTTCTAACAGCCCTCTGAAAATTTGTTCCCATAGTTAATTCCTAAGATTGAAAGTCAGACCTTAGGAAGTTGGAGTGTTGCCTGCGTGTCCTTATTTTGTATAATAATTGAATATTACCGAGAGAAAAAAAAGTAGAAAGGATAGTTGCTCCCAGATCCTGAACTTTAAAGACAGAAAACTAAATTCCTGATTGTAGTGCCTCGCGTAATGCTAAGTGTGATTTAGGATACAAATTCATCATTAAAATACCAACGGTAAAGCTTTCCTCAGTTTCATATCCACATTTTTGGCAGCTTAGGAGAAAATAATATTTACTCGCTGAAAGGCGATTTTACATAAAGTTTTTTTCTTCACTGACTTTATATTTTCTTTCCAAGTTCCAAGAGAGTCTTGATTGCTCCTGTTTCACATGTGCTTGGAAGAGAAGGCCAGTCTCCATACCTATATAAATATGACAGTCATGTCTCACAGAAACATTACAAGTCTCATATTAATAGGTTACTGATTTGTTTTCTTGATGAAAACAAGAGTGATGGTAGCATATGATTTCAGAGCCGGTGACTCTAAGGACTGTAAATATATATCCCAGAATGCATTATTGCTCTCCTAATATAAATGTGTTTGCTTTCACATAAATTAAAATTGAAAAGCACAAGTGAATATATTCAGTCAAGGAAAATATTCATAGGAAACTCATGAAGGGCTGCATTAGAACTAGGGGACTAAACGTCTCTGCGTTTTCTCAAGCACTTCCCTTCTACGATCAAACTGTTCCCAGTTCTAAGGTCCTTAACGGAGCTTGTAAGATTAATAATTATTTCCAGTGTTTTTTTTTTCCTTTTCTTTATTGCTGGGAGGATTGCATGAATACTAAAGATTTTGTCACTTGTTCAAGTCCTTTTTGGTACCAGCCGCAGGCGACGTGTGGTTACCATCAGTCTGCATAAGCCAGCAACCACAGGTTTTTAGGTGTAAGCAAATTAGAACTGGAAAATTGAAAAAAAAAAAAGAGAGAGAGAGAGAGAGAGAGAGAGATACCAATCACTTATATAAGGTAAGGGGAAGTTTGCATGTACTGTCTCATTAATTGTTAGAACAAGCCTGCAGGTAGTCCCATTTTATAGTTAGAGAAACAAAGACAGGAACATCTCTTTCTTTGATTTAATCAAATAGTAGGGCAATAGTTTATACAGAATCCTTGCTCATATCATCAACTCATTGCTACCTGTTTACTAAGGGCCTACCAGACACTAAGATACTTAGAGCTCTCTCTGTAAGAAAGCCGTCTTGTAGAAGAGGAAACAGAGGGTCAGAGAGATCAAGGAACTTGCCCACGCTTTTTACTAGCTATGTGTTACTCTACCTGTATGCTGTTAAAATCACAGTAGATTTGGATGTGGGGTAGTGAATCAAGGAAGAAGTGAAAGAAGTCATCAGATGGATAGATGGAGCCAGAGTACAGCAGGAGCACACGTCCACCTTCCTGACATCAAATTCAATTATTCTTCCATTCCCTTACCTTCGCTCCCTACTGAGGACATTCTGGTCAGTTTTGACAAAAAAAGACCAAAGCTCAAACCATCTTACAAAATGAAACCCAGTACGCATGAAGATTAAAGATATGCAGAAGGAAGAGGGTTTGGATGCATAGGTTGTATGTTGGGGGGCGGGGGGTGATAAGACATAACCAGATTCCCAAAGTGAAAGTTTTGCTAGTGGTAACCGAGAATTCGCCAATGAATGAAGAATGTGAGTTGTCCCAATTTCTAGGTCTCAGGATGCCTCACTGTAAGATTAGATATGGTTAAAAATGAGGTCTTGTGAAGCCTTTAATACTTTATCTTTTTCTTTTGTGAGACGTGTATCAATTTTATACTTTCTGCTTTCATTATCTGTGCCTTTTCAGTTTTTGAATGCCAGCAGGACGTGTGCACCTGGGTATGGTGGGGACTCAATATCGTTAGCTTAATACCTAAGTGAACACTAAACAAGTGTTTTGCTTGGCCAATTTTATGGCAGTATATCATATAGTAGACAATTTACCTTTTTTGCCTTTAATTATGCTCTTATTTGAATATAAAGGAATAATTATTTTTTAACAAAAGCCACTTGTTTGTAATTTCAGCAAACTTTAAAAATTCTGCTGTGTTCTTGGGCAAGGCAGTGGGGATGTGAGGTCTGATACAAAATCAAAGCAATTATAGCCTGGCAGGATTCTAGAAGACAAGAATACAAATATTATAACGTCTGAAAAGAACTTTCTCCTTTGGCTTTTCAAATTTTTGAAGAAAATCACAAAAGGCAGAGTACAATTCAGATTGCTTATTAGGACTAAAACAAACCCTCTTGATGGTGTTAAAAGCCAAAATTGCATTTGAATAATTCATAGCTTTGGCTCTCTGATTGTGTGACTAGTTAGGTAATTCATTTTAGATAAACACACTTCTTAATTTTGAGAAGAGACCATCACAGTTGTCATAGAATTTATACGTGCATACGCATGCCATATCTACGTATGAGCATACGTGACATCTTTGATGCATCTGTGTCTCTACTGGATTATTAAATGTGAATTAAAGTTGTTTGGGGAAATACTCTGATGAAGTTAAGCATAATTTTTGTATTTTGAATGAAATCATAGCTTTCCCTAGAGCGTTGCTTTTGTTTATTGTTTTAATAAGAAATCGCAGATTGGAGTGGGTGAAGGTATGATAAAATCGGCATTTGACCACTGAACTGTGATGCTGTCTAAAAGGTGTTTTACAGACACTCAGAGGAATTGACTCTGACAGCAGCCCACTCAGCCAAGAAATTTGACTGTCATCTTCATCCACTTGCTTTCCCTCACATGGATGACCAGTAAATAAATGTGTCTTTTCCTTAGTGAATGATGGCAGGTCCCTATCTATCAAATAGCACTATACAAATGAGATAGAAGCCATTGAATTTAGAAATAGATGAAATTAATCTAATGATTCATTGCTTTTCATTTTCTTGGGCTTCTCTCTTGAATGTAGAACAATGTCTACTGCAGCACAGCCCAGTTAGACTTGAGCGTTTCCAAATGTGACCTTTCCTAAACAAAGCACATGTTCATGTGATATTGGGTTACTTCAGAAGATACAGGAACAATCTCATTTGGATCATGCTTATGGGTCATTACATAAAGTCATTATGTGACTGTAAAGACCAAGGTCTGGCAGGATCTAATGCTCGGATAATCACATTTTGTGGCACGACAGCAGTAAATCGAAGGGCGTGAGTTGGGTGCACGTGTGCGTGTACATGCCGTGAGTCTCCATCCCCATGAAGGCACTCTGTCACCTTTCTGCTCCCCGTTAGTTGACTGCACATCCTTTCCTTTCTCTCTTCACCTAGGATTTTCTCCAACGTGAGAAAGGTAGCCTGTCTCTCCACAGGACCATTGGATACCTCCCCTCCATTGGATCCCCTCGGAAGCTTTTCTAATTTCTTAGTGAAAGTTACTTGGACAGAGAGCACAAATAGGGGCTACACTTACAGATGATGAGCAGATAAAATCTGATTTGCTTGGTCATAACTGGGAAGGAGACGCTGTTGCTGTCTGGCTTGTCTCAAGAGTATTTCTAGGATGCCCTCTGTGGTTTGGTCATCCAAATGCCACATTTCCAACATGACAACCCCTGAAAACCCCCAGGGTATTTTCAGGTGATAAAAAACAAAGGCAGAGGGAGGAGTAGGAACCATCTCATTATATTTTATAAAGCTGAGAGTTAGGAATGCCTTCAGTTAAGGATATTTGGAGATCACCAGAAAGTCAGTGACATGCTGACAGCGCTGTTTTACTGTAGTGGGGCCAGAATGCCACGAGCCCCCCCAACTCTCCGAGGAAAATGGCCAATTCGGAAAGCCCAGGTCTGAGTCTGATTTGATGTATGAATGATGCTTTTTATTAGCCAGGGGTTCATGGCATTTTGACAGTCATTCTGAAGTAGTCATTTCAGCTCTCACAGTGGGGCCGACTTCAGGGGCCAGCTCTAAAAAGGTGAGTCATGAACAGTTCTGGTCAGACAAAAACATCATGTGAGAGACAGGGAGGAACTCTGTCTACATCTGGGAAGATGATCTATTTGGATCTGCAGAGGGAAGGAGAATATTCCAGTAGCCAACAGCATGATCAGTGAAGAAGCACACTGGGCTCAAGCGTGAGCCGTCCCACCTGCTGGCCACATGGCCATGTGCATGTTGCTCAGCTTCTGTCCTCAAGGCTGGGCTGTTTGAGAGGAAAGGACCAGACCCCTAGGGTCACTGTGAGTAGTAGGGAGCCTGGCATGGGGTAAGCCCTCATACATGTGAGTGGTTCGGGATGTGGAGATGTGGGTTACAAAGTGGAGAGGGCCGCCCACCGGGGTGCGGAGTGGGTGTAGGGAGCTGTCATGTGGAAACGTGGTGGGCCGGGAGACGCTCACTGTTACACATGGCCCGGAGAGGCAAGAAGGGGCAATGGATTTCATTCTGTAGGAAATTAATAGGGGACTACTACAGGGATGACATTACAAACACAAGGCTTAATAAAGCTTATGCTATTTTATCTTGCACAGCCTGGCTGATAAAAAAAAAAGTCTATTTATTGATTACGTAGTTGGTTCTGACATATACCAAGAAGTTCCATTTTAAGAGGTATGTCACCCAGAAGTTTAACTCTTGTTTGTGCTTCAATTCCTTTATTCGGAAGCAAGGGTTACTTCATTTCAAACTTGTGTTTCATTTAAAGGCTTGCTCGGGTGTCTTATGTCTTGGTTAATTTGGCAATAGTGGCATCAAGCCCTCATAAACCGTGTAAAGGACTCTTTCCGAAGTGTGTATCATTGTCTATGCTAGCGAGAATTAACTACAATTTCTCTATGAAACTTTCTGATTAACAATGTTCAAGCCGGAGGTCTTTATTTTAGTGTAGGATTGCTTCATGGTTTTGCAGGCAGCCAGCAGAAGAGAACACAATATGCAGGATTGCTGTGGATTTTTAACATGCCGCTAAATGGGCTTTGCTGCTGTGAGCTTCACATGTATCTGAACCTTTCGGACCCCGCTGCTCGAAGACGAACGCTGAGGATGATCCTATCCTCCACTTACATGACAATTTACAGCATTATCTTCAGTTTCTTTGGGTGGATTTTTGAAAGATAATCTTCATTTTGGGGAAGACAAAGAAATGTTGACAGAAGTGATCCTAAGATCTGGGGCCTATCATTTTTTTTGTAAATGATAACAACTCTTTTACATGATTATGTCTTAAACCTTACATCTCTCTGGCCTCTCAATATTGTGTTTGGCTACAAAGCACTAGCCAACACGGACCCTGCACAGACATAAGCGTAAGCACGCAGGCTTACCCGGGGAGCCTGCTTCCAACCTCAGCCTTAAAACGAGTTGAGGTGATAAATAGGAAAGCTGCACAATGATGCAGAATTCCGCTGATCTCTTTCCTTAAAACGATTTTGATGGATCAACCAGTTTTACCCTCAGAAAACGTTTTTATAAATTTATTTTAAAAGAACCTTTGGTTTTACTGTTTGTCCTGTATGTTTAAGAGAGCGATGCAATCCAAGCTAACTAAGATGAGGTAACTGAGCTCTAAGCACGCTCACGTAATACATATTCAGCCAATAAAAATGTTGACTGGGGTCAGAATCAAACTGGGTTTCATCTGTGAAACTTTTCAAATGAGCACTTGCCTGGAATGACCACTGAGATTTACATGAAATATTGATGGAAGAAGGTCTAGGACTGATCCGGGATTGACCTTAAGCATCTGTATTTTTAATAAGCTGCATAGCGTAATTCTAATGCACAGCACCAAATGAGAAAGAACCACTGACAAAATTGTTTAATAACATATAAAAATATCCACAGCATAGGAAATAAACCGTTTACTAGGTATAATATGATTCTACTGGGAGGAAAAAGGAAACAAAGCCAACAGTAATGATCCCTAATGATATATATGGGCAATAATTCCAGAATGCCTAAGTTCTGAAGATCTAAACTTGCATTTACAAGTCAGTTCTTTTTTTATCTGATAGGTTAATTATTCATGGTCTGCAGTATTCCTCTAGGGCATATATTTAGCTAAAAAGGGTGTTTCTCTCATGTGCAGTGGTAATTTTGGGTTGATTGTATATGCATGGATATCTCCTAAATCTCTAGTTCCTACACTTGGCTACGTGGGTTCTTCAAAATCTTTCCACGTCCTGCATCTGGCAGATATATCAAAATTTGACATGCAGACCTGGATATCCACTTGAAGAGGAAAAATGAAGAGAAAGCCAAGTGCTAAATGAAATTCTATCCTAGGTCACATTCTTAGAGAATTTTATGGCCCTCATTGTAGTCTAATGTTACCTAAAAAAAGCCATAAATTTCAAACAACCTCATGCAGTTAGTACAAATTTTCCTTAGAACTCCAGAAAATAGACCTCAGTACCTCTGCCCAGTATGTCACCCACACGGACGCTTTCAGGTCTTTCATTTCAGATGACATTATCCTTTGAGAAATCCTCCAACCGGTGCACTTTCAGCGCCCTTGCATCCCTTTAATTAATGTGCCTGAGTTACCATTTCTGGAGTCTTGGTCCTTCAACAATATTTGATTCCCAGGACTTAGACTTAGGTGCCCATAAACTTTTCCCCGATCTTATACACCAGGCAGCCCACTGAGTTCCATTTCCACATAAGCAGCTGCCATCCTCTTACTGAGTTGGAAGAGCCGGTGGCACTTTTTAATCCTATAGGATGTAATATTCCCACGCGTTCTCAAAAGGCTGTGCTTCTGTGCGTTGGTCGCCATCCCAAGGCTGCCTTTGTTTACTCAGCCTGTCAGTTGTTTTCATTATTATCCCCTGGCTCTCTTCCCCTTGGATCCTTTATGTCTTTGGTGTATTATGGGAGAAAAAGTAGGGGGAGAATTTCTTTTAAGATGTGACTTGGAGATAACTTGCCCGTATTCTTTTTGCGTAGCGTGGAGTTCTCCAGCATGGTCACAGGTGCAGCTTGTGCCCAACAGACTTCATTCTTTATTCACCAGGGGTGGGATCTTGTTTGTCCAAGCTAGGGGGTAATAAGTCTGAATGGTATGAACCCATCAGCCTAATCTTTTCCCAGTTGGCCCCTCCCTCCCCACCACTGGCAGCAGGCCCTTCAGTGAACTGGTCCAAGGCCTGCTTTGTTTTATGGCACCTGCTATTTGTTTTAGATTTACATTTTGATATGACCTTCCTTCTGCTGGCGGTCTTTTTCAGCTCGCAGTGGATTTTACCTGGAGCTGTAATTATATAAATACTTGGATATTATACCCGCTTTAAGATGTGAGAAAGATGGTTCTCTACCACTGTGGACCAGTGATTTACTCAGCATTCCAGTTAGATCTTGAGATTCTGGAGGAATGTGTGAGTCACCGAGAGTAGTTTCTAGGAGAGGGAACTCCCAGGAATGTTCTTTTACTACCTCTTCAAGATACTGCTTGTTTCTAATTATAGAAACTACAATTAAACGCTTAACTGTTGAGAGTTCAATGGGGAGCGAATAAGTGGTTTTAAAAACAGTATGTCAGAAGGAGAAAAAAAAAATCAGAAAATGGATAGAGAAGCTACACGTTGAATAACTTTTGCCCTTTATGGAGGAGGGTTAGATCCTCTTGAATAAGCAGGGGCCCCGGCAAAACATTTAGCTTTCCTTCCGAACGAAGAGCCACAGAGATTGTATGTCTTCATGATCTCTTTTTGTCTCAACAGGTCTCCCTGTCCTTCCCTGAGTCTTTTGCTTGATATTTCATTTTACAAATTTAATGACAGCCCACTCTTTTTTTTTTTTTTTTTGCCTTGTTCCACAGCACTACACACACAGCATTAATATTTTAACAAATTGCTGGGGCCTCCTGCACTCAGAGCTTTCCCTGACACTGTGTCCCGAGTCTTTTGTTCACCCTCCTGGCTTCAGGGTTCAATTTTTGAGTGATTCCCAGATGCCCAGTTCTCTGGCCTCTTTCTTGAACAAGAGTCACAGAATCTCAATTTCCTGCTGGGTATTTCCACCTGGATTTTGAGCTGGCACTTGAAATCCATGTTGCTTTGCACCCAGCAGTTTAATTCTTGACAAAATGCACTTGGCCATGTTGGCTTATTATCAAAATTCCCAGAATGACTCGAATGTAGGAATAAGTCCACTAGTATAATATAATATTAGTCCACTAATATGTCACCCGTAACAAATGAATTTAAGGGGAATGGGAACCATATGATCATCTGCATAGGTTCTGAAAAGGCAGAGGAGTTATCTGAAAAGGCAGGGATTGAGGGATATTGTAAATAGAGAGTGGGAGGGGAATATAGTCAGATCAAAAAGTTAGATGTCCGTGGAGTGATAAAAGCCATTTGATAAAAACAAATATAACAATTTTGCATCACATACTAAAATAAATTTAAAGTGATTAAAAAACAGGAGCCTGGTACTCCCACCTTAGAGTTTTTTTCAAATTTTCTTCTGCAAGAGATGATACCATGGGAGGATTCTGGGAGGGAGGAAGGAAATCCTGCACTTGAGAGTCAGTCTTTGGAGATAAAATCCTTCTTGTTCCTTCTATTTCTCTTGGTAACAAATTTAGGCTTGTTAACAGTAGGATTTCCTATGATTTGTGATCTGTTGTTACTCCCAATTGATTCTTTTCCTTTCAGAGTATCTCCTTCAACCTCGTAGGCTTACTGTATTCTCTGACGGAGACAAAGCCTCAGGTTATTGCAGGTCTTTTTTTTTTTTTTGCAGGTCCATTTTCCAGCCATCCTCTCTCTCTCTCTATTAGCCTTTGAAATGGTGACATAAACATCTCATGATGGGATTTTTAGGCTTTAAATTCTAATTTTCAGTGCAGGAAGTGAAAGACTTTATTTCCCCTGAAGGTTGGGAGTCACAGTGGCTCATAACAGGCTCCCTGTGTTTTCTGATCAGCCACACTTTGCACTATAGTTTGATGTAGACCCATCTTGTATTTTATGAATACTCACGTGCTCAGGCACACATTTTAGCAGTAAATGATGTTGTGTTAATTTTATCAGACAGAAAGAGTTAAAAGATGCAGCTCTGCACGCACCAGAAACTTAAGTTCATTTTTAGACTGTTCAGCATTTTTCTATGTGAAGGCGATTCGGAAACTGCCCTTATAGCGCGGCATTTTGAATGCAGGCAAAAGTAGGTGAGCCAAACTCAAACCAGGAAAGGGAGCTCATGCTGAATATTGACCACACATACTAGTATAACTTCTCTGTAATTTTTTCTTTGTTTTCCCTCCGAACTCATTTTTGTTTATTTTACTATCTTTCAGCCACTATTATTAGGAGAGAAAAATGAAGAAATGACATTTCATAAGTTCTAGATCCCTCTAACAAATGCACAGTGCTCATCGAGGACAGTGGTTTTCTCTCTCCGGTACTTTTGTAAAGACACATTTAAAAAAAAAAAGATGCATTTTACAGTTTTATTTTATTTTCTAGTGAATCATCATACTGTATCCTAGTGGCTACTGTTATTTAGAGATAGTAATTCATTTGTGTTATGCATCCTTTTGCTCACGTTCAGACCACTCACTGTGGTTTCTGTTCCGCGGTGTTTTATGGCACTCGGCATCCTCCTGAAATCTGGAAGGGAATGTATTGTGGACAAATAGCCGGGAGCTTTCATTCTGTACACGTATACTGCTCGCAACACTTTTTTTTAAAAAAGGGGTCTTCCCTTAAAACGTGTGTGGCCGTATGTGGAGTTTCAGCCTATTATTACCTGCTCTTTTCATTATACAATTTGTCAAATCATGCTCATCATAAGGAATTAGATCATCTATATGTCATCAGGGCCTTCTATCATAAGAGCAACAGAACTTCTTTGTCATACAGCTGTTGGAACTGTTGAAAGATGTGTCCTCTTGTGACAGTGTGTGCACAGAAGTGTAACTTGTGTTCACATCCCCGTGTCCTTTTCTCTTAACAGTTGACTTCAAACCTCGTGCCAGCATGGATACCGTCCATCATATGTTACTTTTTGGATGCAATATGCCTTCCTCCACTGGAAGTTACTGGTAAGGGATACTGGGCCCACAGTCAAAAGGGGTGTAGAAAATGTCTTTTTGTTTGTTTGTTTTTATAGGCGCGGATTGCATCTGTGCAAGTATTTTATAGCTAATAGATAAACAGGAAGAATATTTACTTATCAGGGAAGAACACGGTTCTTTTGCATCACGTGCTTACCTGCACAGCCTGATTATCACCATTATTTAGTCTGCTAGGGAGCACATCCATCAGTCTTTGACGCTGACTTAATAAATTTATGTCTGTTGTCATAGATAGCGTAGCAAGGTACAGACAGTTTATAAAAAAAAGACTGACAATTTAGATAATGGATGCTCCAATGTTTACTTTTGGAAGATCATACTTCGATCCAAAGAGCACCATGGCTCTGTTCACCCAGCACTCTTTTATCCCAGACACTGTGCTAGGTGATCTGTGTATGCCATCTCATTTATTCCTAAAGTTTTTGCAGAGCAGTTACCACTGTCCCCACTTGGCAAACAAGGAGCCTAAGCCTCAGAGAATCAGTATCAGGATTCAGCTAAACTTGGCTGGTTGGTGTCAGACCAGAGCCTTGAGTTGTCACGTTCCAAATCCAAATTTATTTCTATTTCACCACGCTGCCTCCCATTGATTCAGGCAACCGTTGTGGTCTTCAAATTTATTTTAATCACTGGGATGAGTCTTAAGATCATGTTATGAATGGTCAGTAAACATCGACTGAATGTGTGTTCCATGCCAGAATGAGAGCAGAGGCTCTCGAGGGTTCTGGAATAGATAGATGTGCTTTATTTGTCTCCAGAAGCTCACAGCATAATTATGGCTTAAGATCTGTCCTTTCATTTTGTTCCTTGGCGTTCACGAAGATTGGTGAGTTTTGAAAATAGCCATGCATTTTAAGCCTCCCATTTTGCAGCAAGAACCAGCATCCCGGTTAGGTATGGAACAGTCCAGAATGACTAGTGTTTGCTTGCATTGGAGAAGGGTCTGTTTGGTGCTCCTGTCCCTGCATAACCACATACCCTGATAATCCTTTCTCCGTGCATTCCCATATTAGTCAGGCTGGCACAAGGCACACAGCAACTGCAATCTAGTTGTTTTTATAACAAACAATTGTAATATATATTTGGAACTGTTAAAAGCACAGGGCAATTAGTGGAAGTCTCCAGGGACCAAGTACCATCAAAGCATTTGTTAATAGGCTTAAGTTATTTGATGAAAGGAGCCCATCACATAGGAATCCAGTGCACATGACTGGGTTTATGTAAAAATGCAGCCAGGAAAATCACAATTAATACCTCTTGCTATCAACATTCCAGTTTTGGCTCTTCGGTAAATTTTTGTAAATAAAATTTGGGATTAAAAGATTATTCTGTGACAGCTTTTTCTAACTCTTATTCACCAAATCACGTTCTCTGGCTTTATGTTTTAAAAATATTTCTTCTGAAATTAGTAATATTTATTTCTAGATTAGAATTAGTGAAAATAGCTAGAAGGGATGTAAGCTTTTAAAACCTGCTTTACCTTTAGCTTGGCTAAAGAGAATGAGTGAAAAAATAAAATATCACTACATGATATTATGGTTTTAAGAAAAATCTTATTATAAAATGAACAAAGCCTCGTTCACTGTTCTCACATCGAGGGAACATCAGAGCAAACATTCTTTTGGGCCCATAAAAATATTAATATTCTTAAATATACCGTTTTGAGATTAAGTCTAGTTAAAATCTGTTTTCCAAAAGACTTCCAAATAGGGGAAAGAGAGAATTCAAAGAAAATGTAAATGAACGTGAAAATAGCAATTTTGAGTAAAGTCATTGTTACACATATTCTTATTACTTGAAAGGCAACATAGTAGAGTGAAAGAGTCGTGAACTAACCAGCCAGACTCCCTGGGTAAATTACTTATTTCATGTGAACCAGCCTCAGTTTCTTCATTTTAGCAAGGGCCTACCACTAGATCCTGTATAGAACTCCTCTATACAGAACTCCTCTAGGCTCTAAAATTCCATTATTACATGAATACAAATTCCATGCAGATGCTGAGTCAGACTGGAAAGTCGTCATTATAAGATACGTGCACTGGTGGACTCGCCTCAGCGGCAGCCCGTTGCATTTTGCCATTCATTGGCATCCCTGAGTGGTTCGAGCTCTAAACGGCATGATCTGTGTGTCATTTTAAATGGATTTTTAAGATCTGCCTCGCAGCACATGTTCCCACTTCATCTCTAGGTTTGTTCTGAAGGACTTTATAACCGTACCAACCAGGACAGTGATTGATGGTGTTATTTATCTGCTTTTAGCCAAACCCAAAGCAGTCACCTAACATTGAAAAGTAGGATCTTTTTAATATGTACGTATCATGTCTTTTCAATACGTAAACTGAGAGGTATGCAGTAAGTGAGACTGTTCTAGTGACTCTGACATTCTAGTGACTCTGACATCTCCCATCCAGTCTTCGTCTCTATTTAGCGATGGTATAGACCTTTTTAGCACCCCACTATTTGGCAAGACCCGTGCTTCTTTAAAGCATTGGAGCTCAACAGGATCTTTCATGGACTAAACTTTTCAGTTGCTTCACCGAAACATCTCGTGCTCCCTGGCCCCAGAGCCACACAGGCTCAGCTGTGGAAACAGTCAGCGGATGTTTTCCAACCACTCGGCCTCTTATCCTCCCACCTGAATTACAATGCTAATAACAAAAATCTATCAGTGTCAAAGGCTTGCGTTATTTTTTGAAGAGGTTTGAGTCATGAAATTTATCACACTCATTTTACAGCTGCAAATCTATTCTTCAGCTGCTCCAAAATGTAGACAGTAGTTAAATTAAGATCCTCAAACTTTCACATATATTTTTGGCTGTGATACGTATAATGTTTTTTGATGCCTGAGAATATCAAGAACTCGTTCATGCTCTGGGGAAATCTTTGCGGGAATACAAAGCTGTTCTAGCGAAAGACGAAAAAGCTAATAGGATATCTTAACACCTCTTTTTTCTGTTTGTTAGCAAGGATTGCCCCCCTGTCTTCACTCGAGTGTTCTATTTTCATTGCCAGCAGGTTGGCAAATAGGTATGTGTCTCTAATAAAGTAAACATTTTCCCCCTGAAATTATGAAGTTATAATTCTTCCCGTCTTCAGGCAGCACGTTTAATATGAAAGCAGAGAGCTCTTCTGATGATGTTTCACTGTTGTGCTGCCCTCCTTCGCTCTTTGTAATTGCCTCTTTCTACTGTTCATTAAAATATATTTACAGTTATATTAAGTTTACATGAAAATAGTAGACACAGCATGAAGCAGTTTTCATTATGTAGTCATTTTAATTTTGAAGGTTTTTTTTTTTCCCCTACACATATTCCAGTCTTTTGTGTCTCATTCCAAATTAGCAGCTCACACTGGTAATGTGTCTAGTTAATTATATGCATGTGCATTTAAATTGCATACATTGATGTGAACCTTTTAATATACTATGGGGTGGTCCCTTTATAGTTAGAGTGGGCCTGGTGCTCAGTTCCAAATTAACATACCTCTCGAGGATGCAAATAAGGACCAGCTGATGGAAAAGCAGCAGCTCTGCTGGCCCACGTGAAGAAGGCAGCAGTACCTGTCAGATGTAACCCTCAAACCCTCTTTCCCAGGCCTTTATAGGAGGAGACGCTTAACTGTCTGGGGGGGGGGGGGCACAGAAAGTAGGAGTACCAAGAATGGAGCGAACATAGCAATAGGATTCCATTGGTGCTTGCAGACTTAATTCAAAGCATAGCAGTTCTAAGTTCCCCAGATTTCTTGGCTGACTATGAGCCATAAGTGAGTAGTAGATGCTTTGGGGGGCTTTTTTAGGGTAAGGAAATGAGGTGCTGAAAACTGGGTAATTTAGACATAAAACATACGACAGCTCCTCACTAAAAAAAAAAAAAAATACAGTTTAGGAGAGCTTAGAAACTGACATGCTGCTTTTGTTTATTCTATGAACAGCTTTATTTTTATTCTAACCATCAGTTTAAAAAAAATAATGCATGGTTGGCCATGGAGAGTATTTCAGGCTTTGAAAATCAGGATGTTTTGTTCACACAAGTTGTTTGACATTTGGGGTGATTCGGGAGCACCGCTTTTTGTAACATGAGTTTGTACAGGCTGTGTGCACTTTTATCTGCTGAACGCCGGACTTAGGGTTTAAAGCAATTTATGACTGCCAACTGCAAGATTGTGCGCCTGCAATATTGGGTGATTAAAGCGGATGGGCTTCTTATGTAGCCTGCCTTGTACTTAGGCGTCATCTTCTGTGCATAACTAACATTATTATGTTCAGTCTAAGCAATTAATATTTGACCGAGCACTCTTTCTAATGATGCTTGTGACCGGCTACTTTTTACAAATCAAGGATGGCTTCCACAGTTGTTTGATCTTTTTTGGAAAAGAGGAATCCCAGCTGGTTAAATGAGGCTCTCTCCAGCTGTTCCAACGTGGAATCATTTTCAAGCTAAAGCAGTCCTGCTTTACCATCCTATGAAGCTTTAGCTTAAATCCCTTTCAACTGCTTCTATTTATTAACCACCTGCTGTGTCTTTTTAAATGCCACCGTCTCCACAGGGTTACAGATGCTGATGAGAGGAAAGAGAAGAGGAGCTAAAACATATCAATATATCTACATAGCAGCCAGTATGTGAGACACCCTGCTTGGTTACTCATTTAAATGACTGTTTTTTTTAGGGTGAGATTACGTCTGCAGCTTTGTTGCCTCCCTCATGATGATAACGATTCTTTGGTTGAGAATGGTATTTGCATATGCTGCCTTCATGCACCCTCTCCATCTTCCGAGCTACCTGTCATCCCTACCCAGTGTACCTTCTACCCCCTCTGTTTCCTCTGCCACAGCGAGACTTCTAAAGTCAAACATACCAACATTCTTGTTGATATAAATAAAAATAACACAATCTCCAAAACCTGTGCTTTACCTTGTTCTGAACGCTATAAAATGTGCCTTTGATTATAGTAGAAAATTTTATTTATTTCTTTTTAAAGGCTGTATTTATTTATTCATGAGAGACACAGAGAGAGAGGCAGAGACACAGGCAGAGGGAGAAGCGGGCTCCATGCAGGGAGCCCGATGGGGGACTCGATCCTGGGACTCCAGGATCCGGCCCTGAGACGAAGGCAGACGCCCAACCACTGAGCCACCCAGGCATCCCTATAGTAGGGAATTTTAGGTATAAATTCCTGCTAGGCTGAAATTGATTGTATCCATTTTCTTTTTCTACTGTAATATTATAATACAGTCATAGGACAGTCCGCATCATGGTAGTATGAGGGATCTTTGTTTAAATGAGATACACTTGGTACTTATTCCCCTAAATCCTTGGCTAGGTTTTTTTTGTCTTTATTTATTTATGAAAGAGAGAGAAAGAGTGGGGGTCAGGGAGAGGGAGGGGGCAAAGCTGACTCTCCGCTATGCAGAGACACCCCCATCCCCCCAACCGATCCCAGGTCCCCAGGATCACCACCTGAGCTCAAGGCAGACGCTTACCTGATGGAGCTGCCCAGGCGCCCCTTCTTGCCTAATTTATAGAAACCTGCATTAGCACCATTGGTAGAGGTTCCTTAGCAACTGACCAATTCTTAGTAGACTAGGGTCAACTTTAATGTAAATTGGCATGACTGTAAACCATTTTTTAAAAGATTTTATTTATTTTTTCATGAAAGACGCACAGAGAGAGAGAGAGAGAGAGAGAGAGAGACCCAGGCAGAGGGAGAGGCAGGCTCCATGCAGGGAGCCCAACGTGGGACTTGATCCAGGGTCTCCAGGATCACACCCTGGGCTGGAGGCAGATGCTTAACTGCTGAGCCACCCAGGCTGCCCGACTGTAACCATTTTGACAGTTCCAACAGAAACAAACATCTTTGAACACTGGCTCTTTCCTGGCAGACTAGTATTTATGTTAAACAGAATAGCAATATTCTAGCATAGTGCTGTAACATGTAGCATAGAGCCAGTTGTAATAAACATTGGTCAAATTATTTATCCTGCATTGGTCTGTTTCCTTATCTGTAAAATGGGGCCACTAATCCCACCTGATGGGGCCATCGGGAAGAGTGAGCGGAGGGATGTAGATAATGGCACAGTGCCTAGCACGTAGATGTGCTTAGTACATGGTAGTTGTTACACTTGTTTAATTAGTATAATATTTCTTAACTATTGACCATGTGCCAAGCACTTTGTTAGGCACTAAAAATTTGGTGTGAACAAAACAGACACACCCTCTTTTTTTATGAACTTTATAGCTTCTTTAATCTCACTAGGAAAGTGGAGTGTGGGGACCCCCCCGGGTGGCTCAGTGGTTGAGCATCTGCCTTTGGCCCAGCGTGTGGTCCCAGCGTCTGGGGATGGAGCCTCCCATCGGGCTCCCTGTAGGGAGCCTGCTTCTCTCTCTGTCTGTGTCTCTGCCTCTCTCTGTGTGTCTCTCATGAATAAATAAATGAAATCTTAAAAAAAAAAAATCAAGAAAGTGGAGTGTGGACATCATAGGGATGTTTATCAGGCTGGTGCCTTTTAATCACCACTCTTACTTAGCTTTCCCATTAAGTATCCTTGTAATTACTATGTTAATAGTAATACCTATTGCATACCCATCGCACTGACATTCATATAAGATTTGTCTGAATTGGGAAGCATGTTCTGTGGGTTTATGGAGAGTTAATGAAATTTGAATTCCTGACCCATTCCTGATGCAGTTTTGAATGATAAAGATATTCCACATATGCCACTGATTATATATTGTGTTTCTTAAATGTTCTCACTTTGGATTAATTTTCCTGGGGTCCTGATACTTAATTTATTAAAATTGGAATTTAAGGCTGTATAGACTTAACTTGAGGGCATGACAATTTTGTTTAAAAAAAATTTTTTTTTTAGACCAAAGAAGAAATGACTTGTCAGTTCTGATCTTCCCTGAGTAACCGTGGATTTTAAATAGCCTTTAACTGATACAACTAGAGAGTACTTTAACAGTCAATCATGGTTTATTTGGATAATTCAAAATGACAGGTTAGCATTTTTCAGTGCTTGGCATAGTTTGAAAATATTCATGCCATCTGAGTGGTTTCCCTGTAGAGTATAGGTGAAAAGGTTCTAAAGCAAAATTCCAAGAATCCAGAATATTTTTCCTTTTAAAAGCTAATTCTTATCACTTTTACTGCAAAAACTAAGAAACCACAGGGAGCTGTGTGAATCTTCTCACAATTAATTGGCTTAATCTGGAGGAGCCTTCAGGAGAAGCTGCTAGAATTATAAGACTAAGAAACCTAGTTGATGAGGCCTGAAATCACTGCAGCCATTGATCAAGGGTTACATTGCTTCCTAGCCTGAAGACTTTTCTTATTAATAAGAGTGATAAAAATCCTCTCTATTTTTATAGTACCCTTTGAAAAAACAAAATACCATCTTTATCTCTTTGGTCCTTTTTTTTTTTTTTTTTTAAGTAATCTCTATACCCAACTTGGGGCTTGAACCTACCACCCCAAGATCAAGAATCATACACTTGATTGATGGAGCCAGCCAGGATCCCCTCCTGTTGGTCACATTATGTAGAGAAAATATGATGTTATTTTTCACTTGAAAGGAAAAATAGGAATCTGAAAATGAAAAGGTGCAGGGAATTTGTTCAAATGCTCTTTGCCACTCTGTAGTATTTTCCCATTGTACTACTATCTGTTCTAGGACCCATTTCTCTGAGCCTCTTCTTTTTTGCTCCTCTCTTCATCCTCTCACATAATAAGTTTTAGGATTAGTTTCAATATCCCAGTGCCTTCCTGTGGGTCATTCTTTACTGTCTTGAGTTGAATAACTTTCTTAAAAATTATAAAATAGGATTTTAAACAAAATCAAAGTTTGCCTTTGGAGCTCTTCTTTGACCAGAGCTGATAAGAAAATAAAATGTAAAATCATTGTCTCCTCTTTGTGAATAAATGAAAACAATTATCTAGAATTTGTTTTTTTTTAATTATCTGGAATTTGATTTTAGAATTGTGTACACTTATTGCAGCTTAGTTGAGATGGTATAGTAGTGTAGTCATCAAAGCTTATCTTCATAGGATATCATTTTCTGCCCGTAAATCAATCTCATGAATTGAGACAGAAGGGAGTGTGACAGGCCAAGCTTTGACTCATGACTTGAATAGGTGACCTTTGGAAGTTAAACTCTCTGAGCCTATTCATCTGTAAAGCACAACCTATTTGCAGTGTTCTTGTGAAAGCTGATTCCTACGGAAAACCAGGCAAGTAATCATTCAGACTCACTGTTATTTAGATATTTTAGTTAAAACTTCTTGAGGAAATTAAAAAAAAAAAACTTTTTATTATACTTGGCAGCACAATAAAATTTAGGCCAATTCAAATCTTTAAGTGTTTGTATATTGAAAAGTTTAAGACCTACTTGGAAGTTAACTTCCCCAGACATTTCTTGAATATATACTAAATGCCAGGCAGCCGTGCAGGTGCCGGGAGTGTATTAAACCACAAAATATGCACAGTCTGGTTGGAGAGGAGATAAGGAAGCTGAAACTTAAGATGAGCCCTCTGGTTAAGGAGTGGAAAGTGGCTGGGATGAGGGGCAGAGAAAGCTTCCCTGAGGAGGAAGCCTGAAGGGAATCCTTTCTTTTTTTTTTAAGATTTTATTTATTATTTACTTTATTTATTAATTTGATTTTATTTATTATTTACTTTATTATTTTAAGATTCTATTATTATTTTAAAAGATTTATTTATTTATTTTAAGATTTATTTATTTATTAGAGAGGCAGAGACACAGGCAGAAGGAGAAGCAGGCTCCCTGCAGGGAGCCTGATGCGGGACTCGATCCCAGGACCCCGAGATCACAGCCTGAGCCGAAGGCAGATGCTCAACTGCTGAGCCACCCGGGCGCCCCTGAAGGGTATCTCGAAGGGGAAAGTAAATACAGGTTTGTCAGGCAGAGAGTTGAGGAAGGGGTGTTGCAGGCAAAGGGAATAATATGGAAGAGAGACTTTATTTTTATTTTTATTTTTTTTTATTTTTGGAAGAGAGACTTTAAAAACTGGCAGAAACTTGGCACGACTAAAATGGGATTTTTTTTTCTGATCTATAAAAGGTCCCAGATAATGAAAAGCCTTATGTGTTACGCTACAATGTTTGGATTTTATTCTCATGTTATTTTTGGGAAGCACTGCAAAGACCTTGTGCCAGCAAATGACCTAATCCAGCATGCAGCTTCAAAAAACTTACTAAAGCAGTTTTCTCTGTTGTGTTTCACTCTGGTTCCTTCTAGTCATACCCTGAGTTGACTTCCATATCAGAGGAAACAATTACCTTGTTTAACCCAAGACTGTCATCACACTGTGTGAGGCCCTCTTGTATATTTATGATCTTTGTTTGAAAGCTGTGAAAATTGCCACCCAGATCTTGAAGTCTTCGTAGCTCACAGTAGTGCAATGCAAAGTTCATCCCATTGGACAGTCTTTCTTAAACCATCGTGGCACGAGGCCCGGGAGGAGAACCTGGCGGTGGGGCGCTGTCCAGTACCCTAAGCCGTGCAGCGCAATTGGCACAAGGGTGTCGCAGACATTTGCTCCCACGCACAAGTCTCCCAGGATAATGATCCTTCACCATGAGTGTATTGTTCTTGACAGTGAGCACGAAGGAGCCCCTGGTCGATGGGTTTTACATTGCGCAGGACCCAGTTTCCTTCCACATCCTGAGTGTTAGAAGCAGAAGCATTTGCTAAATATGACCTTATGGGGACCTCCTGGCTCTGGTCTGGGCCCCCCCCCCCCCCCGCTTCATGCAGACGTAAGACAGTTGTCTGTCCTACCGCCTATGCCCCCACCCAATTCTGGCTGTGAGCAGAAAACATGTTAGGGGTCCATGCCTCTGAATTGGAAGGTACGTTTTACCGGTGATTTTCTTCTCTGTGACCCGGGTGGTGTCCAGGTTTCCAGCCTCAGTCCCTAACCTGTTCAGGAAGCCTCCATGGCTGTGGGCAGTGTCCTCTTTCTCCTGCATGAGCCAGCCCCCTGCCCAAGAAGCTGTTTGTCCCTGTCCTTGTCCTTGGTAGCACTCAGACCTTTCAAGCCTTTCCAAACTCCTGCCTCCAACCTTGCTTGGTGCCACTTTCCCCAAACACAAGCAAGGAGATGCAACATAGAAACATCACCGAATGGTGTTTTGAGCAAACCCAGTTCTAGAACAGAGCAAACTAAGAGATATAGAGTAATGGGGAAAGAAAAAAAAAAAGCTGTATGGCTTGGACTGAGGAAGCGTGCCGTTCCTGAAATGGGCTCCCCCGGTGCAGGTGCCAGGATGCCCGTCGCCGCAGCCCGGGCAGGACGGCTTCCATCTGGGACCTGTCCACGGTGCAGAGGGCTCCGGGGGGTTTCTGGGGTCCGGCTCCAGCTGCGTCTGGCTGTCTGCCTGGGATCCTCTGACCGCACTTCTGCATAGTGAATCTCTAGGCGAAGCGAATGCTTTCAGGGCGCTTCGAGGTTTGTGAAGCGCCCCCACCACTTGCACCTCCCTTGGTTTACAGAATGACTGTGAGGTAAGTGGAAGTAGCCCTGTTTTTACAAGAGAGGAAACTGAGGCTCGGTAGATGAAGGGACTGGCTTGATGAGAGACCCCTCGGAAGTGGCGCAGGCAGGGTTCATAGGCTTCGGGGCCTGTCGGCGGGCACGGCAGTGCGTGGACGGTGCTGATGCCCAGAGGGAGATGTCAATGGCATGTCCTTCAGGCCACTTCCAGACCACCACGGTGTCAGCGTTGGTTCCTGTGCCGCCCCCCATCCCACCCGAGTTCCGCAGAGCCCGTTCCGCCGGGGAGCACAGCCGATCGGGAGCAGTTGCAGGTCGGCCCCACAGGACGGCTTTGCGTCGGCGACACCCAGACCAGTCTCCCTTGGCGTCTCCTTTTCTCCCATATTATACACAGTCATTCTCTGCTCTAGGCCTCGTTGGGATCTTTTTTTTTATAATAAATTTATTTTTATTGGTTTATCAGTTTTATTGGTGTTCAATTTGTCAATATACAGAGTAACACCCAGTGCTCATCCCATCAAGTGCCCCCCTCAGTGCCCGCCACCCAGTCACCCCCACCCCCCGCCCTCCTCCCCTTCCACCACCCCTAGTTCGTTTCCCAGAGTTAGGAGTCTCTCATGTTCTGTCTCCCTTTCTGATATTTCCCACTTATTTTTTCTCCTTTCCCCTTTATTCCCTTTCACTATTATTTATATTCATATTCCCCAAATGAATGAGACCATATAACGTTTGTCCTTCTCTGATTGACTTACTTCACTCAGCATCATACCCTCTAGTTCCATCCACGTCGAAGCAAATGGGGGGGTATTTGTCGTTGGGATCTTAAAGCTGGTGTGGCTACGATCGGGACCCGGCGACTGATGGATCTACCTTTTTCTCCATCCCCAAGTCTCTCCTCTAGCCCCCCGGTGAACACTGTTTGCATTTTGCTGCTTGAATCTTCATTTATGCCACTTTTCTTTTTTTTTGTCTTCAGGTTTTGTGATGAAGGAACCTGTACAGACAAAGCCAATATTCTATACGCCTGGGCAAGAAATGCTCCCCCCACCAGACTCCCCAACGGTATGTCTGAGGCCTCTTGCGTGGCCTTCTCTACAGCTGTTTAGTTTCTGACTCGAAACTAAATCATCTGTCCTTTCCACAGTCATCGACAGCGTTCCATTTTGTAATTTCACGCTAAAAATTACCTGTATTGCTTGCTCTGTATAGAAAAGGTTTGGCTTAGGTAGTTAACTCTTTGGCTGCCTCTCTCCGCTAAGTAACTTGCCCCCACAATAGCTTAGAGAGAATTAGAAGATGGACAAGTACACCTCGAGCCACCTTTGGCCTATGGCACATTGGTTCTCGACAGCAGGAGCGTCTCGTGAGCCAAGAGAGCTAGGAATTAAGTAAATTGCTGTTTCAGCAAACATTTTTTTTTTTTTTAATTTATTTATACATAGAGACACAGAGAGAGAAAGGCCGAGATACAGGCAGAGGGAGAAGCAGGCTCCATGCAGGGATCCCAGGTCTCCAGGATCACGCCCTGGGCTGTAGGCAGTGCTAAACCGCTGCGCCACCAGGGCTACCCCAGATTTTTGTTTTTTTTTAATAGCCTTGGTACCTGGGTATTTGATGTAATGCCCGACCTCAGCTGGCTTTCTGACGTCACTCGAATCTGTCCCTCAGCTTCCAATGAGTGCATGAATTACCAGACTCTTTTATCACCTCGCTGGCTCTTAACATCAGAGGGAATGTGCAGTTCTGTCCCAGGATACGTCTGCCTTGGTCTGAGGCTGGCGTCTCGTGATGCACGTGGCGCTCTTTTGCCTCCCTACCTTTGCAAGTTCTCATCGATATGTTTTGCTTTGCTTCGAATGAGCTTCTGAATCCTCTCAACAGTTTAGCAGGCAGCTGCTGCTAAACAAGTTTGGAAACTATTGGGGTGGGGGGGGTGGCAGGGCGATGGGGAAAGGCTGTTACAGATTCGTTGACATTTTTAAGATTCATTAGTTGAGGCAGGAAAAAAATTTTCTCTGCTTGTAAATATTTTCTCTCTAGATTTTTTTTTTTTTTAGCTTTCTAGATAACTCTTATAGGAACCCTTTGGATTCCAAAAACATATTGACACGCTGCACTTTGTAATCTCACTGATAACCGATTTCCTCAATAACATTTTTTTAATTTATATTTTTATTTATTTATTCATGAGAGACACAGAGAGAGAGAGGCAGAAACTTGGAAGGGAGAAGCAGGCTCCATGCAGGGAGCCCGAGGAGGGACTCAGTCCTGGGTCTCCAGGATCACGCCCTGGGCTGAAGGCGGCCCTAAGCCGCTGAACCACCCAAATTGCCCCCCTCAGTAACATTTTTGCAGATACATGTTTTCATATGGAAATAAAAGCATGTCCCCCGAGATGCTGCTAAGAAGTCTGTTTTCTATATTGAATCAGAAAATAAAAAGGAATGTGAATATGTCCAAAACAAAATGAAAGAATGGGCTTCTGTATGTCTGTTACCTAATCAACAAGGATAGAATGCTGCTTTCTTCGATTTCTCCCCTTAAAGTGTATGTGGTGCCTCTGGTTCCGAAATGGGAAGTAGGAATAGAATTGTATCAGAGCTTTGAGAAGGAATGATAGATATATTAGAAATTGTCTGTTGAATGCCTGACTCATGTTCGTTTTCATAGAACATAGCTTCGTGTGTTACATACTATTTTACTTCCCTTTGGATTTCATAGATCCACGACCTGAGATTAAATGCTCCACTTGAGACTGATTTCTAAAATTCTGATTTACCTTCTTTATGGATCTTTAGGTGTTGGCTTCAGAGTTGGAGGAGAGACTGGCAGTAAATACTTTGTACTCCAAGTGCACTATGGGGATATTAGTGCTTTCAGAGGTAAGTTTTGAAATGTTGGAACTAAGCACAACTTTAAATACTACAAACATATAAACTATATGTGAAAAATGCAAAATGTACATACTATAGACCACGCTTCCTGCCCACCTGGAAATGATGACTGCTTTTGTTTCCTTTAATTGGGGGACGACTTTTACCTCGAAAGTTATATTCTCTTATACGTCCCATGTGCTGCTTTCTCTTATGCTGACGTCAGGGTTCTTTTGCTTTCCAATGTGTCGCCTTATCTACCTCCTTCTACTGGGGGATTGCTTCCAAGGAATGTTATCAAAGGAATAGGGATTTAGCAGTGTATTTCCGTTACTATAAGCAAGGCACGGGGAGAGTCAACCTGTTTTGCAGTACTGGGGAACTTCTCAAACACTCAGGCCCGTGTCAGTGCTTCATCTGTGATCTACGCTGGCCGCTCCGTGGACTCTTCCATCGTCCACTGACTGATGCACATACCCCGCCTACTCCTTTGACACTGCTAAACACCCTCCCCACCCCCAACAACTCACTGGTCTGCCCATGATTACTATGCACTTCATATTTTTTTTAATTGACGTATAGCCAACATACAATATCCTGTTAGTTTCAGGTGTGCATCACAGTGATTCAATATTTTTATATACTCTAAAATGATCCCCATGATAAGTCTAGTTACCATCTGTCACTATACACAGTCATTACAATATTATTGACAGTGTTCCCTATGCTGTACATTAATCCCCATGACTTGATTTTATAGCTGGAAGTTTGTACTACGTACTACTCCCTTTAAGTCCTCCTTTTCTTATTATAGAATCATTAGCATGAGAAAGGGGCCCTGTTCCCAAGGCAACCCACACTGGTACTTGGTCTTTCTGGTGTATTTAGTCAAATTCCAACCGCCTCCCAGGTTCACACTGCGGTGTTCACAGGAGTGTAAATATTAAGCAATCTTCTCTTTGGCTTATCAGCTTTTCCACTGTGTTTTGCTGACTTACACGTATCGCCCCGAGTTCTCTAACATTAGATTTCTACTAACCAACCTGATACATTTTCCTCTCCAGACACATTAGCTTTCCATCCGGCAACTAGGTCTTGAAGCACGAGTCCATCTCTGCCTATAAAGTATCCTCTGGGGCCTTTGTGGAGAGTGCCTCATGTGGTGATGGGGGCTCCACAGATTCTCAGTATTCAGGACTGGGGCAGTAAATACAGTCCTTCTCTGGAAAAATATATTAGAATCATTTCATATGATCGAAAGATTATTCTGAGCACTGCAATCAGATATGTTATCAATTAAACAAGTCCCTATGGACCAGCCCATGAACCTAACTTCCAAATAAAACCTGTTTCTATATTGAAAATAATAGTAAAAGGGATCCCTGGGTGGCTCAGCAGTTTAGCTCCTGCCTTCAACCCAGGGCGTGATCCTGGATTCCAGGGTCAAGTCCCACATCAGGCTCCCTGCATGGAGCCTGCTTCTCCCTCTGCCTGTGTCTCTGCCTCTGCCTCCCTCTCTCTCTCTCTCTCTCTCTCTCTCTCTCTGTGTGTGTGTGTGTCTCGTGAATAAATAAATAAAATCTTTTTAAAAATAATACTAAAAAATAATAAAATATAAAATAAAAATAACACTCTGTGTTATAGTATACAAATAGCTGTCCATCTTGGGAACCGAACCTGAAACCTTGTTCACTGTAGTGTTAAGGCAGTTTCGTTGAAAACAATGGAATAAATGTTTGCGTTGGAGGAACAAAGACAGAAATTATCTGCTCTAAAAATTTAACACATTGGATTGGTGTCATTGGAACAGACAGGTGCCAACACTGCTTACTTGCAGAGCATTGGCGAGAGTGTAGGAGACAAGGAAGGCCTTCCCTGACCACCACAAGGGAAGTCCCGGTTGTACCCATGCTCACTGCCCCCCCCCCCTCCCGTCCCTCCAAAGAGCCCCCTGGACTTCCCTTTTCAACCGGATTCCTCCTAGCTTTGTAGTACATCCTAACCGATACTACCTCGACACCCTAGGGAAGATAGATGATACAGACTAGTTTTAAAATCTATTACTGTCACAATTTAATTTATCACTGGAGAGGAATTCATTTTGTTTTGTAATTTATGTTTAATCTAGGGACAATTTAGAAGTTCTGAGATTTAATATGTAAATACATAGTTATTCTTTACTATAAGAGACCGATGAGCAACTTTCATAGGAATTTTTCATTTTTTTTGAGAACCATTTTTCTTAAAGAAGGTATATATGAGGCATGAGTTAGAAGGATTACTCGTGCTATAATTCCAAGGACCCTGTTGTAATATAACAAAAATGTGAACAAAAAAAATCTCACCCGTGTAGTTTTTTCGGTAGTATTAGATATGGTCTTGTGCCTTAAACCACACATGACTTAGAAAATAAACACATGGGAAAATATCAAATCTCACTAAAATTAGAGAGCATTTTACATTTATTAAATCAGGGGTGAGTGGAGATTGCATTATAAAACCAGAACTGCCAGGGTTTGAACTAATTGGGCACAGTTTGGGAGCTTTTTTAAATGAGTGCAGTGTTTTGAAAAGCAAGCTTGTCATATTATAATGCATTTTATACAGAACATTAAAATCTCACTCAGGGCTTTTGTCCTAAAGAAAGAGTTGTTGTTTTTAAACGAGCTACCTACCCATGGTTGTTTACGCCCCATTAACTATTGATATGAAAAACTGGAAAGTTAACAAAGGTCCCTTAATAGGGGACTAGTTAAATAAATGGTATAATAACAAGTCATAAAAATTTATATAGACCATGTAATAACAAATCATAAAACTCTATGTATGCTCACATGTTTCCAAGTATTATAAAGAACAAGAAAAAAAAATAGTCAATAACATGAAAGTCAGAATTGAGTGATTTTTTTTCTTTCCAAATGTTGTAATATTATCTTGCTGTTTTTAAATCCTACAAGTAGAAGTAGTATGTTAAGTCTTTCAGTACCTACCAGTTAATATGCTACATTCCCAATTATACCCTCCTGACAAAAAGCTCAGTATAAATCTCTACACACCTGGTTTGCAAGAAGGAGTGACTTAGACTGTACAAAGGTTCTATATTGTGATGGCACACTTGCCACTAGAAGCACCTAGAAGTGAAAAATAATCATGCCATCATACCTTCTAGTGATTATAAATTATATATTTTATTGCATATCATATACATATGTCTTACATACTTTATCTACACATACACACATAGCCAAATCATAGTAGTGTCGGGCACAGTTTGAACTTGATGTTAAAACTGTTGATTTTTAATGGTTTTATTTATTTATTCATGAGAGACACAGAGAGAGAGAGAGAGAGGCAGAGACACAGGCAGAGGGAGAAGCAGGCTCCATGTAGGGAGCCCGACGTGGGACTCGATCCCCGGACTCCAGGATTGTGCCCTGGGCCAAAGGCAGACGCTAAACTGCTGAGCCACCCAGGGATCCCAAACTATTGATATTTTTAAGTATAGAAATGAAACATCAGAGGAACACCAGAAGAAAATTATGGCACTACTGAAAAGTAGGAAAATGTTTGGCTTACAGGTGTGGGTATTTATCCTTACAGGGAGTGTTTCTCCTTACATAAGAAGCCTAGGACTTCTCCTTAATAAAATACCAACAGTGAAGGTAAAATCTGTTGGACGATAAAGTATCAGAAGCCAGAGGAGTGTGTCTTGGACCGTGATCTCAGTTAGTAGGAAAAAAAATCGAGCGTGATTTTCGAGGGGGTTCTGTGGGATCGCATGAAATATTTGTTTTGGTTTGGTCCTTGTTTGTTTTGGAAATTGTGCAGCATGTGAAGCCACTAAAGCATCATTTATAAACACCCATCTTTATTAAATGCCACGCCAATCACAGTTATCAGACCCATGCTGGGGGGGCTGGGTGGTCTAACCTTCCTGCCCACTGGCATTTCGTATATGCTAGCTGGAGAGACAAGCACCAAATCTGCCTTTATAGACAGTACTAGAACTGCATACCTGATATGGGGGCCATGGAGAGGTGGAGCAGGGAGGGCCATGTCTGGGGAAGGCTTCTTAGAAGATGGAAACTGAGCCAGGATTTGAATAGTGATCAGAGCCCCCAGGTGGGCAGAGGGAGGGGAAGACACCTTCCAAACAAAGGTAAAAGCATGTGCATAGACACAGGGAAGTGAAAAAGCCTCATGTCCACAAGGAACTTTCAATAATTTGGTACTACTGGAGTGTGAAATGCAAAGAGAGAGGTGGCAAGAAACGAGAACATTGGTGAAGGGTGGGGGCCAGGCCATGCAGAGCTTTGTTAGGACTTTATCATCCTGCCAAGCACTCCAAGTGCTTATCAGCCGGGCAGTAACCTGGGCTTCCGTCATAGGCTTGACTGCATGGAGAAGCTACTAGCCTTTGAAGAAAAGATCAGGGCTTTTGCAGGCCAGGGTGACCCAGGGCTGAGGCTCTGGAAAGCCAGAATGAGTTCCTAACTTTGTATAAATTAATAATCCATGGAGAAAATAATATAATATAATTAGAAATGATTGTCCCAGGGAGGCTGGCTGGCCTGGATGGTGGAGCATGCTATTCTTGATCTTGGGGTTGTGAGTTCGAGCTCCGTGTTGGGTGTCGGGGTTGCTTGTGGCTCAACGGTTTAGCGCCGCCTTCAGCCCAGGGCCTGATCCTGGTGGAGACCTGGGATCGAGTCCCACGTCGGGCTCCCTGCGTGGAGTCTGCTTCTCCCTATGCCTGTGTCTCTGCCTCTCTTTCTGTCTGTGTCTCTCATGAATAAATAAATAAACAAAATCTAAAAAAAAAAAAAATGAATATCCCATATAAGTAGTAGCCTTGTGCAGGGGTTAGGTGATCAGACCCTAAAGCTTGATGGCCTGGAGACGGCACTTGCTAGTTTTGTCACCCTCACAAAGTTTCTGGACCTCTCTGCCTTCCTCCTCATTGATAAAATGGAATCATGATGGTTTATAAAAAGATATCTGGTAAGTGCTCAGTACATGTTAACAGGCATCATTATAGTCCCTATAAAAGGCTTCAAGCTGACCTAAATTGCCCTAAATGCAACCTTTTGGTCATCGTTGCCCATAATATAAAGAGTATGTTGGTTGCTTTTGCTTTTCAGGGGGTTAGAATTTCTGGTTATATTTTGAGACAGAGCTGTTCGTAGCTGTCACGTTGCTGCTAGAAGTTTCCTAGTTCTGCTGTTTCCTGTTCTCCATGGCAGTTTTTATTATTCTTAGTTCATTTATGAGAAGATAAACTACAAGACTGTCCCTGCCTTCAAGGAAATTAGAATAATGGGAGCTAGAGATTCCTTCTGGTCCTCTTCCCCCCCACCCCCCACCAAATTTTTTCAATAAAGTCTTGTTCCAAAGAGAAACAAAACTCTCCTGAGATTGTTGCAGAAACTATATTTCTTCTGGATATTTTGGCCCCTGGGGGAATCTTAAGAAAACCAGCCTTTGCTTTGCAGAGTTACTGGTATTAGCTTACTGGGTTTCAGCGTTAGCTCACTTTTCAAACTGGGAAAACCCATTTACTCACCAGCTGAAGTTGGAACTGATATCCTTGAAGTGGAGGTAAGGACGTCCGCCCAAGTGCGTGAGTTCCAACTCCCTTTGGGTTGGCCGAATTTCCGAGCTGGAAACCACTTACTGTCCTTCAGTTCTTGTTGCTTATAGGAAAACTATATCGGGTATTGTCAAAGATACGGGCCCCCTACCCCCCGACATGTGCTCACGTACACCCACGTCCAGGGCTTGGCTCCAGCCCTCAAAACATACATGTATTTTAGGATGTTCCCTGCAGTGTAGCTGAAAGATTCATTTTCCTTAGAGGGGGGTGTGTAATCCTTAATTCTAAATCAGCTGAATGAAACCCCGGGGATCCTGTTTGCAACTCTTCTTCTTTTTTTTTTTTTTAATTTTTATTTATTTATGATAGTCACACACACAGAGAGAGAGAGAGAGAGGCAGAGACACAGGCAGAGGGAGAAGCAGGCTCCATGCACCGGGAGCCCAACGTGGGACTCGATCCAGGGTCTCCAGGATCGCGCCCTGGGCCAAAGGCAGGCGCCAAACCACTGCGCCACCCAGGGATCCCTGCAACTCTTCCTTATGTGGACTCTTGGAAATGTAGCCTCCCAATTGTTGGGATTATAAGTAAAATCAGATCATGAAATTCACGTTAGTAGTAGCCTTAGAGAATTGATAAATCCGTTTCGATAGGCACACTTTCCAGAAAGCTTAAGCTTTTAACTCTGCAAGTACCGTAGCTTTACAACATTTTGGACAGAAATCTTTCCCAAAGATATTACATGTCTTTTGAAATTAAAACAGGTGGCAGGTGTTGAATGCCTGTGGTAGCTGTGTCCAGCATCGCTGACGGGCCTTAAACATTAGTTTCCCTCTCTACCCCCCCCCCCACTAGCTTCCCAATTTGGGGATATCTTCTTGAATGTCAACGACTGCACACTGATTTCCCTCAGAATTTTAGGACTGCATGGAGTTTATCTGGTACTGGGGCCATGGCCTTCGTCTCCCTGCTTTTCTATATGTTCCTCTTTGCCAAGCTACCATTTCAGCTCCCTTTAATTCAAACAGCACCGTGTGGAGGCCCTGAGGGGTAAGCTCAAAACTCTGCCCTCGTGGAGCTCACCAGCCAGTGGCAGCAAATAAAAATAGAAAATAGCAATAATCATGTGAGTCAATACACAGCCCTTGGGGTTAGAGGGGATGAAGAGGCAGGCAAGACCCTACCCAGTTTAGACAGAGATTGATTCCGAATAGGCCTTGTTCTCCCTTGTTCTAAGTTGCTGAGTTAGATGTGGAATCTGGGTGGCTCCATTTCATGACTCAGAATTAAAGCCCTTACAGGGAACTTTTTGAATAAAATGGTGAGGACACCAGTGCCTGGACCTGGTGACATCGCGATTTACTTCTCCTTGTTGTCCTTGTGTTATTCCATCCTGTGATCCATTAGGTGTGGCCTCTGAACAGCTTCGTTCCAGGCAGGTGGGTGTCCCTAGACACCGGGTCTGAGGTCAAGCCCGCACCCTCTACGCTGGTCCACATTTCCCCCCTGAGGGTGCCTGGCTCACCACCACTGCGGGAACAGTGGGAAGAGCGTGCGGGATGGGAACAGCGGCAGGCGGGAGGGAAGACAGGGATTCTGACTCCACTGTGACTTCTATTACATCTCTGCCTCCTACAAGACCACTGGCCAGAAGCTGTTGGAGAAAGCTTTGGCATTGTGAGCCCAGAAGAAGACCCCTTGCTGATGCATTTTTGTGCAGGATGGAGTGTAGGTCAGTGGCAGGGCAGGTACACTCAAAATTCTATGGTTCTGGCGTCCAGCAGGTCTCTGTGACTAGTGCAAGCCTGAGAGTGCTCCTGACTCCCCGCTACCTGCTGGTGGAGACAGTGGGAAACTGTGGGGACGGTCACGCCCCACCACCTCCTCTGCTGTCTCCTCTAAATCCCACTCAGGGCCTTCCTCCTGTGCGCTCGCCAGGAAGATGCCCCACGCCTGCTTCTACTCCTCTGCAAAGTGAAAGATGCTGTGGGTGGGGTGTTCGAATCCCACGTAGCTTCTAGCATTCCGGATTGCCAGGAGCCTCCTCACTGAAAGGGAGACCTAGTGGCACCTTACTAGCACTCAGCCTGGCCTTTCCTGAATAGGCCCCTGATGTACACGTGCGTCGGGAAGCCTAATCGCCTTCCAGAATACAGGAGGTTGGGGCGCCTGTGTGGCTCAGTCGGTTAAGCGTCTGCCTTCGGCTCAGGTCATGATCCCAGGGTCCTGAGATCGAGCCCCTCCTTTGCTCAGCAGGGAGTCCACTTCTCCCTCTCCCCCACCCTGCTCATGCTCTCTCTTGCTGTCTCTCTCTCAAATAAATAAAATCCTAAAAAAAATATATGTTTGTGGACACACACACACACACACACACACACACACACACGAGGTTAGTTCTCACCACGGTCTTTCATTCCAGGGTGCAGATAATGTGTCCAAGTCTCACCACCAGGGACAGCAGCCCTGCTTAAACAAGCTTATCCTCAGCACCTACAGAAATGTGGTTCCAAGAAGGATACGCTTTGCCTCAGTTTCTCTCTGCTCTCCCAAGGCTGTGATTCCCATGCCACTCAGCAGGTCTCCTCCTTTCTTCCCTCCCCCATGTCCATTTTTTATTTCTCTATTATTCCTTGATATAAGGGCACAAACTTGTACCCAAATGCTTTGGGCCACATGTGGTTTGGAAGTAAGGACTTTCAACCTGATAGAAAGGTACTCCAACGCAAAAGTTACGTATTACGTGATATCACCTTTGGGATTCTGGAGCAGCAGCCCTAATCATATATGCTTGTGTTCCTATGGGAAAATGTTCAAATAGTCACACTGCAAGGGATAAAGACCATAAATAGCATCACATCCGTTCAGACCAAATTTTGCTGCCAAACATTTAAACAACAACCACCACCACCACCTTAGGCTTCCAGAGCTTTTCAGATTTCAGAGTTGCAATAAGTTCTATTAGAACAAAGAAACCTGAGTCATCAGTTAAAATAATAACAAGGATTGGAGGACTCTGGATATAGCTGAATATTTTCCCATTAAAACATTCTTTCCCAAACTTTTATTTTTCATCTTTTAGAAAATACAGGAAAACATTAAAAAGAAAAGTTTAAAAAAAATCACCCACAATACCTTACTATTGAAAAATCCTATGAGGTGATGGCTGCACATCTCTATGAAAATACTAAAAACCAATGAATTATACACTTTAAAGGGGTAAATTGTATGGTATGTAGATTATGTCTCAGAGAAGCTATTGAAGAAAAGGCATATAGATCACAAAAAAGAATCTATAGCCCCTCTTCATTTCCAGCTCCCTTTCTCCCTGGACACCCCCCCTCCGCCCCCTGCCAGGTAACTATCATTTATATCTGCCTAACTTTTCATAATGCTTATCCTGACTAATGTTTCTGTATAAACACAAACCATGGAGGTGGATATATGCACTTTTTCTTTTTTTGGACAAAAATCGGACCACTCGCTTCACAGATCTGCATCTGCTGTTGTTTTGCATTTACCAGTGTGCCCTGAGCACATTTCTAGGGCAGACCATGTAAAGCTCTTCCGTTATTTATAACGGCAGCCTAGTGTTCTGTGGTGCAGTCATACTATGACGTATATAGCCCGCTCCCTATTAAAGACATTTAAGTTCTGAGATTTTTGTGCTATCACAAGCGATGCTGCAGTGAACTTTAATGTAAGCAGTGTTTTAAGTAACGATGTTTTGCTACTGCAGGGTAAAGTTCTAGAAATGGGATTTTCGGTTCGTGGAGTGTTTAAGCCTTAACAGATTTCCACCAAATTACCCAACAAAACAGTTTTTCCAATTTACAGTCCAAGGGAGTGAGTGAGCCTCATATCCTTACCTCCACTAGATGTTTTCACACTTGAAAAATTTTACCCATTGTTTACTTAAAACAAAGAAACTCCTCTTATTATTTCATTAAAAGGATTGGAATTAGCTGAAAGGTCTTAATAGAATTACCTCTAAAGTACATCCTCTTTACTAAATTCTGGGAAAGTCAGGATTTCTCAGAATCTGATCTGAGGACTTGCACCAGAATCTCCCTGCAGTGCTTTTTAAACGGAAAATTCCTGGTTCGAACCAGATCCTGAATTAGATGCAAAAAAGGTAGAGGTGAGGCACTGGTGTACTGGAGCTGGCTCATATGGATTCAACAATGCCTACTTGTTAATTTTCAGATTTTTTTTTTTGAGCTGTTCGCTAATTATAACCATCATTAGAAATGAAGGCAATACTCAAAAATTTTCATCTCCTAATTATTTTGCTACATTTTATTATCACTGCCCTTGAGTCATTTATTATTTCTCTTGTATCAATATGGTGGAAATACTGTAAAATGTTCAGTGATGACGCATTGCAGCCATTGCCTGAAATCGACTACAGAGGGAAAATTTACATTGTGGAAATTGACAAATGCTGCAGATCAGTGCTTGAGAAATTATTTTGTGGATTGTTTAGACTTTAAAAAAAAGATAGTGAGGTGCCTGGATGCCTGTTAAGGGTCAGATTCTTGGTTTCAGTTCAAGTCATGATCTCAGGGTTGTGAGATGGAACCCCAAGACGGGCTCCACACTAGGCCTGGAGTCTGCTGGAGATTCTCTCTCCCTCTCCCCTCCCCCTCCCCCTCATGCTTGCTCTCTCCTCGACTCTTTCTAAAATAAATAAATCTTTCTTTAAAAAAGAGAAAATTACGGAAAAGTTGTTAGTGATACATATTACTGTGAAGAGTCCAAAAGTTTGAGGAAGCATTTTTCCAGTATTAAAAACTATTAACCAGGACAGCAGAGATTTTACCCACATCACTGACAAGAAAATGCAGTCCCAACATGTATCTTTGTTGTTCCAATAAATAAGAACATCAACAAACATTCTTGGCTGAATTACTACTCATCGTTTAAAACCATACTTCGGCCATGGAAAAAGCTCGGCAAAAATTAAGGAAAGAATTCTGTGACATTCAACTGGTGATGGGGAATTTACAGTAAAGAATATTATATTATTATTAATTGTGTGGTACACACATTCATATTAACAAAAACTATAATCGATTCATATGTGCACACACATGCATTCTTTTCCCCAGACACAATGTGTTACCAGTACACCAGTGAGTCCAGAATTTGAAATTTTAATGAGCTGTTGATATTGATGCAAACTAAACTTTAAAAATCAAGGCTCAAGGCAGCCCAAGTGGCTCAGGGGTTTAGCACCTGCCTTCGGCCCAGGGTGTGATCCTGGAGTCCCGGGATCAAGTCCCACGTCGGGCTCCCTGCATGGAGCCTGCTTCTCCCTCTGCCTGTGTCTCTGCCTCTCTCTCTCTCTCTCTCTCTCATGAATAATAAATAAATAAAATCTTTAAAAAAATAAATAAAAATAAAAAAAAGATAAAAATCAAGGTTCAGATTTTCCTAGTAAGAATTGAAGTTACTTCTGCATTTTTTCCCCCAGTACTGCGGGTGTGTCAGGGCCATCTCCTGGGGCTTGGGACATGAGCAGAATAATTTGCACTTACCAAAATAAGTATAATTAAATCTCAATTCTCTTAAGAAAGGAGGAGCTTTGAAAGAGAAAAATGCATTTAATTACTGCCTGGTATTCTAGCACTTTCTTGATTTCACTTAAAAATTGGATGGAGAGTTTATTCTTAACTTTTTCGCAAAATTTGGTGTTTGCATTTCAAAAGGGTGTAATAGTAGAAGCCCCTTACGATGCATAAATGACTACTGGATATCCTCCTCCCTATATATAGGTGGGCAAATGTTCCTTCTTTGTATCTAGATGAACCTATGTGAAGGGTGAGCAAAAATAAGTTATATTCCCCCCCACCTATTTTTTACATTTTTATTTTTAAGTGGAATGTATAGAGTGACAGGGATGAGGAAGTGAGAGAAAGGCAGAGACCTTGAGACCGTTTCTGAGAGAGAAATGATTGGCACGCAGGTCACATTCCACTTACCTAAAATCCTGTAGCTTCTTAGACCTTTTCAGATAAAGAGAAGAGATGGAAATATGACCGAGAAGGATTGTTGAAAAGAAAAGCATCACCTTCTTTTCTTCTGAGAAGAAGGGAGTAAAAGCCATAAATCTTTAAGTGTTGTGTCCTAACATGTTTTTAAAGTGCTTGTTTTTAATGCCAGAGATGGAGTCTTCAGGGTGATGCAGTAGGAGCAATGGCCTGAAGGGCTCATCTAGCCCAACCCCTCCATTTTACGGAAATGGGGATCGATGCTCAGAAAGGTTAAGTGATTTGCCTAAGGTGATGTAGCTACTAGACCAATGCTATTAAAAACCAAAAAAAAAAAAAAATTTAATTTGTGTTGGATTTCTCACTTGTATATGAGCCACAGTTCACGTCTTGAGTCTATAAAACAAATAATGGAGTCAGGGTTTCTAATAGTCCTTGAACCACCAGCAACCGAGAGGAATGAGCTCATTCGTGCACAACAGAATACATATGAATAAAGACGGAGTTGTTTACCTCTTCTCATTTTTGCCTTTTCTTCCTGATGGATGAAGTAATCCACTTCCCTTTATCAAGCAGGGATGTATCTAAATCAGATTGCTTGATAATCCCACTGATTTCAGAAGAATTGAAATCGGATGTTCTTCACGTTCTTGTGTACCCTTCATTATACACAGGCAGCTTGATGTGAGTCATGGGAATGATTTTAGGTCTATTCAGTACCTCTCAAATGATCCAAAAGAAGCCTATTATCCTGCAATATATATATATATATATATATATATATATTTTTTTTTTTTTTTTTTTTTTGCTCTCGCCAATCTCTTCACATAAATGTGAGCTCCCTGCTTCCCTAGCTTCCTGCATTGCAACTTTGTTAATCATCCTCAGTATGGAAAACTAATGATCCTTATTCATTTCATTCATTCCATGGGACACCTCTTTATTTTAATACCTAAATATGGCCATTAAGTGTCAGAAATTACATTTTCATTCATTTGGTTACGAGAAGGCCTGTAAAGCACTGCGGCATTATTTCTTTTTTAAAGGATATATTCAGAATGTTTCTTATCCCCAAAATGTATTTTTAAAGCAATTTAACATTGAACAATATAATATTTAGCTTAAGTGATGTCTTTTTTAGGAAAACAGAACATTCCCTAATACCATTTAGTTTGTCGTATTTCAGATTTATTTTCTGGTTGTTTTTCAAGAAAACCTTATACTTTGCCTCCATTTACTCCTTTGCAACTCATGCTTTTGTAATCACTCGTAATTATTAACTCCTCTTTCGAAGTTAGTAACACTGCATAGTCCCAACTAATTAATTCCTTTTAAATTAACAGCAGATAACATTTCATTTTTTAACCAAAAGAAATCAAGAGGAGGAATAAAGTTACTTGCCATCGGCTCACATAAAAATTAGAAGATGCAATTAAGTTTCAGTGACATCTAGTTCAGGGTGTTGACACACTCTAAGATATTTTTCTCATATTTCATCCATATTCCAGCTTTTTTCCTACCCCTCACCCTGTCCCTCACTCCCCTCCATTGCCGTAACATGTTTATGTTTGTTTACTATGTTCTAGGAATTCCAGCAAAAGATAGAAGTTCTTAAAGAGCTATGCAAGAATTTGTATATTCCATTTCCCATTTGCTCTTAATTCTCTTTTATGGGAGTTGACCGTCTTACTTATAAAATGGGGAAGATGACCCTAAATAAATCCATGATCAAAAAAGCATTTGATGAAAATGATTCAATTATAATATTTAGTGATATTTACAAAATATTCTATTAGAAGAATGTAATCCAACCTACCCTGGGCCTAGAGGAGACCCCACTAACCCCCTATTTCTGCCAACAGGAACATTAGTCTCCTCTTCATCCAATTTGGAAACCCTTCATCCTGCTCTCCCTTTCTTTTCATTACATATTAATTCTCATTTTGTCTGCTTTGAAAACCTTCAGGAGATTTTCTTATTGTAGGAATATTTCTCCCCCCCACACTTCTCAAGCCCCATGTTTTGGGGCAAGAATTTCTTATTCTTGTTTCCCCGACTCAAGTATAGTATACCTCCTATAAATAACTGAAAGGAGGATAAAATCTGGTCAGTAACCACAGTTCCTTCTACACTCCCCCTTTATCTTACACTGAAAAGACTTGCTTAAGGACTGAAGGAATTTTGAGAGATAACTTGAGTCATCAAAGGCTTTCAGTGTTTTTTTCATTAATGTGGGAAGGATACTTAGCACTTATATAGTACCTCTGAACTCAAAGGTGCTTTATAAATGTTATTCTATTCACATTACAACATAAACATACTGAATGACTGAAAATTAATGCTAAATAAAATATATGAGCTATAATGTTCAAAGTGTATTCCCTAATTAATACCACGGACTACATACATGCATAATTACATGTAAATTAGATACTTTAGATTAATTTTTTCATTGAAGAACTGAGCACAATACACAATAGTATTTTAAGTTGATGAAGACAATTGAGTGGAAAATGCAGACACTGATTTTAGATTGAGCTTCAAAGGCATATATTGCGGTTAAATTACTGCTTTTGCAGAATATAAACTTCCTGATTTCAAAACAAAGAAGGCTAGTGTTGCCTCTTTTTGTGTGTCATTCGTGAGCAGTAAAGGTTTAAGTTAAATAAAAGGGGGAGAACATGTTGCACAAAAGGGTTGAGAATTCCAGAAGGAGTGAAAGGTTACATACATAAAAAAATACTCTCAAAATGATTTAAAATCCATAATAGAGTTTTATGTGAGAAACACTTTTAGCTTTATGTTTCAAATTGAATTTAAAGCAGTATCTTTGAGGCACCTGTGTGGTTCAATCAGTTAAGTGTCTGCCTTCAGCTCAGGTTATGATCCCTGGGATTGAGCTCTGCATCCAGCTCTCTACTCAGTGGGGAGTCTGCTTTTCCATATCCCTCTGCCCCTAACCCCCCGCCCCCACACTCATGTTCTCTCTCTCTCAAATAAATAAATTCTTTTAAAAAAGAAAAATATAAAACAGCATCTTTGACTACAAATATTAAAATCCCTTTTCATTCCATTATTTAATTTACCTAACACTTTTTGTATGGCTCCTAGGCTTTTGCAGGTGCATTCAGCCCTCAGTGGGGAGAACAGACAATAATTACTGGGAGACTGCAGAAGAAAACTTAGATTATCATTTTTAAAATGAATATATATTAAAAATAGAGATACAGAAATAGAAAAAGTCGAAGGAGTTTCACTGAGAGAAAGGGGAAAAAATATTTCGTAGTAACCAGGTGTGATATCTAAAATAGTCCAACCAAAGCCCATGAAGCTAGTGGACAACTGGTTAAAGGTGCCTGTTTTTAGCTAAAAGGCAACTCCAGAAGGACAAAACAAATGTTTACATAGAGCATATCCATAACATAAAGATTTAAAACTTAATGCCTCAGGAGTGGAACACAAATGGAAGGTTTTGCCTCTTGATCTGGGTGTGTTTACAAGGGTATATATATATGTTTTAATTCCTGATGCTAGCTGTAGCTTCAGGACTGGGGGAGTATCTTTTACTTCCTTAGAAGTATGATTCTGGAGCAGTTCATAATTGAGGGAAGGATTTTTTAAATCCTAAACTTTACTGTAGTTTAGTTCTGGTTCTTTTTGTTTGTTTTTGTTTTTTTGGTTTTTTTTTTTTTTGCATTCGTGAAAGATGGAAACAGGAAGGTGCTCTGACATTAGTCACACCCTCCACACAGAGTGATCATAAAAGCACATTGGTGAGCCGGCCTGCCTGCCTTCCATTTGATCTCTTTTGGGAACAGAACAGGCCATCCTTTGTGAAAGTCGTCTTCTTGCAAGATGGATAAATGCATTTTCTCTTCCTTGCCACAGGACAAATGGAAGCTAGTAATTTCTAGTCCCACAGCAGTGAATACAAAATCAAAAGAGGCTAACTTGCCGCAGTGACAGCTTCAAAAGGAATTCCTTTTTGAAGATTTTTTTTTTTTTTTGTAGTGCTGGTTTATTTAGCGCTGGAGCTTGTCTGCTCAGCCAGCTTTCAACAGCCTCCAGGAAACCCTCTGTGCAGGCTGTGTCTGCATTAGCGGTGCCCCTCTTCCAGTGATATTTGCTAAGCGGACACACATTTGCCGTGACAGCTCAAGGTGTGAGTGCTCTTTGAGTGGAGATTAACTGGAGAGTCCTGATACTCTGAGATGCTGATTTCAAGGAACTACGAATTTTCTAGGGCAAATTTGGTGACCCGAATTTTGTTTGGAAGGAACTCTAATCAAAAACTCCCAGGTCTGCATTTTCTGGTTAATTTGGAGGGTCGTGTTTTTACTGTGTACTGTCAAGTAACTTGAAGACCTGCCTTTATGGGGCACCTGGGTGACTCAGTCGCTTAAGCATCTGCCTTCCGCTCAGGTCTGGGCCTGCATGCAACCCCAGGTTGGGCTCCCTGCTTCCCTGGTCTGCGGGGAGCCTGCTTTTTCCCTCTCCCTGCTATTCCCCCTGCTATGCTCTCTCTCTGTCCCTCTCTCTGTCTCTCTTTTAAATTGATCAATCTTAAAAGAAAAAGACCTGTATTTATAATCAGGTGGTACCCCCCCCACGCACACACACAACATAAAGGAGCTGTCTCTTAGCTTCATTAAAACCAAAGCAAACATAAGAGAAGACCCCAGCCTGCCGTTCCCTCTGCCCTTCCCTATTTGCCTTTTGTGCTTCTGTGCAGTGCTTCTGCTGCAGCATCTCAAATGTACAGAAATAACCTTTTTATATAACCACACAGTCCAAATGGATAGAAATAACTTTTTTTTTTTTTTTTAACAATGTGGCGCAGCTGACAAAACTGACAGCACTCTGTTCCAAGGCAAAGGAAACTGGCTGTGTTGAATCTATTAAGAGACTGCATGCTCCACTCTCCTAAGGGATTTTCCAAGTAATTTTGACTACATGAAAATTTCCCTGACTTTAGAAATGAATCCCCAAGTAGTCTCCCATGTTGGTCACCTAGGGAGCTGTGATGTAATCCCAGCAAAACCTCATCTGTCCCATTAACTTAAAATTGTTCATTTAGAGCAGAGAACCATAAGGTAAAGATCAAGCCAGCTTAATAGGCAAATAGTCATTACACTATCTATGTACATGCATTTTTGCGAAATTATTGGTGTGTACTGTGGTCTCCTTGATTCATTTTTATCGGTTCAAGACAGGAAGTTGGGAAGGTGGCCTTTAACTTATGTTCAGAACACTCCGAGGGCACGGAAGCTTATGATGCAGTTGACTACTAGCTTACAGATTTTTGTGGAATATGTCTTTATCATTAAACATGTTATTTCTCTGTTTTGTTTTCTATAAGATCTGGCAATGGTTCCAGGCATGCTTTGTCAGTGCTTCCATAAGGAAAGGATCCATTTAGCCAAAACTGTGGTTGGAATAGGAGATAATTGGTATGCTTTATCCTTTACCTTCCTAGGAGAGTGCAGTGAATTGAAATTCACTCTATGACTGTCTTTCGGAAGGACTTTTCCAATTAATGGAATGTAGTTTATAACAATACGTTGGTTCCCCCAGGATCGATGGTTAACCTGTTTTTTTTTTTTTTTTTTAATAGAAGCAGGAAACAACCAGGACAAGATGAGCTCATGAAGTGTAGAAGGCTATCTCTAGAGGGAAAGATTAGGAGAGACCAGTAGTCTTCTAAGGACCTACAATCTAATAGGTTATTATCATGCATTATTCCACATCGTTACTTTACTGCTTAGCCATGTATCCAAGCAGGAAGGACAAGCTATTATTAGAAAAGCAAGCTAAATAGTTTGGAATGGATAACCTCATATCCCATGCATTCAACCTCCCATTAAGAGAAATGAACTTCCTGCTTAAGTGGAGGTCCTTAAGTACCACTGGTTACTTATCCCTTCTTGCTTAATTCCTTTATCTTAGCTTTAGGGTATTTCATAGATAAAGTGCTTTGGAAGTATTGTAGAAATAGAACTCTTTTTTCTTTCAAGTAAGTAAGGTTTACTGAATATTAACATTGGAGCATTAGTTTTGATAGCCAGGTGTGTCCCAGTTAGCTGAATTACTTTGGCCAATGCTCTTAATCCCGGTAGCCTCTTTTTCCCTATCTGTAAAGAGTAAGAATTGAACTCCATCATCTTCAGGGTTCCTTTCAATTCTGAAATTCTGAGTCTGTATATTTGATAAAGTACCTTGCTGTGGTTATACATCTCTGCCTCAGCAGAGGAGAGCAATTTCTCAAAAAAAGGCAAGCTTGAGACCCTTGTGGAGTGGTCATCCAGTTTTCATCTTGCTCAAGATTAGATTCTGATTGAATGCTATTTTCAAGTCTCATCCAGTGTCTGGAAATACTTGTTTCTTCTGTTATCGGACTACTCTGTAGAAGTCTTACCACTCAACTTCCAGTACTACATTACAGTCCTATGCTGTGAGGTGCTTCTGAGACATGATTCGACTTTCTTGATTTGTATCTCTTCCTAAAAATAATTCTCCTAATTTCTCCACTGTTAATGCCTTCACCATTATAAAAGCTTCTAGTTCATACAGATGCCATTATAGTGGAATATAATGACATGTAATGAAATCATTTGCCATGTCATCTGATACCTATCTAGTGAATGAAGTTTCATCGCCATTATCTTGAAATCCATTAGGCTACAATGATGTCTTACTAAAAGAAAACAGGCATCCCGAAAGATCTCTTTAACCTGGATGTCTTGGGTTCAATCCTCAGTGAGTACAGAACATTAATAGCTAAGAGTTAAGTGTTCACCAGTGAACTTTGAAGAAAGAGTGAACCTATAGCACAATCCAGTGAAGAAGAGAATGATTTACTTTGGAATAAGAAAAGTAAAATAAGGTAAATGAAGCTAGCTGGAAGGAAAGGAAGAGCTGTCAGGATTTTTGGATGAAGACAGTTGTGCGGGATAAGTAATTAAATGTAGATTTAAAACAACAATTTCAGTATCAGGATAAAAAGGCCTCACTCTCTTTTCTACAAATGTAGGATTTGTTGAACTGACCTCTAGTCTGGACTGCAGAAAGAAGCAAATTGTCTTGGGTCTGATCAAGGGGAGCTTTATTATTAAAAGTTGTGGAGAGACCTTAAAACAATGCTTTATCAGCTTTTTCACGGTCCTGTGGTACCCAATCCAAAAATTTTGTTTTAGCCAGACCGTGGTACTTACGACTTACTAGTATTTCTGTATTTCACTAATGACTGTTGTGTATCTATCTGGTACAGACCCTGCTGAATCAGCATTTCTATTCCCACTTTGAGAGTATCCCTATTTTGTGTGATGTCTTTAAAATACCATGTCAATTCTGATTCCCTTTTTTCACCATCTCTTTACTCATTTAATATTCCCATGTTCTCTCTCCTTTTCTTCTATCCCTGTGTTACTGGTTGAAGAAATTTATGTGTTCCAGTTTCTTCGATTAAAGAAATTCCATACCCATGACTGAAAACATATTTCTTAAAAGAAAATATTCATATGTTGAAAAACTTTGGAATCTACCAATAAAAAGGATAGTAATAACTGATATGTATTGGATTTTTACTATGCTCCATTTAGAGTGCTATATTCTTCACATAGATTATTTCATTTGTAGACTTTGGTTTCTTAGTGGCATCCGTATTGATCACAAATACTAATTTACTCAGTGTTAGAATCTGTAACCTTCCAGATCCTACTCATTTTAGGCAGAGGAACTCAGTAAGCACCTAGCTGAAACTGATAATGATCTTATAAGGCATTATGGTCAAGTAACTGTGTGATTAAAATGCACAGATTAATTTCAGACTTTCCACCCAACACATCCTACATTTACTTGTACAAATGTACAGTATTTATATGGAAATACAAATTGGGGAAAGAGTCTGCTTCCTGTTCTACCTTTCAGACAAATTCACTCCCATAATTCCAGGCCTTTTTAGTTATTTGACTCATTACTGTTCCCATCTATTTTTAAGCTATGGAATTCCATTTCTCTGGTCTTCTGCCCTGTGTTAACCTTTCCATCTATTTCCTCGCCTCTCTTCTCTCCTGTTTACTTTCATTCTAGTCACAGAATCAGCCTTTCCAACCTGCTTTTTCAGCTGGCGCATGATTTTTATATTCTGAGTTCATTTTCTATACACTTCTTCACTATCTCAGCCCCAATTTCATTTTCTTTTGTTTTACATGGTAAAATATTAGCAAAGGCATTGATGTATATTTTTAATGACAGTGAACCTTTTAAGTTGTCATCCGTTTTTATGACGATGCATGTTAGAGACAGATTTCATATAGAGCCTGGTGAATTGAAATGAATTAATTCTTAGGAGGCTTCGCATCTTGTGGCTGAAGCACCGTGTTACAATAGAAGGGCAGACAAAGTCAGAGCACACTGGAAATCATAGGTAAAATATGCAAAACTAGCAGAAAGTTCCAAGTTCACCAGAAGCAAGATCAGAGTAGAGACTATGGAAATAATGCATCACTGTGGCAAGGATCACATTGGGAGTGAGAAGGTCATAATCTTCACACCAGATACTAGGCTGAAACATGCTTCTCTCCAAAGCTCCTACTAGCTGTAGGAATATCAGCGGGTCCAGGAGCCCTGCAAGGCCCCAGACCACCTTGCTTGAGGGAGATCATTTTCCTCCTCCTGGGGCTTCTCACTGTGTGTGTGTGTGTGTGTGTGTGTGTGAAGAGCATATGTGCTCTTCAGGTCACACTGTGAAAAGTTGTACTGCACACAAGGGGTCACAATCATTTACAGTAATAAAATTTGACTTTGAAATAATATATATGAAGCAATTGACTCTAATAATGTCTAAGATGTCTATACATATGCTTTATAAGTATTGTTTTTACAAATTCTAGAATTTTGTTCAACTTGAGTTGTTAAAATGTGTACTTACCTATTACTAGGTAATAGAATTTCTTAAAGTCACACAGAATTATAACTCTGTCACCCCATGATTAAGTAATGATGATAATCTGAAGTTGTCCATAACCTAAAGTATAATATCTGCATGGTTACACACATACCCGCATACACACACGTGCACGCACACACACACACACACACACACACGCAGCATAGTTTTTAGAAATGCCTCGTTTCTTGCTGATTCTGTGGATCAAATCGACTAGACGAATTTGATGTAAACAAATTCCTTCAGCAATGACTCAGAAATTCGATCTAGTGTGGTTTTTAAGTGATCTTGTAACTAATTTCCATTCTCTATATTTTTTATTTCTTTAGCGTTTTATAAAACAGGCGTGATTTTTACTTTAGATCCTTGTCTTTCCAGTGGAGTGAGTGGTGCGACTGTGACTCACTTTTAAAACTCTAGGGGCACCAAGTGGCTCAGCAGTTGGGCATCTGCCTTTGGTTTGGGGCGTGACCCCGGAGTCCTGGGATTGAGTCCCACATTGGGCTTTCTGCATGGAGCCTGCTTCGCCATCTGCCTATGCCTCTGCCTCTCTCTCTCTCTCTGTGTGACTCTCATGAATAAATAAAAAAAATATTTTTTTAAAAAAATCAAAACTCTAGAGTGAAGCACATATACAACAATTACATAGCAATGCTATTATATAATTTGGAGAAAACTTTGGTGTGGTTATTAAAAAAGTCTTCATATTAAAATTTGATATATTTACTAACATACATAAGTTTTTGGCCTAGTTTTGAGCTTTTGTCTGTGTAGAAAGCCACTCAATTTAGGCAAGTCTAATGAAGTACATTATCTAATAGGAAGACGCTGTAATGTCGCTGGCAATAGGTGACGTGTTACTGTTAGTAGCATTCCTGCTGCTCTTAATTTGGTGACAGTTCGTCTTTAGTGATAAACTTCTTCAGTAGTTGCTGAAATGTGTTAATTGATTTATTAATTGTTCCCATTTAATTTCTGTAAAGTCGTGGTTACAAATATTAGCCCAGTTGGATATCAAAATATGATTCACTTGGTTCCTTCAACGCAAAGATGTAATGGAAACCCCAAAGCGATTCTCATTTCACATTGGCCCTTTTGCTTGGATGGATGTTGTATGGGGAAAAAACTCTCTCCTGCTGTATTAGTAGTGACATTCAAAGATTACAAAGCCTAGCAATCAGTAATTAGTCATCTGTAAGTGCCAAGTACTGTGCCAGGTGAACGAACACTTTATGTGATCCTGTCACTTTGCTTAAAACCATCCAATGAAAATCATCTTTCACCCAGAGAATAAAACCCAAGCTTTTCACACACTCTGCATGGCGTACGCAATCTCTAGCCTCATAGCCGCTCCGTCCTCCTGGGTCCGCAGTAGATAAAATGGCTGGCCCGCCGTCACATTGCCTGTTGAGTTTACTGTGTGACATTATCTTGTTTATATATTCAGTGTTTTGTTTTTCCATATCTCTCCTCCCTCCATTTGCATTAGAGCAAAAAGTGCCATGAGAGCAAGAAACTTGACTATTGTCTTTCACTGTATTCCCAGTGTATGGAATAGTGTTTGGAGATAGCAGTTGCTCAGTAAATATTAGCTGAATGAATGACTGCCATTTCTCAAAACAACCTTGTAAGATAGATATGATTTTTTTTATACACTTGAGAAATGTTTCCTAAATCGACTAAGCAAAATCACTCAGTCTCTGGAGTTTAGAATTCATTTGGCATGAATGAATGGTGTTCTTTCAACCATTCACTTTTGATCAGTAGATACTTACATAATTCATTGGCTAATCATTTCAAAAATAGTACAATCTGGGCATATTTACTATATCTCATGCAGTACACTTAGGAGACCTCATTCTTAAAAATAATTTTTTGATAAATTACAAAAACAGTACTTATTTATCCTTTCTATATTTGAAAATGTAGACAAAAATTAAGATAAGCCTGTTATTATTACTACTATTTCTCATCTCTTTAAAACTCATTTTGAAATTTCATTTTATTTAAAAAATTTTTTTTAAGATCTATTTATTTTAGACAGAGATAGTGAGTGTGCTTGCACAAGCAGGAAGGGCAGAGGGAGAGAGAATCTCAAGTAGGCTCCACCCAGTACTGAGCACAGAGCCAGAGGCGGGCCTTGATCTCTTGACCCTGAGGTCAGGGGGAATGGCAGGAAGAGGGAGAAGCAGGCTCCTCACTGAGCAAGGAGCCCTATGCGGGGCCAAGAGTCAGATACTTAACCGATTATGCCACGCAGGGGCCCCAACTCCCTTAAAATTAAAAACCAAACCAAAACAAAAAACACCTTACTGAAATTATTATGAAAACAACACCACACTGGAATTTGATTTAGGAGTTTGGAAAGAGATCCCTTTGTAAAATGACAAAAACAAAGAAACCTGATTAAATATAAAATGTGTATCATTGCATTTATTTCTGTCCTATCTTTGTTAAAATCAAGCTTAATATCATACCCAGAAATTTCCTTTGTGTTGCCAAAGTATTAAATACGATTTGTTACACTTTCTAAATTTTATCTCTGGTAAATCAAAACACGTATCTTGTTTGGTAGGTTACCTGTTCCTATACATCACTGTGTGAAGCTACCTTTGTTTTCCTCGCAAGAATTAGAGCTGAAAGAAAAGAAATTTCCTTAAAACCATTCCATCTGCTGTTATTTATTAGCACACTTCACTTTTTAATTGAGTGTAAATCTGTCAATCTTGCACACACATGCTAGTTATTTAAATTTAAAGGAAACTCAAAATTGAGATATGTTTTATAAATACTTAGAATAAAATGTGAAGTAGAAAGAATTTAGCATACACAGAAATGGAAGGAATGAGTAAGCATGAGTTACTGTTCATGATCTCTGTGGTCACAGATCAGCAGGTTCGACAGAGATAAAAATTTGGAGGGGTAATTTAAATTTTTACCTTCTTTCTACTTGGGGAAGGTAAAAGGAAGAGGATTTGTAAGAGGTCTCTGAAGTGTCCTTGGCAAAAATAAAGAGATACTCACAGGCTTTCTGTTGAATTTGGGGTGAAAATTAGCATCAGGTTTCTATTTAGAAGGTGGGAATGGGCAAGGTTCAGAAACCAAACAAGGTGATCCCTGGACATACATCAAAGACATTTCAAACTCTAAACATGGTCATGTCTTGAAAGCTCAAACTATGACGACTTCTGTTTTTGAAAAGTAGAGAAGCTAGTTGTTTGGAGCCAGCATGAAACAAACCATTCAGTTAATCGCCTTTTCTGGATCTTTCAACCATGCAGATTATTCATAGGGAGTAGCAACAGCTTTCTTCTGTGAGCTGTGACCGGTAGCACTTAGTATGGCTGCAGGAAGGCAGATGACTAGTCAGTTTGACGAGTCCAGAAAAAAAACACATACTGCTTGAAGTGATAGTTGTTGTTGCTGTCATGATGCATTGGAGATTCAGTATGTTCGTGAATATGAAAGTACTATGAAACATAGTTTTGGGGTTTTTTTTAAATACTGAATTTAAATAATCATTTAAAATTTAGTAGTCTGAAATCCGCTTTTCACATTTTCATATTTAAGATGTGTATTTTGTCTGTGTTTTCAGATAATCACAAAGACTGTTCCGGTGTGTCCTTACACCTCACACGCCTGCCGTAAGTACTTCCAGTTACCATAGCTAAGTGACAACTTGAAGATCTTTGAGAATTTATAAGTGGGAAATCCACCCTATTTATTGTCTATTGCTGTGTAACAAATACCCTAAACTTAGTGGCTTAAAACAACAAATACTCTGAGCACAAGCATTAGCTAGAGGCTGTGGCTGGCGGTCTCACATAAAGGCTGCAATCCAAGGCTCAGCCAGGGTTGCAGCCATCTCTCTGGGGGCTCCACTAGTGTGGAGCCACTTCCAGGATCATTCACACAGTTATTGACAAGGTTCAGTTGACTCCTTGTTGGCCGTTGGCTGGAGGACTCCATCATTCCGTGCCCTGTGGACTCTCCAGGGCAGCGCACAATATGGCATCTGGTTCCCATCACAGCCAGCAAGAGGAAGCAAGAGAGGGCATGCAAGATGGAATCCGCAGCCTTGTTGTCACCTGATGCCAGAAGTTTGTGGAAAATGTGGAAATCTGATAAAGAAAAGAGTTGCCACAAATCTTTATACTCTGACTCCTATGGAAAAAAGGTCAAATTGCTTTTGCCTTAATCTATGTGTTGGAAATAACCATCCCTAAGTCCAGGTACCATGGCCCAAGAGAAGAGGAGTAGACAGGGGCACGGATGTCAGAGCTAGAGAATCCTTGAGAGCTTTATTAGCCAGAATTCTGCAGAGAAACTGAACCAGTAGAATGAACACACACACACACACACACACACACACACACACACACATACGTACAGAGAGAGAGAGTTACTTCAAGAAGTTGGCTTACACAGCTGTGGGGGCTGACAAGTCTTCGATCTGCAAGGCAGGCTGGAAATTGTGTCAGGAGTCAGTGTGGAGTCTTGAGTCCAACACAGTCTGCAGGCCTAATTCCCCCCTCTTCCTGGGACCTCAGCCTTCTCCCTTATGAGAGCCACCCACACGGTGAGTGGTAGTCCGCTTTACTCGAAGTCAGTAATTTAAATGTTGGTCAGATCTAAAAAATACCTTCACAGCAATATCTAGGCCAGTGTTTGACCAAACAGCTGGGCTCTATCACCTAAACACGTTGACATGTAGGATTAGCCATCACAGGAGCCATTCAGAGACTGCCGTCCACATGCACCATGCCATAAAAATGTCTTTTTTAGCTATTTTGCCCAAGAAAATGTTATTTTAAGAAAAAAAAATCTATTCCAGCTCTTTTTCCTTATTTTCATTTTCACATGAATCATAGTTTATAGACCAGTGTATTGAAGTATATCTTATTTTTCTAAGGCTGTAGTTTTGATGTTCATATGGTTGATATAAATGTTACTGTTTTGTGCAGACAGCCTTTAATTGCTGGCATGTACCTTATGATGTCTGTTGACACTGTTATTCCACCGGGAGAGAAAGGTAATTACCTTTTAATATTTAACCATTATCTCATTACTTAACCTATAGGAATGGATTTACAGTATATTTTTTTTTTACAGTATATTTTTTATAAAATTTTGAAATGACCTCTATCCCTGAAAACCAAACCAATTTTTTATTATCCTTAGATTTTAAATAGATTTTTCTATTATTCCAAGCCAGTAGTTTATTATCATCCATTCTTTTAATGGGATGCTAATAATTGAGGCCCATGGGTAGGTAGTAGGTTATGTAAATGAAAGAATAAAATCTTGGGTATTTTATAAACCAGTCACCCACCCTTTAGATGTGAAAGACAGACCTCGTAACATACTGCAGAGACTATCCGGTTCAAAAATCAAGAGATCAGAAAATCCAAGACCAACTCAGTCATTGAACTTAGATAGACTGAGCTTGATTCCCTATTTGTAAAATGAAGATGATAATAGCTGATTCATCTAAACTTACAAAAAGCTATTGTAAGAAGTATGATATTATTTACCAGTCTGTATGTTCAGCTGATGAAAACGCTGTGTTAAATATTACCCGTTTGTTTTTACTGGGAATCTTGTAAAGTTAGTGACAAGTAGGGTCTCATTGTTCCTGTTCACTTATTATCAAAGACATTATTTACCGAAGAGCTATAGTGTTTTAGACTGAAAGGAAAGAGAAGTATATGCAGTGATTCCTTCTCAACAGGAGTTATCTGTCAATGGAGTTATCTGAGGTGTTTGCAAGCAATTGTTAAGCCTTTTCAACTGCATAAATTTCATGATAAAAGTAGTAAATTAGGCCTACATTTCCACTGACAAGAGTATCTTGTTTTGGCCCTCGTCATTTTGTTTATGAAAGAAATTAGATGGGAGGGCAGGAGGTTGTTAACTCATCTTCGTAAATTGGCTGGCACATAATAAGCGCTTAATGCCTGCTGAATACCTGAGTGCATGTTTACTTTATAGGGAAACCCCCACGCCTAGCATCTTGTGCATAAACTATTACATACTTTTAGGCAAGAATAATGTTATTTTCCAGTTGGATAGTGACCTTTCCTCCGTGTTTTATTTCTAACAGTGGTGAATTCCGACATTTCATGCCATTACAAAAAGTATCCAATGCATGTCTTTGCTTATAGAGTTCACACTCACCATTTAGGTAAGAACTTCAAACTACAGCTTAAATCATAAATATTTACCTTTGTGCTTGCTAATGCTATAAATGTAAAATGTGAATTATATTTGACCTTAAATCTGTTTCAATGGAAGATTTTGCATCATACCTTGAAATTCTGTATTTTTTTTCTCATATTGTTTTCATTAAAATACCTAGCACTTGGGGTTCTGACAATACTCAAATTTTATTTTGGAAAAAAACAAATAATGCCTTTTATTTTTCTAATACTTTATGACATTATATGATTATAATTTATGTTCATTCCAGGTAAGGTAGTAAGTGGATACAGGGTAAGAAATGGACAGTGGGCATTGATTGGACGCCAGAGCCCCCAGCTGCCACAGGTCTGTAGAAACTGGTTTGATTTTGAGACAAAAAATATTAATCAGCAGATAGAAATCTTAGAAATTTTCATAGAATCCTTGTGAATCTCTCTAGATATCCTTGTCAATCTCTAAATCTACCTCTAGAATCCTAGCATCTCTAAATCTACCTCTGTCCTCCTTTTTTTTTTTTTTTTTTTTTTTACCACTTCTAACTTGATGGTCTCTCTTAACATTTCTAAATATGGTGGTAAATTGTGTGTCTGTATATGTAGTGTCCTTATTTCTACCCAGAGAGGGCCAAGCCTCGCATTATTAAAGCATATGGTTCTGGGTTTTTGTTGGTGATTTTAATGAATTATTGTGTTTATCTTCTTGGCAGGCTTTCTACCCTGTGGAACACCCAGTCGATGTTAGTTTTGGAGACATACTGGCAGCAAGGTGTGTGTTCACTGGTGAAGGAAGGACAGAAGCCACGCACATCGGGTATGGTTTTATAAATTCCACTATTGAAAAATATTTTATTGGGGAAAGGCATTATTAAAGGAGACAGTTATCTTTGTGAATGAATTGCACTTTTTTTTTTACCATCATGAGCAATTATAATAAATTGTATATCACATTTTCCCACTTTAGAACTGAATGATTATTATTATAAACTCTGGAACATGTGTTTATTTTTTTTTATGCTTCCTTTCCTCCTGTTTATTCAAAACCTTCCATATCACACTTGAATATATTGTAGATCCCACAAGAGTGTATATTACTTCCTCAGGCTCATTTAATAAAGAAAAATATAATTGATTATGAATTCTTTTTTCGAATGTCCTTTTGCCCTAGTTCAAATTTAGGCAGATATTTAATCCACATTTAGTGGTGTCCATTTATTTATTTATTTATTTATTTAGTCACAGAGAGAGAGAGAGAGAGAGAGAGAGAGAGAGGCAGAGACACAGGCAGAGGGAGAAGCAGGCTCCATGCACCGGGAGCCCGACGTGGGATTCGATCCCAGGTCTCCAGGATCGCGCCCTGGGCCAAAGGCAGGCGCCAAACCACTGTGCCACCCAGGGATCCCAGTGGTGTCCATTAATTACTCAGAACTGTGATTTTTTTTTCTGCCTGTTAAAACATCCATGTATTCATTGTTTTCCAGTTGTCTGGTCTACCAAATGAGAATGATAATATTCAGCACTTTTCCAAAAGAAAACACTGGACATTAAGTAATTTTTAAAATACTGAGCCTCCTTTAAATAAGCGTATTTTATAACACTAAGTAAAATTTTCAAAGTACTCTGAACTCTCAGTAAAGATTTGCCTAAATTAAAAAGGTTTGCCTAATTCTGACATTATCTGAAAGATAAAGTCTCTTATCATGTGTTTTTATTTATTTATTTTTTCTCAAAAGAGAACAAGAAGCCTTCTTTCCATGTTAAACTAGGTTATAAAATATTTACTGATGCGACCTGGAAGCTGGAGTCCTAAACTATTTATCTTTGATCAAAGAGAAGTTACAGAAAGTTGGCATCTGAAAATAGGCATTAGATTATAAGGATGATTCTTAGGATGACAACACTAGCTGTTGGTTGTCAGGGGAAAGGGAAAAGATGCTGAAGCAAGTAAAAGAGAAAAAAGGCATTTGAGACAGCAGAATAGGATTTTTTTTATGTCACTCTAAAGGGTTTTTATATTAATAAACATCAATTTTAAGTCTAAAGATAGAATAAACAAAAAATTATCAAGTTCTATTAAACGAGAAGCTTCTGAGAGTTTTGCCTTTGGATAAAGTTTGTCAGTGAGGGAAGAGACTTGAGGAAAACAATACAATTATAGAGTTACATGAATGGTAACTATAAGGAAAAGCTTGACAAGATAGGACAAGATAGACAAAATTAGATTTGAAGGAGTCAGACATTCACTTCTTACCATTCACTTATTAGTAGTATTATTATAATTATTATTATAATTTTAAACATTTTATTTTAAAGTGCTCTCTGCACCCAACATTAGGCTCACACTCACAACCCTGAGGTCGAGTGGCATGCTTCACTGATTGAGCCAGCAACATGCCCCCTTACCAGCCTTTAAATACATGAGTGACAGGGTACTGATTAGCTGTTTTCCATTCTATGTTAGTGTAGACCCTCCTAAACTTTCCTTAAGTGCATTGGTTATTTTTTTATATATAAATTTATTTTTAATTGGTGTTCAATTTGCCAACATATAGAATAACCCCCAGTGAGCATCCCATCAAGTGCCCCCCCCAGTGCCCATCACCCAGTCACCCCCAACCCCCGCCCATCTCCCCTTCCACCACCACCACCCCCCCCCCCCCGCCCCCAGTTCGTTTCCCAGAGTTAGGAGTCTCTCATGTTCTGTCTCCCTTTCTGGTAAGTGCATTGGTTATTTTATTAATCTTTGAAATAGGTAAACAAAGTAGGGGGGAAAAATCCTACTATTAGTGTACAAGTTCAAGTGTGGAATAAGTTGAATTTTTGTTTAAAAGTCCCCTAACAATTTGGAAGGGCTTGTAACTCTGACTGAATTGTATCCTTTGAGTATCCTCTGTGAAGCAGTATCAAACAGAAATTAGTGACTTTTTAGAATGCTGTGATGAGAGGCCAAAATAATCTCTGGAAGCCTCTTTCAGTTTCAGGAAGTCCAGAATAATTCAGTCTTTTAAAATATGTGCATTTTGCCTTAAAATAACGTTAAAACGACTGTACCAGTCCCTTTCTGTAAATCTCATGTGAGCTACAGGGAATGCCATTTTGAAATACGAATGAAACAGAAAGAAATCACGGGAAGTTATTGAACGAGTCCATTTCTGAATATTTAATTTCTACCACAGTTGCATTTTTCCCCCCAGTGGAATGATCAACTAATAAGACAGGTTTGAGTAAAATTTAAATATGAATAAGAATTGTCACACTAAGGAACAGTATTCCTGTAGCACTTCAAATGCCTTTTAGTTCTAGAAAGGTTATAGCATCAATGCATCTGTTTTATAAAATCAGAGATATCACTTCCATGGGGAACTATAGAATTACAGTGCAGAAGGTAACCAGTAAAAAAAAAGAAAACTAGCATTTTAGGAGTCTGTTAAATGATACTCTGCAGATCGCCTCTCCTTTTTCACCCCTCCTGCTTAACCCCCAAGCCACATACGGGAACGTGTACGCCCCCACCCCCCCACCTTTTACCCCCACCCCCTTGGGCACAGGTTGAAGCCCTGAGCATGCAAACTGCCCAGTTTCAAAGCCCCTTGTGCACAGGGCCTGGGGGGCCAGCAGGGGCCCCTCCGGGCCCTAGAAGAACTGCCACCGTCAGCTTTCTTACTCAGCGGCCACCTGGAAATGAGGTTTTCCAGGAAACTTCTATCTGAGGCCTGCCAAGCAGATTTTCAGCCGAGTAATCCTTCCACTAGTCCGACCTTAACTCTGCATTGAGCTAAAAATCTTAGGCCTAGAGAAAAATCTTGCTTGATTGGGACAATCATAGTTAACTAAGAAAAAGCGCTTTTAAACACAGGGACTGTTTTTTTCATAGCAGGGCCGCATGGCAAAGCACAACCATCAAAGGATGGGTGGATTTAAGGCCAGACACGGTAATAGAGTCACTTAACGGAAATATTGTTTATCTGGATATATCAACTTTCTTCTTAGGTAGTAAATGTATAATATGTTTTAGACAAAAGTTGCACCAGTGTTTGTACTGACAACGTAGTACTAATTAATCGGTGTGGAAGCAGTGTTTTGTGCCTGCCTGGCTGCAGTATATGTTTAATATTCCGTATGGCACCTCTCAAAATTCATTCCAAACATTTAGTTAAGTTTAAACAAACAAACAAAAAGAGAATTTTATTAAGTCAGCCAATTTAGCTAATTAAGTCAGCTAATTTGCTAAAGCCTTAATGAGAATTGGTAGATAATATTTACCTATTTGGTCAGTTTTGTTAGTCATATTTTTACTTTTGGAAAAAGTAAAAGTACAGTTATATCATGTACATATGAGAATGTTTAATGAATATTCAGATACCAAACACACCACTATAGTCAACATTTCAAAGTATATTATAAACAAAGATAAAGTTCTATGGCCAAAAACCCCTCAGTGTATATATTAAAGCACCAGGGGAAAAAAAAAGAAAAAACACTATGAAACTTTTTTTTTTTTTCTTTTTTTTTTTTAATTCATGAGAGACACAGAGACAGACAGAGACACAGGCAGAGGGAGAAGCAGGCTCCATGCAGGGATTCCGACTTGGGACTGGATCCCAGGACCCCAGGATCACGACTTGAGCTGAAGGCAAACACTCAACCACTGAGCCACTCCGAGGCCCTGCACCATGAAACCTCTTAAGAAACAACTCAAAATTTTAAAAAATAAGTCCTTTAAAGTGTTCAAATTGCATTCCAAAATTAGTATCTCCTGTCACTGTTTTTTTTTTTTTTTTTTTTTAAGCCCAGCATCTGTCGGGTGCAAGGGGCCGATGGGTGAAGGGATCAACAGAGTGGAGACAGTATCTATCTGAAACATAGTCATCATGTAACAAGATTTGGGTTTTTTAAATGGTACATTTCAAAATATTTGGTGCTCTTGTAAACCTCGATTACGTTTCTTTATAAAATGAAATAATACATTTTACTAAAACCCTCAGAGAACACGGATAGATTAGAAACAGGTAGACAGATAAACAGATATAAATAAATATTTTTCTGGCATGCCATAGACTGAGTTCATAAAGTTGACCTGACTCAGCAGTATGATATATTAGGGCGTAACAGGTTATGCCATAACAGGTTGTGAACGTTTATTAAGATAGATTATTCCTTCCTCCTTCCTTCAACAAATATTTGTTGGGGGCTTACCTAGTTTCGGGCTCATCACAGCTTGTCACATTTAGAGCTAACTGATATAAAAAAAAAGTAGTTATCACATAAGCACTTTATTTTGCATGAAGTTGGAAGAAATGCACCGCTGTAATTTTGGACTATAAGTGATGCCAGCAGGCATCATTTAGGGAATCACGCCGCTGGTAGGAAACGCCGAGAGGTCCATTCAGTGGGGCCAGGGCCCACATGTGAACGCAGCCTCGCTCAATATTTTCTCCTATTAATAATCATTAGATTGACAGCGTTGAATTGCATGTGTTGGCCTCCTGGAAAATAAGGGTGGATGTGTCAAAAATCTCCCTTAGGAATACAGAGAGCAGTTTGATTTAAAGTCAGCTTTTTTTTTTTTTTTTTTGAGTGAAAGATGGATGTGGAATAAAATCCATCACTGGATGGAGGCTCGCTGCTACGAAAGGAGGTTGGAGTCCTGACACATTTCGGATGTGATAGGAACTCAGCGTTAGCTTCACCACAAGTTTAGTTATAAATGGAAAGGCGTGAAGTCTGGCTCTTGTCTTTTCCTTCAGCTCTTCGGTGAATTTTTCTTTGTGATCAATTCTGAGATTATTTGATCAGCTCAATTTTGTATCATAGAATCAGTACCTTAAATAAACTGTACTGGGGAGCTGATCACTCTTACAGAGTCCCGTGTCTAGAGATGAACATGGGCGAGGATGTTCCCAAACAGGTAAAATGGGGAAGGATCTGTGTACGGATTGGCTGCAAGTTTCCCTTATCACTCTATGAATTGACTGATTTTTTTTTTTTTTAAACTCACTAATGGGAGAAGCTTGCATGATTATTTTGCTTTCCCTCTCTGCACGATGATCCCAGGTCTCTAAGCTAGAGTCACATCTTAAATTCCTTTTTCCTCATCTCAGTCGCTTGATCAACATGTTTTTCTTCATTTTGAACAGGGGGAGGGTGGACCATGTGGTGAGGGCCTCTGGCCTGTGACTCCGGCACCAGCCATTTCTTTCATAGCGCACAGTTTTCTTTTTTTTTTTTTTTTTTAAGATTTTATTTATTTATTCATGAGATACATAGAGAGAGGGAGAGAGAGGCAGAGACACAGGCAGAGGGAGAAGCAGGCTACATGCAGGGACCCCGAAGTGGGACTTGATCCCGGGTCTCCAGGGTCACGCCCTGGGCCGAAGGCAGGTGCTAAACCGCTGAGCAAGCCCCCCGGGGATCCCAAGCACACAGTTTTCTGACCGACTCCAGTGATGTTAAAATGCAGTTCCTAGGAGTGGTGTTTTGACACATGAAGACGCATGTAGTGAACAGGTGTTTGTTTAGGATTGTACCTCACTCTTTGCTCACACTTCACAGGAGAGGCAATCACCCTGATGGGGACCAGCTTCAGAGAGCGAGAAGCCAAATGACTTTTAAAGCATGAGCAGAGCCCCCCAAGGCAGGGCTTCATTCCCGTGGTCTCTCAGGGGCTCTACATTTTCAGAGCTTACGGAAACCACATCCCTGTTTGGAAAATATGTTTTTTTTTTTCCTTCTCCTGCTGACGTCATTACTGTTGCTATGGAGAGGAAGTGAGTGCCACATGACATTGCTGGAAAAATCAACACTGACGTATTTTTGTACAGCAAACAGTCCCCTTCGTAGCTTGTTTTTTATTAGCAGAGGCTTGCTAAAAATTGTCAGAACCACCAGAAAGGAAAACACTCATTTGCGCAAACTACCTCGGAAATGAAAGCCTTGTGAAGGTGTACCGAAGTAATCCCCTCTAAATGACAGTGAAGAGGATGCAGCACATGACAGAGCAAAGTGTGTGTTAAAAACTATAAGGCAAAACAACAACAACAACCACAAAAAACCTATAAGGCATTACCTTGTATGATTTGGAACTTGTATCTTAGAAATGTCCATCCCACTGTCTTAAAATCTATTTTTAACAACTGACTCTGTCAGTTGGCAGCCCTACCCTAGTGGGGCCCGAGCCTTTAGAGGAGATTAGGATAGAGTCATTTTGTATCGTCCTTGAAGCTCTCTCTTCTTGCCTGCTGTAGAAGCCAGGGTGCCAGGTCTTCATGTCCCAGTGCATCTGACCCTGAAGGTAGAGCCACTTACCAAAAACAAGATCCTAGAGTCTCAGGGTTTAAATGGAAAAGCCATTTTTTTACAGACTTGTAAATAATAGATGATGTCTCTGTTAAAGTGTTCTGAACGTTACCATGATCAAGTAAATAATTAAGATTTCTTTCCATGAGGAAAGGACTTTGCCCAATCTGTGAGTTTTAGCAAATGGAAGAAGGCCCGAAGCATAAAAGCATTTAGAAGCGGAAAGGAAGTATCTTGCTGCCACTTAGGTGCCATTTCCATCTCTGGTGTTGGTGATGTCCACGGAGACATGGGTGCACGTAGGTGCTGCATCATGAAGTGGAAATACGCCTTCGACAATGCGCTTTCGATGCTGAAAACTGTGGTCGGTCTTAATGAGAGCTATAAGATAAATGCACAGTATTTCCACCTCTGAACCTATTGCTGGCAGATTTACTGGATGTGTTTTTCTTGCATGAAGAATGTGTTTTATGTGAGTGGCTGGTTGGTTATATGTCTTTTTTTTTTCTTCTTTTTCTGCTTGCAGTGGCACATCTAGCGATGAAATGTGCAACCTATACATTATGTATTACATGGAAGCGAAGCATGCAGTTTCTTTCATGACCTGTACACAGAATGTCGCTCCTGATGTGTTCAGAACCATTCCTCCAGAGGCCAATATTCCAATTCCTGTGAAGCCCGACATGGTTATGATGCACGGGCATCACAAAGGTAAAAGTGGGATTCATTCAAAGTGAAATACGATCTCTCGTTTTACATTTTCTTGTGGGTCTCGCTTGACTGTGTGATCAATATTTAAAATCATCCTCCATCTGTCAAACAGTCACGTGTACACATAATCTGATTCCTGCTTTTCCCCTCTTTTATAACCTGTCTACCCTCCTGACACGCCCTCCTCAAAGCAGTTAAAGTGAAGAATCTCACCTGGTGATAAAACCAACTCGTGTGGGGACCAGTTCGATAGATACAGCTCCTTCTTCATTTAATTCATGTTTTCTAGTTTCCCCCATTTGATTCCTTCCATAGCTGGTAATGACTTAACACAATTTATGAATTTTACCGTGTTCTAAAAAGTGCTTCAGTTTGCCAATGAAAATGGTTATCGTCTCCAGCCATACCCTGAATTATCTATTTTAATGGGCTCTTCAAGCAGCGGAGAGTTCTTGATTTATGAGGCATTACTAATCTTGGCCTTTTTGGTCTCATGCTCAGAATTGCTGATGAACTTACTCTTCATCTGCAAAATGATCATACTGATTGTCATTTCATTAGTTTGAAATTGCAAAGCCCACGCCCTGTTTTATTGGACTGAAGTATGCTGAGACTTTACCGAGTTTTACAAATCCAGTCTTAAAATGCCAGAGCAGCTTCTTCTGCCTTTCTGTTGGAAATTTTATGAAACAAGTTACATAGCAGTTAGGTCACTTACTAAGATCTGAATATATTTATAGAATGTGCCTCTGTAGAATGTGCCTTAAAGTGTTCTTAAAGTATCCTAAAAATGTCACTAAAACACACTATAAATGTATTTTTTAAAATACAAGCAGTTTTATTAATGCATTTAAAAAATTCTGTATCATGTATATATATTACTGAGAGGTTAGGTGATCTAGTTCTTGAGTCAGAAGTCCGATAATTGGTGGTTATGCTGGAGTCTTTTTGTAAATTAGAACATTTCTGCCACATAAATTCTTAATACTGTTGTTTTTATGAAACATGAGAGCCTAAAAATATTTTTATGTTGATGGTATATTTCCAGCCAACTATTTTACGCATATGATATATCCCACAAATTTATGCTCAACTTTCTTGATCCTTTACAGAAACAGAGAACAAAGAGAAGACTTCTTTACTACAGCAGCCAAAAGGAGAAGAAGAAATGTTAGAACAGGGTATGTACGTATAGCTTTATAACTAGACCTGAAAACGTTTCCATGTTCTAATTAGGCAACCAAATTTTAAAGTTACTGAGACATTTTGGATCTTTATCAGCCTCCATCCCTGTGTATTGCTGTTTTTATGTAATGCATACTTCATGAGAAAATGGTGGGTTGTTGTGCTTTAGCTTTGAAAGTAAAATTCCTTGATGTAATTTAGACCCATTAGGTTTTTCTGTCTTTGTTTTAGTTTTTTTAACATGGTGACTTTCAGGCATAATGCAAATATAATCATTGGAAACAGTTGGTGCGCTGCTTTTGAAATCTAAAGGACTTTACCATTTAAAATCTTGTGTACTTTGGGTGTGTGTTCATTGACTGTATTTGAAAGAAATTAAGACTTACCCTTCATCTTGCCTCTCTTGCGCCATGCTTCCCTGCCTTCAGTGAAGTAGAAGGGATTATCAACTTGGTCATTTGTAGTTTTGTATTAAGTTGCCATCTGATGAGTTAAGAAAGCACCATTCTTCCTCTGACATGTTTCTTTGAAGTAGTAATACTTGATCCTTGTATGTCATGTACTGCATGTATGGACACTGAAAAATTATTCTTCTCAATCTTGCTTTCTTCCCAGTTATCTCAAAGATGATACTTTGTGTTAGGTGTTGGAGTATGTTATCTTACCAAGTCATTTTTTGGCCTAGATAGGATATATTTTAAAACATTAGTTTAATGTTAATGCAGACACACTTCTTACGACAACATGAACTATACAGGAAATAGATGGGATTTTTCTGTTGGCAACAGATAGAAATTTCTCCCCTGGGATATTGTAAACTACTCTTGGAATTCTTCAAAATGTATTCTATTAGGTCTAGGTCAAAGATAACACTCTTACATTAAGAGCATTGGCAAAATTAAAGAATCCAGACTTTTTAAAGGAAGACATGCTCTCTGAAAGGGGATTAGGGAAAACTATAACATAAAAAAAATTTAAATTATACAAAGTTCCATAACATTTCATTCTAACAAAGTGGCCTCTGGAAAAAAAAAATAACAACATTAACTCAGAGTTAATGTTTCTACTTTTCTGTTAAGTCAAAAAAAGGGAGATGATTTTATATTAAATCATTTATATACTAAATGGTTCAATCTAAACTACTGAGTATGATTTATTTTTTTTTAATTTTTTATTTATTCATGATAGTCACAGAGAGAGAGAGAGAGAGACAGAGAGAGGCAGAGAGAGAAGCAGGCTTCATGCACTGGGAGCCCGACATGGGATTCGATCCCGGGTCTCCAGGATCGCGCCCTGGGCCAAAGGCAGGCGCCAAACCACTGCGCCACCCAGGGATCCCCTGAGTATGATTTAAAACAGCTAAATGAATCCATCTGTAAGGAAGTCAGTAATGATAGACTACATATAGCAGTATTAACAGTGTTTGCTATACCTGTACTGAAATTTGATCGGACTTAAAATGAATTATTTTGATATTGAATGCACTGTTTTTTTTTTTTTTTTTTTTTTAAAGAAATAATCCAAGCTAATAAGACCCACCTAGAGCTCTGCCCCTCCAGTCCTGCTCCCACCTACAGATCTCTAACTTCAGCTCAGTGACCACTAGTGAGATTAAGCAGGTGGATTCATCTCTTTTTTTTTAAATAATCCTTTTTTTTTTTTTTTTTAATTTATGATAGTCACAGAGAGATAGAGAGAGGCAGAGACACAGGCGGAGGGAGAAGCAGGCTCCATGCACCGGGAGCCTGACGTGGGATTCGATCCTGGGTCTCAGGATCGCGCCCTGGGCCAAAGGCAGGCGCCAAACCGCTGCGCCACCCAGGGATCCCTGAATGCACTGTTTGAAATATATGTCTTTGACATAATTTGAGTCATCTTAGAATACATTTTGAAATACTAACGTGTGATAAAGGGTAGAATGAGACCACCATTTAGTAGATGCATCTTATAAAATGGTAAGCTCCCCTGGAAACTGAGGCTGAACTGTTTTCATTTTCAAGTTATTTGAGTTGATCAAGGGAGACATCAAAGCTTCTGAAACATTAGAAACCCAGAGGTTTCATTAGCGGAAGAACCTTAATTATTAGGTTTAATTTGTTCTTCCCAAATAAGATTTAGGAGGTGTCACACATACCTAAAAAACAAATCCTTTTAAATACTTTAACATTTTGCCAATTCATTCACCCTTTCATGTTTGATAGTATCATGTTTGATAGTATATATATATATATATATATATATATATATATATACACACACACATATTTTATATATAGAAAAAATATGTAAGAAGTTTAAATATACCCAGAGCCTTCCTGCTTCCAGAGAAGAATTCTGTGGACACAGGAGAAATTATTTTCTCAGAGTTACTGTTTTATTCTACTTGTGAATAAATATGCTGTAAAGTGATTTAACTTGGGAGAAAAAAAGCATTCTGACTACATTTACATACTGCAGAAAATAGGCTAACATTTCATCCTGCAGAATAACATTCATATGTTGAAATTAGCGGGCCCATCAAAATGTCACCTGCTAGGTTATGTGAAGACAGATAACAACTAAAATCCATTTCACTGTCCAGTGTAGCCCACATATTACTCTGCTGGTCTTTGGGGACCACCAGCCTAGAATTTTAGAGAAGAGGGAAATATAACAAATGCATATTTCTATACATAGTCTATTTGATTCGCCAATGAGATCGATCTGTCTCCTTGCAGTACACAGAGCACATCTACTCATTACTGAGAGAGTATCCCATCCTTCTCAGAGATATTTGTTTGCACAAAATATGTATTTGTATCAATTCCCTGGGTAGATAAATTGGCCAGGTTGCTAAGAAGAGGGCTCTAATTATTCAAATAAATCATGCCACATCTGATTTTTAAGGAAGCCCCCCAACTCAACCTTTTGCCTTATTTTGGTATTCTGGCCAAAAAAACTTATGTTCAGGTACTCCTCCAGCTTGTATTGATTCTTCTAATATTTTAAATCCCCAATAAATAAAAGCTGTGAATCATTTCGGTTGTGCTAGCCACAGGTTAACAGACCGTATCTATGTTGGTCACACAGAGGACTTCAAACCCCCCCTGGAAATAGAACAGTTGTGGAGCAGGAAGGAAAAGACCCCAAACGTCAGAGGACATGTACTCAAAGGCAAGTTCTGTACCCATCAGTGGCTAAATAATAGAGATAGTTCTTCCTGGATAACACAAACTATTATTTTTACTTCCTATCTTAATATGTTGGAAAACATATAGGAAGATAATGGTCAAGATATGTAATAAATTCTCTTTTGGAATGAAGGGATGACTTTTATTAAGGTAGTAAAAAAGACAGAAAGAGATTAATGCGATCTAGGCAGAAAAAAAGAAATGTAGCTGTGTCGCTTTTTTTTTTTTTAAGATATTATTTATTTATTTGACAGGGAGAGAAAGCGAGAATGCACAGGCACGGGGAGGGGCAGGCAAAGGGAGAGGGAGAAGCAGGCTCCCCAGGAGCAGGGAGCCTGATGTGGAACTCGCTCCCAGGACCCTGGGATCATCACCTGAGCTTCATGAAGGCCGATGCTTAACTGACTGAGCCTCCCAGGAGTCCTGTGTCACGTTATTTATCTACTACTCTGTTTCTCCAGGAGGAATAGAAGTTTGGGTTTTTAAAAATTCTAATCACAGAAATAGCTAGCTATTAATTGTTGTCAGAATATTAATCTTGATGGGAAATTTTGCTAAAAGAGACAGTTGAGTTATATGAATCTATGGAGTGTTGCCCAGCCTGTGCTTTAAACACGCTTACCTTCTGCAGTATTCTTGTCTATATTTGCTTCCTGAAGAACAAAATTTGGTGAACGGCAACTATATCTCAGAGCTATCTCAAAAGGTGTAATTGTGAAGATAAGAGCCGCATTATACGACCGCTTTACCTATCATGCAACAATGGGACACATTTTAATGAGGCTTTAATTAAGTCTGTGGAGGTTTTTAAAACATAATGCTTATTTGACTGACGTGTGGAATAATATTCATTTAAAAAGATATGGAATTTACAGAAAAATCCAAAGAAGCAAATAAAAAAATCATCCATAATCCCCAGGAACATGGATATAGATGTACATCTCAGTGTGAAATGTATATTATATGCACATTATTATAATAACATACAGATCGTGTATGCACAGTTTTGTATCTTTTTTTTTAAGACACCATATATTGAATATTGCCTCCAACTGGAAAGTTATTGGCAAGTGTGATTTGTTTTGCCTGCATTATATGTGCGTGTTCTCTGCCTGTACTGCTTTGAGACTAGCTTGTGCATCTGTAGGTGAGCTAACCTGTGATCGAGTTGATTGTGTTCGCCTCCAGGCAGAAAAACACTACTAGGTAGTCACAGTGGACTGAAGCGTTACTATCCTTTGAGAACATTTTTAAGTGAACCTATGTCTGTCATGAATGCAATAAGCTAAACAGTATGACTCAATTCGACATTGATCTAAGTGGAGGAAACAATCCCCGAAGACTACAGAATGAGAAGGGTGCATTAAGGTTTTTCCAGAGCAGACACACAAACGTATCCTGTACCTATGTCTTATGGTTGGCACTTTGGGAAAAGTAAAGCGTGCTTTGTTAAGTTCTCTTTATTTCTTATGTGTTACGATTTCTTATATATACTGCTGGTACAACCTGAGCTTTCTATCAACATTCTTCGGGTATAAGGATTAGGGGCTGAAACCAAAAGGTTTACCAGCTTCAAGCAAGAATCTATACAAAGACACTTAGGAGTCCTGATTTTTAGTGTTTCCTTTATAATTCAAAGGTGCAGTGTTGAAATTTATGCTAGTTGTATTGGGAAGATTTGATGTCTTTAAAAAAAAAACAAAACTCATGGAAGAATTGGAAGCCAAAATCTACAGTACTAGTTGTCTTTGTTATTTTACATTATGCTCTAGACAGCGTTTCTTTTGCTGCAGAAAGGGCCTTTTACATGTTTTATTCAGTTTGCTCCCAACTCTTTTCATTTTAGTCTTCGTGCCCCCATCTAATCAATCTTTCTACTCAAAGGTCAGTGTGAGTGACTATATTCCCAAGGCAGGGAGAATATGACAAAAATACAATTTGTAGAGGGAAAACACTCCATGACCCCAGATAGTTAAAGGTCTTCAGACACCTTCTGTGAAACAGAATAATTTCACAGTAGTTTTATGCTAACAAAAATGAATTACCATTGGCATGTTTTATCAAATAAGCAGAATCAAAGGAACAGGGTTGCAAGTTAAAAAGACAATAATCTACTGTAAAAACTTGTTAAAGTGACAGCTGGTAAACCATTTATGAAGGGATTAAAGCAAAGGCCGGGCTTAATAACTAAAATTTCTGTTTCTTTGCTTTGTTGAAAATAGAATACTCCCTTCATTCTCTCGTAAAGTACAGATGATTTTAGTAGCATCCTCTTGGCTGGTTCCAAGCACCCACAACGCCACTTTGCTGTTTGAAAGAGAATACAGTTCTTTTTTGTATTCCCATTCGCTAAAAATTTATCAGTTTGTTATGATTTATGAGCAGCTCACAAGTCTTTATATATTGAACTCATCTATCAAACACAATTCTAAACACCCCCCGAAGCTCTGGGAGGAGGAGTCGGTGCTGTTTTGAATTGGTTTCCTAATAGCAAAATAGGCAGATGAGAATGATCATTTATCACACAGTTGTGCTTGCTGATACACATCTGTGTGCGTGGTAGTTGAAAAAGCCATCATCTGCTAACTTCTCTGTCTTATGTTTGTCTCATTTCTTTAAGAAAAGGAGAGGGAAGCCCGTTTTGATTTTCCCCTAAAGGGAAAAATAATAATAAAGTTTTTACTTCATTTGCGATCCTTGAGCTGGTCACCACGATCGTGTTTTATTTCACGAAGACTAGTAGGATTAATGTTAGTGATAAGTAAACCAAATCAACTAACCAGAAGGGAAAAATCAAGCATGACTCAGTTCTAAACCAAAATGTTAAAATCTGAAAAGAAAAGCTTTTATTTTTCCATTCCTCATATCTCTTTCATTAATCAGGTATGTTCCATGTTGCCGTCTCATTAGCTTGGCTGCTTGGCACCTCCTATTTACTTTCCATGTACCATAGAAATCACAGAGCAATAATGGAAGCTGTTTGCTGTAGGTAATAAAGAGCTAGTGATATGTGTGGCAAGTGGGACTTCATATTCTGAAGATTTACCAAAATGTTCCTGATCATTTTTTTTAAATGCCTCAACAAATAAGTAGAGAACCTTATTTTTTTTAATTCAATAATCTTAAGGCATTTTAATAAAAACAAAAAAACTCATGGGGCAATTTTTCAACGTGTGTTTCTATTTCAGTTTATCTCCTGATAAAGTAAAACCAGAGAAATTTTCATGTTGATGGCAGGGAATAGTAAATGGTCCCTACAAAAAAGAAAAAAGTCCATTGAGTCGGGAAGTAGTTAATGCAAGAACGCAATTTAACAAAGTGGGAGTCTAACTGGTAGTGTTTTAGATTTCCTCATACTATGCTGTGTTCTTTTTCCTGGCATATTAGCTGCCACTGCAGTTATGTTTTCCAAATCCAGACGCTCTCAGCCAAATAACTTTAAAGAACTAGAACATTTCTGCATTTTATAAGAATCAAAAGTTTGGGTGAGAAAAAGAAATGAACTCACTGCAGCCTAAAATCATCAAAGAGATGTTTTTGTTTCTACTGATGGCAGAAGCGAAGGATGACATTTTTAACGAATTATTATTCCTTGCAGATTAATTTACTATCTGCTGCGATAGGAATAGTACTAATCACTGAGAATACAACAGTGAGTAAGAAATGAGGATTTTTATATTTTTTCATATAAAATTGCATTTATCCCTTTCCACCTGTCCCTTCCCAGATAATTTAAATGTACAAAAGTTTTTTGAGAAAATCTTATAGAATCTGATGATATGAAGAAGACAGGCCAGGAAAAGACAAAAAGAAACTTGCTCTGTTAAAAAGGTCACGCAGGAACTGGGCTCAAAGGACAGTTAATTTACATAGAAAAAAAATTAAATATAATAAGATTGACAGGTCCAAGGTAAATTCACAGGAAAGAGTTTATTGACCATATAGAAAAAAGAGGGGGGGGGGAGCCTGGATCCAGTATAGTGATCAATGAGGAGGGTGGGCCTCTCATTCAGACTGCTCCTTCACATCCCAGCTCGGCTTCCTACCGGATGTGCAGGTTAGTCCTTTACCATTAATTTCCCCATCTAAAATGAGGACGATGAGTGTTTTGTAGATAATAAATGTGTTGAATTGTATAAAGCAACTCAGCAAGGTAACTGAGTGATGCTAAGCTCACAAGAGATGTTAACTATTAACTATTATCATCATGTGTGGTTTATAAACTACTTGTTTATCTGTTATCTCTGTCGGCAATAGGTAGGGTAACTGTATCTCCCAGTTTTTCCAAGATTGTCCCACTTTATGCCTAGTATAAATATTTACAACACTCTTTCTTCTCAAATATGTCCCAGTATGGGAAATAAATTACATGGTCATCTTAGCAGTGGGAACCAGAATAAAATTAGAGAATGCCACTGTGAAATACAAATGTTGACAGAGCTGGGGAAAAGGTGGGATATAACCAGGGAGTGTCCAGGGGACATGGGCTACAATCAGTCACAAGTCAGTTCCACAGAAGTAGAGCAGCTTTAATATTATTACAGGCAGATTTGGACGTTGAAAGCAGGGATGAAAATCAGTTCTGAGGAAGGAGGGGAAGAGTCTTTCAGCATGCGATCAGATGATAAGAATCCCACATGAGTCCTGGTGGTAGGGAGGGGGAAGGTGATGTTGACACGTCAGCATTGATGAATCAGTTGACTTTGTGACTCACTGGTGGGAGAGGGACAAGTCCCGTTTTCTGGATTGATTGACCCAAAACACATTTCATCATCAAGAGAGATACTATAAAAAAGATGAAGTATGGGGAGGAGATGAAGAGCTCAGTTTTAGGCATGTCAAGTTCAAAATTCTGATGAAACAGACATCCAAGTCTGTTTGGATGTTTTCAGAGAGTGGTTTTATACATCAGTTTGGTCCCAGGAGAACTCCAGATATGAGGGCCATTTGTCTGGAGGCAGCAGCTTAAGCCTCGTGAATGGCTGATATTTCTTAGGAAGAGGCCTTCACCAGGGGAAAGAAAGGATGCCAGGGATAGACCTCAGAAAACACCAGCATTTTTATATGTTGGAGAAGAGTAAGAGAAAGCAAAGATGATGGGTGGAGAAGGTCTGGAAAGAAGAATGCCAGAAGGGCAAGAGTTTCTGAAGGGACCAGTGGGCCAAGATGAAGGGTCTATTGCCTTTGGCAACTAGGAGCTCTTGAGCAACTGGTGAAGAAGCCATAAAGGGGTGAAGGAAGAGGTGGAAGCAGATGCCTTTGGCTTAGACAAGAAAGGATATGAGGAAGGATGACGTCTCCTTGCACTGTCCAGTATGGTAGACACTAGCCACGTGTGGCTATTTGAATTTGGATATAAATTAATTAAAAGCAAGTAAGAGTAAACATTAGATCCCTCAGTCACACTAGCCACATCACAAGTTCTCCGCAGCCCCTGGTGTCTGGTGGCTTTCGTGTTGGGCAGCCGTTACCTTAGCACCGTTGGACGGTGCTGGAAATTGGTGAAGGAGAAGGGGAGGCAGTAAAGTTGGAAAGACGAACTGCGTCAAGGAAGGTCTCTCTTGCCTCCACGACCGCCCAAGAGAAATGCAGAGTGAGTGTGCTTGTAACCGGAGCCAAGTCTTGGGCAAAGAAGCTGTGTTAGAAAAGAAAAGAAAACAGATAGGAGAGGCTCCAGGGGGTACTGGGAGGGCTGGCATCCAGAACACTGGAGTAGGAATAGTGCTTTCTCCAAAAATAGACTGAGACAGAGAGAGAGAGACAGAGAGAGACAGAGGGAGAGAGAGACAGAGAGAGAGAGACAGAGAGTGCAAGCATCACTTCCTTTGGCAAAGCTAGGAAGCAAGTCACTACTGCAGCCATAGTGACGTGGTGATAAAATATAGGGCTGTGAAGTTAAAGGGGTTTTTTTTTTACCCTCATTATGAAAATCCCAACACTTGAATACAAGATAAGAATTGAATTTTTTAGTTTGAGGTAAACAACAGATTGAAACAGACGCACATGCACGTTGCAACCAGAGTTTAGGTCTGTTTTGCTGGCAGTTACAATAGCTGCGGTTCAGTGACACCTGCTTTACTGTGTGCACTGGACGGGGCCTTTCACAGTCACTTTTGAAACCCACAAGACAACTCTTAGAGTTTGTAGTCGTTACCTTTACAATGTTAAGCAACTTGCTTAGAGACACAGAAGAGCCACTAAGCACCAGGGTGGGATTCAAACATGGGTATGAAACATGCACCAGACCTTGGGCAGTCACCACCCTGGGAAGGACCTGAGTGCCGCAGGGCCACGAAGCTGAGACCCCTGCTTGGATGGTCAAGGAGGGCTTCTGGGACGTAAGTGACACTTCAGCATCTGAAAACTTGGGAGCCGGGTGGTTACTGGGGAGAACGTGTCCCAGGAAGAAGAAACCTCTTAGAGTTGACATTGAAGGAAGGGAAAGCCATATGGCGCTACCATAAAACTGAAAAGGAAGGGAATATGGAGAACTAAAACTGGGGTAGAGACCATACGACATCCTGTTTATTTTCTCCTCCATCCCCTGCACTCAAGGTTAGATCTATGTGGCTCAGAAAAATACTTAACATTTCAAGATTCCATATAATCCAGTCCCCAGAAGAGAAAGGAAAACTCTTTGGTTTGTGCCTGAGAACGTGAGAGATAGCCATCTAGTGGTCTCCCCTCTCTCTCTCTCTCTCTATCTATCACTATCTCTATAAATGAGCTGCAGCTCTGAAGCTTTGTTTTCCTAAGGCCAACGCAACCTTTGTGTAGCCAAGCCCATGACTTTGCTGAATTGTTGTTTTCCTAACCCAATGATGATTGAAAATGACCATTTCAAAGGAACCAGAGCGCCATGCGTTTGATGCTTCGTCACAGCTTTTAGATTTTTACTGACCCCCCTGAATAAACTGTGCATAGTGGCAAGTCTGCGTTCCTCCACCAACATTATTAGCCTAATGACATGGATTCAGGATTTAAGATGCTGATTTTTGTCTGTTCCTGAAATAATCTTGCATTTCATTTTCTGTGTGGATGTTTCATTGCCTAACAGCACGGTATGCTATTTATATTTGGGGGGGGGGGGGGAGTGCAGGAGGATTCAGCGGTAATGGATTCGTTTCCGTGCAGCAAAATGCCACCGTGGCCTAACAGGTTTGGTTGAGGTGTAATTTGCTTTGTTCGTTTTACTGAGATTGGCCCTATTACTTGGCAATTATTTTCTGATTGAAGATTTCACCTGGGATTAGCTGCTTTCGTGGGCAAGAATGGAAAACCTACTTTGAGTCATTAAACCAAGACTGTTTGTAAACATGACAGGATCTCTTAGCATCATTTTGGAAAGACTTCATGTCCCCTTGCACCAATTTTTAAATAATATATTCTTTAGAGGAATGTGTCGTCGTTAAGCCAGTTATCATTTTCATTTCCTACTGGTCATAAAAAAGATTTTATAAATGTTAACCAATCATGCTGTAGATGTAAATAAAGTTAAGCAATAGGACTCCGCAGTCCTAACTGATTTCATTAGCAGCACTTAGAGTGAGGAAAAAGAAGAAATGAGTGTTTGTTACCTCTGGGTTTGGCTTAGAAAAGCAGATTTATGTTTCTGTTGAGAATGTAAACATGTTTCCCATTCACATAGTTGATGAACATGGATTTAAAGCCATAGATGTAAATGATGAGGGTTAAAGTGCTTCATGAACCTTCCATAATCCTGGAAGTCATAATGCTTTATAAATAATTTGCTTTCATGGAATTAGATTATCAAATCCAAGTTTCCTTTTTAGTAAAAAAAAAAAATAGAAAGACATGAAATGTATCTTAGTGATGCATCATTCCAATGATCGTTTATTAAAATCTTCTCTTTTGTTTGCAAGTGATTTAAATTATTCTTTTCTCGCAAAATTCTTTTCCTGGAATTTGTTCATTTTTTGTTTAAAATGAACAACTGGAGCTACTTTACAGTAGCACTGCTGACAAAATAATAATAATTATAATTATAATTATAATTATAATAAAACTTTGGTTTTCCACTTGCCAAGAAGATACACATACCTGTTAGGTATCTTGTGTTTTATGCATATGCTGAAAAATATACGTTTAATTTCTCGTACATTATACTCTAATAGGCTTCTAGTTGTCTAGAGACAACTCCAAAGCGTTTTCCTCGAAGATGGCTGTTTTCTGATGTAGCTGTTAATAATATTTTTAGAAATCTAACTTCCAAATCAATCCAGCTCTACCGTGAAAACCATTTATTGAAACGTGCCGCGCAATCACATGTACATCGTCTTGTGTCCACAAATATGCAAATAGAGGTTATCTCGTGTTGTTGGCTCCTGAGATAAAGAAATAGGTGGTATATGAAATGAAATGTGAAGCCAGCCCTTTTTTCCTTGTTCTGGGAAATCCTCTTTTTTTCCCCTCACGCTTGAACATCTGAGAGCAACCTTCTCTCCCACTCACGACGACGAACCAGGAGATGGTATTAGTAAGGCACAAAATGTTGTAAGGTTTGCAATCTTATCAACCCTCCACCCCTTATCTCTTCTCTTTTTTCCACAGGTGATTTCTATTCACTGCTTTCCAAGCTGCTAGGAGAGAGGGAAGATGTGGTTCATGTGCATAAGTATAATCCTACAGAAAAGGCAGAGTCAGAGTCAGACCTGGTAGCTGAGATTGCAAATGTAGTCCAGAAGAAGGATGTTGGTCCTCCTGATGCCAGAGGGAGTGCAGAGCGTGAGGACAGGGGCAATGCTGTTCTTGTCCGAGACAGAATTCACAAATTCCACAGGCTAGAGTCTACTCTGAGGCCAGCAGAGAGCAGAGTTCTGTCATTACAGCAGCCCCTGCCTGCTGAAGGCACCTGGGAACCAGACCGCTCAGGAGGTGCGTGTAGGGCTTCTTTTAAAGAACAAACTATAAAACGCTGCAATCCACATTAGCAGAATCTGAAGGGAATAAAAGTGAATGGGTGAAAAAATACCCATCAAAAGAACTTAGCAGGAAAAAAAACAACCAAAAATGAAAAACCACATTACTCAGACCTGGGTTATGAGATATCACTTTGGTTTGAGCTTTTCTTTCTGTCTTGGTCCAAGGCTACATAAATTCAGTTTCCGTTCAGTCGATGAGCCGGAATTACCGGGGCCAAGAAGATCTAGATCATGTTGGGGAGGGGGCGGCACATGAAACTCAGGGCAGCAAATTCTTACCAAATCGGTGTTCTCTGTTCTGCTCTGTGGAAAGAAATGGGAAGTTCAACACCCGATACGTACAGTCTCAGTGTATGAAATGCCTTTATGCAACCTTCTTTTTTAAGGGAGTTAAATTCCCATGAAAGGAATCTTATCCTTCCAACATTCTCTTCCAGTTGACTTATAAAAAATAAAAAATAATAATAACAATAACAACCATTTTTGTGACTGTAGTTTAAGTTCCATCATCAATTACACTCTTAATTGGAAAATTGAGTAGTTATTTCTGGGGGGACCTCCAGCAAGTCAGAAACTCGTGAGATTTATCTTTATTTCTAACCAGGATTGGCTTCCATATTTAGAGGACAATACTTATTCCCTTCAGGTTTCTGTACCAGCAAGCTATGGATGCCTCATCTTTGTCTTTAATTGTGCTGTGGCCTCTGTCCCATCGATTGTGTTTCGTGTTCCTTGCTAATGTGGAAAGCCAGATGACACAGCATGTGGAGATAATCTCCAAAAAAGTAACGGATATGGGTGCATGGCAGCTGTCCACGCGTGGGCTGGAATGGCGCAGGCTGCCAGCTTGGTGTTTTCAAAATACAGCTTTGCAGGAAGCCATAAATTATTCAACACCCAGCTGATTTTTATTTATAATTGAAAAAAAATTAGCATGAGGTGCCTTTTTTGGCTCACACAGAAGTTTCAAGCACCGTCCATTGGGACTGATCTAGTAGTTTCCATGGGATGTTAACTGGGACCTGGATTTTTACATCTTGATATTTAAATAGGATCAGCCCTGCTCTAACTCCTGATGTTATCGGATGAAACTGTGTTTCTCAAGAGGGGTCCCCTGGACTGCAGTGCATCAGAATCACCTAAGGTGGGGCTTAGGAAAAATCGCGACTCCTGAATCCCACCAAAGAATAACCGAATTGACATTGCCGAGTGTGGTGCCTAGAAAATCCGCAGGTCATCGTGGCCCTGTCCACTTCATAGATAGGCTCAAGTGTCTTTCTGAACCTCTGCATTCGGGACCGTCAGTGGACACCCACACAGAATGAGCATATACGAGGCACCAGGACCTCCCTGGTGAGGACACAGCTCTATTCAAGTGTGAAATGTTGGCGCTGCACCATGCTTTATTCCATGACTTCTCTTTGTTACTCCTGAATTTGAAATGATGTAGTGGTTATTTATGGGTATCGTAAGTACCCGTGTAAAAATCATAGTTTAACTTAAGGCACTGTGTTCCTAAAACTTATTTAGCTTTTTAATGAAAGAAATATTTCAAATACCCCAAGTGCATTTTCTTGCTGGATCGTACACCTTCCGTGGCGGTCAGAATGGCAGTGTCCAGGGAGAAAATGTTTCCGCAGGATCTTGGTCAGGAAATTTCCTTTCATTTTAAATATGTGGGTAAAGGTCACTGAATGAAATAAAACAATGAGTCATAGAAACATACAGCACAAATCCTAATTATAGAAAGGAAATGTGCATGTATTTCCTTTCTGAGATGATTTATTTTAGTGTTGCTTCACTACTCTGATTCAAGACCCTTTTAAACATTAAATGCAGACTCGCGAGACTCATTTTTAGGTAAGCTGTTTCTGAAAGCCTTTCCTTTTTTTTTTTTTTTTTTTTCCAACTTTCATTGTTCATCATGACACAATGTAATAGCTAACCTTAACTGGAAATGTTTCTTTTCTTTGTGTAAGCCAGAGAAAGACCTGTCCTCAGGAAGCTTCCATCAGCAAAAAAAGAAAGTAGGGAGTTAGTAGGATACAATACCCCAGTAAAACAGTAGGCTAATTCATGTATATTTCCCAGGGGATGAATAAGGGGAATAAATTTGATGGATAACCTTCCACTGTTTTTCTCATTCCCTTTCTTTATACTTCAGACAAAACTAAAAATGGGACCCTCATGGTCCGGAGGAACGAACTGTCTCCCTAAATGCCTAATGTGCTGTAAGGAATTACATTAGCTTCAAAGAAGAAGGTGGTTTTTCATCTGAGATTATTACTAAAACAAAAATGTAAGGCTGTCATGCTGCTTAATATCATAGCTCATACTCATTTCATGTCTCTTTGAGACCTATTTTAATTTTCAAATGAAGAAATGGAAGCCTAGAGAAGTTAACCCGTTTCCGTGAGGTCACAGAGTCTGAATTTAAAACTTGGACACTATGACTGAACTTAAAAGTAGAATGTGCACCTTCTAGTTCTTTACATTTCGTTATAGTCGTGCACGAAATACTGGGCTAACTGGCTTGCCCAGTTAGGATATACCTCCCTGGAGCTCTGGACCATCACTGCTTAGAAGCTGGAAACTTCTCCTTGGGACCGTGTTCTGATGTCCATGGTTGATAGCACTAGCACAACCCAGTACAGAGGTATTTTATGCTGCAGCCCTTTAGATCTCATTGACTGGGCCATATTTTGGAACTGTCACACAGTAATGGGTCCCAATCAGCCGAGTTGAGGGGTCAAGGGTGACATACTGATCAGCTCAAAAATCTGGATGTGACTGTGTGGGGTAGGCCCAGGACTGCCTGAGGGTTTTAAAAGCTGTACCATTTTGTGCGCTTCTAGATGGGTCTGAATTCCACGTGGTCCCACAACCAGGCAACTGCCCCTTTAAAATTGAGTTCCCACCGCATAGTGGGTTGAGGATCAGTGGACACAAGCTGCATGAATGACGTCTTCCAACTTTGCTGTGAAGTCTTTAGCATTCCCAAGAACAAGATGGTTAAGTAGTGTGTTTTTAGTGTGTCTGTAAAAGTGCAAAAATCCGCAAATAGCACCGACTTTCGTGACCTTTGGCGGGTCTGTTCTGAAAACTCTTCTCCCAGTAGTCCTGAAACAGCACTAGAAGCACAGAAATGTCCTGGAGAGGTGCAGCGAGACTAGTCCAGAGGTTTCCAACTATTGCTGGAAAGGGCATGCCTCAAAGGGGAAGCAGTGGTTGCGGTCTCCATGCCCTACACATGCACGCACACAACACACACATGTGCATGCGCTGCATGCACACAATACAGCTTGCCCCAGAACGATTGATTCTGCATTTGGCCGAAATAAACTTTGAAAACCATTCCATGGAGGTAATATAATGTGGAACGCTTCAGGCCCTGGAGACCAGCTTCCTGGCTTTGAATCCTAGCTACACCCATAACTATGCGATCCCCGGGAAGGTTTACAAAAGAAATTCTCTGGGCTTTAGTTTTCTCATCTATAAAAATAAAGATCATAACAGTACATTTCTCATAGGGTTGAAAATGAGGGTCGAATAATATTTCCATGTATCCGATAATACGTGGAAAGTGTTTTGAACAGTTTCGGGCGCACAGAAAATACTTAATAAATGTTGTAGTACATTAACAATAATTATGATTCTAATTGCCACCATTAATGTCATGCTGTATTAAGATTTCAAAATTTTAAACACCGAAGTAATAGAACTAAATATTAATTAACTTAAGCAGCATCCATGAGAGAATTTTCTTGGAATGTGTAGGAAAGCTGTAAAATTTGGCGCTCCCAATTTGATAAAATCAGAAAATGACTTGGCGCGGTGTTCCATCACAGTGGGAGTTTGTGGCTCTTCAAATCTCCTGATCACTTACATCCATCTGCCTTGATGTTTGCCTGTGATGTATGATGGGCCGTGTGAAAATCTTCAGCCAGGTAGACTGAGAAGCAGATACACTCCTTTTTACACTTAACGTCATTTGGGTTCTACCATTAGTTTGGTATCTGCGTGAAACAATATTCGTGGGATAGGTATAAAATCTTAGTCTCTATTCTTCTGGAAACCAGACTCATTGAGAAATCAATTTAAAACTACAGATTGAAAAAAATAAAAAATAAAAAAATTAAACTATGGATTGCTATTCTCAGTGGCAGATATGATTGGACTACTGTTTGCTATCAGGAAGCCTGATTCAGGATGCAATTGCATACCTCTCGGCATCCAAAAATAATATCTACATTTGTGTGACACTTCTTTATCAGTTAAAAGAACTCATAGGCTCTCTCAATATTCTTACAAATATTTGGATTTTACTTAAATTTTATGGACAAGTCACACAGAGTCCACACTTCTAACGTATTTCAGTCATGTGCTTACCTCTAGGTTCACATCTTGTAGGATTTCCCGGGTAAAATAAAGCATTCAGTTGGCTGGATTTTCTCTCTGGAGGGAAGGAGAATCATAAAAACAGAGACATAGCCCTCACTGTGAGCCAGGCTAGGTGTTTGAGGTGCATTAACTTATTTAATTCCCGTAACAACCCTATTTATAAACCCATTTATCGGGGAAGACACTGAAGCGTAGAAAGGTTAAGTCACATGCCTCAAGTGCCATAGCTCAAGGAACCAGGATTCAAAGCCAGTCAGACTTGCTCCAAATCTGGGTTTTTAATCACTTCGTTATTTTGCCTCTCACCATGACATAAAATAGTCGATAAATAAGTAGATAGGAAGGGAGGGAGGGAGGAAGGGAGGAAAGAAGGCAGGCAGGCCAGAGGGAAGCCTGATGATTGGTTTTGGTCCAATTGTCCCATCATCATGTCTCATCTCATTGTAGTACCTCCAGGTGTAGATTACTTTTGATCGTACTTTCTCAGTCAACATCCAAACATTTTGATCAAGTGGACGATCTCGTTTGCAGTTAAATCTTAAAAAGAAATTCTTGCTAGTGCTGTTGAGCCCTCGTGACGTCTCACTTCTCTCCCTCACTTCATCTCCATTCAATGAAACATTATAATTTAATTCTTGTTTTCTTTCTGACTTGAGTATAAATATTTCTCCTGTAGTTTCAGTTAATTATAGTTACTGCTGGCACTTCTGGTGAATAGCAATCCCTGACCAAAATAAGGCGTCTTTTCTCACTAGAAGAGAATTTCCCTGTTTCTGTTGAAGCTGTCTAGTGATTTCATCAAGGGTCTTTTACTTAAGATTAAGTGTGAAGAGCCCCCCCGTTCCACTGAAGTGAAGTCACAGCTCTGGGTCGGAAATTACATTTTTTTTTCTCAGCTTTATTTAATTCTGTTAGTTCTTCTGTAACACAGATGAATGAATGCCCTTTTAAATGCCTTTTAATAATTTCATATGAAAGCAGCATTGATCACTAACATTAATCTCCCTCATAGAGAGGTGTAATTCATTAATTCTTAGTGATTTATTGATACCATTTTAATAGTAATGTTGAATTTTTTTCTGAAAGTAGTAACTTTTTCCCTAAATATACAGCAGAATATGACTGCACATTTACCTTTATATAATGCATGTAAGAATTATTCTGAAATAATCCAGTTATTTGACATCTGAATTTAGAGCAATTGACACTTAGATGTGGGAATGATTCGCCCAAGGTCAGGTCTCAGAAATTTGTATTAATTTTCAAATTAAAACCGTAAGGCTCTACAACATTAGTCATATCCTGAATCACTTCATAAATGAAGAAGGCTAAGAGAGGTCTGAACTCTAATTTTTAACTCTGCCATGATTGAAAATGTTAAGTTTAAGTGAGAACCCAAATACGGTTTATCGTGTAATTTCCCTAATAAGGATTTGAAATATTTCTTAATTGGGGATTGGAAAATAGTCATCCTCGATATTGATGGTTGAAGTCTGGCCCAAGCCTCCAGTTCCTTTCCTGTGAAATGAGCCAGGATGAGCCAGCACGTCACTGGCACTCTGGGATTCTCCTGTAACGACAGGCCGGGCATGGAAGTACCTTGGTATTAATTCCATATACACGTACCACCGGCCCTAAGTGACTGCCCTGATTCTCAATCACTCAGTCTTAACAGGCACAACCTTTAAAACCCTAATGACGAAAAAGATGGTGACGCTGGAAGCAAAAACACCAATTAACCAAGCTAATGTTCCCAGAAGAGAACATGAACTCAGTTTTCCTTTAACTCTTATAGAATCTCTAGTTAGCACAGAGACCTAGACCCTGAGGAGTTTGAGGTCTTGGGCAGGTAATCTTCATAATTGTGCAGCAGTATTTTAAAAATCACACTTAAAATAATATGTATTATCTAAATAACATATAAATAGAGTCTCTCCAAAAATTTTGCCATGCACAGAGTAGTTCTCTTTTGCATCGACTCAGTCCTATAAGAACCAGGTTGCTCGCAGCATTAGCCTTTTTATATATTTCCTTACCTATTACCTTTACTGTTTTGAAAATTCACCAAAAGTATACGTTTTAATAAGTATGTTCCAGATATTTACACTGCTTTTTCCTTCTTGAAAAGTTCCAGCCTAAAAGGATTCTCATATGTAATAAGATAGACTGTTCCCAATGCATCCACTCAGGGCTTTTTGCAGACTTCTGAGTGCTTCCCAGTCTAAGGTCAGTGATAATTGGGATCATTCCTAGCCAGATTAAAGTTTCTTACACAGTATTTCCAATATTTTATGAAACTCACATTTGTCCCCAGTGTAGTTATTTTGGACACTGCATATATTTTTTTAAAATCAGAATTAGTATCTCTGAACTGTCATCAGCCCCTAGCATCCAGTGCCTGCTGGTCAACCACTGAATAGAAATGTTCTAAGAAACATGATATTTGTTTCTTTTCTTTTTTATTTTTTTTTTTATTTTAAGGATTTTATTTATTTATTTGAGAGAGAGTATGAGAGAGCACGAGTAGGGAGAAGGAGAAGCAGGCTTCTTGCTGAGCAGGGAGCCCGATGCAGGGCTCAACCCCAGGACACTGGGATCATGACCTGAGCCACAGCCTAAGTGACTAAGCCACCAGGCCCCCCTGTTTATTTTCTTTAATGAAAATAATTAACCAATTACCATTTTTATTGAGCCTCTTATCAGTGTCTTCAGCACAGTGGTGAGGGTAAAAAGAGGTAGTGCGAGTGAATGACAAGATCATAAGGGTGTTTGAGTGCTAGTTGACAACCTAACTAGAGACCGGTTAGTGCATGGATTAGGCCACTACAGGGGCCCCAGGCCCTGTGCAACACTTGGTGAAAATAGTAAATACGACACGATCCTGGCCCTTAAGAAATTCCGTCTGGTGGCAGTGGTGCTGGGCTCTGAGAATCAGATGAAAGCCATTAAGTGTCTCTGTTGTCATGAGGTTCGAGGTTCCCTTGAAGCCCATCCAGACTCTTCAGGAGCTGATGACTGCTGCCAGGAACCTGACCACCAGGTGGGCGAGCTGTAACAGGCGTGAATGAGCAACCTCTCACCTGAGATTCAAGCAACTTTAAAATAATTTCAGACCTTTTCTTTGGACAGTGACTTAGCTACTGGTTGACCTCTCTAGACTTCTCTGGTTGGCATGCTCGTACCATGATTTCCAGAGTTCTTTCGAAAACGCAGTTTTAATCCTTGTCGCCCGTGCTTGAGAACCTTCTGCGGCTCCTGGCCGCCGGTAGCAGCAGTTTGCATCCTTTTTTTTTCCCTTTATGACAAGCGTGATAGATGATGAGTGCTATTCATCTGGGCAGCCCCATTCACGTCCACTGCTTGTGCCCAGAACTGCTTGCAAGTGTAAGCGTGCCCACTGTAACCCTGTCGCCCTTCTCGTCCACTCAAGAAGGCGTCTCAAAACACGTGAGTGAGAATGACATTCTCGTGGGCTCTCATGTATTTCAAACGTAAATTATTCTCAAACTCTGTGCTCTCCTGCTACTAATAATGTACTTGCAGCGGGCCTCACGATGAATCCTCGTAGAGATCAAGACCCCACAGCTCAGACTCACAGTCATTCGTTGTTAGAGCCATACTCCTTCCGTGGTATAAGGTACATTTTCCAGTCTAAGCTAGATCTCCTGCCTGCTGCCCCCCGAGCCCCACCTGGCCATACACGGGTGACTCTGCAGATTTCCTAAAGGTCTTGAAACTTTTCCTGCAGTCATAAATGTCCCCACTTTGGACCTTTCTGACCAAAATATTCTCTACCCGCTTCTGTACCCGGTGAGCCCCGACTCCCCTGTGAGTGCAAACAGGGGACCTCCCAGGTCTGGCTTTGACCCTACCCTCTCCCACCCAAGCCCTGCTAGGGTTACAGACCCTTTCCTGTCTTCCAGCACGACACTGTGTCCTAAGTACTTGGCTTCTGTTTTGTTTTGTTTTGTTTGTTTTTTTCTCATTTTATTCTACATGTCCTCCAAGGTCAAAAACCATCATTTTATTTCCTTGAGTTCCCAAAGTCGAGCATAATGCCTTAACGTAGACCGTACACTTAGGGAATGCTTGTTGAGGATGCTTCTAGCAAAAGTGGATCAGTTCTAGCCAGAACTAATCCAGGCATTCGGGTGTGCTGTCTCATTAATTTTTATTGAAGAAAAAAAAATTACATGTGCAAAGGTAAAGAGACTTCGAGGGAAGCGGTACTATTTCTCTAAGTACAGTTGAGGAAATTGCTTCTAAGTGTTTATTCTCGCAGCAGCATCCTCTCTGGCTTTCAGAAGCTGACAACACAGGCCCTGCCGTCTGCAGTGCCTGCCTCTGGGGATGCCACAGCCTGTTGCCACGTCCTCCGGAAGATGGGAAGGAGGAACAGGGCTCCAGGAGCTTCCTTTCTACCTCTCGGGGTCCCTGCTGAAGCTTTCGACTCTGCTACAGTAGATCTCACAGTATCTTCAAAACTTTGCATCCTGCATTAGTACAGCTAGCCCGCAGAGCGCACCTCTTTATTCACCAGCACGTTTATAGAGGGAGATCGCACACCTGCACCCAGATGGTCTCTAAGCCTGGGTGTCTCCTGGCCAGAAATGAGAGGAGCTTGCAAATCATCCAGCCACCGACTTTGTGTTCCCCTGGCCTTCTGCTAGGCGACGGTGAAGTACAAGCGAGGAAAGAGTGTCTTCCCATTCCACTCCTGTTCGGAGAAACGCGGTGGGTCTCCTTTACAGGTTCCTGGGGCAGGAGATGATCTGCAGTGGCGTATTGTAGGGCCTGGCGTACGTTAGACACGCACACAGGGTCCTGCCCGTGTTGCTCTTTATTCACCTACTGTAAAGGCTTTGTATTCAAAGGAGGCCGTCCATGCTCCCGTATTTCCCCAAAATAGGGATTTCACAGAAGATTCTTGTCGAGAAGAAAGGAGTCTCAGGTTGGTCTGTTAACAAGAAACCAACTGAGGGGAAGCTGTGTGTGCAGGCATGTTTGATCCACAGGACCAGCGGACATGCAGTCCCCACGCGGGTTCGCAGGCACTAACTTTGGCTCCTGGTTCGGGAAGCTGCCCAGCATGTGCATGTGGTGTATCTATGCAGAGCACGGCTTGGTTTTTGTTTTCCTCGCATCTAGTGACGTAACTGCATGAGTTTCTTCCAACCCCCGGTGAATCTTCATGAGCTTATTATACTAGCTTTCCTTTTTACACCAAATGTGTTGGTTTTTCTTTTAGATTTCCATGTCGAAGAAGCACTGGATTGGCCTGGAGTATACCTGCTGCCAGGCCAGGTTTCTGGGGTGGCTCTGGACGCTAAGAACAACCTGGTGATCTTCCACAGAGGCGATCATGTCTGGGATGGAAAGTAAGTAATATTTTTTTCCTTCAAGGAGTGGGACCTGACAATAAATACAGCATGCATCACTCTTTGTGGAGCTAGGCATTATCCTAAGGGAGCTAACCCAGGTTCTTTTTGAGCTTCGTTTTTGTGAGCAGACCACATTGACTCTTTGAGTGCCTGACTGTGCTAAGTAGAGAAAGGAGGTCCTGTGCATTTAAAAACAAATGAAAATAGTTTCGCCAACTAGTTTGTGGAAAGAAGGCAATGACAAACCGTCTGTGATCCTGCCTGCTGCTTATTTTACTCCCTCCTCCTTGGAGCCACCTTCAGATTCCTAGGGAGAATACTATTCCTAGGGAGAAGGGAAGGTAAGTCAGTACACTGCTGAGGCATTTCAAGACGTCAGAGAAAATGCATCATGAGAAACGATCCGCCAAGAAAAGTTGTCAGTTGACTGCAATACAGCACTGTGTTATTTCTGGGTATGTGCGACGTCAAGAAGCATTCTAGGACGATTGGACGCTCCTTCTCCATCAGACCCCGCTCCATGGCAGTGGTGACACTTGGCCCTCTGAAGATGATGCTTGAACCAGTTTGGCCATCACATGTGTAGAGGGAGAGTAGCTTGGCCTTCACATTTTCACAGAGATTCGTTTTATTACTCAAATTTTCTCTTTTTAAGAGCACCCAAGACTGAAGGACTAATTTCTCTGCTTTTCCTTCTGGGTGTCTCTTTCCGAGCTTTTATTTTGCCTTCCGCTATCTCCTTGGAAGGATTTTTGGGAAAAATGTCCATCTAGCCTTTATTGTCTTCTGTGGGCCTGCCACTCTTCTAAATGTTTACGTAAACCACCTCCCGCAGCCCGGCACTGTTGCTGTCCCCTTCATGCACATTATCCAGATGAAGAGATCAAGAGAAGGGAAGTGTTTCTTGCCCCACATCTCAGAGTTGGCCAGTGGCAAGGCCACGCTTCGGCCCCTTCCTGTCTGACTCCAGGGTGGGCCCCGGTACCCACTGTGTGATACTGCCTTTTATGGGATTCTGAGTATTCACATGATTATTTTGTTAAAAGCTTGCTCCCCAATTTAGCAGGTTGTGTTAAGTCTCCCGAATAGTGAATATCCATTTATTCATTTGTTTGTATCACAAATTTACATATGAAGGTAAATCTCAAAATACCAATTAATTGTAACGAATCTTCTCCTTTCAAGCGTATGGCTTGTAGGGTCTCACTCATAAAACGGAGGACCTCCAGAGAGTTCAGTTTTTTTTTTTCTTTCCATTTTCAGAGATACTGATTAAACTTCTGCTAATGCTAAACCTGCTCTGCCACTGTACACGGATGGAGCTTTCTTTGTGCAGGTGGAGATGGAATGCAGTCAGCATCTCACAACAGATTGCTAGCTTTGGTATTGTTTAATTGTCCTTTCCCGTTGTCACACTGGAAAATGGAATCTGAGAAAGAAATCACTTCAGGGTTCAAAGCAATCGAACTCAATATTCCTATTCATACATCTTTGTTACATCTTCTTAGTCATTATTGAACATCTAATGGTATTTTAACAAGTGCTTTTTAAAAGCAAACTGTTTCTATTCATTGTAGCATATTCTTCGTTTTAATGAATATTGCTACATTTTCTGCATGGGTTTCTAGCCACATTTTACCAGAGGAGAAAATTACAGCCTCATTTTCTCCCATTGATACTGTTTCAGCTGGCTAAAGCTGAATTGGATAAAGTCCAATTCTCCATTTTCACGTGATACTCCCTCCAAGCCAACAGCAGAGGCTGGAACAGTCTAATAGGAGAAAAGATCCGGACAGGCCAGCTCGGGGTGGACGATGATGACCTTGGGGTAGGAAGTAAGAGCCACAGATAGACCATTTTCTGTGACTTCCATGTTAGTCCTCGCCAAAGAGCTGCTTTTTCCTGGCATCTGGCTGTCATCTAGAGAACCAATATCATGGGCAAATTGATTACGGTTTCATTTGCCAAAGCCCTGGTGTGTTTATCCCAATAAATGGCACCAACAAAAAGGTGTTTGTTAAAAATGCAAGACTTCTTCAGAGCAGATGCACTGATTTAACTCATTAACATCTCTGTTTCTTCTTTCTCAGTTCGTCTTCATCTTTCACATGTATGAATTTTGTTACCTCTCTTTCCTCGCATCTCTTATATTGCCCATTGGCCTCCAGCAGCCTTTTTAAGCCATGGTTGCCGGGAAATTCCTCTTCCAGAACTCACTTCTCTGCTTTTTAACCACTGTCTGCTTTATTATTCTATGAGGAGAATTAGAAGTGGATGACTCTGTTACATTTTAGAAAAATAGATTTGGATTTGTGGGTTCTGCTCTTTGAACTGACACGCGTGGCTGTCCTGCGTACATAAGGCCCATTATATAAAACAGACAAAATACATAGTTTTTGTTCTCCCTCATTAAATATCCAAGGATTGTAAAAAAGAAAAAGTGCCTGCCTGAAGAATTTACGATGTGCTGGTAAGAGACAATGGACATTAACAATTGGGTGGAAATTGCGTTCTTGTTGCTACCACTGTTTGAAGAGAGTAGTGAGAAATCCTGTATTAATCTTCCTTGGAACTTTTCCCATCCTGATGCATCTCATATTCACAAAATTCTAGAAGGCCAGAGCTTGCTCTAAATCAAATCTAAGCACTCTGTATCCCCTGGTTTTTAGTATGAGATCATTCTTTAACTATCACGTAGCGCTTGGCATTAATAATCCCTAATTAATACTTAGTATCCTGCGCTCTTTGCTATCATCGTAGCAACTGTATTTTTAAGTACTGTCTTTCCCTATTGCTGCCTGTTTTCCGTGATCACCCCCTTACTCTTCTGTTTGACCACGCTAATTAAGCATGGCAACCAAACTGAAACAATAATAATAAAAATAATTTAACCTCCTGAAAGGTGATTGTCATTCCCTTTCTTTATTTGATTTCCATTCTCTTTCCGGTCTGTCCCTTGCTTTAATGTGGCTTCTGTAAGAAGCTGCTTCTCCCTGAAATAAGAAATGCCTATTAGCAGCAGGGCGTAATGAAACTTTTAAGAGCCTCTGGTCTGTCCTGGTGTTAGGGCAGCATCACAGCTAGAGCACTTTCAATTTTAAATGCCTCCCAGCAGGAGTGGGGTAGCTCCTGCCTCAGTACCAGCTGTTCCTGGGTCTCTGTCTTAAAATCATGACTACTGTCAAGTCTTGCTTTTTGGCCTTTCTTTTATTTCTCTCAGCTATGGTTGTGGTTCCACTATGCAGGACTCATGTCGCAAACCCACTTAAGTAAACCATGGGTTTTACTCTTAATTTTTAGGTGTTAAGAGTTGTTTCCTTTATATCATTTTCTTTCTCGTGGAGTTGGACCCATCCAAAAGGGTCCCAAAGATATTGGAAGTTGTACCACTTGGAACTCCCCAACACAAACTAGCTTAGGAAAAATGGAAATGTATTTTGTATAGGTAATTGTACTTATTATTGTAATTGTAATTTGTATAAGTGAAAACTTCAAGGGTGTGGTAGTCCAAAGGACATCACCAAGATCCATTTTTTCACACATTTTTCTCCTGTTTGGCTTCCTTCCTGGGCCCTGATTTGATCCCTCTCTCTGCTTTCAGCTTCAGAATCACATTATCAGACTAGTCTCACGGAAGAGGAGACTTGTGTCCCTGACAGGTCAACAGAAAATCCTTCCATTGAATCTTCTAGCATATTTTTTGGTCTGCCTTAGGTCAACACATCCTCCATCTCCAAATGGGTCATTGTGGCATAAGAATGATATCCACTCTTTGGGTTTAGCCTAAAGTTTTTTATTCTGTGCCTGGAATGTGAGCATAGGGTTGACATCATTGGAAGCAAATGGGCTGAGAGTGAGGCTCAGAATGTTGGGTCGACCACGCAAACATTGAGGTTTCATTAGCACCACGTGAGGGAGTAGCCACCGGGCACCCAGAAAGCATCTGTGTACCAGAGAGCTCCTCTCCCATTTCCCGCACAGCCATCCAGTGCTTGAGCTCTCAGTGCTGGGAAAATCCACGTATTACAACACATACTTTCCGATTGTGGGGCTCACCTGGGTGTTACAAAGTTCTACACTATGTTAGGCTCAAATCTGAGTCTTCTAATTCCACCTTCGTGACACTAATGCAGGATGAACTTACTCCCATTTATCCGCGGCAGTTACTTACATATCTGAAGGACGTCTTATCTTCTCCAGCCTAAGTATCCTCAGGCCCTCAACCAATCTTTGTGCTGACATGATACCATCATCTGAAGGCTCTCTAATTGCTCATCCTTTGAAGTGTTTGGTTGAGAAGTAGCCAGAGTACGTCATGTATTACCTGATCCACGATGCAATTACTGTCCTTACTGTGTATTTTAGATATCGATGAGTGTAAAAGGATTGTATTCACTTTTATTCAACTCTCATTACCATGTGTTGAATCCACTAAATTCTTTCAATATATTGCATAAAATTGTGCTCAAGTTTTTTTGCTGGAAATTTAAACTCACGTAGTGTTTTTATTTTTATTTTTATTTATTTTTATTTTTTTTTCACGTAGTGTTTTTAATTTTTTTTTTTTTTTTTTTTTTTTTTTTTTTTTTTTTTTATGATAGTCACAGAGAGAGAGAGAGAGGCAGAGACACAGGCAGAGGGAGAAGCAGGCTCCATGCACCGGGAGCCCGACGTGGGATTCGATCCCGGGTCTCCAGGATCGCGCCCTGGGCCAAAGGAAGGCACTAAACCGCTGCGCCACCCAGGGATCCCCACGTAGTGTTTTTAAATATTGAATTTAAGACTTTATTGCAGTCACATTTCACCTCATTAGATTTAACAGTTTACAGATACTATTTTATTCTTAATTACCCTGAGAATGAGCGGTCCCCTTCAGCCTTGTATCAGGTCTCGTTTGAGGAGCATGCCTTTGAGGAGCATGCTCTTCATAAATGTTGTTTATAAGACTTGAGTAGTTGAAAGGTTGACTTAGCGAGTTTTGTTCTTGGAGGTGTGGTCTTCTGGGAATCTGTCCCCACTTGCCCCCCAGACAGCTTACAAAACATCCCTTCATCAGTGGTTTATGGGATTTTGCTGAGATCTCTTATCTCAGAGATCTGTCTGCATCGTAACTTTCAGAAAAATCAGCTCAAGATTTGCCCCACTTTAAAATAATGCCTCAATTATAAAGTATTTTTCTTAACTTTGATATTTTTACCTCAATTCACAGGAATTTTTTGTATTGTATAACAGGTCTACTTAGGCAACCAAAGTTTTCTGGAATCTCAGTTATCTGCTTGAGGTTCTGCTTTTACATCTGCAAACTCTTTCATACTTTAAGAATTGAGTGAGCCTGGAAAACAGAACTCAAAGTGACTGAACGGTACCTTGGTACCTTCATACCTGACAGAAAATTATCAGGACTTCTATAGAAAGACTGTTTCCATATTCTAGCTTTCTCACTCACATTGCCATTTGCCTCTTATTACTCAAGCTATTTTCTTCCAGGCTTTTTTCACTTTCTCTAGTTCTTCGTTATGTGACTGTTCTTTCATCTCTTCTGCATACACACATTAAATTTGATAACTGGCAGAGAGATTTCCCATTCTAGTGACATTGATCCTAGGAAGAGAAAACCATTTTTTTAAAGACAGGAGACCTGGGCTTGAATCTTGGTTACCATCTCCTAGTTCTGAGACGTGCATGAAGATGTTTGCACTCCCTTACCAGCAGCTCCCTACTCCAAAAAATGAGGGCTTTAATAAGTGCCTCATTCTGTTGAGTAACAAAAAGCACTTTGTCAAGCAGCCGGTCCTCAGTGGCTTTACTGACCCAGCAAAGCCCAGTGCCATAATACCTAGTTCTGTGTTCTTTTCATCCCTATTTGTTTTGTCTCCAGTGCTGGGTCCATTGGGCGCTGAAGTCATACTGGTTTCTTTGCTGTCTACCTCTTTTCCTCATCACAGGGATTTTTTGCAACGTGTGCATTTCCAGAACTAAGTGTTCTTAACATAGTATTTAAGTATATTGCAGTTAAAGTCTCTGGCCTTTATATAGTATATCTTTGCTTTCCTAACATTGAGGGAACCTTTCCACTTATTTCCTCACTTGAAAACTTATGATTCTAACAAACCATTAGAGAGGGTGGGTGGTGGGGGAATGGGTGAAATAGGTGAAGGGGCTTACAAGTGTACTTACCTGATGAGCACTGAGTAATGCACAGAAGGGTTGAATCACTATATTGTACACCTGCAATGAATATAGCACTGCATGGTAATTACCCTGGAATTAAAATTAAAAAATAAAGAAAAAGCAAAAGAAAACCTATGGTTCTTTTATACAATATATATAATTACGACATTGTATTATACTCCCCTCCTCGGTTGCTGTTACTTATTTGGCATTCCCATAATTTTGATTGATGGCACAAAAGTTTATTTTCTCCTTACTCTCATTTCTTTCTGTGTGTGAATATAGCAAAGCATTTCTTCTCAGCCTTATCTAAACTGTTTGATTAGCTGCTAATGTGCAAAATCATTAACGGGGGATTCAAACTGCTAAAATAAGGAACCGATGAATTCCAGCCTATAGGCCGCAGTTCAGACTCTTAGGCTGAGTGCTTTTTCAGAGAGGCAAACAAAAATCAGCAGGGCTGCGGGCACTGTGTGAAATTTGCAGGGTACTATTATATTCTGTAAAAAAGTTAAATGTAGTTGAAATAAAGACCTCTCAGCAGCATGTAACGTGGGGGTAGCTGCTTTAGAACACGAAATAAACAGCATACCATAGCAACGGTATATCCAGCTCTGTAATCTGACATCCATTTATGAACTGTTCAAGGGGTATCTTTCTTTGAATTATAGAACTTTATAAACTACTTTGAGTTGCACGAAGCTCCAACTATCCCAAAGGAAAAGATTAAGACTGGTCAGCCGGTCAATTGAATGGCTGTGTCCTGATGTGGGAGCCAGGTATGCTGAAGTATGGTATGCTCCAGTTTTATCAGGCTATACAGTAGGTACTATTGCCACGCTACAACACCACTATTATTAGCTATCAGTAGTGGGTCAGAACACTATCAGTATATCAAGTGTACAGCCCTTGGGAAGAACTATGAGGACTTGGTAACTGTCCATATTACTAACTCCCAAGTGGGGGTGAAGTACAGAAACAATATACTAATATGTTCCATGCCCAAGCACATAAACTGCAAGAATCAATGAAAATTTTAGGAACTACAACAGGGAAAAAGAAAGCTAAATATGATCAGTGGATTTTTAGTCGTATCAATATCCTGGTTGTGGTGGTGTACTGTGGTTGTGCAAAATGCTACCTTTGAGGAAACTTCTCTGTGTTATTTCTTGGAACTCTTTATGAAAACACAATTATCTCAAAATTTCAATTCAAAAAAAAAAAGGAAATATTTTTAACTCCTTAAAAACATACCTCTCATTATTTAGATTGCCATTGTGCTATTATAAAGTACTGAAATGTTCTTGAAAAATGAGAAATATAGCATAAGCCTTAAAACATAATGAAAGAGGAGACTATGACACATCAATGTGAACCTTATAGCATACTATGAGTCTTAGATATGTAGAACTCAAGTTATCCAATATCACAGACAAGTTGGCAAAAAGAGAACATTGATGGTTGAATGCAGTGCCATTGTTTTCTAGAATAGTTATGTTTTTTAAGTACAGAAATTCGTGTTTAAAATAATTTCAGATACAAAATAAACTGTTTTCATAGTTTTAAAGAGTTATGTCATATTTGTCCTTTCTCAGTCTCCTAGGATTTAATAAGACCTTGTATATTCTTACACTGGGTCTAATAAAATTTCACATTTCAATTTAAAAACGATCCCATGAATAGCCTATGAAATCTGCTTTGTCAGTGATACTACTTCTGTTTCATAAACTCTGGTATTTTTTTTTTTCCTAGGGATTGCTGTGTGGTTTTAACTACACATAATAGCATATGTAAACAGTATTACTTAAGTTTTAGGTTGACAAAGCTGAATCAATATTTTGTTTTCAATTGAATGCATCATTAATAAGAACTACTTCAGGGACTTATTGTTATCTTTCATGAAAGATGTTCCCAAAAGGCTGTAACAGTCAAGAAGTTCAAATAATTGTGTGATGTGTATTTTTAATGGCAAGAGAATGTTATTTTGAAATTTTTATTCTTCCGCCGGGACTCTGTGTAAGTTCCACAAAAATCACAACCCACCAATCAATTGGTATGTGACAGATTTGATCACTTTTTTGCCTTTACAAATTGCAAATGTATCTCCATAAATATTTAATATTGTTCAGATTCTTCTTTTGCTTATGCAATTGAGCTACAAAATAGTAATAGCTTTTTTCACAGCTTTGTCCCATTCTATAAAGGAAATTCTGTTACAGAAATATTCATTGATCATCTGCAAAATATAAATATTTTATGTATATTCTTCTATAGACGCACAGATACATGTGACTCAACTTTGTTTTTTGAAATATAGTCTCTTGATGTTTTGTATATTTCCCTCACTGTTCCATAAGCTTAGATTACAGGATTTTTATCTTTGTCACTTATCGCAAATAATCTCCCAAACAGGAATGGAAATAAGTACAGTATCTGTCATCATTATCTATTTAAGGACATATATTACTTAGCAATTCATGTAGAAATATAAATTTAAAAAAATATATAAGCATGTATGTTCATAGTATTTTATAACCTGGAAGATAGAATTTAAAAAGCAGAAATTATCATATTTGTTTTAGTTTTTATTATATAGTCCATTTTGTACCTATAGAATAGCTGATTTATGGAAGTTTTATGTTTCTAAGCATATTTGTTTCAAGAATCAGTTGTTTTTTATTTTTAAAATATTTTGAGCATTGTATCCTACATCTTTATATAATATGTATTTGCACTTTGTAAATGGCAAACATATTTTTGATCAAGACCATCATTTACACTTTCCTTATTACAGTGTAAGTTTAAGTTATGCTTTCTTTTGTAGTTTGGAAGAAAATAGCTACTGAGTTAAAATATTTTGCGGAGCTCTGAAAAAAAATAGTTGAGAGTTCTTGGTAGTATTTTTTAAACTCTCATGTGAATAAGAATCCCCTATCTTATTGAGATTATCTTATTGGGATCTTTTGAGAGTACGGATTTCACATTCGGTGGGTGTGAGACCTTACATCTCCAGGCAGTTTGCGTGTTGTCGCTCCACTGACCGCTCGGAGTGGCACAGCTCTACAGGCTAATGGTATTTACGTGATAACGTGTAGACTGTCATATATATTGCTGTACGTGTGCGTAACCAAACAGAAGTGTGAAGGACAAACCATGAAATCAAAGTTTAAGCTCTTGATTCTGTATTTCCAATCAAGTGAATGGTCTGCATTTCTCAAGGTCATTGACATTTCTCATTGACTTATTTTCCAGTCTAATGCCTTTTTCTTTTCTTTTCTTTTCTAAGCTCTTTTGATAGCATGTTTGTTTACCAGCAAAGAGGACTTGGGCCCATTGAAGAAGACACTATCCTTGTCATAGATCCAAATAATGCTGCGGTACTCCAGTCCAGTGGAAAAAATCTGTGAGTGAAATTACTTATGTTGTTATTAAGGCTTGTGCTACATGCATTTTGTTAATATGTAGCATTGGTTCTGGTTTTGGAAAGAGTGTATCCTACAGTGCTGGTGGAAAAACAGGAGACTGATTGGGCCCTCCCATCTTTCATTTTCTAAATAGATGGTTCTAAACCCAACTGAAATTAGAATCACCTGGAAAGCCTAAAAAGAAAACTAGATTGAGATTTGGTCTGGGATGGGGCCCAGGCATCAAATTAGTACTTTTAAACCTCCCCCAGGTGATTCAAATAGGTGCTCAAACTTCATAGCACCGTAGATACTATATAGCTAATGAAGTGAGTTGCTGGTCAGCTAAGATCTGAAGATTCAAAAATTTTTTTCAGCATAAAAGTCACATAACCAAAATCATCAAGTAATCGACATTAAGAAAAAAGTCTTCTTTCTTCTGATCTCAAAGTGAAAACTAAACAAATGTTATTTCTAGCTTTCCTTAGCATTTGTAGGTAATTTGGCTTTGAAAGACTTACTATTTGGTCTTATTCCTAGATGACATTTGGCAACCAAAAAAAATATATATATATTGGCTGATATTCATGGTCACTGAATGGGGCACCTGCTTACAGAGTGTCCTCAACCATTTTAACCTGGCAGCTTCAGGAACTATCCCCTGCTCCATCTGCTTAGGCAGAGGAAAAGCCAGGGAGTCATCCACTCTGAGCATGGCTGCATATGAAGATGATAATAATTAGATTTTTTAATAGGATTCTAGGATGGCGAGTCAGGGGCCAAATCCTAATAGCAGCTCTACCACTTAGTGTGTCTGAGCCTGTCTTGGGGCTTTACCCATGAATCAGAAGCATTCTCTTTCCAGAAAGGAATCAGAGGAAGGGAGAGCAACTGCTGCCAAATGAACCTGCCCAGTGGTGGGGTGTCTGCTGAAAGCAAATTGTAACCCTCGCATCCAGTCACCAACACACAGAATCTAGTTCAGTTAATTAGTCGAGATCAGTGTGTTCCAGTCTTGGCTCATGCGGAAAAAAATCTGTGGTGTCAACGCCATGGTTAAGGCTAGAAGACAGCTTGTGGATTGTCAGATGTCACTTGATCACAACCACATGAAGATCTTGCCCATGTGTTTGTTAATTCTAAGTTCCTTAAGCCTGTGAGTTTACAGTTAATTCTCGTACTCAGATCATCCCAATTGATTTGTTAAATAGATTAACCTTCTCTAATGATTATTCAACACGCCACTCTGCTTAGATGAGCATGTCTACTGGAAGGTGTTTCCTTTGGGTTTTAGTCTTTAATATTAATAATTTAATATTTTATATTAATACAGCATTACATTACCTTGAAGTATGTTGAAGCTATTCAAACTATATAAACCCATTTATATTTTTCTAGACAATTTGCTTTATACACATTTCTAAAAATGTTTATATGATTTTTGAACTCATTTTGAAATTGATGTTATTTGTGTTGTTAATATACCATACCTTGGGGACTCCTGGGTGGCTCAGGGGTTGAGCATCTGCCTTCGGCTCAGGTCATGATCCCAGAGTCCTGGGAGTCCTATTCCTCTGCCTATGTGAAACTGCCTCTCTGTGTGTATTTCTCTCATGAATAAATAAAATCTTTAAAAATACACACACACACATATACCATTTTTTGTAATGACTCTTTGTAATTGTAGGCTTCATTTATAGATTTCTCAAAGATTAAATAAATACCACCTGAGATGTGTCAAGGGCTGTTTCTATTATAACAGGTATTTTCATTTATTTTATATTGGTCTTTAGTAAGGTGGGTACACATTTATCAATTCATAAATTTACGTTACCTTTATAGATTAATTAGCAAAAAAATTCCTCTCGTGTATACTTTGGGAGTAATTATATAATTAAGACAATGGTTTTTATTTTTCAGGTTTTATTTGCCCCATGGCTTGAGTGTAGATAAAGATGGAAACTATTGGGTCACAGACGTGGCTCTGCATCAGGTAATCTTCCATTTGGCAGTTATTCAAATAGAAGTTAATGGAGTTATGCTTTTGAAACGCTCTGGAGCTGTCTGGGCCTTTTTCTGTCGCCCAGTAAGTGGATAACGAGAAAAGGAACTGCCACATCTGAATGTTTCTTTTAGAACTCAGGGCTGGGAGAAGCTAATATGTAAAGAATCAAGTCACCCTGCTGTGTGGGGCTGGCAGGAGGCTTCTGGCCAGATGTGAGGCTTCCCTCTCTTTGCTTTTCTGTGTCCCCAGGTCTTAGTGCTGTCTTATCCCTTGTGTTGGATGTTGTTGTTGTTTTTTTTTTCCCTAAACCACCTTAATCTCCTATAAATCCAGGCAAGATCTTCAGGTACATACATGTCTATATATAAAACATCACATTTTTGTTTTTTTAAAGGAGGTTGTGTTTCCACCACAGAATAGCCAGAAGGTCTTCCTCTCAAAAGATGAGCTTTAATATCCATTTTATGAATAGGTGGCAAAGGAGTATGAAAACTAGGGAAAAACCCTGGAACTGAAAGGGCGTAACTACACTGGTCTTCAGACATCATCTCAGTAAACATTAATTGCTCCTGTATTAGCTGGAGAGCATTGTACTGTTAGCCAAGGAGAGACAAAAAGGAAGTGTGAGGTGGGTAGAGCGAGACCTCCAAGTGCTGGTTCCATTCGCCATTAATTACCTGGATGACCTTGAGCAGATCACTTCATCTCTAAGAGCCTCACTTAAAGAATGAAGGAACCAGACCAAGTGATGATTTTCCGAGTCCCATCCAGTTCTCCTAAGTATCTTCTTCTAAATAAATCCTCTGAAAGCTTACACTCTACTCGCCTGTGAAAGTAGTCTTAGCCAGTCAGTGTGTAACTGTAATAACCATGCAAATTGGTTAAGATTTTTGTTCCTTGTAAAAAAGGTGTTCAAACTGGATCCAAACAGTAAAGGGGGCCCACTGTTAACCCTGGGAAGGAGCATGCAACCAGGCAGTGACCAGAATCACTTTTGTCAACCCACTGATGTGGCGGTGGATCCAGACACTGGAACCATCTATGTCTCAGACGGTTACTGCAACAGTCGGATTGTGCAGTTTTCACCAACTGGAAACTTCATCACACAGTGGGGAGAAGGTAACTCAATAAGACTCTTGATCTCTGATTGTTATTCTTCGCCAGTTATACTAAGAACTAAGGATGGCCACCCCTCACATTTTTGAGGATATAACTGTACTACTGTCCCCTGCAGTGGGAAAAGCAGAGCCTCTGTATACATCCAGTTGGCGATTTTCTTATACACACCCACACCCACACACAGTCTTGCAAGAAGAAAAATGAATGCTTCAACCCAAAAATGTCCAAATAGGGAGAAAGTCCATAATGTGTTTGTGGGTAAGAGATACTATGGAATAAACTTATAAACTGCTTCACCTTATTTCCCCCACTGGTTCCAGGCATTTCAAGGTTTTACTACCGTGAATTTAGAAAATTAGAAAACCTTAAAGTCAGACTGGGTGATTTTACAAATTGTATATCTGAGGTTTTTCTTTGTTCTGTAGAGTCTTCTAGAAGCAATCCTAAACCAGGCCAGTTCAGTGTTCCTCACAGCTTGGCTCTTGTGCCTCATCTGGGCCAATTATGCGTAGCGGACAGGGAAAATGGTCGAATCCAGTGTTTTAAAACTGACACCAAAGAATTTGTGCGAGAGATTAAGCATGCCTCATTTGGAAGAAATGTATTTGCGATTTCATATATACCAGGTACTTCATCTTTATTTTTTGTGTTTTGCCATGTTACACTACTCTGTCCCTAAAAATTATTTGTCTTATTATTTGTGTCTATATGCTCATTTAATGAATTTTTTTCTAAGAGATTGAAGATGCCTTATCAGATACCTTATCTGATGCATATCAGATCTTAATTATTTTAAAACTGTTAGTGCCTTGTAAATCATTTTCAACTCATGAGACCCCGTTCTTTAAATGCGAATGGGAAAGAACTCAAACTTAACTGTTTGTAATAAATTCAAGAATTGTTCCCAAACATTGATTTTCACTTTTCCTTAATTATGATCATTTGCTCTAGTTATTAAATGATTCATATTATGTCTTCACACATCATCCACAGATGGTGTATCTGTGAAAAAAAATCAGCATTCAAAATCCTTCTGCTTCACATTTTTTTCAAAAGCAGTGGCCAAGTTTCTTTTTTTTTTTTTTTTAAGGTAAATATGGAAAGTAAATGAGGCTTGTATTTAAATGCCAAGAGGAATGACCAATAAAACCCCGAATTTTTTTTTCTCCTTTTCAAAATAGATTTTCTTGACTTGAAGAAAATCAGAAAAATGATATAAACTCCAGTTGATTCATATTACAAAATAACTTGTGTAAGAGTTTTCTTTAAATCACGAATACTGGGATCCCTGGGTGGCGCAGCGGTTTGGTGCCTGCCTTTGGCCCAGGGCGCAATCCTGGAGACCTGGGATCGAATCCCACATCAGGCTCCCGATGCATGGAGCCTGCTTCTTCCTGCGCCTGTGTCTCTGCCCCTCTCTCTCTCTCTCTGTGACTATCATAAATAAAAAAAATAATAATAAAATAAATAAATAAATAAATCACGAATACTTGAACAACTGAAAATATATTTCTAAAATGTACATATAATTTTTACAATATATTTCATAGATATATGTGCACCTCTATTAAAGAGCATAGGCTATCTGTAGTCATCACTATTATATTTACGTTTCTCATACTATTAAGGTTGCATATGCCTGCTATCTTCCTAAGCAGCCCCCAGGATATTTAGGAAATGGAATTTAAAGGACTCAGGTGACCAGATAAGAGCAAGTTTGGCTTCCACAAGGAATAGGTTATAAAGTAATGAAAGATTCTCATTAATGTCAGTGAGAAAGAAATTCTCTTGTTGGTTTTTACTTCATACTTACAGAATAAGCTTGGCAAGACCATTCATTTAATAAAGAGGGTGGTCAAGTTCATAAGTGAATAAAAATAAATATGAGGAGAAAAACATTAAGAGAGAAGATGAGAGAAAATCTGGTTAAAAACAGAATCTAAGCAAAGACAAAGTGTATTACACAATTGGGCTTCTGTCTACAATCTTGCACAATAGTAATTGATGCAGACAATGCTGATTTTTTTTTCTTAGTATGTTATGCTAAAGAACCTTTTCTTGAAATACTGAAGAAAAAAATAAAAAGATCTTCGATGGCAGTTCAGTGTGATGTTTATTTTATTATGTTTTAAGTCTTTAAGACATAATGTTCAATCATCCGAAGTGTTTATTTAACCCCACACATCACAGTTTATATTATTTTGTATAAGCACTACTATATTAAGAAATATAATTTTGCTACAAAAACTATTCACGGAATCAATATTAATGGTCTGATTTTTTTTAATTAGGAAAAAATAGGTCTTTGAATATCTGAAGTATGCATCTCACAGTTTCAAACTTCAGTTATCTGAAATCAGATGATTCTGTTTCTACTGTAACTTCACTTGCTGCCTTTGTGTATTTTTTCTCTGATTCTCCTCATGTTGATAGCGTAGCACTTATTTTTTAAACAATCTGCTGTCCCACAATGATTGACTCACTAGGGTGTCTGTGATATCCATGTGTCTCTGTATCTGTATCTGTTCCTAAATCTGTATCATCTGTATCGATATCCCTACCTGCGCATTTCTGATTTTACAGGCTTCTTAGGTAGAAAAGGCCTTGCAGCTCCTGGTTTTCTTATTATAAGGGGGTTTGTGCCTTACCAAACCTGTTTGCCCCCTTCCTATTTCTCAAGATAGATTTGCTTAGTGTTTTATTTTTTACTTTTGTTTTTGATTGTAAGGATTAGGCCAACCACCTGAAGTTAATTGTGTAATATACATGCATATATTTGAAGGCCAGTCTTCTCCGTATTTTATAGAAAGATTAACTGGATGTATCATCACAGGTTTGCTCTTCGCGGTGAATGGGAAGCCTTACTTTGGGGACCAAGAACCCGTCCAGGGATTTGTGATGAACTTTTCCAGTGGGGAAATCATAGATGTCTTCAAGCCAGTGCGCAAGGTATTCACACACATTGCCTACATATCAGTGGTCATGGGAATAAACTAAAATATGAATCTTGGCATTCGATTTATACTTGGATAACTTTTTAAAGCTGTAAGGAAATGTGGTAACTTTCTTAGCTAGGTTGGTAGGAGCTTCCTGTAACTATGTTTCATGTAGAATAAATACCCTTGCCCGTTCTTAGACCAGTTTCTTCAGATGCTAAGTAACAGTGTCTGCATTTCTAAGATTCTTAGTAGACTGCGAAATTCACTGGAGTTGGAATACCAACATCCAAGAAGAGAAAGTACCACAATATGTTAAATTGTACTTTTGTAGTTCTCTTGGATGCAACAGAAATCCCGTTTGCTTTTTGTATGCTTGTTACTGCATTGAGCAACAAGACTTGAAAGTACCACTTTCTGGAATTTATTCAAGTCCTGAAGGGTTGGTTTAGGACAGAGACTAAAGGCTAGTTTTGACTTCGTAAATGGATTACTGGTGCTTATTCTAATAGTGCTTTTTACAAAGCACTGACTAGTTTGGTGTGCCCATTGCCCGCTGTCTCTTCAGTGTACTTTCTGTGCAATATGATTGCCAGAGTGATGAGAACGTTCGCATACGCTGCCTGAATGTGCTTGTGGCAGATCATTTTAGAAAATTCAGCCTGCTAATATGCTGCAAATAAGAGTTATTTTTCAAAACATGTAAAGATATATTGGCTTTATTTGAATCAAAATGTAACTAGAATGAAGCCTGGGACAAACTGTATCTCCATATTCATGACTCTTACAATATTCTTTAAAATACTAAATCTGCTAAATTAAAAAAAAATCTTTAAAATGCCTCAGAATTTGAGACATCTGTCTTTAGAATACTGACAGCTAGGCTGGGATTTGTCAGAATTCATTCTAGAGAGATTTCTTAAGTATCTACTCTGTGCCCGGCACCATGCTAGATAGACGCTAAGGATATGACGGTGAATAGGTCAGGGCGTAGCCTGCACAGCCTCTCCCTCAAATGGAATTTCAGCAAAAGTTAGAGGATCTGAACTGAACCCAACTGAATCTGAACCAAAGATTGCAATACAAAAATAAAATTCCTTTTTTTTTTTGAGTTTCTATTCATGCACAACAAATAGGACTTTTTCACACTGTATCACCTGAAAAAGCAATGAGGAATCAAGTATCTAATCATAGTAGCCCTGCTGAACGAAATTCATCACATTGAGAACATATATTTTACTTCAGTAGTGTTTCAGATCCTTACTGATTCTCTGATCTTCATTGTTGTGCCCCTTTAAGTTAACTCCCTCATACCTATTAATAAAGGTCTTTGCTTTGTCCTGGCATGCTGTTTGCCTTGATTTTTCTCTTAATGTGATACACTGTGTCAACGAGGACGTTAACTTTTCATTCAAATATGCATCTAGAAACCAAAGCGACGTGCTACACGAGAAGCTAAATTCTAAATGAGCCTTATTCTCATAAAAATATGAACAGCCATGAATGAAAACCTCAGAAAGCATTGTGCCTGAACACTAGCCCTCAGCAGACACTCAGCGATGAATAAGTCACAATTTGTCAGTCAGTACAGCAAACTTGGAGTCTAACTCCAAGGTGATATGTGCTTTTCCTTTCAATAAACAAGACTTGATATTACACCAAAATGCAGAAATGTGTTCTGTGTTGACTCAGTGAGCTAAAATCCGTTTGTGAATCTCAGAACAGCTGTTTGGTTACCTTCTCAGCACAGAGATTTAATTGGGGTGAAGGAAATCGCATGGTGTATCGACTCCTACGTAAGAAGAGATTCTTCCTTCAAAACAAAAGTCAAGTTTTCCATGCTGTGTCTGCACCTCTGTTTGTGCCTGCCCACCCACCACTTACTTCCGTGTGCACTTCAGTTCTCCCGTTTCTATTATGTTCTTTAGGAAAGTTTATGCCTGAATGTATGAGCTCCCTTTTTATGTCTGTGCAGGGAGGCTAAGACAGTAGGACACTAAGGAGGATGGTTCTATCAAATGGTATCACAAAGGTATGAGGGCAAAAGATTCATAGTCACCTCCCACTTTCGTCTCCCCATAATCACAGGAAAGACTATGGTCCCTAACATCTGCTTGCATGCACACCCTGCAGGCTGGCATTTTTTTGCCTTCTTACTTTTGCAAGGCAGCTTGTTTGGAAAGGAATGATCCCTGCCACTCCATCCCAAAAAGAAAAGAAAAAAAAAAAAAACAAAACAACAGTGAGCCCAGATTTATGTTGCTTCTCCAACCTTAACAGTGGAGATTAAAATTTACAACATTTGACAGTATTTGAGGTCAAAGTTTCACATAAGCAAAATAATGTATCCAAAGCTACAGAATAAGTAGCACAGCTCAACTTTATACACAAGTCTTTAGACCCTAAAATGTGTCTAACCTTTTAATCCCCTGAGGTTGCACGTTGGTATAAATCACAGCATAACTTGGTACAACTTCTTAGAGAACTGTTTTTAAAACTTCATGTCAAATTTAAACATTATTTGGTGTTAAAGCAAACATAATTACGCTACAGAGAACACAAATCCCTTATGCATTTTTAAGACAAAATAGAAGATTTTGAGAGCAGGTTGCCATGGGTTGGGTCACCAGATGCCCCAAGGGGGATGCCGTCATTCTTGTCAGTTTTACTTTGTCAGGGAGGGGTACCTCAAGAGAAGAGAGAAGAAACCCCAGAAGAGTTTACAAAGCTTGGATGGAAGATCTTTAAATCCATTCAACTCTGAAATCCTCAAGCTTAATCCTAAAGCTTACAATGTGATTTTCTGTTTCAAATGACACAAAGCAGTAAAAAAGTTCATTAGAAAGATTACAGTTGAATGCTTCCGACTGCAGCAGGAACAGAGGTCTCTAAGTCCTATCTACTATCCTCCCTCGGAGCCCCCTAACGGCCACAGAATATTTCCAGCAGAACCCTTGGCTCCCTGGATCAGTTTGAGAACCACAGACAGAGGTTTATTGACTGTAGACTTGAATTGACCACATACTCCAATTCATTTAAAGGAAAATCCTTAGCCAAAGAGTAGTTCACACACTTACCCCGCCCCTTACCTTTGCTCTATTGTACTATGTTTCCTATCAGAAAATATGAAGCACTTTACAACCACCCGTTTTACAAAGCAGTTCCTAAGAATGGGTTTTTGGTACAGGGGAGGATCTGCCTAGAATTTGCAAGCCTGCTGCCACCTATTGGTTGAACCCAAAATAAGGATGAACATTGAATTGACTGGCTTGTGAGATTCCAACGAGGCAACATTTTGATTTCTGGCTTCCTGTTCTTCGCATGTACATTTGTCACAGCTCATTTGAAAGTACAAAGGAATGAGCCTCCTTGGCATGGCTGTCTCATTTTTCTTCTCAGTGTGACAAACTGTTGATGATTTTCAAAGTAGCGCAGTTATCTCCAACGGCGTGTGGTCTGTCCCGACTCATTAGTGCGCTCTGTCCTCAAGCAAACTGAAGTGGGCAGATGTGGTCTGACAAGACCAGAGTCGGGATCTGGTCCTGTTCATATGCACTGGTCATATTTTTGAGAACTGTATACTCAGGGCTACTAGCCTCAAAGGTGAAAGAAATCATCCATGTCCTGCCAACTGGAGGACACGTGGCACCTTTGAAAGCTTCAGTAGCCAGACAAGAAATGGCAGCAGCATGACATTTTAAGGCTGCTCTTGCAGGAACTAGTCTGGTGGTGACCTTGAGAAAGTCACAGAAAGTGCTCCCTTATCTCTTGTGTCCTCATGACTGAGATGGTGGTGATTGGGAATGGAAATATGTCATGAAGAAAGACATCAAAACACTGCGTATCTGAAATAGGTGAGAAAGCCCAGGAAGTACTTGGTGCTAACAGTTTGTTTCCTTATGCTGACTGAAAATGCTGCAGACCCTGCGCCTCATAGTCACCAACGCCCACAACGGCTGCCTATCTCCTTGTGGGCCCTTCAGAAATAGTCTGAATGCCCCGACTCTTCTCATCAGAAATATATAATTAGTTTTTCAGGAAACACGTAACAGCTTGATGGGAATAATAACAAAAAGTAATACTTAGTCTTTTTTGCTTACATAGGTTAAAACGGGCAATGTGATAGTGATTAAAAGAAAAAAAAAACATGAAGGCAAAAACATAAATACATAGGTAGATAAACGTGACGCCAGTATACAAAACTGTGAAAAACTAAATCTTATAAACATTCACTTTTAAAAGACTTGAAGGTGGGGCACCTGGGTGGCTCAGTCGGTTAAGTGTCTGCCTTCAGCTCAGGTCATGATCCTGGGCTCCCTGCTCAGCAGGGAGTCTGCTGCTCCCTGTGCCCCTCACCACGCTCATGCTTTCTCTCTTGTTTGTGGTCTCTCTCAAATAAATAAAATCTTTTTAAAATAAATAAATAAAGACTTAGAAGTCAGTGCTGAAGGTCCCTTTGCATTTTCCATCACATCAAATTATGAACGCTAGAGTTGGTGCCAGTGAATGTGTGAATACCTCTTCTTGGCCTAGAGTTGCTGTGACAGAGTTATAGTTTGTTTGGTTTGATTAACAGGCTTATTGTGTGCTTTGCTTTGTTTTTCTGCTCTCTCATGAAGAATTCAAGTATAGGCTCACCGCCCTCATGTGTGCTTCTTATTTTGGCAGCACTTTGACATGCCTCACGACATCGCTGCATCTGAAGATGGGACTGTGTATGTCGGGGATGCTCACACCAACACCGTATGGAAGTTTGCCTTGACCGAAAGTATGGTTTTCACAGTATTACTGTCTGTACTGTCCCTCAGTTTTATTGCTTAAAAGCATGTGACAAAATATTTGCATTTCCTTCTCTTTTTATTGATAGGAGTGGGAAATCAAAGTATAATTCGTAGTTGTTAAAAGACCTGTTTGGTTTCATTTCAGGGATTAAATTAATTTTTAAAAAGTAGAGAGAAACATTTTTTTTTTTTTCCTGGCAGTTATCCCCTTGTTTCCACAGATACTCCACAGGAAATTCTTGATGCCTGGAGTAATGTCTGCTACATTGAAAGCCAGTGTTAATTCCCCCTTAGTTCCAGAGGGAGATGATGGCTTTGGCAAAGCAGAGGGGCTGACTGGCTTCCACATTGGTATCACTCCCCATGTGGCTCTTCAGCTCTCAGTACTGCTGAGCATCAAGGCATGCCAGTACTGGTGTCAGACACATATTATCCCAAGCAGGAAGCACTCTGCGTTTTCCCTTTAGACTTCATCTTTGTTCAAAATACCAAACTATTATTTCATGTAACTCAAAAGTATGTCTGGGGACAGAAGAGCTTCTCTACTGGGACCAAGCCAGCTAGTGTGGGGATTTTCTAATTGCAATTTCGACATTATTTCTAATTCGTGAAAAGCATACTAACCCAGCCTCTGCTATCATACTAAAAAACGTAAGCTTTCTAAATTCAACAGTAATAAATGCTTAGTAGGCCACAAAACCCAAAGCCCAGAGGTGCTCTTAAAATATGGCAGGGTCCAAACCATAGGAGAAGATAGGAGTTAAGCAAAGGAATTGAAGATGGTAAATGTGAGGCATCAGGAGCTGCAACAGGCAGTTTTAGATAGAGAAATAAGGGAATTTGAATTGATGAAGATAAATAACAATTATAACAGGGAAAAAAATGTAAGTCATAACAAAGAAAAGTAAAATCAGGGGTCCAAAACTTTAATCAGATACCATACAGATCTTTGAGCCCAAGTAAATTTGGTAACTGCAATCTTCAGAATTGTCCTTTGAGTAGCTTTTGCTATTTTGTAGTAAGGACTCAGGTAAGGGTGAGTGCACAGAGGTGTGCATGGCCTGTTCTACTTCAGCAATAGCTTCCCATTCCCCTGGCAAGTATAGCTTTCTCACAACCTGTCTCCTCAAACAGGAACCAGAGGGTATGGGTCGACAGGAAAGGAAGGAGAAGAGTGGATAATTCCCAATTTCAAGACTAAACCCAGGCTTTTCAGCATAAGAAAAAATGAATAAATACTTCTCAAGCTAGAAAAGATCTCAGAAATCTAGACAGCATCTTCATTTTGTAGGTAGCAATAATGCTTAAACTCATTAAGATTCTGGTCTAAGGATCTTAATACCACCCTAGTGGTCTGTACTCAACAGAGATGTATATCCAAGTCCTCTGGAGAGGGCTTTTATAACACACATGGCCAGATCCTACTCATGATCTATAGACTGAAGAAGGGTAATAATATGTGTCTTCTGGAAAGGCTTCCCAAGTGGTTTTGACACATCCCTTGGTTGAGAAGTGCTGCAACATAGTGTTCAGCTTTGAAAGAGAAAAACCCTGTGGGTACAGTCCAGAATGAAACCGAAAAATAAATCTCAAAAATAGTACTTTCGCAACAGTCAAGATTGCCAACGGAAGCTACACAGATGTCTTAAGTATTTGCATTCTAGTATTTAACTAGTCAAATCTATTTATGTCAGCCAGAAGACTGATAACCAAACATGGAAGATTTAGCAATCAGTCTAGATGTCCACATGAAAACAGAACCACTTGATATTTCAGGAATAATAAACTATTATGAACTCCAGAAGGAAGATCTCATTTTAAACAGGGAGAGTTTAGATATATTTCAGCTTTTGCTAGGAGATTTTTATCCAGGATTCATGGGCCTGGCACCTAATTAGTGATTTGTCTTAAACTCTTTTTTTTTTTTTTTTAAGATTTTATTTATTTATTCATGATAGAGAAAGAGAGAGAGAGAGAGAGAGAGTCAGAGACACAGGCAGAGGGAGAAGCAGGCTCCATGCCGGGAGCCCGACTCAGGACTCGATCCCGGGACTCCAGGATCATGCCCTGGGCCAAAGGCAGGCACTAAACCACTGAGCCACCCAGGAATCCCCTCTTAAACTCTTTTGTAATATGATAATGCATGTGATGAATTAAGGAAATATTTTCTACTGAGCAGAAGTAATGTCAAAATTAAGTTTTCAGGTTTTTTCAGAGATTCTGACTTTCTTTTTCCTTTACTGTGCTATGTTACAGAAATAGAACATCGATCAGTTAAAAAGGCTGGCATCGAGGTCCAGGAAATCAAAGGTTGGTCTCTTCTGACTCTGAAACCCAAGGCTATTTGTGCTGAATTCTTTCATGGCTCTTGATTTCACTTAAAAAATGATCAGACTAAAAACATAATATAATCTGGTAAATTATCCATAACTTCTGTGTACGGAGCCTTTAAACCTGTATGTTGCCACTGTTTTCTCTGATAAATGGAGTGGTAATAATGAGCTCAAACTCACCGATTTTGCTAGAAAGTGATTCTGTAACAAGTGGGCCAAAGACATTCAGGGAGAAAAAAAGTCAGTCACTTTTAGAAGTACGTTAATGTCAGGCAAGCGGAAAAATACCCTCCAGTATACTTGAAAAGGCCTTCCTTTAATGGGCTCTAGTCTAAATGAGTGAGTTACTACGATAGGGGCCTGAAAAGATGAGCTGCTCGCTAAACTCCAATCTTAGCACCATTCACTGCCAGCATAGACCGAGGGCTATCTAAGGATAAGGTACTCTAACAGGCTTAGGGGGAATGAAACTGTGTCTGACTTCAGGACACTTACAACCTATAAGGAGAGAGAGAGAGAGCGAGAGAGAGTGAGTGTGTGTGCGCGCACGCATGTGTGCATGTATGTGCATATATACAAGTAAGTATAGCTCTAGTATATAACAGTTGGGAATGGGAAATGGAATTTAGCTAGTAGTAAACAACCACTGGTTTTATTAGGAATCCCAGTCAAATTATTTTCTCCCTTCCTTAGGACCAGTGTATACGTGTACATGTTCTGCTATCGGCAGGGTTTTGATGTGGTCATGTGAAATTAAGAACTGACTTAAAGGCACTCCTAATGTTTAAGTAGCAAAGTGATTCTGTTACTAGTTGCTTTACAAATGATTCACCTAGATATTCAGACCTAACCCTAGGCTTACTTGTTTTCCTTTTTCATGAAAGCAGGTGGAAAGAGATGCAAAGAAGCAAGAACCAAGAGGGAGTTTAGGGATTTTATGTAGGCAGATAAGAGAATATAGCCGGCTCAAGGTTGGAAGGGGTAAGATAATATTATACAATAAGTAAATAGCAATTGTTTGACATTTGTAGAGATTCAACCCAGGTGACTCTACTGAGTGGCATTCATGCCACAGCCCTATTGAAGAGTTCCTGATCCTTTATTTTTCTATGATTGTTACATACAGAACTATTGGTGAGTTGTTTGCTCTAAAGATATTGTTAGTAGTAATGGCTTTCATTTATGGAGCACAAACAATGAGCTGTACAAAAATGACTGAGTTAACAAATCCTTACACCAACCGTGTGATAATTGCTATTATCCCCCATTTTACATATGAGGAAATTGAGTATCAGAATTACTACTAAGATAGAAAGTGGTCGAGCCAAGTGTTAAGCCACAGCTGTCTGGCACCAAAGCCTGTGCTCTTAACCACTCTTCCTGTACTACTGAAGAGAAAGGAATATCACCAATCCATTTATCATAAATTCTTCCAAGAGATACAGGTTGGGGATGGTTCTAGTTTATTCTGAAATCTCTGGGATTTTGAAGTGGCCTCAGCCCATTTCTGTTTAAATAAATCCCACCAAAAAAAAAAAATCCAGATTATACTGCTTGGTTCATTGAGAGCAGCTCAAGCACACTGATCTCTTCTTGCCTGGCCAATGGCCAATGAAGGATGAAAAATGCTCTCCCCAGGCCATTTCCTCTTTCCTCAGCACACATCACTGACTGCATTTGGTCAGAAAACCTCCCACCCTTGTGGTAGGATAGTAAATGTTATGAAATATCTTGTCATGACAGTCCCATGTTAATAGGAATAGCCAAACGCAAATGAAGTCTCTCCTAGTCCATTTTGAACCCCTAGGACTCTCTTAAATCTTCCTTTTTTTCAAAGAGTATTTTCTTACTACAGAAAGGGAATATAAATCATGCTGAATCTCCAAAAGTTTGTCTTTTATCAAAATCTGGAAGCTTGATTCACACCACTTCTTACAAAAGAGAAGAAGAAACACCCCAGATTTAGCAACCTTATAAATTTCCAACTTTGAGTAACCTCTGATGATACTTGCCCCCACTGTGAATGGTCCTATAACTGATGAGTAAGAGCCGCGCTTTGGAACCAGTGTTGTGTTCACAGGGAGTTGCAGGGATAAGAGAATTTGTGATGATAAGAAACTTAGGAAAGGGATTTTCCAATAAAGTCGCTAAGCACAAAACAGGTATGCCGGTGTCCTACCAAAATCATAGCCTTCACCTCTCCCTCCCCAAAATAAAAGATGGTGATGGTAAACCAGTCTCGATAAAAGAAAAACTCTCCAGCCCAGTTAGCATCTTAGGCCCTATAGAGAACAACATGTTATAGGGGCAGCACAGTGCATTAAAAAGAAAGGAAGCAAGGGGGGAGGGAGGAAGGAAAGGAAAGGAAAAGAAGAAAGAAAGGAAGGAAGAAGAAAGGAAAGGAAGGAAGAAGAAAGGAAAGGAAAAGAAGGAAGAAGAAAAAGAGAAAAGAAAAATCTCATCGGTGCTAAATATATTTATTTCCAAGTATCTGTAGGGATACCAGTTTGAAGACATTTTTGTTTTAAATGGAATACATCTGGCACCTTACATGATAGAAAACACTCTATGAGGTGCCCTCTATCTTCCAGAAGCCCCAGCTTCTACCCGATGTTAGAACTTCTTCACCGCTCCTTCATCAGGGATGATCCAAATTAAAGAATTCAGAGTAAAAGTGGCAGAATTTGAATTATTAATGCTTTGGGTTTTTTTTTAAGATTTTATTTATTTATTCATTAGAGACACAGAGAGAGAGAGAGAGAGAGAGAGAGAGAGAGAGGCAGAGACAGAAGCAGGCTCCACGCAGGGGGCCCGATGTGGGACTTGATCCCGGGTCTCCAGGATCACACCCTGGGGCCAAAGGCGGCGCTAAACCGTTGAGCCACCCAGGCGTCCCTGAATTATTAATGCTTTTGAATGAAATTCATAGAGTCTTAAATCATAACTGTTTCCTCCACTTACAAAGTTTCCTCAGAAGGAACAACAGTATTCCTTTTTTTTAGACTGAGAAATTTAAATTTTGTATCCTGTTTCTTTAAAATGTAGAGTATCTTTTAAAATCTAAGCATACTTCAGTGAGTTCCAGAAGTGAGAATGTTCACGTATTTTTTTAGTGGATGACACTCACAGTCCCAGAAGGTGTATGGAATTCAGGGATTTCTAAAGTGCCGTGCATGTATGTACCTTGGCGAGTTGATTACCTCGTTCTCAGCACACTCTCTGAAGGCTAAACTGATTCTGTTGGTTGGCTACCTACTTCCAAGTTCTTGTTTCCTTTTACTGGAGCCCAATCCTAGCTCTGCCTTATAAAGGAAACAAGATATGAGCTGGTACAGCCATCGTCTTTGGTGTAGGTAAACCCACTAAATGACAGAAAATGCTGTGTAATTACCCCGGTTATAGTCACTTCAAATAGAATCAAATCCTTCCTTATGGCAACAAGTTCTTGTCTACCAATCCACATCTTTGGTCTATTTTTTTATTTTTTTTTTTTAATTTTTGGGTGGGTTTTTTTGGTCTTTTATTCTATCCTTATGTATTGTTATTTTCCTACTTAAATATAGAAGGAGCTTAAATAAAACAGAACAATTTACATATCTCTTCCACAGTAATGAAGAAAAAGACAGGACAGTGGGCAGGAAAAGTAAGAATCATACATTCCTCTTGGAAACAGATGTAGACAGGTTAAATTTGAACCATCTATATCTATCAACCAATCCATTTCCTTCTCTCCTGAAGTTTGAAGAGCCACTCCAGTGGACAGAGAAGAGGAATGATGGTCTTAACCATAGTACAGGGAAGGAAATGAGGACTATGAGGTCATCTGTAAAATGGTGATACTAATAGTGCCTACTCATAGGCTTGGTGTAATGATCAAGTGAGCACACTGTCTGAAACAACACAAGTGCTCAGGAGATATGACTGAGACCATGAAGGAAGCTGGCTCAGAACATGGAAGCAAAAAGCTGGGACCTGCCATTCGTGTGCATCACAATTTGTGTTTATAGTATCTTAAGTAATTTGAGAAATGCTTCCTTGGAGAAGTGTCCAGCAAGCCACTAAGCTGTGCCCATGCATATTAACCAGAGATTTTCCTGATTGTGTTAGACCACCTATTCCTGCCATTTGGTCAAAGTTTCCCTGAGGCCATATGATTCACTCTGTATTAGGGGGCAGGAGAGTACACCAAGAAATTGAAGTTCTTCTAGAAACCTTGTGAGCCTTTTGGCAAACATTTGATTGCAACTTGTAGCCTTTGCACTCTAGGGTTTTTGTACATCTACACATATGTGCTTCTGGAGGGCAAGAATGTCTCAAGGCTCAAACTCATTTTCAAGTCTGTAGTTATTAAGATCCCTGAAGCAGCTTATATGGTTTCATTATCTCGGTTCGCAAAATGCCACTTGAGGGCTAATATCTACCCAATACCAGTCAATATCAGAGAACTGTTCTATAAGCTGTTTTCATCAACAACAAAATGATATACAGTGCACATCCACGTACACTTAATGGCTTGCTGGGAACTGTATAAAAAGAACCTGAAAAGAACGCAGTTCTTTTCCCAGTTTGTAATACTGGAATTAATGCATGCAACTATGCATGTGATGTACCATTGAACGTTAACAGGATTCAAAAACTAAATATTAAAAAAAAACCCTAAATATTCAAAACATACTTAGCACCTTCTGTATAATAAACATTTACACTCAACAATTTTATGAAGGAGATGTTTATTTTTACCATCACGGTTCTAAAGATGAGGTTCTTAAGGCCCAGATCATTTAAGTAACTTGCCCAAAGTTATACAGCTAGTTCTATAGGAGAACTGGGATTTTAGCCCAGATTCATTTGATGCCAGTATGCACACCAGTTCCTTTGCCCTGTACCATGCTGCCTGGGTATTTTAACTTTTAAAAAAAAATGCAGGAGGAGGCTATATATTTTTGGCAGAACTATAGCTCAAGAGGGAATAAAGGGCAGAGTCAAAGAAAAACAATGTAAAGGTACGAAACCACTGGATGGAAATAATTAATCACAACAGTAACTGTAGCTTGGTAGATCCAGATATTGAAATGTGAACCCCACATGCACTGAAACTCAACAAGTTCTTCATGAGCAGTTGTTGATTTGCCTGGGTAGGGGTGGGTGGGGTGGTTTTGGAGTCGTTGAGTCAGTTGAATATTGTGAACTCTTTTTTCTCTGAAGAATCCGAGGCAGTTGTTGAAACCAAAATGGAGAACAAACCCGCCTCCACAGAGTTGCAGAAGATGCAAGAGAAACAGAAACTGATCAAAGAGCCGGGCTTGGGAGTGCCCATTGTTCTCATTACAACCCTTCTGGTTATCCCGGTGGTTGTCCTGCTGGCCATTGCCTTATATATTCGGTGGAAAAAATCAAAGGCCTTTGGAGGCAAGTAAAATGAGCCCCTTGAACTTGGAACCTACCTTTGAAAGAGTGTTTGGCCTGATTATCCTCAAAGTTTTGTCGTGATTTTTTTCAGTGTTTTTTTTTTTTTTTTTAAGTGCTCTCTGCCTTTTTTTGGTGTTACTGTGTATGTTCCATATATTGTCTATAATTAGTATCACAGTGGAAAAAGATATATGAAGCCTCAGAAATTTGGATAGTTACATTAAAAAAATATAACCTTTAATACTGCCTTTTATCAATTGGCATAAGCCCAGTTAATATCTCCATACAAAACGGTATAGATAAAGTAGGCAGTAAAAACTAGGTCAGGAGGAGGAGATCCTTGATGTTAGAAACCAGCTCACTCGTCAGAATACTTGGGTCAGTTATTTGGGAGTTATATTTTCCCCTCCTAGTCCTGGCTCAGCTCTTAGCTACATGACCTTGGGCAAGTTACTTAATTTCCCCAAGACACAGTTTCCTCATCTATAGAATTGGGCATAAAATACTCACAAGGTTGTGTGAGAATTAAACGAAATAATAAACATAAAGCATTTATCACAGTAGCTGCCACATAGTAGGTGCTTAGTTAATACACCCATCACTCTGAGGAACAATCATTGGTGATAAAGTAATACAAGTCATAAGAAGTCGGAGAGGATACTTGTCTTAAACCTCAACTTTCTTAGGAAAGCAACTATTTCTATAATAGATCATTGGGTAGTGTTTAAGTAGTCACAACTTTTTGTGAAGCCATCAGCCTTCCTTTAGCAGGCAAGGCAAGGTACAGTAATGGAGTCAGTATTTTATCAAATCATTATTGTAATGGACCCAGGAGGTGAGTTCCTTTCAAGACATTCACATAAAAGAAGAAATAATCTGACCCGTGACTCTCACCTCTCAGGAGCAGTCCCTTGGCTGGGTCCCCAGGTCCTAAGGCAAGAGTCCACAGCTGCGTCTGGGAAGGAATCCATGGGCCAGGGTGGGAGGCAGCATTTGATCAAGAAATAGCATCTGATTCTGTTTCAGGCCAAGGCGGCCATGGCAGGGATTCAGTGCCCATGGCAAAGCCCTGACACAGAAAAGGACACAGAAATATAAAACAGAGGATTCCATTTAATAAGTTGTGAAAGGGAATTTTTCTAGGGCTGGTTTGCTTTTGATCTGCAATCGATAAAGCTCTGCAAAAAATACTGTAAACTCTTCAAAAAAGAACTTTTGAGCCCCTGTTATAGGCATGGAACTGTGGTAATAAGCAGGGGCAAAGGGTAACACAGCCATTGTCTACCTGGAGTTAGAGGAAAGCTTCAAAAAGCAGGAGTCTTTCATGTATGCTTGTTTACTGATGTATCCTCAGCACAAGTAACAGTTCCCGGCCCTAGGGATTTGATAAATAGTTGTTGGGAAAATGACTGAATGAATAAATGGAGCTTCCATAATAGGTGACACATAATGAAAGAGATGACATATCAACGTAACAGTAGAGGGTGGTTTAAGTGCAGTGATAAATACACAGGTTATCAAGAACACATGGGGTTGGGGGTTGGGGGGGCAGAGGGGAGATGGGAGGGCAGGCAGCAGGAATGTTGGTAATCCACCCACGCTGGGAGGAGTGGCTGGGGAGTCAAAAAGTCTCTCCTGTTTGCTGTTAAGCACATGTGACGTGGCGCCGTTAGAGAACCCCGAGTTTACGGGAAGGTGTTAGGAAGGCAGAGACCTAGGTCACACCGTATGAAATTACCATTATTCAATCGTGTAATTATTCAATCGTGAAAATAGCAGTGTTATGTGGTTCTCTCTAATGCATTTGATTCTAAAAGTAGACCAGCCTCTCACCCATTTTCAGCATTTGTTCTGGATTGCTCTTGTCTGCTGCATGAGGATTTTTAGTCAACCTCATAAAAGACCTTCCATATTTACTCAACACGTGCAGCTATTTCGTGTCAGCTCCACGTCAGACACTGTGCTAGGCACAGGAGATAAGAGGTCAACTAAGGAAGGTCCCACATCCTCATAGAACTTACAGTCTGGTTTGTTGGCCTTCCAACGCCCTCCCTAGATCCTTCCCTTCTTGCCTATTTCTCTCCACACCGACTCTCCTACCTTTCCTCTCTCATCTGCTTGCTAGCTTTTCTCACGATGCTGCCTCCACTCCTGGTCAGAGGCCCTGGGAGAGCCCCAAGCCTCACTTCCATGACCATAACCCTGAGGCGAGTAGCCTTCAAGGGAAGACAAAAAGTGCAGAGAGCTATAGAGCAAAGGGGAGAAAATAAAGCCCACTGGGAGTTCTGCCTCCCTAATAAAGAAAGAAAGTCCGACCTTCAAGGAGATGGGCAGCACCATGGTGAGAATGTGGGTCACCTTTATGACTGAAGATATCCAGCATTTCAGGTCCTTTAGTCAAGTCTTATACAAAAGAGAAGTGATCTACGTGAATCCAAAGCTTTCTCAATTAATTCTTAATAGAAAGACTAAAATCCAAAACAAAAACTCTTAAATTATGAATAACCAGAGCTTCCAGATGATTTCAAATTTTTGGCAGTTTAATTTTGTCCTAATAAAGATAACTGATACTTACCGGCCACTTCGGATGTACCAGGTGCACTGTTCTCAGCACATCCCATGCAGTCTCCCATCTAAACCTTGCAGATAGGTAGGGATTGCCGCTGGTCACTCTTTTCTCTAAATGAGGCTCAGAGAAGCAACTTATTATTGAGATTGCCCCACCTGTAAGAGACACAGGCAGGACTCAAACCCAGCTCTGGCCCTCAGATACATCACAAGAATCTATTGCCTCCTTTTCTCCTTAGAACTGCATTCAGACAAGATCCAGGCCTTGTTTTTGATCATTTATGAATTCCTGATTTTGTACTGAAAATTGAGCCCATGGTTGAGGAGGGTGATTGGGACTCGTTTTGAAATGTGCCATCTTTCTCTAGCAGATTCTGAACACAAACTTGAGGCAAGTTCAGGAAGAGTGCTCGGAAGACTTAGAGGTATGCCTGTGACCTTCCAGAATCCTTCACATTTGGCTCCAAGCCCACACACGCTCATGTCCTTTACAGAACAAAGAGATATTTCTTATTTTCTCTCTGAAAATGAAATCCCTCACGTGCGGCGCAGCGTTAAGAGAATACAAACCATAAACTAAACCGAAGTGTCAATCTAGCAGCCGATTTCCCAGTTTCGTTTTTTTTCTGCTTTGCCTTTCTGTATTATCTAATTCTCTTCCCCTGCCTTTTCTCTGGCTTCATTTGTCTTCAGTAAATTTTCTGCCACTCGGTCGGCCTGTCAGTACTTGTCATAGTGAAGATGACCTTTTCATCTAGTCATTGAAATGAAGAGCCCCTTGAGGGATGCCAGTTCCAGAGAGCCTGGAAAAAAAGCAGGAGCTGAAAAGCGAATCTGAAATAATCCTACAGAAACACATAATCCCGGGGAGCTTTTTTTTCTTACTTATTTAAATAAATGTGTGGAGTCATAGCTGACTCTGGAGAAGTATCTCTCTCTCTCACTTTTTTTTTTTTTTCCCTAAATCTACCCTTTGGCATCACAACTTCTAATTTGTTTACCAGTTAAGAATTTACAGGGAGACGGAGAATCATTTGTGCAAAACTTTACCTGAGTCCTGTGTCATTGTGTGCTTTCTTCAGGAAAGGGCAGTGGAGGCTTAAACCTTGGAAACTTCTTTGCAAGCCGGAAGGGCTACAGCCGAAAAGGGTTTGACCGCCTTAGTACGGAGGGAAGTGACCAAGAGAAAGATGAGGATGATGGAAGCGAATCAGAAGAGGAGTACTCAGCACCCCTGCCTGCAGCCTCAGCTTCTTCCTCCTGAAAACCCGGCTTTGATTTAGGTTGATGAGAATTTCCAAGAATGCCAGATACCTTTCCCTTTAGCACGTTTAGAGTTTTGCGTATTTAATTGTAAACTGTACTAGTCTATGTGGGACTGTACACGTTTTATTTCCTTTGTTTCGATTTAGTTGGCTTCTGTTTCTAGGTGAGGAGTTTCTTAAAAGTTCATAACAGTGCCATTGTCTTTCTATGAACATAGACTAGAGAAACAGTCCTCTTCTTCCATCACACTACTAATCTAATGATGGAAGGTTTGCTCATTTACATTTTCGAGACTCTTCTGTAGATGTAAATAACCTCCTCTGCTTGAACACAGTATTTTCCCCATAGCACTTCATTGCTGATGTCTGTCTTTGGTGCCTTTCCTGGTCAGCATTCTCAGCCTGTGGCAGTAAAGAGAAACTTTGTGCTGCGTGAGGACAAAGCTGCTAAATCTCCTTCTATTTTTTTAAAATCACTAACATTATATTGCGACGAGGGAAAGAAAAAAAAAGTCTCTATTTAAATTTGTTTTTTTAAAATTTTCCTCTTCAGTTGGTGTGTTTTTGGGATGTCTTATTTTTAGATGGTTACACTGTTAGAACACTATTTTCAGAACCTGAATGTAATTTGTGTAATAAAGTGTTTTCAGAGCATTAGCTGTCAGAGTGTATTTTGCAATTTTTGCATATTTGCACGGTTTTGTAGACAACTTTTGTAATAATTACACAGACCACAGGTACAGTGAGAACTACTCAATGTCTTCAAAGGAAATAAATGTGATGTATTGTATTAAAATGAAGGTGATATTTTGTGATGTAGCTGATATAAATTAAAAGCCAGCATCAGACTTTACATACATGTGTAAAACCAGGCTCTCTTTTAAAATTCAAAGAGACTTTTTGCCTGTACATCAATCAGGAGGTAAATAATTTAATAAAAGGTGATCTAGGGGATCCCTGGGTGGCTCAGTGGTTTGGCGCCTGCCTTCGGCTCAGGGCATGATCCTGGAGACCCAGGATCAAGTCCTACATCGGGCTTCCTGCATGGAGCCTTCTTTTCCCTCTGCCTGTGTCTCTGCCTTTCTCTCTCTCTCTCTCTCTCTCTCTCTCTCTCTCTCTCTGTGTCTCTCATGAATAAATGAAATCTTTAAAAAATAAAATAAAAATAAAAAATAAAAGGTGACCAGGATCCCTGGGTGGCGCAGCGGTTTGGCGCCTGCCTTTGGCCCAGGGCGTGATCCTGGAGACCCGGGATCGAATCCCACGTCGGGCTCCCGGTGCATGGAGCCTGCTTCTCCCTCTGCCTGTGTCTCTGCCTCTCTCTCTATCTCTCTGTGACTATCATAAATAAATAAAAATTTAAAAAAAACCTTAAAAAAATAAAAATAAAAGGTGACCTAGCTAAGAGGAAACCTTTGTCTCAAATTATGTATGCAAAAAAGTCCCATAAGTCTAGGTTAGTGCTAATAGTTTTTTTTTTTTTAAAGAATAATGTCATTCAGATTCCCAAGTATTCATAGGAATGCTCAGCTTACAGTGACTACAAATTGCTTTTATAACACCTTTTCTCATAATCCATCTAGGCAGTTTAGTAACCGATAACTTTCCTTTATATAATAATCAGACCCTAGAACCCCTTCTTCAAAATGCCTACTTGCAATTCAGGCATCTCAGTATGTGGCTTGGTAGAGATCTAATTGACCAATCATGACAACAATACAGAGTGCTTTGCAAAAAAGCGTATTAATTAGGATGTCTTTCAGCTATGTTATTTTTAAAAATCTAACTTAGCCTAGATTTTTGTCCCCTCATAATTGATACCAAAGATGATCTGATTGAAATATTTGTCACTTCCCATGTATTCACCTTCTTGTTAAAGCTTACTTTGGGCATCCTCCCCAAGTGGAGACTTCACCCTTTTTTCATTCCTATTATCTTCCTTCTCAAATGAGAAATACATTTTCCTGCCTTGACTACTCCTTTATGCCCCTTTCAATACATCAGTGGTAAATATGTAAATATAGAATGACAACACTATTCTGAGGTATATGTGCCTGTTCATTGTATCACACATATTTTTATTTTAACATGAGAATTAGTCCAGTACCCCCAAGATACATGTTCCAAAGGTTGACTTTGATGCTATTCAAGTGTGCTTCCACTGAGGAAATTAGTTGACTTGCCCTACGGTCATCCTTTGTGGTGCAATATTTGACCATCTGCTCCCAGTGGCTACTTTTTAAAATGTTATCTACACCTAATCTTGTTCCTAAACAGTTTATAGTGACTTAAGTGGATGCATAAAATGAATAAAAATGATAAGTCATGAGGAGGTGAAAAAGAAAAAGGAAGAACAAAGATAAAAATGGAAATATTAATACAGAAGTATTTCCTATTACACCTGCTCAGGGAGAGAATTTGGCTCTAAACTTTCTAGCAGCTCGTTAAATAAAACTTTGTTACATAATTCATGAGTCTATTAAACATTTAGAATTTCTAATTTTAAGGCCAGAAAAACTTGCCCCCAAGTACCTTTTGAAAGCAGCAAGATGTCATTAAAGTCTTCAACAAAGCCATAGAGTAGACGAATACATTTTGCAGGTCTGTTTTTACATATGTCACTCAATATAGCATGAAGCATTTTATGCCTAATATAAACAAATGGCATGATTGGAAATGAAGATTCAAAAAAAGAAAATCTGCAGGGGCGTTACAATCCTGTCCTACTACACTACCCTTATTCTACTAACGTTTAATTAAAGATGGTTAGACGAGAAATGAATGAACTGCATCTGCCTGCAAGCAGGATCTCTGCTGATTATTGTTGTTAGCTGAACTTCACTTATTGAGACCCTTACGGATTGCGCTGCCTGGGAAACGCCTAAGGAAGTGGACCCCATCCCTGGCTTCAGACCAGAATCATCTGGAGACTTTAAGAAAAAAATGGGCATTCCTTCCAGATATCCTGATTTTGTTGACTTCGAGTAGGATATTGGCATAGGTCATGCTTTTTCATTTCTTAGGTAATTCTAATGCACATCGAGAATTGAAAACCACTGTCTTTGAGAATGGCTATTCTACTCTGCCAATTTCTATGAGTAGACAGCTAAATTTTCACACAAATTATGGTTTATAGATGTTTGGAGAAAGAAGATAGGGTCTGAAGTATCTTAATTTGACCATTAGGACCAAGATCTGAAGTGCGTTAATTATTCAATGTTTTAAATTGGATAATTAAGATAGGCATAATTGACTTATTAAAAAGGCAAAGACAAACAGCTGGGCTTTGATTTTTTTTTTTACATTAATTTATCTAGAGAGTATTATTTGGGAGGTAAAAGAATAGCACTGTCATTTACTGAGTTAGCCCTGAATTACCATATCCATAAAATCTTTCATTCTAAACTTGCTTCTTAGTTTATTAAATTAGCATATTCTTTTTCAAAATTCCCATGCATTTTTAAAATCTCTCTCGAATGCTATATAAATTGAGTATTTAAGTAGCTAAATGACAAGGGAAGTCATAGACTACGTTTTGGGGCTTATTCCCCAGACTGTCATTTACAGTCTGGGATTAACTCAAAGTTGATGCCCAAGTTGATGTTGCCTATAGCATACATCTCAGACTTCAGTGAATATAAGTATCAAATGTGAGTACTTATTCTTAGAGGACTAACTCTTGGTCTCATTCCCAGAGTTTCTGATTCACTACATTAGGTGGGGCCTATATCTCTGCATTTTTAAGAAGCACACCTGGTGATTTGTACCCAGGTGTTCCATGAACCATCTCCAGGAAACTGAGTCCTATAGAGAGTATCTAAGCCTTAAAACAATTACTAGGCACACAAAACCATCTTCTCAAATTTAGTCTCTGTAGAGTGAGAGGCCCAGAAGTCATTGACCCCACTTCCTCAAACTCACACCACAAAAACTGCAGGTGCAAATTATCTTCATGGCCAGAATTTACCTACCAGCAACGTCTCCCTTCAGTTTCCTTAATACTGATTATCCCAAAGACAAAATACAAGTGATGTCCTCCACAGGCCACCATGCTAGTCTTATTTTCTCTCTTTTTTAAGATTTTATTTGTCTATTCATGAGAGACAGAGAGAGGCAGAGACATAGGCAGAGGGAGAAGCAGGCTCCCTGCAGGGAGCCCGATGCGGGACTCGATCCCAGGACCCCAGGATCACACCCTGGGCCAAAGGCAAATGCTCAACTGTTGAGCCACCCAGGCATCCCCCTGCATCATTATTTACTTAAGGGAATATATTCATTCTATGGAATATATTAATGATGATAAAAAGGACTCCTCCTGATAGCCTTAAGATTTTTGAAACACTAAAGCACAAAGATGTCAATCATATATCTAAACTAAAGGAACAACAGAAGAAACATGTATTTTCTATGCTCCAAAACTGAATACACAATGTACCATCATAGGGAAGGGGTTTACCAATGAAGACTTAATAATAGAGTGCTCAAGTTCAGACATATGAAGGAAGACTATGAAATAGACAAGTTTATAAAAACAAGTTTGACAACAGAAGAGAGAACACTTTTCTTTTCTAAGCAAAAATGCATTTTGTCCTACACATGTAGATACATAACCTGAATAAATCAGTCATTTGAGAATGCTCTATTTATCTCCTCTATTATACTAATATTATTCTTTATGTCTTTAAAAATAAGTATTGTCCAGGAACTGAAGTAAGCATGCAAATGGATGAACAGCACAAATGCACTAGTTCTTACAATTAATTTCCAGATAAGAAGGTAGTGTTATTCAATAGCACAGCCCAGTCTTAGCCAATATTGAGTTTGAAAGGAACACTGGGTTAAGATCAGAAAAATGTGAAATTCCAAGTACTAGATTTGATTATATACCATTGTATTAGGCTTCTTTAGTCATAATTGCAACTCAGTTTTAAGAACAATTCATACTAAGTAATAATAATGATAAATAATAATGAAAATAATGATCAAAAATTAATTTATCAAGATGTAGTATTATTATTTATTAATTCACGTAACCAAAAAGCTCAAGCATACCTAGATCCAGAGACTCAGAAGATGCTATCAGGAATTTGCCTCCCTTCATTCCACAGTTTGTCTTTCTTCCATATAAGATTTCACTTCAATGTGCATTCTCCACCCATGTGGCAAAAAAAGGTGGCAACCAGCAGCTCTGGGTTTAAATCCTACCAGCATTAACTCAGAGTGATATCTTCCCTTCCTAAAGAGTTCTAATACATTGACTCACTGGCATGATTTCATTCCTATGCAACTTCAGAACCAATCACCCTAGGCAGGGAAAGTGTGATACATAGAACTAGGGCAGAGTTGCATCCCATAGTAACCACAGTGATGATTTATGGAGAATTTTGTTTCCCCAAGATAACTTCAGATACAATTGCCAGTTGAATAAGGATAGATTCTGGTTAAGGAAAAAATAGGCATTAATGTTACATTAAGACTATAAATCACTTAACCATGTTTTTTAGATAAAGAGGTTTACAGAAATGGCCACTTGTGTGGTGTTTAAATTATTACATTAAAAAGGGCCATTGAGTGATTGTACCAATGTATAAATGAAGATAGTGTCAAATTCCCACAAACAATACTGAATACAAAGAGAAGTGTTCAATTTTGACCTGTTACAATAACAATGACAATCAAAAATATATAAAAAACCAAGAGCAAAGATTTGAGACCTAAGAGCTATATTTTATACTATCATTTTTACTCATCTTGGGTTGATAGAAACAGGTAGCTTCCAATCAATAAAAGGGATAGTTGCCTTACTTAGAAAAGATAAATCACTGATGTTCAGTCAATACTACTCATTCTGAAACAAACAATTATGATGTCCTCTGAAAATTTCAAAGCTGTAGAAATACTGAAGACTATTATATTGAACACACACATATCCTTCACTTAGTTACCAGAAATTAACATTTTGCCATATTTGCTTTCTCTTTCCTGCAGGTGCACACACGTGCACGCGCCACACGCACACTCACACTAATTCATCTCTGTTGAACCATTTGAGAATAAGTTGAGGACATCATAAAATTTACTCTCAATACTTCAACACGTATCACCTAAAAACTAGGCATTCGCCTACATAACCACACCACCATTGTTATGTGCAAGAATTCAACACTAATTCCTTACTATCCATCAATATGTAATCCACATTTGGACCCACAATTTTCCTAAAATACCCTTTGGAGCTCTCTATTTTTGATCCAGGATCCAATTAATATTCACATGATGCATTTGTTTCTTAAAATTCTTTTGTCTTTTTAATCTAAAGGAATTCTTTTGCCATTCTTTTTCTTCCAAAACATCAACACTTTTAATAGTGTAGGCCAATAACCCTGCACAAGGGCTCCCAGTGTAACTTCATCTTTTTCCTCAGGATTGATTTATAACTTCAATAATGCCTACCTCCCACTGCCTCATATTTGAGAGGCACACAATATCAGTTCACCCCATTATTGGTGATGCTACATTAGATCACTTAATTTTTTTTTTTTTTTAAGATTTTATTTATCCATGAGAGACACAGAGAGATGCAGAGAGAGAGGGAGAGATACAAGCAGAGGGAAAAGCAGGCTCCATGCAGGGAGCCCAACATGGGACTCGAACCCGGGTCTCCAGAATCACACCCTGGGCTGAAGGTGGCACTAAACCGCTGGGCAACCTGGGATGCCCTGGATCACTTAAATAAAATGATGTCCAGGGTGCCTAGGTGGCTCAGTTAGCTAAGTGTCTGCCTTCAGCCCGGGTCATGATCCCAGTGTCCTGGGATAGAGCCCTGCATCACACATGCTCTCTCAAATAAATAAAATCTTTAAAAAAAAATAAATAAATAAAATGATGTCCAACAAATTTCTCCATTATATATGTTCCATTTCTACTTTGCCTTTAGAAAGTGTTTCTGAGAGAAAACACTTTTAAGGCGATGTGTATAGCTATTCCCCAACAAACTTTAACCCAATGGTTTTTGTATCCTTTGATGATCTTTTTCTGAATTTATAATTTGGGGGGAGTTCTTAAAAATAATGACTTTTTAATTGCATTATTCTGTCTTCATTTATTACCTGGCATTCTTCTGTAAATGACTCTTACTTACTCTCACCTCAATAAATATCGGTAGTATCTACTCAAGAACATAAAACAATCCCCTCATTTTACTTACAATCAATAGGATACATTCTCCAAACTCATGGCACAAACATAGTCAAATACCTTTCATTATCCTACTTAAACTGCTTAGGTCCTTACCTTTCTTATTGACAAACAGGAAGCTATCAACCTTTTGATAATTGGCTTCCCTCTCCTTTCCTTCTCTGAAGTGGTCAGAAAAATCCAGATCCTAAAAGGAGAACATGGAGCATGGAATCAGCAGGTTTGCACATGTACCAGAGCCTTATTCAAGTCTGAGTTGTCCACACTGTAATTGCTTCTTGCTGCCTCATAATGTCACTGTTGAATATTGTCTTCTATGTCAGTCCTAAGAGCTCCCCAGCTGGCCCATAGCTGCTCCAATCCAGATCACACCCCAAGATTGCTACAGTTGGCCTTTGAGTGCCCATGTTTTTAGTGCTGGGCATTTTTAGTTCATGCACACAGCCACCTTTCCAGCTGCTGATAGGCCCACAAGTCCTGGGTCAGGGCTAATCCTCCTATCTATGCCTACAGCCACAGAACCATCACCTCCCTCTCTCCCTATAATCCATACTAGAGGTCAGAAGTTCTTCCTCTTAAACTCTCAAAGTCACAGAGTTCCATCAGCCCTTTTGTTTTTCTTTAATGTGCTAAGAACACTTAACATGAGATCTATCCTCTTAAGAAAATTTGCATACGTGACATAGTGTTGCTACCTATAGGCACGGTGTTGCACAGATCTCTAGAACTTATTCATTTTGCATAACTGAAACTAGATACCCACTGAGTAGCAACTCATCATTTCTTTCTCCCTTAGCCCCTGACAACCGCCATTTTACACTCTGCTTTGTGAGTTTGACTATTTTAGATACCTCTTTACAGGGAATCATTCAAAATTTGTCCTTCTATGACTGGCTTATTTCACTTAGCATAATGTCCTCCAGGTTCATTCATGTTGTTACAAATGGCAGGATTTCCTTTTTTTTTTTTTTTTTTTTTTAAGCCTGAATAGTATTCTATTATGTATTTATACCACGTTTTCTTTATCCCTTCTTCAGTCGATGCACATTTATTTGTTTCCACATCTTGGGTATTGTGAATAACCCATCAGCTTCTTTACCAGATATGGGGACTGACTGTTGGCCATCTATCCCTTTCTAAGAGAGACTTCCTGGTGAGTCTTAAGTGTCCCAACCCGACCTAGCCAGAGTAACTTCCTTCCATGATTCAGAAGTAATTTCTGACAACTATTTGTCATTAGTAAGCACTGTTGAATGTCTAACAAGCAAACAGCTCTTAAGTTCTCGGGACACAGTGGTGAAAGGCAACATCCCATCTCTGCTGGAATTTACACTGTAGTATGTACATTGTTTTCTCTTTTTTTCTTATTGAAGAAGAGAAAAAGACAAATGTATCCCTGGCTACATACCCTATAACATACATTTATAGATAATTTTTTTTTAGTAAGAAACAAAGAAAGGCATTGGCCAGTCTAGTTATACTAATCCCAATGCCTCTTTAGATTGATTTAATTCCTGGAAATTTGATTTTTTCCATTTATTTTCTCTTATGCCATTATATTTCCTAGATGTCACAGAAATCTTTAATAAGAGTTTCACATTTCTGGGGCCTTGTTCTGAGCCTTGTCTGGTCTTCATTAAAAAGGAGTGGCTCCTTCCTTAAAAATATTACTATTGTTCTCAAGTTGTCATAAATGTGTACCCAAGTAATCCATTAAAGATTAAATAAATGAAAAGGCAAAAAATTCATTCAACAGGCATTGATTAAGCTTCAGTATGTGCAAAATGCAAAGATAAAAAAAAAAGGCCTTTAAGGATTTGTAATCTAGAGAGGGAACTAAAATAAGCCTGTCAATAATTACAGTATAAGACGTAAGAGGAATGTACGCAAAATGCTATCAAACTTCTGACAGAAGAACAGAGAGTTTTCATAAAAAAGGTGAAATTTGAGTAAAGAGAGGAGAACTAAAGGACAATGCTGGTTATATTAGGGGATTAGCAATTGGCTACAGCTTAGGGTAGTTTAGGGGTACAGTGATAGAAGGGCTGGAAGCCAGGCTGGCTCAACAGAGGGTTTCAAAACCATTAGGAGTAATTGGGATTTGACTACATTTGATATACTTGATTTTATCACACATATGAATTTACTCAAGACTGCTAGTAAAAGTAAAAAATAATTACATTCTTATTGAATAGGACAAAGAAAACAGATTATACTTGTAATGAAATCTCAAGTTATTCCAAATTCATGTCCCTTACCAGATATTTGATTTGCAAATACTTTTTAAAGTCTTTTTCTAAAGATTTTATTTATTTATTTATTTATTTATTTATTTATTTATTTATTTATTTATGAAAGAGACTGAGAGAACAAGTGGGGGAAGGAATAGAGGGAGAAAGACAAGCAGACTCCATACTGAGTGGGGAACCTGATACGGGGCTTGGTCTTATGACCCTGAAATCATGGCCTGAGCCAAAATCAAGAGTCAGATGCATAACTGACTGAGACACTCAGGTGCCCCGATTTGCAAATATTTTATCTCAGTAAATGAGTTATAGCTTTTCATTCTCTTAACCTTGTTTTTCAAAGGGTTTTTAATTGTGAAGTAATTTATTATATTTTCCAACAGGTCACAAAATTTACAGAAATCTTTAGGAATTTCACTAAGGGGGCAGCCCCGGTGGCGCAGCAGTTTAGCGCCACCTGCAGCCTGGGGTGTGATCCTGGAGACCCAGGATCGAGTCCCACATCGGGCTTCCTGCATGGAGCCTGCTTCTCCCTCTGCCTGTGTCTCTGCCTCTCTCTTTGCTCTCTCTGAATGAATGAGTAAATAAAATCTTAAAAAAAAAAAAGAATTTCACTAAGGCTCTGAATTTTGTTTCAACTTAGAAAAGGATGGCAAACACTAGCAGTCCCCAGGGGCTGCTTACTTTTCCAGCCTCATCACAGCCCCATCCCCAACTCCAACTCACCTCATCATCCTCACTCCAAGAAGCCACATTCCACTTCTTTCTCAAATTGCCATGCTCTTACTGTCTTTCCAGGTTCTAGACATGTTTTCAGATGCCTAACACATTTCCCCTATCAGAATTCTTACCTCTCTGGGTATAACTGTGTAAAAATAAGAAAGAACATTATTGGCTCATTGGCTCATAAAAGAAGATCTAGGGACAGAAAAAATAACATGAGATTTCTCTCTCTCTCTCTCTCTCTCTCTCTCTCTCTCTCTCTCATCTGCATCTGTTTTCCTCTATGTTGTTTCATATTCTAGAATGTTATTTCTATGTGACATGAAAGATGTCTCTGGTAGGTGTCTGAAAATTTTCTCCATATCACCACCTCCACAAAAAGATTCAGAAACACAAGAACACTAGTGTTTTCTTTTTCAGAAATGACAATAGATTTGCAAAGATACATCCTTGTAGTCCACTCTGTTAGGAGTGAGGAAAGTCTTCCTTGGACCGTGGTCATTTCCACGCTAAGCATTAACAAAGGGAATGGGATTATTTTTATACCACTCAGGCTCATGCATAAAGCTTGGTGGGATGAACTTTCTCTCTAAGTTCCATGACTCCAGAAGAGAAGTGTTACACATTGAAACAAAAGTCAGATACAAAGAGAAATAGAAGAAAATGGTTGCTGAGGAAATAACCAACAATCCACTATAGGCTACCTGTAAAAATAAGTTTAGAGAATAAAATTCATTTATCAATAGATACCTGCTAAGCTCCCAAACCTCAAATAGCTCACAATATTGAGGAAAAAGAAAGCATAAATTCATTGTATTAAGCTCAGTGATGGAAGTAGAGCCAGGAACTTGATAAAGTTTGTAGTCATGGAACATAGAAGGTATATGTTAATGCTCAAAAAAGCATTTATTTTATTTTATTTTTTTTTTATTTATGATAGTCACAGAGAGACAGAGAGAGAGGCAGAGACACAGGCAGAGGGAGAAACAGGCTCCATGCACCGGGAGCCCGATGTGGGATTCGATCCCGGGTCTCCAGGATCGCGCCCTGGGCCAAAGGCAAGCGCCAAACCACTGCGCCACCCAGGGATCCCTCAAAAAAGCATTTAATAGAAAAAAATTAAATAGAAGTTGTTGGTAGAGGAAAATTCTTTCTGCATAGTTCTTCCATAGTTAATTAGCTTTTTAATCACATAAAAGCATCTCTAAAAATCAAATATTGCATATTTGTTCAATAGGTAGTTGATAACTCTTCGTAAGGATACAATTCCAGAGTAACAACAAAAATCCAATAAAAATTCCAAAAAGCAAAGGTTCTGGGTGGCAGTTGAAAGTATGTTCTGAAACAAAGGCTGCAAAATATTGCCTTGGTCCCAAAGTTCCTAGACTGAAAAGAACCTGAATTCTAGACCAAAGTTTAAAAAACATTTTAATGTCATTTTCACATTTGTATACAGTATTTAAATTCTATATTGTGTTAGTTTTCTTAAAATATCTAGTATATCCCTTTCATTATTTAGATAGATTAGAATAGATATGTGTATTATAAATAGATAATAGGTCAATTGATAATTGATTGATAGACTGATAGTCATAGCAGGAAGGGGTGAAAGAGGGACAGAGGGAAGGAGAGATGAAGGTGGCGTCCACATAGATTTCTCAGAGTTCTTCAAGGTTGTTATTACCAGTGCAGTGAATGGCTGACATCTGGTGGTAAAACAGTAAACATTTGCATGGATTTGTGCACTCATAATAAGAAGATACTCAGTGAATAATGGCTGTGTCTTCAAGAAGAATAATTTAAAATGCTGCTAGTCATCCAGTTTTTATGTCTACATCATGCCAAGCACCCAGGTACTTGAAAAGATCTATAATAGCAGGAATCACATAGATAGATACTGACAGTATCCATGTCCTCTTCGCTGGAGTCACTATTCTCTAACCAAAGAACAGAAAACCATGAAATTGTTTAGCTACTTTTTTTTTTTTTACATGAGCCCTTAAGGAGTCAAAAATAAACATAAATAATGTAATTCAAAATCACTTGCCTATTTTGTTAACCTAGTGCCATTTTAAGAAATAAGAGAAAATTAAAATTAGGTTCAGAAAAGTAAAAAAAATTAAAAAATAAATAAAAAATAAATTGGGTGTTTGGTATTGATCCCTGGAAAAGAAGACATAAGCAATAATTCTGCCAAAGGCCATTGTATCATTGGCAAAGAGATTGTTGACCTGGACTGGATCTGAAAACTGGCAGATCCAGTGTATGAGGCTATGGGAATTGCTCATGTTGCACAGCTTTGGGGGTGGCGCTAGCTCTGGGTTTGTGCCCCTGCTCATGAAACAGCTCTTGGTGGTCTATGGCAAGAAGTCCAAACTCCAATTTGCCAGTCTTCCAGGAAACACAGTCATAGTGAAATCCTACAATTCCTTACTGATCACCCATATGACCCTGGATCATTCTCACTGTTCCTTCATGGTCACTGAGGAAGCCATCTACGACATATGTCAGTGTAACCTGGATATCATACATACCAATTTCAATCATTTGATTGGGAAGATCACCACCTCCCAGCAACTTGACAGTACTAGGAACCTGGTCCATTACCCCTGCACCCACTCTCCCCTGGCCACTGACCCTCAGGCATCTCAGCTAAGAAGGCCTATGATGAGCAGCTATCTGAAGCCAAGATCACCAATGCCTGTTTCAAGCCAGCCAGGCAGATGGCCAAGTACGACCCTTGCCACAACAAGTACATGGTTTGCAGCACGTGGTATGCGGGATGGAGGGCAGGGGGACACATCAATGTCAACGCAGGCTTTACCAGCATCAGGGTGAAGTGAAACACAAAGTAGGCATTAACCACAACAAGCCCTCCAACTGTCACCCCGAGGAGAGAGTATGTGTACTGAGCAACACCACTGTCATGGCTGAGGCCTGGGCCTGCCCTGAACCATAAGTTTGATCTCACATAAGCAAGGTGAATGTGTATGCACTAGTACTAGGGAGGAAGACCTGTAGGAAGGAGAGAGGTCTCTGAGGCCCAGAAGAACCTGGCAGCTCTGGAGGACGGTGAGGATTCAAGAGAAGAACAGGCCAAAAAAGGTGAAGGATAGTAGAGTGTAGCTGGCAGCATGGCTGGTGTCAAGTTGTTTACAATTAAATTTCCTCTATTAATTGATCAAAATTATAACACAATGAATACTAAAAGCCATTGAATTTTCACTTTAAATGAGTGGATTTTATGGCATGTTAATTCTATACACTTACACATACACACAATCATATTCAAGCCTGGTAAACCACGTGCATCCTCAAAGCCTGAAGAATCCCAGTTACAGTGAGGCCATTTAGAAATGGCTTCTTATCTTCTAAATAGGAGTCATCGTTCCTTCAAATAATGAATCATTCCCTACCAGGGACCTCACTCATGAACTCCCTAGCTTCACACTTGTGAAAATGCCCTATCGATGGCCTGCTCTATACCCTTCCCCAAGGTGTCCTGCAACACTGCCTTCCTTGCTTACATAAAGGCCCACAGATATGGGAACATTTTTGTTGTATGTGGAAGTCTGTGTCCCCACAGCAGAATTTCTCTGCCTGGTGCTGTCCTCTTGCTGTGTCTTGTCTCACCATCAGATAGATTTAGTGCCTACTTTGGATTTCCTCAGCTCAGGGAGCCTCAGTCTGTGAAATTCAAAACCGAAAAGACAGAAGGCCTCCCCATGGGGAAACAGGTGAATCTAGCTATGGAAGGAACTGAATATGTGTGGGAGGAGAATAGAAAACATTCAGCTTTCTGCTCCTTCACTACCCTCAGTGCCCATTCTGGCTTCCCTACTTACATATGACCAGTCCTTCATCACAGTTGGAATAAAACTCTTTTACCACTGAAGCCAAACACAGCTTCCTCTCCGAGTGAACTGAAATGTCATACTGCTTCAGCAAAGCCCTGTATTCCAATGACCTTGGCAATGTAGGTATCTTAGTAAAATTATAAACTATGCTAAGACTTTCAGGTTCTATTATGTCCTGACTGGAATTCAAAGGAAGATTTAGAATTGAAGACTAATAACTTCAAGTTTGTGAGGTAGGATAGGACATATTCCTAAGAATTTCTGATACTTATTCTGGGGGGGGAAAAAAAAGTTCTCTCTTCAGTTTTCAAATTGAAAATGGAGGTAAAAATAGGAAAGTGATATTCTATATAAATTACACCGGATTGTCAATTCCTGAGCAGAGACAAAGTGCAATTTGATTACAAAATAATATGTCACTGCAGACTTATGCTCTGTCTCATTCAGTTCCTACTGGCAGATGAGACTAAGATTCTTGAGAACTTGCATGCTTTATTTGTAGTCCCCTAGATTTGTTGTTAGCATCAGCTATATCCATCACAAGGGGGAAGGGGGCCAAGTGCTCTGCTGCCATCATTCATAAAGCTAGGAAACTTGCTTGAGCATGTGTTTGATCTGCCAGGTAATATAAATAACGCCAGAGAGTATGTACAATCAGTCACAGATGCTTTGGATCGCTACCTCAGCAATGATTACCAAGAAATGGGGCAGGTCCATGGCAAGTGCAGATCTTTGTAGCAAAGAGAATATCCTGGCCTCTCCAAGGAACACATATCAATTAAAATTTTATTCTGGAGAGTTCTGAGCCGTGTATAAATGAATGGTGAATTCCTATCCCATGGACTCCAGACTCTACCCAAATGCCTACCCAACAGATCTACTTGAATGTACAACACACATCTCAAATGCGACGTGTTCAAACTGAACTCTTCTTTTCTTCCCCGAATTGTTCTTCCTAGTCTTTTTCATCTCAGTGGCTTCCAGTCCTGCAAGCCTAAAACGTTTAGAGTCATCATAGATTCCTCTCTTCCACTGAACCTTTACTTCCAGGATCAGCAGATCCTGTGCACCTTCAAAATACAACAGGTAACTAACCATTTCTCACCACCTCCACTGCTCAGGGCCATCATCATCTGCCATCTGAATCACCACAACAGTCATGTAACCAGTCTTCCAATGCGCTTTCTCTGTCCATTCTTATTCCAGCTCCCAGAGTGATTATCTAAAAAAATAAATAATAAGTCAGATCATGTCACTTTTCTCAAACACTTTCAGTGAGCTCCTGTATTAGACTAAAGCAGAGTCCATACAATGGCCTACATGGTCAGAAATAATTTATTCTACCCCCAAGCCCTTATTACCTCCTGTTCTACTCCCCCTTACTCTGTTCTAGGTCTCCTGGGTCCCTTCCTATTCCTCAAAACACCAGACACAGAAACACTACAGCATCTTTGCACTTGCTATGTCTTATCTCCGGAATGTTCTTCCCCAGGTATCCACATGGCTCCTTTTCTCACTTTATTAAAAACTTTGCCCACGTGTCACCTTCTTCTGTGAGTTGATTTTCTGTGCCCTATTGTTTTTCTGACTTAATCCATGCTTTTTTTAAAATGTAGCTAGAACTTACTCATTCTCACTGCCATTTAATATTCCATTATATTAATATCACAATTTATTTATCCATTCTATTGATGGATATCTGTGGTGTTTCCAATGTTTTGCTATTACAAAACAAAATCCTCTTATAAACATTCCTTAACATATCTCCCAGTGCAAAATTGTGGGATCATGGACATGTGCATTTTCAGCTTTGCTATATAATGCTAAATTGTTTTTCTGAAATAGTTGTATCAATTGATACACTCACCAATCATGTATAACTGTATTATCTGCTCTATATCCTTGCTGATATTTTTACTTATTCCCAATATGGTAGGTTTTAAATCATCTTTAATAATGATTTTGATCTGCATTTTTTTCTGGCTATTAATATGTTGATTGACTAAACCAGGATTCCAATAGGGAACAAATGACAAGTTAGGATAGTCAAAGGGAACTAAGTACAAAGATGTGCATGGAATGTAGGAGAACCCAGACTGTCCAGAATAGAGTTTTTTCCACTCCTAGATCCAATAGGACAGGAGGAGGAAAAGGTTACTGGAAACCTAGAATAGAGAATAAAAAATAAATAAATAAACCTAGAATAAAGCAGGAACTTTTGCTTAAAAGAAACAGCTAGAGTGAGGAAGGGATCAAGGAGAACAAATATCTCAACTTCATTCTCCCCCTGCCCCCTCCTTCTGATCTTTAGTCAGGAATCCTCACTGGCTAAATCCAACTGGAAGTCAGAGAAGTTCCCAAAGAATGGGAACTCTGCTAAGGCCAGGATCCTAGACAGAGTACAGGATAAAGAATGTAAAGTTGGTATGTAGGACAAACAAAGGATATTTGCAGGGGCTATTCATGCTCACTTTTCTATCCTATGAGGTATCTCTTTCAGACTTTTGCCCATTTTTATATTAGGTTCCTCGTAGACCAAATCTAGGCCACATTTAAAAAATATATATATAGCTTTATTGGAAAACAGCCACACACACTTGTTTAGTACACATGCTTTTAACTCAGTGGCAAAAAGGTGTAGTTCTATGGCCTGTAAAGCAAAAATATTTACTATCTAGTTAGTTCTTTGTAGAAGTTTGCCAACTAGATGATTATACAACTTCCCTTTTTACTTATGATCATATGGTTTAGCTGGCTATTCTCAAAGTGCACACCCAAATCCATTCTCTGCCCTTTACTGCTCTATTCCCTATAAGGCCTATTTTTATGTTTGCATCCCCAAGTTCCCTTGCCACTGGTTTTTCATGGAGGCTGACAAATGATAGACAGTAACAGAAAATGGAAGAGTGGCAGCCCTCATTGGTCATAGTTCGGACTTATGGTTCTGGCAGAGGATGCGTTCTTCTATGGCTACAAATACTGATGGATAAATCTTCTTCCATAATTCCATCTCTCACTAAGCATTCCTTTCCTTGCCCTTTCATTCCTAGAGATTTCTGGTTACTACTGGTCACCGAAGGGATGTCCAACTATCCCTTATGGGTTCCATTAATCCTTCTTTAAGCTGTTCCTTAAGTTTCCTTCAGTTACAACTATTTTTTGTGTTTCATCTGTTTCTTGCTATGTCTGTTAGAAATGTAGCCATTCCACAGCAACTTCTTGCAAGACACATTTATGAAGGCAAAGGAAACAAACAAAAGCAACAATGAACTATTGGAACTTCATTGAGATAAAAAGCTTCTGCACAGTAAAAGAAACAGTCAACAAAACTAAAAGACAACCTACAGAATGGGAGAAGATATTTGCAAATGACATATCAGATAAAGGGCTAGTATCCAAGATCTATAAAGAACTTATCAAACTCAACACCCAAGAAACAAACAATCCAGTCAAGAAATGGGCAGAAGACATGAACAGACATTTCTCCAAAGAAAACATAGACATGGCCAACAAGCACATGAGAAAATGCTCTGCATCACATACCATCAGGGAAATACAAATCCAAACCAACGAGATCCCACCTCACACCAGTGAGAATGACTAAAATCAACAAGACAGGAAACAACAAATGTTGGCGAGGATGTGGAGAAAGGGGAACCCTCCTGCACTGTTGGTGGGAAGGTGAACTGGTGCAGCCACTCTGCAAAACTGTGTGGAGGTTCCTCAAAGAGTTAAAAAAATAGAACTGCCCTACGACCCAGCAATTGCACTGCTGGGGATTTACCCCAAAGATGTTGATGTAGTGCAATGCCGAGACACCTGCACCCCAATGTTTATAGCAGCAATGTCCACAAATTATAGACATGTTATACATACATAAAAAGTTATACGTACATATATATCCACAATGGAATATTACTCAGCCATCAGAAAGGAGGAATACCTACCACTTACATTGACATGGATGGAACTAGAGGGGGTTATGCTGAGTGAAATAATCAGAGAAAGACAATTATCATATGCTTTACTCATATATGGAATATAAGAAATAGTGAAAGGAACCATAAGGGAAGGGAAGAACCTGAGTGGTGAAAAATTAGAGGAAGACAAATCATGAAAGACTCCTCCTAACTCTGGGAAACAAAGGGTCACAGAAGGGGAGGTGGATGAGGTGGAGGGGTAACTGGGTGACGGGCACTAAGGACATGATGAGATGAGCATTGGGTGTTAATAACTATATGTTGGCAAAATGAATTTAAATAATTTTTTACATGTAGACATTACACAAATTGTTTTTTAATCTCTTTTTTTTATTCATCACACACACACACACACACACACACACACACACACACACACACAGAGGCAGAGACACATCCAGAGGGAGAAGCAGGCTCCATGAAGGGAGCCTGATGTGGGACTCAATCCAGGGTCTCCAGGATCACGCCCTGGGCTGAAGGCGGCACTAAACCACTGAGCCACCTGGGCTGCCCTACAAATTGCTAACACTAAATCAACCTTTAATTTTGGGGATCTATTCAATTGGTATAATGCATATTGTTATAGGTCACTATATTCAGTTTGCTTTTTTATCTTTTGGGTCTTTGTGTTTATCTTTATTTTTTAAATTTTATTTTATTTAAATTCAATTAATTAACATAGAGTGTATTATTAGTTTCAGAGGTAGAGTTTAGCAGTTCATAAGTTGTTGTATTTTTTTTTTTAAAGATTTTATGTATTTATTCATGAGAGACACACAGAGAGAGGGAGCACAGAGACACAGGCAGAAGGAAAAGCAGGCTCCATTGCAGGGAGCTGATGTGGGATTCCATCCCAGGTCTCCAGGATCATGCCCTGGGCTGAAGGTGGCACTAAACCGCTGGGTCACCCAGGCTGCCCTGTATTTGTATTTATGAGAGAATAACCTGTTATTTTCCTTTCTCATTCTGTCCTTTTCAGATTTTGACCATCACGATTATGCTACACTCATGCTGAAATTTAAGGAGTGTTCTTTGTTGAGTCTAGAAAGACTAGAAAGTCTAGAAAGACTCAATAATTTGTGTTAGATATCATTGTGTTTTTAAAACTTGTTATAAATTTTTGGCAAAATCACCTGGCTTATTCTTTCTTTTTGAATCACTTTTGCAAGTTAAATTTTTCTTTTTTTTTTTTTTAATTTTTTTTTTAAATTTTATTTATTTATGATAGGCACACAGTGAGAGAGAGAGAAGCAGAGACATAGGCAGAGGGAGAAGCAGGCTCCATGCACCGGGAGCCCGACGTGGGATTCGATCCCGGGTCTCCAGGATTGCGCCCCGGGCCAAAGGCAGGCGCCAAACCGCTGCGCCACCCAGGGATCCCAGCAAGTTAAATTTTTCAAGAACTTATCCACTTTGTTAAGGTTTCAAGTTTATTGAAACAAAGTCGCAACATCTTTTTTTTTTTAATGTTATTTATTCATGAGAGACACACAGAGAGAGGCAGAGACACAGGCAGAGGGAGAACTCCCCTAGGGAGCCCCATGTGGGACTCAATCCCAGGACCCCAGGATCACAACATAAGCCAAAGGCAGATGCTCAACCCCTGAACCACCCAGGTGTCCCTATCTTCTATCTTTTAATTATATGCCTCATATCAGGTTCTGATCCTTTTTACCTCACAGTATTGTTTATTTATAAATTCCCTAGGCTTATTTCTTCTTAGTAAAATTACTAACTCTTGCCTCAGTTCGTGTCATTATATGTTTACTTTCTATTCCATTAATTTCTATTATCCTCATAATTGCAATCATTCTATTTTCTATAGGCCTATTCACTTGTTCTTTCTTATATTGAATTCATTACTTTATAATCCTTATTTTTTCCAATATAAGCACATAAGTCATAAATTTGCCTCTAAGAACTTGAGTTGTGTCCCACAAAATTTTTTAAGCAGCTTTTTTTTTTTTTAAGCAGCTTTAATGAGACATAGTTCACATACTGTACAATCTACCCAGTTAAAGTGAATACATTAAGAGTCTTTGGTATATTACATGATTAACTTTATGGTAAAATATATATAATATAGAAGTTGCCATTTTAGCGGTACCTGGGTGGCTCAGATGGTTAAGCATCTGCCTTTGGGGCAGGGATCATGACCTGGGGCAGGTCATGATCCCCAGGTCCCAGGATAGAGCCCCACATTGGGCTCCCAGCTGAACAGGGAGTCTGCTTCTCCCTCTGCCTCTGCCCCACCCCCCTGCTCATGCTTGCTCTGTCTCTCTCTCTCTCTTTCTCTGTTTCAAATGAGTAAATAAGATCTTTAAAAAAAAGTTGCCATTTTAACCATTTGAAGTATACCATTCAGTGACATTAATTACATGTACAGTGCTGTGTAACCATCACCACTATTTCCAACATGTTTTCATTACTTTAAACAGAAGCTTTGTAATCAATAACCATTAACTCTCTTTTCCCCCCTCCCTCCAACTCTAGTAACTACAGATCTACTTTCTATCTCTATAAATTTGTGTATTCTTATATTTTCTTAAATGAAATCTTACAATATTTGTCCTTTTTGACTTATTTCATTTAGAATAATGTCTCTAAGGGTCAATGGTGTAGCAGTACACCATTGTACATCAAACTCCTTTTGATGGCTAAATGATATTCTATTGTGTGTATCTACCACATTTTGCTTACCCATTCACCTGCTGGTGGACACTTGGGTTGTTTCCACCTATTGGCTATTGTGAATAATGCTGTAATTAACACTGGTGTACAAATATGTCTTCTAGCTTTCAATTCCTGTGGGTATATACCTAGAAATAAAATTACTGGGTCATTTGGTAATTCTGACCAGCGTTTTGAAGACCAACCAAACTGTTTCCCTCATGACTGCACCATTTTACATTCCTATCAGCAATACACAAGGCTTCCAATTTGTCTGCATTCTCAATACTTGCTATTTTCCATCAAAAAAATATTACAGCCATTCTAGATATGAAGTGATGACATCTCATTGTGCTTTTGACTAATGACTAATTATGCTTTTCTCCAGTGACTAATTATGTTGAGTATCTTTTCCTGTGCTTTCTGGCAATTTGTGTATCTTCTTTGGAAAAATGTGTAATAGAGTCCTTTGCATATTCTTAAATTGGGTTGTCATTTTGAGTGTTTAATTGTGGGTTTATATGTTATTATTTTTTTACGTTACATTACATATAAAGGAGCCATTACCTCTTCAACCCATAACTACTTCAGGTAAAATTAGAAATTGTTAAACATAACTTGTGATGGGTATGGCTTAGAGGTCTAACTCTAAGTCCTATTCTGAAAGCCTAGGCATATTCGCCATGGATTTATTTCTAGCTATGACCAAGTCACATAAACCACCACTATGATCATTTTATCATTATTTACCACATAAAATTGAAAAATGAATAATACATGTATATATTTGTAAGGATGAAATTCTAAATAGAAAGAGCAAAACCCAGAACAAAATACTGCTCATAAGCTCAGAGACTATAACTTTTGTATTATGATGCAATAGAAAAATGTGATTCTGGAGAAAGAGAATCACTCCACTTTTTTTCCCTCCACAGCAGTATGAAAATGGTATAGGGGAAAGACTAAAGTCAGACTCCTTTTCCTTTAGTTTCTTTTCCATTCTCCACTTCAATTACTGAGAACTTTCAGAACTAACAGAGGCTTCTTTGGGCTATGGAGGAGGAGAATGAAGTTGTCTTTGGCTATCTGGTCTCCTCCAGTGACCCACCAGGCCAAGGAATTGGCCCTCCTGTGTACTCCTCACAAGGACCTTCAAAGTTTGGACCATGAGGTGGTCAAATAAGGGAAGTCCCCTGGTCCCAGTGCTGCTTAATTTCTAAACAAGTTATGGGTGGGTACACAAAGGAAGTAACATTAATGGGCATAAGGGAGCAAGAAAGGGGGTGAAGAGAACGTTTAGGGATTAGAGGAAGCAAAAGAATTTTGCCTGGGCCTCAAGGCCAATTTAGATACTTTTTAATTTGATGTCACTGAATTGATCTTTGCCTGCTTAACGCTAACTGTTAACACTGCATAAGGCTAGCATTTCCCACTTAATAAATGCACTTGCAAAAAACAAAAGTTTGAAATATGTTTGCCTTTTAAATGCTTATTTTTTATTTTATTTACTAATTATACTGTTCAGAAATTCCCACTGGAAGTGACATAGTCCTTTTAGGACCTGTGAACAAAACCGTTAACAACTTTCTATGCAGTCCAAAATAAGCAGAAGAGAGCACTTTTTTTTTCTCAAGGCTTAACACAGGGAGCCAGACAAGATGCCTGTGCAAAAGGCTACCAGTGAGATGGTAAGATTTTTAAGATTGGATGTGAGTAAACAAATGTATTCATTAAGAACTACAGGTTACTACTTTATTATATCCTATTGGAATGTAACTCTAGGAGGGTAGGGAGTTTTGTTTCTCACTAATATAACCTCAGTGCCAGAACAGTACCTGAAGCAGAGCGGGCATTTGATACATACCTTTTCTGAGTGTATGAATGAATCCCAAAGCTAAATATGTAGTAAATTGTCTTTTATAAATCTTAGTGGTTTGCTTTTTTTCAGATGGTCATATAAGAAAATTTTACATTGAAAATGTTAATCATGATATTTAAAAATACCTTTTCAAGCCAAGATTATTATTCTCATTTAAAATACATTTTTTTATTTTTTTTATTTTTTATTTATTTTTTTTTAAAGATTTATTTTTATTTATTTATGATAGTCACAGAGAGAGAGGCAGAGACACAGGCAGAGGGAGAAGCAGGCTCCATGCACCGGGAGCCGGACGTGGGATTCGATCCTGGGTCTCCAGGATCGTGCCCTGGGCCAAAGGCAGGCGCTAAACCGCTGCGCCACCCAGGGATCCCTAAAATACATTTTTTTAAATTGTAGCTCAGCATCTCCTTTTTTCTACAAGATCATGTTATTAAGTGTTCATCAAAATACCACAAGGTGGCATACAAAACCTCAAAAAGACATTTCTGAAATTCTGTCAAAATTTTACTACATACTTAATAGAAAAACCTCCCTAAAATCCAGGCAAAAGAGACCCCCAGCCCTGGACCCTTTGCTTGAGGGCTAGGTTCTATGCCACTCTAGCATACATCCCTACCTACAGGGTGAGACCACCACAGAGCCCAGGGGGCATGTCCCTCCTCACCTGGAAAACCTCCTGCAAGGCCTTTCTGCTCCATCCCAGGAGGACAGATGAAACTGAAGAGCACATTCCAAAAGTCTGGACTGCTCAAGCAGCACCTCTGCAGGAGCTGGGGTGGGTTGTCCTTGGGAGATGGCACTGGGACAAGGAGGGCTCTCGGAGTCCATCTCTCCCTGCTTTGAACTCCTTAGTGCAGGGCTTGAGCAGTCCAAGAATCCTGGGAACCTTAAGAAGGCATGTTTGCCAAGGTAGGAACAGTTTGTTAGTGTGATTTATGACTTCTGATTATTCTGATTATTTATGACCTCCATTTTCAGTGACAGGGCCCTGCAAACATTAGAAACAAGGCTGTGGTATATAATTTGTTGATATATTTTTTTTAATTTTTATTTATTTATGATAGTCACAGAGAGACAGAGAGAGAGGCAGAGACATAGGCAGAGGGAGAAACAGGCTCCATGCACCGGGAGCCTGATGTGGGTTTCGATCCTGGGTCTCCAGGATCGTGCCCTGGGCCAAAGGCAAGCGCCAAACCACTGCGCCACCCAGGGATCCCAATTTGTTGATATTTTTGTGTATATTTGCTTACAATCTGTACTTGGAATCTCTGCATTAGAATTCTAAAATTTTAGTAACAAAATCAGTGGCTTATTTGAATGGCTTGTATTGGCTATTTATCAGGGGGTAAAAACAACTTTCATCAAAACGGCCTACAATGGAATTTGTAAACAAATGTTAAGTACGGCAGCTATTGCAGCTTTCTACCACTACTTCAGTTTTCCTCCTTCCAGGAAAGAGTAGAACTGTATTTACCTATCCCTTGGTGTCAGTTGTGGCTATGCAGCTAGTTTTGTTGTGTTGTTGTGTTAAAACTCTGGTTTAGATTCTTCTTCTAATAATTTTGAGATGCAACTCTCAGATCATAAAATTCATCCTTTTAAAAGTGTACAATTCAGTAGATTTTAGTATTTTCAGTTATGCAAGTAACACCGTTAACTTTACAACTTTTGTACCATTGTCACAAAAAGCAACTGGTACCCGTTGGCAAAGTATGACTAGGTTTGACCACTGCAATTTGAGTATGAAGGTTGTGCATCACGCTCAGCAAGTCTTTTCACAGCTAGTGGTGGGTTCCCCACATTCTCCCCTTGCCATGGTGGGTGGTGTATTCCATAAATGAGACTCTATCAACCTGCATCTTGGAGGATAAAAATAGAGCCAAGCTCTTAACGAACCAAGAACGTGGCTAAGAAATAAAGTTTCACTGTGTTGAGTCACTAAGATTTGGGGGTGCTCCATAGACACAGCATAGTATGGCCCATGCACACTGGATTAACGATCTGATCAGAAATTCAAGGGAGAATTTTTCAAGTGCTTGAAATTGTAATTCAGAAAATTGTAATTAGAAATTGTAATTAGAAAATGACTCACTACTAATTACCGTCTTACAATGAAAAAGAGGCTGATTTTGAATGATTATTGAAGGAAAGCCACTTCATCTGAGCTAAGAAAAGGACACTTCGCCAAATATATTTACCATCGAGGATCCAATATGACTCCATTACGAACTTTGGTCTGCTGATGGGAATGTGATAGTTACCACTATTTGGGACAACTATGCTTTAAGGTTTCTTTTGGAATCCTACCTGTAATTTACTTGGTCTCTGGCATAAGATAAAACCCCAGAATGAATTTTTTTTTCTTTCAATCATTTATCCTTTAGCCTGTATTAAACAGAATTTAATCTTTCTTAAGTAATTGCAATATCTCAGGTCTCCATTTTCAGTATCCCATCACTGTTCAGCATGGTTGACATATAAAATGAGATATTCTGTAGATCTTAAGGTATGTTCTATTGTTTTTAAAAGATATTATTTATTTATTCATGAGACACACACACACAAAGGCGGAGACATTAAGCAGATCATAAAATCCATCCTTTTAAAGTGTACAATGTAACGTGTAAAGCAGGCTCCCCGTGGGGAGCCCAATGTGGGACTCGATCCCAGGACTCCAGGATCACAGCCTAAGCCAAGGTAGATGGCTCAACCACTGAGCCATCCAGGTGCCCCTGCTCTATCAATAATGCTACTAGCACAGTTTAGGTTCCCATTACTCATCATCATTGCACAATCATATCAACTAATCCCCATTCTTTTCTTCTCTCTTCCTCTAATCTTTATTAGCTGCCAGATTAAAAATCCTAAAACGTAGTTCTGCTCATGACTTTTCCCTATACAAAAGCCTTCAGTAGAAGCTCTTGGGCGGCTCAGTCAGTGAAGCATGTGACTCTTCATCTTGGAGTAGTGAGGTCAAGCCCCAGGCTGGGGGAAGAGCTTACATTAAAAAAAAAAAAAAAAAAGTAAAAAGCAAAACCAAAACCAAACAAAAAACTTTTAATAGCCCTCAGAGAATAAAAAAATAATTTAGCTAGGTATTGTATTGCTTTGCTAGGACTGTCATAACAAAGTACCACAGACTGGATTGCTTATATAAAAGGTTATTTATTGCCTCACAGTTCTGGAGGCTACAAATCTGACATGAAGCTATTGACAGAGAGGATTTCTCCGGAGGGCTATGAGGAAGAATCTGTTGATACCTCTTCCTTAGTTTTGGGAGGTTTGATGGCAATCTTCGTCATTCCTTGGCTTGTAGACGATCATCCCAGTCCCTGCCTTCTCTTCACCTGGCACTGTCCTTGAGTCTGTGTCCAAATTTCTTCCTTTTATAAGGACATCAGTCATATTGGATTAGGACCCAATTTTACTCCAATGTTACTTCTTTTTAACTAATGTTTACACCTGCAATAACCCTGTTTCCAAATAAAGTTACATTCTGAAGTACTAGAGTTTAGGAATTCAACACAGCAATTTTGAGGTGCACAATTCAAACCGTGACAGTATTCAAAGCCCTCCACAAGGTTCTCTACTTCTCTTTTCAGCTTTATCCTCCCGTCTCACTATTTCACCTTATACCTGAGGTACTGCAGACAACAAAAAGCCCTGCCTTTCTGTGAGTCGTTACAATACTTTTGTATTCTCATCACATCCTGTGCATTCTTCAAGGTCAAGCTCAAGTTTTCTATCTAGAAGTAATTTCTCTCTTTTGTGATTCCCTATGTGTATTATTTATACTTTTCTCTAATGGAATTCGCCATGTAATTTGTAACTTGTATTATACAAGGCTTATGCAATTTATAATCCTTATCAGACTGTAAGCCCCTTAAAAAGAGGAGACACATCTTACTCATTCTTTAATTTTCCCACAGAATTTTTCAAAGTGCTTTATAACAAATATTTGTTGAATAAAGTTATAAACATCATAGAGCTTATAGTTTAAAATCTCTGGTATTAGTTATTTTATCATTATTACTCCTTTAAGATTGCAGAAAAAATCTTATTAGTGGGTACTTTTGACTTTAATATATATTATGGAAATGCACAAATGTTTTCAAACTAATATATAGATTCAGATACAAATTATGAGCCTAGGAGGTGAAATTATCAATATCCTGTAAGAGTCCATTAAACAACTCCAAATTCTTTCCTACAATATTATTTTTAAAAGTTGCAATGACACAGAAAGAAGTTTCACTTAATTCATTGTTATAGTGGAATAAATATTTATTAATCCCATTCTGGGTAGTTCAAGCTTTTATTTTAAAGGGGCAAAATATCCAAAAAAATATATGGTACCAATACAAGAGAAAGATCTGAGAGTCTTGAGCTAGAGTTTAGTTTCCTTTCTAAGAAGCAACCACGCTCTATACATTTATATGCTTCCTTCCCATATATATATACATATATATATATACACACACACACACACACACATACTGACTTTCAAACATTACACAAGTTTAGATAAATTAAGAGTTATAAAATAAACCTTCAGGATTTAGTCATTCTGAGCGTATCAAAACACTTCTACACAACTTTTTTTGAATGCAAAAGATAAAGATCCAAGGAGTTATACTTTCTAAAGAAGCACTTTAAATGAATTTTGATATTTACTAACTTAAGTACTCAAGGACTTGGTTTGAAGAGTCCAACAGACTGAAAGTCTGCTTTTCAAGAGTACTATGATCTTCTATCAATGGAGAGATTTTGGCATTTCTAAATTCTAAGAGTTCACCATCTTTGCTTGATGTCAGTAATTCATTATCGACTACGCCAATAGTTGCATCTTCTACCAGAATATTCGCTTGGTATGCTCCAACTGGAATTTCAGGAAATCCAATGTAGTCATGATCTGCCACTACTGAACCTTGCAAGAGATAAAGACTATCTGAAAAAAGAAATATGTAAGTTTACCTTTTAGAATAATTAAACATCATTTTAAAATTAAACAATGTTAAATGGGGACAAAATTCCAAGCAATAAAAATTAACTCTAAGATTAACTGCTGGTGAATTCTCCTATCTATTAATACACATGTCAAAGGATGAATAAAATGATACATACATTTGACAGCTCATATACACAGAATTCAGGAAAGACCTCTAAGATTTTAAAAGAGCCAAGTTTTCCTGTTCCCTTGATCTGTCTTTGGCAGGTATACATGAGTGGTTAGAAAGGGCCAAAGATCATGGTAAAGATTAAAAGCAAAGTTATAAAAACTCTATTTTTGATGTTTATGATACACTTATTAATAGGCTTCTGCAAGGTACTCCTGAGTAAATTAATGGAATCTTGAAAGATATTTAATAAATAAAATCCTTACATTTATAACTTTAATCTTCACAGAATCCATATAAGGACAAGAATGTCCAGTTGTTTAAAATTAGGACAATAATATCAAGTTGTTTATAATATGAAATTATAAACATTTTAGTTTATAATAAAATGAAATTAATAGTATCAGGCTTATATGAGTTATCAGAATCAGGCTTATGTGATACAGGTAAGTGGGCAGGTTTATGTGTAAGTAGGCAGTTTACAATGCTTAGCTTATTTAAGTGTAATTTAATACCAAAATGCTCATGAACTTCTAAAGTGTAGTTAAATTCATACCGAAATACTGACAAGGAATTTCCCTTGTCAGCATTTTATTCTACTTTCAGCAAAATTATCATTGCTATCAGAAAAAAAAAATGCTTAATATGTTAACCTGATGGTAAAACAAGTACCATCTTCATGAAAAAAGGTTTATGTACATAAAAGGATTTTTCCCTACCTGATATTTTAATTCATTATAACAAAGAACTCTTCCACCACAGATGATTAACTTCATGGACCCCAGCCTTCTTTTTCTGCATTTTTTTCCCAAAGCATTAATGATTATCTCTAAGATTTTAATAGCTTAAAGAGCCCTCAAATTTTAAGTTCAAGAAATAGCAAAAGGAAGACTAATTGCCCATTAGATTAGAGATCGAAGAAAGTTTCTCAGAGCAGATAAATTTCCTAATAAACCCTAGAACATGATCTTATTCTACCCATTCTCCTACTAATATGTGAAAAGCTCACTGGGCCTGTTCTAATCCCATAAATTTACACACTTAAGAACTTTGGTTTAAAAACTTAAAAAAATGAAAGCCATGATGCTCTCCCATAAGTGGACTTGGGTTTGCATGGGCATGTAGTTTTGACCATTTTGTTCTTCATTAGGCAAAGTATATTTGGTATTTTAATTTTGAGAGGTTTTCCAAGTTTTCTTCCACCAATTCTTATTCATGCAAAAGTAGTAATTAGATTGAAAAGATGGCAAGATATAGGTATTTATGATGAAAACAAAAGTATAGATAATTGAAGGTGGTAAGAAAATGATTTTTGTATGTTAGCACGGGATGAACTGCTGGACAAGTGAACAATTCTGAAGGATAAAAACCAAATTGTGCAACTCATGAGAAGTGCTATTGTCTAAGAACAGCAAGAAAGAGCAAAAACATGATCAATGCACTTGAAACACTCAGAATGTGTTGCTAAAGGTTCAACATCAAAGTTCACTCTTAGGCTCTTAATACTGGAGAAGGCTAGACACTTATAAGAGAACTTCCAAAGGTTAGGTATGATAAATGTATCACTGGTGAAATTTTTCAAATAAGCCATGGGAATTCCACAGTTTCAAGGCCTGCACAGTGCTCAAAGTATTGGTGATTGCAGATACCATAAATTTAAGGTATTTCCAAAGATCCTTGCAAAAATTCTTTGATGCAGTTTTCTCAGTTTTTTTTTTTTTTGAAAAATATGTCCAGTAAACATGGTATCAACAGGGAAAATGCACATAGCATAGACATGAAGCTCTTAGAAGTTGCCACATTGATGTCCTGGAAATACATTCAGATCTTGAGCTAACCTGTTAGTTATACTGGACTTCAAAACCAATGCACTTTACCAACCGCACTTGTTTCTAAGAGGAGAGCTTCTATGTGTCATATGTGTACATGACTTTATATAATACACAAATTTTTTCTTTTAAATAGTGATAAATTTTAAAGTACCTATTGTAAAAAAAAAACTACTGTAATAAAACTGTAGAGAACAAGAACTCTATACTTGGCAAATTCTACACAAATCACTTTACATGCAATGGAAAATTACTCTGGAGATTTCAAGCTATGTTTGTGTAGAAAAAAAAAAACAAACAAAAAAACCAAAACCAATTCTCATTTATCCAGAAGGTCAAATATGTTTCAACTCCAATATGGTCTAGATCTACTGGAGCCAACAGAAATGCTCTCTAACTTCAAAACAAACTACCAGGTATTATCAGAAGAGACTTTTGAGGTCCTACACATATTATTAAATAATAACTAGATAGAGCAGGTTATATCAAATATATTTTTAAAATTTTCACATATTTCTTGCCTACTTTACTGTGGTTACTAGAAAATTTAAAATTACATTACTATATAACTTTTGCATTTTATATATATCAATTTGACAGTTCTGGTGTAAAATAATCCTGAATTAGGGATGTAAAAAAGAACAAGTTTTGTCCACAAGATACAAAGCAACCATATCATATTAAAACATTTTTCTATTCAGCTGTATTAAAGGATAAACTTTTCTTTTTTCATTCTATTAATTTAATTATCATTATGACATCTGTTTGATGAAAGCATTATTTCAGCTTTGGCCAGACTGAGTAAGCAAGCCTTTAGTTTTTTCCAAGTGGAGGTAAGGTGTTATCACAGCAGTTTAGACATACTTTTCCTTATGTAGTTTTAAGGAGTTAAAAAAAAAAAGGAATTAAGAAACAAATTTTTAAGTTTCTCTAAGGAGAAAAGTAAGTTGAAATTAAAGTCTCAGAAAAGTCTGAGTGATTTGGATTAATTTATTTCGTTAAACATAAAGAAAAGTACATGGTTTTAGAATACTAAATTTCCTTATTCTGAAGAGGTGATCAGACTAATTCTATATACAGCCAGATAATTCTAAAACTTTTAGAATGTGTTGATACAATGGATTATCCATCCTTTCTTATGATAAAATCATGACAGATTACTGTAATTTGGTATTACATAATTGCCACATTTATAAAAATAACCAATACTAACAACAGAGAACTGAATGACTCTCAGTTTAGAGATTACACAACTAAGAGCTCAAAGGGAAGTTCTTTGGATAAATTATATTAATAAAACAGTAAATATAATGGGCTTAATAAAGATCTAAAGTTTGTTTTGTTTCATGAATGGAAACCATAAAAGTGGGAGGGAGAATAATGGGTCCCTAAAGATGTCCATGTTCTAAAACTCCCTGGACCTGTAAGTACAGTACCTTACATGACAAAGGAGAATTTGAGAAGTGATGGAATTAAGGTCGCTAACCAGCTGACCTTAAAACAGGGAGATAATTCTGCATTATCCAGGTGGGCCTAAGGACAAGGGTCCTTAACCATGGAAGAGGAGGGAAGAGAGAAGGTTGCAGTGACTGTGATGTGAGGAGAACTCTATCTGTCATTGCTAGCTTTGAAGACAGAGGTAGGAGAACACAAGCCAAGCAGTGTGGGTAGCCCCTAGAAGTTGGAAAAGGCAAGGAAACAGGTTCTCTTTTAGAGCCTACAGAAAGGAACAAAGCCCTGCCAATGCCTAATTTTAGCCCAGTAAGACCTATCTATGTTGGAATTCTAAGCTAAAGAACTGTAAGGTGTTTTAAATCATTAAATTTATAGTAATATGTTATAGCAGCAGTAGGAAACTTATAAAATAATGAAAACCGTTTCATAAACTTTGAAGAGCAATCAGCAGACAGAAATCTATCACAACTCCTACCCAAAATGAAACAATAAAACTACTCAAAATCTATGTTGGATAGAAGAGTCAGTAACATTGTTCTTTTCAGAAGGGAACATTAGGATTATAAAGAGATACTAAGGTATGTCATAAAACTAACTAAAATAATTAGTCTTGAAAAACAAGTACCTGGCATTGAACCAGACAAAATGACATAGGCCTGCTTAAAATAGCCATGAGAAATATTGTTGACCTAGCACTGAATGTGCTCCCTCTACATTATGTTCTAGATAAGAATGGATAAGAAGTTGGAAACAGAGCTTAACTGCTTTGGACAGTGAGTCTTTAAAATAGCTATGCGATCTCACACCTGGTAAGAGTAGCAATGACAAGTACAGACAGAAAATTCAGAGTTCTTTTGGATATACCTCTTCTAAATTTATGTCAAAGAATAGGATTTAAGACATTCAAAGATATTTAGTTTGCATGACATTCAGTTCAAGGACACTTTAAAATCAGCTTCTGAGGTAAAGATTTTCAAGAGAATATGTAATACTGAAGAAAAAGATGGCAGAGATCACATTTATTTTGAATTTCTATAAAGAAAAGAAACACAAAATAAGGAACAAATAGTAATCAAGAACCAGATTCCAGGATGGTTGGATCACATTTCCTTTGGTTAATAAGAAAACACAATTTTACCCATCTAACTCAGATCTCTTACATGTACACTAGTACTAATATTAAAATTTTCCTTATATTACTGGAAGAAATATCTGCAGAGAATTCAAGCATGAGGGAAAAATTAGACTGCCTTTGTTTAGAAACTGTTCTACTCAATTGAATTCTGGAATATGCAGGAGTAGCAAAATGTTTGGCCTCCTTTCTGAGAAAGTCTTGGGCAAGAGCAAATTGCAAAATGTTGAAGCAGATGTAGCAACATTTTAAATGTAAATTTTGTATTAACTAAGGAAGGCTAACATATTAGAAAGGACTGAGTCCTGAATGCTGAGATTAGGGAAACAATCTTGCTAGAGAAGAAAGGACAATATGTACCTGTATAATTTTTTTTCTACTAAACTTACATAAGAAAGAAATCATAAAGGGCAAGTAGTACAAAGAATGAAAGTACCATCTTTCAACAAGGACAGTGAAGAGACTGTGAGCTTTCAGAATTAGAACAGTTCAGGGTAAGTTTACTAATTGAGCAATCAGGCTGTTACAAGCAGAAGGAAAGATACTAAGAGGTTTTTTTTTTGTTTGTTTTTTTGATACTAAGAGTTTTTAAACTTGACAGTTTTGACCCAGATCAGAAGGAAAGTTGAGCTATTTGCCCAACAGCCCTTAAGGGCTTCTTTACCCTAAAGAAATAAGGTTAAGTATAAATACTCTGTATAATATAAATAAGTATAAATATTGTCTCCAAATAATACTGATGCTTTATTTTTCTTTACAGGAAAAGCCAAATTAAAACTGGCTGAGGTACCAATTCACTACCTCTGTTATCCACCTCATATAAACTCTAGGGAATGGTTACAATAGGACAGAACAAACCAGTCTCAAGTAAGTGGGTTTTAATCTGAAAGCCATAGCAAAAAGTCATTTCTCTCTTAATCTCTCAAAGAAAAGGGGTTAAAGAAATCAGGATATCCTTCTGACTGTTCAAAACAACATCTGGGGGCAAGCATAACTATGTTCAAGCTTTCACCTCTCCTTATAGCATTCTGATTACACCCCACTGTGCACCTTTCCTTGTCATAACCTGACTATGGCATAACATAAAAAAAAAACACTTTTTTAAAAGTTCTCTAGTATATTTATCTCACAACAGAATTCTGCATAGTATGTTTGGTTTTGGCATCATTTACCTTAGTGGATATTTCTTTTTTTTTTAATTTTTTTTTTATTATTTATTTATGATAGTCACAGAGAGAGAGAGAGAGAGGCAGAGACACAGGCAGAAGGAGAAGCAGGCTCCATGCACCGGGAGCCCGACGCGGGATTCGATCCCGGGTCTCCAGGATCGCGCCCTGGGCCAAAGGCAGGTGCCGAACCGCTGCGCCACCCAGGGATCCCCCCTTAGTGGATATTTCTTATGCTAAGCCGAGGCACAAAGTGACAAAATGTTGTGAAAGCAAAAATTAAGAAGACCTAATTCTTCCTTCTGTGAAATGGGTCCAATAACTCCTACATGAACTATGAGGTAAATGTATGAAAAGTACACTAGAAATCAGAACCGTATCTCTTAGAAGCCTGACAGTTTCAAGATAGTCATTCTAACAGAACGGAATACCTGGGATCTAAAATTATACCACATTTTATAAAAATGAAAAAGTAAAAGAAAACCTAACTGAGAAAAGAGGTTTTGGTTGGATGGAGGGTGGATTCTTACATTACTTTTAACTTCCCTCCTCATTCACAAAAAGTAAAATGTAAAGAAGTAACAGATATTTACCTTGCTCACTGGACTCTCTTACATAAGGCTTAAGGTGGGACATTTTGATAGGTCTTTTAAGTCTCGTCCCAGTGTTGTCTCTTAGAACAGCACATCCACTTTCTGTAATATAGTCTATGACACAAGGACCAACCCATTCTGACTGGAAACGACCATCCTTCCACCAATTTTTTCTTTGTCTTAAAACTTCATGACCCACTTTTAAATGAAATGGATTTAGTTGCTTTGGTTTCTTTTTAACAATGATTTTGCTTTTATTTAGTTCATCAAGATTGTTGTTCTCCATCTATAAGAGCAAAATAAAAAAGAGAGAACAAAGGGAGGAAAGTTATAGTTTCTCGAAAGTAAATGCAAATAACAAAATGGTTACTTACTAAGATATTATTACAATGTAGACATGAATCTCTATTTAATTCTGAAAAATATTTCAAAACCAGTACCATTACCCCAACTTTGCAAAGAAATTAAACTGAGATAGGTTAAGTAATTTGCCCAAATCAAACGACCAGAAAGCAACAAGACCAGGAATGTGAATTCAGTTCAACCTAATTCCAAAGAACAAGGTATTCCCATTACCGTCTCTCAGAACTTTATAGTTAGTAAGCATACTATGTAATCAAAACAAGCAGAATTTAATAGAAACAAACTTGGCTTATATAACATATGTATGTGTGCATCCATGTGTATGTGTGTGCATGGTGAAATTTTTAAAATTACTTCGTGGATTTTTAGGTTATAGAGTTTTCTATTAAATAGAATCACCTGTCCTGCTGAAGTTGTCTTATTCTCCATTATTTTATCAGCTTCTTTAATTGCACCTAGAATTTTGGCAAACATACTTGTATCATTACCATCTGCTTCATGGAGAATATCTGAAGTCTCAGTCATATATGGATTTCGATTAAACATTTGAAAATACGGTATATTTTTAGTAGGCTCCTATTTTAAGGAAAATGAACAACAATTTGTAATTATTTAAGTAGCCAAGAAACAGTCATAACTTAAAAGTACAGAATAATAAAAAGACACATACCAAGTGAGTTACATTGAAGGCAAATGAAATAGCTGATAGGTGATCATCCCAGTTGTTTGGGTGGTCAGCACAGTGTTTAGAAAGAAATGCCTTTATTGTGCTCGGTGTACTTTCAGTTGGATTAATGGTTTGGGAGGTATGAGAAATTACAATTTGCTTTGTGCCAAACAATCCATACAGTTCAACATTGATCTGAAAAGTATATAAAACAAAGTGGACTTTAAAATTTGTATTTTACTTTTCCCTGACCAAAAGGTTTCAAAAGAACTTGAATCTTGCCTTTTTCATTAACCATAGCCATTCTATATATAAAAATACACATGCTGTATTTAAAACAGCAACTACCATTTACTGAGTGCTTATTATCCACTGGTCAAAACAATAGATGCTTTACATTACTGTTGTTATACCTTACAACAATCATGAGTTACCATTAACCCCATTTTAAAGATAAAAGTTTTGGGAGGCTAGGAGCCTTGCCAAACATACATATACAGCAAGCAAACGGAAGAACAGAATTTAACACTAACTCTGAGTTCATATAACATTTTAATTCAGCAGACAATTTCTCAAACACATACTAGGTCACATAACCCAGTTAACAGTTATGAGACTGGCAAATAACTAAACTTGTATACTCAGTTTCCTCATGCATAAAATGAGGATAATTCTGCCCAGGATTCTTTTGAGAATTATGAGTAGATATCTGTGAAGCACCTACAACAGTTCTTGGCAAGTGTTAGGCACTTTATAACTTATAATGTTACTATTATTATCGTAGTTATATTTATTATCTGCAGGACCTAAGAAAAGTCAAAATGAGTTTAGAAAACTTCTAACTATAAGCCTATAAAACATAAAAAACTTGTTTCCTATCTTATGCCTCAGACCATCTTTTCTTATTATTTTTAACTGGGTAAACTTTTGGTTAATAAACTAGGTCTTTTAAAAGATTGTATTCTTGTTGCCTAATTGTAAGAAGACAAATCATATCAGAGTAACTAAAAAGGTAAAGCTAATAATCACCAAAACCAAAACCACATTTCCCAACCTACCTTGCAGGTAGGAGTAGCTATGTGATACTGTTTTGGTCAAAAGGAAATGTGGAAGTTGTTGGGCTTTTAAAAGTTGTTGGATAGACTCAGTTCATACTAGTTTTTTTTTGTGTCTGTTGTCCTCTCCATTTTTTGTCTGAAATATAGATTTTGTGGCGTAGGCTCTGGCACCCATCTTGTGAACATAAGACTAAGAGTCGTATCTCAAAGATGGTGGAACAGAAGACTGGAAGATTGGATTCCCAAAGACATTCAACCTTGGACAGTTTAGCCTTCTTGTAACTTTTGGAGTATATATATTGGGCAGAAGACAGCAGTTCTCTTCCTTGCAACTAATAAAGTTCCTAGCTGATATATGTACTAATTTTGGCGACCTCCTTTTAATTTTTTTAAAGATTTATTTGAAAGAGAGAGAGAGAAAGAGAGAGCATGAGTTGGGGGGAGGGGGGAGTAGAAGAAAAGGGAGAGAAAATCCCAAGCATACTCTGCACTGAGCGCAGAGCCCGATGGGGAGCTCAATCCCATGACCATGAGATCATGATGTGAGCCAAAACCAAAAGTAGGATGCTTAACCAGCTGTACCCCCACCTTTCAGTCTTTTCATTCAAAAGTAATATAAAAGATATACTTAAAAAAAACACACACACACACACACAACAACAACCAAATCCTAGAGGGACGCCTAGCTGGCTCAGTGGATAAAGCATGTTACTCTTGATCTTGGGGTTTTAAGTTCAAGCCCGATGCTGGGTGTAGAGATTACTTAAAAATCTTTTTAAAAGGAGACAGAAATCTCAGAGAATTGGTGTTATTTGGGTCAGCCTCAATCTGAGGTCATAATCAATGCTTTTAAATGACTGACCTCTGGAAGAGGGTCTAACAACTTCTTTGCTTCAAGAGGTTGCCTAGGAATGATCCAGTGAATTCATTTGTGGGATGCTAGCCTGATATCATAACCCCAGAGCCTTTTTGCTCCCATCAAACCATTCTATTAGTGGTTACAATTCTGTTTTTCTAAAGACCTTTATTTAAAATCAAAGGAGGAGATTTTCCTTTGGAAATGTTTGTTTTCTTTCCTTCAGAGCTTTACTAAAAGTTCCTGCATTGTATTGAAACATTTATATTTTCATCCAACTGTGTGTGTAATACACACACTGAATTCATCCACATTGCCACATTGTAATCTTATTTCAACACTTTAGCAGTGTTTGGTATGTGTTTGCTAATAAAAGACGACATTTCATTTTGTCACCATTATATTCACTGTATATTTAAGCCATTTACATACATCAGAGTAAAAAGAACAAATTTTCTCAATCATCTGTGATTTTTAGCTTTTTGCTATTAAACTTCACAAAAGAGGCTTATAAACATTGTTATCTTTGGTAAAATTTCCAAAGTCCTGGATTATTATGTGACTTTAAACATAACTGGAAAAATGGGTGACTCATAATAGTCCATATTGTCATGATTATTATCTCTAAGCACTACATGCACTTAGCATGAGGCTTTTTATTAGTTGTGGTGGAAGCAAATCAGTTTCTTGATATTTTGGATTTTGGTGAACAATTTCCTATCAGATTTAATTAATTCATGTTTGTTTTCATCTCATTAATGTGTCTATAAAAGAACTAGTAACAGAAGTTAAGTAGAAGTACCAGCTCTATGATTTTCTTGTGGTTGATGGATGATTGTGTTATTAGTAGTACCTTGTTTTCACTGTAGGAAACTTAAGCCATCTGGCTATTCCATGAGGAGTAGTTTGATGAAAACTAGGTGATATTTATAAACACAACTACTGCTGAAAACTAAGAATGAGCAAGGGAACTGTAGATAGACCTCTTATGTGTTGTGGATTCTTTCTCTTTTCATACCCTCATACATCATGTGTGACATTCAATCACCCGCCTTGTTGATTCAGGATGCTATTAATCATCTGTATACATCATTAGCAAAACTTTTCTTTCTTACTAGATAAAAAAGAAACATAAGCAAAGTTCCAACATTTTTATCCCATAAACTGGATTGCTTCACGCACCTCATTTTGACCACTGTGTCAGTCAAGGCAGGCAAGGTTATGTGGTAGTTACAAAACACATTCAAGTCTCAGCTTTAATGCAGTAATTTTACTGCTTGCTCCTACGAACTTGGCTATGGGTCAGTATGTCTCTTCAAGGCAACAATTCTTGACTACATGCCTCAGCAATCCTAGATGAGAAAATTTCACCCCCTATAATGTAATATCTGGAATGTTCAGTCAATTCCCCAGAGAAAAAGTAAAAGACTGGGAGACTGAAGAAAGGAGCATATGGTTTTCACTACCTCAGCCTGAAAGTGGCATCCATCCATCCATTCAATTTCTTTGGCTAGATCTAGTTACTTGGGCTTGCCAACCTCCAAGAAGACAAGACAGCCTTCTACATTTGAAAGGCTAGGAGAACTAGTTATTGCTGAGCATTAGTAATTTATATTACAAAAGCAACAGATGATTGTGTATATTTTAATCACGAAAAACTGTTAAGAGCAGGCAGCCTGGGTGGCTCAGAGGTTTGGCACCGCCTCTGGCCCAGGGCCTGATCCTGGAGGCCCGGGATCGAGTTCCGTGTCGGGCTCCCTGCATGGAGCCTGCTTCTCCCTCTGCCTGTGTCTCTGCCTCTCTCTCTGTGTCTCTCATGAATAAATAAATAAAATCTTAAAAACAGTGTACATGTTATTTTTTTTTAATATTTTACTTATTTATTCATGAGAGACACACAGAGAAAGGCAGAGGTATAGGCAGAGAACCAGGCTCCCTGCAGGGAGCATGATGTGGGACTTGATCCCAGGATCACGACCTGAGATGAAGGCAGATGCTCAACCACTGAGCCACCCAGGTGCCCCTGTTAATTCCTTTTCTTTGTAAATATAAATTTTTTGGGTAAATATCATTTTTAATGGCCACAAAATAATCTCATCATGTGGCCAGACACAATTTTTTAAACACTCTCTTTTTTGGGATTTTAGGTTGTTTCCTGTCTCTCGCTAATATAAATGGCACTGTGGTAATCATGTCATAAAAGAGCTTTTTTTCTGTACTTTGGATAATTGCCTTGGAATAAATTCTTAGAAATAGGATTGCTAACCAAAGACACACACACACAAACACACATATATATGGCTTTTAATGGACCTTTGGAAAACTATTTTATGAGAGAGTTAGTTTCAAGTTGCAATGCTGCCAGGAAGGTAAGGCTGTCTCATTCTACCTGTAGTCTACTTGGTATTATTACCATTTTTGTTGATTAGACAAGTTAAAATGGTCTTACTTTGCATTATTCATTCCTATTTAATTTGAACACTTTTCCATGTTATTTTTTAAAACGATTTATTTACTTATTTGAGAGAGAGGGCACATGAGCATGGGGAGGGGGGCGACAAAGAGGGAGGGAGAGGGACAACAGACTCTGCACTGAGCAGAGTGCCAACACAGGGCTCAAACCCAAGACCCTGAGATCATGACCAGAGTGAAATCAAGAGCTGAACACTTAACTGACTGAGCCATCCAGGGTATAGGAACTTGGATTTGGGGATTTTCCACTGTTTCCTGATAAACGTGGCTTACAGTGCCTAAACTAAACAAACAAGGTGGTTTATGCTGAATACCTTTTTTTCCTTTAGGAATCTAAGATTTTGGTACAAGCCAGGCAGAGGGTGCCTATGTGACAGCTCCCAATAAAAATTCTACACACAGAGTCTCTAATGAGCTTCCCTGGTAGATAACGTTTTACATGTTTGCTACAACTCCTTGTTGACAGAATTAAACATGTCTCGTTGTCTCTGATTTTTTTCTTATACTAGTATTCTGTTTAATCATGAAAATTTTAAAATATACGTTAAGTGTTATTGTCACTATTCCTTTTTTAGGATTTTCATATATATTCAAGTTAACTTGAAAGAATATTCTTTCATATATATATACATATATATACATATATATATATATATGTATATATATTCTTGACTGCATAACTTCCAAGTCAACTCTGGAAAAAGTCAAAGGCAAGGAAAAAAGCTCCCTCTTTATTAATGCTGATTAGAAATTACTTATGTAAATTAATTTTGAATTGGGAAAAATCAATACCTTTCAATACTGAATATTCTCATTTATAAATATGATGTATTTCTCCATTTAGTCAATTCTCCTTCTGTATGTCAATCATAGAACGTTTCTAAAGATTTTATTTTTAAGTCATCTCTACACCCAACATGAGTTTGAACCTATGACCCCGAGATCAAGAGTCACATACTCAAAAAAAAAAAAAAAAAAAAGAGTCACATACTCTCCTCACTGAGCCAGCCCCGGGTCCCCAATTACAGAATTTTCAAGCTAGAAAACAAGGATTATTTGGTCCAACTTCCTCATTTTAGTTTTAGGAAACCTGAAGATAGATTTATAATTACTTAGTTGCACAATTAATACAAAATCCTGGTCTCTTAATTTCCAGTCCAGCTACCTTTGTGCTCTACAATATTAAACCTCTACATCTGTAGCAATTTATATAAACTTACTAAGTTTACTCTATAATGTATTACTCTATAATGCACAGGTGTGCTAGGTACTGAAAGTAAGTAAAATATGCTCTTAGACCTAATTAATTTATCTATCTTACCTCATGAATGAACTCTTCTCTTTGGTCCATTATTATTTTCTGAGGAGGGCCATATAAGAAAAATATATTGATAATAGCTTTAGAAATTTCTGATGCTGAAACATCACAGAGAGGCAAAATCACAACCCATTTTGTGAACAAATCTGTCATGATTATAGTATAAACATGACTTCTGTTGCTTGCATGAAATGGGCCCATCAGATCAACAGTAACTATACTCCACGGATTCTCCACCTTGAGAAGGTGCTGTTTAGGTGCTAGAATAACTGTATTTTTTGCCACTTGGCAATGCTGGCAAGCATATACCTATAAAACAGGCACACAATAAGAAAAAAAAGATATAGAGATGTTAATATATTTAACATAATAAAAAAGCAGTCTTATAAATCTGAATTTTAAATTTTTTTTTTTTAAATTTTTTATTTATTTATGATAGTCACAGAGAGAGAGAGAGAGAGGCAGAGACACAGGCAGAGGGAGAAGCAGGCTCCATGCACCGGGAGCCCGACGTGGGATTCGATCCCGGGTCTCCAGGATCGCGCCCTGGGCCAAAGGCAGGCGCCAAACCGCTGCGCCACCCAGGGATCCCTAAATCTGAATTTTAAAATGGTTAATAGGTACTTTGTTTTGAAGGAGAAGCTTTTAGACTATTCTCAGAATAGAATAAAACCTTCTATTCAGAATAATAAGCAAATATTACTTGCTATTACAATCCAGTGACTACCTTCAGAGGTCTTATTCACATGGAACATTAATTCTAGTTTACATTCAAAAAGAAAAAAAAATTCCAGTTTACATTCAATAAACATTATGTGAATAAATCTCAAAACAAATTTGTTATATCAAATTCATTATATTTTTAAGTCAGTGTCTGAATTTATAATCATTTCTATAAGCGAAAGATTTTTTCTTTTAAAGTTATCATTCTAATAAATTCATTCACCGATCTGTTAGAACAGTATTTATTAAAACATAATCTTATTCAAAAAACACTTACAGATGCCAGAAATTCCTCAAGGTCCCAGGAAAATAGAACAAAAACAAAGCCCATGTTGTCAAAGAGCTTTTAATGTGAGTGGGATGAGAACTGAGTAACATACGGGATGGTGCCAATGCTCAATATATTTCTAGAATTCCACTTTTGAAACCACTTTCAAATCAACTTGTGAGCAAAATTTTATAAACTATATTTGCATTACAGTTACTCTTAATCAAAAATTTTATCTTCCAATTTATGTACATACTAGCTTTCATCATAATCTTATTATTTCTAAAAGTCATACCCATTCTCAAATGATAAAGATCTGACAAAGGTTTCACTGAATAAAGGAATGTGTGACAAGTTCTAAAGGCAAATACAAAAAAAATACTGAAGTCTTAGAATACATGCACAGGCTACAAACTGGTAACTCTCAAATGTTATTTAATTAAATGTTGTTTTAATTCTTTATACCTGAAATAACAGTCTTTTTGATGTACTTTTATAATTATTAAAAGGATCTCCCATACATACCAAGGAATTCCTACCATTTGTCATACAGAGTACACTACATAGAGTAGGGATCAGATGACTTATCAGTAAGAATACCAGAATTCCTAGATGAATATCCTATAAGAAGCCGAAGGTTGTAATAGGTTGTAAAGTTTCAAAACTAAGACTAATTTCATTATTTTTAAAACTTGATTTTGCCTTCTTTAATTTTGGGTCTCTGCCATATTTGACATTTTCTACATTAAGATGAAATGTGCACAAAAAAAAAAAAAAAAAAAAAAAAAATGAGAGCACCCACTGGACCTGACTTAGGAACAGATTCTTCCTCAAGAAAAGATTATATGACTGCCATCAAAGAGGTATTTAGTCAAAGGAATTTCAGTCCTATTAGAATTCTGCCCATACAAAAGAGTTCAATGATGAAAATCTGCTTCTAAATAATTTAAATATGCTATTTTTCAAATGTTTAAATAATGTTTTAGTTCAAATTATACTTCAGTAATTTTAAAAGAGAATTTTGAAAAGCTTTTTTTTTTTTTTTTATGAGAGGGAGGGAGGAGGGACAAAGAGGAAGAGAGAAAATCTTAAGCAGGCTCCACCCCACAGTTCATAGCCCAAAGTTAGACTCAGTATCACAACCCTGAAATCATGACCTAAGGTGCAATTAAGACTCAGATGCTTAATAGACTAAGTGACCCAGGCACCCCAAAGGAGAATTTTGATGGGAAATAAAACTCCTTTAAAACGTTTCTGTACAAACACTACTAGTACAAAAAGTATTTAACAAGAAATAATATTCAGAGTAAATCTGGAGCAATAATGAATTTTGGATATCTACCACAAAGATAGTATTTAAAATATTCTTAAAACATAAGCCATACCCACTGTTTGACATCATTGGTCACTGAAGTCCAATAATAACTAGATTCCACTAGAGTAAGGGTCCTGGATATGCCATGATGGGCTCCAGTGTCATTTTCATGGCACTCTCTTAGGACTTTCTTTTTTTCTTCTTCTGAAACAATTACCAAACGATTTTGTTTTCTGTCTTTTCCAACATAAAACAGCTTTTTTTCTGGAATAAATAATAACAAAAGATATGATTACAATTTTTAGATATCACTACAGCTTTAAGATAATCTAATCAGAGCCTTATCTTCAAATCATTGCATTCTTTAAAATTTTTTTTGCCTCTAAGACAATATTTATTTGGAATGCACACACAGTCTGAAAGGTCCTCAGCTGTTATGCTTACTTGATATGTAGAAGGATCACTAGTTGCTATAATTCTGTAGCTATCTATACCAGTGGAGCTAGCTTGTTCATCAAAAAACATGTGATAACTACAGGAGTATAATATCTTTCTATGGGAGTATTCAAACTGGAAAAATACTTGTAGGCACCTCCTAAAAATGGCATGAATTAGCAGATAAATTATGAATAGATAAGCAACTTCTGGAATAGAATTTTCTAAAATAGCATTTCACCATAAGTACATTTTTGTAAGCAACTGCCACTGTTAACTTTTTCTAGATTTGAACAGGAGGTGGGGTTTGTAAAGCAGGAAAGTGAGAGAACCTTAATCCTTTCAGACAGTTCTCTGTTTTCCTTTGGAAGGCACCTGAGAAGAATTCACAGCTAGAAAACAAGAGGTAGGGGAAAGAATCACTCTCTCTCTCCAGTGTGGATGAGACTGCTACTCAAACTCCAAAATACAGCATTAAGTTACTAATATGTTTAATTAAGCATATGCTGAGTGAAAAATATTCCTTACTTGAATTAGAAGGTAAGCAACTTAAGGGCAGAAACCTTCTCTACTTTATTCATCAGTGTATTATTCCTAAGACCTAAAATGTGATTGATATTCAGTAGGAACTTAGTAGACATTTGTTGCATAAATGTTTAAATAAATGAATGAATGAACCACAACTTTACTAAGAGGTAATAGGTATACTTATGAAATGTAAGAGTTATAGGAGGAGATATATACACAGAGAGATGTGAGGACATATTTATTTATTATTTTAAAGTCTTCTTGACTTGTTTTTTGGGAAGCCTAACTTTGTACCTGGAGGCAAAACTCCCATTAATTAATAGCACCAACATTCACTTAGTCATCTGGTGACTTATCTTCTGCCTTATTTCACTGCAAACTTCTCTTCCCTTTGAAGGAAGAGAAGAGAGAAAAATTACCATAATCTTTCAACATAAATTGTCTACTGCCTTTCAAATATTTAATCCATTCAGGGAGATTAGGTATCCAAAAAGGAACGTGACCCTGAAGATATGTGATGACAGGAGGGACCACAGAAGTAAATATAGTAAAAACTTAATGTCAACATCTTCATATTAGCAACAAATAAGTTCTTCATTGAAAGTGACATAAGTGCTAGAAAATGTCGTTAAAGGAGGAACCACCTGAGGACAAAAGCAGGAGAGGTTAATTTAGGTGAGTGTTTTGTTATTTTTTTTTCATGGTATGATATTTTTTCTGTCTATGATTTAAAATGCTCTTTTTCATGCTTATTGGCATTCAGTTAGCTTCAGTGTAATTTTTATTTTGCTTTTGACTTAGTGGAATCATCAATTACATTGCTAATTGTTAAGCAACAGCCAGTTACTGCAGAAGTTCTCAGGATTCCACAAAGAACACACATGGAAAAGCATCCATATCAACTCTATATTTAAGACTTGAGGCATAAATGTTACCTTTCTTTTTTTCTTTTTTTAAGAAAGAGAAAGAAAATGAGTGGAGGTGGGGGGGGGGTGTACAAAAAAAGGGGCAGAGAGAGAGGGAGAGAGAATCTTAAGCAGGCTCCATGTCCAGCACAGAGCTCAACAAGAGGCTCCATCTCAAGACCCTGAGATTGCGACCTGAGCCAAAATCAAGAGTCAGATGCTTAACCAACTGAGCCACTCAGGCACCCCAGTGTTACCTTTGAAGATAAATTTTTTTGCTGCTCGTCTTATGCCACTTCTTTCACTTGGTAGTGTAGTTGGATGATATTCACCAGTTCGTTTATAATACGCAATCTGTTTAAGATGAAGGTCACCATTTTTTCCACTACGGACCATCATGTACCTAGGCAATAGATATTTAAAGATAAAATTTAAATGATAAGCTCATTCAGTTGCTATTTTAGTTCAGGCTTCTGTCATATTTCTGCTTACATATGAATTGAACATTCCCGGAATATTATCTGTGATGGAGATAAATATAGTACAGAAAAGGAACTGTGTGATGTATATGAACTAATATATTCAAAGGCTATTTTTGAGATAGATACATCATGACACATTATCTTGCTCTTTCCATGTGAAAAGAAATGTTGAAAATTTTCCACATACTGGGAAAAAAGAAAATAAACAATTACGCTTCAAAAAGTTTTGCTTCAAGTCTCTCATTATCATCAAATGAAATATTACTTATACAGATGGTTCTGTTATGTGACATTTAAATATATGATATGTTATAAAGGGGAGATATAGGTTTTTTTCCTTCGAAAAATATTCATGGTCATTGTGAAATGCAAAAAAAAAAAATAGTCCATTCATATAATTTATGAGAAAGATCTATTGGATCTTGCTTTGGAAATGCTTCATTGATAAATGACAGAGAAGATACTTAGCTATGCTAGATCTCATATATTCTTCTCAACTACATATAAGCTTATTCTTGAACAGAAATAATTTTCGGTCCTGTACACACTTTCTCTGTTATGAAGAAAACTCTGGCTACACTGACAAAAGCAAAACAAAATAAAATTCGTCTGTTTTAGACCACAAATTATAAGAGAAACCATTAAATTAAAAAGAAAAAAGCCCTTTTCATATTTTCAGCTGAAAGGAACTATTCTGTGCAGATTATTCTGCTTGTCACTACCTCTACCCATCCAGAAAATTTTGGGCCTTTCCTTTCTTTCTCTGCTCTTGTGCCCTCAGAGACTGATCCTTATGAACTACATTTAGTTTTCTGATTCGCCTTGTCCAATGGGAGGTACCAACAGGCAAATCAGAATGCAGAAGAGTTCAGGGTATTTATTTCCCAGGTCTTTCCTTAGTTTAGGCTACAACCCTCTGCAACTATAGCTTCTGTTGAGTAGCCCATCTTTCAGGTCTCTAAACTTCATTGGAAGTCTATCACATCATTTCTTCTGTTTGCTAATTCAAGGGCACTATTCCACCATGACTCTGTTCTTATATCTTTAAATAGGAGCTTCATTAAATTTTCTTCAAATTTTTAGGAGAGTGTATCTTCTATTTCCTACTAGGATTCTGATACAAATGCTTAACATTTTTAATTTCTAAAAACAATATGAATGTTTACTGACCACTAGGAGATGTACGGATGAGGCTATAAAAGAGTATTACTACAGAGGGAATATTAGAACAAAAAAGAATAGTCTGTGCCTAGGAACATACGGCTTAAACAAATAGCCTGTTCTCTTCCCCTATGACACGGCACTTTCCACATTCAATAACTATCTTTCTGATCTTTACATAACAGCCAGTGAGAATATCAGCACATTTATGTTTCTTAATCTCGGGTTGACAATAAAGTGTAAGCTATTTTATGGAATATGTAAGGGTTTCTTAAACAGGACACAAAAACACTATTCTTAAAAGAAAAAAATTGTAACAAATTCTACTTCATCAAAATTAAAACCTATTTAAGAGATATCTTTAAGGAAAGGAAAAGGTAATTCAAAGACTAGAAGATATCTTTAATATATATATCTAACAAAGGACTCATATTCAGCATATATAAACTACAAAAAGAAAAGGATAAAACCTCCCTTTAAAATGGGGGGAGGAATCTTACATGGCACTGCAAAAAAGAAAATATCCAAATGGTTAATAAGTGAAAATGTGCTCAACATCATTACTCCAAAAAGCAAATTAAAAAACCACGATTTTATAACTACACACATTACAAAGGGTAAAATTAAAAACACAGACAACATCAGTTGTAAGGACAGGTAACAAATCAAACTCCTATAGATGGTGGGAGTTTAAAAGGCTACAGCTCCCCTAGCAAACTGACAGTTTCTTCTAACTGAACACTTGGCTACCCTAATGACTTAATTCTTTCAAGTTTATACCCCAGTGAAATGAAGACATGACTATCAGAAGATGTGCACAAGAACATTCACAGACTTTTCATAGTCATAATAACCCCTACTGGAAATTTTAACAGGACAGAGAGAATTTACTACGTATATACTCAGTCGTTGTCCTGTGGCCCTATTTTTAAGTTCCATGATGCTCTAAATCTTAGTTCTTTGTTCTTTCTGTCTTTGGTAAAGTGCCATTCTCTTTTACCTCCATCACCTACCCAATCTGTCACAGAAGACCTCTTGATGCCTCTTTAGACCTCTTTACTTTAATGTCTCCTCACTAGTTTTTCCCCTGTCAAATGATTCTATGACAAACTTCCACCCTTCATAGATTTTCATTTTAGTAAGACTTGTATGACATCAAGTAGGGAACAGACCATGCTGGCCCACCTATCCATTTGCCTGCCTGCCACTTGAGCTCTGTATTAAATCTCCTCAACTCTTAAAACAACAAGCAAAAATCATTTGTCCTATTTTCAACTCCAGGTTACACTGACATAAGCTCTTCCAAGTCCAAAGGCCATAAAGAATTGCCCTTTCTCAATTTAATTTTACTTTTTAGAGATTTTGCCTTTAGGTTATCTCTACCCCCACATCCATATGGGACTCGAACCCATACTTCCAGATCAAGAGCCAGCCAGGCACCTCTCCCCTTTCTCTTTTAGATCAAATCACTAGGGTCTGTGTTCTGTAAAATAGATGATTCCAAATTACTGTTTTCTATGAATGGCTTTTCGAACAAACAATGTTCTATATCATCTAAAAGAAAATCATCTGGGAGTATGGTATCTGGAGGAAGATAAGATTTACACAAAGATAAAATCCTCTATTGCCTCCCTTTCAGAGATCAGTAATGGTCGCACAATCTCAAGGATCTTAAAAAGAAAAGAAGCCTTTTCAAGCCTATAAAAAGCCCCCAGGAGCAAAAGACCAAACTTTTACACCTCAGAGAAAGTACAGGTCCCGTAACACATGGGGTATGAGCAATTTTAACTGGTAAGAAAAAACTGGCCGTTGGACAACATGAATGTCTCCATAAACCACAGTGACAGCCATATTTTGTCCTTATACTTTAAAACTTCTCTAAGTTCCCCCAACTGCCCTCCCCGATTCTCTAGGATGTCTTAGTCCATTTGGGTTGCTGTAACAATCTACAATAGACTGGGTGGCTAACTAACAACAAACATTTATTTCTCACAGTTCTAGAGTCTGAAAACCCAAGCACAAGCTGGCAGATTCAGTGCCTGGTGAAAGCTTGCTTCCTGGTTCATAGATCACCTCTTTGCTCTGTCCTCACACAACAGACGGTGCTGGGGAGCATTTGACCTCTTTTAAAAAGAGCACTAATTCTGGGGTGCCTGGGTGGCTCATTAGCACCCGAGTCTTGATCCCAGGACTGTGAGTTCAAGCCTCAACACTGGGCTCCACACTGGGCATGGAAACTACTTAAAAAAAAAAAAAAAAAAAAAAAAAAGGCACTAATTCCATTGTTGAGGGCTCCATCCTCATGAACTAATCACTTCTCAAATACCATCACACTGGTTAGGATTTCAACATACAGATGAGGGGGGACACATATTCAGTCTACAGTGCTGAGAATACTAGAAAACCTTTAATCAATGTAAGTGAAGCCCTCAGTACATACAAGGATCTGTGCTATCAGGATACCCTTGGCTGTCCTATCTAAAATACATGAACCAAGATTCATGTTCAGAAAGCCTATTGGCTGAAATTAACCTGTCCACTTTCAAACCCTTACCTTTTGAAGAACTGAAAATAGATCAAAATAGAATAATTCACTCTCCTCAGAGCAAGCCCATAGTATAAAAGTCAAGCTTTGCTGGAGCTTTGCTGCAAAAGTCAAGTAGTAGATAGTCAAGTAGTAGATAAAAATGTAATAAACAGAATCTTGGAGACTGAGTTCTTTGAGGTTTTTGTTATCATCCTCAACACATTTTTATTTTCCAAATGAATTACTAAGAGAATAGACACTATTTGACTGCCCCTGGTCATCTCCACTGCTTAATGCAAAGTCTAAAACTACTTAGCCAAGCCCCTACAATCTGTACAAGTCCTATAGTTTCTCCTCGTCTCCTTTATATACCTTTGTTAACATCCCAACTATTCTCTGTACCTGATCTATGTCACCATTTCCCTCATGAATGGCCTATCCTTCTAATTCTGATTAAGTCTTAACCATTTTTCAAGGTCAAGCTCTAGCTCCTCACTGAAGCAAGCCTTCCATAATACCTGAATCTGAAGTGATTTCAACCTCTCCTGACTTTCTTTGTACCTTTGTAGAACTTCCTGTTTTACTATTATAGTTGCTAGGTTTTTCATCCATGCAACTTATTATTTGTTCATTCATTTACCAAGTCCTTAAATCCTTATATGAACCAGGTTATGGGAATATAAATTTAAAAAAAAAAAAAACAGAATCAAAAAACTTTTCTTTTTTTGTTAAGATTTATTTGAGAGAGAGAGAGAGAGAGAGAGAGAGAGAGAAGAGAGGAAGATTGAGAGCAGGGGGAGGGACAGAGGGAGAGAATCTCAAGCAGAAACCCCCCTGAGCACCAAACCCATTGCAGGAGCTTGATCTCAAGATCCTGAGATCATGACCTGAGCTAAAATCGAGAGTTGGACGCTTAACCAACTATACCACCCAGGCGCCTCCCACAACTTGTTTTTTTTAAGGGCAATGTTAAGAAAGTGAAAGGAGCAATCACAGCTAGGAGAAAATATCTGTAGTGCATATATAATAATAAAAACTTGCGTCTTAGAACTTGTAAATACAACTCTTATTTTTTTCAAGTTTTTATTTAAATTCTAGTTAATTAACATATGGTAAAACTGGTTTCAGGTACAGAATTTAGTGATTCATCAATTATATATAAATAACATCCAGTGCCTGTTACAAAGGTGCTCCTTAATACCCATTCATTTAGTCCATCCCCCAGCCACCTCCTTCCATCAATCCTCACTCTGTTTGTCCTCTATAGTTGAGTCTATGATTTGCTTCCCTCTTTTTTTTAATTCTCCTATGTTCATGTTTGAACATGAACATGTTCATGTTTTATTTCTTAAATTCCTCATGAATGAAATCATATGGTTGTCTTTCTCTAATTTGGCTATAATACACTCTAGCTCTATCCCCATCGTTGCAAAGAATTTGTAAAGAATTCCTAAATCTCAATCAGCAAAAACAAACCAACCTAAAGAATGAGCAAAAGATTTAAATGGACCTTTCATCGAAGAAGATATGATTGGCAAATAAACACATGAAAACATGCTCAACAAAATCAGACATTTAAAAACCCAAATAAAGGGGTGCCCGGGTAGCACAATCAGTTTAGCAGCTGCCTTAGGCTCAAGTCATGATCCCAGGGTCCTGGGATCAAGCCCTGCATTGGAGCCTGCTTCTTCCTTTCTCACTTCCCCTGCTTGTACACTTGTGCACACTCTGTCAAATAAATAAAAAATTTAAAAACGCAAGTAAAAACTGAGATACTATTACACATCCATCAAAGAGGTAAAATACAATAAAAAAAAAAACGAAACCTGGCAATACTAAGTACTACCAAGAATATAGAGCATTGCTGGTGAGAATACAAAGTGGTATAAACATGTCAGAAAACAGTTTTAACTCAAGAGTAATGAAAGTGTATGTCCACACAAAAATGTGTATGAGACAGTTTCTAGAAGCTTTATTCTTAACAGCTAAAATCTGAAAACAAACCAAATGTTCATCAATTAGTGAATGGATAACAAACTATGGTAGATCCATATGGGGAAACACAACTCAGTACAGATAAGGAACACACTAAAAATATACTTAATAGTATCTCAAAAAGATAAGTATCTCAAAAATCATGATTTTTATGCTAAGTGAAAAAAGTCAGACAGCAAAGGCTACACACTATGTGCTACTGTAGGACAACTGGGAAAGCCAAAACTACAACGGCAGGGAACAATTTTTTTAATTAAAGGAGATTTTCTTTAAAATAACTGCAAAAGCAATTCTTAAAAATTGCAGACATTTATACAGTTCTTCACCGTGATGATCCTCACAACATCATGTAAAGTGGATACTAGTCATATATCCACTTTGTAGACAAGAAAATAAGAGTTTCAAAGACATCAGATTTACTCAAAGCAACAACATGAATCTCCATTCACTTACATTTATACCTTGTTTTTTTTGCTTCAGTTTCCTGCTGGCTCCCCCCCCCGCCCCCCTACACTGGTAACATAATTATTGTCAACCTCAGATTTCTAATACTTGGTTCAAGCCTCTGCTAGGGAGGTTATAAAATGACTATGTAATTAATAATTCAGATCACATATAAGAAACGAGAAAGTCTTATTAATTTTTAATGTTTACATTGTTTCACACAGTTTGGGATACAGTGGGCCGTTCAACTATTTGTAAATGAACAAAAAATTATTTGCCATTTTCTCATAGGAAAGATGGCAGTGAATCAAAAAAAAAACAAAAAAAAAAAAGCACACGTTCCAAAGATAATTGTTATCTCACTTAGGGACACATTACTTCACTCGCATATACACGGCAGAGTAAGTAGGGTATGCCTAAGAAGCCATGGCTTTTGGGAGTCAAAATTGCTAGTGGATGAGTTACCTGAGCTTCAACATCCACATCTCAAAGAAGAAAATAATAGTTATCTCTCTTTTTTCATAAGTAACAGGATCAACGAGATTAAGGGTCCGAAAAAGGGGATCCCCAAGTGGCTCTGCGCCTCCTTCAGCCCAGGGCGTGACCCTGGAGACCTGGGATGGGGCCTGCTTCTCCCTCTGCCTGTGTCTCTGCCTCTCTCTCTGTGGCTCTCATGAATAAATAAAATATTTTTCAAAAAGTCCTCTGCAAGTGGCTATTCAATATACAATTATCACTAAAACATTTAGGCGTTATCATTCACACCAAGCTGTTCAAAGTAAGACAGAATACTTTCTTTTCTCAAAACCTTTATCTATGAGGAAAGAGATTTGGAGATCTCCTTTTCACTGATGATCAATGTTTTACGGTAATGTCTATTTATGTTCTACTGCTAATAAGGAATCTCTGAAGACAAGAGTTGTACACTGTGGGGATCCCTGGGTGGCTGAGCGGTTTTGTGCCGCCTTAGGCCCAGGGCGTGACCCTGGGGTCCTGGGATCGAGTCCCACATGGGGCTCCCTGCATGGAGCCTGCTTCTCCCTCTGCCTGTGTCTCTCATGAATAAATAAATAAAATCTTAAAAAAAAAAATCTGTACACTGAATAACGAGTTTCCCGTCTAGTAGGGTCCGCGGGCTTAAGTACAACAGGAGAAATCAGTTCACAAACAGGAGAGCCACCTACACAGGTTAAAGTAGGCGGCTAATACTCGGCCTTTATATGCAGGAATACTGTGAAGACCAGCAGGTGTTTTTTTTTTTTTTTTCCCTTTTCAAAGCACACCCACCACTTGATCCCTAAAAACCTTTTGAGTACTTAATGCGATAAGACACGACTTCACGCTGTGGTAGTATCAGAACAAACATCAATGTCTTCCTACATCCAAACACTGAACCAAAGTATCCTAGACAGCGGAGGTAAGTCGCTCAAGTCACACAAAAAAACGAAGATCAAGCCTTCCTTCAACATGCTCTTATTTTTAAGAGTTTGTGTTAAAACGGGTACTTGTGTGTTATGACATGTAGGGATGAGAAAAAGGGGGTGGGGTGAAGGTGGCGGATGGCACCTCCTCATTTAGCCAGCCAGGGGGCAGCCAGGGTCGAATGTGGGGGCGGTGACCCCACGTCACACACCGCAGTCAGTACCTGCGGGGACACTGATCACTCAGCTCCGCGCCTCGGGTCTCGCGTGCGCCAGGAGGGGAGGCGGGGAGGCATCGCTTCGCGGGAGGGGCGCGCCGGGCAAAACCCCTGCAAGCCCCACCACCCGGGTCTCCAGAAGGTCGTGACCCGCCCGTGTCCCCTCTTAAGTGGAAGACTCAAAAATCCGCAACAGCTCGACAAACGGATTTAACTCGTCGTCAGACTTTTCGCTTCTGAATTAGCCTACTCCCGTCTCTGAAAAATAAAAAACAAAAATAAAAAAAGAGCACAAACTGTACGCAAGGCCCCCGAGGCCTGCGAAGCCTCAACCGACGGCCCCGACGCTCCTCCTCAACCTGCAGATGCCACCAACGACGATGCCTCCCCGGCCACACGTGATAAAACGCATTTCCACCTGGAAAAAAAACCAACTTCTCGGGCAGCCCGGGTGGCTCAACGGTTTAGCAGTGCCTGCCTTCGACCCAGGGCGTGACCCCGGAGACCTGGGATCGACTCCCACCTGGCACCCTGCATGGAATCTTCCTCTCTCATGAATAAATAAATAAATCTTTAAAAAAGAAAGGAATTCTGACTCCTAAATCTCAGGATAGGGCAGCCCTGGTGGCTCAGCGGTTTAGCGCCGCCTTCAGCCCAGGGCCTGACCCTGGAGACCCGGGCTCGAGTCCCTACATCGGGCTCCCTGCAGGGAGCCTGCTTCTCCCTCTGCCTGTGTCTCTGCCCCTCTCTCTCTGTCTTTCATGAATAAATAAAATCTTAAAAAAAAGAACTGATTTGGGGGGCAGCCCGGGTGGCTCAGCAGCCCAGGGCGTGACCTGACCCCGGAGATCCGGGACCGAGTCCTACATCGGGCTCCCTGCATGGAGCCTGCTTCTCCCTCTGCCTGTGTCTCTCTCTCTCTCTCTGTGTCTCTCATGAATAAATAAATAAAATCTTTAAAAAAGAAACTGACTTCTAAATCTCAGGACAGGGCAGCCCGGGTGGCTCAGCAGCCCAGGGCACGACCCCGGACACCCGGGATCGAGTCCCACGTCGGGCTCCGTACATGGAGCCTGCTTCTCCACCTCTCTCTCTCATGAATAAATAAAATCTTTAAAAAAAAAAAAATACTTCTCTGCTTTGATTCAGAAAAGCTCATGGAAGGAAACCCCACGTGGAGGTAGCATTTTTTTCCCCGTTTCCTTTAAAAACGACGGGGCCAGATACTCCCTTGGGTTCGCCCGTCTCCCCCACATGGAAGACTTTTAATTTGGGGCAAAAGGGTGACACTTCAGATCAAAGGGCAGCTACGCTGAGGAGGGTGGGGGCGGGTGGGGGCGGGTGGGGGCGGGTGGGGCTGCCTCCGCGCCGGCCGAGGGCGGCGGTCAACTTTCCTCAGCCTGCCCGCGGCCGGGTCCGCCGCTCCTTTCCCGGGGACTTCTAACGGCTCATCGGTCGACGTCGGAGGGCGCTGACGCAGCCACGCTCGGCACGACCACCGCCGGGGAGACGCCGGGGCCGCCGCCCGCGCCCGACCGCGGGGCTCGCCCCTTCCCGCCCGGCGGCCGCGGGAGCCGCCGCCACGCCCGCCCACGGCCCGCCCGCCGCTAGAGCGCCTGCGCACTCTCCACGCTCAGCGAAACCCGTCCTCAAAACTAGTCGATGCAAATCATTTTGAAATTCCTGTCAGGTGACGCCTCACTTTAACGTGATAATAATAAAGATTAAAAAAAAAAAAAGTCAGCCGCTACAACAAAGCACAGGGGAGCGACCACTCACCGAAAGTGGTCCTAAACGCAAACGACAGCCTTTAAGCGTCCTCTCGCGACTTATCTGGTGCTGCCGGAAGCGGAAGTGCTGGCGACTTGAAGCGCGGGGCGCCTTTATAGGGTGGGGCGGGGTGGAGGGGCCGTGCGGCGCCGTCGGGCCCTCGCCGGAAATGGTTCCGCCCGGTGGGGTTTGTGTGTGAGACCCGGGCGGGCGCGGGGAGAGGCGTGACGGCGGCGAGGGAGGCGCTCCCGCGGGCTCGGCGGCCGCTCGGCGTGGCCCTTCCCCGGCTTCTGGAGGCGGCGGGGCGGGGGGCGGCTCCGTGGAGCGGGACGGCCGCAGTCTTCAGGAACGCTTCCGTCCCTCTCGCCCATCCGAGGGGAGCCGAAGGCCGCACGGGCTCGGCGGCTGCAGCGGCAGCAGGTGAGCTCGGAGCCCCGGGACGCACCGGAGCAGCTGCCGGAGCGCGGGGCCGCCGTGGCCTCGGGGCTGCGCGGAGCCCGGACCGCCGAGCCTCGGGGCGGGGGGGCGGGGCCGGGCGCTGACCCCCGGCCCCAGGGGCTCCGCGACTGCTCCCCCTCCATCCTCCCCCCTCCTCCTCCCTTCTCCTCCCCCTCCTCCCCTTCCTCCTCCTCCTCCCCCTCCCCCTCCTCCCCTGCCTCCGCCTCCTCTTCCTCCCTCCTTCTCTTCCTCCTCCCTCCACCTCATCCTCCTTCTCCCTCATCCTCCTCCCTCCCTCCCCCTACTCCTCCCTCTTCTTTCTCTCCTCCCTCCTCCTCCCCCTCCTCCCTCTTCCTTCTCCTCCCCTCCTCTTTCCTCCTCCCCCTACTCCTCCCTCTTCTCTGTTCTCTCCTCTCTCCTCCTCCCTCTTCCCTTCTCCTCCCTTCCCTCTTCCTCCTCCCCCTCCTCTCTTCCCTCCCCCCTCCCCCTCCTCCCTCCTCATCCTCCACCTCCTCCCTCTTCTCTCTCTTCTCTCTCCTCCTCCCTCTTCCGTCCTCTTCCTCCCTCCTTTCCCTCCTCCCGCTCCTCTCTCTTCCCTCCTCCTCCTCCCTCTTCCCTTCTCCTCCCTCCTCCCCATCCTCCCCCTCCTCCTCCTCCCTCTTCCCTCCTCTTCCTCCTCCTCCCCTCCTCCCCCTCCTCTTTCTTCCCTCCCCCTCCTCCCTCTTTCCTCCTCCCCCCACTCCTCCCTCTTCTCTCTCCTCCTCCCTCTTCCCTCCTCCTCCCTCCTCCCCCTCCTCCTCCCTCTTCCTTCCTCTTCCTCCTCCTCCCCCTCCTCCCCCTCCTCTCTCTTCCCTCTCCCTCCTCCCTCTTTCCTCCTCCCCCCACTCCTCCCTCTTCTCCTCTCTCCTACTCCCTCTTCCCTCCTCCTCCTCCCTCCTCATCCTCCTCTCCCTCCTCCCTCTTCCCTCCTCTTCCTCCTGCCCTTCCTCCCTCCTCTTCCTCCTCCTCTCCCTCCTCCCCCCACTTCCCTCTTCCTCCCTCTTCCCTTCTCCCTTTCCTTCATCCTCCTCCCCTACCCTCCTCCTCTTCCTCCCCTCCCCCGCCTCCCCCTCGGGTGTGAAGGACCCAACAGAAGCTCGGGGACTGCCTGCCCCCGGAGGAGGACCGGGAGGAGGACCGCGGGTGGGCGCCCCTGGAGCATGTCTCCTGGGACGTGGCGACCTTCGCACTCAAGTGGGTGTTGCTTGTGTTGCCCTGGGGCGCTGGAAGGCCTAGCGGGGGAAGCAGGAAGGCGTGGCTGGCATCCTCGCTCCGCGTCTACTTTTGCTCTTGAAAATTCCTCCCTGTAAAGCACACTTTTTGTTTCAGGCAGGTTGAACTCTTTTTTTTTAAACGTTTTATTTATTGAAGAGAGACCCAGAGAGAGAGGCACAGACAGAGGGAGACGCAGGCTCCCTGCAGGGAGGATGCAGGACTCGATTCCGGATCCCCGGGGTCACGCCCTGAGCCCAAGGCAGGTGTTCACCCGCTGAGCCCCCCCCACATGCCCCCCCCACATACCCCCCCCCCCCGCCCCAGGCGCCCCAGGCCAATTGAATATAAAAAATAACTGGCATTGGGATCCCGGGGTGGCGCAGCGGTTTGGCGCCTGCCTTTGGCCCAGGGCGCGATCCTGGAGACCCGGGATCGAATCCCACGTCGGGCTCCTGGTGCATGGAGCCTGCTTCTCCCTCTGCCTGTGTCTCTGCCTCTCTCTCTCTCTGTGGGACTATCATTAAATAAATAAATAAATAAATAAATAAATAAATAAATAACTGGTGTTAACTGAGTTCTTAAAGTGTGGCAAGTGCTTTACATATTTTCTCCTATATGTCTTTCCTATAACAGTCCCACAAGGTAGATTAAATTATGATTATTTTCAAAGAAGTAGGTCCTGAGGCTTAGAGAGGCCACATAACTCGTCCTAAGCTTTTTTTTTTTTTAAACTAGTAAACATGTGAGCCTGGATTAGAAACCACATTTTTCAGATTCCAGAATCTGTGTTCTTAACCGCTGTACTATTGTTGTCTTGCCATTGATGCTTCGTTGCTTTCAGTTTCTTCGCTAACATTTTTCTGTGGTTGAACGTATTCATTAAAAAAAAAAAAAATTCAGTATTCCAGTGTATGGGTCTGATGAAATGATGTCTGTCCTCCTGGAGCTTTCCTGTCGTGGCGCAGAATCAAACAGTTCAGAAACCAGAATACTGACAGCCGTGTGGTTTGGTTTAAAGCAGGTGATGAAACTGATGTGGCGAAGATGTCAAAGTTGCATCGCAAATATCGCTCTTTTAAGTCTTAAACTCGTGCCTTTCGTGGTAGCTGGGAGGATATTACACTTGACGATTGGTGGGACATTTGTCGGTCACCCACGTAAGTGCTGTGCACCAACTGATCAAGTGCTGGGAATATACAGAGGAGGCCCTTGTTCTCCAAAACCCCCCGACACAACTACATATAATTAATAATAGGGAGCTATTAAATTTCCTAAGTGGAAATGATAATTAGTTATATTGGAGGATGTCCTTATTAGGAGATGCATGCTAGGGTATATAGAAACGAAGTATATCCATGTCTGTACCTTTCAAATGATAGAGCAAGATTACGTGTATACGTATGTATAAGGAGGAAGTAAATACAGCAAAATGTTAGCCATCGTTGAGGCTAGTGGTGGATGTGTGAGTGCATATGTATGGTGAGCCATTCTTTCAGCTTCCTTGAGTATCTGAAATCTTTCACAATAAAAATTTGAGGAGGGGAAACACTAACTCTAATGGAAACAGGTCACTGAAAAGATATATCCCAAATGCTGTGGGTCATGGAGCGTGGGAAAGATGCTGATGTGCACGGAGGGGTTGGCAGTTGTCGGAAAAGCTTTTATTGAGGACTTCAGAGTTTATGAAAGGAGAAATTGGAACTCTCAAGGACAATAGTGAATTATAAGGAGGAGGAGAATCGGGCTCAGCAAAAAAAAATAGTGCATGAATGTTGAAAGAAGGAAAACATCAATTCCAGGGTTTTGTGAAACTTGGCATGGACTTTTTTGTATGAACTTATAACTGATGCTTGGCTGCCTTTGCCAGCATGCAGAAGCCTTTTTAATAATGTATTATGAAGCTATTAGTAATAGTGCCCTGGAACTGGAGTTAACATTGACAACAGTGTTTCCAATGGAAAATGCTTTTAGGATTTCAGGAAAATTGGTCATGTGTCTGTTCCAGCTCATCAAGAGAGGAGGGTTTTGAATACCACGTAGGACTGATGGATGACCCATGCCGTCATTTTAAGGACTGAGTAGCTTGGACCATGGTAGGTTTGTGAAGGAGAGGAGTGTTTTTACTCCAGGCAGTAGTGTTCAGGATAGTGTCAAGCACTGTCCAGTAGTGGTAAGACTCCATGTGATGAGGTCTCCAGCAGCAGCAGCAATGGCAAAAAAGAGTTTCTATAGCATCATTACATGGGTGGTAAGGAGGCACCCTTCTAAGTTGAGTTGTTTGTATTTGTTCTGTGTCAGTTAAGTTAGGTCAGGAATCTCAGTCCTAATTATAAAAGCCAACAAGATAGATAAATAGCTAACATTTACTAAATGCTTACCTTGTGCTAGTTGCTGTTGTGTCTTCATTGTCATTTCATTTTCAGAATAATTTAGGATGTTTATCCCATTTTACAGATGGTGGCATGAAGGACGCAGAACTGAGCAACTATCAGGAAAAGCTTTCTAACGCACTTTTGTCAAGGCCTAGAGCAGTGGTTCTCAATGTGATTGATTTCCAGAGCAGTGGCAGCAGCATGTTGGAATTTTTCGAGTAGTGAGTCCTCCTTTAAGACTTTCTAGTTTAGTATTTTAACAAGCCCTCCTGGTGATTCTGATGTATGAAGTTTGAGAACCACTTCGAGTGTAGATGCTTTAGTAGCATGGTACTTTCCAATCAGCATTGAGTAGTGTTTGTCTTTTGAACCAGTATTTCCTACTTTAATTTTTAAATCAACTGTTTAATATTTCATAACACTGTGAAATTTTAATTTGAAAGTTCCATAAAGTCAAGTCTGGCTATGTACATGAGGGTTTTAATATTTAACGGAGCCACCAGTTAAACTAGAATTAGATCTTTAGGAATAAGAGTTTTGGTGTTATGCACTGCAGTTTTAGCTAACCTATAATCCAACTCTTAAGAATATTTGATCAAATAATTATCTTACCAGTAATCAAGTTGATTGTTATGTAGTTTCATCTTGGTAGGTAATTATTTTTAATGTGACCAAGGAATGATAATATACATAGCTTTGGTAAACAATATTTTGAGATATCACTATTATGTGAGTTCTTTTTTTTTTTTTTTTTAAGATTTTATTTATTTACTCATTAGAGACACACGGAGAGAGGCAGAGAGAGAAGCAGGCTCCATGCAGGGAGCCTGAGGTGGGACTCGATTCCAGGACTCCAGGATCAGGCCCTGGGCTGAAGGCGGTGCTAAACCACTGAGCCAACTGGGGCTGCCCTAATACTGATGTTGATAGGCATCAGTTTATATGGAAAAGCTTGGATGTCAATCACATAAAAATTGTGTGCAGAATTTATTATACATGTATATTTTTTTTTCTGAGGAGAGGATCTGTAGATTTTATTAGGTTAGCCAAAGAATTTTTGACTTGTAAAAGTTTAAGAGCTGTTATAATGAAATCTTATATTTAATCTTGTTTAGTTGATTTTTTTTTGAGACTAGAATCCAGAAAGGTTTTATTCCATTAAAAAAAAAAAACAACAACAACAACAACAACAAAAAAAAAACCAAAATAAAACCTGTTTGCAAACTGAACTTTCAAGTTAAATTCTTTTAAAAATTGATTAAAGCTGTCAGTGGGTTTTAAACCCATATTACTGGGTTTTTTTTTTTTTTCCATTCTATTCAGGTATTCCTACAAAGGTGTTTAGCTTTCAATGGACTTTTGTTATAATTTGAATGATTTTCTCGTTTGTTAGATATTTCTGGACTTAAAGAATTTAGTATTTTTTGTTATTGTTACTTCGTTATCTTGTTACTATCCTTTTGTTATTTTGAATCAGTTTGTCAAATTGCTAAAATGTAGATTCTTGAAGATCAGAGCCTAATTTTTTAATTTTATGAAAGAAATGTTATTTCATTTGAAGGTATGCATCAAGTTACTGGTCCTGATTTTACGAGTGTTATTTTACTTTTACTTGAATGTTTTTGAAGTACAGTCTCCAAAATTAATTTTTCATTGCATTTTAGGTAGAAAGACTGCGGCATCAACTCAGTGAAGCAGTAACCTCGCTCTTTGTCTTTTAAACGTCAAGAACGAAGCAGTGCTATCTGAGACCAGAAGAACATTTGCCAACTAGCTGTCATCACAATTTCAAGTGATTGTATAAGCAGAAACAAGCTGCAGCCTATGTGTCAGCTAGTTTAGAGAGAATGGTTTATTTAGAAGCAGTTTTAGTGTAGTGCTTTATGTCTGTATCAAATGAAATAAAAATGAGTGAAGCCCCTAGATTCTTTGTTGGGCCTGAAGATACAGAAATAAACTCGGGAAATTATCGGCATTTCTTCCACCATGCTGATGAAGATGAGGAGGAAGAGGATGAGTCTGTAAGTTGTTTGTGTGGTGAGAGAAGACCAATACCGTATAGGCTTCTTACTAATCACTGTAAGGTGAACTAATAAACTCTCTAAATTGGGAAGACATTTTTGCACATGGAAATTTGTTGGAAATCGTCTGTGCTGAAAAGCATATTTTTAGTAACGTTATTGAGCCTACGGTGTGCATCAAGAAACCAGTTAGGTGTCAGACCTCTCATTTGTTTGATTATGTTAACTTCAGTGTCTTTCACAAATGTTCACTGATAGGCCCAGCATAACAGAGGATTCAGTTAAAAACATGGCAAGGAGAGAATAATCAGGGCCGTACCAAAAGGGTTTCTTGTATGTAGAAGTACCTAAAGAGTACATCAACATAAAGAAGTAAGTTGAAAGAAATAACTTTAAAGGTACTGAAGAAGGACTTCGCCAACTTTGTTAAGTTTGTCACATTGTCAGTACAAGTGGTGGTTGACCCAATATAGCCTTATTTATTATTAACTCTTCAGAAGCCTGTAACTGTGTGACTAGAAGGAGAGGCTACCTCAAGGATCCAGAGGAGTATATAAGTGCACAAATCTTATCTTTTTGATCTGATCTACCAAGATATATAGCCATAGGTGCATCTTTAGGAATAACACACATTTATTATGTTCATTTAACTCTAGTTATATTAGCTCAATATTTTTCTTATTTTCCCTTTAGACGTAGAGATTACTGTGAAAACTGATTTAACATACAAACTTATGTTTGTTTTTTCTTATATTTCCAGTTGAAAAGATGATTTTTTTAAGAAAGATTTATTTACTTCTTTGAAAGAGAGAAAGAGAGAGAGAGAGCAGTAGGGGGGGCAGAAGGAGAGGGAGAGAGAATCCCATGCAGAATCCATGCTGAGTGCAGACCCTGATGCAGGGCTTGACCTCAGGACCCTGAGCCGAAATCAAGAGTCGGACACTTAACTGACTGAATTGCCCAAGCATCCTGAGAATTTTGTTTTCAAACCAAAACCTGTTATACTTGGTAAAGGTAGTAAAAAAAAAAACCCAAAAATACCTAATGGATGATCCTTTAAATCCTTTTCATAGTTATTTAACACTTCACAGTGCGCTTACACATATCTGAAAACCTATCCCACCCCCACCTCACCCCAGAAAAAAAAAATGATTTTCAGAAAACTATCATCTGAAGTGTTATCTAGAAGTCCAGTAAATGCAACAGAAAAGCAGCTTTTCTCTGACTTAAGCTAGAAAGTACTATTGACTCAGCCTCTACTGCCCCTATCATCTGAACATACCGTAAACATCACTGACACGTCAAGTCCATTTCTTACACATAAGGACTTTTGTCTGTCCCTTATATCTAGAACTGTACGTGTCTCTCCTCCCTTACCTTTTATGTTTCGGCAATATCAAATTTTTGTTTTTCACATGTTATTCCATGTTGTACCATGCCTCTTTGCTGTTGTACTCTTTTATCTCTATGAAATGCCCTTTTCTGGGGGTTACTTTGTAAACTGTTTTTCATTCTTCAGAACCTTGCTCATATTCCCTATTCTTCTCCCTCTCCTTGTAGACTTGCATACTTCTTCCACAGTACTATTTTTTTTTCTTTTTTTAGATTTTATTTATTTATTAGAGAAAGAGAGTGCACGAGCAGGGGGAGAGGGAGAAGCAGACTCCCCACTGAGCAGGGAGCCTGACATGAGGCTCCATCCCAGGATCATGACCTGAGCCATCCAGGTGCCCCCTCAGTACTGTTTTTATATTTGACATACATACTTGTATTCCATGTACCATAACATACTACATTATTGCTGTGATCTTTTCGATTCATAGCACTTTGAGGTTAGGTAGTTTCTATGTATCTAACTTTAGGCACTTAGTGTAATTCTTGGAACCTTGGTACTAATTAAATTGAGTTCACATTTGTGGTGCATAGTTGTCACTTTTGAGGAACTCGATTTGGTTTATTTGGCCTATAGATTAATAATTTGTTCCAGTTAATTCTCCTGTTTTTAAGATTAAAAGTATGAATTTAAGAAAAATAAAAAAGAGGTATGAATTTCATTTTAGACACTAAATCTAACAAAATAAATCTCTTTAAAAAGTTATTTCACTTCCAAGGTTTTACCTAATAGGAAAATTCTATAATTTTGTCTTAATAATGCAGGTTTATTTGTGCATTTTAAACTTGGCAGTTTCTAGTTCATCTTAGCTAATAGTAGATATTAATTAAATAGATCTATAATAAATAAAATGGAACTTAGTAGCTTTTTTTAAATTGTAAAGCAATAGGGTATGTTAGGTTGAATGCTTTTTTAACTGAAGTATAATTGACATAATAGTTTGACCTATACAATGTGGTGATTCTGCAATTATATAAAAATGTGGACCATGATAAGTGTAGTTACCATTGTCACCTTAAAAAGTTACCGTTATTGACTATATTCCCTGTGCTGTACTTTTCATACCTGCGACTTACCTATATGGTAACTGGAAGTCTGTACCTCTTAATCCCCTTCACCATTTTTACCCATCCCACCACCCCTCTTCCCTCTGGCAGTCTCCACTTTGTTCTCTGTATTAGAGTCTTTTTTTTTTTTTAATTCGTTTTGGTTTTTAGATTCCATATATAAGTGAAATCATAGGGTGTCTTTCTGACTGACTTATTTCACTTAACATAACATGCTGTAGGTCTATCCATGTTGTTGTGAATAACAAGGTTATATTCTTTTTTATGGCTGAGTAATATATATATACTACATATTTATCCATTCATTTATTGACGGACGCTTAAAGTCGCTTCCGTATCTTGGCACTTGTAAATCATGATACAATGAACATATCTTTTTAACTTAGTGTTTTTATTTTCTTGGTAAATACCCAGAAGTAGAATTAATGGGTCATGTGTGTGGTATTTCTATTTTTATTTTTTTGAGGAACCTCCATATTATTTTCTACAGGGGTCACACCATTTTACATTCCCAGCAACAGTGCACAAGGGTACCTTTTCTCCACATACTAGCGACACTTGGCTATTTCTTGTCTTTTTGATACTAGCCATTCTTATTAGTATGAGGTGATACCTCATTGTGGTTTTGATTTGCATTTTCCTGATGATTAGTGATTTTGTGCATCTTTTCAAGAATCTTTTGCCCATCTGTATGTCTTCTTTGGAGAAATGTCTGTTAAGGTCCTCTGCCTGTTTTTTAATTGGATTATTTGATTTTTTTTGGTGTTGAGTTGTATGAATTCTTTTTATATTTTAAAAATTGACCCCTTAATGAATATACCATTTGCAAATATCTTTTGTTAGCTGAGGAAGTATTCTTTAGGAACATCATGAACTATGTAGAGGCTTTTGATCAGGAAAGAATTAAATAAGGGAACATAAAAGTGGATGATCAAGGTGGGAAAAATAGATCCCAGGGAGATTAGGATTTACAATCAAATTCAATACTAATTTGATCTCTAAATTTCATATGAGTCAGAAGAGGCAATGGAGAAATCTACTTTTAGGTGTAAAGAAGAATAGCAGTTTAAATCTGATGTTACCCAATTTTAAGATTTATAACAAGAGAAAGTCTAGGAAAACACTTTTGAGCTCAGATTATAATATATGAAATATAAAAATATGGAGGAGGGAGAACTAAAAAAAAAAAACAACTGGGCACAGCTCTATTTATTTGATAAAACTCTTAATTACTTGAATGCAAAGATCTCAGAATGAATCTTGAGTAATTTTGTAAATCTATGAGCTACTCATAAGGTATTTCTATATCCTGCTTTTTTAGTTTTAGGACAAACCATAACCTTTAAGCTGTAGCACGGGTACCAAAGATGAGCAACACCATTAAATAGGAATATTGAGTATGAAGATTGGAATTTCAAAGAGCATTGACACCTTGGTTAGCAGTTTGGCTTTCTCCAAAATTTTCTTCCAGGTTGTCGTTGGTGATCAACCAATTCAAAGCCAAGCTACAAAAATAGTTTAACACTGTATAACATAGCTTTATAGTCAGAATATCTTTTTTTAAGCAAGAGAATTCTTTATCTCACTCTCATTGGTCTTTTCACTTGGATTAGATAGGTTTTGGCCTTCATTTTCCTCTTTCTGTTGTGGGGAAGGTCATTAAGTACTAGAGACAATTAAGGAAGGAGTACCTGTTTAAGTTTAAAATCAGAATGAAAATAGTAATGATGTCCTGAAAGTGAAAGTTTTCCAGACCTTTTTAGCCAACTATTATTTGTTATTTATTATAACAAAAATATAGTTTTGAAAAATGTGGGGTTTTTTTTTTGGTTAAGGTGTCATTTGTATTGATCACATCACTCATCTGCTTCTGAAAAACATATTGGTCTACTTTAGAGTTTGTATTAAGTCAACCTAATTTTTTTGTTGTTTTCTTTCTGTTTCAGCCACCGGAAAGGCAGATTGTGGTTGGAATATGTTCCATGGCAAAGAAGTCCAAATCCAAACCAATGAAGGAAATTCTTGAACGGATCTCCTTATTTAAATATATCACAGTAGTAGTATTTGAAGAAGATGTTATTTTGAATGAACCAGTAGAAAACTGGCCTTTATGTGATTGTCTTATTTCGTTCCATTCTAAAGGTATTAGAGAATGGGAACTCCCTTTATCCTCTTATAATAGACCTAATACATATTAATTGTAGAATATTAGATAAAATAAAATTAAACTCCATTCTCAGAGATCAGTGATGTTACCATTTTGATAAATTTCTTTTGGTCATTTTTTGTCTGTATTTTTTAAACAAATTTATTGTTATAGTGTATATGTAACTTTATATTTCATTTTTTCATCAATTATACCAAGAAATTTTTTCCCCTCCATTACATTCTTCCAAGACCTGATTTTTGAATTCATGAATTATTGGATATTTTAAGCCCTATACTTTTGCCCTATATAAAATGATCTATCTTTCCTCAAATGCAAGTATTCATATTTTATTTCCAAAGAACTTAATATTTGAAATTTCAATTTTACTTGGTTTCTTTTGTAAATCAAACAAATATTAATTACACTTAAGTATTACTTAATGGTATAGTATGCCTTCATAATGAGACCCACTAATCAAAATCATTACTGAATATCTGAAAATTTGTAACCTCAGAATCTGTGAATTAAGTGAATTTCTAAGAACTGTAATTTAAAAGATGTGTGCATAGTTATTTTTATTCATATTAAATCACTTTGTTACCAAAATAATGTAATCTCTAGCTGTGTTAAAGTTTCACTTTAGCTAGGTGTTCAAGAAACTTTTCCTTCAGCAAGGGGATGGAGCATGGCTGAGACTTTATGTGCTCCTATATAGTCTGTAGAGAAGCCAAGGCCCTGGTCTGTTTTATTAAACTTAAGTCTTTTATTTCAGGGAATCTTAAAATTGGCTTATCCCTGAGGGTAAGGTGATCTTGCCTTACTACCACATGGTTCTTCCTTCCAAAGCTGATTTTTTGCCTGTAAAAACTAGGTGCTGTCTAAGGTCATATTCCATATACTGTCTCTTTGTAAGGAAAATGTTCCTCTTTAACAACACGGAAGCAGGGAACTGTTACAGAGGTTCCTCTGTGCTGAATTCTGTTAGGATGCTTTAAATCATAGACTTGGAGGTATCTTGATGACAAGTGATTAATTCTCCTCAGAGTCTTTACAAACCTAGAAGGGTTTATAATTTGTGGAAGTGATTCTTGGTATAGAGAGCTTTTATTAAATTTTAAAAACCAAGAGGAATTTAGGGAATAAGTCTTTTTTAACTGACCATAGTTTTTTGTTTAGTTTTATTAACTAATGCCTTAGTACTTACTTCCCCTCCAACTGTTCTGATAATGATACAAGATAACAGTGTCTTCACAGGTATACTGTAGTAGGCAAGGTTAAATTCTAAAGTTATGCATGCTTACTGATTTTTACTCTTTTCCTTAGATAAGCTATTCATTAAGATATTGTCATTTAAGGAATAATGATATTTATTGGGAGCTTACTATCAGGTCCTATGCTAAGTGTTTTATATACATTCCTTTATCAAGTTCCTCAAAAACTCTACTAGGTAAGACAAGTATAATACTCATTTACAGCTGAGAATCAGGGGCTTAGAGATGTTGAATAAATTCACCCAGAGTCGCATAGCTAATGAAAGATGGAGCCAGGATTTTCCTGCTTTGTTAGACTCTCTGGTATACTGCCAAACCGTCTCTTAATAGTATGTATTGATGGATAAAATTGTCAATACAGAGAGTACAGTATAATCATTAAAATGCTTTGGAATCTTTTTAGACCTCTTACCATATCTGCCATTTGTTTTGTTGTCCATGTAAGTAGTAATTTTACCAAAGTCTAGAAATTTTAGGGAGTTAATTTCTGATACCTAGGAACAGCAAGTATGATTCTGCTCATATATTTTATATTTATGGCATATCTGTTGTATGTAAATTAACTTTTGTTTTTGCTGTTTTTAAAGATGCAGTTCTTTGAATTATCAGCAATTTATATGTATAAATATCAAACTAAAATGAAAGAAGTTACACATATTTTTTAAAAAATCACCAAGTGATTGTAATATATTTATATACAGATTTCTCTTTGTGTATGAGGTAATCATAACCTTTTATTAGGTGACTTTGAATAATTAGTCATTGGCTAAGATGTCAGTGGGTCTGAATTCGGTTATATAACCACTGACTTGTGCCTTATCAATGAAATTAACTAGGAAAAAATAAGACTTACTAATAGTACAAGTTAAGTTTTATATATTTATTTTTCCACAATTTATATGGAAAGCAGTTATAAGCATAATGAAATTAACCTTTTATGGGAAGTGACATAAATTCAAATTGGTAAAGCTATAGATATCAACTTACCTTGAGATTGTACAGAGTATGTTAATAATATGTGTTCTTAGGATTTCCACTGGACAAAGCAGTTGCCTATGCAAAACTCAGGAATCCATTTGTAATCAATGACTTGAATATGCAGTATCTCATACAAGATAGGTGAGTGATGAAGATGGCTGAATTAAGGGAAGGAAAATTAACGTTTATTTAGTGTCTACTATAAGCTGGCATCAGGTGTTTTCATATACATTAATTTGTGGTATCCTCTAAAATACTTAGAAATAGGTATTTATACCCAGTCTTATAGATGAAGAAACTTGAGAATCAGGAAGATGAATTAATTTGCCCAAAGTCACAAGTAGTTCTGTCAATAGTGGAACAAGGACTTAAACCAGGTTTGTTTAATTTCCATAGCCTACTGAACCATTGAAAATTATGAGCAACTTCTCTGCCATGTGACTGATGATGAAATTAGGGTTATACTCAATATAACTAGATTTTCTTTAATGGTAAAATGCAACTTTTTTGAAAAATATTTCGTTACATATCTTAGCACTCATATTACAAGCCAAAAGCACGAATTTCTGAGAGAAACTGGAATACAAATAAATTTATATATTTTGTTTGAGTGATGTTTCACTCTGATAGCTACCTTTATAATTTCACCAACATTTTCTTTTGTGTTAGCATTGCAGTATGAGATTACATGTGTGAAAATGCTTTATAAAGTATAAGGCCCTATAGTTTTGGGGTTTTTCCTATTCCTCCAGGTAGTAACATTATTAGTAGCCAACATTTTATTTTTTATTTTTTTTAAAGATTTTATTTATTTATTCATGAGAGATAAATACACAGAGAGAGAGGAGCAGAGACACAGGCAGAGGGAGAAGCAGGCTCCATGCAGGGAACCTGATGTGGGACTTGATCCTCGGACTCCAGGATTATGCCCCAGCCGAAGGCAGGCACTAAACCGCTGAGCCACCCAGGGATCCCCAATATCTAACACTTTAAAATATTGTTCCTAGATTTACATATTAATAAATGCTTATGTTATAAATATATTCATAATGCATATTTACTTTAAGAAATTTGAAAAATAAAAGCATTAAAGGCATTTAACCCTGATACTATATCATATTTTTTTCTTTTTTTTAAAGATTTTATTTATCTATGAGAGACACACAGAGAGAGAGAGAGAGAGAGAGAGAGAGGCAAAGACACAGGCAGAGGGAGAAGCAGGCTCCATGCAGGGAGCCCGGTGTGGGACTTGATCCCGGGACTCCAGGATCCCGGGCCAAAGCCAGTCACTAAACTACTGAGCTACCCAGGTGTCCCTATATAATTTTTTTTCATATAGAAATAAATATGTACATACATTCACATTTTACAAAATTAGGGTCACTTTTGTCTTACAATACTATGAACATTTTCCTATGTCGTTAAATAGTCTTTGAGTATAAAGTTTTTAATAGGTAATAGTCTGTCATTGCCCTGTAGCAGCTCTGTATTTAACCATTTCTTTTTTTATACATTTACATTCCCAGTTTTAAACATTAGTATTTTAATATGCCACATAAAGTGTTGTGTGTCCATTTTTGTTCTAATATGGCTGAACATTCCCTTAGACATTTTCAATATTTTACATGATTTGTTTATTTAAAAAATAAAAGACTTGAAATCTATGCCTTTTTAAATAATACAATAGTAATGTACCATTAAAGTAGAGCAATAAAACAATAAAAGATGTTTTCTTTTTCTTCAGAAGAGAAGTGTATAGTATTCTTCAAGCTGAAGGTATTTTACTTCCTCGTTATGCAATTTTGAACCGTGACCCAAATAATCCCAAAGGTAAGAATATGAGATTTTGAGCAAGCTTCCTTTTGTCACCAACATACTTTCGAGGCACTTCTTTTCTATAATTAAATAGAAGGAAATCAGAGAACTCATAGTTCTGTTTACTTAAAAAAAATAAAAATAAAGCCAAGTATGCATTACATTCAGTTCAAGTTTGGCACTATAAACTGAAAGGCCAAAAATAAAAAATAAAAAAAATAAAAAGTAAATAAACTGAAAGGCCCACTAATAATTTAAGAGTTATCTATCCTACTTTTCTGTGGTCTACATTTGACATCTGGGAATCGAAGAGTTTTTAAATTACATATTTCATCATCTTGTATTGATTGGGGATAAGTAAGTGTTTTATCTATGACTATTGAAGTCAGGATTAGAAACTTTATGCTAGGATACCGTAATTAAATTTCTGATGACTAGAAACTTAGAAGTATTACTTAATACCTTAAAGTACCCTTTGCTTCATTTTTCTAGTTATCTAAAACATAGCATGTAAGTTATATATAACAGTCTGACAAGCCAAGATAAATGTTTATCTGCTTTACTATTTAATATTCTGGTAAGACTATTTTGGAGAATTTTGATGATTTTTTTTTTACCTTAAAGCAACTTTTGTTGAAAACTAGATATAGCATTTATCATCAGTAACAGGGAACTTCTCTCATTTTTCTAGAGGTAAAAAATTAACTTCCTAATTGGATTACTTTATATAGGTTACATTAATAACAATTTCATGTTTTGTGGTATCTATGATACAACTGATTCCATACAACTTTCAGAATATGGTAGCAATCTAGAAAAATTTTTCAATTTTTTTTGTTGGTATCATTTCATATGTAACTTTGATTCTGTGGGATAAAGTGAAATGACAGGTTTGTAAGATTTTGAAGAATAACTATAGTTTTTAATGTCATGAATCATAAATAGTGGGGTATGTTGTTTGCATAAATATTTTTTTAGAATTATTTATTTATTTTGGAGAGATAGGGGGAGGGACAAAGGGAGCAAATCTTCATTCAGGCAGACTCCTTCCTCAGTGTGGAGCCCAACACTAAGGCTCTATTTCACACAATCTATAAGATCACGACCTGAGCCAAACCAAGAGTTAGATGCTTTACTAATGAGCCACCCAGCTGCCCCTGCATAAATGTTTAATTAAAATCAAATCATACATTATCCAAGGTTTTCTTTATATAATCTATTCTAGTAAAAGCTTTTAAAATAATGTTATATCTAGACAATATGCAATATGTAATTTTTCCCACTGTTTGATTTTTAGAATGCAATCTGATTGAAGGGGAAGATCATGTAGAAGTAAATGGTGAAGTTTTTCAAAAGCCGTTTGTAGAAAAGCCAGTCAGTGCAGAGGATCACAATGTTTACATTTACTATCCCACGTCTGCTGGTGGTGGAAGTCAAAGACTTTTTCGAAAGGTAAACCTTTGTTATCCTAGGGAATGCTGTTCTTAATACTTTGTACAAATTTTACTAAAAGTAATCAAGTATTTAGTAGAACTCTAAGATTAAATAAGACTGCATCATTCAGGGATAAATTAAAACTGATACCCTTCTTTGTTAGAAAAGCAAGGCATCATTTTAGTTATTTACTGTTGTTTATGCGAAATTTCTACTTACAAAATACCAAGAAAATCATTTTTATCTCTACCTTCCACTTATGTATCTGGCTTATGAGAAATTTGGGTAAAGGTCAGTAGTCTTTAAAAAAATGGCCCCCAAGATAGAAAATTCATAGACAAAAATAGTATCAATAACTTTTACATACATGAAATATGCTCAAATAAATGCAAATGAAGTCTAAAAGATAATGACATTGAAGTACCTTTTGGATTGGCAAGGATCAAAAACATTGAGATAGTTGGAAAACAAGCACAAACCCAAATGTTGGCAGAGATGTAAATTAATAGAGCCTCTTACCTCTTAGCATCATAATTTGACCATACAGTAAGATTAAAAGTGCACGTACATTTACAAGGAACCATGGAAATGCAAAGTAAGAACACGGTGAGATACTACTTTATATCCATTAGTGGCAAGTGTTATGTCTAACAATACCAATTATAGACAAGGGTATAGAGTGGTGGGAGCTTACATACATTGCTAGAAGACGCTGAATTGTTAAAACGGTTCATAAAATATTTTGGCATTATTTTTGTCAGTTGAATATGAGCACTTAGTAATTCTGTCACCTGCTAATTCTACTTGTAGCATATACCTTAGAAATACTCTTGCACATGGAACACTTAAAAGAATGTTCAAAGCAACACACTTCTCCTGGCTAAAGCTTAGAAAACAACCTAAGTACTTGTTGATAGAATGAATGAATTATGGTGTATTTATACAGTGGAAAATTCTGTAGTGGTAAAAGTGAACAAATGAGGGTTACATGCAACAACATGGTTGATTGGAACCACTCTTAGGAACACTATTCTTACTGTTCTTGGTATTTTTTATACGATTTGACTTACATGTAAGTTATAATTACAGCAGAAAATAATACAGTCTCAACTATATGATAAATGTCAAACATTTGTTTTTATTTTTTGGTAATATCTAAGATGGAAATACATGGTAAGAAGGTTATATTATAAAAATGAGATGAATAATTTAGTTTTCATATTTGCGGATATCGTTCTTTTTCAGATCGGCAGTAGAAGTAGTGTTTATTCCCCAGAAAGCAATGTACGAAAAACAGGCTCATATATATATGAAGAGTTTATGCCCACAGATGGTACTGATGTGAAGGTAGGATTGATTACATTATATTTTAATTTTGTATTTAGTTTACCAGTGATATCAGAAAAAGTGATTAACCCCGGGGATAGACTCTATTCTGAATCTCTTTATGACTAGGGATTCTTAATCTGTTTTGTATTATAAATGCCCTTGGCAGTCTGAAGCCTTTAGACCCTTTTTTAAGAATAGTTTTCTTAAATGTTTAAAGCAGGATTGCCAGAGGAGACAAATTTTATTGAAATATAGTTAGAAAAGTATTTAAAAACCAACTTTGTGATGTAATAATATGTATATGTGCTTTTTTAAAAGGACATTCATTAAGGGACACCTGGGTGGCTCAGCAGTTGAGCATCTGCCTTCAGCTCAGGGTGTGATCCCGGAGTCCCAGGATCGAGTCCCATATTGGGCTCCTTACATGGATCCTGCTTCTCCTGTCTCTGCCTTTCTCTGTGTCTCTCGTGAATAAGTAAATAAAATTTTTAAAACAAAATAAAAAAATAAATAAAAGAACACTAAACAATAAAATATAGTGGGTAAGGGTGTAATAGCCACTAGTTTCTAAGCATTGATTAGTGTAAATGATCTGAGATCTGCAGCAAATGTAGCGTAATATAAAAATATGTTTGATTTCCTTTGGTCACAGATAAGGTCTTAATTGTTTTGCCTTTAGCAAGTCTCTAATGACAATGTCCTTTTTTTCTAAGGTATATACCTTATCATGAACCTCATTAAAAATTTCTCATGTGGATTTTGTTGACCATAGGATAATAATGCGGTTAATAAGGGTGGCATACAGAATATTTCACAATCTGTCCTCTGTCTGCCCTATGGACCTTATTTCTTACAGTATAAATAACACCAGATAACTTACCTGAATGCATCATGCTCTTTCATGCCTCTGACCTCTGTGTTAATTACCTTTGCTTACGGTGCTATTTGCTTTCTTGTGTCTGCCTTTCAGTATATACTGTCCCTCACCACCACTCCCATTTTTTTACTCTTTCTTTTGGCCATGACTTCCATTTGTAATATTTTAAATTATTTGGACCTCCCTTTGGTTAAGCTAAAAAAATTTGGAAAAGATCACATCCCCTACAACCTCATGTTCCTTTATAATGCATAGTATAATCATTCTTTGTAGGGAACGGAACTTCATGTTTCCAGGCTTTTTTTTTTTTTTTAAGATTTTAGTTATTTATTTATGAGAGACACATAGAGAAAGGCAGAGACATAGGCAGAGAGAGAAGCAGGCTCCTTGCAGGGAGCCCGACGTGGGACTCCATCCTAGGACTCTTGGATCCCGGCCTGAGCCAAAGGGAGATGCTCAGCCACTGAGCCACTCAGGCGCCCTTCACGTTACCTGTTTTGCCATGTAATCAATTACATTTCCAATGTATTAAAAATTTTGGCATGTGAAATAGAAGTGTGAAAAGAATAGTCTGAAGATTGAAGTATTTTTGTTGATTATCTTTTGATTTGTTGTCTGCTGTTTTTTTTTTCATTTAATACATTTAAAATAATATATAAAATTTTTAATATACATATTTTAACATTTATGAAAGGTTTATACAGTGGGTCCAGATTATGCACATGCTGAAGCTCGAAAATCTCCAGCTCTTGATGGCAAGGTGGAACGAGACAGTGAGGGGAAAGAAGTTAGATACCCTGTTATTCTTAATGCACGAGAGAAATTAATTGCCTGGAAAGTCTGCCTTGCATTTAAGGTAAGATGTTTTACAGGCCATACAGACCCCTGTAAAAGAAATTCTAATTTTCTTTTTTGAGTAGAAGAAATGTTATATGGGCATTTAATTGGAGAAGTAAAATGAGAAGATACTGTTTCTCTATATTCTTTCTGTATTAATATAAAAAGGAATTTTTCCAATTCAGAAATTGAAATGATGGAGGAAAACTTAACTAAAACAGTAGCATTAACCAGTGTTTAGAGGTATTATTTAACATGGTAAAAACAACTGGTTAAGAGTACTAGTACTATTTACTCAGAATTGATAAATGATGGTTTTTTTGAATAAAAAAGGTCCTTAGCAGTCTTCTACCTTTGTCAGTACATCCTTTAGCCTGTTTGTTGTGTATTATAAAATGTGTTCATAAAAGCAATACAAATATGTTTCTTAAAGAAAACTTTTTACTTCTAACATTTGACTCATTCTCTCAGTCTATATAAATATATTAGGCTTCCACTAATGTTTGTGGTAAAGACTTATACAGAAGTAGTACAACTTGCAGCTATTATTAAAGGATAAATTTTACCTCTTGAAGTCTTGTCTTGGGTATATAGCATAAAGACTAGTGTGTTACTGGGTATTAAATTATAAATACTTTATGTTTTAATAATTTGAAGTCACTTTTGTGGAAGGAATATTAGCCTTTCAATACATTTTAAGAACTATATATAAATTGTTTTAGTTTTATAATACAGGATTCCAAAAGACATGACTTAAAATCACATTATACTAACATGAGGATTTGAATATAAAATGCAGAAGATAGAAAATTTTTGGAGCCTGAGCAGGAAATTCATACCTTGCAACTAATTGTTCTCTTCTCCCAAATAAAGTAAATTTATTTCAGGTGCTCACAGGGATGTAGTTGTCAGGGTTTAAAAGACTCAGAGAGGAATGTCTGGCTGGCTCAGTTGATAGAGCCTGTGACCCTTGATTTTTGGGTTCGTGAGTTTGAACCCCACATCGGATGTAAAGATTACTTAAAAATAAAATCTCTTAAAAAAGGATTCATAGAGATAATTGGACATTTTCTGTGGGACATATCTTTAAAACTATTTTTTGCTTTATACTTTTTTGTTTTAAAGTGATATAATTTCAACTATAACAAAATTTAACAAAGCCTTTAGAAAGTTTTACTCTTATTTTTTAATTGTTGCTTGAAGAACATCTTGTAATAGTATAACATTACTGTTATTATGTTAATAACATAGTATGTTATTTTTTGGCTCCTCTTATCTCTTAATCATTTTTGTTCTGTATTTATTTCATGGGGGAACTCAAATGATCATATGGTAGATTTCATATATTTTCAGAGTACTCAAGTTACAGATGAATAATTTCATTTATTACTTACTATGAAATCAACTAATAAGCAATAGTACATTTTTAGGCATTTATAAAATTTGATATGTTGTAATAAGAAAAACTGTGAATCCTAATTCAAATGTAACTTTAAAGTTTATAATTTATTTTAAATAGCAAACAGTTTGTGGTTTTGATTTGTTACGGGCCAATGGACAGTCCTATGTCTGTGATGTCAATGGCTTCAGTTTTGTGAAAAACTCCATGAAGTATTATGATGATTGTGCAAAAATACTTGGGTAAGGATTTTTTTCTTTATGTTTCTCCTCTTTATCTTTGTTACAGCTAATGCATAGCAGCTACTCAGAATCCAAATAATTGTACATATCAAATGATCAGGGTCTTATAAGCATTCTAGAATAAAAACCAATGTTCATAAAAATGACATCCTCAAAGAACCATGCCAAATCCTGAATTATACTTTGGGTTAGCTAGCAAAGGCAGATTGATTTGTGACCAGTATAGATGAAGGCTTAACGATATTTTAACTTCTAGATTTAGAAGTGTTATATAATGATTATTATAGATAATTTATTAGGTTACTTTGTTCTGCAATATGATTACAGTTGAAAAGGTTTCATTTTCTTTTAAGATATAAAATGAACATTCATGAAAGTAAGCAGAGTAAAATAGAAATATTTGGAACTCAGGGTTCCTCTGAATGATACTGCTTTCATGGCGCCTCGGGTGTCTCATTTAGTTAAGCATCTGCCTTTGGCTCAGGTCATGAACCCAGTGTCCTGGGACTGAGCCCTACATTGGTTCCCTGCTTGGCAGAGAGCCTGCTTCTTCTCTCTCTGCTGTTCCCCCTGCTTGTGCTCTCTCGTTCTTGCTCTGTCAAATAAATAAATAGATAAATCTTAAAAAAAAATACTGCTTTCTATTATCATATATCACTTAAAGATTATCTCATGAGATTATCAAGTGAACCCAAAAGAAATTACTGCATGGAGAAATCCATTTTTATATCCTTTGACCTATTTTCTTATACTTTGAAGATTCACAAGACAAATATTTTTAAACCAGTTCAAAGTATATTTGATAAAGTTGTAGGAAACTTATACTTTAAAATGTATTGTCATAATTGGAATCAGCTTTTATAGTATATTTTCAAATTGGTGAACTTTGCCTTAAGGTGAAATTTGGGGGAGCTTACTAAATTTTAGCATGAATAAATGCTCAGTTTAAACAATATAAAAAATGTTTTATAATTGCTTAACATGTTTCCATTGTTAACTGTATTAGTAAAATATAATGGAAATTTGTTTAAAAAGAGCCATGGTATTTAGAGTAACTTCAAATGATCAGTAAACAGGTATGAAATGATTCTTGGGACACCTGGTGGCTCAGTTGGTTGAGCATTCGACTTTTGGTTTTGGCTCAGGTCACTCCCTCAGGTCATGGGATTGAGCCCCATATTGGCTTATGCTCAGTGGGGAGTCTGCTGGAGATTCTCTTTTTCTCCTCCTCCCCCTGCCCCCATTTATGCACACACTCTAAATAAATAAATAAATAAATAAATAAATAAATAAATAAATAAATCTTTTAAAAAGAAGAAATGATCTGTGGCCATAAAGAAGAGACCATCTTGGTTTTCAGAATTGATCTGTAAGTAGATACAATGCAATTACAATGATTTATTTGCATCTAATGTAATTTATTTCTTGGAACTAAAATAATAATCCCAGATTTATGGCCTTTCTTCAGTGTGTTCTAATGCACCAGTTTAGACCTGCTAATCTAATTTTTAATCAAGACTGATTCTTTGAGTTACTTTTTATTACACAATAATAGAATCACTAGTTTGACTTAAACTTTTATGATTCTGTATCATTTATCATTAAGTACTAAGTTTTGTCTTAAAGTGAGCTAATTTATAGTCTCTTCTTTTTTGTATCAAAGTAATATTGTAATGCGAGAGCTTGCTCCACAATTTCATATCCCCTGGTCAATACCCTTAGAAGCTGAAGATATCCCAATTGTACCAACTACATCTGGAACTATGTAAGTTTGGGTATTTTCATTTAGAAATTCCTTGTGTTTTATACATCAGTCTCTGCTACTACATTAGAGAGTAAATCTTTTAATGATTTTTGGACACGTTACTGTGTATGTTTTCATTTGATTAACTTTGCAGTTAGAGAAATCGATTATATGCTTTTGAGGGGTCCACCTAGATTAAAAATCTTTTATATTGGTAAAAATAAAATTCTGGAAAAAAATCCTGAAAAATGCTTAGATATTATAGAACTATTGAATTAAGTCATAAAAATAAAGGAGGTGCTAGTAGGTATGTCACTTAAAGGTTCATACTCAGTGGTCATACAACTTCTGTTCTCTGAGTGTGTAAAGAAAAACAGGTATATCTTGAGGTAAATTAATTAGACCAGTATTGCCAAAGAATCTGATAACATTCTGCTAGTGAAAATAACTGCTTGAAACTTACCTGCTACTCAGATGAGTGGACCAGATGTTTCATATTCACAGCTTGGATGTTTACATTAGCATGTTAAATATTCTGAGAAGTCCCAGTTGGGGTCTTGGTATTAAAATATTTAATTTTATTTTTAAACCAGTATTCTCAAACTATTTAAGAGAATTTTTTTTTTTTTTAAGGTCGCTTATTAAAATCCTGTAGGGTTGTATTCTATGGCTTACAGTTTGGCACACGTGAAATTATACCCTAGTAATACCATCTTCTAGTAATTTGTGTTTGAAATACTTGTTATTTCAAACTTATTCTTGTTATTTCATCCTTATTCTTACAAGGGCAAAATAAATATAGCAGCTATAAAGTAAAGCTTTATTTTGCTTTGATTTAATGAAATCTCAGTCTGTGATGATCTATCTATGCTACAGGGCAAGTACTTAATGAAGTTCCAGGATTGCTATTTGTTTACTCTTAACCCAGTGTGAGCATAGCCATCTCTAGACAGGAAGCTGATATACAGCTTCGTATTACTCCCCTTCCAGCTTCTTAAAGTCTTCTGAAGATTGAATTTGATAAAATCGACAGGTTGTTACATGTAGTGTTCTTCATGGGAAAGATTTTGAAATGGTAAAAGATGGTTCTAAATAAGTGATGAGATGCTGTGTTAGTTTGAATTACATAACACAAATCTTTGAAAATTGAGACTTTTTTTTGTTATTTTAGGATGGAACTTAGATGTGTCATAGCTGTGATACGGCATGGGGATCGAACACCAAAACAAAAAATGAAAATGGAAGTGAGGCATCAAAAGTATGTTTTAGGGGGAATAATATAACACTTGGGATAATTTAAGATTTCTGATAGGTGATCTAATTTGATTAACACATCATGTAGAAAAACTGGCTTCTTATTTCTTGGCCATTAATTTAAACCACTGGATACAAACAAAATTCATGTATGTTTGTATCAGCAACTGAAAATTATTATGGCAGTATCTATAAATTACTGTCTGTCTGATCTGACTTTCATTTACGGTTGTAAAGGTGTCACCATTCAGAGGTGTTCTGTTTAATCTTGGCATGTTATTCTCTTCATTACTTTCTCTGAGTGCTTGACCTCTCAACCTTCTAGAAGAAAATTAGAATGTAAGTTTGTCTTACTTCTCTTCAGTATTTGATTTGGAAATCATAAAATTTAAAAACTTGAACCAATAAATAAGTGTTAAAACATTTTTTAACATGAATATGTATGTGGTGACTTCAGAAAATAATATTTAATATTATAATCATATATTCAGTTTCCATCATGAGAAAACTTTTAAAAACAATCTAGTCATTATTACTTTGATGTGGTTAGGGGAATACTAAGTTTTATCACTCAAAGTAATGATCACTCACCTTGTATAGTGAAAGAGGACACACAGTATCTGAAATCCATAGACCCTGAGTCCCATGTCTTCATTTTTAATTGATTTGTGTAAGTTTATGGTGTTAATATTAATCATGGCAAAGAACTAACTGTGCTGTCTTTTTTATAAGATTTTTCGATCTTTTTGAAAAGTGTGATGGATACAAATCTGGGAAATTAAAACTCAAAAAGCCAAAACAATTACAGGCAAGTACATTTGTTTTCTTGTTAGTTTTATTTATTTTTTTATTCATTCATTCATTCATTCTATTTAAATTCAGTTTGCCAACATACAGTATAACACCCAGTGCTCTCTCATCATGCGCCCTCCTTAATGCCCGTCATCTTGTTGGTTTTAAATCACTAATGGCAAACTCACATAAAAAATTCAGTTCTTTATTATTTTATAGGAAGTACTGGACATTGCCCGACAACTTCTTATGGAGCTGGGGCAAAATAATGATTCTGAAATTGAAGAAAACAAGTCAAAACTTGAACAACTTAAGACTGTATTAGAAATGTGAGAATCTTTTTGAAATCTTTAATTTTGATAACTACTTAGAGTGTTCTTTTTTTATTATCTGGCTTTGTTAAATTTCTTTCACAGTTTGATCTTTCTGCACTTTATTGCTGAAGATGACGAGAAATTAATGAAAGTCTAGTGAGATTTTTATTTACACCTGTAAGAAAATAGATTGTTGTGTTGAGGGTTATTGTTTTAGTTTTACTTTTTATTTTGATGAGAAGATTTTGGATATTTTATGAAGTAGTATTTAGGATGAAAACCAAATTGCTAAAAGACCATGGATTAAATGTTGTTTTATTAAAAAACAGTTTTGAACTATGTTTTAATAAAGTGAAATTGAGGCCAGCCCTGGTTACTCAGCGGTTTAGTGCCGCGTTCAGCCTGGGGTGTGATCCTGGAGACCTGGGATCGAGTCCCATGTTGGGCTCCCTGCATGGAGCCTGCTTCTCCCTCTGCCTGTGTCTCTGCCTCTCTCTCTATGTGTCTCATGAATAGATAGGTAAAATCTTTAAAAAATAATAATAATAAAATAAAATAAATAAAGTAAAATTGATGACACCAGTATGCCTATTATAAGCTTTACATATTTGACCACTTAGAATTTTATTTCCTTTATTTTTTAGATATATATACATTTATATTTTTTTATACTTCTATACTTTGCCATCTCTTCAGAATTGTCTAAGTTTTATAGAGAAAATTTTGTATTTTCATTTTTAATGTGATTAGAATGACTACCTTTAGGACAGATTTTCTTCTGGGATATGTTAGAGAATTCAGCAATTAATTACAAATAGAAGGTGGCACTTAAACGTAGATTTTAGTTTTTCTATAGATGGATTTTAGTTTTTATCTAGATGGACTTTAGTTTTTCTTTAGGAGGTTACATTGAATACTTACTGAATATTATTTGTTCTGCATATCATTTTGTTTTTCAGGTATGGCCATTTTTCTGGAATAAATCGTAAAGTTCAATTAACTTATCTCCCTCATGGTTGTCCTAAAACATCTAGTGAAGAGGAAGGTATATCACTATTAATACTTACTTAATAATTAATACTTTTAATTATGTGTAGGGATCTACCACTCATTTTACTACCTTTAGACCCTCATCTGTGTAATAATTCAAGGACTAACATGCTGAATAATGGAAAAATAAAGTTATGTTAACTTTGACTTCTATCCTTTAAATAAGGGATAGATTTTATTCTTTATATTTTAAGTAAAGGATAGACTTTATTGTTTTGGAAACTGCTTAGGACTTCCCTTTTAAGATTGTTTCACAAAGTTTATTTATAACTAAATGTTACTTAATGGGCCCCTTTCTTCCTCTTTTAAGTAGAAGAGGACAGAGTATATTGGAAGAAAACTCAAAAAATACAAAAAGACTATTTGAAGAAATATGTAATATACATGTTTCTGATATAGCTATTTTCTTCCACTGAATAAATCAGAATGAGCATTTAAATAGCATAGAAATCCATAAATCTATTTACCCTTTAAAAGAAAAATGGGCAGGGGTTGGAGAAACCATTTCATTGAGGAATGTGATCCCCAATAAAATAATGATAATAGTAATAATTACTTTTGCCTATCACACTAGTAAATGTTTTATTCATTGGTCAAATGTATGATAAAGAATGTTGATGAGAATGCAATGTGATTGGATTTCAGTCATATTGGTAGGAGAATAAATTGACTAACTCTTTGAAAAGTAATTTGTCAATATATATTAGAAATTTTAAAAAATGGTCATACACTTCGATCTTAATTCTGCTTATAAGAATATATCCCAAGGAAGTGGTCAGACATTCAGGAAAAGATTGATCTTTGGGGATATTCACAATGTCAGTATTTATAGTGGCATAAATTGAAGTAGTGATTATCTTAAATGCAAGCACAGGTGTGATTATGTTATAAAGCACAGGTGTGGGGCAGCCCTGGTGGCTCAGCGGTTTAGTGCTGCCTTCAGCCCAGGGCCTGATCCTGGAGACCTGGGATCGAGTTCCGCATCAGGCTCCCTGCAGGGAGCCTGCTTCTCCCTTTGCCAGTGTCTCTGCCTCTCTCTCTCTCTCTCTCTCTCTGTCTGTCATGAATAAATAAATAAAATCTTTAAAAAATAAATAAATAAAGTACAGGTGTGATTATGTTATAAATTTATCTTAAAATTTTAAGTGTTGCTATTTTGTCACACTAGTGATTAATAGCAAGATCAGTTCCTTGATTTTAATGTTTGTGATCAAAAAACATTCTGTAAATAACTATGATTGAAGAAGTGTGTTAATTAATTGTCCTTCCATAAATTAATATTGGCCTGCATAAAAAAGCATGTACAACTACTATTTAGTCCCAAGAGAAAAGTTGATTTCTCTCACTTTAATGAATCATCATTAAATTTTTTAGCACTTATATTGTTTGTTTTTAAATTACCTTTGTTTCTGTAGCCCAATGCAGATCTTAGGACATGATCAAGGCCAGATAAATTAGGGATCCCTGGGTGGCGCAGCGGTTTGGCGCCTGCCTTTAGCCCAGGGTGTGATCCTGGAGACCTGGGATCGAATCCCACGTCAGGCTCCCGGTGCATGGGGCCTGCTTCTCCCTCTGCCTATATCTCTGCCTCTCTCTCTCTCTCTCTCTCTGTGTGACTATCATAAATAAATTTAAAAAAATTAAAAAAAAAACATTAAAAAAAAAGGCCAGATAAATTAGGTATAGAAACTCATTTGCATGTGGAACTTCCCTAATATCTGAGAAAAAACTTTTTGGCCAGGGACATAAAGAGATTGCACAATTCCAAATTTAAAAAAGTTGCCCTTGGCTGCATTTTATTCTATATCTCATTCATAAACTTAAATTATAACAAATTTTAGGCTTTCTGATCTCACATCTTCCTAAAAATTATGCCAGTCGTTGATTCCTCATCATAAAAATGTAAATCATAAAAATGTATACATCTTCACTTCAGCTATCATTACCTTTTATGTGAGATTCTTGATGTAAAGACAAAATCTCATCCTGTGGTCAAGGAGCTCTTAATCTAGCATCACTAGCACAACTAAATTAAATATATTGGGCAAATACTATTGGTGCCATGTTACTATGAAAGCAGGGAAGGTAGAAACAATTCTTCTTTCAGAGAACTGGGAAAGAGCCTTCTTCCTAAAGTATGGAAGAGGTTTTGAAGTTTTAGTAAGATTTTAACAAGTAGAGGAAATTAGCAAAGAGTGTTCCTGACAGAAGCAAAGGCCTACAAAGGTAGGTATGTTCAGAGGAACAAAATAATGTATGTAAAAGCTATATTCCACTGCAGAAGATAAAACAAAGAAAAAAATTCATCTTGAAACGTGTCTTTGTAAAAGAACCAAACTTGACATTTGCCTTTTATCCATTCACATGTATCTTAGACAGCCGAAGAGAAGAACCATCCTTACTTTTGGTTTTAAAATGGGGAGGAGAACTAACTCCCGCAGGCAGGGTCCAGGCTGAAGAACTTGGAAGAGCTTTCAGGTGTATGTATCCTGGAGGTCAAGGTAATTTGGAGTTTCTTTAATTTGGCTAAGTCTATGCATTATGTTTTAAAATCTTCACTTATTTTGAGATCTTACTAAATATTTATAGAAATATAGTGAGACAAAAATATAGCTTAAGTGATTTGAGTATTTATTTTCAGGAGATTATGCAGGATTTCCTGGTTGTGGTTTACTTAGATTACATAGTACCTACCGACATGACCTCAAAATATATGCCTCTGATGAGGGACGAGTCCAGATGACTGCGGCTGCTTTTGCAAAGGTATAAATAAATTTTTTAAAAATTAGTAGAAATGTTGTCTAATATTACATTTTAAAAGATATTTTGCCAAGGCAAATATTTTAAATATTTAAATATTCTGAATTTGAAATTTCAAACTCTAGCCCTGAAATGGTAGATTAGCTTTATTATTAATAAGGTTTGTTTATTGCAAATAGTTAGCTAATACCCTGTGAAATTCAGCATGTAACAAAGTAATTATTATAATACTTTCTGTTAATTTGTATACTAATGTTAAAATCTGTCTTGGCTTTATTTAATATGTTTAGGGGCTCCTAGCTCTAGAAGGAGAGCTTACACCCATTCTTGTTCAGATGGTAAAGAGTGCAAATATGAATGGTCTTTTGGATAGTGACAGTGACTCTTTGAGCAGTTGTCAGCAACGTGTGAAAGCAAGACTTCATGAAATACTTCAGAAAGATAGAGATTTTACTGCTGAAGACTATGAAAAGGTGGGTCTTAGCACACTTTTACATTGTGAAATATCACACACATGCAGAAAAGTATATAAAACATAAGCTTAGACCCTATTCTGTTATAAAGCAAATACTCCTGTAGGTACCATCCAGATACAGAAATAGAACAGTGGGACACTTCTGACCCTTGTGTGTCCCTTCTCAATTGAAACTCCTTTCCAACATCCTAGAAATAGTTACTATCCTGGCTTTATATTGCTCTTTTTTGTAGGCTTCTCATATCAAGAAAACTTATTTAGATTTAGATTTAGATTATTTAGATTTAGATTTAGATTTAGATTTAGACCCAACAGTTGTAGTCTCATTTTTGGCTGTTGTCTAAACTTCATGCAATAGAGTAGGTTTTCACTTATATTTGGCTTCTTCTGCTTAACATTGTGTTTGTGATATTCATCCATATTTTTGAGAATTTCTGTGGTTAATCACTCATTACACCTATGTAACATTTTATTTGAGGGATTGGCAGACTTTTTCTGTAAAAGACCAGATAGTAAATTTTAGGCTTTGTGGGTCACATATGGTTTCTTGTTGCATATTCTTTTTGATTTTTAGCGACCTTTTAAAAATGTAAAAACTATTCTTTGCTTTTGGGCTATGCCACTGTCCACATTTGGCCTGTAGGACAGTTTGATGACCCATGTTCTATTTTATGAATGTACTAAAATTTGTATATACTTTGTATATACTTTTGTGCTCTTATGATTAATACTGTTATGACTGTCCTGTATAGCTCCTACTGCATATGAGCATACATTATCTTAGTCACATTCTAGGACTGGAATTGTTGTGACTCACAGTTTGCTTATGCTTCACTTTTAGTAGACAATGTCAAACTGTTTTCCAAAGTCATTAAACCAAATTACACTTACACCAGAAGTCCATGAGAATAATCGTTATTCTAAATGATCTCTCTTCTTGGTATTCTCAGACTATTCAGTTTTGGCCACTGTGAAGGTGGATGTGTAATAGTAGCTTGGTGTGGTTTTAATATTTTTGACTGTTTAGACACCATTTTATGAGGCCTTCTCTTCAAGTCTCTTGCCCCCCCCCCTTTTTTTTTCCTACTGCTTGTCTGCATTTTTCTTAGTGAGTGGTAGATGTTCTTAAATTATTTTGGTTGTAAGCTCTTTATATGTGTTCTAAATACTACTACTTTGACCCTTGATGGTGTCTTTCAATAAGCAGAGGTTCTTATTTTTCATGAATTCTAAGTTTAATTTTTTCCTTTATGGTCATTGCATTTTTTATGTTGTCTAATATCTTTTTTCTTTTTTTTTAATTATTGAGGTATAATTGACACACAATGTTGCATTAATATCAAGTGTACCACACAATGATAAGACAGATAAGACTATATGTTATGTTATGCTCACCACAAGTGTAGCCATCATCTGTCACCATAAAGTGCTATTATAATACCATTTACTGTATTCCCTGTGTTGTACCGTTTATCCCCATGACTTGCTTGTTCAGTAACTGGATGCCTGAATCTCCCACTCCCCTTTGTGATTAGCATATTTTAATGTATAGCTTATAATATCTTTTTCTAATTAGAGGTCATAAGATGTTTTTATGTATGATCTTCTGTAACCTTTACTGTTTTGCCCTTCATGTTTATCTGTAATCCACTAAAATTGATTTTTGTGTGTGCTACAAGGAAAGGATGACAAAGTTGATTTTTGCCCAATTGTATATACATGCCGATATTTCAGCACCACATACTGAAAGACTGTGCTTTCCCCATTAAGTAGTCTTTATAATATATATAGTGTAGTCTATTTCTACACTATATTCTTTCCTTGATCCTGTGCCACTGAATAAGATCTCCTGAGTCCTATATGGGTCCTTTTTCAAGATTATCTGGGCTTTTCATTCATTTCCATATAAATTTTAAAATAAACTGTCAAAAATCCTGTTGCCGTATTGACTTACATGGATCAAATCTGTAGTTTCTGAAATGTACATCTTTTAATGTATTCTTAATGCTGTTGTAAATACTACCTCTAAAAATTTTATCCTCTTGCTATGTAGAAATAGCTTCTTAATATTGACTTTATAAAATGCATCAACCTTATTGAGCTCATTTATTAGTTTAATAACTTATCTGTGGATTTTTCTTTATCTTTTTTTTTTTTTTAAAGATTTTATTTATTTATTCATGAGAGACATAGAGGGCGCTAAACCGCTGAGCCACCCAGGGATCCCATTTTCTTTATCTTTTAAAGGCATGCCCCCAAGTTTTTTCTTCCTTTCTCATCTTATTATTTTTCTTGTCTGAATTCAGTAATTAGCACCCTGAAAACTGTTAAATAGAAGGAACATTTCTTGTCCATGTTCTCAAAGAAAGCTTTAACACTTGTCCATTAAATATGTTTTCTGTAGATCTTTTGATAATTATTCTTTTTTTAAATAATTATTCTTTTTTGAAATGAGGAAATTCCATTTTGTTACTGTTTTTACTAAATGAAAAGTTCCTGAATTTTATCATGATTTCCTTTTCATCTGTTGCGTCATATGATTTTTGGGAGATGTAAAGCTATCTTGGTTCCTAGAATAAATTCAACTTATATATGTGTGTGTACATATTTTGTTGTTCTTGTTAATATATCTCACTGGTTTGGGTTTACTGTTTTTGGTTAGGAGTTTTATATCAATGTACATGAGTCAGATTGACCTTCACATTTTTATTCTTATGTCTTGGTCCTCTTTCAGTATCAGGATTATGCTAGTTTAATAAAATTAGTTAGGAAGTCCTATTTTGGGGAAAGAATTTGTGTACATATCTTTAATTAAATGTTTTGTAAAATTGAGGCACCTGGATGGCTCAGTCAGTTAAGTGTCTGCCTTAGGCTTAGGTCATGATCCCAGTGTCTTGGGATCAAGCCCTACATTGGGCTCCCTGCTAAGCATTCTGCTTCTGCTAAGCTCTACATTCTGCATTCTGCTCCCTGCTAAGCACTCCCTGCTTCTCTTTCTCTGCCTGCCACTCCCCCTGCTGTGCTCACTCTCTCCCTCTCTGTCAAATAAGTAAAATCTTTAAAAATAAAATTTCGCACTCTAATTGTGGATTTTCCTTGTCTTTGTATTTCTTCTAATCTTTACATATTTGATGCCTGTTACTGGATAGATACAAATTTAGAAATGATGTATTTCCATCGGTACTTTTGGCCTCAAAGTTTGCAGTTAATATAGCAACAACAGTTTCTTCCCCCTTCTTATTTGGTTTTACATTGTATATCTTTTTTATCATTTTACTTTGAATCATCCTGGAATTACATTTTTAGGTATATCTATTACAATCTGCATATAGCCAGGATTTTTAAAAATGTATTATGAAAATCTTTAGAGCAGTTTTATTTACATTATAAGTGATTGATAAATCTACGTATGAATCCACTAGATTTTCAAGTACTTCATGTTTATACTGCCTTTTTTATTTTTCTCTCTTCCTTTGTTGAAGTTGGTACTTTTTATTTACTTATTTCTCTGTTAGCTTAAAGATTATATTTGATTTTATTATTTGTTTTGTCATTAACCCTAGAGATAACTGTAGGCTTCTATGACTTCTTAAAGTTAGATGTTTACATACATGGTGCTCTTACTCTTCCTGGACAATGCAAGGACTCTAGAAAAATACTCTTCAAACGTTAACTTGGCCTAAGAATTATCTGGAGTCTGGTTAAAAATGCAGATTCTGATTCTTTACATCTCAGATAGGGACTAAGATTCTGCATTCTAATAAGCTTTCAGTTCATGCCAATGCCTGCTAGTCCTTAGACCACACATTTAGAAGTGAGCTTTAAAATTCTTGTAACATTTAGCTAAGCCTGCAACTTATATGCTCTTAATATTATTTTAATTTTGTATCTTTTAAGCTATACAATATTACTTTTATTATTTTATGCAAGGAGTTTTTTATTTAGATTTGCCCATTAATTCACCCTTTTTCGTTTTTTTGTTTGTTTCATTTTAATGGGTTCCACACTAGGCTTGGGTTCCATTTCCATGCACGTCTTGAACTCACTACCCTGAAATCAAGACCTGAACTGAAATCAGGAATTGGGCACTTAACTGACTGTGCCCCTCATGTGCCCTTTAAATTACCTTTCATTCTTTCTGAAGTTCATAGTTTCCATTTAAGACCATTTTCCTTCTGTCTGAACAACCAAATTAATTTTGTCAGTATTAGTCTTCTGGTGGTGAATTCTTTTTTGTTTATCTGAAGATGTTTTTATTTCAAGTTTACTTTTTTTTTTTAAGAAAGGGGGTGGTGTGAGGAGAGGAGCAGAAGAAGAGGGAGAATCTTTTTTTTTTTTTTTTAAGATTATTTATTCATGAGAGACCAAGAGGCAGAGGGAGAAGCAGGCTCCCCTTAGGGAATCTGATGCGGGACTCAATCCCAGGACCCCAGGACCACAACCCAAGCCAAAGGCAGGTGTTCAACCACTGAGCCACCTAGGCATCCAGGAAGAGGAATAATCTTAAGCAGACTCCACACCCAGTGTGGAGCCTGACCTGAGGCTCAGTCTCAAAACCCTGAGATGATGACCTGAGCCGAAATCAAGAGATGGGCACTTAACCAACTGAACCACCCAGATGCCCCTCAACTTTACTCTTATAGAATATTTTCACTGGTTATAAAGTTCTAGGGTAACATTTATTTTCTTTCATTGCACTGAAGGTACTGTTTCACCATCTTCTTAGCTTATACTGTTTCCCTTGAGAAGTCATTTGTTGATCTTATTGTTGTACCTTTGAAGATAATCTTTTATTTATTTTTTTACTCCTGGCCACTTTGAACATCTTTAACTTTGATTTTCAGCAATTTTTCTCTTGTGTGTTTGGTTGTAGATTGTAGTTTGCTTTTTTAAATTTATCCTGCTAGTAGCTGATTAAGATTCTTGGATTTGTAGTTTCAGTTTGGGGAAGGTGTTTTTTTTGTTCTTTTGTTTTGTTTTTGTCTTTAATGTAACATTTGTTACCTTCTTCTGGGTCTTTAAATACATGTTTGTTAGAACTTTCTCTTCTCTTATCCTTTAAAAAATTTTTTTTTGTCCTTTGATCTCTATACTTCATTACCAATAAAATTTTCTCACTAGTCTTCCAATTTATTGAATCTCTCTTCAGCTGTATTCAATGTGCTTTTAATTCAGCCAGTACATTTTTCAATCCTAGAGTTTCTTTTTGCTTTTATAATATATAATTTGTCATTTTTTTCAGTCATTTGCATTTTTTTGTTTTTAGTGTTTACTTTTTTTGAATACAGAAAGTTTCCTCATTTTCATTTGTTTTATTTTGATATTGTTTTCTTTTTAAATCCAATATTCCAATGTTTTATTAGTTTCAGGTATACAATATAGGGATTCAGCAATTCTGTACATCACTCAATGCTCATCATGATAAGTGTATTCTTAATCCCCATTACCTATTTTTACACCCCCCCCCCCCCACCTCTACCCTGGTAACCATCAATTTATTCTCTGTGGCTAAGAGTGGTTCTTTTGGTTTGTCCCTTTTTTTTCTTCATTTGTTTTGTATCTTCACTTCCACATATGAGTGAAATCATGTGGTAGTTGTCTTTCTCTGACTTATTTCACCTAACATTATACTCTTTAGATCTAACCACGTTGTTGCAAATGGCAAGATTTTATTCTTTTTTGTGGCTGAATAATATTCGTGTGTGTGAGTGTGTGTGTGTGTGTGTGTGTCTGTATACACCATATCCTTTTTTATCCAGTGTCTACTTCTATATGTTTATACTTGGGCTGCTTTCCTAATTTGGCTATTGTAAATAATGCTGCAGTAGATATAGGGCTGCATGTATCTGTTAAATTAGGTTTCCTCATTTTTTGTTTTTTTATCATTCTTGTACCTAGGTTCTGTTCTGTTGTTTAGTCTGCCTTATCTCATTCGTATACCATCCTGTTTTCTTTCGTGCCTGAATATCTTGAATAATGGGTGCATCTTTGTTTGTGGAAATAAAATTAGCTTAAGATTATACTATCTTCCAGTGAAGTTTTCTTAATTTGTTCCTGATCCATGCCTTGTTGACATAGCAATCTAGGATTGCCTTAGTCCAGTTTCAGAACAGGTCTTTCTTTCTCTTTTTCTTTCTTTCTTTTTCTTTTTCTTTTTCTTCCTTTTTCTTTCTTTTTCTTTCTTTTCTTTTCTTTTCTTTTATTTTCTTTTCTTCCTTTTCTTTCTTTCTCTTTCTTTCTTCATGAGCAACACAGAGAAAGAGGCAGAGACATAGGCAGAGGGAAAAGTAGGCTCCATGCAGGGAGCCTGATGTGGGACTTGGTCCCAGCCCTCTGGGATCACACCCTGAGCCGAAGGCAGACTCTCAACTGCTGAGCTACCCACGCGTCCCCAGAACAGATCATTCTGAGCCAAGAGTTGACTTGAACATGGTCTGCAGTTTGCTCATGGATTGGTTTGCATCTGATTCATCTTTTTTCATCTTTTTTTCAAACCTTATATGCATAGCTTTCCAAGTTCTACTTTTGGGAACCTTAGACTTGACTTTTGTCCATTAACCTAACAAGACTGTTAAAACTCTACTTCTCTGCTGTCTATTCAGAATCAACAAATGTCTCCAGTGCCAAAGTAGACCTAAATGCCAGGATCATTCTCTGGATCTCTAACCTATAAGATTTGCTCTCCTAGTTTCTTACCGTGTTATCTCTTGGATACCTTACAGCAAAAATACAGAAGTTCTTTGCCCAGAATTTTTACTTTTCTTTGATGGTTAGATTGATCCAAACTAACTAGTTTACAATAATAGGTGTAATTCACTTTATGAACTTTAAAGAAACTTACTTAATGGAATAAAATAACTTGCCATGCTAAGTATCAAAACTGGAATTTTAAACTATGTTGTTGTTAATAGATTTTATTAAGAAAATCTCATCACAAAGGCATTAGCATGGTCTTTAAGAGGACCAGATCTATAGCTGGACCACCTGCTTCTTTTCTCCCACTCTTGACATACTATTGGCTTGATCTTAGGCAAGTGTTAAATACCGCATCTGAAGGAAGATGGTGATAGTAATAGCATCTTAGGGAAATTGCACGTAAATATATGTCGAATGGTTAGAACCATATTGAGTCAGCAATTTGTCATTGTAAGAATAAAATTTCATTGTAAGTTAGAGTAGTTCTGCTAAATTTTCTCTGTGAGTACTCTCATGATTATTAATATTTAATATTTTTTAATGTTAAATTCTGAGATTTTTACTTCCTTTTTGATCTTATTACTGTATTTTAGGGGTCGTCTTCAGTTTTGATATGGAATTGGTCTCCAGCTACTGGAAAATTTTGTATATTGATCTCTTAGACAATTAGGCATAACTAGATGTAAAATTTATACTTTCCTCATTATAGCTTACTCCATCCGGAAGCATTTCTCTTATCAAATCAATGCATTTAATTAAAAATCCTGTGAAGACTTGTGATAAAGTTTATTCCTTGATACAAAGTTTGACTTCTCAAATCAGACATCGAATGGAAGATCCCAAATCATCAGGTAAATATTATATGTTCCTTTGAATGTGAAACAAATGAAAATTATTATCCAATTACTATAAACATTTTAAAATAAGATGCATCAATCTTAAGAAATTAAGCCCCTCATACTATTCAAGGTATGAGTTAACATACGTGCAACAAAAGAATAATAGTTTATAATAGGTTATAGTTTCTTTTCCCCATGATAGCATGAAAAAGATAATAAAATATTACTATTAATTCTGTAGCATTGCCATATAGTTAGAAGCAAATAGCATAATAAGAAACAAGCAATAGGAAGATGATCTGGACTCTAACTCTCAGATTAACTTGGGCAACTTTGAAATCTAGGATTTTAACTGATAAAAATAAATCCTCTGAGCTTTTTAATTCCTAATGTTCCTTTCTGCTAGAGACTATCCTGTTAGTTCTGTGAATATAGTAAGAAAATAGTATTTAAAATTCAGAATTGAAAATAGCCTTAAAAGAGTTTTGTTATAATTGTTATTCTTTTTCCTCTGATTATTGAAATGTGTAACATAAGGAAAGGCCTTTTATAAACCGAAGTCCTAAGCCAATTATATATATCTTTTATTTAAGTCTACAGAATATATGGTTGCTAATGGTATATGCCTATAGTATCATTCCCTTCCTTCTTAATAGTTCTACCTCTGACATTTAAAAAATTCTGATTATCAGTTTTTTAGTATATACCTTTTTTTTTTAGTGTATACCTTTACTCTGATTCTAAGTTTAATATGTTAAATATGTTATGTTGTTTTAGATATTCAGCTTTACCATAGTGAAACATTAGAGCTTATGCTACGTAGATGGTCCAAGCTGGAGAAAGACTTTAAAACAAAGAATGGAAGATATGACATTAGTAAAATCCCTGACATATATGACTGTATAAAATACGATGTCCAGCATAATGGTTCTTTGAAATTAGAAAATACAATGGAATTATATAGGCTTTCAAAGGCATTAGCAGATATTGTTATCCCTCAGGTGAGTAAATCTAGGATCAGTTTTCTTACAGTGTTCTGTAGCTTCTTTTAAAATGTCTATCACTGGATAAAAGATAGTGGTTTTCATCTCTATAAAACCCATAACTTTTAACAGGAAAGTAATTATGAATTTATAAATCAGACTTTTTATTGTATTAAATCATTACTTGATTTTCTAATAGTTTGATTATAATGACTTTAAAACTTAAGAATTCATATTCCTAAAGAAAAATAATATACTAACAAGACAACTGAAAACAGGATGGAATATATTACTTAAATATTTATTGGCTACTTATGTACCAATTCTGTGCTATGAAGTATCTGGGGAGTGGGAACAAAAGGTAGCTGTGGCCCTATGTAAATTTTACAAGTCTTTTTATTTTATGTACAAGCATTTTGAAAAAAAAGAAATATTTTTAAGAAAGAGCAAGGAGGGAGGGGCAGAGGGAGAGGAAGAGAGAGAACCTTAAGCAGGCTCCATGCCCAACATGGAACTCAACATGGGGCTCAATCTCATGACCCTGCAATCATGACCTGAACCAAAATCAGGAATCAAATACTAATTATTTAGAGGTGAAAGTGTAAGTTATTTTTGGAAGATTGTAAGTCATGAGTCTTTTCATTTATAAGATTTATAAAAAAGGTGTAACCAAAGCTTAAATAATTGAAATGTAATTAGGCAGAGAATCAGCTTGATAATGAAAAGACAAGTGACAAAACAAGTGAGTTACAGAACATAGCAGAAAATGATTCCAGATTCCCTTTTGGGACTTGTTTTCAACTCAACTATTAAAGATTATTTGGATATTGTAAAGAGAAGATTGGAGTAGATCAGATATCCAACTATGAACCAAAGTTAAAAAGCAGAAAAAAATGGAATACATGAAAAATATAAAGATGCTGAACCAAAGTAGCCTTTCTTAAAAATACAAATAAAAATAGCTAATGTAGTATCAGTATCCCTTTCTTAATATTCACAGAAAATTCAGGAAAAACTATAGACGTTGAAAAACTGGAAATTCAGACAGTGTACAACTTACCTGTAATTATTTGTGTACAGGTTAAGGATTAGCTTATTCTTTCAGCCTGAGAGAACAGTATTTGTTTGGTCAGATGTATAATATAAATGATCTTAAGTATATTTTTTGATTCGGTGACTTGCAAAATGAATTATTTAAAAAGTAGATCAAAGTATCTCACATATCAGGAATGTGTATATATATATATATATATATATATATATATATATATATATTTGAGCCTCTTAGAAAAAACACTGACTTAGCAAACAAGGAATTATTATCTGACAACTTCTTTTTACTAAATGTAAGAGAAGTTTTATTCTGCAAAAGTAATTTAGAGGCATTCTGGATTTCAGCTCAGGTCATGATCTCAAGGTCCTAGGATCAAGCCCCACATCAGACTTCTTAGCAGGGAGTTTGCTTGTCTCCCACTCCTTCTGCCCCTCTCCGTAGGTGCATGTGCTCTCTCTTTCTCTCTCTCTGAAATAAATAAATCTAAAAAAGAGGGAGATGTAATTTTACAGAATAAAAAGTTTTATAAAGTAAGATATTTTAAGATTATCATCAAAGTGAACACACTTAATTCTGCATACTCAGTTTTAGCTGCAATGTATAGTCATTGAGTCAACACAGGTTTGATTATAACTCTGAAGTTAATTAAGTTGGACTCATCTTTGTTAATAAAATTCAAGATAGAATTTATTCAGATTCTTCTTATTAACTATTCTGAAAATAGTGGTTGCTGTTTTGTTTTTGTTTTGTTTTTTTAAGATTTTATGTATTCATTTGAGGGGGGTGGAGAGAGAGAGAGAGTGAGAGTGAGCATGAGCAGGAAAGGGGCAGAAGGAGAGGGAGAAGCAGACTCCCCACTGAGCAGGGACCCCAATGTGGGGCTCAATCCCCGGACCCTGAGATCATAACCTGAGCTGAAGGCAGAGGCTTAACCATCTGAGCCAACCAGGTGTCCCGGAATGGTTGCTATTAATTCTGCTAACCATATAATTAGTTTGTCTTGGAAGTACAAATAAGATCCAGGTGTTTTTCATTGTTTTGGATTGCTTTGACATTAGTCCAGGCTCAGTGCATGTTAGTTATATTCATTCTTTCAATGAAGATTATTTAAAGGTATGCTTTTTAGGTAAACTGTTAATATGACCGTCTTAAACATTTAGTGTGGCTGTATGTATTCTTCAGAGTAGATTTTCAGTATATCCTAACTTTCCACCTCAGTGGCTAAATACACAAATGATTTGTTACCATATAATCTTGTCTGTTTTGTTACATGAATTATTTAATCTCTTGTTTCTCAGTTCTGGATACTAAATGTTCTAGAATTGGGACTAAAAAGTTGGTTTCTAAGAGTTGGGCGTAAAAATATACTCAGGTGTTAATAGGGTTTTAGATGTTAATTTCTCCTATGTATCCTGTATGTATTTCAGGTTTATTGCTTATATCCCTGAAGAAATTTCTTACTATCTCCTTATAACTTAAATATTTATAATGAATTTTTAAAAATAATATAATTAGAACAATCAGTAAAAATGATAATGAGTTGGGAAGATTTGAAACATCATTTATATCTTTTAAAGTAATTGTCATGCTCAACTGTTCTCAGTCTTTATTACAATAATTATCTTTGGATTCAGTTAATTTAGATCTCAACATTTTGAGAACTTACTTGAAGACATCTTCAGAATTTCTTGCTTGGCTAAATTATCTTTGAAATGTTAGGATATTTCAGACAACATTTTGTTCAAGCTTATAAGTATCAGTCTTATTTTTGGTAAATTCATAATTACATTTGAGTAAAGTTATAACTTTAAAAGTAAGAGATCTTTTTACATGCTTTCCTGTATTTCTGAGAGTATAACTTAAGGAGAGGACAGCTTTAGGCTTAACTCCCTAACTTTTCTGTTTGTCGTTCCTTACTATGGCAAAAAGTTGGAATTGCTTCTTTTTTAATGGAGTGTTGAATTCAGTCCAGTAGATATTGTTTTGCTTTGTTACTTTAGCCTTCATAAATCCAGAACTGTGGATAAAATGCAGGCATTTTCAATCATTTAAACTAAAAATTATAAATGTATTTATGGTAATTATAATGATAGTGCAGTTTATAATGGGAAAAAATGAAAATTTTGCCTACTTAACTCTCAAGGAAATAAAGAATATTTCAAGCTTAGAGACTTGATGATTCTGTCAAATAATGTAAAATTTTGACTTGTTTAGAATATACTAATTTAGAATGAGAAAATATTATCTGTGCAAGAAAAATGGGTATATTCTCTGGTGTACTTCCAAGTGTTATGCCTCTAAAAATGTCTACTCTTACATTGAATTGATTAGTTCTTACATCTATACTATGTGAATTATATAATTCTAATCATAGTTAAGCTTAAATAGAACAGTGTTTATTATTTTATTTAACGGCTAAACTAATTTTAATTAATTACAGATACTTTTGCTATGATAGAATTAACTTTCCACTTTTTAACCAGTCTCAATTTTCATCAAATAAAGGTCATGGCTTACAAACAATACTTTAAAATAAACATGATGGGATGGTGGTAGATAGGAACTCAAGACTAAATCTCAAGACTAAATTTGGTACTGAGGTTCTCTTAACTGCAATCACAGTTATTTGTGGGTTATGAAATGCAGAGAAGAATGTTCATACTAGCATTTGCCACATAAAGTCCATCAATATTCTCATTAAATATAACCACATAATAAGCTTTCATATAGCTTCATGTGGTATTTTAATTAGTTCTGTTTATGGCAGAAATAGTGTAATTACATAGGAGAACTAGGATATCTAACAATTAATTATTTGATACTAGTTGGTGTTGGCAGGTGAACAAAATATGTCAGTGTGTTAAAGGAAAAAAATTCCTTCATTACAAAATTTATATATCTTTGTGTAAAATTAGAAAATGTAGAAATAGCAACAAAAAAAAATCACTGATGTTACCAACTAGGGAAAAACATTTTAATACTTTAGAAAATTCTTAAAGGATTTTTCTTTTAAATTCATGAAGATAGAATTTTTCTCATACATGTAACAAATATATTCTTTGCAAAAATGAAACTGGGAAAAGCATACTATATTCTTTTACAAACTGATTTTTTTTTCCCTTCACTTAGCACCAAGAACTTCTTTCCATATCATTCAAGCTATATGTACTTCATTACTTCTACTGGCTAAATGGTTAAATAATTATTTGGTTAAATAATTTATATTTGAGAATCTGGATTCTTCATTTCTTTCACTCTTTTTACACATCTTTATATGTACTCAAGACTATTTCTGTAGCTCCAGAAATCTTTTACCAGTTTTCTTCCAGTTAAACAGTGTTTGAGAGTACCTGTTTCCTCGTTCCTTGCTGACAACACAAAAAAAATTTCGTCCGATGATTTTTTTTTTTTAAGATTTTATTTATTCTTGAGAGACACAGAGAGATAGAGGGAGAGGCAGACACAGGCAGAGGGAGAAGCAGGTTCCATGCAAGGAGCCTGATGTGGAACTCGATCCCAGGTCTCCTGGGTCACGCCCTGGGCCCAAGGCAGGCACCAAACCACTGAGCCACCCGGGGATTCCCCTCTGATGATTTTTAATTCCAACATTTTTCTTTAATTTACACATATACAATTACATATATATCTTTCTTGCATACCCATTTCACAGTCATCTATGCTGGCAAGATTTTTGAAGCAACCAAGCTTTAGTCCTATTTTCATGGGCCTTCCATCTGTAATTAGTCAGTGTTTTCTTTATTCGACAGTTTTCAAATCTATTACCCGTATAGAGTTTTTGCTGTCTAGAAAGTACCTGATACTAGGAAGTAGCCTTTAAATTCAGGTATCCTAGAATGAATTTGAAGAAAGAGGGCATGCCTGTTTCCTCCCTCATCTCTACTCTCTCTTTTCTTTCTCTGTCACTCCCTCTCCATTTTCTGCTTTCTTTGCCTTTCTCCCTCTTTTTCTCTTTACCTATCACAGTTTTTTCTCTTTACATATCAGGTCATTTTCTAATCTACCTCTTTGAACTGTAATTTTTATTATAATTATTACTATGATTATGTTTTCTTAACATTCCATATTGTAATTCCTCATTGTAAAATTAATTAACTCATAATTATTATTAAAGTCATTAAATTTGATGAATTTCATTACATTTTTGCTCACCACTAGGTTAGTCTTTAAAAGTATTAGCCAAATTCTTTTAAATGATCTGTTAGCCTTCTTAATCTTTTACATTCAAATAAACAAAATCTCATTGTTTTATTTATATTTCTTTTCATAGGTTTATTGAATGTTTTCTTTGCTTTAGTGTTTATATCCTTAATCCATCTTTCTTTTAGTATTGTTTCTACATTTAAAACCTTAGGATTGAGTTGAAGTACTATCCATAAAGATTACATTCATCCATTCATCCTCCCCTCTTCAAAAACCACTTGCTTTTTTTTCAGTTCTACCAAAAAAATTTTCTAATTATACTTAATAGTTTTAGGATACTATACCTGTAGTTGCAAAAAATATAAACTAGGAATTTTGTAATGTTCATAAAAAGCTTTCTAAAGATATTTGTCTCTTACTAGAATGTTTTAATTTAGCAGTACATTTATTAGAGTGCTTTGTCATTATATCTTTTTTCTAATAACATGTATTTTCTGTTCAGGAATATGGTATAACTAAAGCTGAAAAACTGGAGATTGCCAAAGGCTACTGTACTCCTCTAGTTAGAAAAATTCGCTCAGACCTCCAGAGGACACAAGATGATGACACTGTAAATAAACTCCACCCTGTGTAAGAGACTGTACTGGTATTTAAATCTATAGGCGTCTGTTTTTTCGTATTTCAAACCTAATGTTCCTGTGAAGAAATCAGGAATGTTTCACTTAGTGCACTGTGGAAATAAGGATTACCTAGGTACTCCAACAGTTGACTTCCCACCAAGGTTCTTGAGGGCTCCCAACTTAGGAAAAACTGAGATGAACAGGGAAAGGGGATATATGTCCTCTTCACATGGGATTGTCAGTGTTTACCCTAGTCAACAGCATAAATATTGGTGAGTTTCTTTAGGGCTATGACCTTTGTCATTGCTATTAGAGGAGCCAAAATGACCCATTTACAGTGAACTTGGTTAGTATTAACTCCTTTTTGACTAATCTCAGAGGTCCCAATTAGTTCTAGTTAATCTTCATGTTAGAGGAATCTCTACTCAGATAACCAACCCCTCCATTGTGGTTGGAAGAGGGATAGATTTACATAGTACAGTCTTTCACTTCTAGTAAGATTAAATTTTATTTTTACCAAGTAATTTCAAAACTTAAGTTTTGACTAGATGGCCACGTTCTAACATTGTCTGCTGCTAACTTTAGGTATTCCAGAGGTGTTCTGTCTCCTGAACGTCATGTTCGTACCAGGCTATATTTTACCAGTGAAAGTCATGTACATTCTTTACTATCTATTCTTCGCTATGGTGCCTTATGCAATGTAAGTAGAAAAAGCTATTCCAATCTGCTTAACAAATATGGTTCTTTGAATTTGTAATGAAGTTTTTACTGTGCATTTTCACTAATTGACCATTTGCCATAATTTGTCCAGGGTCTACTATATACCAAGCACTGTGCTAGATGTTGGGGATAAAGACATGTTCTTTTCCCTTTAGAGAAGTTTAATTTAAGTAAACAATAACATAAAATATTTTAGGTGATGTTATAGGCTGGTGTTAATAAGATAAAGAGAAGCTGATGAATTTGAGTTATTTAGGGATAAGAAAGAACTTGGTGTTGGGTTGGATATTGTACCTCTCATATACTGTTAGAAATGAATCATACTACAGCTTGGCTTAAAACAATCACAGTTACTTGTATCTCTCACAGTTTAAAGGATTGACTGTGATATACTTAGACAGTTTCACTTTGGGTCTCTTATGAGGTAGTGGTTAAGACAGTGGCTGGGGCTTGAATCATCTCAAAGCTTTCCTGTCCTGTATGGTGCTTGATGCTGTACGTTGCCTAGAATTTCAGTTGGGGTTGTTGACCACAGTACCTACATCTGGCCTCTTCTTGTGACCTGCTTCCTCAAAACAGGGTAGCTAAGTTGTAAGATTGAGTTTCATAATGGAACAAGGTGCAATGGCAAGATATTTTAATGACCTAACTTATGAAGTCACATGATATCACTTCTACTGAGCTATATTGATTGAGGCAGTAACAGAGTTTCATCCAGGTTCGAGGGATGGGGAAATTCATCTACATTACTACATGAGTAGAGTGTCGCTGTCACATTATAAGATGAGTACTTGGGAGTAGATACATTGTGGTGGCCATCTTTGGAAAACAGGATCCATCATATGTCTGCTGTCTATACAATCCATATTTCTCCCATATGCAAAATTCACTTAACCTCTTATCCAGTATTACTCCTCTTATTTTATTATATCATAAATTTGACATCCCAGGTTTCTTCATCTAAGTTAAGTCCAGATGTAGATGGGACTCCTTGGACATAACTCCTTGAATGTTCAAGAGCATTCAACCTTAATTCAGTGACATATGAACTGAAGAGAAAAATTATCTGTCCTTGAAATGCCCAACATACAGTGGTGGGTTAGACATCACTGCTGTAGGTGAACTTTTCAAAAGAGTTTGAAATAGAAGGGACACTGTAGTCACTAGCCTGTAGCAATTTTGAAATCTGCCTAGGTCTATGTTGCCCATTCTTTAATTGGGACTCTGTCATGCTGCCAGGCAGTAGTTTCCCATGGCTTATGTCTTCATAATTTGGGTTCTTGATTGCTTCATGGGTCATCCTTCCTTTAAAATAAAAAGTAGCTTTTGTTGGCAGTTGAGTAATTTTCTTCATCCTGCTTCCTGCTCAAAGAAGTTTGGGGTTCCAAAGGTCTGTTTATTTTTAGTTGAAGATGGTATAATTTAAAAAACAAAACAAAATGGAGTAATTTAGAATATATTGTATTAAACGCATCACACCCAAAGATCTCTTAAGGATAAGCCCTTTTCTACTGTGGGTTCCCTCTGTGGTTACTGAGGGATGACACTCAGCAATACTTATTGCTTAATACTGAGCATCTGAGAGAGCATACTCCTAAGGTCCTGAGAAGGTCTTTTGTTTCTTTGGAAGGTCTGTGAAGCACCTCATACCTTTATGAGGTCTTAGCAAGTGTTTTTATGATCACACCATGTTTTCATGGTAGAGTCTTGTGTTTCTTTCTTCCTGAAAGTCACTTTTTAATTATAGTATTGTTTGGTCCCCAAAATGTCTGAAAATGAGAAACAGTTTAATTTTTGGAGTCAGCAAGCTTCTTTATAATTGACAATTTTTCTGTAGCTTATCTCTGTCCTAGTTTATCACAGGCAATGAGAAGAATCTTGGTGACATGTTCAGTACTTTTCCTAGAAATCTCCAGAGCTAGTTCATTAGATACACTGACTACAGTCTAGTGTTTCTACACTTTATGCCACTACATAGCAAGAGTTGATTTCCCTGTAGCTTCCAGTAACATTTTTCTTACCTTTGTATAATCCCTTACCAACAACTTCCTCCAGCCTGTTAGGCTTTCACTAACATTGGTAATTCGGCAGATGATCCTACCATTCACTGATGAAAGTAACACTTGAGGGGGAAAGATCATATCTTAAGAAGGAAAGTAATAAGTTTGGTTTTAGCCAGCTTGAGTATGTTCGCATGTGAGAATAGAGGTTTAAGTTAAAAGTATAGAGTAAGGAAGCCAACACATTAATGACAGCTAAGGTGGTAGCTAGTAGTAAGATTCCCAGGAAGTTTGCATTTGAAATGATAAAATGACATCATAAGTATTGGCAACGGAAGTGATAATGTACAAAGAGACTTAGAGATTTTAATATCTTGTTTCTCAGTACACCCAAACCATAGATTACCTAGAATACAATGTCACTCTATTATATGTCAAAAATATATTTTCATCCATCTCTAAAATAGCAAAAAATAAGAATTTTCCTTCAAGTTTCTATGTATATATTGCTGAATACATCAGTACACATCTATTGACAAAGTAGTTCTTAAAAGAAAATTCAGTTTTGTTTTATTTTTTTTAATAAAGGGCTGTTAGATGTATAATGGAGATTTGTTATGTCTCTTGATTCTTAATTTTATTATTAGCCTTGATGAATAGTTAATATTAAAGTTACCCAAGTTATTTCAATCCTCTGTTTTCATCAAATTTTCTAATTCATATGTTCTTCCCTCTACTTTTGGTTTCTTTTTTGTCCCATTAAGAAATGGCAAAGTGACATCCCTTGCATACATATGTGTATTAGTTGAGCTTTAGTAAGAGAAATCTTTTAAAAAAATGACAGCAACTCAAGAACTTCCATATCGAGACATAATGATGGAATTGTTTTGGGGGAGGATAACTACATCTCTTATGTGGTTCCTTTTTGGCTCTCTTACGCTTACTTAGAAGGTGGAAAAACCATGGACGATGATTCCACAGAACAGGCCATAGTGAGCAGTGGATGAGTTGGCAACAGATAAGGTTGGGGAGCCAGTGCCTTGGGAATCCTAAGGGAATTGGGAAACCATTTTTAAGCAGGGAAATAAATGGCTTTGGTGCTGTGTGGACAGCAGATAGGCTGGAGTAGATAAGAAAACAGGAAGCTCTCGCAGTGATCTAAAGGAAGATGATATAATTGGAATGGAGTAGTGGTAGTAGAACTAAAGCTTGTTAAGTATATATTACATTCAGCTGCATTTCTAAAACAGAAGCTGAACAACTTCATTCTTTGAAAACTCTGCTTCCACAATTTCAAAAAAAATTTATTTTTTTTACATTAGTATATGTAAAGTCTTTAATATCAACATGATGTCTCATTTTCTAACTTAAAAAATTTATTTGAACTGTAACTCATTGCAACTCATGTTATCTTTATAAGGCCCTGTAACTAATATAATAAAACCTTGTTCAGTCTCTCCCAGTTGAATTTTTTGATTTTTCAGTGTGAACAGGGTAAAATCTAGCTCTCCACAATAGATTTTTTTTTAAAGGTGTTTGTTAAGGAAACAAGATTATAAGTAAGATTTCAGAGAATATATTTAATAAGCCTTAATTTTTTTAAAAAAGCTTTTTATGGATTCTTGCATGTTAATTGTGTTTAGGAAGATGCTACTAAATATTATTTAATTTCATATGTTCATTAGAACAGACCTAGCAACACCTGTTTGACAGCACTGAATTTGATATTATTAGATGATGTTCATATAAATAATGTAGGATCACGAAGTCTAATACATCTTTTTACCTATTGAAATTTTTTGATATTTAAATCCATTATTTATAGTAATTCACATTTAGTGAAACTCAAATGCTATGCTAATATTATTTTAAGAAAACATGCACATACATCTTAGCACCTATCCCTCCCCCAAATACATAGGCAGACGGACACACACAAACACACACAGATGCAGTTTTTTCTCTGCAGTATTGCTTAGGTTAGGAGTAGCTACTTTGATGGCTTGGCATTAGAGCACTCAGAGGTGTGGCTAGCCATTTATTAAAATGATGCTAAGCACACACTGAAGAATACAAATTATATGATGTATATTTAACTCTACTCTTCCAGAAACTTCAAAAGGGGAATGCATTCTCAGAGATGGATAATGTCTAAATGTGAAAACATGCTGTTTTGGGTTTGTTTTTTTTTTAAATAAGTAATCAACATGTGTGTTAAATTTCATTTTATAAAGTAACACATATTTTGTACTGGAGTCCAAAATATCATATACTCTTACCATATGCCCCAAAAAAATGTTGTATTCATTTATTTCCAAAGTTTATGACCTATGAAATGAAGAAAAGTTATCTGTGATGTAGACTCTATTGACCATTGACTGTAGACTTTGAGTAGTTTTACCTTTTCAGATAGAATTTTCCACTTTGAATGCTTCTAGTACATGTTCTGTAGGATCCCTTTCAGTTCTGATGGAAATGATTTATGTTTAAAGACCAATGGTCATCTATACATGAAGGAGATGGTAAGATTGATAGAACCTGCATATGCCACATCCTGCTGATTTAGATACCACTGCAGAATAATGAGGCATATTTACTGTATAATGTACATTGACTTATGAGAGTGGGAGTAGCTCTACTCTTAGAGAATAGTATTCAGTTTATAAAGCATGATTCCACAGTAGAGACTTTGGGACTTCAGGTTAACTAACTGTCTCTTACCCTCAGAATTCAATGACAGGTTTGTATTTCAAGAGATTTCTATATTTACTTTCTAAAAGCTATTCAAAAAGATACCATTAGACTTTCTAATACTGCTGGTAAAAGATTTTTAAGATAATTTACCTAAACATGAGTAGTTTACCAAGACTTACATATAATTGAGTCATTTTGACAGGTTGAACATGTATGTATTTACCTTATTTGTGTGGTGTCACTCAAGATTAAACAAACTACCATAATGAAAATAAGGTGACTTTCAAGTAAAGCGATATTAGAAAATGCTTACCATATACTTTTTGTTTAGGAATCAAAGGATGAACAGTGGAAACGAGCTATGGATTACTTAAATGTTGTCAATGAACTCAATTACATGACTCAGATTGTGATCATGCTTTATGAGGATCCTAATAAGGTAACGAGAGTTCTTGATTTGTGTGTTTTACCAGGGGTAATTAAATAGCCTGTAGCTTTTCATTTTGGAAATATTCTATATTTTTTAGGATCTCTCCTCAGAGGAACGTTTTCATGTTGAATTACATTTTAGTCCAGGAGCTAAAGGATGCGAAGAAGACAAAAATTTACCATCTGGCTATGGCTATAGACCAGCTTCAAGAGAGGTAATAAAGATGCAACTCTCATCTTCTAGATTTTCATAAGGTTCCTTTAAGAATTTCCTATTAATGTCCTTCAATTCTTGTCCCAACTACTAAGTAGCAAGATAATATAATTTCTTTATGTATGATTTGGGTGGACAACTTTGTTTGTTTGTTTGTTTGTTTGTTTGTTTAAAGAGAGAGAGAAGGCAAGAAAGCATGAGTAGGCAGGCCGGCAGAGGGAGAAGCAGGCTCCCCACTGAGCAGGGAGCCCAACATGGGGTCAATAGCAGGACCCTGGAATCATGACCTGAGCCAAAGGCAGATGCTTAAATGACTAAGCCATCCAGGCACCCTGAGCAGACAATATGCCTAAGCGTGCTAAAATTTTTTATTTTATTTAGATTTTTTCTATTTTTTTAGGCCAGTATTTAGAATGCTTAACTATAGTTTTAGTTCTGGTTTTGGTTGTTGTATTACTTGAGGACTAGTGCGTGGTAAACACTGTGCTAAATAAACACTTGTGCTAAATAAATACTGTGCTAAGTATTAAAGATTTTAATCCTCATAATAACCTTATAAAGTTAAATGCATAACTCAATTTAAAACTTTTTACTGTTATAATTCATATTGAAGAATCATAGATGTATAGCTTAATGATGTATTACAGAATGAACACAATTACAAAACAGCCAGCTAGGTTCTAGATAGAATAATATCATCATTCCAAAACACCCAGTCTTGCCCCTCCTATCACAACCTCTGTCTTCTCCCCAAAGATACCTACTATTGTGACCTTTAGCACCATCTTTTATTTTATTTTACTTTATTTTATTAAGATTTTATTTATTTATTCATGAGAAACACAGAGAGAGGCAGAGACACAAGCAGAGAGAGAAGCAGGCTCCTCACAGGAGCCTGATGTGGAACTCGATCCCAGAACTCCAGGATCACGCCCTAAGCCGAAGGCAGATGCTCAACAGCTGAGCCACCCAGGCTTTCCTAGTACCATATTTTAATTATGCCTATTGTTTGAACTTTTTATAAATGAAATCACAAAATACATGCTTTTGGGGGGATGTCGGGTGGGTTTAGCTTCTTTCTTTGATTATGTTTATGAGATTTATCCAGTCTGTTCTTCACTTTTGTTGTCATGTAGGATTACGTGGCAACAACAAATATAAATAAATACAGTGAAGTGTGCTCATCTGTTTCACTCTAATCATTTATTTCCAGTTCAAGCTATGAAGATGAGTGCTTTTATGAACATTTTTGTAAAAGTCTTTTGGTGAACGTGTATACACATTTCTTTTGGATATACATTAGAGAGTAAAATTACTAGGTCATAGAGTATGCATATGTTCAAGTTTAGAAAATACAATCAAATAGTTTTCTAACGATACAGCCATATCTTTGTCAGCACTTGGTATGATCATTATGGGGCTATTTTGAGGGATTTTGTTGTAGTTTAAATTTACATTATCCTCATGACCAGTAAGGATTAGCAATTTTCATGTTTATTGGCCATGTGGATGTGCTTTTTTATGAAGTGCTCCTGGCTTGGACCAATATGGTGTTGAGTAGAAGTGTTGACACTAAACACTTAATTCTCAGGGCACCTGGGAGCTCAGTCAGTTAAGCATCCGATTGTTGATTTGGTCTCAGGTCATGATCTCAGTGTCATGAAATCCAGCCTAAGTTTGTCTCTGGGCTGGGTGTGAAGGCTACTCTCTGACCTTCTCTGTCCCCTCCAAAAAAAAGTAAACACTTCTTCATTCTCAAACTAAAGCAAAATATTCCAAAGAGAACTTTTTGGGGGATTTCGGTTGAGATTACATAAATTTTGCAGATCAGTTTTGAGGGAGATAACACTTAACAATAGTAGATCCATTATTCTAAGGACTCAATTTATCTCTGAATTTATTTAGCTTTTTTGTATCTTTTTGATAAAATTAAGGGTTTGTATGTCTTGTATCTTTATCACATTAATTCCTAGTTCTTTATGTTTTTATGCTATCATAAAGGATTTATTTAAATTTCATTTTCTGTGGCTCAGTGATCGGGCGCCTGCTTTCGACTCAGATCATGATCCCGGGATCCAGGATTGAGTCCCACAGTCAGGCTCCCTGCAGGGAGCCTGCTTCTCCCTCTGCCTGTGTCTCTGCCTCTCTCTCTCTCAGTCTGTGTCTCGCATGAATAAATAAATCTTTAAAAAATATATGAATTTCATTGTTTCTTATTGTATTGAATTTTAACTCATTTTTGTGTGAAGATTTTATAACTAATGACCTTACTAACATGCTGTTACTCATTCTAGTAATTTATCCATAGAGTCATTTGGATTTTCTGCAGATATGATCATACCTATGAATGATGACAAATGGTATTGAGTAGAATTAGTAATGGTGGGCTCAGTAATATTTCAATGATTCATTAACTGTGATGATTCTGTCAAGATTTTAGATATCCTTTAACCAGTTAAAGAAGTTCCTCTATTTCCTATACTCCTTATTTTGATGCATGTTTTTCTGTACTTCTGCTTGACTTCTTTTGGCTGATGTTACATTTGTGAGATTCGTTGATGTAATTGTACTTACTTTTAGCCTATTCATTGTTATTGCTTTAAATTATATGTTTTAATATATGACTATACCCCAATTTACCCATTCTATTATAGATAAATATTTGATATAACTTTTTCAAATTTGTTTTTTTTATCTCGGACTCTATCCTATTTGTCTTGGTACAAACCCAGTAAATATTTAGTAAGTCATCATATGATTATTTGTGTATGTAGTCATCACATGTATTGGGAATATTTGGAATAGAATTTAAATATTCTGAAATTTATAAATTAAAATGGTGGGTTTTTTATTTTTTTACATTTTATTTATTTATTCATAGACACACAGAGAGAGAGGCAGAGAGACAGGCAGAGGGAGAAGCAGGCCCCATGCAGGGAGCCCAATGTGAGACTCGATCCCAGGTCTCCAGGATCACACCCCAGGCTGCAGGCGGCGCCAAACTGCTGCACCACCGGGGCTACCCTAAAATGGTGTTTTACTTTGTGCTCATGCCAATGACATTGCTGTATAAAAAAGCTTATCTCTGTTTTTTATTAGTGTCCTTTATTATTATTTCTTATTTATGTTGGCATTTGATGAAATATAATTAAGCATTTAGTTTTATATGCCTTGTTTTTGTCACTGTTTAGTTTTTAGTGTATTTCTTAAAGTCAGGAACTCTGTCATCTGTTTTATGGTACCCATATAATACTAGGCTATTGTAAAAATTCAAATAATATTGATTCATTTGAATCAGCAAACTTGTACATGTGCTTCAACTGACTTCCCCAATTGGTGATTAAATTTATCATAAGAAACTCTTGCTTTACCTGAATTTTATATGTTGTATTCTTTGCCCACAGAATGAAGGCAGGAGATCTTTTAAAATTGATAATGATGATGAACCACATACTTCTAAAAAAGATGAGACTGATCGTGCTGTGATACTGTTCAAACCTATGGTATCAGAGCCAATTCATATACACAGGAAGTCTCCACTTCCAAGATCTAGGAAGATGGCTACAAATGAAGTAAGTGTATGTGTCAGAGCATGTTTTTCATAAAATAAACTAACTATATTTTAATAAAACAGAAAAGAAAATACAGCTTTAATTATGGAGTGTGGAAACCTAAGAGATTTTTAATTGTCAACTTTGCCTCTTTTTCTAATAAATATTTTTAAAATATAGAGGCTGTTAAAAAAAGATTAAGAATCTGGAGCTTTATGTATAGTTTTCATAACAAAGTTCAATAGACAGTAAAACGAGACCTTTGAAAACTGATCTGTTTTTCTGTCCTGTTACTTTAGGTTATTCGAATAAGGAACTTTTTTAAAAGTCTGATTTAATAGGCAGAGAATAATATTTACCTGAAAGTTGAGAGGAACTGTCGGAAATTCTTCAACAACTGATTCCAATGATACTGTAGATTAAGATGAAACTCTAAGTTTTTAGCCTGATGCAAAAATCAGTATAAAAATTTGAAAATTCAGTTGAAAATTTGCTTTTGTATTAAGATCTACAATTAAGGAAGGCTAATTCTTATGTTCTCTAGTAGAATAACATGTAAATAACTACCAAAATAAGATTTAACAGGAAAGTTGAACAGTTGGAATGTAACTTGTTAAGTAAATCTTTAACACCAGTATACATTTTTATAATTTAAATGCCTTTATTTTAAGTTATCTATATTCTCTATAGGATGATTCTCCCAGCTTATAAAAATGTTTTCTAAATTCTCAAGTTAATGTATAGAGCAAGATTTTAAGATGAAAACAGCCCTCAATTTTTAAGTTAGAAAAATATTTTTGTTGATAATTAAATATGCTGAGTTGTAATAATTAAGTATAACATTTATCTAGCATTTGGTGAATTAGAACGTAAACAACAACAACAGAAGAATTATGCTCATTGCTGTAGCCCCAAATTATATAAACAAAAGTGCTTTATGACTCTCAAATTTCAAATATATATGTGAGCCAATTTAACAATTATGTAGTAAAAACACCCATCAATAAATAGATTGTGGTAATTTTATAATGGAGATTTACTGGTTAGGGTTTCTGTGATTTGTGATATTTTAAGTTAATCATAAAAGAGGATGACTAATAACTAGAATTTGGATCTATGTTCTAGTATAGCTTAATTAAAAAATGAGAAACCTGGGGTTATGTTCAGGTATCTTTAATTTCAGAAATTTGGGAAATGACATTAATATAACTTAAACTACCATCGTGTGAGGGCAGTGATTTTGATGTTGTTGAACAAAGCAATCTGTAAATTAATCAGATTGTTCGAAATTTCACCATTAAACCTTCTCAAAGCACACTGATACAGCCAACTGTGTTGTGAGTCTTCATTTTGCAGCACATTTGTATTTGTAAAATCTTCAACAAAATCACTGCCCTTTTTTAATTTTTAAGACACAGAACACATTTATAAACCTTTTTCTCATAAATACTTAAATAGTTGCTTTCAAGAGATTATTTCTATGCCATGCTAAACTTTTACTTCCATAAGGTAAATTATTCAAGTAAAACCTTGAAGACTTTTTCCAGCGTCCACCATCTCCATGGATATCAGAAGTTTGTACTTCCAAAAGACACACAGAGAAAAAGACTATTCTCTTCATTTTGTGCAAGTAGATTTTACTCTGTCCTCACTGTCTGAAACCTGAACATGCAAACATGTAACTGATGATGTTTGCTGCATGTTTTGCTTACTGAACTCTATAAATAATTATTGGAGGGGGTAGACAAATAAATAGCTTGAAAGTGGAAGCAAGTGCAATTTGAATCCATCTTCTCTCTCTCTTTATTAATGTCTGGCAGACAGGTTGTCTTTTCTACATCATATAATTTCTTTAACCCTTTGCACGGTTCTTTAGTGCTTTGGGTTGAAAGGTTACTGAGTTATAGCGTAGAACATCTTGAATATTTAAAATTAAGCATAATGCTTTAATATTCTAAAAGTTGCTAAAACAGATAATTGTTAAATCTTTCCATATATATTTAAGGGAGAAGGGACAACTATTAAGCAGTATCAATATTTTGTATACTTAAGATAAGGTAATTCTTATAATTGTTATCACATACAATTAGATTTATAAGTCATTCCTGTCAGTTTCTCAAATATTTGAAATATTTGGCTCCCAATTACTGTTTAATAGTTTCTTAAAAATTGGTAAAAAAAATGCAAACAAACTGTATTTTTTTTTCTTTCTGATCATTTGGCTCTGTTGTATCTAACTTTGCATGCTCTGCTTTTTTTTTTTTTTTTTTTTTTTGCCCCCTTTCTCACTTCCAGGAAGAGAGCCCCCTGAGTGTGTCTAGCCCAGAGGGTACTGGTACCTGGCTGCATTATACCAGTGGTGTGGGTACTGGGCGTCGAAGACGCAGATCAGGGGAACAAATCACTTCTTCCCCTGTCTCCCCCAAATCATTGGCTTTCACATCCAGTATTTTTGGCTCATGGCAACAGGTTTTTAAACTTTACTTCATTAAACATTTTCCTACCCGCATTCAGAGCAACAAACAGCTGTCTTTGAGGACATCTAATCCCTTATATTTAACATCAGAGTAAATCCTTCTGTATTTTAATTTTTACGTTATTGAATAATGTTTGTGATAAGAGGAAAAAAAACCTCTTATATTGCATGTGTTTAGGATTTTTACTGGGAGGGTTTTAAATATCCAGGATTTAAAAATTAAATCAATAAATTTTACACTCCTGGAACTTTAGCGTGTTAATAAAAAACTTTAAAAAGGAAAGAAATCTTTTTTGACATAGTTGTCCTTTAAAACATTTAGAAACAAGATTACCTAATTTGATGGTAAGAAAATGTAATAGCCTTTTTGCCCATAATTGAAAAATTAGATTCCATTTGGAATTTGCTGAGAATATGAACATTTTTTACAGTATCAAAATTTATGTGGTCCTGTGTTAATTAGCAGGGTACATCTAATACTAATTGTTCTCTCCCTCATTATTCCATTATCTGGAAGTATCTAATTTAAGGATACATTCAGTTTGGTGTTTTTTTGAGTTGTATATTTTAATGCTCTCTTTATAAGAGAATGCAATATATAGGTGCCCATCAACAATATGGGCCAAAATAAAAGGACTTCAGAAGGACTTTCTGTGATGACATTTGGAAATTTAAGATACTAGGGGTTTTTTGGGTTTTTCTGTCTTAACAATGGAAGGTCTGCTGTTACACATGACTTTTCCAAGAATTTCAGCAATTTCCTTTTGGAAATATAATGCATTTAATTATAGGAAAAGGGATTATGGTATCCATTAAGGCTGTGAATATTTAAAGGTTACTCTGATAAAGCCCGTGCATGGATCAGTAATTGTATGGTGACCTCAACAGTCTCTGTCTGTCTTTTCTTTTGTTTGTGATTGTTTTTCCCCCCCTTCAAATACAGGAGCTGTTTAAGAGTGGGCATTTGGCTTCTTTTAAGAGTGAAATTATATCAATCTATTAATTGTTTCTTTTCATCTGTCTTGTTTCATACATGATATTTCATTCTGAATGCCTGCTTCGCACCACTTCATTGCAAGGACTTCATATGAAATGGACTCCCTTCAGAAGGGGATCTTGCATGATCTTTCATGTTTTATGTATTTCTACTAATATTTATCATACAGCTTATTAACCTTTGTCTGTCTGGAACAGGCTGCAAATGAAGTATGGACTTTTGAATTGATTTTACTGTTTTACCTCATTTATTTTACTTTCCTTGCACAGGTTGTATCTGAAAATGCTAATTATTTGAGAACACCAAGAACTCTTGTGGAACAGAAGCAGAACCCTACTGTAGGTATGTGGTCTAAAAGAAATTCTATTCCAAACCTTCTTCAACTTGCTATTTTGCACACATGTAAAACTCTTCAGTGATGAAAGCATGACCAAATGCTATGCTTTAGTTTTTATTTAACCTGTATTAATTTTAAAATGTTGTGTTGTACAACTCAAAGTATACAGTAAGGTTTCAATAGAATGAACAAGAAACAGCATTTAATTTGATTTATAACTGTTTTGAATGTCTGCAGTGTAAGCTACTTAGTCCAGTTATCAAAGCTAGTTTTTGTATTCTATACATTAAAATCCCAAAATATTTTAATGAGGAAGGAAATTTCATTTTTCCTGGCTGATAAAATTGTAAATATGCCATTGCATACAAAAAAGAACCTTCTGCTAAAAAGAAACAAAAAACCTTCTTCTTTCCTGATAAAAAAAGTGGGGAGTGTTTTAAGCCCTTTCTTGGTGTGTTAATTTTCCTTTTGATTATCTCCTAAGGAAAACCAAAGCAAAACTAATGCATAGGGGCAGTTGTTACTCATTACTGACCTGTAGAACATAATTGGTTCTTTGCAAATAGTATTGCAAAGCAACACTGAAACTTATCAGTTTTAAGCTCATTGCTGATAAACTATATGGAGTAAGTGGCATAGTATTTTCTCTATAAATAGTTGTCTAAATAGTTTTAATAAAAGCATAAATAAGTTTCAACTATATACTTTGATCTACATACTAAGTTTATGAACTGTTTGTTGATGCCTATTAAAGATCTTCCTTAATTATATATAGTTTATGTTGACAGCTTTTAATATTCCCACATTATCTTACTTTATGTATCATAACATATTTGATAGAAATTTATTTAATCTTTACCAAATGCTAAAAGTTTTGCTTGGGTGTAAATACTTTTCCTACAAATTAAGCGTCAGTTTATACTGGCTGTGTTTTATTTGTTAATAATGTGTTTCATGGGGTCTTATTAATTAAGATCTGAAGACATTTAAGTATTATAAATTTAAGGTGTTTAGGCCTGGATGACCTACAAGGAATTGTTCTCACATGGTCTTCTCACAAATTAGTAAGCTTTAATTTGCTTCATTTTGTAACATGCATTAATGATTTTTAACTCAGAGGTATCAGAAAGGATTCTTCATTTACAGACACACATTAAAAAATATTGCTCTATTATGGCTACATTTGTGCTAGGAATGTTTTTTTTATATGAACTGTTCATGCAAACTGACAGTATCCCTTATCAACCTAAATTAATTTCTGTATTAGTATTTTAATGCTTTTAATATATGTATGTCTGATTATGGTGTAGACATATTATTTTCTCTAAAGGCAACATTTTACCCAGTGTTAATAAATACCCTCATTTGTACATATGATAAGTGGTGGTAGTGATTATATTAAAGTCTACATTATAAATGAATTGTGAGTCTGTTCAAGGCACTGCCAGCTAAGTGTGGTAAGAGCCATGTTATTGCATGCTGCATGAATTCCCAATGTGAATGGAAGAACACCCGTTGTGTATGTATTTTCTCTAACTCCCATCAGGGTCTCACTGTGCGGGCCTGTTTAGCACCTCGGTGCTCGGGGGTTCTTCAAGCGCACCTAACCTACAGGATTATGCTCGTACTCATCGTAAAAAGCTGACTTCTTCTGGCTGCATAGATGGTATGTGCACACATGCACACACAGATTCATATCCACACTCCTGCACACACCCATGAGCATACGGTACTTCTCAAAGGCAAGCCTAAGTCCACTGATTCAACTGGAATTGTAGCATCCTTTAGTGAAACCCAGCACCTAAATGACAATCACTGCTCTCTTACCTATGGCTTGGATCCATGTTTCATCAAAGAGTTAATTGTAGTTAGACATACAGTACTCATTCAATGAACAGTTTGTCGAAATGTGACAGAACTGCATCATGTGTAATGGTCTTTTAGACGGTCAGTAAGCCATACTATGAAGAATAAATCTTTGATCTTTTAAACATTTGTTCATTGTTATCCCTCATTTTACTTACCGATAGTGATCTAAATGAAATAAAGTGAACAGAATATTTGTAAGTAGAAGACAATCTTCTGGTAATATTTTTATAGAAATAAACATAGGATGAGAATATTTTAGAATCCCTAGTTGGAGAGCCTCTCACTATTAATATACCTTAAAGGTATATATTCAAATTGTCTTTTGAGGCTCATGGAAGCCTGTGCCTTTTGTTAGCCCTTTCTGGATTAGATGTATTTAAAACTTTTTCTCATATATCCACAAATTTACTTAAGTCAGTAAAACATGGATTTACCAGAATTGCTGGCTCATCCTGCTTTTCTTTCTTTTGTATATTTCATTAAACACTTTGCCTCTATCATCAAGCCATTTTACTTTTAACCAGTACCCTCTTTCATTCCCTTCTGCATGTCACCTAATTCTAACCTCCTTATATATTCGTTTTTTCCCTCTTTTTTTAAGTGTCCTTCTTTTGGTAGCTATTACGAATTTCAGGTACCTGTTTTTCTCTTTCTCAGACGCCACACGCGGTTCTGCTGTTAAAAGGTTTTCTATCTCATTTGCTCGACACCCAACCAATGGTACGTTTTGCTTTTATTTTAAAAGATACTCCCCTGCTTCATCCTTTTTTATTTTTCTTTTATTTCAAACTGTGGGGTATACAGTATCATTCATTTCTCCATTCTTAAATTTCAGTTGGCATATAATTCCAACTTACTCATCCAAAGTATTGATACTGTCTAGCTCCCTTCTTCAGTTGTAATTTACACAATCATTTAACATCACTCATCAAAGTTTTAAATGATCACAATGATGAGTATTAATATTAAATTGGCACCTAAAAATCCCTTCTAATTTCTCAAGTGATCAGTCTACACAAATTTTAAAAATACAACAATTAGTATTGTTTTCTTTTTAATTCTTAATCATTTTAATGTTTTTTTCTTCCTAATTTGTTTTCTGATCACATGGTTGTTTTATTGAGTTACTTAATAAAAATACACAGCCACACTTGTCAAATAACCAAAAGAGAGGTGTCTTTGAAAAGTTCTTGGGAACCAGGAGATGCAGATTTCACTGTGTAATATCTGTGGCTCTTTGTCTAAAGCAAAACTCAATTTGGTCTGGAGCACTCCAATAACTTCATCTAGCATTCACTTTGTTCTCATATAGCAATATGGTTTGCTGTTGTCAAGCAACCGATTTTTTTTTTTTGATACCACTTTTTGTTAAAATTTGGAGAACTCACAATAGGAAGACGACTATGCTAAAAATCTAGAAAGCTAGTTCAATTAAATTCAATTTCTGAGGCTGAACAGTGAAGTGTTTCATGGCCATTGTTTATAAACTGAATCGTTACACTATTACAGCTTTCTTACACAGAACTTGTTCTTCTTGGACAAGAGGGAGTATTTACAGATCATTTTTAAATAATTGAGGATCAAAGAATTTGAAAGAAAACATACAGATTTCTGCTTTTATTTGGAAGGAAGATAACTTTTATCCCTGGATTTTTTTTCTTTTTAACTACAAATAAATCTTTCAAAAACTCAAGTCAAGTCTTTGAAAAACTTATATGAAACTAAAGGATTAAACACAGTTTATAGTCATTTTCCTCCTTTCTGGATCCTTTAACAGTACACTTAAATAACAGTGCACTAAATATTTCCTGGAGGTGAAGTAAGAAGATCTCATCCTCAACAAGAGAAAATTTAGCCCTTAAAGCCTGATGTGCTTTCCCTCCTTTGTAGCTCTTTAAATGCTACTTTCTGAAGAAAAAGATCCTTATTTGATACAGCTGCAGCTTCTAAAGAACCCACATGCATAAGAACCTCTTAGAAGAAAAACCAAAGTCACAAGAAAAACAGAAGCCACAAAATTCTAAGAAGAGACATTGCAGGTTTAAGACTGACTATAGTTTTTGTGTGGAATGCTTTTGTATTTATAGCCAGTATTGCAAATTTTATATAGGAGAAATCTGTGTTTACTGAAACTTTAAAAAAAAATGGTTAAATTTAACAGAAAATAGAGTAACTTTATATTCCTTTGGCTAAGACTTTTTTTTTTAAATGTGGGTTTTCCACCCGTGTGACTTAATGCATGTAAAATGCATTCCTTTCAACTCTAGAAATGTTTCTTTTGAGTTTTCAAGATTTTTTTCTCTTTTATTCTGTGTTGTCTTATCTGTCCTATGAATTGTCATTTGACTCTTTGACTTTTTATTTCCCCTAACTTTTATGTTATTTCCATCTTAATACATATCATGGACTTACCCCTCCCTTCATCTTTAGTTCAAGGAACATGGTGAAACAAGTATCTTCTGACAGTGCTTTACCTTATTTTCTGGGCCTCTGTGCAGAACACCTACACCTCTATAGGTGCTGGTCCGTTTCCTCTGTGGAATGTCTAGGCTCCAGTGGTATGTTTTTATAGCTTCTAAACATGACAGCAGGGTGGCTTTTTAAATTGCTGCGCTAACCCTTTCATTGTGGATTAATTACAGAGTTTACTAAAGATAAATGGGGGAAAAATGTAGTCCAGAAGAACTTGATTCTGTTGTTATTTGTCTGTTAAAATATCTAACAGGCAAATGCAAGGAAATAGTTGTCACAAAACACTTGCAAGCATTCTGAGGAAGGATAAAAAAAAATCACATTATTAAGTTTAGTGTAATGCAAAGAAAGGGTTTGCGTGTATTTGCATGAATCTTGTACTTTAAAAAATGTAATACTTGTGCAAGCCTAATTTTTTAATGCTTATTTTAGGTGCTTTAGCTGCTGTTATGGTATATAGTTTCTGTTTTGTTTTGTTTTTGAGTATATGTAATGTTCCGTCATGCTTTGGTTTGCACCTGAAAATCAAACATACTGGTTTTATAAACTTTTTTGTTATTTTCATAAAATTTCATTTTATTTTCATAGGAAGATTAGATTCTCTCTTAACCATAGTTTCCCTACTTCAGTCAATACATAGGCAGTTCTCAGGTCACTATTTCCTCCCCAAATTTAGTAAATACCAGTCACTGTTAAAATGAGCACGTGCGTATTGAAGCAGAGGGTTTACAGTCTATTTGAGTTTGATTAATTTTTACTTTTTTATTTAATGATACTAGCCTTTATATAAAATATTAAGTATTAAAAATATTTCCTTTGGAGGAAAATTAGTTTGAATTTTGGAAAGAATAGATACAGAAGGACTTGTTATTTTAGTTGTTTATGAAAGCAATTTTAAAAGCCATTCAGTTGAATAAAGTTTAAATAAATAGGCAATTTTTATAAAAAGCAAATAACCAATATCCTATTTGTTTAAAAAAACTGTATATTTAAGGGTTTTTGTTTCACTGATGGTATTAATATATATGTGCATGGTTTGTTTCATGAAATTTTTGTATTTCTGTGCCATTGTTGAATGCAAATTTGTCTGTATTTTGTATTGCTTTTTACTTGGCCTGACTTTACTCAGCTAGCAATTTCAACAATAGAATTATTGAGTTAATTCAATAAAGGTAGGTAAAATGTGTTTTGAAATTTGATTTTCAGCATAATTGAATGAATGTTGTTTTCAGGTCACACTAAGAGAGTTATTGTTGGCCTTGGTATGATTAGAAAAGCTATTTTAAATCACTACTTCACAAGTAATTACAACATAATTATTCTTCAACAAGAAGTTAATTTTAGCATCCTGGCATCAGGGACACATCATGGCATCAACTTAATTCACCTGTCAAGTAGACCTGATTTTTTTTAAAGTAAAAACTGAAACAATATAATGTTTTCTGTTTTTCCCCCAGGGTTTTTCTTTAAGTATCATTCTTAGATTTTACCAAAATATAGTATAAAATTGTGTGCATGCTGTACTATGTGATTACATTTAAAATGAAATCTTTGTCACATCCTGTTCCAACCCCATATCGCATAGCATCTGGTGTCATGACTTCAGATATCTCATGTGTTTGCATGTAATAGATTGGAAAGACCTAACCCATACAGTTCTAAGCAATGGTCTTCTTTCTTCTTAGTTAATGATTCTTTTTTTAATTATCCAAATTTTTTTCATTTCTTTTTTTCAGGCTTTGAATTGTATTCCATGGTGCCATCTATTTGTCCTCTAGAGACTCTTCACAATGCCCTGTCTTTAAAGCAGGTGGATGAATTTCTTGCTTCCATTGCTTCTCCATCAAGTGAAGTTCCACGGAAGAGCCCTGAAATCTGTAGGATTATTATTTTTTATTTTTATTATTATTATTGTTATTATTATTGTTATTTTGTGGCAGTAGATATTATCTGAACATAAGAAGAATTATGACAAACTCAAGTAGTGGTAATGAATAGAATTTTAGGACAGAAGGAGGTATAAAGGAGCATTACTTGCAGTGTGCCACATTTCTTGACTCCTCCTCAAAATCTTTTTCCTTCCCAAAAGGAAAAAGAAAAATCTAAGACCCAACAATAGAAGTCAACAATATAGAGTCATGGCCTTTTTTTCACATTCTTATCATGTGTCATTTTATAATAAACTTTTTAAAAATTACAAAATATCATTCATCGGTAACCCACACATGCACACATGCCCATCCCCACACCTTTGGGTGTTGAATAAGATGAAGCCCTTGACTAAAAACTAAAGAGAGCAAATTAGGACAAAAGGGTTTTCAAGTTCTTTAGAAAATATTCTGAAAAGGTTTATTCATTGTGTGAAGAAAAGGGATTCATGGCTCAGTAAGTTTTAGAAACCGTGTATCATATCCCACCTCCCTTTTGAGAGAGTTGCATTAGTGTAGAAACAGCTAAGTTTTCTCTGCAAGGAAAGCTGCAAACCCAGACTTGCCAGAACTTCCCTTTTGAGAAAACATGTTTTTGGTGGCATGTTTAAACATTCGTTTGTGCTGTGGTGAGGAACATCATTTTGGGAAATCTTTAGGGCTACCGTTTTGGGGTATGAGAAATCCAGTGGCTACTGTCATTCTCAGCTCTGTTGGATCCTTCAGCACATTGGATTTTCCAGTTTAGGAAGCATCAGGTTGGGGCAAGCATGCTCTGCTCTGTTAAGAATGGTGCTGGGACTAATCATATCTTCGGAAAGTCACAAACTGTCAGTGTATACTGATCTCCTTTACATAAAGTACATTCTGTAAATCTGTTTCTCTGAAGAATGAAAGCCAAGGTCTTAGAAAGAAAGCCACTTCCATTCCTTGCTGTTATACTCCTTTTTTGGGCTGTCACATTGTATTATTCTATTATACAGTGTTTTGTTCACATTGTATGCTGTCTGAATGGTACCCCCTGCATTTCTGCAGTCTAGTAGCCTTCCCTTTTCTCCTACTTGTGGTAGCAGAGGTCAACATTGAATCATTAATGGTAATGGAGAGATATCTAGGCATTCTAAAATACTTTTAGGAATGGTTTTATGAAGTAGGTTTTCATTTCAAATTTGCATATGAATCTCTCTGATTCTGAGAACCGATAATAACCAGATGAAATAACTTCTCTGAGCAGTATGAAGTCAAAGTCAGGAAAACGAAGCATGTTCGTCTCCCTTTCTTTGTTAGCTGATAGGATAGATAGTGCTTCTCCCCAGCATGCAATAGGGAACCTGAATGCATTCTCATTTACCCTTTACCCCCTTTATACTTGATGTTTCACTGCTTCCCTGGGGCAAAGATTTATAATCTTAAAAAACAGATCAAAGAAAGATTCTATTAAATTAGAACTTAGGATAGATATCAATGCCATTTAGACTCTAGAAGATTTTCAGTAAATGACTTAAGGGAAATAGTAGTAATAACATCTGTTTCTTTTGGAAAGAAAATTGTGAAATATTTACAAAAAGATCATCTCTGAAGGTATATTCTGTAGTTCCATTACATTATGTTGGCTTTATTTCTGTGGTTAGTGAATCCAGTTCATCAGAGCGTATTATTGAAGTATATTGTTGAATTGAAGGATATTAAATTCCTTTTCCAGTTCAGATTAGTTCTTCTCTATATCATGGATGCAAGTTGCACCCCAAGGCCTCTAGCTCTCTTAAAATTTTATTCCATTACTTACTAAGGGAATTAGATGAGAATATAAATACAGTTAATGCAGCTTGTAGAGTTGGATAAAGCTTAAGTCCATGTAGTTCATTGGTCTTCAGTCTGTATTGCCAGGAGCTTTTGGAAGTTCCATGAGGAAGAGGATGTGGAGTGGTTAGGCCTTACGTCTCTGTGGCTGCTTCAACCAGAGTATCAGTTTTCATCATTTTATTTAAGATTTCATTTGAGAAAAATTTACTGTTGAAAGAAAAAAGCTTAGATACCGTTGAGGAAATCAAGTAGTTAGTGGTCAAGCAAACCCAGGTCTTCTAAAGTGTATGGTTTTTTACTTCTTTTTGAATAGTAAAGAATATAGATGCCAATTATAATAATAAAAATTATCTGAGTCCTATATTTTATACTGTAACTGTAGAATTTTTACACTATTTATACTTACTTCCCTGAATTGTCAAGGAATTAGCATTATAATATAAACTGTATTGATTTTGTACTGTTTATAACAAAGAAGCTGACATTGTTAATGCTCTGTCATTCAGAAAGGCTTTTTCCTCAGGACAAAATCAATTTTGTGGTAACTGGTAGTAACTTACAATGGGAGACTAACAATATCAGTTGGGGGGAAAGGTGAGGAAATGCTAATTGGACAAGTTAGAGATAGAGGTTAACAGGATAAAATATGCTAGCAGGAAGGAGCTTAGTAGTGGTATAGTGTTTTACGTGCTACTTTAGGGATTTTTTTTTCATCGCTTGCATATTGTGTCATTAATGACTACTTGGAGCTTCTGCCAATGGGATTTATATTCATTCAGTGTAGATAAATACCAACCATCTAAGGCACATTTGCTATAATTGGCCCACATATATATTTTTTAGAGACGTGCTGTTTATTGCTATCAGATCCTCCCCCCAAATTGCAAAAGTAGGCAAATAAATGTGTTTTAGCTAATTTTTTTTAAAGATTTTATTTATTTATTAATGAGAGATAGAAAGAAAGGCAGAGACACAGGCAGAGGGAGAAGCAGGCTCCATGCAGGGAGTCCAGTGGGGGACTCAATCCCGGGACTCCAGGATCATGCCCTGAGCCGAAGACAGGTGCTCTCAACTGCTGAACCACCTAGGCATCCTAGCAAATGTTTTTTCTTGACTCCTCATCTCCCTTCAGTTAGGAACTAAGAAGCTCATGCCAGGAGCTTCCTGCTCTGGTCTGTCCTTCCCCAGAGGACTTCATACTTAACTTAAGAATTATCCCAGCTTTTTCTTTTTACACTTCTTAATTGCCCCACTTGATTACAAAGAAGAAAAAAAATCTATAAAATTCCCTTGCATTAAGATAAATCCCAACAGTAATATAGGAAGACAGTTTATTACTTATAATCTATTAGTTTATTCTTAAATATAATAGTTTAGTAGACCATAGTGTTTGTAAATTAACTATCCTCGAATATTTACTTCATATTTTTAAGAGAAAAACAATTTGAGACACTTTTCTTTTTTTTTTTTTTTAAACCAGACAGTACAACTTGTGCCATCAGCTCTCTGCCATCCCTTAAGCATCTGAGATTCTATCAGGGCAGGATAAAATTATATCTGTTGCTCTATTTCTTGTTGGCATACCTTTAGTAAATACCGCTAAATGCTTATTAATAATTTACAGTATAAACAGAACATCTATTTGGATAAGAGCACACAAGAACTTTTTATAGGAAAGATGATTTTGCTGAATTTACTCTATAAACCTTGCATTGTCTTATTTTCTCCTGTAATGTATATTCATAACTCCACTAAATATGTAATTAGAAATTTCTAAAATGTAAGGATTTAGCAAGAAATTATTGAACTGCCATATCTGGGTTGTTTTTTTTTTTTCAGCCTCTACAGCTTCACGTACCAGTCCAGTAATGAGAAGAAAAATATCTTTAAATACATATACACCTGCAAAGATCCTCCCAACACCACCAGCTACCTTAAAGAGTACGAAAGCAAGCAGCAAGCCAGGTTAGGAGTATGTGTGAATTTGTGGATTCTGTATAGCAATTGGAGGAATAGTAATAGCTTGTGTTTTGAGTTTAAAATCTGTTTTTAAGAAGGATCATTATACTTCTTAGAGGTAAAAACTGTTATTGTAGTATATTGATGTATTTATATTTTTTCTCTTAATTATCTCCCCCACCCTTGTATCTGTTAATATATTTCATAGTCATACTTTTCTGCAAACTAACTTATGAACTCTTTTTGCTTTTCTTTTGAGCCTAGGCATTATTTTAGTCGTATGATTTTTTTTTCTTTCTGTACAGTGTTTTTTTTTTTAAAGATTTTGTTTTTATTCATAAGAGACACGGAGAGAGAGGTAGAGACATAGGCAGAGGGAGAAGCAGGCTTCCCACAGGGAGCCCAATGTGGGACTCGGACCCCAGGACCCCAGGATCACGCCCTGAGCTGAGGGCAGATGCTTAACTGCTGAGCCACCCAGGCGTCCCTCTTTACATTGTTTTACTTCTCTATTCTCAGTCTAATGATGTGAATATCAAATTCAACTGTCTTTTGTCAACTTTTTTCTGTTTTTTTTTTTTTTTAAGGTTTTATTTTTTAGTAATCTTTATACCCAACCTGGGGCTTGGAACTCACAACCCCAAGATCCAGAGTCATACGCTCTACCAACTGAGCCAGGCACACACCCCAGCTTTTTTCTATTTTTATTTTTTGATATATTTGATTGTGTTATTGATCCTCCCTGAAATCTTATCTCATTCTTTTTTTTTTTCTCTTATCTCATTATAACTTCCACAATGCACTCTGTCTTGGTGTTCTTTCCATTATCTGATTCTTCTACTCTTGTTTGATGGTCCTTCTTCATCCTACGTTCCTATGCCAAACAAGGACATTCAACTGTTGACTTTTTTCTTACCCTATACTTTTATTCTTCAGAGAATTCTAGATAGCTCTGAGGTTTTGACTGTATCCTCGCTGGAAATTTCTTAATTCTTTTCCTCATGTTACTGCTCTCATATATTCTCTTGGTTAAGAGTTTGTGCTTGGAGTGGGAGGAACCTAGATTAAAATCTCAGCTCTACTACTTATTAGCTATTTAACCTTGGGTAAGTTACTTAACCTCTCTGATCGTCAGTTTCATAGTCATAAAATCAGGGTAATAGTGTCTCTTAAAGGTTATCAGAAATGAATCCAATAATATATATAAAGCACTTGACATATGTGGTAAACACTCACTAAATGTTAGCTGCCGTTGTTGCTATAGTGTTGCCAAACTGTTCACTTCTCTCCGAATAAATCCCTGTCATTTTTCTTCTTCTAAAATATTCTCCCCTTACTGCCTATGTTCAAGACCCAACCCAGCCCCCTCCACTGGTGATATATTTATATGATTACCAAAACAAGAACTCTGATGACGCTGTACTGCTGACTTGATTATTGATACCTGATTACAGCTCTGTCAGATTATCAGGCCTTATGAGTTACAGGCAATATCTTAAATATATTTAAACTTAGTACATTCTAAATAATCAGAATATGCAGGTACAGACAACTGAAAAAGTATCTTAAATATAAGTTGTGGTATATTCATTCCATACACAACTCAAAGTTAACATTTGTATAGTTTTTTTTATGCCACAAAGTGCTTTTTTACTCTTATCTTTCTAAACATGCCTCATGGCCATGCTGTTAGGGATGAAAAAGTTGTAGACAGGTTATGACTTATCCTTGTTCACAGAGCTAGTAATTGGTAGATCTAGGATTTGAATACGCTTTGAATCACAGTTCTCTATATATTAGACACATAATAAATGCATTATTTCATAAGCATTTTTTAATAATAAAGAGGAAATAATAATATATTTGACTTTTCAAATACAACTTAAGCCAGTCTTGCATTCCTGGAATAAACCCTACTTGGTCATGATGAATAATTTATGTATATGTTGCTGAATTCAGTTTGACTTTGAGGATTTGGGCACCTGCATTTGTGAAAGATAGTGATTGGTCTGTAGTTGGATTTTTGGTTTGTTTTCTTGTTTTTTGTTTTTGTAATGTCTTCCAGATTTTGGTATCAGGTTGATGCTGGCCTCATAAAATGATTTGGGAGGTTTTCTTCTATTTTCTGAATGAGTTTTTGTTAGGTATTTCTTAAATTTTGATAGAATTAATTTTGTTTCATTTTAGTGACGGCTTTGGTAATTTGTATTTTTCAAGGAACGTGTTTATTTTATCTAGGTTGTCAACTTTCTCATTGCTTTACTATCCTTTTAATGAATATACTGATAATTTGTGTTCTGGTTTTTTTTCTTCACTACTCTCACTAGGGTTTTATCCATTCCGTTGATGTTTTCAAAGAACTAGATTTTTGCTGTTTGTTTTTCTGTTTGTTTTATATTTCACTGATTTCTGCTCTTTAATATTGTCTTCCTTCTACTAATTTGGGTTTACTTTTATCCTCTATTTCTAGTTTCTTAAATCACTTTTTGTTAGACATTGCTTCTCCCTTATATAAACATTAAAGCTACAAGTTTCCCTTTAAGTACATCTCAACAAAAGTTAACATTTTATTTTCATTCTCATGCAGTTAAAAATATTTTCTAATTTGTAATTTATTATTTGAGTGATGGAGCATTTAGAAACATACTGGTTAATTTTGAAATATTTAGAGGTGGAGGTTCGAATATCTCGTTAACAATTCTTTATTTCATTGCGTGGCAGTTACAAAACATGCGCTGTATGATTTCAGTCTTTTACATGTGAAACTTTTTTTTTATGGCTTCCGTTTGGACTTGGTACATCTTAAATGTAACAAGGGGACTAAAAAAAGAACTTTTGTTCCATAGTTCATTGATATAATGTTCTATCAGTACCCATTAGGTTAGAATTGCTGATAATCTTATTCAGATCCTCTTTGTCTTTACCGTTTTGAGGGGTGGGAACATGTGCAAGGAAGGAGAAGTTCTGATGGTTGTATCAGCTGCTTACAGAGCAGTTTCCACTCACAGCTGTGGAGTTATATGTCTAAATGCAGACCTTTAATTCAGTCAGTTTTTGTTCTGTGCTTTGGAGCTTTTTTCTTATGTACATATATATTTGATAAGACTTTTTAATGTATTGACCCATTTATCATCCTGAAATTTCCCTCTGATTCTTAGTAAGACTTTGTCTTAAAGTTTATTTAATCTTGCTACTTCACATTTCTTATACTTACTGTATGCATGGAATATTTTTCCAATCTGTGTCTTTGTATTTAAGGGATATTTTTTTGTAGGCAACATATATTTGGCTTTTTAAGAAACCCATTCTAACACTATCTGCCTTATAGTTGCAACGTTTACATTTCATTAACAATGTAATTATTGATATGGTTGGGTTAGAGCTATTGGTTTATTATATTTTCTGTTTATACCTTCTGGTTGTTTTTCTTTTATTCTTTCCTGCCTTGTTTTGTATTAATTCTGTATTTTTAGTACTTTATTTTACTTATTAACTTTTTAGCTTTATATTTTTGCACTATTCTTTTACTGGTAGCTGTAGATATATATCTCTTACTTTTCATGGCCTACTTAGAGATAATTTTATACTTTTCAAAGTAAAATGTGGAAGCCTTGCAGCTATAGGTTCGTTTACCTTCCTCTCCTCTCATCCTTAACACACGTGTGTTACTTCCACATATGTTATAAAGGCTACAATACAGTGTTAGAATATTTGCTTTAAACAGTCATGTATATTTTAAAGAAATTAAGAAGAGAAAAGTCTTTTATTTATCCACACGTTAGCCATCAGTTTTTATTCCTTTTCCTAACAAGTCTTTGTTTCCATCTGATTCTATTTGCTTTCAGCCTGAATCTTTTTAGCATTTCTTATAATGCAGATCTTATAATGCTGTATTTGAAAAAGTCATTGTTTTACCTTCATTCCTGAAAGGTAGTTCTGCTGGATAGACAATTCTAGGAAAAAAGTTTTTTCTATCAGCACTTTAATGGTGTTGTTCCCCTGTTTCTGGTTCCCTCTGTTTCTAGTAAGAAATCTTTGTTAATTTGAACTGTCCCTATGTATGCAATTGGTTAATGATTATTATTTTCTGCCTTTTAATATTTTAAATATTTTTTAATATTTAGTATTTTCCTTTATCTTTGACTTTCAACAGTTTGACTATGGCAAGCATGCTTAGGAATTTTATTTATTTATTTATTTTGGTGATAATCTAGATTGATGTCCACTCTTACCTCTTCATTCTGCTGTTAACCTATCAGAGGATTTTTTATTTCAGGTATTTATTCTTTACTTTTAGACATTCTTTTTGATTTTTTGAATTTTTTTTTTCTTCAGAGATTTCCTATATTATTCATTATAAGCAATATTTTCTTTTGTTCTAAAGTACAGTTCAAGTACTTTAAAATTCTTGTGTACGTAATTGATCTCAGGATTGGTCTCTATCAATTTATCCATTCTCAAGAAGAAAGATGTTTCCCTGTTGTTTCATACATTGAGTAATTTTGGATTGCATCCTAGACATTTTGAATGAGATGTTGTATAAACTACAGATTGTTATTTTTGTTCTGTTTCTCCCAAGAGTATGGAATTGTTTGGGTTCTTTTAAAGCAAAGAGTTAACCTTGGCTGAACTCAGATTGCAAAACTGTGTCCCTTAAAGTCATTGGCAGCTCAGATTTCACCTCATTTCTTTTAGCTTCAGCTGGATTTCTTGGAGCTTACCCTGCTAATGCCATAAGTGTGATCAGAGTGTATGCAAGGAATTGGGGGCTCTCCCTTTCTGGCATCTCCCACCTAACTATCCAGCAGCTATAGTTGCTCCAATACTTCTGATTCTTAGTGCTACTAAGAATGAGTTTTATGTTGGAGTTTTAGTCATTGCCCATGGTGTGGATTGGATACTCTGGATACTGTCCTTAGGCCAAAAGCTTTTTTTTTTTTTTTTGAAAGATTGAGCTTGTGAGCTGCCAGCAAGGGAAGGGGCAGGGTGGGGAAAAGAGCAAAAGGAAAGGGAGAGAGAGTGAATCCCAAGCGGGCTCTGCACCCAGCACGGGGCCCAACGTGATCACAAACCCTGAGATCACAGCCTAACGAGAATCAGACACTCAAGTAACTGAGCTACTCAGGCAGCCCATACTATTTTTTAAGGCCAAAAGCTTTTTTTAAAGTGTGTGTGTTGGGAGGACTGAGCATGGGCTCTCTTCTTCCAAGTGTTGATTTTCTCTGGTATATACCTCCTTTTGTTTACTCTTCATTGTCTTCAAATAGTTGTTTTTCATATTTTATCCAGAGTTTATACTTGTTATTTGCAGAATTGGTCTGACAGAAGCTTCCCATCCGACCAGAAGTGTAACCTGGCTTAGAATAATTTTCTAATGATTCATTATGGCTTGACTTTGGTTTGGATACAGAAAGATGAATTCTAAGTCAAGAATGTTTATAGATTCCTAACCTTTGGACTTTTTAATTAGAGACATAAGAGATAGAGGAGAAAATAGCTGTTTATAGGAAAATGATGAGTTCAGTTTTAAACATATGAAGTTTATGTTTCCTGTCAGTTGTCTGTACGGAGATTTCTAGCAGGATATACAGGATATATAGATCATGAAGTAGGGGGAAAGACCTAGGACAGAACTGTACATTTGAGGATTGTTAGCACAATAGATGGTGGTTAAAAATGATGAATAAATTAGTTTTCCAGAAACTCTATAGAGTGAAAAAAGAAACTTGTTTTGTGAGCACAGCCCATTGACATTACTTTTCTGTACTAGTGTTGAATTCTAAAAAGTTAAAAGGTTAAAAATGCTCCTTTAAATGTTAACAGTGTTTCATTTACATCACAATTATAAAGTATTATTTTGTCACTTAGCAGTATTATTTGAACATGAATTGGGACACCTGGGTGGCTCAGCGGTTGGGCATATGGGCGTGATCTGGGATCAAGTCCCACATGGGACTCCCTGCAGGGAGCCTGCTTCTCCCTCTGCCTGTGTCTCTGCGCCTCTCTCTCTCTCTCTCTCTCTCTCTCTCTATGTCTCTCATGAATAAATAAATAAAAATCTTTAAATAAAATGAACATGAATTGCTTGTGAAAATCTAAGCAATAGTTTTCTTTTTTTGTGTGTGTAGCTACCAGCGGACCTTCTAATGCAGTTGTTCCTAATACCTCATCTCGAAAAAAGAGTGTAACTGGCAAAACAGAAATGCATGAACACAAAAAAAACACTGGGAAAAAGAAATGAAACCTTAGCAGAAGCTGGAACTCCTTAAACATATAAAAATCACGTGTTCAGTAGAAAAGGACACATAATAAACCTTGACTGAAAACTGTCAAAGCAAGTAATAATTTATGTTTTTCCATATACATCTCTGTATTCATTTTAAAATATGTTAAGTCCAGAGAATTCATTGTATATATTTGGGTAAGGAACGTTTCTCATGATCTTGAATGAAATGTTTAAGACAATGCTTATTAATATTTAATGAGCAGCAAAAGTTATGGTGATGAAGGTCTGTCATTCTTAATGTTAGGTTTACCATGTGCCCCTGGTAAAGACAAAGACAGAAAAGCCCGGCTAACTTGTACCAGTGTCACACCAGTAATGCTGTTTACTCAAGAATCTGTGAGGTAATCTCTCTGTACACTTTCATTTTCATGGAATTTTATCTTAGCTGTAAAAACCTATAGCTTGGGTTGTTAGCATTTGATAGGATTACCTACTGCAGATTTTTAAAGTATATTTCCAAAGAGATTTCATTGACCATTGAAATTAGAAAGTTTTTTCCTCCTTTTGTTGGAATTACATATATGCTGCAATGTTTAATAACTGGAGTATTAGCATATGGGTTATTTTTTCAATATGTGCTTTGAGATTTTTTTATTGTGTTTTTATTTAAAATATTACATATACAGCTGGGATAACTACACCTTTATGCACATAAATTTCTATATTAATTTGTAGAAAATACTTTCTTTATATATTTCCTTGCCATAAGGTGCTTTTGCTCATCAGGAAAATTTTGCTTCATGTATTGGGGAGAAAGACATCTTTAGTTTTGTTGTTTGTTTGTTTTTTTTAAAGAGATACAGTTGACAAGTTTATAAATGTTACACTTATTTTCAGAGTTCTTTTTAGATCTAAGGAAATCAGTTCAAAAATGAATGTCATCATTGTAAGAAGAATGTCTGAATTCTGTAGTTAGTAGATATTATGTATAGCACCTCTTTTTAGCATTTCCATTCTTATCTCTAGTATATCTGTTGATCTCACTAAGAAAGCTTAAAGACTGAACATTTGAAGTAAATGCTCTTTTCAAATGATTAGATTTTGAAAGGAAATTGAGATCATTGTTTTGTGATTTCATCCATGATGTGAAAAAAAGGTATTTATTATACTTGGTGCTTTTTTCCCCCTAATGTACAAATAATTATAAGCCCCTTGAAATGACTTAAACTGTAAACCAGACAGTACAACCTGATAAGAATTCCATACATTGCCAGTCGGGTAACTTAAATTGCTAAAGTTTTAGTTTGAAGCTTACATTTAGGAAATTACTGAATTCTCGTATGAACACAACTATTAAAATTCTTCAGAAGACTCTCCTAGCTTTAGATCATCATCTATGAATTGACTTTTTGAAAATAAGCATATTATATGTTAGTTTTAAGAGGTACCAGATACAGAAGTCACAAACTATATACAACTATATAAGTTTGTATACTTCACGTGAATGTAATTGTATTATATGGAGACATGTCTTGTAAACAGTTGAATGTACCTAAGCTTTCTGTATGTGAAAATGTTAATGTGCTCAGTGTGGGAGTAAGAAACTACTTTTATTTTTTAAGTGGAACTGAATTAAATATTTTATTTCCAGAATCAGAGATTGGCTTAAATGGCAGATTATTTTTTATTCCTATTCCTTATCTCTTTCCTTTTAGCTTTCAAAGTAGAAATAAAGGAAAAAACTATTTGAGTATTAAACATAATGCTATCTTAGATGTGAAATAAAACTTACTGTTGGCCGCACACATTGCAATATGTTCCCTAGGAATCAACTAGAAAAGTTCAACGGAGCTCACTTTTTCCATTCTTACATAAGAACTATGATTTCACTGTAGTCACTAAACTCAGTAATATCTTTGTGTAGACTGGACGGTCTGATTTGAAAGAATCTTTGAGTCATTTTCTAAAACAACAAAAAACCTTATACATAAGAGCAAGAAATGATAGTTATCACTGTTTAGTGGAAGTTTGAACCATCTGTTTCTCACATGATTCTATCTCCGGAAGATATGTTTTTCATCTGTTTTAAATACTGGAAGAAATTGCTTCTTGTGGCCTAGTCCTCCAACCAGCAAGGAGATGAGAAAGCACAGCTTGGGGAACGGCCCAGACATTCTAGGATGTTAGTCTTCATAGCACATTATTCATTCTTTCCATCCTTAATCATACATCTGAACTCAGACTTAACCTTGCCCTTGAAGTTGTGCTGTTAGCTTTTGCTGCTCTGGTTCTATTGAGTTCTCATAATCCATCCTCTACACCAGGAAATATTTTAGGAGGTGTTTTACCAGTTAAGGAGAAAAATATGCTGAACAGCTTATCTCATGTTTCCTTTGACCAGGAAACGGAGGCAGAAGAGAAGCTGTAAAGGGACAAAGAACTTGTAACAGGGTGCTTACTATATACATGCAGCAAAAGGGCAATAAATGGCAATTAAGAGAAAAATTAAATGTATAGTTCTTTAAGAAATACTTAATTGAAACTCTTTAGACAAAAGTCTGTTTTGAACAGTATTACCCAGATTCCCTTCCAGGTTTTGCTGACTTTCTGCATGTCCACTCTTACCTAATTTCATGCCAGTTTGACCTAAGATTTTACTTTTTTGTCTTGTGTTTGTACCTTAATGGAAAGTCCTCAGTGTTTTCTTTTGTGCTTATCAAAGTTTGCTTTCCATGTAGTGTTCATTAATATGACATCATTTAATCCTTGGCTTATCTGGACAGCGTAAACTGTTGGGATCACTTCTGTGATGGCTCAGCAGTTCCCTCTCTCCCCTCTGATTCTCATAAACTGTCCCTAGAGCCATCACCACCAGCAGCATTCTTACCCATGGGGACAATTTTTCTATTCCTTCTTAAAGGAGTCGCTTGTCCTAAGGAGTCCCAAGTAGAAACAGCTCTCCCTTTGTATAGAATCATGGGTACCAGACTGTTGTCTTGTGAAGTTTTCTTTATATGGGTCAAATTTTTTTTGAAGATCTACTCTGTTTTCAGAGAATGGAGAACTATTTAAGGTCTATTATTTTATACCATATATAAATTATTTCTCGATTATTTTTTAGATTTTCTGTAACTTTCCTTTGGGCCATGTGCTTATTCATGACTTGAGAGAGAGGTAAATGAAACTTCCCACCTAGATATTTTCTTCTTTTTTGTCTGATTTTTATTTTTTTCTATGTTGTACGTGGCTGTGTTTTCTGTCGCATATGAATTCATGACCGCTAGCTAGACTTCCAATGTTTATCCCTTTAACATCTTTTGTTGGTGTTGTGTGTTCCATTGGACATTTTTGCCCTGCAATTTAAAATGTCAGATATTAAGATATGACTTAACGTTTTATTGTAGCTTGCATTTGCTTTGACACACCTTTATCCATCCCTGGATTTTTTTTATATTTTTGTCACTTTGTTTAGATATTTTAAATAGCATATAGTAAGTTTTGCTTTGTGATTCAATTTTAGGATTCCTCTTATTTCATACATCAGTGTAGTCTTTTTATATGGAATACATCTTTGCTTTTAGGTAAATGCTTTCTATCTTTATTGCTTTTGTTTTTAATCTTTTTGTAAAAGAATACTTTTCATTGCAAGAAAGAAAAACTCCAGTTGAAACTTAAAATCATAAGGAAGTTTATTTATTTATTTTTTAAAAGATCTTATTTATTCATGAGAGACTGAGAGGCAGAGACACAGGCAGAGGGAGGAGCAGGCTCTATGCAGGGAGCCTGATGGTGGGACTCGATCCTGGGACTTCAGGATCGCGCCCTGGGCTGAAAGCAGGTGCTAAACCACTGAGCCACCCAGGGATCCCCCATAAGGAAGTTTATTAGGTGTTTCTGTGGTGGAATGAGCTCCAGCCACAGTACTCTGAGTCATACTGTCATTGGGGACCCAGGTTCTCTCCCTCACACCTATAGCATAGTACAAGCTTTATCCCAAAGCTGTTTTCCCTCATGTTTGCAAAATGGCTGCCTGTGGTAGTCAGAGTTATATGTTCCCTTGTTCGAGTCCAGCACAACAAAACTTGAGGAAAATTCTCCCTTAACCATAGTAAATCTTTCATTTCAATGTGATGGGGCCAAACTCATTTGGTCATCTATCCACTCCTGGATGAATAACATTTTCTAGGAGAATTCCATAGGTTTGTTGGCTCTGGAGCTGATGATGGGGTTAAGTTCCCCCAAAAGCCTCGGCACTGTGGTTAGCTTGGACCAATTAATGCTTTGTTGTGGAAGGCTATTCTGTGCATAGTAGGGTGTTTCGCGATATTCCTCTGTTAAGCTGCAAGAGTTGAGGTAGTCAATTAAGACAATGGGCCAAAGTGAAAATAATCAAGTCTCTGATTACTTACTGTGGTAATATAAGCAAGAGGCCATAAGGAAAAGTAGTACTGGCTCCTACTGTCCTTCCTTCCCCCTTGCCCCACCCCACCCCCACACCGAACGGCACTTGGCAAGGGTCAATCCAATGCCATGCAATGCAGATGGAGGAAACTGTCTCACTGCTGAGGAGCCCTGAGCAAAAGGTTCCTGTGATTTTGTGAACCCAGGGAACTAGGGACAGGGAGAGAAAGAAAGGCTACAAGTGCAGAAAACTGTGGAGACAAGTACCTTGGCCAAGACCTCTGCCCAGTAGGAAGGTCTCAGTGGAGACACCTGCACATGGCCTTAGCCAAGGTCCCTGAGAAGGAGGCCTGTGGATGGAGGTGTCAGGGCTAGGAATGCAGATAGAATGCAGATATGGTGGCCTTTGGTGTCCTGAGTCCTTGACTATAACTCCCTTCAAGACTATGTGGAAAAGATAGCTTTCCCTCATAAAGCCTACCATGCAAAGCTTTTGTAATTGCCCATGATAAGGCCTGAAAGATTATACATAGAATTTTGGCCTAAAGTCAGTCTCCTCATCCTGGTCTCTAGCCTAAAGGCCAATAACTACCCCACACACACACACAAAGAGTCAGAAGTGTCTCTAGACGTTGCCAGATCCCCTGGAGAAGCAGAATCACTCCCAGTTAGGAAGCCCTCCTTTAAGCACATGAGCATATGAAGAAAGGATGACATATGCCCAAAATTAAGGTTCTGTTAGAAAGAGGAGTTGAGGGATGAATAAAGGGTGAGTAATCAACAGTAGACCCTACACTGCGATTTCATTATATTATCTGTGTTTGCAATAGTTCCCTTTGTTCCACTAGTGGTTTTCTTCTTAACTGTAATTTTGATTTATGTATTTCATTTTTTAGATGCTATTGACTCCCTGCTATGAGCAGTGTCCAATTAGTATACTTTTTTCTGCCTTTCCTTTAGAGCAGTTTTATTATTACCTTGGTTCTCCTTGTGTTTAGTTTTATACCCATAAATATTTTATGCCATTATTACATGGTTATCCATTTAAATGCCGTATTTTGAACCCCTGATTAATCAAGATGAAATCATTTCCACAATATGCCCTCTTGGCCTTCTCTCAGTTTCGCTTGCCTCTTTTGTACTCCCTCTGGTGTGGCATCTGTTTGGGGGATGACTTCTCCATTTCTTTCCTGAACTCTGTTAACTCCTATTGCGTTTCCTTTGGTTGTGTTTCTGATCACATCTTACTTCCGGGTAAACTTTTTGTTGCCCTAAGTTGAGTTATGACAGTATATATCTATCTATTCCTATATTTCATATGCTCAGTGGATTCATTTTTTTCTGTTGAATGGTTTTGTCAACAATGGTTTCATCTGCTATTGTTTCTCCTGTTCCTGTCCTCCTTTTCTTGGCATGTCTGTGCAAGTACCATGCAGGTTCGTTTTCATTTATCACTCATCTTGAAATAAGTTTCTCTCTGGCTGACCTCTTTGCTACACATCCATATGGCAGGTAGTGCAGTATTTTGGACTAACAGTTCTTCCTGGGTAATAGAGGAGCTACTTAGAACAGAGCTGTGGTTCTGTGACAGCTGCTTTAGCCTTTTATTCTCTCCAGCAAACAATAATTGACAACTGCAGAGCCATGCCCCTTTGGAGCCTCTTTGCTGCACTCCTGTCTCATCCACAGACAGCTTCTTGGAAGTGACATGTCTGTGTTTCCTCCTTTGGCCTTGCCTCTCTTGCCATTCCGTGGCACCAGGCGGGATGCAGAAAACTGCCGATTGCTGGTGCTCACCCCATTTCCATTGTTTCAGACAAGAAATTGGTTGTGTCCTTCAGAAGATGCCAGCAATGTTGGAGTCTTTGGGTCTGATGACTTTGAGATGCTGCAGATAGAAGCAGCCTCTCCAGGCATCTTCCTGTTAGATCTGTATTTCATTTGTCAGCTCTTTCTCATAAAGTCATGTTTTCTAGTTTTGTTGAAGGCAGTTTATATCTCTGTTCTATATGATTTCTCCATTTTCAAATGGAGTATCACTTCTTTTTTTCTTACTCTTCTTTGACAAGAAAGAAGGAAGAGGAAGAAAAGGAGAAGATTTTGTTTTCTTAACACAGTATTTTTTAAATGAAGTTAATAATGCCATTTGCCTAAAGTCCAGTGTTGTCAGAATCAAATGAAATGGTAATTTGGTAAACTGCAGAAGGAAGAATAAATTTGAAGCATTATTTGTGTTCTTTTGTTGTAATGGAGTTGTATATAGTCCAAGTGTCAACCAGGCCTCTGTTTTCAATGGCATTTCAGCATTTTTGCAGTCAAGGATGTTCAAGACAGCTCCCAATAGTCTTTCATGGTTGCTTTTGTTGCCACGGGAACAGTCTGCCTAGTAACATTCTGACAAACCAAAAAAAAAAAAAAAAAAGAAAAAGAAAAGAAAAAAATCAAGGTTATTTTGGCATCTTATCCATTTATAAAATCTTTAAAATAAGACAAAACATTCCTTCTTAAAGCAGTGTAAAAAAAAAAAAAAACACAGTATTTAACAAAATGAGGGTTGCCCTCCCACCCATCCATCTCCTGTCATGTGTTGTGTGAATGACACAATTGTGTGATCCTGGTAGGATAATGGATGTATGGTTTAGGTACCCATCTTAAAGCCCTTACAAGGATGTATCTTGAAGAAAGTAGGCTACTTTTCATCCTATGTGACGTGCTTCACGAGTACTTGAAATATAAAAGATGATTTAAACAAAAAAAAACCAATGTGCTTTCTGAAAGTGTTTTGCTACTTTAAGAAACTGTAGTTTTTTCTCAAACTGGTCAAATTGAATAGAATGCTCAGTGCTAAAGGTGAATGGATGGTTAGATGAAAAAGTGAAAGGAAAATAAAATTAAGGAGAGGTGAGCCAGGATGAAAGAACATAGGTTTTTACCACTGTATTACCAAAACAACATTGCGGATGTGAAGAAACTGGAGGCCAGATAATAAAGACTGTCACTGTACATAGAAAGGCTAATTTGTCCTATAGGAAAACAAGACCTGGGAGTCCCAAATGCTATAACTCAAAACAGTTTTGTGTACCTGATTTTTTATTGATCACTTAGAAACCTTTTTGAAAGTTTCTAATAAGCCATATGCAACATCTACCTCCTTTTTGAACACTAACGTACTTAGATGGGCATAACTAAAATAAGAATTAGTGGTACTGATGTCCATCACTACTCCTCCTTGCTCCCCAGATGCTCTTTTAAGGAACTGACTGTTCATGCAGTTGATGCTACAATACTTGTAATTATAATCTTAGAATTATCTCCTCGAGAATATTTAGTAGCTTTCACGTATTACCCTGAGTGCATTTACTCCTAGATAATAGTTGATATTGTAAATGCAAACTATATATTAGCCTAAACAGTATAGAATATAGTCATAGAAATGTTTTACAGCAAGAACAAGAAACAAATTATACCCAGTTTATTGATGTTGGAGTACTGTCAATCGTGTGAAAGCAGATGACTAATAGGAAATCTTTGAGTGTGTGGAATATGTTATATTTCTACTACCTGTGCATTGTTACCTTGTCTGGTGGTTTAAATGGACAGCTGCAGTTATTCTGTAAAATGATCTTTGAGGTTCTCAGCCCTTTTTACAGCCTATGATGATGCGATTCTAAGAAAGTTCTTTTCATTGTTACCCTCTGCCTTCTATATTCTGACCTATACTGCAACCACAAATATGTATCTGTCTTGTTGTATGAGTAACAGTAGACCTGATACCATCATAACATGGTTATAACTCATTTTGACAAAAAAAAAATCATCCCTAAAAAACTAGAGTTACTCCATGTAATCAGATGACCTCATATTACTGAGTTGTGCCAGGAGGCAGAAAAGTGGGTTGCTAAGTAAGGGATGGGAATTTGGGAGGAGCTTATCTCCTCAAAATCTTCACCTACGTGCTAGATACAGTGTCTGAAATGTCAACAGTGGAGATCATATGGCGAAAATCATTGAGAAAGCTCAATGAACTCCCTGCCAGACACATAGATAGCCTCTTTTAAAATGCAAATACCCTTGGAAGGCTTACATCATTAATCTGGCCATTAACCCCATAATTTATCAAATGCTTTTCTCACAGTCATCTGAGAAAGGCATTTCTTCACCAACTGTGTGCTGGATGCGGATTATAAACCCATTACTGTGCTAAGCCCCAGTGGTATGGGAAGTCCTGCTAGCATTCGTCCAGGAATTTACTGTCTTTTGGGGACCAAGTGCTCTCAAGCTACACAGAGAATTACTGGCAGAATGAGTAATTAACTCTTAAATTCCAAACACTTAAAAATTCTGGATAAAATATTTATTTTGGAAAAGCATGTAACAGCTCAAAAGCAAGATGTTAAAACCAGAAGGTACCAGAAACAAAAGAAATCAGCCGCTAAATCAAGCTTGAAGTCTTTTTGTCTGAGGGACTTAAAGGGTACCTCAATCCCCAATTTCTCAGGGATAATTTATTCGATCAGCATGAGCTATATATAGCAAAGGGTACTCTTGAGGAAGTATGAGAGGGACTGAGGTTGCAAACTGTATGCACGGCAAGTCGCTGGAGCTGGGCTCCATTCATAAAAGACAGCAAGAAAGAGGGGCTCTGACACTGTGCAAACTGGAATTGTAAACTCTCATTACTACTCCTTGTCTGGAAAAGCTTTGCAAATCCACAAAAAGATGCAAATGCTGAAACTCACCATTGGGACACTTTCACAATCCAGGGCACGCACACTCCCACAATAGGAAATCACCCTGAAAAGAATCTCACCATTAAAAAACAACTTGCAAATCCCATGAGAAAACCACAGGAGACATTTGGCATCCTAGGAGACTTTTTATCCGAGGAAGTAGATGGTGGTGTGTTATTGTGGCCTAAAAGGAACAGAATCAGGCTGAGGCGGGAGGAGATAGTTAAAGGGGAAGATAGGAAAGGCAAACAATGGTGGCTTCATAAATGAGCCTGAGGTGGCATTGAGTGGGAGGCTTTAATTTAGGGGGCTTAAAGAATTTCATTAACTTTGGAGTATAAATGACTGGAGACGGACGCTTTCCGTGCGAATACAGTCTCAGAGTGAACTCTGATGAAGTGGCATTCTGTACATTGTGGTAGCTTTTCAAAGTAAGTGACGTTGAGCTAACATTATAACATGAAGTTTAAAAAGGTTTTAAGTCATTTTTATTCCAGTAACCTAGTAAGATTGTTCTCATTTGTTCATTGTCTCTTCCAGTTAGTATTCTTTGGTGTCTTTGCATAATTGTAATTATCGGGCCACACACAGAAAATTTTGTTTTTCTTGGGTTCTTTACTCCATATTACATGACCTTGTCCTATGAGCCATGGTATTTATCACAGTCATAATTATCACTTTAAAATCTTTACTTCATTTAATTTTTTAAAATTTTATTAAAATATAATATATATTTATATATGTTGTGTATATATTATAATATATGTAATATATAATATGTATATATATTATATATACATATAATATATATATATATACACACACACACATTAGGTCCCATTAGGTCAAATGTTACTAAATGTAACAAAAAATCTTCACCTTGCTTCCTCTTTTTTTCTTTGACCTCTGCCCACATGTACCCCAGGTCTCATTTTCTAAAGACATCTCCTTACAAGTTTTCCAGTTCTTTCTTCAGATATTCACCTCCACATTTCTATATTGATGATCTTATACAACTGTGTTTTGATCACATCAGTTTTAGATATTATCTGTTGACTTATTATGCTGGTTAAGTAAGAATTTACCTTTCTAAACTCTACTTTTCCTTCCTACTCTCTAACAATGCTGTTAAATCACTAATCGGTGCATATACCATATGTGGCTGCGTAAATATTGCTTATTGCTAAGCCAAGTAGTGTGCTCTAATTGTTCCCTTTCTTGTAAAATACTTGTTTCTTCTTGAAACTTTCAGTGGTTTCCATTCAGTGCATGTATTATGAGTCCTTTAAATTCTCCTGTGGCTATGTAAAGCAGAGTTCAATATTATTTTCAACAATCAGGTAACTGATTACATTCAGTTTTCCCCCTGAACGGCTCCTTCTTGTGTCTTGTCAGTAGGATGACTTTAGAAGTTGGGCACACAAAACCAGACAAAAACAATGACAGATACTCTGGAGTCAATCCGATGACATCTTACTGTCACAAAGAGTTGTATGGTCCTACCAGTCAGGAAAAATTCGAAATGAAGGAAGGATTCATAAAGTTCAGTTCTTAGATTTAGGGGAATAATTATACTTGAAGAAGGACCAACGAAATTCAAAATCCCAAGTCACATAGCCAATTACATAGAGGTGGCCAACTCACAGACTTCTTTGAAGAGACAGAAAAATTAGGTAACGTGTATTTTCAATCTAAGAGATGCAGGCTTCCTTCTTAAGGCCATGGCATACTGGGTATAGCCGCAAGGTACTGTGCTCATCAAAGTGGAAGGCAAGTGGAAGGCATCATCATCCCATCCTCACCTAGTCCCAGGTCTTAAAACAGAAAGAAACTTTGAACACGCTAACAAGATGACCATAAAAATGGGATACTGGCTTCAATATTTTGTTGTTGGGTAACAGTTTTTGCCTAGGTAAGAAAGAACCATTTATCTCTTAACCTTGGGAAGACTTAGAATTAAGGTAGAGGAATATTTAAGGAATCAAACTTACAGTAACTTTCTGTTGTTGTTAACAAATCTCTGCAGCTTTGAGTTTTAAGTAACTGTAGTATCTGAGAAGACCTGGCTAATTAGAGTTAATAAATCAGCCTTGTGGTTCTCATTTAAGGTATGTGGTTGATTCGATTTGACATCGAAATTATTAAATTTATAAGGATTATATGAGAACCTTGGAATATTTGTCACACATTTAAAGTATTTAAAATGCAGCTTATAAAGCTTACACAAGTCTTGCGAACCAAGCTACTAAAGGGGACTGAAGATTGATAAAAAGGATCCCTCAAAAGTGATTAAAAGTTACTAGGTTTACACACACAATGCTATAATCTTTTTTAAAAAATAATAAATTTATTTTTTATTGGTGTTCAATTTACAACATACAGAATAACACCCAGTGCTCATCCTGTCAAGTGCCCCCCTCAGTGCCCGCCACCCATTCACCCCCCCGCCCCCCGCCCTCTACCCCTTCCACCACCCCTAGTTTGTTTCCCAGAGTTAGGAGTCTTCATGTTCTGTCTCCCTTTCTGATATTTCCTACCCATTTCTTCTCCCTTCCCTTCTATTCCCTTTCACTATTATTTATATTCCCCAAATGAATGAGACCATATAATGTTTGTCCTTCTCCGATTGACTCATTTCACTCAAATGCTATAATCTATAAGTCAACTTTAAGTGCTTGGTAATTCCGGACTTGTAACTTTATTCAATTGAACATTTTATTTTATTTATTTATTTATTTTAAGATTTTATTTATTTATGATAGACATAGAAAGAGAGAGAGAGAGGCAGAGACAAGCTCCATGCCGGGAGCCCGACACGGGACTCAATCCCAGGACTCCAGGATCACACCCTGGGCCAAAGGCAGGCGCCAAACCGCTGAGCCACCCCTCAATTGAGCATTTTAAAAACCAAAGTGTTCTCTGAACGATCTTTCTTGTGCTCCCACGCTGCCCTTGATGACATTACAGAGCTCAATTAACAGAGTCCGCTGCCCTTTGCCGCATTCTGGGCCCCTCCTCTTTGAGCCTACCTCCTCTGCTTCCCTGCCTTAGCTCTTAAGTTTCCCACATTCTTTGCCCGGGTCCTTCTATGAATCGCATGGCTGCACAGTCACTCTCAGAGGACTCAGAGTTCCTCCAGGAAAGAAAACGGGTGAATATAGAGGGCTGAGTGAGAAGCAGATGTATCAGAGAAAACCACCGGGGTCTGTACACGGCCTTTCCCTCCAGCCCCATCCCCTCTTTGCCTCCCCCTGAACCATGTGCCCCAAGCCCTCCCTACTTCCTGGAGTGGCTTGTTTGCTTTGGGTTCCCCATCTGCAGTGACTTGCCCTTGCCTCTGCTCTTTAAATCCAGCAACACAATGTGGTGTGCTTTCTCCTTTCCATAAATCTGTTGCCACCTCTCACCTGATGTTCTTTTCATTCATATGCACTTTCTAGCTTATTATATATATATATATATATATATATATATATATATATATATATATATATATTTCCTTTCTTGTCCTTTTCGAGTGGTTGGGGAGGGAAGTGTGGATACATTGCCAGAGTTCGACTTTCGTTAACAGGAAATCTCATTTTCACAATAGGTTAATAGTCTATGAGATCCATCTACCATAATTTGTTTAAATGTTTGTTATTATAGAGACTTTAAAGAGTCTCCTCTTTTATAGAGTCTCCTCTATTATAGAGACTCCTTCCTTTTCTTTCCTGTCAGCTCGTTGTTGTTATTTTGGTTTTTTTTCTGATAAATTATTTCCTGGCAGTAAAACACAAAAGGTGGAATCGTGAGGTTGAAAGTTGTAAAGTGCTACACTGTGGGGCAGTCAAAAAGTATGGGTTTTGATATGAACTATAGTTTAACTCCTGATTCTGCTTATTGCTATTTGTGTGAGAAGCGATTTGTTGTTTTGATCCGCCTGAGTCTCAGAACCCAAATTCAGATTAAGACAGAATGTATATTCCAAAAATCAAAATGCTCTGCAAAGTATTTTACTAGTAAATAGTAAATAAAAGTAAATAAGATGTAAAATAAGTATAAATATGGCTTAAAAATAAAAAGTAAAGTAGTCTCCTTGGTGTTAATCTCCTTATAACCTCTTTAACAAATTTAATTTCATTTTGGACTGTTTTCCTTTCTTAAAAAGTCTCTAATTTTGACAATTTCTATGTTTCAAATCACTTCTAAGTTTTATCAAACCGCGCACACCCTCAAGGCTCCCTAGGGCATGTATCTGAAATTTGAACAGTGTTCTTGGCACCTAATTAGACCTTTGCAAGTGGTATTATAGTAAAAACAAATTCTTTCTCTAACAGCCTTTGCAATTCATGTAAAGTGATTATACCTTTCTGGACTCTTGCCAGCTCTGAGAAGGTGAGTAAAGTAAGCATGAACAGGAGGACGGTTTCCTTGCCTCACTGTCCTACTTGTGTTACTAACAAGTTGATTGCTCAGACTGCACAGAATAGGTTCCTAGCGGGGTGTGAGGGTGGCTCCCTCAGTGGCTCAGGTCATGACCCCTGGGTCCTGGGATAGAGCCCCACATCGGCTGGCTCCCTGCTCAGCGGGGAGTCTGCTTCTCCCTCTCCTGCTCTCTCTCCCCCTACCCCCCTACCCGCTCATGTTCTTTATCTCTCTCTCTCAAATAAATTTTAAAAATTAAAAAAAAATAGGTTCGTAGCTTTTCCATTTCCATTTTCACTTTGAAGAGACCAGTTTACTACAGCATTTTTTTTTTTTTTGGTTTTTGCTTCCCTGTCCTCAGACTACAGATGAAGCATTGACTGTTTCCTTGAGTAAACATTCCGCTTTCACTTGGCACCTTTATTAGAAAGAAAAGCACAAGTGAAATCACAAGTGAGCAAACGGGGGTTGTCAGGAGAGCATCCGAAAGGAATGTAAACTGAATTATATTTTTCTGAATGTTACTCGTATTGCCGGAAACGAACGACACAATTTTAAGAACACTAAACCTGTATATTATTCACGTGATCAAAGAGAGCAGAAGTCCCAGTCAAGTAATTCAACTACAGGCCTTTCATTTGAATAGAGACATACTCTTTTCAACTTCATCATAAATTATTTTGCCAAGCTCTTCGAGGAGCCTGGGGAGGTTAGCAGAGCATGTATGATTGTTCTTACTGGACAGATAAGGAAGTTGACGTCCCAAGAGTTGGCCAGTGGAAACGCAGTAAGTCAGTGACATAGCTGGAAAAAGAATGCAGGCACCCCAGCTCCTGGGCATTTTTGTCGCACAGAACCGTCTCTTGATGATCATCTCTCTCACTGTTTATTGCTTCAACTAGCTCACCTCACGGGGTGGCTGAGGTTCCCAGGGACTATCATCTGCAGTTTGTAATTCATGATGCATTTATTGAAAAGACATATATATCTCAAATCAGAAGTATTTTAGTGCACAGAAATTCTGGTAGCTTGACTGGGTTTCAGGAGCCTTCATTCAAGAAATAGATATGCTCAATCTGGTCTTTCATTTATTCAGCCTGTATCTCCACTCTGACTGCAAAGTGGTCACGGGAAGAGAACGGAGGACAATCTGGGAAGGCCTGTCTGTCTCATCCCTGTTCTCCACTAGCGCACCTCCTCGTCACCTTCCTCTAACCTCTGTTGCTTCATAGGTAAAACTCAGAATAATATCTTCTTTTGCTGCCTTCTCAGGCTGTTTGTGTTAAGCAACACTAGGATGAAATATGAGAGAACGCTTGGTAGACTGCAAAGCACCCCACCAAGGTAAGATGCTGTTCTTTCCTCAATGCCACAGAACAGGTGAAGAGATACCTCATAGGTTATAGAAGAGCAGAAGTGGGAGCCCATTTCAGACATTTCAGCCTGAGCTGTTGGCAGGATTTATTTGCTTGAATGATACAAGTTGACCTTTAGTAAAAATTTCCACCATGAAAGCAATTCAATGGTGGCAGTTCACAATCAGCCGGGCGTCTCTTTACAAAGTACCAAAGTACACCAGTTAGAGCTGGTTGGAATTCCCAGTCTCTAGGGATGAGAGGAATAGGGAGCAATCTGTAAGATTAAACCTGAGTTCACCGTAATTTGGTAGTTTACGACTTGCTTTTAGACTTTCTATCTGGCTGCTGGATTTTCAAAGTCTCGTACCTTAAGTAAAGAGTATTCTTTTGAAAGAACAATAATTTAGACAACTCTACATTTGTGTGTATCTGCATGCATGCAGGTCCTCATGTAGGCTAGAACTAAATGTGGTATAATATAAGTTTAGATTTAGGTTTCCTGTTCCAGTTGGGTAGAGAGAAAGGGGACCAGAGCCTGCCAAGTGAATATGCATCTGAGGGCAGGTTGTATCTGGGGTAGTTTAAATGTCCCAGTGCTTTAACTGCCCTGAGGATATATATCAAAGTGGCCATTTCTCCCCACTCTGCCTGACGTTTGAAGCTCCTTTACTGGAGCATTCTGAGATCAGAAATTTGGATCAATATGTAGGGGAATAACAGAGAATAGGAAAGAGGAAGAAAAGGAAAGAGAAATGAATTTTAAGTCAAAAAAGTGCCATAGGAAGTAACTGTTTTTCCATTGGCAGGATAACTTATTTTCTAATATATGTGAACACTCTGTAGTGTATTATTAGCATCAGTGTGGCCCTTTAAGAAAATTACATAAGCGACATTGGTCAAGTCATTAAATGATAGTGTTCAGAGGTCCCTTAAGCATCTAGTAGTTTTGCAAATGACCTTTCTGGATCAGAATAGCCCAGTGTCATGCCACTTAAGTAGAAAAATAGGCTTAATTTTTCAATTTTCTGATAGAACAATTATTTATGATTAATAAAACTGATATGAGAAATTAATGCCACTTTCTCCGTCAAACACATTTTTTTGAGAGTGGATTGCACTACGTGTCTCACAAAAAAAGTTTAGAAATGGTTTTACTTCCATAGTACTTATAGTGTAGCAAGTCCCTGTGACTAAGAACTAAAAAACAAAAGCATACACCTATTTCTGTTCTTTTATGACTACTCTCTTGCTCTAATCTTTGCTAACCTCACCCAAAATACAGCCTGTCCACATGTAATGTTGGTAGGAGTAGCCCTTTTTGAATGGTTGGTAATATGCTGTTCATTTACCACTGGATAGTTATTAATGCAGGTCCTCTGGATGTTATTAGCAATTACTTGGGGAAAAAAGTTCAATGATTAATTAAATCTGGGAATAAGCTTAGATTAAACAAAGGCAAATGAGGTTCATTAATGCGGGCGTCCTTCAGAGCCTTTAAAAATGATAACAAGTTTGTGATTCTTCTGATGGGGAGTTTAATAGACAGTGTTTCCCCAAATGCATTTGACCTTAAACTTCTTTTCTCATGAAGGCATCTCTTGGGGAGGAAAGATAAGTTACCAATTGACATCAGCATGGATATTAGGAAGGCCTTTAAAATGGTCAGCTCTGGATTAGAATCAGACAGTTCTAGTCCTAGCTCAGCTACTTATTAACTGTGTCCCTGGACATGTCACAAAAACCTTTCTGGGTCTCAATTTCCTCCTCTGTAAGTAAGAGTAAAAATACTTCAAACTATCATCAAAAGAATTAAAAAACAAAAAAGCAAAAAAAAAAAAAAAAAAAAAACTATGCCAAAGTGCCCTGTAAATTGCAAGGCATTTTGAATATAAAAACATCACAAAAATAATGGGTAGAGCATTAAAAGTTGGTCTAAGAATGTCTGACCCACTCGTTTTTGTTTTTTTTTTATGTGCTTTGACATTAGATGAATGATAATGTAAATGATCAGACTTCCTGATTCAACAAAGAAGAGTTATTCTCTCCCAAACCATTCAGGTAGTGAAGTATTATTAGCTTTAGGAGAAACAACTATAAGCTAATGAGGCAAAGGTTTCCATGCGGGTCATTTTTTAACAGTATCACATGTGAATTCTTACATGGGGCTTACTGAACTAGAAATGATAGGTGTTAAAGAGTAAGCTTCATTACCGTTGATGAACTATCAGACTAGAACTTTTCTCACTTGGATCAGCAGTAAAATACTTGGAAATGAGGAAAAGAAAATTATGTAAGTAAATAGCAAGATGGTTTTGAGTTTCCTCCTAGCATCAGCCAGATGGCCGGTGGAGATCATAATAACCCCATGAAATGACAACATGCAGGTTGGAGAAGAGGAAGGAAGCAGAGGGCCTAAGATCTCTAACGTGACTGAAATAGAGGGAATTAGTTCTCTGCTAGAGAAACAGGACGATGTGATAAGAGGTTTGGAGCTAGGTAGCCTAGGATCAAGTCCTGGTCCTCCTGCTGGTGTATAAATCATCTGTAAAATGGGTATACAAATGGTACCCCTTTCCTGCAGTTGTTGTGAAGATTAAATGAGTTAATGGACATAAAGTTTAAGAAACCACAATCCAAAAGGTGTGTAATGTTAAGCTTGCAATTCATATATTCAACACCAGCTGGCAGGGTGGCCATCCAAGGTCAGGTTGCCCAGAAGTCCCACAGGTGAACCCCTGTGAGTACCTGAAGTACAGGATAACCGAATTCTGGAAGGTTTCTGTGGAAATAAGAATAATTTAAAGCTTCCATGCAAATACTTTTATACATGGTCACATAAATATGTATATAAAAGAAGAGCTTTTTTAAAAAAGAAAAGCTTAAATAAAATACATCCAATGACCATTAATTGCTTTCTGTCACTAATTATTCAAATCATGGTTCCACGGTGTACTAGGCGAATAAGCTTGGACAAGTGACTTACCTTTCCTATGCCCCAGTTTTCTTATCTGTAAAATAATACATGCATTTGACAAAATTTTGTTGAGCCACCGTGTGTCAGGCATTGCTCTAGCAGCTGCAGATATATCACTTTTTAAAAGGACAAAAAATCCTGCCTGTGAGATGCTCTCTCCAGTAACTAGAGTCTAGTGAATAATCAGAGAACCTGTATCATTTAAGATCAGACACTGGTTGTATACCAGGCCGTTCGGGTGAGACTCTCTATCTCTGTTTTCACCAAATCCCCAGAGGCCTACAACTAAATCATGGGTTCACAGTATCTCTGCATATTTCAGAGGCCACTGACACAGTACCTGCAAAGAGTTGTCAAGCCCTGCAAGCCTCAGCTCAATATCTACCACAAGCATGTAAGAGAGCTCGGGTGTGTCTAAAGGAAGAATTGTTTTGAGAGAGAATCTATTGTTTTGAGAATCTATCGTTTTGAGAATTGTTTGAATCAACTGTTTTGAAAGAGAGACGGTTGCTGGAGGACTGAGCATCCACGGTGAAGAGTGGGCAATATTCCTTGTCACCTACGTGAGAAGGGGACCTTCGAGAGAAGCACTGGGAAGGCTTGACACCCGTCTCCCAAAATCAAAGCACATTAAGGTCATGTGAGAGGCCGTGGCCGCTTAGGCCTGAGGTGGCCGAGCTGAGAGAGGAGAGCTGAACTGCACGCAAAGTACATTTCTTTGCTGACTAGCAGAAAAGCATGAGTGTTTCTCATGGGCAAGACGTGAACTCCAACTATGTGAAGAACCCCTATCTGGAAAGATGATCTGATCCCCACTGTGAAAAGATCGCCGGAGGCCCATTAGGGTTTTCAAGAGTTTATTTGAGCAGGCGTGGACTGGCATGAAGCCGTGCAAGGAGCACTCCCCGGACAAGACTTGAGGGGAAAGGCTTTTCTAGAAGAGACCTGGAGGGAAAGCAAAGGAATTATCAGAGTGGCTACAGCTTAAGTGGTTGCCTCATGATAGGAACAACCAGTTGGCTGTTTGTGCGTGGTTGTTCTTACATTTCATTTTCCTTGAAGGAGTGCACTTACAGGAATCAACTCAGCCTGAGGTTGCTGCTGGCTTATGTAGGCTACCAAGACATGACAGCCGCCTCAGTCTCATGGCTTCCTTGTTTAATTACTTGGACACCACAAAGGAGATGGGCCACCAGGTAGATGGCCAGGGAGGGAGGGAGGATGATGACCAGTTGGGGCAAGGCGCAGTGAGCCTCACAGCGTGAGGGCACCAGCAGCAGTATCCTCGAGGAGCTCCAGCAGCTCGGGAGCCCCAGGGGCCGCATGTGTGCCGCCCCTTACTTCGCCTACCCCTACTCCACGCCTGGAGTGAGGACAGGAGGGGTGGCCCACACTGGGACAGGGTCAGATCTAGAAGAAAGTCTGGAACATTACTTATTACACTGCACTGAGCATCTTCATTACTAAAGCGAGACTATTCTTGCCCCTAGAAGGGACTAGAGAGGATGTATGTCTTTGTTCAGATTCTAAAAATTATGGTATCTGCCTGGCATGTCAACCAGGGACAGGAAAATACTTAGCTCTCCAAGTAGAGGAAAAGCGGGTTTAACATATATAAAGTGCCTAACGTAGTAAATATTTTCCATTTTCATCACTGTTCTTATTATCAGCCCGTAGAACTTGTTGGACTCTTGTATGACTGAAGGTTGAATGAGCGTTGCCGAGGACGCCAAGATGGCGAACTGGGAAGAATGGGCCGAGGGGAGCTCACAGCGCTGTTCCTTCCCCTTCCATCCACGCGTCGGGGCTGGCTCTGTTCTTCAGCGCCCCATAGGAGGGGCAATGTCTATTACCTGAATGTCTGATTCCATTTTCTAACTTTCGGCACCAAGTCCTCGGGAGCTGTCAGGCAAGGCTCTGCAGTGCTCCCTCAGGGGACAAAGTCAGAGCTGCTCATCCAGGGCGCTCCTGCGTGCAGGGGCCTCCCTAAATATGTGTAGAGTGAGAGCACAGGCCTGGGGGTGAATTACCTCTGGGATTGTGACGTTGAGCCCATTCTGGCCACCAAAGCAAAATGGCGTCATTTGAAGGGTGTCTTCAGAAACACTTCTTCCCCGCAAGACTGTGGAGAGTTTTCACCGCCGAGGTCACTCCTCCCAGTAAAGACGGATGGCATTTTTCAAAGTGGTGTTCCACCCACTTTTCCGACGGTTACTAGGACTACAGAGAGAAAACTAAGGCTTCTGTCAGGCAAATACACTCGAGAAGTGGCACACGCCTTGTCCTCCCCACGGGGACATGCACAGAGTCAGAGTCCTCAAAGCTGGCACAGGTTAGTTTTGCTAAACCAGCGTGGATTTACTGACTTTTTAGGAGCTCGGAACAGCGTTTCCTTCTCTCTTAGTATACTTCTTAGCATCCCTCTGGCCAATGCTCTTTGTCACAACCATTCTAGACGCATAGGATCGAGGCCTTATGCTGCAGAAAGGCCCTGCGCAAAGGAACAGCGTGTAAACGCATCGGTGTGGATTATCCCCACCCAGGATTCTGGAAAGCAGAAAGCAGGACGGCAAGGATCAGGATCCCTGGGAAGAGGCCGCTTTTGAGGAGGCCAAGGAAGACGAAGGGCTGCAAACCACCGTAGCTAGAAGACGGGGAGGCCAAGAGGGAGCGGGAGCCCGGTGGGGGAATGCAGTGTGCTTCACGCTCCTGTGCGTGGCAAGATACAGAAATAGTACTTTATGTTACTCAGGGAGACAAAAGGGACTGCCATAGACTACAATTTAGTTGTCTATTTTAATTATTTATCTATTCCAGTAAGGCTTCTATAGCGCTCGCTGGGTGCCGGGCTCCGTGCACAGCACGTTGCAAATCTGAACTCCTCAGATTCTCAGCATCACTGTGAGGGGCACTGTGGTTATCATGCCCATTTCACAGATGAGGGAATTAGGGGCAGAGAGACTAGCTTGCCCAAGGGCTGGGACGCAGGGCCAGATCCTGTCCTCACAGTCCGAGCTCCTAGTCTCTGCTCTGTGCTGCTTTGTGAGGCCATAAAGTCAAATGGGACCCTGCAGGAGGCAACCTCAAGTCATCTAGTAATATGAACAGCAACTGCCTGTGCAAAGGGAAAATCCCCCCCCAAGCCCCCCTTCCCCTTCTAGGTCCTCGGAAATGGGAGAAAATTCTCCACTTTAATCAAAACTGACTGGCGTAAATGTTTACTCCTGTAACTTCTTGCTATGACCTTTCATATGCTCAAGATGAAACTGAATTTCGTGTGAGGGACAGCGTTCCAGGTAAAACAACTTAAGTGATAAAACTTGTTACCTCGGCAATGTTGCCCGAGGGGCAGACTTAAGAGTTTTCCTGGGAGATGTTCGGCAGAAGGTCCCGATGCCATTTCATGCTCCATTTAATCAGGTTTCGCTCGAGAAACAGGGAGAGATGGAAAGCTCTATTTTTCTTTTTAAAAACACATAACTCATATCTTTAGTGTAAAAGTAATTCATGCTTACTGTAGACAAGTTTGAAAACACATAAATTACGATTAAGAAAATAAAAATGGTGCATACTTTTACCACCCAAAGACAACAACTCCATTCTTTTTTCTGTGCCGAATATATATGTGTGTGTTCAACGTAATTATGGTCATTCTGAATACATTTTGGACCTTACACATTTTGTTTAACATCACGTTGTGAACATTTTTGCATTTCTCAAAAAATCTTTACCTGTGATGTTTGTTTTGTCTGTCACGTTGCTTTAATTTTTTAATCTTATGTTTTGTGTCATGTCCTGTGTTCTTTCTCTTTCCGTATAAGGAATACGGTTCCTTTGCTTTTGTCTTCTGCAGTGATTTGTACTATTTTCACTTCTTGCTTGAACTTGCAGTGAACAAACGGATCTCTAGTTATGCAAGCCAAGAATGAAACTATTTGTTGACTCAGCCCACCTCAATGATTGGGAAGCTTTCTCTGTTTCTATTGCTTCACACCTGTCCTCCTCCACTTCTTGATCTTCGCTAGCAGCATTTGGAATTTAAACTATTATTTAATGTAATATTTTATTTAATATTGCGTATATTTATATTTTAAAAATTTATTGTATTTGTGTATTCAAGTATATCTTTAGAGATGATTTGTTACCATGTATAATTCTTGTGGCCATATTTATAATGATTTTTTTTTTACTTTTTTATTCAGAAATAATTTCAGACTTTCACAATACTGCAAACACAAAAAGATGTATAAACATTTTTGAAAGTACAAACACTCCTATATGAGAGTTGCAAAATATCACACTGTATACTTCAGCAAAGAAATGTGTAGATGGCAAAAAGCATATGAAAACTGCAAAACAGATTTATTAGTCCTTAAGGAGAAGTAAATTAAACTCACAGTGAGATACAATTCTACGCCCTGTTTAGAATGAGTCAAATTAGAAATACCGATTGTACTAAGTGTTGGCAGGGAAACCGAACCACTGAAACTCCTGTCCACTGCTAGTGAGAGTGTAAAATGTTATGTCCACTCTGGACAAGAGCTTGACACCTGCATTAAAAAATACACACATACGTATCATATGACCCAGTCCTTCCACTCCTAGATATCCAACCACAATAAATGAAAGTGTGTGCATGCAAATTCTTGAAACTGAGTGCTCATAGCAGCTTCATTTGTAATGTCTACAAACAGGTGAAGGGATAAACAGATTTTGATATCCATACCATGGAATACTATTCAGCATTAAAATAGAAAAAAAACTATAGATGCCCGCAGCAAGAGGAACAAGTCTCCATATAACTGATGAGTATAAGAAGCCAGGCAAAAAAAAAAAAAAAAAAAAGGATCCACACATCACACATCTCATTCCATGTATGTCACATATTAAAATATGAAAACAAATCTAATGACAGAGCAGATCACTGGCTGCCTGGGTGGGGGGTGGGGCGGCGATGCAGATCACTGTGGAAGAAAGATGACAAAGGCATGAGGCAACCCTCGAGCTGATGGATAGCTTCGTTATCTTGATTGTTGTGATGGCTTCACAAGTATGTACCTATATCAGTACTTATCAAATTTTTGATACTTTTTAAATAAGTGTGATTTGTTTTGTTTTAATTATACTCCAATAAATCTATAAAAATTCATAATAGATATGATTTATTTTTGTATATCAGGTACTGTTTTCTAGCTCCTTATAAAAGTATGAAAGATATGTAAAAGCATTTAGCACTCTAGCAATTATAGCAGAGATGCAATATAATTTAGTTGAAAACAAATCTGTTTTATAAATAATCTTTCAATGAAAATGTTTAGTATGGGGTAAAAAGTTTACTTCTAATTGCATAGAGAATCCCAGTTTTCTTCTGATACATTTTTGAACTAAACAAACAAAAAACAACACAAGAAATGAGTTTTTCTGGCCCATGGAACCCAATGGCAAAACAGCAAGAACAAGAGCCACATCATCTCTAGATATATGGATATAGATACATTTTTGTACATGCGTCTATATATGTTCATGCATATTACACACTGAGAAACGTACAAATTTAAATCCATCTAAGAGGATTAGATAGATTTTTAGAAACCTATTCATTGGTAACTGAATGTCAGAGATTTCAAAGTCAATTTATTAAGATGCCTTAAGTACAGTTGTGTTCAACAGGTACCTTTAAAAAGTAAATCAACAAACTTCTTTTTTTAAATTATGTATTCATGCAAAAGTCATAATGAAAATAACTTTCAATATTTTATTTATTTTTCGAGAGAGAGAGGCAGCACATGAGTGGAGAGCAGCAGAAGGAGAGGGAGAGAAATTCTCAAGCAGGCTGCATGTCCAATGCAGAGCCTAATGCAGGGCTCAATCTCACAACCCTGAGATCATGACCTGAGCCAAAAATCAAGATTCCAAGGCTCAACCAACTAAGCCACTCAGGCGCCCCAAATTTCAATATATATATTTAAAAGATTTTATTTATTTATTTGAAAGAGAGAGACCGAGCACAGGCAGGGGGAGCAGCAGAGGGAGAAACAGGTTCCCTACTGAGCCAGGAACCAGACTCGGACCTCCGGCTGGACCCTGGGGTCATGACTTGAATGTAGGGCAGATGCTTAACTGACTGACCCACCCAGGCACCCCTAACTTTCCATATTTTAAAAATTGGGTTTTTTGGCCCCATAGCCCTAAAAGTTGCTACTATTTATGAAAAACACTACTCTTACACAGCTTCTAATTGAAGATACTAAAAAAATTAAATACTGTTTCCAAACTTATTTTGGCATTGAAGTTAGCATTATTTGTTTAACATTGATTAGAGACAACTGAAAATGAGGATAGTCAATGGTTTGAAGTAAAAAATAAAAAATAGTACTTTGTTTTCTTGTTTCCTTTTTATCATTCGAATATCCTCATGCTATTATTATTTACAAACTCTGGTTTCTCAAAGGCCAGAATTCATTATAGAGCAAATACTTTTTTTTTTTAATAGTAAAGTGTTAAGGTGAAAAAAGGTATAGAGGGGAGTATTATGAGAAAAAAGAGGTAGGGTGCTGAAAATTTCTACTATGAAGTATAAAAGATCACTGAATATGCATACCAAATACGGAATTCCTATAGTCACCATTTAGCTGATAAATGAGCTGATATTTAATTAGTTCATCAATAATTCAGTATTTATTGAACTTCTATAGTTAAGGAACTATGAGAAACACCATGATAGATGATTCTTAAAGCTTCGAGAAAAATAGTGCATGAGAAAAGTAGCATATGGCTAGAAACTGAACCTTGGGAAACATAAAAGATGTAGAAGAAGTAAATCCACTGAAAAACAGGAAAAAAGGGTAAAAAAGCTCAGAGGTGCATCTGAGCAGGGTGTCATCTTGGAAATCAAGCTTGTGTCATAAATATATTGACACAGCACCGAGGACCTGTGGTAGACAACACCAGTGCTCATCGATATCCAATCTCCTCTCCTTTCAGGCATATGGAAAACAGCAGATTCCAGCCCTCCTGCAGGCACACCCAGTAATTTGACTAGTTCTAGCCAATGAGCTTTGAGCGGCAGTGGCAGGTATCAACTCTGCCCAGGCACAGAAGAGCAGATTTATGATGTCCCTTCTCGTCCTCCTCCCACCATATGTTGGCTTATTGGAACGTCCATCAGCCTGTGTCCTTGAATGACTACACGAAGCGGAGCATTTTTATGGTGACATGTGACATGAGAGAGAATTGTGAACTTGTGTGGTGTGAAAGGACTGGGCTTTGAGGGTTGAGTGTTTTTAAAGCATACATGTAGCTGTCTTGACTAATAAGGGAAGCCAGAAGTTAGCACTATTATGTATCAGAGCAGCGAAAGCTATTTCCGCCAGCCCGATTTTGGTGGGCGTGTGGTGGTTCACAAATAGGTAGGATGCCGTCTTAAAGGACTTTCTCTTTCTGGATCGGAACAACAAGACAATCATGCGTGTCAGATGGAAGAGATAAATAAACACGGCCACGTGTTTTGGCGGTATGCAGTGATTTACCATCTCCAATCTCGCATCCTTAATATGTATTATCATGGAAGACCATTTACATGCCTGAAGGTTCCACGTTGCAATTATCTGCACATTGCAATCAAGCATCTTATCGCTGCAGGCCTATACAAAATGTTAACCATTTTTATGAAGCGATGGAATGCTACAAAGGATCTTATATGGAGTTGGAGTAAAGCAAATTTTAATCACCCCTCCCAATCTAGGCATTGTGCCATGAAGCACCACAAGATCACTCCTCCCAGATCAGGGTCAACGGAAGTAGAAACATAAGGATAGACATGAAGCTGTCAGAAATTTCTGGGTGGCAGATGTCCATCAACAGATGAATTAATAAAGATGTGGTATATATATTATATGTATTATGGTATATATATATTATATATATATTGGAAAACTACTCGGCCATCGGAAAATAAAATCTCACTTATTACAATGACATAGAACTAGAACTAGACGGCATTATGCTAAGTGAAATAAGTCCATCTGAGAAGAGAATTATATGATCTCAGTCATATGTGGAAATTTAAGAAACAAAACAGAGGATCATAGGAGGGGAGGAAAAAATAAAGCAAGACAAAATCAGTGAGGGAGACAAACCATAAGAGACTCTTAATCATAGGAAACAAACAGAGTTGCTGGAGGAGAGGGGGTAGGGGGATGGGGTAACTGGGTGATGGGCATCAAGGAGGACACGTGATGTTCTGAGCACTGGGTGTTATAGAAGATTGATGGATCACTGACCTCTACCTCTGAAACTAATAATATACTATTTGTTCATCAATTGAATTTAAATGTTAAAAAAGTACAATAAAAAAAAAAGGAAATTTCTGGGCTGGCTGAGGGCCGTTTTGAACCGTTGTGTGAGGGCACCACAGTCCTAGTCTAGGGCATTCTCTACCTTGCCTCAGGGCCATCGATGGTGCCAGGATCCACACAGATGCAGGTGACCTCAGGTGTAAAATCTTGGCAGTCCGAATATTGGTTAGGAGTTTCCAAAAAGTGAGTGAGGGTTGATAGTTCTTGAATGGTCACTTCCTCACCCAAATCTCCGGGACTGGTGACACGAACTAAGATGTTTCTTGGATGTCCCCAGCACTCCACCTCCAGGCTCACACCTCTCTCCTGCCCCGTGGACAATTGAAGGACATCAGGTCAGGCCTAGCCTGGTGTTGGACGCTTGGCCTTCCTCCATCTAGGTTGCTGGACAGAGCAATGAATATTCCAATAGGATTATTAACTGATTAAAATAAGGAGATAACCGGGGATCCCTGGGTGGCGCAGCGGTTTGGCGCCTGCCTTTGGCCCAGGGCGCGATCCTGGAGACCCAGGATCGAATCCCACGTCGGGCTCCCGGTGCATGGGGCCTGCTTCTCCCTCTGCCTGTGTCTCTGCCTCTCTCTCTCTCTGTGACTATCATAAATAAATTTAAAAAAAAAAAATTAAAAAAAAAATTAAAAATTAAAAAAAAATAAAAAAATAAATAAATAAATAAAAAAATAAAATAAAATAAGGAGATAACCAAGGAGCTCAGCTTTTTAAAAAGAAAACAGCAAACTGGATTACAGAGTCCATTAAAAGAGGAAGTTTTACAACTGATGGGACGAGGGTTCAAAATAGGCATTGTAAACACACTCAAATGGATTGGGAACAATATCACCAACATGAAACAATAAAAAGTAAATGTAAAAAGATACAGGTTGGAAACATTATGAGTAAAAAAGTATAGGAGCACCATGGATGGGATTAAAAGTAGGGTTGGTACAGCTGCAGAATTAATGAACCCACTGGAAATGTGATGGAGGCTCCTTTCCAGAGGGAACAGGTAAAAATAAGGACACAGAAAATAGAAAAGAGATGCCAAGCCAAGTAGAGGCGGAAGCAATCCGTGGAAAGGCTCACATCTGGATAGTAGGAGTGCCAGAAATAGAGAGTTTAATATTGAAGAAACAATGGTGATCGAGGCCCCAGACTGAAAGCTGAACGTTTTCAGTGAAAAAAAAAAAAAGCGGGACAGACATGAGAAGTAAAGAAAAAGCCACAGTTAGGCATGGTCTATGAAATTTAAGAATGTTAAGGACAAAAAGATTTTCGGGAAAAGCAAATCAGGTCTTCCGACCGCGATGCATCTGTGTTAGTTCTGCTTATCCCTGTACGTACTGTTCATGAGAAAGTGCTTGCTTTTTTTTTTTTTTTTTTTTTAGTGCTCACTTTCTGAGCCATCAGCTTGTGGGCAACAACACTTGTTGGCCAAGGTCGATTGTGAAGAGGATCCAACCTGGTTTGGGGATCTGACTAAAAGAACAAAATAACTTGTTCACCATGGCCGGGGAAAATAGATTTTTTTTCCTTGAATAGATGCAATATTTCCTTCGACTCTTTTTAAAGAGTCAAAAGACTCCTAAGCAGTCTTCTGAAAAACGTTATCGCCATGCTATGTGACAGCTATGAAGAGGTATTCATGGATTAATGCTCTGAGGGTGAGGATAAAATTATAATGAAAATCATTTTGCCTATGAAAATTGTTTATCATCATTATCATATTACAAAGCAATCTGGCTTAGATGGAAGTAGTTCATGTAAATGATCGTAAGTAATATTATTATAACCAATCAAAAGTTAGCTCTCTCCTCATTGTTTTTTAGTCCTCCAGTTAAAAATCAGTGAGTTTAAATGCGAATTATCATCATCATTATCTCTATCATCACCACTCTCACGTGCAGATAATTTTGCCCACTGCCCCACATGTATAAGACGGCAGTCTTGTTTCTGATTGTCTGAAGTATTGGGATTTCCTTGGCCACCAACACCTTATACCATATCTTAACATGTAAGTGCCTAGTTTGGGGGCTTTGTTTTGTTGTTGTTGTTGTTGTTGTTGTTGTTTTGCTAGATCATTTGTAAAATGCTCCTTCCTTCTTTGCCTTCCTTAATATGTACTGAGTACTCACTGTGTACTAGCACCGAATGATGGTGATAAAGGAGAAGAAAAGCTTTGATCCCTGACCTGTACTTTCCAGAAGCCCCAAGACTGGTGAGCAACTGCTCCCTGCTCAACAGTTCTGTGTTGAATATCCTGGGGACTAGGGGATTTGAGGGAAAAGAATCTGGACCATGAAGATGTTGAAGATACTGATTGTATGTCACCGGTATGCTCCCAGGATATGGGAATGAGGAAAGTTCTGATCCGGGATTTGTAGCAATGGAAAGGCAAGGACAAAAAATGTGACTACAGAGATATGATCATGTTAGTCTAGTTTTAGGGGAAAAGGGATGATCAGCAACTCCTCCAGGAACATAGAAATGTCTTTTCTCCCTTTCTCTAGCTCTCTCTCTCTCTCTTACACCCACACACCCACACACACGCCCCAGGTTTGATGTAAGGACCAACCTTAAGCATGCACAGTGTGATTTTAAGAGCCAACTCTTTCTTTCTGACTCTGATGATTTAGCACAGGAAAACAAAAGCTTTCTTTTGCCTGGTAACTATGATAAAGTAAATAATATGGCATCCCCAAGATGGCTATGTTACTGAGGAGCACGGGAACCAGAGAGCAGATTTATGATTTCTGGCTGATGAGTCAATTAGAATGGACCTAAGTTTCAAAACTAATCAGTAAAGTGATAGCGCAAAAATCACAATGCCTTATAAGGAAGTCACAGTCATCCTACAGTTTGCTTATGGGACTTAAGTACCATATGATATAATAACACGTTGAGTAAACTCACGAAATTGCGGTGGGTGGAGGTTCCACTTCCTCAAAAAACAAGAAGCTGTCAGATATTTAAAAAGAGGTTAATAGGGAGAGGCTTTCTCTGTAAGACAGGGGAGGGCTTTCCAGGTAAACACTTAGATGTTCAAAGGACAGAAAGGGTGGCTTGGAAACCTAGGCTTGAGAACCATTTGGAGCTCTTGTCTTCAGATTGTCCAGGAAAGAGAGGTCCAAATGTGCTGACAAGAGGACCTGGATGATCTGACCCAAACCTAGGAAGGCATGTGTAGTTCTTACTCGAATTCTAAATAAGTGGCTTCTAGTATCCAATTGCTCTCCCCACCAGGAAGAAATATTTTCCTTGAGAAGTGATTAAGTGGACTTTCTACTCCAAATGTGTCTTAGATGACTTTGGGTGGTGAATTTTTCCAGGAAATGGATAACTTGATTTTTTACAGTTGAAAGATCATCAACCGAAGCATAGGATGAGAGAAAAGAAACTGCGGGATGCCTTTTGAATATTAGTTTTTCCCTTACAGATATATACGTCTCAACATATCCAAGCCTTTGTCATGTGTAACAGAAGGGGTGTCCTCCAGTCTCCTAATAAGACTGTCATTTTCATCAATGACTATAGAGAGGGAGAGATTAGTGACCCTTGAGATTTATGCCATTCAGTGCCCAGGAGTCTTCTATTCATAAATTCTGCTGAATTTAGTAGGATGTTACTTCATTATAGTAATAAATATAAATTGAAAATATAATTTTTAAAAAATATTTTATTTATTTATTCGTGAGAGACACAGAGAGAGAGAGAGAGAGAGACACACACAGGCAGAGGAAGAAGCAGGCTCCACGCAGGGAGCCCAACGTGGGACTCCATCCTGGGTCTCCAGGATCACACTCCGGGCTGAAGGTGGCGCTAAACCGCTGGGCCACCGGGGCTGCCCCAGAAAATATAATTTAGTATCTAATGTAAATATAAAATATATAATACAATGAGAAAAAATAATATAAATATAAATGAAAGAAGTAATAAAGTAGGATGATAACTTCAATATAAAAATCCCTTAGAGTTCCAAGAAGTCCGAGAAACGATAATCACTGGTGTTGTGGTGCATTAATGCATGTGCAACGTTACAGACACGTGTATATGAAAGCTCTGTGATTCGACTGACCTTCTGACTACACTAGAGTTTGGACAAAGAACTTACTGTTTGCAAACTGTGCATCAGCAAGCACAGAATACTTCGGAACGAGAACGTTTGACATTACACGTTGCTGTGGGGACTTCAGCAGGAAACTTACCAGCCGAGAGGTGTGTTCCGTGTTTCTTCTCTACCTTTCAGAAACCCGGGGAACACCTGTGGCTGTCGACACAACACAGAAATACAGAAAGATGAAGGATGTCCCTTCCAGATTCTCAGATTTGGGTCCAGGTACGTGAGGCCACATGTGCAGGAACCGGGGCTCTGCTGGGCCACCTTCAGTTAGGAGGTGCTCAGGTGCACACCGGGCGCTCCTGCCGTCAGGCTGCTGACTTAGCAGCTAACCTGTTAAGGGGGCCTCAGGGTGACTTGTCTTCTCTGGTTAGATGATGACACAGCCGACGATTCTTCGACCTTGGAAGTTTGTTCCCGATGAAAGGCAGCGCCAGAATGAGAAGGGGGAGGCCAAGGTGGGAACGGGGCTCCTTGGATCAGGGGTGGTTTCAGGTGGTGAGAAGGGCTGTGCTGTGTGTACAGAGTGCGACCTGGGTGGCGACCTCTCCCCATTACTCTTGGGGAGATTTGCCAGGGAGAAAGGTCATTCCATAGCCCCCCCCCCAATCCTGAGCTTGGCACCTGCGCCTCCACGCCGCATCCTCTGCACGGCCAGAGCTCCCTGCTTGCCCCACCAGGGTACAGGCCCGACTCCCTGTTCCCCTGGTTGGAAATCCCACACTGTATTCTCTTTAACTATGTGGTCCAACTCCCCCCAAGCACCTGCAGTCAAGGCTGCTGGGTGGAACAGTTTCCTCTAAAGAATGAGGAATAATTAAAGGAAATTAATTACCACCAAGGATAAGAGCTTTAAATATTATACCTCAGACATGCCTGTTTCCCTAGTGGCAGGGGGAGGCAAGTTCAGCCCCTCAGAAGGGGTCATTTAAGAGCACCCACTATTTCTGTCTTGTCCTTCTGCCTTCTTCATCCTTGCTGCCAATGTTCTCCATCCCCTTTTCAGTAAAAGCCTACTGCCTGCCCCACGGGGACTTCTCTGGCCCTTGCTTCCATCCCCTTTCTCCAAGGAACGCAATCCAGAAAGTGGAACCGTCCCAGCCGGGTTTTCAACGAGATAGTCACCCTGGAACAACATGAAGGGAATTTCAGCAGAAAGTCCAGGTGGGCTTTGGTTCTCGGGGTGGGGGTGGGGGTGTCCTAAGATCACAGGATAAGATGCTTCCCAGGGGTACCTAGTGAGTAACACAGTAAGCACACGGGCCTTTCTCAGGGCCACCTCCTCCCTGCAGTGACAGGGATTGTATTCGGCCCTTCAGAAATTCCCATAGAAAACCCAAGAACAGGAACACTGCAGAAATCCGGATCTGTCTTAATTCTAAGTAAAAAAACAGTGTTGGAAAACACTGCAGAATCACACTGCCACTGTCACCCGACGTGTGTTATGTCTTTGGGGACACACTCTTCTTTTCAAGCTTTTCAATGCACCGAAAATAACGATCAGCTGACCCTAGAAGAACCTCCCGCCACGGAAATCCGCATGTACCTTCCGACCTCCTAAAAGGCAGCTACTGAGAGCCTGCGGGGGACCAGAGGCCTAGCCTAACCATAAACCACCGATTAACACATATTTTTGCGTATGTAGCATTGTATCCTGTATTCTTGCAGTAAAGTCCACTGGAGAAGAGAGAATGTTAAGAAAATCACAAGGAAGAAAAAATACATCTTCGGTGCTGTACCGGATCCACATTTTAAAACCCCCCTGTATACATGAGCTGGTGCAGTTGGAACTGATGTTCTTGAAGGGTCAGTTGTATTTTCCCAGCTGTTTTTTGTTTTTTGTTTGTTTTTTTCAACACCAAAGGAAAAAAATCAACCTAAAATGTCATTCTGGATCTGAAAGCAGTGGAATCTTAAGGTAATTATCCAGTTTTTGCCCCGGTGCTCACATAGAAGTTTAGGAAGTGGTCAGCGATAGTAAACAAATGGGAACGCGGATTTTGCCCCAGACTTCTTTTTGTTCTGGAAAAGAAAGAGCATATTAAAGTGAATCTTCATAAGTAAAAAAAAAAAAAAAAAAAAAAAAGAAGTTGTAATACCGCACGAGGTTACTGATTAGGAGGGTAAAAAAAGCCACTTCACGTAGTTTCTGAATAGAAAATTAAGAGATTAATCAAAACTGTTAACAACTGGAAACCATCAGGCTTTGATTGGTTGAAGAATTTCAAAACGCATATGTGAAAATCTATTCTTTGAATAGGCATTAATTTTGCATCATTTAAAATTCAAAATATACAAAAGAATGTATACTAAAAGAATTACCTCCCATTCCGGTCCCCAGACATCATCTTTTCCTCCCTGGGGGCAACTCCTATTTTCCACTTCTTGGCTCTGCTTCTCGAGATATGTTATCAAGATGCAGATGTGCTGCGTTTAAATTCTTTTGGTATTTTAAAGCTTGTTACGTTGAGTTATTTTACGGTCACAGGAAATAATACAGAGAGATTCCATAAACCCTTTACCCAGATTCCCTCCTGGTAACCTACAGTAGGGTGCCACAGGGTCCTCTCTATGGTGTGATATCACAGCCTTCACCCCTGGCCCCCCTTAATTTTTTTTAAAATTTATTTATGATAGTCACAGAGAGAGAGAGAGAGAGAGAGACAGAGAGGCAGAGACATAGGCAGAGGGAGAAGCAGGTTCCATGCACCGGGAGCCTGGCCCCCCTTAATCTGTTCTCCAAGTCTATAATTTTTTTAAACTTTATTTATTTGTTTATTTATTTATTTATTTATTTATTTATTTATTTATTTATGAGACACCCAGAGAGAGAGAGAGAGGCAGAGACACAGGCAGAGGGAGAAGCAGGCCCCACGCAGAAAGCCCGATGTGGGACTCGACCCCGGGGCTCCAGGATCAGGCCCTGGGCCTAAGCCAGATGCTCAACCCCTGAGCCACCCAGGGATCCCCCTCCAAGTCTATAATTTTGTCATTTCAATAATGTTCTATAAATGGAATCATACAGTTTGTAGCCTTTTGAGATTGACTTTTTTCCTTTCAATATAATTCTCTGCACATTGTTGCATGGGGCTGTAGTTTGTTCCTTTTTATTGATGAAGAGTATTCCATGCTATGGATGCATCACGGTGTAACCATTGGCCTTTTGAACAACATCTAGTTGTTTCCTGTTTCCGACTATGATGAATAATGTTGAGCATTATTCTAATGAAAGCTCTAAGCATTCATTTACAGGTTGCTGGTGAATGTAGGTTTTCATTTCTTTGGAAAAAGTGCCGAGGAATGTAATTTGGGGTCATGGGTCTCTACATGTTTGCTTTTTTCCAGAGTGTTTTTTCAAATTGTTTTCCAGAGTGGCTATGCCATGTGCCATTCTCCTCCTCCTCCTCCTCCTCCTCCTCCTCCTCCTCCTCCTCCTCCTTCTTCTTCTTCAGATTTTATTTATTTGGGAGAGTGGGAGAGTGAGAGCATGAGAGAGAGAGAGAGAGAGAGAGAGAGAGCAGGAGGGAAGGGTGGAGGGAGAGGGAGAAGCAGACTCTCCACTGAATAGGCAGCCTGACTCAGGGCTCAATTCCAGGACCCCGAGATCATGACCTGAGCCAAAGGCAGATGCTTAATCAACTGACTGAGCCACCCAGGTGCCCTGCCATGTTCCACTCTTATTAGCAATGGGAGTGATTCAGTTTCTCCACATCCTTACCAGCATTTGGTGTTACTTCACTGACTGAGCCACCCGGGCACCCCTACTCTTCTTTTTTAAGATTTTTTTCCAGCTTTTCTAGGGACTGTGACTTTCCATATAAATTATAGGATAATTTCATCTGTGCCTACAAAAAAAACTTTGCTTGGGTTTTGATAGGGACTGCATTAAACCAGTAGATCAATTTGGGAAGAACCAACATCTTTACTAGCTTGTGTCCTCCAATTCATAAACACAGTGCATCTTTCCACTTATTTAGATAATTGATTTCTCTCATCAGCATTTTGTAGTTTCCAGTATACAAGTCCTATATTTCTTTGGTTAGATTTACACGGAGGTATTTCTCCTTTTTTGAGTGATTGTACATGATACTGAATTTTTAGTTTTGACTTCCATGTATTCATCATGGGTACCCAGAAATACAGATTTTTGCATGTACATCTTGTATTTCGAAGCCTTGCTGAACTCACTAAATCGTTCCCAGGAGCTTGTTTGTTATTGTTTGTAGATTTCTTGAGATTTTCTATAGAAAATCAGGTCATCTGAAAATAGAGGTAGTTTTATTTCTTCCATTCCAATCTGTTTGCCTTTTCTTGACTTATTGTACTGGCTAGAAATTCTAGTACAACTTGAATGTGAGTAGTGAGAACAAATAATTTTGTCTTATCCTTGTGCTTGGAGGGAAAAGCATTTCATCTTCTACCACTAAGTACAATGGTAACCATAACTTTTTTACAGATGCTCTTTATCAAACTGAGACACTTCCTCTTTATTCCCATTTTTCTATGAGCTTTTTTTAAAAATCATGAATAGCTGTTGAATTTTATCAAGTGCCTTTTCTCTTCTAATTGATGAGATGACATGAATTTTCTCCTTGATTCTATTACTATATCGATAACACTGATTTTTTTTTAAAGATTTTATTTGTTTATTCATAAAAGACAGAAAGAGAGAGAGAGAGGCAGAGACACAAGCAGAGGGAGAAGCAGGCTCCACACAAGGAGCCCGACATGGGACTTGATCCTGGGTCTCCAGGATCACACCCTGGGCTGAAGGTGGTGCTAAACCGCTGAGCCACCCGGGCTGCCTGATAACACTGATTTTTGAATATCAAACTTCCTTTTCATCCCTGGAATAAACTCACTCAGTCATAGTGTATACTTCTTTGTTTTTTCTTCTTTTTATATATTGCTGATTTTTATTTGCCAATATGTTGTTGAGTTTTTCACAATTATATTCACAGGGGATATTTGTAGATTTCTTTTCAAATAGTGTCTTTTTCTGACTTTGGTATCAGAGTGCTATTAGCTTCATAAAATGAATTGGAAAGTGTTCACTCCTCTTCTAGTTTCTGAAAGGGACCGCAGAGTTGGTATTAACTTCTTTAAATGTATGATAGTTTTTAGGAGTTCTCTAGGCCCAAATATTGTTTTCTTGGAAGTTTTAAAATTATGAATTAAATTCTTTTAATAGTTTCATGGCTGTTCATATTATCTACTTCATAGAGGGTAAATTGTAGTAGTTTATAGTTTTCAAGGAACTGATCCAATTCACTGAGGTTGTCAAATTTATGAGTATAGAGTTGTTCCTGGTATTTTTTATTGTCCTTTTAACGTCTGTAGGGTCTATAGTGACATCCTCTGTTTTAATCCTGATTTTTGATCATTAGATTTTCTCTTTTTTTCTTAGCTTTGCTAGAGATTTGTGAATTTTATTGATTCTCTCAAAGAATCAGTTTTGAACTTCATTCATTTTCTCTTGTTTTTCTGGTTCAATTCCATTGATTTCTGTTCTGATCTTCATTATTTCTTCTTGTCTGCTTACTTTGGGTTTCTTTTTCTTTTTCTTTTACTTTTTCTTTTTTTTTTTTTTTTTTCAGATTCTTAAGATTGGAGATTGTCCTCTGGTCTAATGTACACATTTCAGTGCCACAAATTTCGCTTTCCATATTGCTCTACCTGTTTCACATGTTCTGAAATTCATTTTCACTTTCATTCAGTTAAGTAAATATATTTTAAAAATTTCTCTCAAGACTTCCTCTGTGATTCACAGACTGTGCAGGAGTTTGGTGTTTTGTTTCAAGTGCTTGGACATTTCCTGGTTTTCTTTCTGTTACTGATTTCTAGTTTGATTTTATTGTAGTTGGAGTAGATGTAGTATGGTTGCATTTATTTTATTTTTTTAAAGATTTTATTTATTTTTTTATTCATGAGAGAGAGAGAGAGAGAGAGAGAGAGGCAGAGACACAGGCAGAGGGAGAAGCAGGCTCCATGCAGGGAATCTGATGCGAGACTCAATCCCGGGACTCCAGGATCACGCACTGGGCTCAAGGCAGGCCCTACACTGCTGAGCCACCCAGGGATCCCCTGCATTTATTTGAAATGTGTTCAGATTTGACTTATGAACCAGGGTATTGTCTTTCTTGGTTGTCCATGGGCATTTGAAAAGATTGGGCCTTCTGTTTTTGGGTGGAGTGTTCCAGAGATGTCAACTACATCCTACTGATTGATGATGCTTTTGATCCTTGCTGACTTATTGTCTAGTTGCTCTATCAGTTCTTAATAGAGGGGGGCTGAAGTCTCCACCTATAATTATACGTTTGCCTAATGCTTGGTTCAGATCCACCAGCTTATGTTTTACATAATTTGCAGCTCTCCTATTTGGTGCATTAGACATTAGTCTTTTGGGTATGTTGATCATTTTAATCACTTTATAATATCCCTTTCTGTCTGTCGGTTTTCTTTGATCTGAAGTCTACGTTTTCTAATATTAATGGAGCCACTAGTGCTTTGTTTTCAGCAATGTGCACGAGATGCATCTCTTTTTTCATTTATGGATCATATATTTGATAAAGAACCCTAAATACAAATGACTTAAATGTGTGAGGCTTAACAGGATAGTCCGAGACCTTAGAAATATTCTTTCTGGCTCCAACTGTGGTGCTGGAGGAGGAGAGACCTAAAGGTTCAAGTACGTAGGACAGGGCCATCCCATCTATGGACAAGTTGTACACTGCAGCGTGTGGCTGTAGGTGGTAGCTCTGGGAAGAGACACTAAAAAGCTCTGTGGATGGAGGCATATAAACCAAAGGACTTCCTCCTACTCACTATCATCCCCACCTACCCATGGCCTGGCATGGAACTCTTGGATCTTTGACCCTATATGGGACCCTATACGTTTAAGAAGGACTGAAGCCTTGAAAGTGAAATACAAAGATGTGCTGACTCAGGGCCTGTTTGACCTCAGACGCACATTCCGTGCCCTTGCCCTGAAGGGTGTTTCCCTGGTTCTCATGGTGGCTGGGGCCTACTTTTGGCTGGCAGGAGATGAGAGGGTCGGGGAGAAGAAAAGGTATAGCACAGATCCCCCCTTCACTTGCCATAAATGTCTTCTGTGGCAGTAGCTGTTTCTCCTCTGTGGCCACAGCTCCCAGGTTGGCCATCCTGCCGGGCCCCTGGGCCCCAGTCCCTCTGTCTCCTCCCTTTCCATTTCCAGCAAGGGGCCACGCTTGCTCATCTCTGCACAACCTCACCCACCGCTGCCCAGCTCCTGAGTTCTTGTGTCGTCTGAAGTCATTTCCTTGAGTTTCGTTGAAACTCAAGTATTTCGTTGAAATACTTGAAGCGGTCTCCATTTGCCCGGTTAGCCCCTGCTGGAAACAAATGGGTTTAGAGGAAAGGCTGCGATGCATTTCTTACACGCTTGGCTTTGTAGTTTATATTCGCCTTGTGTTATTTTTGTTTGTTTGTTTTAAAGATTTTATTTATTTATTCATGAGAGACACACAAGAGAGAGAGAGAGAGGCAGAGACACAGGCAGAGGGAGAAGCAGGCCCCATGCAGGGAGCCTGATGTGGGACTCGATCCCGGGGTCCCCAGGATCACGCCCCGGGCTGGAGGCAGGCTCCAAACCGCTGAGCCACCCAGGGATCCCTCGCCTTGTGTTATTATCAAACCTACCCATCTTACTCGCTCAGGCTGCGTGCTAAGTGACACTGTTACGTCCGTCCATATGTAATATAAGCCTTCCCAGACAACCATCACTTCCAAGTGACTTTTCTGGAAAGGGTGGCTTGAGGCAAAGATGGAAGTCACACCAGGGACCTTTTGACACTGAGCTTGGGACTCCTCAGATGCAGGCCTTTCAGATCACAAGGTCTTTGCTACATTTGTGTCTATTGTTTGTAGGCATGGCGTTTTTCTTGGTAGACTGACTTGATCTTCACAGAACCCGAACAAGCTCTGCGAAGAGCTTCTGCATTCCCCACCTCCCCTCAGCCACAGGCCTACTGAGCCATTGCAGATCTGAACCAAGCAGTACCCTGTCCCAGTCTTTAGGTGGCAGAGACGTGTCGCGGAGGGGCCACACAGACTGTTATTATGGGTCATTAACTGCCTCATGAACTGGTTTATTAGGTAGGTGTTCTCTGCCCTACTCAGAAACCCACCGAAACTTTGATGGGTTAGAAGCCAAAGGTGGGATGGACGCACCACCCAGAGAGCAAGGCAATCTGGAGACAAGCCCTTGCAAGAGGGCTAGCCGTGAGCCTCATCAAGTTAAGGGCAATCCAGCACTTTATTGCTTTTGGCCAAAGAACATTGCCAAACTTCTAGAGCAAAGGGCAAGTACAAGTCATTCTCCTGAAAAGGTTCTAAGATTTCAGACAGGACAGTACAAAAAAGGACATTTCCTAATATACAATATTTTGGAAGTGGTTTTATGAGAATGATCATCAGCACAATTCCCTACTGTGTCAGACAGATTCTAATCTGAGATAACTGATGCAAAAAAAAAAAAAAAGAAAAATCCATTCATTTATTTATTCTTTTCTTTTTTATTTTTAAAAAGATTTTATTTATTTATTCATGAGAGAGGCAGAGACACAGGCAGAGGGAGAAGCAGGCTCCAGGCTGGGAGCCAACACATAGTCTATCGGGCCAGGCCCTATATTTGCGAAGTTACATACATACCAAGTGTTGGAAATGAAGTAATTTCTGTTTTCTCAAACTGTTCCTTAGAGAATATTCTTCAAAGTTGCCTTCTCCCTCTACCTTCCCAGACTTACCTTAGGGCACAGCAAGGTGGTGTAAATCCTCTTCCAGCGTAGAAGCCCATGGGCATCACTGTTGAAACAGGGGTGTGCTGATTTACTTGCCTTTATGTTTACCAGAGGCGTATGCAGATTTTGGGACAGTTTTGACCCAAAGTTTACTTACATTTGTATTAATTTACACCAAGTTTATGCCTTTTATGTTCAGATAAGGTATTTAGGTTAAAAAAAAAAAAGGAGGAAACAACAGTAACAACAAACTCTCTTGGATTGAGACTGGAACGTGAATTAAACAACATTCATAAGCAATTCTGTGGTTCAGACTCAGCTCAGGCACTAACTAGGTGTGTGACCTCAAGGGAATGGCACTTCCCAAATCCTTAAAGGGTGGATCGCACTTGGTAAGTACGATCACAGAACTGTCAAGAGGGGCAAATCTGGAAAGCCTGAGCAAAGGCCGGCCACTCAGTGAGAGCCAAATACTCACATTCTTACCCGGGAGTTTGCTAACTCGTTGGGCAGAGGCGACGCGGAGGACCCGAGGCTAGAAAAGCTCGGTCCAGGCAAAGCCTCCCCGTGAGAACGGAAGAGATCAAGGGTGAGGATCCCAAAGTGGTGGATTCCATCGGAATCTGAATTTGAATTCCCCTCGGCCCGCAATTTCCGAGACGGACCCTATAATGACTGGGGCTCCGGCCCGGCTAGGGTGCTGGCGCCCAGGCCCTGAGGCCGAGCCCCGCAGCACAGGAGCAGCGCAGCCGCCAGGCCTGCGGGTGCCGCCGGGCTCGGGGTGTCGGACCCTGCCCCCACCCGCCCGCAGCTGCCCCGCCCCGCCCCGCCCCGCCCCGCCGGCCCTTGAGGCCTCCGAGCGCCCTTCCCTCGCCGCCCCCTGCGTCGGGGTGTCTGGGCGGCGGCGCGCGGAGGCGGAGGCGGAGGCGGAGGCGGAGGCGGAGGCGGAGGCGGAGGCGGAGGCGGGCTCGCTGCTGATGGCTGAGGGGGTGCAGCCCGGGGGGGAGGGGGGAGGAGCGTGGGGGGAGGAGGGAGGAGGGAGGAGCGTGGAGGGAGGAGGGAGGAGGGGAGGGCGGAGGAGCGTGGAGGGAGGAGCGTGGAGGGAGGAGGAGGGAGGAGCGTGGAGGGAGGAGGGGAGGGAGGAGGGGAGGGAGGAGGAGGGAGGAGAGAGGAGGAGGGAGGAGGGCGGAGGGAGGAGGGAGGAACGCGGAGGGAGGGAGGAAGAGGGCGGAGCGAGGACGGAGGAGGGAGGAGGAAGGAGCGCAGGGCGAGGAGGGCAGAGCGCGGAGGGAAGAGGAGGAGGGAGGAGGGAGGCGCGCGGAGGGAGGGGACGGGGAGGGCGGAGCGCGGGGGAAAGCGGGGGGGTGAGGGCGGAGCGTGGCGGGCGGCGGGGGGAGGAGGGAGGCGGAGCGCGGGGGGCGGAGGGCGGAGCGCGGGGGCGCAGGGAGGCGCGCGGGGGGCGGAGCGCGGGGGGCGGAGCGCGGGGGGCGGAGCGCGGGGGGCGGAGCGCGGGGGGCGGAGCGCGGGGGGCGGAGCGCGGGGGGCGGAGCGCGGGGGGCGGAGCGTGGCGGGCGGCGGGGGGAGGGGGAGGGGGCGGAGCGGCGGGCGGCGGGGAGGGGAGGGCGGGCGCGGGGAGGGGAGGGCGGGGCGCGGGGGAGGGCGGGGCGGGGCGCGGGGGGAGGGCGGGGCGAGGCCGGGCGGCCGCTGGCGGCGAGCGCGGCGGGCGAGGAGCGGGTCCGCGGCTGGCGCGCCCGGCGGCCTGTGCCCGGATCCGTGCGCCGCGGCCCCGGCGCGCCTCCCTCCCGCCCGGGGTCGGTCCGAGGCCCGGGCCCGGCGCGGCGGCGGAGCCGTGGGCCGCCGGTAGGTCGCGCGGGGCCGGCGGGGCCGCCCGCAGCCTTTTGTGCCGCAGGGAAGGCGGCGGGCGGCGGGCGGCGGGCGGGCTGCGGGGCGCGGGTGCCCGGCGGGTCGCGGCGCCGCCCCTTCCCTTCCTCCCGGCCTCGTGTCGGCGGCGGCGCGCGGGGGGCGGGGGCGGCCTCGGGCCCGGGGCTCGGCGGGCTGGTCCTGGGGCGCCGGGCGGGCGGGACGCCGGGTGTGGGGAGCTGGGTGGGGCCGGTGCGGGGAGCGGGGTGCGGGGAGCCGCGGCTGCTCGGCCCAGGGGTGGGGCCGGCGCCGTGAGTGTGCAGCGGGCGGGCGAGCAGCGGGCGGGCGAGCAGCGGGCGGGCGAGCAGCGGGCGGGCGAGCAGCGGGCGGGCGAGCGTGCGGGGGCGCGCGGCGTGGGGCCGCCGGGGCCGCGGGGCCGACGGGCCGGGGCCGGGGCCGGGGGGCGCGGACTGGCCGCCGGGCGTCCCCCCCACCTGTCGCGGGCGGGCTTGGGGCGGGAGGAGAGCGCGGGGCCGGGCCGGGCCGGGGGCCAGGCGGGCGGCCCCATTGTGAAGCTGCCAAACTCGGGCGGTGGAATCCGCCGACCTGGCGGAGGCCGCCGTGGCCCTGCCCTGGTCCCCTTGCAGACGGGCCGCATCCCCGGGCCGGCCTGCCCCGCCGCGCCGCGCCCCCGGGAGGGCGAGGGCCGTGTGGCGGAGCCCCGAGGCCGAGGGTGTGCGTGCGCGTGCGTGCGTGTGTGTGTGTGTGTGTGTGTGTGTGTGCGGCTGCGGCTGCGGCTGTGCCCACGGAAAACCGGGGCTGGAACTTTGTGATCCTTGGAGAAAGCACGGAGGCTGAGCCTTTGCACGCCCGCCCGCTGCCCTTACGAGAGGGCCCTGCTGGCACCGCATTTCTGACGTTACCAGCCTCTTCGACTGACATGGTTTTTCTCAGATGAGCCGCCTTAACGATTTAGAGTAGTTAGCTGTTGCATTTTTTTTTCACCCCGTAGAGGAAGTTACACACTAAGGGAGATGGAGATGATTCTTCCCCCAAGTTTATTTTCTTAGAAATCTCAAAACACACTCTGGGTCATCATTGCAGAAGCTTGGGGCACTCTGCTAATTCAGGACCGTGACTTAGGCCAACGCGATGATGTTCAGTGCCTGTTTCACAGATTTCAGTGTTTCTGCCATGTAGCTGTGTATGCATTCTGCATTTCATAAAATGACCAGGATGAACGAGAAGGGTTAACGGGCCCAGAGGCCTCTTGATTGGATGAGATTGGTGCATAGAATATGCTCCTGTCCACATTTTAGTGCATTGCAAGCGCGACTGGTTAATTGTGACTGTTCCAGGACGTAAGATGTCTGGGGTTTTTGTTGACCTTGCATGATGGTCAGCGAATTTGTTCGCTTTCTCTGTATGATTTTGTATCCTCGGGAGAGCTCTTGCACACCCTTAAAAGTACGTAGTGCGGTGGGAGTAACAAAACTCTGTATAAATAGGGTTGAGATTTTCTTTGCTGTTGCTGCTTTTTATTCTGGGGTTGGGGGGGGAGGGAGGAAGTCAGCTCTTTTTCCTCCAGAGAGAGCTCTGATTCCGTCACCAGCCTATCAAAATAAGCTTCTGGATTTAAGCTTCCCGGTGGAAGGTCAGCCAGTTCCACCGTGTGCACCTGTCCCATTTCGGTTATGCTTCCTAGGAGGCAAGTTTCTTGTAAAGCCTGCCTGCAGACCTGCGGTTCCAGTTATTGGCAGTCATATTTGTAGTGAAACCAAATGTTTTTTTCTAAAAGTAGAAGGGTGACTTTTCATAATGGTGAGACAACAGTGGTGATCTAGCTTTAATTTCTACTAGCAGATGTAGAGGGAAAAAGAATGCTGTACTTTCAAGGGATTACTATGAAGAGAACTGATACTACCAAGGCTTTTTTTTGGGGGGGGGGGTTCTTACTGAACTAATTGTGTGTTGTCTATACCACCTTGGTGAGGCTAATAATGATTTGCTTGTAAGATCAAGGATGGTTCCAGAAAAGTCACACCCTACCCAAAACTCTTCTTAAAAATCATTGATGATTTAGTTTTTATGAGTTACAAATGGAAAAGTGAGATTAAAGTCCTTCCTCGGAGGAGGGTGGAGGGTAGGTACAGCTAAGCATTGTGTTGCTCTTGTGTGTGTTGTATCTTTGGCAGTTAAACCACTTTGTTGCTGCTCAGTGTTATGTTACTTGAGAGATGTTTTGGTCTCTGTCTTTGTCTTTAGGGTAATCTTTGAGATGAGTGGTCACAAAATATTTTCATTAGTCTGAATGCAACTTTTAAAAATCCCTGTTTTTTTCCAAGTGCTTTTTAAAATTATTGATCTCTCCTCAAATAGCTACCCTCAGGGACGCCTGGGTGGCTCAGCCCAGGGTGTGATCCTGGAGTCCTGGGATGGAGTCCCACGTTGCCTCCCTGCAGGGAGTCTGCTTCTCCCTCTGTCTGTGTCTCTGTCTCTCTTTCTCTGTGTCTCTCATGAATAAATAGATAAAATATTAAAAAAAATAGCTACCCTGAGAAATACTGCCTCTTTCCATTTTTTCCCCTTGTGTTTGGGGATCTAGAATTAGAACCCAGAACTTAGACCCTACCATTTTTCTTTGCTTAAAATTTATCTTGTTTCCCATCATATAATCTTCAATGACTCGTGGGACTTTACCAGAATTCACAAGGGCTATTTGCTAGCCTTCATTTTTTTTAAAAATTTATTTATGATAGTCACACAGAGAGAGAGAGAGAGAGAGGCAGAGACATAGGCAGAGGGAGAAGCAGGCTCCATGCACCGGGAGCCCAATGTGGGATTCGATCCCAGGTCTCCAGGATCACACCCTCGGCCAAAGGCAGGCGCTAAACCACTGCGCCACCCAGGGTTCCCTGCTAGCCTTCATATTTATAGCCGGCCATCTGATTTGGAAGTGATAGATTTTAATTTTCTTTGGGAAAAAAAACCATTTTTTTAAAGTAGGCTCGATGGTGGAGTCCAACACACGGTGTGAACCCACGACCCTGAGATCAATACCTGAGTTGAAATCAAGAGATAGATGCCTGACTGAGCCATCCAGGTGCCCCTAATTTTTTTAAAAATTTTTTCTTCCAATTTTTTATTTAAATTCTAGTTAGTTAACATATAGTGTAGTTATGGTTTCAGGAGTAGAATTTTGTAATTCTTCACTGACATAGAACACCCAGTGCTTATCATAACCAGTGCCTTCCTCAATACCCATCACCCATTTAGCCCATCCCCCACCCACCTCCTGTCAACCATGAGTTTGTTCTCTGTCCATTCATTGTTTCTCTTATGGCTATTTTGTCAGTGGATCTGTGCTGAAGTCTGATACTTATGGCTTTTTTGTATGCAGGGATATTGTGTGGGCGTGAACACTTCCATGTGGAGTGTGTTTGAGGGAAAAACACTCCCTTCTCTGGGTTCCCAGTACCATTCAGGTTTACTGTTCTGTGTATTCGATTTCCATGTATTGCCATGTCTGTCTGTCTGTCTCTTCTTCTTGACTGGTCTCCAGCTTCACTTTTTGTATTTGCTCCAGTGCCTGTATAATGCTGGGATATAGTAAGACTCAAGAAATCTTGTTGAATGTGAGTAAATGAATAATTGAATGGCCAAGTGGATCCACCCAGTGAACTACTCAGATCTGTATGGGACACCACTGTGCAAGCAGAAGGGTCTCTTTCCATTCCTTTTCTTCCTAGTCTTTTAATTCATTGCCTTTTCATTGTTAAATATTACTTGAGAGTAGGATAACAGTATAATTGTCAAACTGGGACACTTTTGAGAGATAAAGGGGGTGCTATAAATAATTATGCCGTGTTTCTGGCTGTGAACGGAGACATATGGCCACCCTACTTTTGAAGGACATTCTTCTTTATTTACCTGTTTTGATATCTATCACCCTGCCTGGGAAATTTGACACGCTTCCTAGTTAATGTTTGCAAACTCTTCTATTTGCAGAAGCTTCATTTGCAGTCCTCTGTTGGGTGTCTTTTGCTTAGTCACTCAAGGCTTGCCTACCCAGAGGCCTGCGGGAAGACCTTGGCCATGCTCGCCTTTTCCTATTTTCATTGCTTCCGGGAGAATGTCACAGGGTTTTCTGTTCGTTTCAGCTGTTTGTAGCTGGAAGCATCATATATTCTAGCTCCTGCTCTGCTTCCTAAAGTCTGTGTCTCTGCAAAGCGTTTAGTCCATCCTGTAAGCCTTTCTCATGAGTTCCTTTCCTTCTTGCTGACGACCGTCTTTGAGAGGAGATCCGCTGATGCCTTGCCAAGCCGTCATGATCAAAACATTGGCCAGAATCAGCTGCCAGTGTGAGAGATTCATAGATTTTTAAAGCATTCTAAAAATGTCATTGCCATCTGAAACTTTATTCTAGATTTGAACGCAGGGGAACCTTAATGTGATGATCTACTCTTGCTCTGGAGCCGAAGGGGAAATTTAGGAAATGGTGGGTACTTGCGTAGTAAACAAAGTGTATTCACTCGTCATCCCTGTTATGCCAGTGCCCGTGGGCTTTGGAGTCAGATGGGTAGGCGTTCGGATTCTTCTTCTAACTCTCAAATAGTGTGTTACTTGGTCCAATACTTTCAAAGGGGGGGTAGTATTTTCCATGCGGAGTAGCTATAAATTGCTTACAGCTTTTGGCATAAAACAGGTGTTCAGAAATATTGGTTTCTTCTTATTAGAAAGCCCGGTCTCTGGGAACTTTCATACTACGATTATATTGATTTCTAGTAGGAGATGGGATAAAGCCTTTACTGTAGTTTTTGTTGTTGTTGTTGTTCTTGGTTTTACTGTTTTGTTTTTGTTTTTGTTTTGTTTTTGTTTTTAAAGTAGATTCCTTTATAGGCGATCTCTTTAAGAAGCCTTGTTCTTTTTTTTTTTTTTTTTTTTTTAAAGATTTTATTCATCTGTTCATGAGACACACACACAGAGAGAGAGAGAGAGAGGAGCAAAGACACAGGCAGAGGGAGAAGCAGGCTCCATGCAGGGAGTCCAACATGGGACTTGATCCTGGGTCTCCAGGATCAGGCCCTGGGCCAAAGGCAGGCACCCAACTCCTGAGCCACCCAGGGATCCCCAAGAAGCCTTGTTCTTATACTAGTGTCTGGTCTTGTGCTTTTAATTCTTCCTTTTTTTCATCATCTTTCCTCTTCTCTCTGCCCCTGTGCCAGATAGCAGGTGGTTCCACGCACAGAAGTAAGCAGTGAGCAATGACTAAAAAATGAGAAAGGCAGTGGAGCTCCTGCACCTCGGTGCGCCTGGGTGGCTCCCTGGACTCTGTGTTTGTCTTCTATTTCTGGCTTGGCACTGCCATAACAGGGATAATCAGTTACTACACTTTGTTTACTATGAAATTACCGACCATTTCCTAGACTTCCACAGCAGCTCCAGGGCAAGTGTTGGATAATTACTTTAAGGCTCCTCTGTTTTCAAATCCAGAATGAAGTTTTAGGTTGATTTTTCGTTTGCTGTTTGAAAAAAAAAGTTGGAAAATAATAGTTTTTCGGTGCATTGAAAAGCTTGAAAAGAAGAGCAAGCCCCCAAAGACATAATACACATCGGGTGACGGCGGCAGTATGATTCTGCAGTGTTTCCCAACACTGTTTTTTACTTAGAATTAAGACAGATCGGATTTCTGCTGTGTTCCTGCTCCTGGGTTTTCTGTGGGAATTTCTGAAGGGCTGAATGCAATCCCTGTCGCTGCCCGAGGAGGCGGCCCTGAGAAAGGCCCGCGGCTTGCTCCCATGTTTGTCCCCGCATGGCCTGGGCCGGCCCGGGCTCCCCGCGGGCCTGGGACGGAGGGGCGACAGGTGGTGACCTGCGGGCGTGTGCCCCACCCCCCACCCCGCGCACAGGCCCCGCACAGGCCCCGCGGGAGCCGCCCCCGCCCGAGCCACCGGCTGAGACCTCGGCCCTGTGCTCCCCCGGAGCCGCGGGGCCGCTTCGCAGCAGAGCGCGGGACTCGGGACTCAGTGGCGCCTGCGAACCAGAGGGGACAGTTCCCGGCCGCGTCGCCGCGTAACGAGCGGCCCCCGGGGCTTGGGCGGGCGGGGAGGCTGCACCTGGGCTGCGGAGCTGGGCCCCCGGGGGGCTGCGGGCTTGCAGGGCTGCGGGACCAGGGAGCTGCGGGGTTGCAGGGCTGCGGGGCTGTGGGGGGCTGTGGGGCTGCAGGGCTGTGGGATTGGGGGCTTGGGGAGCTGCGGGCTTGCAGGGCTGCGGGACTGCGGGATTGGGGGGCTGGGGAGGTGCGGGCTTGCAGGGCTGCGGGGGTGCGGGCTTGCAGGGCTGCGGGACCGGGGGGGCAGCGGGGCTGTGGGGGGCTGGGGGGCTGCGGGACCGGGGGGCTGCAGGATTGGGGGGCTGGGGGGGTGCTGCACCGGGCCGGGGCCGGAGGGGCGGGGCCTCCGCAGGCTCAGTGGCAGCTGGTCGGCGGGCGCGCCGCGGGTGGGGTCCTGCAGCGGGTGGGGTCCTGCAGCGGGTGGGGTCCTGCTCCAGGGGCCTCCCGGGAGCCTCCGCAGGACACAGGCTGGTGGGAGGAGCGCAGCGGGCGGGAGCAGGCGGGGGGGCGGGGTGGTGGAGCTGCATCCCGGGCCCCGCCGCCCCCACCCGGTCCATCCCTGAGGTTCCCGGGCCCCCCCAGGCCCACGGGCAGCGGGACCCCCCCTCCGCCCAGCCGCGTCTCCTGGCGCCTGGGCCTGCGGGAGCAGCTCCCTGAGCTAGAGACGCTGACGCGGTGACCCAGGGGGGCCGGCGCTGGGGGGCGGGGAGGGGCGGGGGGTGTCCCCCGGGGTCCTCCTGTCATCACCTCCCAGGCGGGGTCCTCCTGTCATCACCTCCCAGGCGAGGGAAGGCCCAGAGGAGATGCTCAAAACCTTAGGCGATGGGGTGACTCTACCGAAGTGGTGTTCTCTTTAAAAAAAAAAAAAAAAAAGTACGAGCAAGTGTTCTCCAAGGCCTTTGCAGTCATTTGCCTCCGAGTACTCTTAGGAAGCACATTCCTTGTGGCTATTGTAGGGCTGACACGAGTAGACCCCAAAAATTAATTGCATCACAATGACATCCCCGGTCCCTAAAGGGCTTTGCAGCTCACAGAGTGTGTCCACCTGCCTCATCTCCCTTGATCCGCGGAGCAACCGTATGTGGGAGGAAGAAAGGTTTCGTCCTCCTTCCAAGTATTGCTCTTCATGCAACGTCAACAGGCACAGTTGTCAGCAAGGCCAGGCCACGACCTGTTGTGACCCCCCCCCCCCCCAAGCCTTCGTGTTATTTTTTTTCATAGGATGCGGTGAACCTCTCCAGTGCCTGGAGGGGACCTGGGTGATGTCACCTACATTTCAGCCCCCAAATGTCGTGTCTCTGTTTAGTCCAGGTAGCTGCACCTCACCCCAGGTAGAAAGTCAGCAGCAGAATGCAGAGGAGCAAACCAGAGAAAATGTATGAAGTTTACGTTAGCTGAACAGAGTCAGACTGCTTTAATTAAATGAATTAATATTGGATCCCCTATAACCTGGACCTGATGTCGGCACCTCCTGCTACTTTCATCTTGTGTTGCAGTTAGAATTGTTATCATTGCTTTCTGAGTTGCCTTACTTGTTAAATTAAAGGCTTATTTTTATATTCCATGTTTAGTATCTGGAGTAGAGCAGAAAAAAATATTATGCCTGTGTTCCCTTGGGACTCATTGGACATTGTACGGTGACATCTTCTGGGATTTAGACTGGTGAGTTGTATTTTGCTTTTTCTGTTGTTAACCAGTTGTGTGAACCTCTTATCATCATGCATTTTAAGGACTGCGTAAACAGATGAACGTGAGATGTTGGAATATTGCTGCAAAAATATCTACTACAATTATGAAAGTTTGAATGATGAGAGCTGAAAGTACTGCTGCAGATTGCTAACATTATTATCTCAAAGGGTTGGCCTTACTGATTGAGGGGGAGCTTATATCTTATTCCTGTAAGATAAAGGTGGTTTTATGGAATACTATTTCAAAATAGACTAAGTAAGAGGTTATTGCTCTGATTTTGGGGAAATGTTAGTAAAACACTAATCCCTAGAGATTGGCAATAAAATCTGCAAAAAGCCCTTGTTGTGTGTTATGATACATAAAGAGTAGCAAACGGGTGACTTAAGGGAGCATCAGTTGCACTTGGTCATATAGCAGTTCACTGCCAGTGTGACCTTCCTCTTATTACACCATGAATTTAAACTTGTTAAAATTATGCAGTGCTGTTGTCTTTTAGTTGTTTTTTTTTCCTGGTGTGTCATCTCTGTATCTGTGCTGACACGGTTATCCATGTGACTCCGTGTGTTTGAAGGTGAAAACAATTGAATAAGTATCTTTGTACTTATTAAAAAGCATTTTTTAGCATTTTAAAAATTAGTGTGAGTTCGTGCTTTGGGGACTCCTTCTACTCGGGCAATATCTTTGTCGGTCCCTGCTTTGAATTAGGGTGGTCATAATCCATGGGGTGGGGATGGGGAAGTCCTTGGGGGGAAAAAAAGGTCTGGAAAAGCATCTAGTTTCATAATAAGCGAAACAGATTAGCAGTCAGCCAAAAGAATGATGGGGAGAACCAGACACTTTTGTTTCATTAGGTGGATACAGCGTACCAGGCTTATGACAGTGCATTTTAAAACATTGAGGAAATGAGAACATTACTAAAATTTCAGTTTTGAGGAAAAAAAGCAAGACGTCTGAAAACTCGTAAGTACAAAATACATTTAGAGGATACTCAGTAAGGAATAATGTGGTGGAGTTATTAACTCATGTAATTTAAATAAAGCACAAAATCAGGAGCAGTGGGTGGAAGTTGCAGGAATGTGTGTGTGCATCTGTATCTTTTTCTTCAGATGCGCACTTATATACAAAAGTATATAAACGTAACTATGGATATAGTTATATCTATATCTTAATATATATCTTTTGCACAGCTGCAAAAGGTGAAATGAACCAACTCAAGAGGTAGTGAGTTACCTGTCATTGGAGGTGTTCACATGTAGACTGAAGAACCATCAAAGTTCCTTCTGATTCCCAGACCACGTAATTTAAAGGATTTTCAAATTAGGATGGTCAAGCGTTTGACCGAAGTATGTGACAGGCTTCTTTTTTATTTGTTTCATTTTTTTATTTGTTTAATGTTTAAAGTCAGACTTAGTTGAAGTATAATTTGTATATAGTAAAATTCACCCTTTTATAGAGTCTGAAGAGTCTTGACAGATGTATCCAGTTGTGGAATGTGCCTTACAGTCCATATATAGAATATTGTAGTCACCCCCTATAATTGCCTGCCCCCCTTTGTAGTGTGTCCCCTCTTCCCTTTGTCAATCATTGATTGATTACTGTCCCATTAGTTTTCCAGAGTGTCATGTAAATCGAATCACACCTATGTAGTGTTTTCTGTGTGCTGCTTTCACTGTTGTGATCCTACTTTGCTCCTTTTTGTTGCTGAGTGATATTCCATTGTATGGATGGAGCGCAGTTTCTTTTTCCATTTCCCTGTGGTCTTTGGTGTTTTTGGTTTTCAAAAAAGTTTTATTTATTCATGAGAGACACAGAGAGAGAGGGGCAGAGAGACAGGCAGAGGGAAAAGCAGGCTCCCTGCAGGGAGCCCGATGTGAGACTGGATCCCAGGACCCTGGGGTCATGACCTGAGCCAAAGGCAGCTGCTCAACTGCTGAGCCACCTAGGCATCCCCATTTCCCTGTTGATGGACATCTGGATTGTTTCCAGGTTTTGGTGATTGTGAAAAAAAAAAAAAAACCCTTAAGAACATTCACGTTCAGGTCCAGGTCTTTGTGTGAACGTACATTTTCATTTTTCCTAGGTAAGTACCTACCAGTAGGGTAAGTGGGGTAACATGCATTTATTTAACTGTGTATGTAATTGCAAAACCGGTTTTCCAAAAGGCTGTCCTCGGTACAGGCTTCTGAGAAGCTAAAGTGACTGTACCAAGGTGTGTGCAGACAGAGGGGCCTGCTTCTCAATCAGTGCTGATTTATTTTTATTTTATATCCTGTTTTAACAAGTTTGATTGCCACATACTTTTTAAGCCCCCAGTGGCTTAGACACAGTAAGTTAGAAGGCTTACGGATGGGTTGTTAGCAATTTGAAGCAGCTGAAAATGTGCCTACTAATATAACAGTAATCACTGATTTTAAATAAAACAAAACAAAAGGCAGGGACTTAGAGGAGTGACATTCTTTTATCTCATAATGTCTGACAAGTTCCCAAACATGTCTGCATGGTAGAATCTTCTGGAAGCCTTTTGAAAACCTTAGAGTCTAGACTGCCCCCAGATGAATTAAATCACAGATCTGAGGTAGAGCACAGGCCTCAGTATTTCCTGAAGCTCCTTGGATGATGTTGACGTGTATACAGTTGGGGAACCATGTGCAGCAAGCGCAGCGTGAGGACGTTGATGGAAGCAGGATGCCTGCAAGGCTCTGGGCAAGCCCCTGCCTTCGTGGCTTCAGGGTCCTCTTCTTCATCATCAGAAACTTTGCACAAGTGAAATCCAAGATGATTCTGGCATTGAAACTGGGTGGTTCTAGATATTACTAGACTAACAATAGTCAAGCTTAGGAGACCATTTGCCAAGAGCAGGCTTTATTCCAAATGGATCATTTCTTGAAAAGGACTTTGTTCACATGGTGACATTTTTGTTCTGTATATTTAGACAGTTCTATATGTTTTCTTTTAAGTGGAATTGCTGTGTGTGGCTAAGAAACGGTTCAAGCATATGGAACAAGTTTTTTGATTACTGATGATGACTTTTTTTTTTTTATAAGCCCGATTTAAAAAAAAAAAAGAAAAATCCCAGAATGCAGTACTTCTCAAAAAGAGTTCTTTGTTAATGGTGGTTGTGAAACTTGGCTATTTTCAGAGCTGGTTGGTCTAAGGAGTCAAGGCATCTAGTCGAACGTTTTTTAAATGTTCCTTGTGCCAAACACTTGGGAAGTTGGACCTCTTGGGGATTGTTCAAAGCTGAGCAGATTTCACACAGGAGGTCACAGTCTGAGTGTGCTCACCGTGGTGGAGCAGATTCCCCTACATGCGTGCTGTGGTTTGGGCCTGGCGGCATTGGTTGCAGCCAAAATTCCTAATTTCACACTGTACCCCATGTTTTTAAAATATGCACCATGAACAGTTTTCTAGCAAATATTGAGGCGTTACCTTATCTAGTCTTGTTTAGTTTTGAATCCTCCTATAGTTCAAAGAACTCCGATGGCACCTGGGGACACTGTCAGAGCTTTCCTGCTTTGTGAGTATATGTTATTACCCTTGTTACAGATCAGATTGTGAAGGAATTTGATGTTGAGGACCTTGACGTGCCATTTTTTAAAAATCATACATGTTCCTGGAACTTGCTTAAGAAGCTCAGTTTTTCAAAGTTTTAGTCAACTACAAGTGGACCTTTCTATATTCTCTTTGTAGTTTTTGTTCTAGACTCTTCTATGGACAGAAATTTTTGCTGCTTCTGTTATTACACTAGCAACACTTTTTCTGCTTCTGGTTTTTATTTTTGCTTTGAGCTACATACGAAAATCACTAACGGGATCACTAAGGATCTTGTTGCTCTCTGATTTCTCGCGTTCAGCAGTTGCAGAAGTTAGCATCGTGCCTAACTTCCCAGTTCGTGTTTATTCTTATTGATGCAGTGGGAGTGGGCGCCTGTTGCACATATTTGCGGTATTTGTAAGAGTTCTTTGTAATCTTTCTTCTTGGCAGTAGTCGTTTGTGAGGCACGGTTTATTTTAGGTAGGAAACAAAACGCTTAGTCACGAATGGTTTGTTAAGAATAATGAACCTATAAACAGATTCTTCACAGTAAAATTTGAAGACTATTCTGCTAAACACAGGCCATCTCCAGTTGCAGTCATGATAGCCATGTTTCCTGATCCATGCTTTTATTTATTGTTCATTTATTCTTTTAGAGAAAAAAATGAGCAAGTGAGCAGGTGGGGCGGGAGGGACAGAGGGAGAGAGAGAGAATCGTAAGCAGGCTCCACACCCAGTGCAGGGCCGGTCACAGGGCTCGATCTTGCGACACCTGAGATCACGACTGGAGCCAAAATCAAGAGTTGGCTTAACCAACTGAGCCACCCATGTGTCCCTCCCTGGTCTAGTGCTTTCAGTAAGAAATTTTGCTGTGTGAAATACTGTACCTCCCTCTTTAGTGTCCCTTTTCTCTTTTCTTTTCTTTTCTTTTTTCTTTTCTTTCTTTTCTTTTTTCTTTTTTCTTTCTTTTCTCTTCTCTTCTCTTCTCTTCTCTTCTCTTCTCTTCTCTTCTCTTCTCTTCTCTTCTCTTCTCTTCTCTTCTCTTCTCTTCTCTTTTCTTTCCTTTTTCCCTTCCCTTCCCTCTTTTTTCTTTTCTCTTTTTCTTTTTCTCTTTTTCTCTTTTCTCTTCTCTTCTCTTCTCTTCTCTTCTCTTCTCTTCTCTTCTCTTCTCTTCTCTTCTTTCTTTTCTTTTCTTTTCTTTTCTTTTCTTTTCTTTTCTTTTCTTTTCTTTCGTAGAATTGCAGAATTAGGAAGTAGCTAGACTTCTTCACATGTGCTCCTGTACTACTTCTGCTCATTTAAGAGATCACCTGAGGAAGTTGATGCTGTAACTGCTCCCAGGGTCTTGCTCCAGGATTTAAATCCAGTCGGGAAATTCTCAGGCACTTAATAGCGTAAGAAGTTTGCTTTTGGTCACATCGAAGACTGTAGGGCATGCTGCTTAGTCAGCATTCCACCTAGCTGAAAACAAGATAGTTGCCAGTCAGCGTTCTCTTTCCTGAACGGCAGCCACCACCTAGCTTTCTTCGTCATGCGCACTGGGACTCTTTAGAAGGGCAATCAGTTTATAAGTAAAAAGGATCCTTTAAAAAATTTTTAAAAAGCTAAACAGTTTGCACGAGTTGGGTGGTTGCACCATGACTTTCCCACGTGAATATTAAGATCTCAGGATGTTCTCCTCCATTTGACAATACACTGAAGAAACCAGTGAAGCCACCTCACAGCTGTTGGTTTTGAGACTGTCTTACTGTTTGGAACAGAAGTACTGATGTTTTTGAAATGTGCAGACAGTTCCAGAATTCAGGGTTGTTCATGAGAAGTTCAGTAGGGTTGCAGCTGTATATGTAATACTTCAAACAAGCATTTTTATGTCCAGTACAGTTGAGCTTGTAATTCAGAAATCTGGTGCAGTGTTGACCTTAGTTACTAGGCCAAATATTTGCTAGAGTGTATTGGAAATGCTCATTTCTTTAACTTTTCTGGTTAGGTGGTGTCTTCTCACAGGGGATGTGTTGTTTACCTCAGCAAAATAATGGTAGGTTTCTTACACCTTGGTTGAAACTTCCAGAGCTCTTACACTCCCTCCGTGTCTTTATGTGTTTGACAGTCTGGGTGAGATCATTCATTATCTGTCAGGTAGATGCCTGAACGTCCCGGTGGGTAGTCTTGCCCAACCCACATGAGTCTTCTTATGACATCGTGGCTGCTGGAAGCTGAAGCTGTGGTGCTTGCTCACCTCTTAGCAGTGTCCTGGCATCTGGCATCTGTTTCATTTCCCATCAAATTACAATTCTTTGAATTGAAGGAATTTGAATCATCAGATTCCTTTATCTGTCACTCCACCTGCTGTCTTCCATTTTCTTATTTTCTGGGTGCCCATTTTCTAGCTCATACATTCTGCCTCTCTTTTGCTCTCAAACCTTTGCATCCTGACATCCTTTCTCCTCCTCCTCTAGATTCTGGGAATTCTGATCTTCTGCCTTGAGGCAGCAGCGCTGGTTTAGGGTAGGAGCTAACGTCTAATGATCCTGCCTGCAGAAGCCCGCACCTGCTCGGCTTTATTGTGATTTTGTACACGCTTACCCTGTTTGGTGATTTTTATCCCTCGGGGGGTGGGGAGTGCACAGAGGATGACGTTCAGCCTCGCCTCTGGTTGAGTTATGACCTGAATCCGCATGGGCGGAGTGTGACTGCCTAGATTGGGGTGAGTTTATAATGCGCCAGATGAGAACACAGTAAAGTGCCTGGTGGTGGTCTGTGCACTGTCGTGAAGTCCCAGATTTGGAAGACACCTAGACCACTATGTCACCTAATGTGGGCTGATTGCTTGGGTGTCACCATCTGGGTGATTCTAACTTGGGGTATACCCATCCGGGTGTGTGTGTGCACTCGGTTTGCCCCACAGCACTGGTTGTCTTAGCCTCGCTGACCCTCCTCTCCTTGTCTTTCAGAATGGCCCGTCAGAGCCTCTACCCCTGCCGCCTGTAGCTGCCTGTCAGGGTTAGGTAGCTTGGGGGCCGTCCATCTATCCTCTTGTGCTCCTTCTGGGCTGTCTAGAATCAGTGAGAAAGGAGTTACTAGACTGGTGTAAACATTTGTTTATTCAGCATAAAGCTTGACAAAGCTTGGGCCCTCGAAAGTGGATGAGAGAAGAAATCTCCAGGTGTTCGCATGCTTATCAGGGTAGCTCATGGTCCCCTACTATCGCAATCCTTTTAACAGAGCAAGGAATCGCACGATCAAATATGAATTTATTTTTACATTAATATTATAGAATAAAGGCAGTTACTTTAAACCTGGAAGGGTGGAGGGGCTACCGTATTTTGATTAACCACAAAGAGGAAGATTCCAACCAAGAAGTAAGTAAAGCTCTGTGGATCCCTTTGGTATTTGCTCTATCTCGGGGCTCCTTGGTAGTGTTAGTTTTCAGTTGCATTCTTGATGTGGATTGCAGTGAGGACAGGATGCTACCCGGGGACTTCTTCATAGTCTTGGTTTATTTCTTAATGAAGGGAAGTATAGCACGCCAGTGAGGGAATAAAGCTCTTTCCCCGCCGCCCCCCCCCCTTTTTTTTTTCAAGCTTTAGAATTGCTTAGATTTTAAATGAACACCCAAACTTTGAGAAATGCTTCAATCAGCAAAGGGTTATTTGTTTTACAAAAGGATGTATAAGAATTATTTAATATAATAGTCTTTTCCAGTACATTTTTCATTTTAAAGTTGGTTACTCTTTGACATGATTATGATTAGCAATCTGAGATATTTAAAATTGTATTTTCTATTCCTAACTGATGATCAAGTAGAGATCAAGTTTCTCTGAAATGACGCTGTCACTCAGTTTCCCTTAGTATTTTGTTTTCCAAAATTCGGCTTACTGCCGCTTTCTAGAAACCTGGCCATTGTTAGTGGTACTTCTCGTCAGTGAGGTTTTTCCAGACTGCGTGATGGGATCATTGTGATGAATAATATCAGCATCCGCTGAGAATCGTTCTAGCATCTATGAAACCGTTCAAAAGTGCAGTGTCTTGAGTGTCACAAAATAAAATAACTTGCAAATCAACGGCATATTTTCTGATATTTTATATATGTATTCAGTATTAAAACTGACCTGATTTACTGGGTTTCGGGTTCATTTTTAAACTACAAAATGGTTTGCTTCCAATGATTCAGTGGGGAACGTTGGAGGAGGAACACTGGCAACTTTTAGGGGGGCCATCCCTTAAGACTGGCATCTTGAAGCCTTCAAAAAAAAAAAAAAAACATTTTTTAGGCCCCTATGGGAACCTTTGCAGAAATCCATCCGTTTTTGTCTTTCATTCCGTGCCCCTCACACGCAACTTAAAGAGCAATTGTAGGTGGGAAGAGCTGAGCCCCTGCTTTGAATCCAGTGATGGGAAGCATGCAAACATGTGCATGTTCAAGTTGGGAACGTGCGGCGGGCTCTTGGGGGACCGCGGGCGGCCCTTGGGCTGGCTTCGGGCTGAGGCCCACACCTCCTGGGCCCGGGGTCCCACGTGGGGCCCCGTGGAGAAGTGTGGTGGCCGTGTCCCCGCGACCCAGCCTTGGGTTCTGGAGGGCAGGCGCAGGGGCACAGCCACCCCCCGGCTGCCCAGGCCCGCGCGGGAGGGCGTCGCAGGTGCCCGGCCTGGCCTGGCAGGTGTGCCCTGGAGGTCCCCCGGGCCGGGCCGCTCCCCGTGCGTGCCCTGGCCCTGACCGTGTGCGTCTGCTTCCTTTCAGGAGTGTGCGGCCCAGTGTCCGACATGGAGGTGGACGTCAACGGAGAGCCGCGCAGCGCCCCGGCCGCCGGGCCCGGGCCCGAGGCCTGCTCCCCAGGCAAGGCGGGGCCCGAGAGGCCGCGCTGCTCCAGCACGCCCTGCTCGCCGGCGCGCCGGACCGTGGCGGGCTACCAGATCCTGCACATGGACTCGAACTACCTGGTGGGCTTCGCCACCGGCGAAGAGCTCCTGAAGCTGGCCCATAAGCGCGCGGCGGGCGAGGAGGCCAAGGGCGAGGCCGTGCCCTCCCTGCGCCCCAAGCAGCTGGACGCCGGCCTGGCGCGCTCCTCCCGCCTGTACAAGGCCCGGGGCCGCTCCTACCAGCCCTACGAGATCCCGGCGGTGAATGGGCGGCGGCGGCGGCGGATGCCCAGCTCGGGCGACAAGTGCACCAAGGCCTTGGCCTACGAACCTTGCAAGGCCCTGCACGGGCCCCTGCCCCTCTGTCTTCTCAAAGGTAAGAGGGCCCACTCCAAATCTCTGGACTACCTCAACCTGGATAAAATGAGCATCAAGGAGCCAGCCGACACGGAAGTGCTACAGTACCAGCTGCAGCACCTGACCCTCAGGGGGGACCGCGTGTTTGCCAGGAGCAACACCTGAGCGGGCGCGGCGAGGGGCGGCCAGCCCAGGTGGGCCTGCGCCCGGCTGGGGAACGCCCGCCATGGGACTCTGTACAGGACTCTTGCATCCTAGACGGCTGTAGCAGCCACGTGTTCCCGGGGCGCACACAGTGTGCGCACCAAAATGCGAACGCGGGAGCGAAATCACAGGGACTTGGGGGGGCACATCATCCTAGAGCACGCACCTGGCAAGGAGAGCGGACTGCCGGCCGTTGGCTTGTACAGCTCTGTAGCTAGGAGGAAGAGGCCTCGGCGCCGCAATACCATCCGCAAATGATTCTGACCCTCCGGTGGGGAATGTTAATCTGCTTGGTTGTTGCTGACTTGGTATGATCCATTAGAAAGTTATATCTAATGTACTAAGGTACTCAAGTACTTCTTTAATCTCTGTATTTTACTATAAAACGTATGTAATGATTTGTTTTATGAGATTTAGAACTTGAACATTGCTGAATTGGACCACTTTTTATTTTTAAATATTGAGTTTAAATATTTTATAACTGGTTTTGCACTGAAAAACTTAACATTTCAGATCGACAAGAGAATAATCTTTCTTCACTTGCCTCAATAGTATTATTGAGCAATGAATTTTTTTATTTCCGCATGGAAAGTTATTGATCTCTATGGCTGTAAAATATTTCTTTATAGCATTATTAAAGTGTGTCTTAATACAATTAAATTTGGGATACAAAGTATTTATTTTACAATGGGTGGGGGGAAGCTTTTTCCAGAAAGTTTCCAATACGACGTTTTAATAAGTTCAAAAAAAAAAAAAGTTTCCTTCGTGCTTACTTTCTAAGTTAAAACTTCATCTGCGACTTTAAAATGGAAAGGATTCTTTTAATTGTGGACGATAGGCATAATACTGTTTGCATCTGAATGTTCTGTAAGTGAATGAAATTTTAATTGAAGGACTCATGACTTCTGCTAACCGAATGCTTCAACGGAGTATGAAGTGACACCATTCAGCATGGCATCGGGTCATTCCGTTTCAGTTCTGTGCAGCTCACGCGCTCGTTGAAATTCCAGTTTCTGGGATTAGTGTGGGAGCCTAAAGTGCTTCTGCAGTTTTAATGGGTTAATCCTGGATTACTTAACAATTTATGTCAATTGCACTGGTTTAATTTGTTGCTAAAGAAATAACGCCCTGGCTTTAGTAACAAATACAGCTCAAACTATTCTTGAGTATATTTTGAGAGACATGTATGTAACTTAACCTTTTGTAAACATTTCTATTTCTTTTTTTTTTTTTTCTTTTTTGACTCTTGAAGGTGCAATTTATTACGGAATTGGCATTTCTGGCAGTGTAGACCTGCTTATTTTAAATTTTAGTTTGAGGGCCGTGAGTTTCTTAGGTCTTAGCAGCCTTGCTTTCTGAAGTAAGAACGCCTTTTATTAATGAGTGGGTCATTCCTGGTGCAGAGACGATTTTCCTTTGGCCACGATGAATGGCAAACTCTGTCTAGAGCAGAATAAGTATTAGGAAACCCTAGGAACTCTTAACCAACATTTATTATTCTTTCACCGAGGCAGACAAGGTGAAAGAGCCTTGGGGATGTTGACCTGTATCTTACCAACTTGATCACACTTCTTGGGGGCTGGAAATTTTCAGCTGTTGTATATTTTAAGGTAAATTGCACCTTTGTAACATATTGTATTGACGAATGATCACTAAGATTAACTCTATCTATACAGTCATTAGTTTGACAAGAAATAGAATCCTGTCAGATGCCAAAGAGTTGGGATTTTTACGTTTAATGATTAAACACCGTTATTTATTGATGATTTACCCTGTGGAACTGTATTATTTCTAACTATGAAATAAAAAGGGTGATGTAAACACACATTGTTGTGTGGTGCTTTAAACAAGGTCCATCATCAACAGGCTAGTTACTGTTCAAAAATTCCGCCTAAGGACTTATTTTTAGGCCCCATTTTTGTAAAAAAAAAAAAAAAAAAACAGACAAACATTCCTTTTGGTGCTCATTCGCATTTCAGGGTAAAGGATATATTCATGGCAATGGTATGTATTCAATCCCTGGGGAAACACAGCTGTGTACCTGTGAGATCTGTCCCCTGCCCATGCACCCACGTAATTTGTTTTTGCCAAATAAAAATATGTAGCTCTTTTGTTTTGTTTTGTTTTGTTTTCACTGAAAGACACATGAGCCTCAGTGGCCAAAACGAACAGGGACGGAAGTTTGAGATATGCCACGTTTGCGATGATCTGGTTTAGTAAAGAGAATTAATTTTAAGGATCGGTTTCCTAGAAAGAGTTTTGGAACTCTGGGTCTGTAGTTCGCAAAATGCGTGGGGACAACTGCTTTCCACCTTCTTTCTCTGCAGGCCATGTCCCTGTCGTGCTCCTGTAGTAGGTGGTATCCCGCCAAGAGCAAAAGGTTAGCCTGGGTCTCTTTTTGCCTGGACTTCTTCATGGTCTTGGTTTTGTTTCTTTTCTTTTCTTTCTTCTTTTCTTTTCTTTTTTTTTTTAAAGATTTTCCTTATTTATTCATGAGAGACACACACAGAGAAAGAGGCAGAGACACAGGCGGAGGGAGAAGCAGGCTCCATGCAGGGAGGAGCCTGATGTGGGACTCGATCCGGGTCTCCAGGATCACAACCTGAGCCAAAAGCAGAAGCTCAACCACTGAGCCACCCAGGCACCCTTGGTTTATTTCTTAATGAAGGGAAGTATAACATGCAAGTAAGGGAATAAGGTTCTTTCCCTGCCCCCCTTTTTTTTTCAAGTTTTAGAATTGCTTAGATTTTAAATGAACACTCAAACTTTGAGAAATGCTTCAATCAGGAAAGGGTTCTTTGTTTTACAAAAGGATGTATAAGAATTATTCTTTAGACTTTTGACATGGTTTCTGTCTACTTTAGGGCTCTTCCCCCCGCCCCCATTTGTATTCAGTTTAATATCTCCTACTGAACAGGGCACACCTGGCCAGAAGACACTTGATGTCATCTTATGGTGTCTGCCTTTAAAGGAATTGCAGCACCGCCTAAGTTTGTGTGTCGGTTTCTTTTTTTGCCAAAATACCGTGTTGTAGAGGCTCGGTTGATGTATGAAGTGGCGATAGGATTTCACCCTTGGGGCCGGCCCAGGGGGAGCTGCTTTTGAGGCCCTGACTTCTCCTTGGCTGTGTTTGTCCCTCTGGCCCCAGGGCTCCTGGAGTCAGCAGTCAGGAAAGAAAAAAGCCTGTGAAGTGTGGGGGACGGATTAAAATGTACACGGGTTCAGAACCCCCAGACTCTGGACTGTTCCAGGCCCTTCCCTCTGTCAAATGAGGCCTATGTGCATGCCTTTTTCCTCCTCTGTGATAATTATTTGAATAATTTCAGTATTTGGGATTTGGGAAGCTTCTGTAAGACTGTAAGTTAATTTACAAAGGCAAACTGGCCTTTTCACTAAACAAAGAATGTTTTTTGAGTTTTTGAGAAAAGCAACATATTTTTACTTTTCTCACTCTATAGCATACTTTTTTTTTTTTTTTAAATCTTGGAAAGATTTACTCAGAACAACATGCCCTCAATTTCCATTAAAATATAATCTGAAAAGTATATATTCCATTTTATTAAGTAAAGCTTCTGATATATAGCTATGCTTCATATAAATATAGAATAAACAAAAAAGCAAGGATCTGTCTCAATGAGACATTTTCATAAATTATCTACAGGCTAATTTGATTTTCATATTCATATTATTTCATGTTACTCAGTTTTAGCAGTTCAATTCAAAATTTTACTTCAAGGAGGTCTCAATAAAGTTTATAAACAAAATGTTAAAAAAGAAATCTTGGAAAGAGTTTTGTTCCATTATAACTGTTGAAAACAGTTTTTTTTTTTTAACCGTTGAAAACACTTTAGGGGAACTTTTAAATGACCCCGGCCTAAGTGATTTGTTCTCAGTCGGAGCAAGCAGGAGGAGAGGCTGTGAGGCAGTGTCCAAGTAGCATAAATGCTTTGCAATGGTTGGGGCGGAGAGAGAGCAAGGCTGTGCATTAGCGCTACCTTGTAATGCAGAGGGGACAAGCCCAATTCCCTCTTTAAACAGTGTAATTTGATTAGGGAAGTGCAAGTTGATGAAGATTACCTCAGAAATACAGTAAATTCGATTATCGAGCTAGAGGTGGAGATTGTACTTTGCTTTGTAATAACGCTTCTTTAGATAAGAATTAGGAAAAGGAGGGCAGGGCAGCCTGGGTGGCTCAGTGGTTGAGCACCTGCCTTGGGCCCAGGGCCTGAACCTGGAGACCTGGGATCGAGTCCCGTGTTGGGCTCCCTGCATGGGGCCTGCTTCTCCCTCTGCCTGTGTCTCTGCCTCTCTCTCTGTCATGAATAAATAAGTAAAATTTAAAAACAAAAAAGAATTAGGAAAATGACTCTTTGATCTTTTACATCACACACACAAAAAAAATTAAGGAATTTTTCTAGCTGAGGGGAACACTACCAGGAACAAAAGATGGATGGGTTTGATCTGTTATTTCGAGTTCTCCAAGGCCACTGCTTTGCTCCCTTTGGGGGAGATTGTCACCCCTGCGACACGACTCTGTGCAAGGTTTTACCAAATGATTTCAGAGTTTGAAAAGTCGGGGACCGAGTCTCCACTGTTCCCGCTGGGCTTGGGCTAGTCCTTGGGGTGGAGATCCACGGGAAAGCAAGGGTGAGGGGGGCTCTGGGGGCAGGAGATCGCAGCATCTACTGGATCTGACGCTCTTGCTTCTGCGGCAAAGCTGTCAGCGAGGGCAGGGAGCGCAGGCCGGGCACCGTGACCTGTAAGTCTGAGTCACCAGGAGGAGCCTTCTAAGCCAAACATTTCCTTTTTTTTTTAATTTTTTAATTTTTAATTTTTATTTTTTCTTTTTTTCGCCAAACTTTTCTATCAAAGGCTACGTAGGATTCCCTGCCTGGAAGATCTGAGCCGTCTGTCCCCGGTCTAAGGCTTCAGCCAGGAGAGGGCCGAGCCGTAGCCAGGCTCTGGGCGGCCCGAAGTCCAGAGTTCGGCCACGTGGGTAGAGCTAGGACAGGCCCGGCTGTGGCAGGCGTCCCTAACCCATCAGGGCGCCGTCCCTCTCGCAGGCCAGCTGTGGCTTCACTGCCTTTCTCAACCCAGCGCTTCGGGCAGCGGCTCCTGAATTGATCAGAATTACATGGGAGGTAAAACCCATTCGTTCACCACCGCCTCCCACCCCCTACGTTAGGGTATAGTGTGAACCCCCCAAATGGTCTGAATGTTTCTGAGTAGGAGGCTGTTCTGGGTTCTGGCTCCCTACCAGAGCCCAGAGGAGAATGGCCATCCCCATTACCATCACCCATAGGGTTTCTTGTTTCTTTTCTTTTTTTTTTTTTTTTTTTAAGATTTTTATTTATTTATTCATGAGAGACACACACACACACACACAGAGGGGCAGAGACATAGGCAGAGGCATAAGCAGGTCCCAGTCAGGGAGCCAGACGTGGGACTCGATCCCAGGTCTCCAGTATCATGCCGTGGGCTGAAGCCGGCGCTAAACCGCTGAGCCACCCGGGCTGCCCCCCCCCCCCCCACAGGGTTTCTACTGAGCACATGCTGGCACCCTGGGTGCAGAAAGGCTGAAGCTAGCTTTCAACCTCCGAGGACGTGACTCTTCTTGGAGAGAAGAAGGGCAAGGTGGCCTGAGATGCATGCCAGGTCAGGTGTTGGATCGAATAAACAGCAGTGTAAGAAGAGGAGCTGAAATCCTGGGGGACCCAAGTCTGACAAAGAACTGTCTTGTTCCTGCTCAGTAGCAGGGCCGACTTCTTTTGGATATGCTCACTTGGTTGGCCATCTGTGTGGAAGGGGGAAAAAATGCCTCCATGGGGAAGCCTGGGGAAGGCAAAAACTTAACAGAACAATTGAATCTAAGAAGGATCATGGTGGGGATCCCCGGGTGGCTCAGCAGTTTGGCACCTGTCTTCGGCCCAGGGTGTGATCCTGAAGGCCCGGGATCGAGTCCTGCGTCGGGCTCCCTGCTTGGAGCCTGCTTCTCCCTCTGCCTATGTCTCTGCCTCTCTCTCTCAATGTGTGTATCTCATGAATAAATAAATAAAATCTCTAAAAAAAAAAAGGATCATGGCATGGCAGTAATGTTCACTTGTTACCTGTCCCTTTCTCCTTGGTTGCTGAGCTGTGTTCGAGAAGAGGGTAGTTCACTGAAATATTGGAATCATGGGGGTCAGGGAAGGCGAGAGCTATGAGGGAATAATAAGTAAATGGATATTTGGGTGATTTGTTTTCTCTTGGGCTGCTCCTCATGGTGGGGTGCAGCCAGCTGAGGAGGTCAGAGAGAAGGTTTGCTTTAATTATTTGGAGTCAGAGGTACATTTCCAGGTGTGGATTCTTGACATCATGTGTATAAGAAATCGAGCTAACGTGGGAAGTGGCTTTCGCAAGGAGCTTCCTCATGACATGTCTTTGAGTGTGGCTCACCAGGACTGTGCATTATTTGGTAGGTTTCTGTATCATACTTTGTCATATTTATGATGTTTTGGTTTTGTCACTCTCAGTGTTTCACGTGCAGTTTTGGTGTCATGCTCCTATATTAAGTGACTGAAGTTAAAATGAAAAAATTTCTAAGGGACAAGGATAGTCCTAGGATTGAATATTAATTATTCTGTGGCAGGCCACATAAAGCAACTCACTGGTAGTTCAGAAAAACAGTCCTTAAACATGACAAATTGATTTTTTTTTTTTAGGGTAAAGGACATACGCTATTACATTTGGTATAACGTGGCCTAGCTACACCCTACCCTGAAATTCATTTTTTTAATGTTTACTGGAGCAAGCCCTCAAAGTGAAAAAGATGGGGATTATTTTCTTTTCCCCCTTCAGGCTTTCTTTAAATCTTTCCTTGTTTTGGAGGAACGCTTTGGTGCTCCCTTCAGCAGCACATAGACTAAAATTGACTAGAACAGAAATGCCAGAGGATACACAGCTGAAAAAGCCCACCTTCCCCCACCAGGCCAGGCCACCGTGCAGAGAAATCACAGGAAGTGCTGGAAATGACGATTGTTCCTAGGCTGTGACTAGAAAAGTGGGATGAGCTCCCCCATTTGTGTCGTGCTGGCTTTCGTGTGGCCGCTAATGAGAGGAGGCTCCTTTGTGTGTTGAGAACCAGACGTGGTGATCTTAGGAGGCCACAGGGTGCTCAGAGAGCTACGACGGATTTATATGAAGTTTGTAAAAACAAACCCCGGGCCGGAAACAGAACCACCAAGACCAAGCTATTATCATGTATCTGTAGGCTTCGATGCTTCTTCGCGTTCGTGGACTGAACCTTTCTAGATCCATCCACAAAATATTTATTGTGATCGTCCTCTGTGCACAGTGATCCGTCGGGGGAATACAAAGCGAGTTAGCACGGAAAGCCATAGTCGAGAACAAACACTTGCATTTTATTTTATTATTATTATTACTATTTTTTACGATTTTATTTATTTCTTCATGAGAGACACACAGAGAGAGGCAGAGACGCAGGCAGAGGGAGAAGCAGGCCCCACTCAGGGAGCCTGGGACTCCAGGGTCAGGCCCTGAGCCAAAGACAGTGTCAACCGCTGAGCCCCCCAGGCGCCCCAACACTTGCACTTTAAAGTGAGTGCTTCTAATAAACATACCCTGCAGCTCTTTCAAGGAGAAAGTTCCTAATTGCATGCTAAGTGTGGGGAGAGCTTCCCAGGGGAGCTGCTGGGATACGGAGGGTCAATGGGCCTTTGGGTGCGGGGTGAGCGCCTCTGTGCAGATACAAACCTGGGAAAGGCCTGGAGATGCTTCCGTTCTGCTTTTTCCACCGTCTCCACCAACTTGGCCCGAAGGATGTCTTCCCTCTTCCTAAAAATGCCCATGAAAGGAAATCCTCCGGAGCCACTAGCGTGTGACCCGCATTCCCCGTGAGTTGAGCAGGGAGAGTTCAAATCCTGGCCGCCTGAACTGCCGAGGGGGCTTTACAGCCTCCGGCCTCTCTCCTGAGCCGGGGCCTCCCCGGCCTCCCCGCCTGTGGCCCCAGAGCTTTCCCCAGGAGCCAGTGGGCATCTGTGACTGCAGGAGCGAGGCGGCGGGGGGCTCCAAGCGGCTGGTTCAGCTCTTCTGTAAGGTCAGAGACGTTGCTTGGAGAAACAGCGGGTGAGGCCTGGAGGCTTCAGGCCACTGCGAGCCGGGCCTCACTCGCCCGGGCTGCTCCTGAGCCTCTGGCCTCCGAGGGCTGTTGGCTGGGGGGAGGCCGAGGGCAGCAGGTGCACACAGCTGAGGGCTGGTTTTGTAAAATGAAGGTAATTTTAAATAACCAACCGTTTGTTCCTCCGGGCCTCCCTCTGCTTTCAGGAGCCAGCTGTAAATAAAACCCTGGAAGGGCTGAGACGCTGGCCCTGCACATGATGTCCTGTAGTTGTGACCCTTTTGATTTTGTGGTTTTATTTATTTTATTTTATTTTACTTTATTTATTTCTATTATTATTATTATTATTATTATTATTTTAAGACCGATTTTGTGGTTTTAAAGATACCCACCCTACCTGTACCACTTACTTGTGGGATACAGTTGATCATGAAACTTGGCTGCTGCTTCTTTTTTTTTTTTCATAAAATGGGAAAAATAATTTCTACTTTGCAGCCCTTGTGAGAATTAGACACACCGCACAGAATATAAAATGCCTGTCACATAGTAGTTGCTGAATAAAGTGCAGCTCCTGACAGTAATAAAAACTGTCTTAAAAAATAATAAAATAAAAATAAATAAAAACTGTCTTTGTAACCGCCCCCCCCCCCCCCATTGCTATCTTATGTTGCCCTACAACTGCTTTAAGAAGGTTCTAGACAGGGATCCCTGGGTGGCGCAGCAGTTTAGCGCCTGCCTTTGGCCCAGGGCACGATCCTGGAGACCCGGGATCGAGTCCCACATCAGGCTCCCTGCATGGGGCCTGCTTCTCCCTCTGCCTGTGTCTCTGCCTCTCTGTGTGTGTGACTATCATAAATAAAAAAAAATTAAAAAAAAGAAGACTCTAGACAGTAAAGGAAAAGCACTACATTTCAAATTGAAGTGTTTTGAATACGATATTGCAAAATCTCAAAACGTGTGTATGTGCTCTGGGTGCACGGAGGCTGAGGCTCACACCCAGCGAGTGAACTAGTTTTGTCTGAAGTGGGCTGTTGACATTCCAAGTTGTGCAGGGATCGTGTACTTGGGAAGAAAAGAGTAGACCTGCTTTAAAAAGATTGTTTATCGTCTTTTAAAGTTTTTATTGGTTGTGTGCATCATTTATACGACGTGCCGGTATAGCAGTAAATACATAAATTATATAGATAAGTATGTATCCATTGGAGTTATCAACATAATTTCTAAAAACTTTTTAAATTTATGACCGTAAGAGTGGGGAAGTCCTTGATCTAAAGGGCCCCATCCATTAGAATAAGAAAATTCTTGTTGAGTCGGTGTCTTGGAATTTCATCTTAGTAAATGTTTGAATGTGGGCTTGAGAGTCAGCAAGATTAAAAAATAAAGACCCTTTCAAAAAAATGTATGGAGAGCCTTATTTTGATTCTTACTCTACATCTCCTTGCTAGTAATCTTTGGCCCTGGTCTGTATTATTCAAGTTTCTTGGTTTTGCTTTCTAGCTCCCAGTTTGAGGACTTAATACAGTTTAGGAACTAAAAGACACCATAACAGAACCCATCTGTCTCAGTGGATTTCTGGAGTTTGTATTGTGACCCTCGCACACATTATATTCTTGGTTTAGGGACTCCTGAACCGGTGGGGAAACACCAACAGCCCATTGGCAGGATCCATTTTTTGTGCCTCGAGTGAGGTCACGTTCTCGGTCATGGTTTCAAGTCATGTCTTTTGAGAGCACGATACTGCTTTACCGTGAAGAACCTTCTTACCCCCAGTTCTTGCAGGTAGCCATCTCTGATCGTTCGAAGACCTTTTTTTTTTTTTTTTTCCAGCTCATTAGCAGAATTCCTGATCACATTCTCCGGCCCGCAATGCCCTTACAAATCACATCTCCCCAGAAGTGGACTTTGCTTGCACGGCCAGGTACATTGTGCATATGGTTGCTTTCCTCTCCTGGGGGGTTGGGGCGGGGGTGGAGAGTAAAACCAGAGACTGGTTGGTGCTACATATTGTTGCCAGCATCTTTGGCAACAAAGGATAAATCACAAGGACAAAAAGTCATGTGGAAAGTGGCTTCTAGCTCCCTCTTTGCCCTGATGCTGTCACAACTCCTAAGAGCTGCAGCTGACCCCACTGCCCCCTCTGGGCCCAGGATGCTCGTGCTCAAGCATGGAGTAGAAAGCAGGGGGTTGACTGTAGTCCAAGGACCCACATCTGGTGACCCACACGTTGTTCTTCCCATCTTTAGGGGCTGCCGGCAACTGGGGGCCTCTCCTCAACTACACAGCATAACTAGGCCATCCCTCCGACAGTCATTGGCCATAGTTAACTTGGCTACACGTAGCCACAGCTAGCTTCCCATAGGCATCTGAGTTAGGGATACTTAATAAGACACGAGGTCCCTTTCATCATTCTCTTTCTCTCCTTGGAGAGAAGAAAATATGTCCATGTACCATGTTTACATCTCTTCATTACACCTGCTTGGCTGTCCTCTCAATGCCTGGTTCAGGGTCTTCCTTTCTCTTCTTTCTTTCTTTCTTTCTTTCTTTCTTTCTTTCTTTCTTTCTTTCTTTCTTCTTTCTTTCTTCTTCTTTTTCTTTCTTTCTTCCTTTTCCCTCTTTCTTTCTTTCAAGATTTATTTATTTTTAGAGAGCGCAGGCACATGCACACATGAAATTGGGGGTGTGGTGGGGGAGGGGCCAAGGGAGAGACTCTCACCCCCAGACCCCCTGCTGAGGCTCCATCTCAGGACCCTGAGATCATGACCTGAGCCAAAACCGGGAGTCAGATGCTTAACCCACTGAGCCACCCGGGCGCCCCACCCTGGTCCAGTTTCTAGTGTGTATTTTTGGTTTAAGGGTTGGTTTTGTTTTGCCCCGGGGTAAATTGAGAACCTAGAGGGGAAATTTTCAAAGACTTCTGCAGGAGTTTTCCTGACTTGCTAACAATGCCCTTATTTGTTGTCTAGCTGCTGTGCAAACTGGCTTTGACAAGATCCGCTGAGAATTTGGCTTGTCTTCTGTTGTCATATAAAAATATATATATTAGCCCTCTTTTGATCTTTTTTTCCAAAAATCTCTTGTGACCGGTACAGCTTACTTTTTCATACCTTTGGAGGTAAACACACATTTATTTATTTTTATTTTTTTAACGCACGACTATAGATTCTTCATTCTGTAACAGAGCCTCAAATGCTATTAATTCTTCTCTTTAAGGTTTCGTGATCTATCTGAAAGATTGGGTATGCTGGCAAAAAACTTAAAAGCCAACTTTTATTTGGTTGAATACGGTAGACAGAAGAGCCCATTGGGCTTAAGTCTGCATTCACCATACCTCTGAGCTGCTAGCTTTAATAAAAACATCTGAAGCAGTGGGGTGGAGGAGGGTGAGCCTGTGAGGGGACCTTTCCGAAATTATAGAAATTCTCGAAACATTATGTACCTCACGGCTTTTTAAAGCAGTGTTCCATTCATACCAATTTAGATACATAATCGAAGTTTATAATAGCCCTCTGTGCAGTTGGTTGCTCCATAAAAATCTGTACTAACAAAAAAAAAAATCTGTACTAACAAGCATCTTTATGTGGGCCATCTAATGAGCAACTCCCCATTCACAGTCTTGCATTCAGCGTACCTGGGAAGTCTCGTTGCCCCTCTGCAGGCCTGCCTCATACGTGGCATTCCTCATATGCACTCTGTCCATGTCTCGTTTTGAAATCAGTCACTGTTTTATGTATATGTTTTCCCTCGGACAATTCCCCAGGTTGAAACTGCCTGGGGTCATTCAGATTATGCATTAAGAACCTACTGCGTGCACGCAGGGCATTGACCCTAGACCAAATTTTAGGAGTCTTAAGGATAATGGCTAATGTTCAGGAAGCCCATGAGTTTTCCTTAAATTAAAAATAGCATGCTCTTTGTTTTGTGTACGTATAACCAAACGTTTCAGGCGGTTGGGTTATCGTGCAAGATATCATCTGTTTGACAATTTGATAATAGTCATTTGCTATCACTGATGTACTACTACTCAAGAAACTTTGAAATTACCATTCTAAAAGGAGATGAAGAATCTGCACAAGTAAATCATTTCACTTGATGTTTGAAGAAAGAGGTGAATAAAAGGCCTCAGGATGATCAAGTCAGCCCATGTGTGAGGCCTTCCGGATAATTGCTCTAGATTTGTTCAAACCCCTATGACACTGATAGTGCCAGAAATGAAAGGAGCAATGCAAACAATGTGGAAACTGAGAAATCTAACTTGGTTCGGTAACACTCACCTCTTCTCCTTTTTTTTTTTTTTTTTAAATTATCACCTGGTTTAGATTTAAAAATAACTTTGCAATTGTAGACTTCCAAGTTTATCCCAATGTTCTCAGTGCTGTGGGCTATATGCGGAGGCACAGTGTGTGTTAACAGTACTTTTGTAACCATCTCGGGATTTTTAAAATGACTTGTTATTTCTGTGAAGTCACCAAAAAAAAAAAAAAAAAGAAAAGAAAAGAAAGAAAGAAAAAAGTGACTGCTGAAATATGCAAGAATTAGAGCAAGGTGATAGAATCTGGAGCACCTTACAAAAGCCTGACCTTACACTTGATTTAACTCCCACACAATCTTTTCTCCTCAAAAGTTTAATTGAGCTGCACTTCGTTTTTGTTGATTAGGGTAATTATGCCAGAGTGACTTTAAAATCTCTTTGCATGCACCGCTTGCCTGGAGCGGGAGGACGGGAGTGTCCTGCCCAGAATCTGGAGGGCAGGGCGGTGGGGGAAGGGAGCCAGGTGAGGTGAAGGAAGCAACCACCTGTGTTCTCAGGAGGGTCAGCCTCTCAGCACTGCTAAGGTCAGTCATTGAGTTGAAAGCCCCACAACTGGAAGGAGCCAGGTCAGTCTGATTATGAGGTGGAGAGAACAGGGGCCTTTGAAATGGGACACAACCTGGATTTGAATTCTGGGCACGAACCCTGGCACTGACCCATTGAGCTGTATGACCTTGACATGTCTTTGCTTAGCAGTGTCTGGTGCAGTAGTTACTCATTTTTTTCTTTCCAGCTTATGATAAAGGAAGACATCTCTTCACCTTTAGCATATAACTAAGGATGAATGCATCACTCTTTTTTTTATTGACTTTTCATTTTTTTTTAATCATTAGAATAATGCTATGGCATTTCACACACTGTGAAAGTTCAGTCTGAAAACAATTTGGGGCATATTCTTCTGCTGTGAAGAACAAGCCATTCTCTCAAGGTATTTTTGATATTGTGCACTAGAAATGATGCTGCCAACGTCAAATCGGAATTGCTTTTCCAAGAAGAGTGTCAAGCCGTTGTGCATTTGCACCTAGCTGAAATCTGAATGCTTTTCCTTTCATTTGTGTGACTCATTTTCATTGGGAAGGCAATTCATAAAAACAATGCATAATCAAACCTGCCTTTCAAGATACGACATTCTCTAGCCCACTGATTTAATTTTCTTTAAGAACAAACAACAAACAAAAAAATCCCAGCCCTTTCAAGACCAAACGTCAAAGTATTTTATAATCCAACAGATTATAAAATTAATAGGATTATCAAATTTATAAATATTTAAAAAGCATTTCTAAACTGCTTCCTAACCTAGACCTATATGTTAGTTACAAGTTAGATTTAAGTATTTTCCTGAAGTTTCCCAATAGTTAATTGGATATCCTCTTGGAGTCAGATACTACAGTGTAGCTAAACCAATTAAATTGAAGATTAATTTAGAGATAAGTGTTGAGGTGGAAATGTAGCCTCACCTTGGTTTCAGACAACATCACCTTTTAAATCACCTTTTAAGTAAGATATAATAAACCTTTAGTCCTGAGTCTTTTTTTTTAAATTATTACATCTGCTTCATATTTGGTTCTAGAATAAGACCTTTCAATCTTTCCTTTCCGTCCTAAGTCATTAAGTGAATGCTCAGTGGGATCCCAGAGATGGTTTTGGTTCATAATTATATCAGTTTGTGAATTCAGTTTAGGAAATACAAAAACAATTGCAAATTTAATCCTGCAGATCATGGTCACTAGGTCAGCGAAGTTAATTTTTACTGACTTTATTGGGGTAGAGGATCTTGTTCTCTGTGTGACCCCCCCCAACCTATTTAATTAATACTTGATGACACAGCCGTTTTATGGGTTTGTGCCATGAAATTGCTTATTTTGAGAGCAGCACGTTTCTCTAAGGAATATTTACCTTTTTTTTTCTCTTTCTCTAGCTGCTACAAGTCAGAAACTTTCTAGACCAAACCAGAACTATTCTGATAAATATAACCTCATTTACACATTAAAAAAAAAAAAAAAAAGTCCTGTTAGGTCTAGTCTGTCACAAGGGAAATATTTTTTTCTTAACATACAAATGAGGGATCTGGGTTAAATATAGCAGATAATCTTAATGCAGTGAACATGCTGAGGACCCGTAAGTATGGCTATTTTCCAATTTGAGTTCCCTAAATGAGGGCAGTAGGCATAGGAACCCGTGGTCAGCTAGGATGAATGAGCAGAAACAGTGGTGACCTTTGCATCAGGGGAAACACATCCTTCTGCTTCTGGCTTTTCACAGCTTATGTGTTTGTGTTTTTAGTGTATGACTGAGCCTGAAAGTTCATCTCTAATCTTGATCCACAGGGAAATGGCAGGAATCCTAACCAGCCAAATGATACAAATTTAAATTTCCTGTGGAGGAAAGGTCAGTAATGCTCGGCTCCCCGGGACGGTCTCAGCGCAGCAAGCCATCCTTCTGATTAAAATTCCCGTTGAGAGCTAGTGGTGTGTCTGATTGAAAAACTAAACAAGTCCTTAATCACCTAGATTAGATGACGTCATTGGGACATCATAAACGGCCCAGCAGATGAGAAACCCCTCTCAAATACCAACTTCATTTCAAAACCGAGAAACAAAAACATAGGGCCGCGTTCCACAGCGACTATTTATAGTTCTGTGATGTAAGATCTCCAGCTTCCTATAATTCCCATTGTTCTCTAAAAATAAAGACCCATTTAACTGAGGAGGACTGGCAAGAGATCTTGTGATGGATTTCAGTTATTGTTCAATGTGCAAGACGAGGCCGAGGGTCACTCCGGCGTGTCAGCGCTGCTGGGAGCCTCCGGCTTGGTGGGGCACCCGTGGCCTTTGCCCACTGCACACACCTGTTTGCACGCTGGTACCATGCAGGAAAGAACACTCTGGTGGTTGGCTTCTGCTTCCCTAGGGGAGAGCCTCACCCTCTAACAAGATGAGCACACAGCTGGCCTGTGTAGTTGGTGCTAAGCTAAACAAGATTTAGTTCCCTTGCCCCATCCTTAAAATTCTTAGTTTTTTTTTTTCCTTTTTTTTTTTTTTTTAACCGTGGGAGCTTTGTATCTGTATCACCTACATCTAACCAGGACCCTCCTATGAAGTCTCAAGATAGCCCTTATCCTGAATTTAAAATAATCTCAGAGGAGGGATCCCTGAGTGGCTCAGCTGTTTAGCAGCTGCTTTTGGCCCAGGGCGTGATCCTGGGGTCCTGGGATCGAGTCTCGCATTGGGCTTCCTGCATGGAGCCTGCTTCTCCCTCTGCCTGTGTCTCTGCCTCTCTCTCTGTGTCTCTCATGAATAAATAAATACAATCTTAAAAATAAAATAAAAATAAAATAAATTAACCTCAGATGCACCGTTTTAACTAGAGGCCAACAAAATGATGTTTTACACCCTCGTTCATGTTCCTAATATTAGCTTTTTCTGTCAAGGAAAAGTCCCTTCTTACAGTTTACTTCTTTTCTTTCGCAGTTTCTTATGGGCACTATGGTGGTGCCTGCTGTTTCCCTTTCTTGCCAGCCAGAAGAAAGTAATACAAAATAAAAGTTAAGAAAAGACGCACATGCAGACGAAGTGCCCTTCCAGTCTTGCTTTGGAATCCCATAAAGCCGTGGTATCCTTCCCACATCTGTGGGGTAAGCAGAGCTGCCAAGGGGAGCCAGGGGCTGGGCCTGCTTCCACAGAGGCCCTGGGAGTGAGTTCTGGCCTGGGCCTTCTCACCTTGTCAGGGCCAAGGGGCTGAAGGAGAATGTGGGGATTTCGCATGATCCGTAAACCCTGACATTTCGTCTTTAATCTCCTTTTCAGTGTGCACTGTGTCAGACGATCTGAGGAGGCACCCAATTACAGTCTGAGTTGCATAGAAAACGGCTCAGGAAAAGGGCTTTCTTTTCGGGAATGTGATAGCATATGTGTTTTCTGAGCTTTTCGCTTTTCATATGAAATTATAATAAATTGTGCATGAAGGTGAAACACTGAGGGTGATGCAGCCCTTATTAAATTGAATTTAGTGGATGGTTAATTCTGATGATGCTGAAGTATTGCTCACTCTGAAGTAGGGACATCGGTGCCAGGAAAGTCCTTGATGCGTTTGGCATGGAGCTGTGACATTTAAGCTATTAGGCTGGAGGGAAACGAGAACAGAGCTGATGGGGCGACGGCTGGTCTCACTTCTAGTGCATCTGGGGAGCTCTCTGCGTGCCTGATTATAATGAAGAACTTTACAGTTTTTCTATTTAGTAAATATATACCATTTATATAATATATAGAGAGATTATGGTGTATGTATATATAGTACAGTGTATATATATAGATTATATATGTAGTATGGTATATATCTAGATTATTATATATATATAGTATATACAGACTATAGTGTGTATATATAGTATCGTGTATCTACATAGATTTAGAAGACTAAATAAGTTTGGGATAAGTGAGTTTGGGATAAGTAAATTTGGGATATATATTTAAACATCGAAGTCACCCATTTTCTCTTACCAGGACCGACGAAGCTGAAATATTTGACCAATATTTAGTAGATTTTCAGAAGCAAAATGCTTTCAAATGTTGAAATGCTTTAAAATGGACACCTGGGGGATCCTTGGGTGGCTCAGCGGTTTGGCGCCTGCCTTTGGCCCGGGGCGTGATCCTGGAGTCCCGGGATCGAATCCCACATCAGGCTCCCAGCATGGAGCTTGCTTCTCCCTCGGCCTGTGTCTCTGCCTCTCTCTCTCTCTCTCTCTCTCTCTCTCTGATATACATAAATAAAATCTTTAAAAAAAATTAAAAAAAATAAAATGGACACCTATTGTAGGAAACAGCGGACACGTGGAGGCAAGTTCACAGACTGAAAACTTGGTAGTTTCTTCGTGGACAGACAACACAATAATTAAAATGGAAAAAGAATAAATAAAGTCCTTTAAACTCTTCTGCGGAGCCCGATGCCTAAGCTCACAGCGCGAAGTGAGGCTAGTGAACCGCAAGGAGGTGAGCAGGGCTTTTCCTTATTATTCCTGCAGAATTAGCTACAGACGGTTGTGTCTTAAGGGACCCTTTTGAATTTTAACCCCAATTCCACAGGTCCACTTTTAAGGCCTTGATCTTGTGAAATTACTTTGTTTTAGTACCGAGTGGGTTTTCATTAGTGAGTCTTCATGTTTCGGAGAGAGCAGGAAAGTCAAAACTGCCTTATCTGCTTGGTGGCCCTAAGTGCTTCGCTGACACCGGGGAGGTTTGTGTGTGGGTTGTGTGTGGGTGACCGACCGTGGCATCCAGTCTCCACTTCAAATGCTACTCAGGCAGCATCAGGTCACACAAGGACGTGGGGAATCTGCAAGGGTGGATTATTTTCAAGAAGGTTCCAGATGGGATTTACTTACTTAGTTTTCATTTGCAAATACATCCAGTTTCCAAGGATCAGATATCACTATAAATAAGCAAAATAACAATAATCTAGGCTTGTCTTTAGTGATTTGTAAGATAGACCCTCTTTTTTTTTTTTTAAGATTTTATTTATTGATGAGAGACACAGAGACTGAGAGAGAGGCAGAGCCACAGGCAGAGGGAGAAGCAGGCTCCATGCAGGAAGCCCAACGTGGGACTCGATCCCGGGTCTCCAGGATCAGGCCCTGGGCTGAAGGCAGGGGCTAAACCAGTGAGCCACCCAGGGATCCCCTACACCCTCTCTTTCTATCTGGCTTTTTGACTTGTTCCTACAATTTCTTTGGAGTCTAGAAAATCACATCTCTCATACTCAATAATATCCCTTGAATATATTTGACCAAATTTACTATATATATGTATATAGTAAGTCATATATATATGATATTAAATTTCAAATGTTTAAAAGCAAGTTTAAAAATCTCTACCAGGGCATTATTTTAAAAGCTTTGACGCCTTTTCCTGCCACCTTATCTAAAGTTGCGAAACTACTTCTGTCTTAATATATGTATTTTTTTGCTTTATTTTTTCTCTTAGCTTTTATGGTTATCTGACATAGTAAATATCTTACTTATCCTGTTTATTTTCAGTTTCTTTCCATCAGAATGTAAACTCCACGAAGGCAGAGATTTCGTCTGGTTTGTTCACTGTTATCTGTCCATTGCCTAGAATGGTGCCTGACACAGAGTTGGCACCAAATGAAGATTTGTCAAATGAATAAATACATTTTAAGAGCCACAGCATCGTTCATTCGTCAGACATTTATTTGGCGGACACGGCGTGCCCTATGGCTCGTGTAAGGACCTATCTTGGTTTGTGAGTATATTTACTTATTTGTTTTGGTTTGTGAGATTTTTCATTTAGTTAACACTTTATTACATGTGCGATTTCAAGCACCCTAGTGTCTAAGGAGTCTGCGATTCTCAGTATTTGTGTTCAACAGAGCCCTACCGACCTGTAGGAATTACCACGTGCATTAAAAAGATTTCTACGGTGTAGGTTAAATACTGAAGGTATCCGTGTGAATCACTCTAAATGAATCATGTACTTTTAGAGAATGGAAGGAACCAAAGGAAAGAGAAATCTTCAAATCCTACAATCATGCCTGCCCAAGTTAGACCACGCCTTCTGTCACTTGACAATTTTGAGAGGACGTCGGGGCCCCGGGAGCAGGTGCCGAGGTCTGAAAGCTGGGCTCCAGCAGCTGTGTTACCTTGGGGCCTGTCCCTTAGCCTTTTTGTATGTCAGTGATCGAGTCTGAAAAGTTGAGTCAGGTGAGGATGAAAGGAGGTCATCCGTGTACAGTGCCTAGGACCGTGCACGCTGGTGTCAGTGTTGGTGTGGCTCTAGTTCAAGACCATGTCTCTGTGTAGCCTGTTTTTGCATTTCTTTTTGTTTTTTTGGTTTGTTTTGCTTTTTTTTTTAAATTTCTTTTTGTATCTGAAACAGTGTCTAGAGTATTTTTCTCATGTGGTAAGTGAGTGACTAACTGAATAGAAATATATTCAATGCATTAGCATTCTTTTTCAGAAGCTCTGTTTTCTTTGTGTGTGTGTGTGTGTGTGTGTGTGTGTGTGTGTGTGTGTTTAAATCAAGTACCGTGTCATTCACGCTCTGATATTTTTGCTTTATTGGCAAAAGGAGAAACAATGATTATTAAATGCTGTCTAATTCTCTTAGCCCAGAGTTGCTCTCCCTCTCTAGGGGAGCAGGGATTATATACCTTGTGAACCCTGTGTCCCAGGAATGAAAACCAAAGGACAGTAGTTTGTAAATTCAGGAAGAGTTTAGGGGAACAGTTTTATATATTTTTTAAATATTTTATTTATTTATTAATGACAGACAGAGAGAGAGAGAGAGAGAGAGTCGGAGACACAGGCAGATGGAGAAGCAGGCCCCATGCAGGGAGCCCGAGGTGGGACTCGATCCCGGGTCTCCAGGGTCACACCCCAGGCTGAAGGTGGAGCTAAACCGCTGGGCCATAGGGCTGCCCTAAGGGGACAGTTTTTAAGTGCACTGTACCCTGGGAACTTTTATCTGGCTGGTGCTCCTGGAGGATGAACGGATGGTGCAACAAGCAGCCGGGGTCCTGAGTGCTCCAAGTTGCAACAGGATCTCCATCCGACTACTTCTTGGCGATGGGATTTTTAATCAGTCCCCTGAGTTTTTAGAGAAGCAGAAAAGAGTGAAGAGCAAGTGCAATGTAGCTAGGGGCCTTGGTGTGAATCACGCTGCCAATTAAGTAGCTACAGATTTTGGGCCAAATGGCCCAATCCGTCTTAAAGTCTTGTTTTTTTTTCATCTGTATATTGGCCATAGATGGTTCTCTTTCATGCTTCTGGTGACCTAAGATGTAAATTGAATCCCTTTGCACTGGTTCATGAAAAATACCCAGTACACTGCTGTTGCTATCGTGATGGGTAACATCAGCATCTACCTTAAAGATTTAGGTTTAAATGTTTTAAAAATGTTCTTACCTACTTCGTCTGTGGCTTTCCTGGGAATGGGTGCAACGCTCATGCCTCCCTGGAGGGCAATCTGTACCTTCTGCTCCTCCTTCTCCTCTCCAGCACCACCTCCCCACTCAGACTCTGCGAGTGATGCTCACACAGCGCACCTGCCCACATCTCTTACTTTGTACTCATGAAATGCAAGAGTCAGAGGAGGATGGCAAAACGGGCCACTTAGCGAATGCCACACATTTCATCTTTCAGAGCTCCTCCACTGAAAACATACCCACCTACACCCCTCTCTTCTCAACGATGATTATATCTACTCAGCGCTTATCATCACAGAATTCTAATGCTAACTGGTGTTTAGTCCAGGGGCAGAAAACCAAGAGCCTGGGGGCCAGTGCAGCCCAGAGATATTTTCTTTCACTGCCCACGGTTGGCTTAGGTGGTGTTTTAAAAAGTTGGAATTCAAAAAAAAAAAATTTAAAATTTTTTTTAAAAAGTCAGACATTTCAAAGTCAGACTCACGAATGCTGCTGGCTATTCTGGTCAAAGGGGGCCTCGACCAGATAACCCTCAAGCCCAGATCCCCAGAGGCAACACTGGTCTGGACAGTAGTCTTCCTTTATCTACACCTGCATGGCTGCTGTCCATGCAAAAATCCAGTTACGGATCACAAAGTGAGTTAGTAAAATGGGTGACAGTGCAAGTTCTAGTTTTCAGATTCTTTGACTCCTGTTCTTTTCATCTTCTTTAGCTAAAATTTATGGAAGATCATTATTTGGCTGAGGACAGGTCTTTAATTTTTTTTTTTTTATGACTAATCTTCAAACGTCTTGGCTCATTATCTCTCCTGGTTAGAGCATGAGCAAGTCTAAATGAAATCACAGGTTCCATCTTTCTCTTCAGTCTTCTTTTTCCTTCATTATGTTTTGTGGCTTCTAGTTGGTCCCTGGACACCCCCTCCTCCAACCCCCTCCCCCACCACCACGACCACTGTACCCATTCCCAAGATGTAAGGCACTGGCGCTGCTTGCAGACAATATTCAGAATATAAGGTGACTTCTTTTGATACCATTCATCCAGAAATGGCAAATTTAGATGCTGGCCCTTCGGAGCCAGGAGGTTAACTTGTGTCTGTGATGGGCTGGGGACATGTGAGGAAGGAGCACAGCCATCCCCCAGGTGTCAGTTGCAATGAGGGAATCCTGGTGCTGTTGCCGCCTTTTATGCTTTTGCTTTTGAGGAGAGGCCCCAAATCAAAATCTTTTTTTTAAGATCCTTTTTTTAAAATTAATTTTATTTATTTATTTATTTATTTATTTTCTTTTTTTTTTTATTTATATTTATTTATTTTTATTTTTCCAAATCAAGATCTTATATGAAAGCTCTGGCTTTAAATTTGGCTCTTAATTCACATTTTTAAATGAAACTGTTCTGTCTAAAAAGAACAAAGGATCAAGTATGTGAGTCCTGCCAAGAAGTGTGAGTTAAAAAGAAAAAGGTGGTGGTGGGGGGCGGGGAGGACAAAAACAATCCCTGCTACCAGAGGGGCAAAGGGAGATAGACACAAACAGCATAAGCTATGGACTCAGGTTTGAATCTCAGCTCTACTGCTACTCCTCTGTGACTCTGGTCAAATTACTGACCTCTGACCTTCAAAACTGTCATCTGAAAAATGTGAGGACCAAAGGAAGAATGTAGGTAGGATGCACAGCACAGAACAGGTACTGAGTTGATCTCAGCTCCTTTCTTCTTGTTGGTATCATCTTGGTTTTGGCAGGACGGTGAGTTTGAATTTAGAGCCATATACTTGCTGCTTTGTTATTTTTCCCCCATCCCAGAGGCCCAGGAGAGTGGTGGGTTGAAGACTGCCCCTGCTATCTTGGCTCCCTCATGCTCACTTTGTCAGATGCAGGACCAAAAGTCATCCTCTACAAGGAGATGGGCTCTGTTAAATGTTACCTGGTACAATTAGAAGACATTGCACACGAGTTCTTATTTATGGTATTAAAACTGGAATCAGCAATTAAAATACATTTCAAATATGATATTATAAGATAACAATTCACTGAGAGAAAAATATGCTATATTCCCAAGCAGCATTTCAGTTAAAACAACACATACATATCAGAACAATCCAGAAATGCTGGAAAATTCAGATGTTCCGCTTTATTTTTAGACATTATTTCAGTTCTCATTGCAAAAAGACATATTTTATAGTTGGTTGGTTTTTCTGGAAAAATCAAGATAATCCCTACTGGATTTGGATGAACTTTGAGAGACTCCTAAGTACCTTTTTAAATAATGAAAGCTTTTAGGCAGAAGGGTGAGAGGAGAAGTGCCCACCTCCGCCTTTACCCTCACCATTGGCTGCTGGGGGTGGCGAGGGAGGTTAAGTAACTAAGGACAGAATTACGAGATTTAGAGCCTCTGTCTATTGATTCTGTTATCATCCAGTTAGAAATTAATTCTTTGATTGGTAACAATTATTTAGCTAAGGTTGGAAACAAGAAAAGCCGCAAGGAGAAGAATGGAGCCAGGGGTCACCAAACCAACCATACCCCCTACTGAGATGGTGCCAGAGGGGGGGGGGGGGATCAATCCCCTCTCCATCCACTTCCCTGTTTTACACATGCTTCTCCCCCTCTCTCTTTCTTTCTCTCTCTCTCTCTCCCTCCCTGTCATCTGATGCTATAGAATGGCTTTCCATCTTTTTGCCCTTAGCAAAGGATGAGTAATTATAGATATATCCTTAAAATTTTTTTTCTTTTTCTTTTTTCTTTCTTTCTTTTTTTCTTTTCTTTTTTCTTTTTTTTTTTTTTTTTGCCTAGTGTATAGCAAGTCTTATTTTCCCTAGGCATATCTTAGTTCAGGGGAAATGTTCCCATGGCAAAGAAAAATATTCGATAAAAATCTTTTTATATATTTTCCTATAATTTCTCTTGTAGCTTAGAGTGGTCTGGGTTGTGTGATGTAGCCGTTGCTAGGGAAACTTGCTTTTTAGTGAGCAGCAATTTTCCAAAGCAGATGCATTTCCTCTCTTACTAATGAGTGTGTAAATGGTACCTCTATTGCTTTTTGCCTCCATATTTTGGAAACAACTTGAACTATTTGCTTAGGACAGCAGACATCTGCTTTATAAAATTGAAGCAGATAGGCTCCTCGAATGTCTTATTTATATGCAACTTGTGCTGCATATTTCAAAAGCACATTTGCTGTTTTGCACTTTCTTGTTAGAAGACATTTTACACCTGTTAATGGCAGAAATAATTGCTCAGATTAAAAAAGAAAAATAGTCCTCTCTAAAAGGTTTCACTAGGTTTGGTTGCCTTGTGCATCTCATTCGCACCAAGCCAGTGGCAGAGAGGGGAGCTTTCCTGATCTGGGCTGGGCAGCGGGCTGGAAGTCGTGCCACATAATAGCAAACTGAATATTGTTATGCAAAGTTGAGTGGGAGCAAGGCTATTTCAGAGGCAATAACGTTTCCTTCCAGTTCACTGATCCACTAATTTCTATTCACTTTAAACTGCTCTTGTATTTTTCAAAGAAAAAAAAAAAGCTATTTTCTACCATTTGCACTGTTTTAATCTTTGGCTTTGAACAGAATCCGCGTGGATAATAAGAGGAATGGTCACCCTCCTGCTTTTACAGGCAGCTGGTAATGGGTCCAAACACATGCAAATAAGGAGTGGGGCTATTTCCATAAAAGGTGGAGCCACATGCCCTCTAATTATGCTCTCAGATTTTAGACAGAGGAGAAAGATGGATTTAAGGAATTAGGAAAGGGAAAAGGCCAGAAGAGGAGGGCAGCAGCTTGGGTAACATAAAAGATTATCTGAGCAAAAGACTATGTACTCACATTTTTTTTTTCTAAGTATCTCCCTCCCTGAAAGAGTCCTCAGAAAGTTTCTAAATTTGGTGGCTTTTTTTTTTTTTTTTTTAGTACCACTGAAATAAAAAAACTATTATTCTGCTTCTTAGTTTAAATGTATAAGAATGGCCTTCTGATATGAGTATACAAGATTATATATGTTTTTTTCTTTCTGTTAAATCATTTACTCATTTTTTTTTTCTTGGAAGTTTTATACCTCTTCACAATCTTCCTTAAAGGGATTAGAGCTGCATTAGCATTGGGTATATTATGTGAATGGTTGTATGGTTTGAGATCTCAGTTTATTAAACTTGAAGCTTTTTTTTTTTAAATCAATAATGTACTTTCTTAAAATAATATAGTTTCAAGCTGACTTGGCCTTCTGGCTGTGGCACGTGTAAGGGAGGATAGAAAGGAATCAGTAGTTTTCTCATGTATCTCATACAAGATTATCGAGAGGATTCTAATGTACACAGAATGAGAGCCAAATTTCCCAACAAGTTACTTTGAATAGGGACTTTCTCCGTGGGTTTGATGAGGTTGTTGCCTCTTTCCCATTCCTGTATTGAGAATGTAAATTACTTGCTTCTAGGAAATTATGAGAATTTATTTTTTCTGAGTTAGATATCAGAATAAAATTTCTATTCTTGACAAGCTTTTTTTTTTTTTAACTAAATTCTAGACTTCATTTGGATTTCACCAGTTTTTCTGTTAATGTTTCTACTGGTCTTTGACAGTTCCTAAATCTTTTCTCTTTCTTTCTTTCTTTCTTTCTTTCTTTCTTTCTTTTTTTTTAACCGCCTCCTGGTAAGACTTTGATGATCTTGAGGAGTACTGGATACATATCCTGTAGAATGTGTCAAATCTGGATTTGTTTGATTTTCTTTTTTTTTTTTTCAAGGTTAGGCTAGGGTTATAGGTTTGGGGAAGAATATCACAGAGATGAATTAATTGCCCTTCTTGTTACATAGTATCAAGAGAACATGATATCCACATTAGGGTGGTCCCAATACAAGGATTGGGTTGTTTAAACAGGAGACATTTATTTCTCACAGTTCCAGAGGCCAAGTCTCAGATCAAGGTGCTAACAGATTTGGTTACTGATGAGAGCTCTCTTCCTGGCTTGTAGCCAGCCATACCACTATATCCCCATATGGCCATGAGAAAGGGAGGGGGTGTTTAAGGAAGTGGGGGAGAGAGAGAGAGAGAGGGAGAGCGAGCTAGCACACCTTAGTGAGAGAGTAAGTTCTGGCTTCTTCTTCAAGGACATGAAGATCATGAAGATCTAAAGCTAATTCACTTCCAAAAACCCCACCACCAAATACCATCTCATTGGGGTTCAGGGCTTTAACATATGAATTTGTGGGAGACACATGCAATCCATAATAGCCCTCATCCATTGTGACTGGTGTCCTCATAAGAAGAGGGGATTGGGACATAGGGACACATAGACCAGACACAACCATGCAAGGATACAACGAGAAATTGGCCACCTGCAAGCCAAGGAGATTGATCTCAGAAAAAAACCAACCTTGCCAACACCTTAGTCTTAGACTTCCAGCCTCAGAATCTGATCCAACCTGGGCTAGTATGGGGAGAAAGGAAGAAATGGACATGGAGTTTTTTACTGAGGAAGTCACATTTAAGCTGAGAGCTGAGAAAGCCAAAAGGCCAATGCGCTGATGGCAAGGGCAGAGCATCTAAGGTGAGGCTGGTGAGGGGGATGGGCACGTGGGAAAAAACAGGGATCTTGCTTCTTTCAGTTGACATACTGGTTAATGTGACATTAAAGATCCTCTGAGAACAGTGACTTTCAAACCGCTCCCAGAATCCTAGGTGTCCTTGGGGTGCACCACTGCCAGGACCTCATTCTAGGAACCTCAGCCTACCTCAATGGGAAAGATTTGCTTTTATCATGCAAGCTTCTCTTAGCATTTTTGCTTATAGGACAGGTTCTACCCAGACAAGGTTTGAGATCTTCTTTTCTACAACGTGACTTTTATGTTCTGCGACGTGATACTTGCTCATCCACCACGTGGGCATGTTTTACTTTTTTTAACCAATTCCCCATAGCTGCATATTAAGGTTGTTTTTAAAGTTTCATTAATAAAAACCCCAATGAGCTTCTCTATTCAGAGTTTTGTATACATGTAATGACTCTGTGCAATATTCTTTGCTCAGAATTCTCTCCACATACACATGACTCCATTTTTAGGAGTGGAATTAGTGGGCCAGAGACTATGTCAGTCATAATGCTGCATAATAAGTTGCCCTCAAAATTTAGAATTGTAAAACAAAAATAATGTCTTATTGTTGGGCCAGGGATTCAGGAATAGCTAGATAGGGTCTTTCCCGAGGTTGCAGTCAGATGTTGGCAGGGCTGTAGTCATTTGAAGGCTTGACCAAAGATGGAGGATCCACTCCGCGTGGCTCTACATGTGGCTGCAAGTTGGTGCGATTGTGGGTGGGAAAACATCGTTCTTCTCCACATGGGCCTCCCCACAGGGCTGCTTGAGTGTCCTCACACATGATGGCTGATTTCCCTAGAACAAAACGTTCCAGAAAGCAAGACCGAAGCTGCATTGCCTTTCATGACCTAACAAAGTAAATCACAGCTCTTACATCTGCCATTTTCTATTGGTCACTGTGGTAAGCAGAATAACAATCTCTCAAAGACGTCCTAAAACAGTGGAGCTTGTGACTATGTTTTTGTTGTTGTTGTTGTTTGTTTGTTTGTTTTTTGTTTTGTTTTAATGGCAAAGGGGAATTTACAGGTGTTGTTAAGGTAGGATTTTGAGATGGGCAGGTTAGCCTGGATTATCCAGGTGGATCCTGTATCATCATCACAAGGGTTGTTTTAGGTAAAATAGGGAGGAAGGAGAGTTAGAGAAGGAAACACAACAGACAGGTGTGTCAGAGTGGTGTGATGGCTGGCTGGAAGGAGCCCACGAACCAAGGAACCTGGAAAAAGGCAAGGAAACAGATTCTCCCTCAGCGACTCTGGAGAAAACATACCCCATCCATCGACCCCTCCATGATGAGTCCACTGTGACCCATTTTGAACTTCTGGCCTCCAGAACCTGAAGACACTAAATCTATGTTGGTTTAAGTAGCTACGTTGGTTGCAAAAGGTTACAGCAGCAACAGGAAGCTGCTGCAGTCACGAGGCTGTGATTCACTGGGTGGGGGAACCTACAGGAAGGAGCAAAGTCCCGGAGCCATCTTGGATGCCACAGAGGATGTGTCTGCTTTTAAGGTATTGATCTCTCTATTGTCACACTGCTCCCTAGAAAGATCTTATGAATCTCGACAACCAGAAATTTGGATAAATAGAGATTTCAGCAGGATCAGAGGAGGTGTCTTTCGAAGAACAGTCTTCCCAGCTGCTGCATTCTCTGGTGGAGGAGAATACCAAGGGGCAGTAGGTTCTTTAACTGCCCAAATTTCTTTCCTTCTGACCACATGGGAGGGTAGGTAGCGAAGGGGAGGGCGACAGCCGGAGGCCCTATCCCTCTCTCGGTGTTTCCTGAGACCCTTTTCTTTTCCTGCCACAGTTTACTCTGACCTCCTTCAATAAAAGTGGGTTCCTAGTTGCAAGGCCATAAATGTCTTTTCTCCTAACAGAATTTAAGGACTCCGAGGCTTTAAAGCCAAAAAATTCCTAATTATTAGACGCGTTTTCTTTGTTCCCCTTAAGTATTATTCAGAGATTTGTCTCTCACCCAGGTGAACGTTTTCATACTGTTCCAAAAAGAGGAACTTGAAATACAGACACATGTGTGTTTAAGAGAAAACAAGTGATCTTCATAGCAGCTGAGGTGAGCATATTCTTTGCAGAAGGCAACATCTCTGCTGGGGAAAATTTTTTAAAAGCTTATCTCTGGCTCCCTGTTGATCCTGCCTAATATCTGAATGTGCTTTCATAATGTCGATATTATATTATAGTCTTGGGCCGCAGTGAGTGAGGAAAGACTTATTTTTTTCCTACAGAGTATCTGCTGCCCAACAGAGAAATGCCGAGCAGGGGTCTTCCTCATTTTAGAAGTTATTATTTTTTTTTTCCTAGGAGACAGGAAATGCTTTAAAATGAACTAAACCAAGAAAGGAGGTATGCTAGCAAGCCGATGCTATTTCCAGCAAGGAAGTCTAGATCCCTCCGAATGCTCTCTCAAGTTTTCCCCCACAAAACTCACACCGTTTCTCAAAGGGGATTTAGAGGCCACTTCGTTCCTCTCCTTACATGAAGGAAAAATCTGAGGGCTAGAGGCTTGATGAGCCGTAAAAACTCAGCATATTCGATTACTAGGCCGAGGACTCGACTGAGGAGAATGTATTTTATTTATTATGCAAGTGGTTTCCCCTTTACTCTCTCTCTTCTCCCTCTTCCCTTATAACCAGACAGGAACTTCCCATTGAAAACTCTTGGAAACTATACCTCAAGCTTGTCTAAGCCAAAACGGTGTTCACTGAGTAACATAACTTTAAAAATCCCCAGGTTGGTTTGGTGCCCATGACATTTGACTCAAGTGCTTTCTCTAGGCCCTGACTTCTCTCTCTGTGCCTTGGTTCTGTACCCTCTGTGTCAGAGCCATTTTCCAATGCACTCGGGTCCTTACAGTGATATGAGCCTCTCATTCTCCAGGTTCATGTCCAGTAGGAGAAAGTGCTTGTCTCTCTCCCTGTTGCCAACCACGTTTCCCGGCATTCCATTGTCTTTGACTGGGTCCTGTGCTCATCACTAAACCAATACTGTTGGGCCGTGAGGTTACATTACTTTGCGTTGTCAGACCTTATCCATGTGCCATCACCCTAGAGCCATGGATGGGTAAAGCCAACACTTCTTGAATCACAGGGAATGAGAGTTCAGGGAACTTCTGCGTATTGTTACCAAAAGAAGGGCAATGGATGCTGTCTGGTCCCCAAGTTGCAAATGGTTTTCTGTATTGACTTTTAAAATTTCTTCCTTATTGAGCACCTATAATATACTAGGAATGTAATAGGGGTAAAACAGTCAAAGTCTCTGACACATGGAGTTTGTAATCTGAGGGAAGGAGTACGAACAATCATTAAACTAAATAACCTCACAAACAGGTGAAGTAAAAAAAAAACCCCATCAAACATTAACGCTTAGTGTTTGTCCCTTAGAGATATATGCTGTAAACGTAGATATCATACTGTGAGGTCTGGGATATTTTCTTCAAAGTTTACTGGGTGTGTGGAGGGGGTTGGGAGTATAGATGAAATAAAAATGGGTTGGTTATTGATGAAGCTAGTTGGTGGGTGTGTGGGGATCCATATACTATTCTCTCTGCTTCTGTATGTGTTTGAAATGTTCTATAATAAGATGTTTAAGAAAGTGGTCCCAAGAAAAATATGCTATTGGATAAGTGGCACGAGGGGGGAAATATGTATGATAAAGTGATATTTATATATATAACATATATCATATATATGATGTACGGGGGACCCAACCAAGTTTCAGTGGCCAGGAAAGGGTTTCCAAGGAAGTGATGTACTTATTCTAATCTGGAATAGGACTAGTAATGAGACACGAGGAGGACTGTACATAACCCTCCTCTCCTGCTTGAGTCTGGAAACAATTGAGAGGAAGACAAAGACAGATGGAGATCAAAAGATCAACTTTATTAAGGATACAATTTAGGATCAAGCTTACCTATACAGTCAGATAAGCTTGCTAATACTTCTCTGAATTGAATTTACGCTCTATGACTGCAGGCAAGATTGCAGACCAGAACACACCCTCATGGAAGCTGGAATCGGGAGTAAGATGAGAGCTGGGCTGGGTTTACTCAGGCCCTTCTTGCCAACATCTGCTCCTTATCCTAGAACGGAGTGAGTCAGAGTGGGAGGAAAAAGACCATAAATGTCATGATGGGAATTCGTCATGAATGGGCGCATGAGGAGTGAGAGGATAATGTTCCTGTCTTAACAAGTAGTAGTAAACCTGGTTAAGGTGGGGTGGGGTATGTAGAGAATAGAGAAGTGTTTCCTGGGTAAATAAAACAGTATGTGCAAAGGCCCTGTCTACAGCTTTGAACAAGGCCCTATGCCCAGCGTTGGGGGATGGGGGTGGATATAGGGATGAACCAAAGTTTCATCTCCACCCTCAAGTTATCTGTGGATTTTATGGGAGACAAACCCATAAAGATTCAAACACAATAAACAGGATACACTTAAATACTAATAATGGAGGAGTAAGTGCAATAAAGGTTAACATCATAGAGGAAGTGGAGATGAATTCTGGGCCTGTGCTAGTGGAGGAGAGGGAGAAGGAGGGGAAAACAGAGCGAAAGAGGAAGATTGGGAAAGCCTTCCTGGAGAAGCATTTATTTAAGTGGTCTTTAGGGGTGGGGGAAAATTCCCATAAGGGGAGGAGCAGAGAAGGACACTCCAGGCGGAGGGACCTGCATGGTGCCTCCTCTGGCCTATTTTTGCCCACTGTTCCCGCCTGTATAATCGTCTCCACAATGTTCCAGCTCCTGAGGGAGAGGAGGCTCCTCCCATCACCTCCCCTGGGTTCCAGGAAGCCTCAGAGCACACACCCCACATTCAGTGCCACTGGCCTCCTCCTGCCACTGTCCCCTACACGGTGATCCTACCCTCAGACTTCCTGATGCTGCTGCTTAGATGGCTTGTGTGGGGAGGAGGCTATCAGCGAGCCAGGATGCAAGTCCATAATTATGATGGTTTTATTAGTGGTTTGAGGTCTAGATTGCAGAGGATCAGAATTTGTCTCAGCAGAAGGGAATATCCTTGGGTGAGTCGCAGAGGAGTGTTCATTGTATGCTTGGCTGTCACATGGAATGACATTGTCATCCTTTTCTGAGCCGCCTACTTTCTCAAGCTTTTAAAGAAACAAGCTTGAGAGAGTGCCTCTTTAGAAGTGGGAGGAATAGTGCGAGAGAAAGTTTCCCTCTCAGGAGCACATGTGACAAGTCTTTCTCCGATGTCTTTTGCATAAATAGTGGGATCCCCACGTAAGGCTGTTTTTCTTAAATAAAACAATAGATTGAAAGCACGTCTGTTTTCAAAGATTCAGCCAAGAGCTAGTAGCTATTTTTAATACTTTAAGGTGTTTTTCTTGCCCTAAAAGAATTTATATGTGGCAAAAGTGCAGGTGAGGCCTTGCTGCACTGAATATTTTTGAGCCTTTTGGCATTCACAGCAGGCAGTTTTTGGGGACACATACCTACTAGGGAAAGGAAGAGGCATGCTTTTCTCAGAATGCCCAAAGGGTTTATTGACAAGCTGATGTCGACCACAAGAGACAATTTGGAACAAGTCTTCCATTACAACCCCTCACGTTCCAGGCCTGTCTTCGGTGATTCTCCTGCAGACTTGTGGCTGTGTTCACCATGGGGTTTAAGAGTTACTAGCTCCTGTGGTATGAGTCGCTGAATTTCCTCATTTTTGCCAAAATTGCAATCCTTTCAAACTTGAGGGTTGTGATGGTTGGTTTTGTGTGTCAACTGGACTCGGCCAAGGGTTGCCCAGTTAGCTGGTAAAAACATTATTTCCTAGGTGTGTCTGTGGGGGTGTTTCTGGATGAGATTTGCATTTGAATCAGTAGACTGTGTAAAGCAGATTGTTTTCCCCAACGTGGGTGGGCATCATGCAATACTTTGAGGGTCTGATTAGAATAAGAAAATGGACAAAGGGAGAATTCTCTGGCTGGCTGGCTGATTGGGCTGGGCAGTTGGTCTTCTGCTCTCAGACTGGGATGTACGCCATGGGTGCTTGCTGGTTCTCAGGCCTTCAGACTTTGCATTGGGACTATCCCAAGGCTCTTGTGACTCCAGCTTGTAGATGGCAGGTGGTGGGACTTCTCAGCCTTCATAATCCTGTAAGTCAGTTCCTTATAAGAGATCTCTTTATTCTGCATATATATATATGTATAGACACCTATTATTTCTGTTTCTCTAGGGAACCTTAATATAAGAGTCAATAATGGTATAAGATTGATTTTTCACAAACAAATCACGGAGTTTTCTTTTTCTGGACCAAAGGATGTTCATTCTCAAGTAGAAGGACTTTTATATTTGTCTGATTTTTCCATGTTACTTCTCCCTTCACCCCATGGTACTGCTCATCTTCTCATTTTTTTTGTTTCATATTACATGTTTATAGTATATCGCGGAACTTCTAAGTCTTGTCTGAGTATTCTGGTTTATTCATATCCATCCTGATAGGGATGTTCTGGGGAAGGGTCACAGGAATTGAAGTTTTTATTTGGTCATTCAGAAATAAGTCGCATCTCTAAAACTGTTAGCTTAAGAGTTCCTGCACATTTTGAATTAGGAAATTTTGAGGCTATTAAAGAGAGAATACAGATTTCTTAAAAACTTTATTTATATGCTCGATTTAAGTGCCAGGGACCGAGCTAGATGCTGCAGAGAAAAGAGAGAAGATTACCATGTTGGCCATGTAGTCAAGGTTCGCATAGTTTAATGACACAGTAGACAAAAATAAACATATGATAAAGATACAGTGAATCTAGTAAGTTCCAAGCACTATAGCAGTTCAGATAAAGGAGCAATCTCTCCCAGTTAGTAGGAGCTGGGAAAGATGAAAGTGACTTTTGAATTAAGGTTGAAGAATAAATTGGATGACGGTGGGGTGGGTGAGAATCACAGACAAAAGGTGTGGCAAAGCACAGACAATACTGGGGGTGGGGTGGGTATGTGATCTGATTTAACTGAAGCATATGGTAGAATGATGAAAACAATAATTAGGGACATTATTTACTGAGTACCTACCACGTGCACGCATTGGTTTTTATCTATAAACCCTGTAAGATAAGCGCCATTATTCCCTTTACAGATGAAAAGATCGTCATCTCCGAGAAGTAACTTGCCCACAGTTAGGTAGCTGTTAAGTGTTGGTGTTGGGAGTCAAATGCAGATCCACCTGTCCAAAGCCTGTTCTTTCTACTGTGTTCCTATTGTCCTCAACTTATGTATATGGAGGAGAAAATGAGGGATGGTAGTTTGTTCAGTCAGTAGATTTTTTGTAGGTTAAGCAAGAAGAGGCATAGGCAAGGAAGAGAATATGCTTTGATTGAAAAAAGACTCGTGAATAGGCAAGGAATGACAGAGGAATGCTCATAATTAGATGACACCATGAACATGATATTGATGATAATAAGTAGGTGTCACTTACTGGTCGCCAAAAATCACATCATTTCTGATGCTCACAACTAGACGTAGTACAGTTATATGGTTCATTACCAGATATGGTGGAAAGAATGTAGGTGTAGAGCCAGAGAGAACTTGGTTATAGAGTTGCCTTTACCCTTTTCTAGACTTTAAGTTAAAGTAGGTAGGTTATTTAAGTTTATGAGCCTCACTATCCTTATCTGTAAAATGAGCATATGTGCATATGTCATAGAGTTGTGAATGTAGAAAAGTTTTAAAAGCTTATAATGCGCTTTATAATAACCAAAGCAGAAGAATTAGGTATTAAAAATAAAATTGTACTGTAGAGGCAAGAGTATCTCTGAGCATGTCTAAATGAAAAACATGATAATCGTATGATAAAAATATGAATATTCATAGTATGAAAATTAACCTACCTTAATAAAGGTTGTTCTTTCCTTTATAAAAAGAATTATGTACCAGAACAGGCAATTGAGGATGTGACTTTGAATTAAACATATTCTAAGAACTGGGAGGATTTATATTAATGTATCTAACAGCAAAATATACCTAGAAATAATCGGTTGTAGAAGCTCATGGAAAATACAATGCATTCTACTGTTTTGAAATAGGCTTTTACATCCATTGTGTTAATGCAGTTCTGTCTGAATTTTTAATGACAGTTTTTAATTCTTTTTGAGAAAAAAAATCAGTACATGAAAAGTAGGTCATACTGTGCATAGATTTCTTTTACTAGCTTGATGTGTGCTAACATAGTAGACTGAGAATTAAATCTTCTCAGAATGAAAAATAGATGGATTCTGATGTGTATATCGAGCATCAGAAATATTATAAACATATTATTGAAAATATTGCCGTGGTTGTTTTGAATGAAGACTTGCAAGTAACAGTTGCCTAGAAGGCTTTGTTTTTGTTAATAGACTCTTCTAATTGAGACTCTTGTGTGGAAACCTCCCAGAGGGAAATCCTGTAATTGCGGAAAGCAGGGAGACAATGCCTGCCAGATAATTTCACCTTCCTCAAACCCTAGTCCCTAATGCTTTAATTGATCTCTTACCCTATCTCAGGGCACTGGACCTCCATTAACTTATCCAAAGAAATATTTGGAACGGCTTTTAAGCATATCTGACTAGAAGAGTCTTGAGGATGTGTTTATGTTCATTTTGTAAAGCATCAAATAACTATTCCTACAACATACGGTGAAGAATCCTATTGAATTCTATCAATAGCGTTATCAGATTTGCAAAGTAGAAACAAAGACAAAAACAAACCCCAAACCCCAGACTGGGAAAGCATATTCTTGGAAGAGTTCTATTCAAGATCCTAGGGCAAAATGCTGAAAAACAATTCCATCCTGCAAAATATTTCATCATTCTTGCTCTGGAGTAACCTATACACAAAGTATAGTTTTTAAAACTGGAATAAATGCATGCAATGAATTGATTAGTCTCACCCTGATTTGCAGTCTAAATCTGAGCAATTTAGCAGAGATATATATAAAAACTACAATATCATTTCCTGCTCTTATATTTGTAGAATTCGGGTATTCCCAAGTCTTTTTTTTTTTTTTAAGCTTTTATTTATTTGAGAGAGAGAGAGAGAAAGTTAGTTGGAGGAGGAGCAGAGGGAAAGGGACAAGCCAACTTCATGCTGAGCTTGGAGCCTGATGTGGAGCTTGATCTCATGACCCTGAAATCATGGCCTGAGCTGAAATCAAGTCAGATGCTTAAGCGACTGAACTATTCAGACACCCCAGGCATCCCCAAGTCTTAAAAAAATTTATATGTCTTAAACCTGGGATTTATCATATTTTAGGAATTTGTCCCATATGAGTAGCCATAAATTTAGATGCATAAAATGTACAGAAATAATCACTGTTGCTTTATGTGTAACAGTAAAAATATTGGAAAGATCCCAAGTATCTAATAATAGGAGAGTGTTTAAATACATTCGACTAGACGCATAAGTTGGAATATTATGCAGCTATTAAAAGTGGGGTTTTTGAAGAATAGCTTATAATTTCAGAAAACTCTTGGGATTTGATATAAGTGTTAACATTGGAATTGTTGTTACAGTACCTACCCAAATTATAAACATATCAAAATATGTTTGCATTAAAATTATTGGAAAGAAAGACACAAAACTATAACTGTCTATTTGGGATAATGGGATTTTAAATGATTTGTTTTTTTCATTCATTCATTCATTCATTCATTCATGTAACAAGCCTTTATTGAAAACCTAACATGTAATAGGTACAATTAATGGAGAGTGAAAGTTAGCCTCTTTCATCTTATGCTTCCAATCTATTGGAGAAGACATATATTAATTTTAAAAATAACATACAATTAAATGTAAAATTGCAACTGTGATAAGTGCTAAGAAGGAAGGTGACCATGAGAAGGTACAGTAGGGAGCCTCGCATAATGTGGGGTTAAGTCACCCTCTAAGAACTGACAAAAATACTAAAATTTGACATGTGGGTAGGTTTAAGCAGGTACATGGGGGAAGATGGTTGGGAGAACATTCCTTTGCAAAGGAACAGCGTTGCAAAGTGCCTGTAGTAGGATGAAGCATGGTGTGCTTAAAGAAGTGAAAGAGGGCCGAATATAGTGGTGTGGGAAGAGGTGTTATGGATCATAATATAAAATTTGTGTTTTTAAAATTGCACTCTTTTCTGCAGTGTAGAAAGAGGAGAAGCAGAACCAGGAAATCTAACTGGGGAATTATAGGAATTAGTACAGTCAAGCGATGATGGTACATGGGTTTAGAAGTTGAAGAGGGAGATAGTCAGGTGGATGGAATCAAAATGTATTTAGGAGGCAACAATGAAATGGGCTTGATGAATTATAGATGGGAGTGAATGATCAGGGAAAACTGAAGAAGACTCCTAGGTTTCTAGCTTGAGCAGCTGGTTGGCAGTTGGTGCCAGTAAGTACTTGGGAAGAGGATTAGACTTGAGGGGGAGATAATGTATCTGGTTTAACATGTGTTAATATGAGATGCCTTTGAGGCATTCAAATGCAGATAACAATAGGCGTTGGATATATGGGTCTTCTCTTTTTTTGATATAGGGGTCTTAAACTCAGAAAAGTTCATTCACCTCTTATCCCAAGTGACTGGCATATTGTAGGCATTTAATACCTTTAATAAATTCTTATAGAATGAATGAATAAATGCAAGGACTGGAGAAGTAAATTTGGGAGTCCCTAGCTTATGGTTGATAACTAGAGTCCTACTGGATAAAATTCCTAAGAGCATAGACTAAGAAGAGAAAGGATGTAGGAAATTTCCATTTAATGACTAAAAAAAGGAGAAAGAACACCGAGAAGTAGAGGCTGTAAGAAAACTAGATGTGATTCTGTCTTGGAAACCACAAGGGAGAGGTCAACCTTGTCAAAACTGCTGATAAATTGTATATGGTGAGGATCCAAAATGACCATCCTTTGGGTTTAGATTTTAAAGGCCATTAGTGAAGTTAGCAAGAGTAATTTAGGTGAAGAGTGAGTGGGATGTATGGGAGAAGGGAACAGAAATGTTATTGGGGGACCTGAGTGGCTCAGTCAGTTAAGTGTCTGACTTTTGGTCTGGTCATGATCTCAGGGTCCTGAGATGGAGTCCCCCTTGGGCTTGGCACTCAGCACAGAGTGTGCTTGTCCCTCTCCCTCTGCTCATCTCCCCACTCTCTCTTCCTCTTTCTTTCTCAAACAAATAAATAAAATCTTAAAAAAAAAATGGTATCTAAACTGTGATGGAAGGGCCAAAGGAGGCTATTGATTAATTAATTGATTGCCAGGAATGTGACTCTGATTAAAGTCCACTGAGAAAGATGGATTCAAATTGTGTGTGTGTGTTTGTGTGTGTGTGTGTGTGTGTGTGTATAAGATTTGAAAATACAAGAAGGGTAAGAAATAGTCTGTTACATACATTTCCTGTAAAGCTCAGAGGAAATGAAATTCAATGCTATCATAGTCCTGAAGGAATATTTTTTTTAGGATAATAAATAAAAGCCAAGGAAGAGAGTTGCTTCTCAAAGAGGAGAGGGGTAGTCTCTCTTTTCTGTTTTACAAGGTGAGTGGGAAGGTTGCAGAAGTAAGTTGGCATGTTAGGCCAGATGGTCTCTGTTTCTTCTATGAAGTAGAAGGATGCATCATTTCTTGGAGGAAAGACGGAGGAGAATTGAGAATGGGAAAGTTGGAGGTTTGAGAAAAATGAGGCACTTTAAGTAGTCATTTTATTATTTTACTTTTTTAAATTTTTATTTTTAAGTCATCTCAATACCCTTGAAATTAGAACTCGGAGGTCAAGAGTCGCATGCTGTACCCGTGGAGCTAGCCAGGGGCCCCTAAGTGGTCCGTTGCAAGATTAGGAATGAGGTGGTCTTAGACTCATCCTAGGGAGGTCAGATAGAGATGACCACCTTTTTTGAAGTTAGTACTATTGGCTCATAGTGATGTTCGTCGGCCCTGGTGGTGGACTTCCTCTAGCATTGCTCAGCCACTCATGGCAGGAATGGGGAAGGAAAACAGTTGGGCTCATCCAGAGATGGGATGTTCCCACACCAGTGAGATACAAAGACAGCAGAGCAAGAGAGTTCAAAATATTGACAGATTTTTTCTGTAACAAGGGACCACGAAGCCTCAGCTGGATCTGTGAAGAAAACAGAGGGATCCTAATGTGCTGCTAATTAAGTGACACTAGAAGGACTCACATTTCCACAAGGGTTGGGGATAGATCATAAACAAACAAGCTTAAAATGCAGTTTTGTCAAAGAATGGAATTTTTAAATAAGTAACATTACATAGGAAGTACTGTAGGCCCTCCCCCCCTCCCCCAGTCCCATCTGTGGCTTCACTTTCTTCAGTTTCCAATTACCTCCAGCATCTACAGTCAGGAAGCAGATGATTTTTTTTCCTGATGAATTGTCAGGTCAATAGTAGCTGCAGGATCCATCGCAAGCCTACGTCATCCACCTTACTGCATTTCATCGTGTGGACGTTTTATCCTCTCACATCATCACAAGAAGAGGGATGAACATAGTATAAGAAGAGATTTATTTTATTTTATTTTTTTTAGTATAGTTGGTACACAATATAACATTAGTTTCAGGTGTACAACGTAGTGACTCAACTTATCCATATGTTTTGCTGTGCCAACCGCAAGTGTAGCTCCCACCTGTCACCGTATGACACTATACGGTATTATTGCCTGGAGTCCCCATGCTGTGCTTTTTATTCCCGTGACTTGTTCATTCCATGACTAGAAGCCTGTACCTCTCACTGCCCTTCACCCATTTTGCCCATTCCTCAACTCCCCTGCCTTCCTTCTGGCAATCATCAATTTGTCCTGTGTATTTATAAGGCTACAATAAGATATTTTGAGAGGGAGGGAGACCACATTCATATACTTTTATCATAGTATATTGTTAAAATCGTCATATTTTATTATTAGTTATTAATCTCTTACTGTGCCTAACTTATAAATTAAACTTTATCGTAGGTATGTATGCATAGTAAAAAGTTGTATATATAGGGTAAGGTACTATCTTCAGCTTCAGACACCCACTGGGTGCTTTGAAACGTATCCCTTGTGCTTAAATATGATGAGTTTTAAAATATTCAACGAATTTAACTCATAAGTTAGTCTATGAGGAACTCTTTCTACTAACAAATTTTGAAGATCCCCACCCTCCTATTGTAGTAATATGGTTTAGTAGCTATTAAATGAGAAGATCCTTTTTTGAAAGATGTTGGGCCATTTGTAAATCTAATAAAGACAGTATTTGTAACAAACATACATTTGAGGATATGTGCATTTGAGGGGCATATATGCGGGTGGATATAATAATTTTATAATTCTAACCAAATGGGTTAGAGTTGGGGGAAAGTAGCCATTGAATTCCAGACATCTAGGATGAGGAAAAGCTGGGCCATAGTTTTTCAGTGATCAATTTTGAATAGATTTATGGGGAGAATGACACTTTCAGAGATTGGAAATTGATGGCAAAGAATGGTTTGGCGGTTTATGAGAGAGATATGTGTTAAAAGGTTCTTGGTCTTTCATAGAAAAAGGTTTAGTGGTGGGAATAGGATGATGAATAGACTGGGGCATGCACAGGTTTCACCTGAGATAAGGCTGAGGTGACATGAGTCCTCCAAGGGGAAAGAAAGTAGGAAAAACTATAAACATCCTGACTCCATTTCCCTTTTTATTTTCCTGGCCTAGTCATAGTTAACCTTAATTCTTGAGCTGATTTGGCTTACTGTGAGGTGATACTTTATTTTGCACCCTGATCGGATGCAGTCTTGTTTATGTTGTTGTTTTCTGATCCACAGTATAAAATGCAGAATTGTGCTCCTGGTGTGAAAGGAGTTGGGAACTCCAGGTGATTTCATATCACCCATGCTTTGGAAATATTGAAGAGAGGAAGGGAAGAAAACTAACAGCAGTATAGGAATGTGTCTTTATGGAGCGGATATGAAACAGTTCCAGGCATACAGCTATGTAGAAATGTGGTTTATAATTTGGTTTACAGGCTATATAACATGCTAGTTTAAAACAGGGGGTCTGGAGTGAGAATATTTTTGGTTCAGATCCAGTACGTACCTCCTCTTGACAACTGTGACCTTGAACGTGCTATTGAACCTCTGTATGTCTCAATTTTACACTGTGGAGTTGTTTGAAGATTCAATGAGATGATCCACTTAGAATCCTGTCTGGGTCTTAGGAAGAGTTCAACTGATTGATGTTAGTTGTTTTTATTATTCTTCCTTGTTAGTGCAGTATTATCAGCGGTCTATACTGCAAGATATGAATGTTGGCTTTTTTATCTGTATACAACTACTTGCTGGTTCAGTAACCTTAATTCTTGATAAACCTAACCAGTGTCTATGAATGCACATTAAATTATTATCGTGAGTGGATGAAAATCTGATTTCAGACATTGACCTAGCGCATGAAGTAAATCTGTTCATTAATGTTTTCTAACTTTCCCTATCCGATGTTTAGGTAGCATCATCAGAATCCGAATACATTCTTAGAAAATGCCCGGGAGAGCAAATTACCTTCCTCATATTCCTCATGCCTGAGCTCCCCTGCCATTGTGCACTTTGACTTCTGATGATCTCCAAAGACAGAAAAAAGAATTAGCTGTTTTTCCCATGTCATTCAGAGTGAAGTCATTATACCACCAGCAACAATTACTCATAAATGAGTGATACTCTAATGGCCTTACAAAGTTAAGGAAATCATAACCTTTTGGGGTTTTTGAGGCTGTAGGTGAGTTAGAGTCAGTATTCTTGATCAAGCTGGAGATAATTTCTAACGTATTACAATATAGAGAAGGCAAATATTGATTGAAACAAAGAACAGGCCTTGGGAAATTCCGCAGGGATTAGTTTGAATGCTTTATACTTGGACAGTGGAATAAATATCTTTGAAAATAATTGACAATCAATGCATTCTATACAATATAGTCCAATTGATTATGCACCTAAGAATGAAATGTCTACGTATGTAGGTGCAAAGTATCCTCAACTACATTAATACCCTTTCAGCTTGTCTATACTTTGTACGATGTGAAATATGGTACTGATTGTCTGAATCCTTAATTAATTGTACTGATTGCCATTAATTGATCATTAACCACTGTCAAGCAGTACAATGTTAAAACTCTGCTTGAGCAGTTTGAAAGTCCCATCTGTACACCTCTCAACCATGTCATCATGAAGTTGGGCAATGAATTAAGGACACATTTACTGAAATTCATAAAATTCAGATGGCTTTCTTTACGTCCAATAGACTTCATCAGTGGCCACAGCTGACAACGGTTTTCTGTGCAATTATGGCATTACTGAGTCATACATGCAGTTCTCTTTTATCTCAAATCCTACCAGAGACATTATGCTTTGAGAACTTCGGTGGGGATGACTTAGAACTTGACAGAAGAATATGGAAGAGATCATAGTTTGGGTTAACAAGACCTTCTTAGTGGCTTTTATTGATTACTTTCATTTGCCAAGTTGCTTAGAACATTTCTTATACTGAGCCAAGGACGGAGAAATTAGGCACATTTATCTCACACAAAGGTTTTTACAATCAACTAAATTAACTGTACAAATTGGGGGGGGGGGCAAAGAACACAGGGTTAATAAAAATCCTCAGATGATCCTTGGGTCTCCTCTGTATTTCAGCTTATTCCTCTTGCAAATTTCTTGAAGAGCTACCAAGATAAAACAAAAGAGGTTGACATACATATCACCATGACCTTTCTCTCTACACATGGATGAAGAAGGGTAATGAGCGGTAGAAAAAGGACGAGTGGGCAGAAAGGGAAGAGGAGGCTCACGATCATTGCTAGCACATTAGGCTTAGGATAATCATAAATTAACTGCTTTTGGATAATCTCTTTCCAAATTAGATGAGGGCAATGTTTCTAGTTTTTATTTCTGAAAACACTATAAACACCCTCCTCATACCCCATAATACATGCACATAATACACGCCCTTCCAAAGTGGCTTGATTACCTTCCACTGAATTATTCCATTAGTAAAGAAGCTCTCATTGCTTTGGGGCAAGAGGGCAGGAGGGTGAGAGAATGTGGTCTGCTTCTTAGTTACAACATATGGCTGAACCTTTCTTTCTTGAGTACGTACTGAGCAAAGAACCCTACAGCAGATCCTTTTGCCTAAATGGACTTGGACTCAGGAAATTTCAGGCCAAAAAATAGAGGAAAGCTGGAAGAAATGGTTACTATTAAATGTACCAGACATTTCCCTCAGAAGCTGATGTTAAAGTGTGGGTTAGTGTAAATCAGAGGCAGAGATTCTGAAATAAAAAGCATAGAGAACAGAGATGATTTTGTTGATGCTTTTTTTCCCCACATTCCTTTCCTTAAAAAAAAAAAAAAAAAGATTTTATTTATTTATTTGAGAGAGAGGGAGAGAGCCAGCACACAAGTGGGGGGAGGAGCAGAGGGAGAGGGAGGCGCAGACTCCTCTCTGAGCGGGGCTGGGGCTCCCTCCCAGGGTCATGACCTGGGCCGAAGGCGGATGCTTCACCCACTGAGCCACCTGGGCGCCCCACCCGTTCACATTCCTTTTGACTCATTTATGAGAGCTGTGTTTTGCAGTGGATTTTTGCAATGTGCCTTTTGTGACGTGTATGTGTGTGTGTGTTGATTGGTGTGGCCTGCGGGTGGGTATCTGTTGCTCTGCGCACTGTGAGCAGTGGCTGCGTGTGAGTGTGTGCTGGTGGTGCTGGTGGTGGTGTGGGAGAATGGTGCTTACTGGATATATGTGGGAGAGGCTGTTTTTGCGTGTATTCGTGGGAAGTATGGGTTTAGCTTCCGGCCAGGCAGGCCACTGAATTAATACTTGGCCATTGGAACAAAGGAACCTTTGGCATCTTTAGTTTCTGGGGAAGCACAGTTCAGTGCTGAGATGCTAGCTATTTTCTCTGAAGTCTTTATTTATTTTTAATTTTTTTTTTTTTAAATCTCTGGAGCCTTTATTGCTAACCAGTGCCTGTGCCCGTGAGATTCCATAGTAAGTTCTGGGGAAGTCTGGAGCCCCCTTCCAAAGCAGCTGCCCTTGAACTCTGATTGTTGGGCAACCAACCCCCAACTCCTCTCCCCCACCCCAAATGTTTTTTCAATCTGCCTTAGGAAGAGAGAAGGAATGAATGTTAGAGGAATGAGAGGCAGGGGGCTAGGAAGAGACAGACAAGAGGGATTTCTGCTGTTGTTCTGTGTAGCTCCGACCTCCTGGCACACGCGTGGCTTTTCTCTGTGGGGGTTCTCCTTGACTGTGAGCGTAGGCTGGGCTCACAGGATAGTTCTGGGGGTACTAGTGATTATCTGCATCTTCTGTAAATGAGCTGAGGACTAGCTAAAATGTCGCTGGATGGCGTCACAGTCTAGCAAAGAACACCCTTTTGACCAACCTTATCTGGGACAAAATGAATCTTTTTGACTATTGACTAAAAAGTCCTGCAACAACTCAAATCCCTGATTCACACCAAACCATAGTATCTCCCTTTGGACACAAAATAGCCTTCCTTTCCTAGAGGACCTGTGTGTGTGTGTGTGTGTGTGTGTGTGTGTGTTTTGAGAGAAAGAGAACAGGGGATGTGGGGAGGAGCAGATGGAAAAGAAGAGAGAATTCCAAGCAGGCTCCGTGCTCCACCCTCCACCTGGAGCCTGACCCAGGGCCTGATCTCACCACCCAAGACTGCGACCTGAGCTGAAGTCAAGAGGTGGATGCTCAACTGACTGAGCCACCCAGGCACCCCTGAGATGAGAGTTTCTTTAAATAAGCAGGTGGAAAACGGAAGGAGATCCTCACTCTTTGTTAGCTGGTATGTGTGCAAGATGACTCCACTTCAGTGAGAGCGAGGGCCAGAGAATTACTGCTCTTTTTGATTCTGTGACTCTGTGGTGTCCTCAGAGGTGTATCCAAAAAATCAATGTCAGCTGGCTTTAGAGGAAATGTTTTTAATGGGCCTGTTTTTGCCCAGTCTCCCTGGGGTGCCCAATCGATGCCTCTACGCATTGATAGAAGCACCATGACTTCTGCAGCCTGTTTCTGAGCAAACCATCCCAGGGGCTCAAATGCTCAGAGAGGTCAGATGGACGTTACAAATGCATGCCACAATTGGGTGTATAACAGTGGAAAATAGGGGGGACTGTGTGAAATTGGGAGCTGTCTCTCTCCTATAAAGGACACACCTACTAGTCCCTTTCAATTGATGCCCTGAGAGAATGAGAGCCCCCTGTTGTGGGAACATCTCTTAAGGTGTCTTTCCGTATCTGGTATAAGAAACAGACTAAGCTGGGGTCATATACAATTCAACTCGTGAATGGGTCATCCTGAAAGAAAAAGGTTAGAGAATTCTCTGATACTAAAATCTCTCAGGGAGGAGCATATTAGTTTCCTAGGGCTTCCATAACAAAATACCACAGCCTGGGTGGCTTAACCAGTAGAAATTTATTTTTTCACAGCTTTGGAGGCTGTTAGTCTAATATCCAGGTGTAGATGGCCACCTCACTATGTCCTTACGTGGTCTCTTCTCTGTGCTCTGGCATCCCGAGAGCTCAGACTTTTTGTGTGTGTCCAAATGTCCTCTTCTTATAGATACCACTCAGACTGGATGAGGTCCTACCCTACCAGTCCCATTTTAACTTAATTATCTCTTTAAAGACTCTCTCTACAAATAGAGTCACACGCTGAGGTACTAGGGGTTAGGACTTTAATATGTGAATTTAGAGTTGGGGAGACACAGTTGAACCCATAACAAGGCAGCACCCCACAGTCTGGGTTTTGCAGAGGCAGGCAGCTTGGGCATCTGCATCCCATTCTCCTCATTGAGACCAGGAGACAAGTATGTATTATAAACAAGGAGGGAACAACTCCAGCATTGCACATGCAGTGACTTAATTAATGGTTTAAGCTTATCCCTAGACAAGAATCCCCAAAGAAACTTGTGATTAATGCAGATTATAAAGGCTTGCTAGAGAGAATGTGGAAATACTTAACTGTTGCCACAGAATCAACTTTTTTCATAATTGTGAACCTCACTCCATTCTGGAGATGGCATTGTCCTTAAATAGTTAGTAATTGGTACTTCGGGGCCTTCTAGCATTTGTTACAAGCACAGCTCCTATCCTCTAACACAAAGCATCTGGGGTGAGAAATGGTGGTTTATGTGCTGTCTGTATGTCGCCACCATCTTGGAGGTCAACAAATGCTTAGCCTTCCAGATAGAGGCTCCTACACTGATGAGAACAACTTTACAGGCTACTTTTTCCAGTAAGTAAATATGGCTTTATCGTTTGTGGAAAATAAAAAAGAAAGCACAGTAGAAATTAAATATGCTAAGGATGTGTTTGGAACTCTTCACTTAAAAAAAAAAAACGCATGTGCTTTTTGTTGGGTGGGATGAAAACCAACAATATTGATCTGATAATTTAAGAATTTGGAATCGAATATTCCCACTTCATGTTTCTATAACTTCACTTGGTTACTGGATGAATCAAAATGCTGTTGTAAGTAAGTGCTGAAGCATTTTTGCAGGTCTATGGGTAGACATCATAATATGGCATCATGTCTTGAGTCCTAGGAAGTAGAATCTTCTAAAAAAAGTCATAGGTAACAAACATCAGAGACAGGCCTAAGATATTCTCACCATTTTCTCTACCTAACAATTTGGAGTTAGGTTCAGAGACTTTAGTTTATCCCTACTGGAGATGAGGGCACAAAAAGCAGGATTTGGGGTGTGTGTATCATATTTGGGCCATTTGCCTCCCAAAATAGAGAGGCCTATTTGCAGAGAAGGAGAAGAATAAAGGCGTCAGGGCAAGAGATATGGAAATGGGAGTCTCTTATCTTCTGGAGCCACGGTGACTGTCATCATGGCTCCTATCTCCCATGTTCTTGTTTCTTTCCTTGCCTGGTGTGATTTAGGGATATTTTCTGCCATCTGGGTTCAGTGACATATCCATGTATCCATCTTTTTAGTAAATACCACTATTTGCTTAAGAGAGGTTGAAAGAGTCTCCTTCTCACAATCAAAATATATCCCAGACCAAGAAAAGTAATAAACTGTGAAAATCATCATCAACAATACCAAGTAACCATCCCGTTTCTTCCTTTCTTGGAGATTGCCTTTGTAGTCACTGGACCCTCGGTTTATACTCTCTCCAAGTTTTGAAGAAATTATTATATTACTTATAATCAGGTTTTCTGTGGCTTGAAAGTTTTATTTCTGAAATATGGGAGCCAGGTATGCTAATTTTTTAAGAGATGTTATTTATTTATTCATGAGGGACACAGAGGGAGAGGCAGAGACACAGGCAGAGGGAGAAGCAGGCTCCCTGTAGGGAGTCCGATGCGGGACTCGATCCCGGGACTCTGGGATCCCATCCTGAGCCAAAGGCAGATGCTCAACCGCTGAGCCACCCAGGCATCCCTCTAATTTAACGCTATAGTATTTAACACACTGCTGGCCCATAGTAGAGCCTCAATAAATAGCTGTGGACTGACTCATTTTGCCTTCTTTTCTAAATCTCTCAGGTGGCACAAAGCTTGGTATTGTTAAGTGATACACTCGGTCTGGCTTCTAGTGGTTACTGACTTGCTCTGCTCTATGACATGACTGTTAGTATTGGTGCGATGAATCTATCAATGGCCTGAACTCAGACATCGTCAACGTATTTCAAATTCCTTACCTCTTTTCTTACACTACTGCTATGGAGGATTGCCAACTAGTCCAGTCCAGAGAAATTTAGGTCTAGATGAAGATTCATGTTCTTGGGTGAAATGTGGGATAATATGTTGTGTAACTCATGGCACCGTTTGGAGCTCTGCTGCATCTCTAAAATCACCTAGTGTATAGTCAGTGGGATAATCAGGGTCAGGCTAGTAGACTGGCCATCACCGTCAGGTGGGAAGCCCAGGGGACTCTTAACACCAGCAGTGTAGTCCGATGCGTTTGTCCTTTGGAAGAAAACACCCTCCAATTACTGTGATTTGATAGTTTTGCCTTCAGCTCTAGAAGCTGCTGCCTGGTAATTAGTGGTACAGCCTTAGGGCAGCTCCTGCGTAGCTGCTACATGTACTTTAGGCAAGAATCTAGCCGCCTTGAGTCAGAGCTTTCTTAATGCCTTTATTTGTCCTTTTTACAGAGAAAGATATAATCTTGCATTTATGTAATTAAAAGTGGCATGTGAGCAACAAAGTGAACGCACTTAACACCGCTGCACTGCACACCGAAAAGTGATTAAGGAGGTAAATTTAATGTTGTATGTATTTGACTAAAATTAAAAATGAAAAAAAATAACACGTGGCTCATGATCTTATTCTTGCCTATATGTTGCCTCAGGTCACAGGCAAGTGCTGATGTAGGCTGAAGTGATCCCTTTGGTTTTATTTTATTTTTAATTTAATTTTTTAAAAAATATTTTATTTATTCATGAGAGACACAGAGAGGCAGAGACACAGGCAGAGGGAGAAGCAGGCTCCATGAAGGAAACCCGATGTGGGACTTGATCCCAGGACCCCAAGATCACACCCTGGGCCAAAGGCAGGCACTAAACTGCTGAGCCACCCAGGGATCCCCAGATCCCTTTGTTTTTTTTTTTTTCATAAGTTATTTGTATTTTTTCGCATTTCTTTTTTCTTTATAAATTTATTTTTTATTGGTGTTCAATTTACCAACATATAGAATAACACCCAGGGCTCATCCCATCAAGTGCCCCCCTCAGTGCCCAACACCCAGTCACCCCCACCCCCTGCCCACCTCCCTTTCCACCACCCCTTGTTCGTTTCCCAGAGTTAGGAGTCTCTCATGTTCTGTCTCCCTTTCTGATATTTTCCACTCATTTTTTCTCCTTTCCCCTTTATTCCCTTTCACTATTTTTTATATTCCCCAAATGAGTGAGACCATAAAATGTTTGTCCTTCTCCGATTGACTTATTTCACTCAGCATAATACCCTCCAGGTCCATCCACGTGGAAGCAAATGGTGGGTATTTGTATCCCTTTGGTTTTAAATGTATATTAAATGTTTTCTTGAATTAACACTATCCCTCCATTCACCTTGAATGCTAAATATTCTCAAACATCTTGTAAATACCCTGGCCTTTCTCCTGTCCACTTTGCTTCGATGAACATCTATTGAGCATTTATATCTGGAACCAAAGAATTCCAGAAGCAGGAGGTGCTCCCTGCCCTTAGGAAGCTACAGACCAGTTGGGATGACTGCCAAGCAAAGTGGGGCAAAAATTCTAAGGCAGATGTGTCTACATGTTTAGGAAAGCCCTAGAAGAGGCATCAGCTAAGTGTGTGGTGGGGGTAGAGGGTGGACATGCATGGCTCATGGAGGAGGTGACACTAGACCGAGTCAGGAAGAATGGGTAGGGAGTAGCTGGATGAAGAAAGGAGAGCAGGGCATTGCAGACAGAAAACAGTGGAAGAAGGTACAAAGCATGAGGGCGCATGAAAGACTGCAAAGAATTTTATATCTTTGGTGACTAGTATTTATGTGAGAAGGAGCTGGGAAGTGGCAAGAAATGAGGCCAGAGAAATAGATAAGGTCAGACCCTGGTATATCCTGCTCAGGAGATCAGATTTTATCCTAAAGTTTCCCCTAAATATTTGAGGGTAGAAGCATCAATGGAATTGAAACAAAATGACACCAGATTTTTGGTTTGAAAAAAAAAAATCACCTTGACAGTGCTGCATGAAGAAATTAAAATGAAAGATCCTGGAGGATTTTTTCGGAACTCCAGATGAGAAATGACAGAGGTTCATGAACTAAAAGCAGTGGGCCTGGAGGAGAGGGGAAGGAAGTGAGGAACATGGAAGGCGACTCTGGATGGAGAGGAGTGGGGAGCAAGAGGGAAGCATGGAGGGGGGGGTAGTTCTTTGAGTACCGTTGAAGATTTGTGCATGCAGCACATGGAGATCCCCTTCCTCAAAATAACTGTAGTTAATAATGGGCATGCTCAGGTGTTTAGGGGTGAGGTGGACAGAGGTCTAAACATGCTTTGAAATAAGATGGATCGATAGAAGGCTAGATGGACTGGTGGGTGATAAAGCAAATATGGCATGAGATCGAGGAGAATCTGGGTAGATGGATTTTCACAATTCAGTTATTTAAAATTTTTTATAAGGTTTATAACTTTCAGCATAAAATGGGGGGGGGAACGTTGACCCTAAATTACTTTATGCAGTGGAGAAGTTACGATATGGTTTATTGTGTAAAATGGTTACAAAATAATTCAAGTACCAACACCATACCCAGTAACTTGAAAACCCCATCACGTGTACTACTCTCATAAAATATAGCATTTCTACACCATGACCATGTTAATAAGAGGATATTTTACTTTAATCTGTTTGCCTTTTTGAGCCATGTGTATTTTCCCCCAAATAACTAGTAGGCAAATGACCCCCCAAAACATGCCATTGCTCTAGATACCAATAGGTAACATATACAAACATCCTGCTTGCCGCAGAATATGTTATTTCATTTAGAAACTAGTATCGACTTTGGGTACTGTGTATGGAGGGCAATTGTAAGTATTTTTGAAAAACAAAGAGCTTCCCAATTTGTTATATGACAAGGGCGATGATTGTGCCCTTAAGCAAGGGAGAGAATCTGGACAATAGAATAGACTTGGGGGGTAAGGGGGCACAGGCAGATGGACTTATTTTAGGCTTGGACCTACTGAGTCTGAGGTGTCATGGATACATGGTTTTGGAACTCAGAAGAAGGTTCTGTGATGGAGATGGGCAGTCATTGGAATACAGCCACATAGTCACATGGATGAGACCCTGGGAGGGAGGTAGAGTGTAAGTAAAGATGCCCAAGATGAGGGCTCCAGGGAACGTTCATGGAGATACACAAGCCAAGCCTTCTGAGGAGACCGGGAGAGCACATCCAGAGCTCCAGGAGGAAAATGCATGCACATGAGGAAGAGACAGAGACATCACAGACCTGAGAGGAGGGGTGAGTCACGAGGAAGGAGTGCCTAGCAGTGCCAAGGGCTCCCCTACCCTCATGGCTAGGGACTAATTACTGGGTTTGGTGGTTCTACGCAATCAGACACCTTGGTGAGAGCAGTTCCAGGGAAGAGGTGGATTCAGAGGCTGGGCTGCAGTGCCAGGGGGAGGTGAAGAGCAAACAGGCTAGAATTGGGACACAGCAAGTATAGATTATTCTTTAGAGAAGTCGGACCATGATGGATTGAGATCTAAAAAGATGTTTTTATAAGATCAGAACTCAGTTATGTCTGAGGGGCGGTATCCTTGGAAACAGATGAAACGAACAGAAGAGAAGTTGGTAATAATTGAGGCCAAGTGCCTGGCTGGCTGTGAGGGTAAGGCCCCAGGAAGCCAGGTGAAGAGTGCAGGCCTGGACGGGGGTAGGGGACCTCCCCGGCCTCGCACCGAAACGGGGAAGGGGAGGTGAGAATGCATGCGGGTAATTTCCTTTGCTGGGTGGGGTAGAGGGCAAACAGGAAGGTGAAGAAGCTCTTGTTACTGACATCTTACTTTTCCTCTGAAGTACCAGATGAGGTCACCAGATTCAAGCGTCAGGGAGAGAGGTTGGGATCAGGGCTTATGAAGTTGAGTTGAAATAATTCTTGTGGAATTGTGCACCAGGTTAGAATAGGGGCATGGAAAGGAATGCCAGGTCATCGGAAGGCAAGGCTGGGGAATTTTCTGCAGGAGCTCTCAGCTACTCACACATGCGAGCCCTCTCTCTAGTCAGGTCCCCTCTGAACTCCTAGGCTCCCAGCCGCCTTTTGCTTTGGGTTTAAGCCTCACCATGTCCAGAAGTTACCAGAGGCTGATACCTTTCCTTGTGTCAAGGGCTCAATATTTTCCACCTGTACAACTCACATCAAACAATGAAAAAATGAGTTTAAACACTTTTCCCCCAGAAGCCTAATTTGAAATATACTCCTTTTTGTTTTTTTTTACACACATACTGTTTCTGTATTTATTTATTTATTTATCTATTTATTTATTTATTTTTATTTATTTATTTTAATAAATTAATTTTTTATTGGTGTTCAATTCATAAAGTATATTTCTTTATTTCTTTTTGATCTTGGTACCATAACTAGATTGACCCCACAGACGGACACGACCGCTGAAGCTGGACGTGAGCTAGAGTCTATGTTATATTTTACAGCTTGTCTCCCTGGGCAGGTAGCGTATGCTGGTTCTACAAGCCCGAATGTTCTTTTATAGCAGGACAAGTTGTCCGGTCTAACCCTCCTCCCCAGGTCCCACATATTCAGGTGGAAGTCAAGACTTTGTAGCTTTAAATCAAGATTTATTCACCTTTTGTTTTCCCACTGACCACCTGTCCTCCCAGGGTACTTCCTTGGACAAATCACGTCTGGTCCTCCTCTCTACCTTGTCACATGCAGTTGCAAGGTAGGGATCAACTCAAAGGCAGGATCAGCCTCCAGTGTGGCTTCCTGGGGGAGTCCTAGATGCTTCCTTCTGACATCTTGCTTCTCATGTGGTTTCTTTCTCAAAAGCTTCAGCTGCAAGTCCTTACCTGCACTCCCTTGAAGTGAGGAGCCTCTTGGTTTCTTCAGGGACCGATCACCCGTCATTGACACTCAGGAAAGACTACCACTGACTCTTTCCTGGGTCACTGCACTCAGGTGACAAAACTTGTTGGAGTCTCAACTAATCATCACTTGGTTTCCCAGAGAGCAAGATTAGTAAACGTTTCAGGAACAGTAGTCAAGTATTGAGTTAATTCTGAATTAGAACCCAACATAAGTTCTTGCTTGCTTTCTTTAAAAAAAAAAAAAAATTATTTTTGAAAGACAGAGAGAGGCAGAGACACAGGCAGAGGGAGAAGCAGGCTCCCTGCAGGGAATGTGTTATAGGACTTAATCCCAGGACCCCAGGGTCACACCCTAAGCCGAAAGCAGACGCTCAACCGCCGAGCCCCCCAGGCGTCCCCATAATTTCTTTCTTATTTCATCTCCATTTTGAAGGTTGAATGCCCTTCCTGAGATTTGGTCAGCCATTCGGTGAGTTCCACTTTCCTACCCTCTGCTTACTCACAGGTGTTCCTCGGGGTCCCAGGCAACAGGCAATAAAGGAACAGAGAAATCACAGTACGGGTCATCAAAGGTGCTTACAGTTTGGTGAGAGACAAGCCAACAGTTAAAAGATAGCCGTGATTGTTAAAAGGGAGAGTGCAGACTAATCAACTGGAGGTCAAGGGAAAAATGCAGCTTACTGAGTGCATCTTTAGACATAGTCTCTAGAGCTGCCAAAGAATCTGGATTTTTAATAAGCATGTAGGGCTGGGGCATGGTGGAGGTGAGTGTGCTGCGGGTGATGTGAGCACCACACTTAGAAAAGCACCCCAGGATGACGTATAAGGGTTCCAGCACAGGTGTCTGCCCTCGGTGCTCTGGGGTCAAGGAGGGGCTGACCGGCTCAGCTGACGGGAGGGGTTATAGGGAGGGGAGGCTGGGGAAAGGAGGTTTTATTGTTACAACTATGTGATCCTCTCACATCATCTGGAAAGATGAAGTCATGTAAAGTCTCCTTGACCTCGGTCCCTTGTCTCTAAAACCCCTCCTACAGTATTTCCTACTGGATCTATAGTGTGCGCCATTTTCTCATCGGTGGTTTTACTAAACCATCACACCACGAAGTCTGTGGCTTGGTGGGTTTCGTGTGTGTCTTCCCACTTCTACACATGTACTGTGAGCAGCGGTTTCCTCCAAAGCTGAGCTTCCCATCCCCAGCTCCATGTTTCTCCATTTCAATCACAGCGTATGCTTTTCATCTTGAACAAATAAGCTCTTGTCCTTAACTCTGAACTGAAAATATAATCCTTACCTTGCTCAGGCTCAGGCTACTAAGGCCTTGGTTGTTTCTGTCGACTCGAATGTAGGATGTGGGGTGATTTTTTTGGTGACCCTGGACTGCAAAGAAAAAAATGTCCAACTGAGAAGGAAACATTTTCTTTCTAGAGATCCATCAGGTCTAATGGGAATAAGTCTGTAGTTTTTACCTGCTGAGCAAGGCCTACCCAAGCGACTGGGTTAGAGTAACCAAGACAGCTTAGCACCTTTACATTTGTGTCTTTGAATTTACACTTTGATGTAGAGAAAGCGTGAGATGTATCACATGCAAATTTTTATGTAGTTAGTCTCTCAAACGAGACATCGGTGAGAAATGAGAAACAATGTCAAACCTTTTTTATACCCAAGTATTATTTCCCTCCTAGCGAAGGGTTGAAATACGGAGACAAAAGTTGTGTTACCTAGGCAGGAAGAACGATCTGAAATAATTGTTCCATTTTATGAAAGAAGACACTGTGAATTGAACTGTGTTCCCCTAAAATGCATATGTTGAAGCCCTGACCCCCTATGTGACTGGATTTGGAGAAAGGGCTTTTAGGAGGGAGGTAAGGTGAAATGAGGTCACAAGGTGGTGTCCTCATTTGATAGGGTTGGAGGTTGTACATGAAGAGGAAGAGAAAGAGATTCTCTCTGTGCATCTGCACCTAGGAAAGGCCATCTAAGCATGCGGTGAGAAGACTGCCCTCCGCCAGCCCTGATGTGAGACCTTACCAGGACCTGACTGTGCTGACATCCTGATCTCATACTTCCTCGAGGTTCCAGAACTGCCAGAAAATGCATTTCTATCGTGTCAGCCACCCAGTCTGTGGCATCTTATCATGCCAACCCAAGCAGGCCAGTCCAAAAGATAACACTGGGCAGGGTGGGAGTTTGGATCTGGGTTCTCCTTCTGATTCTACTAGCCGTAGATCTGGTGCTTCTAGAAGTCCTACGAGGCCTCACTCTTCTCTCTGCAGCATGAGGGAGTAGGACTGACTGACTTCAGAAATATATTTTTTAAATTTTTGAAATCTTTGATTCTCATTACATAAAATGTTTGTTGAGGATGGTATAAGGTTGAGCCAGAGGCAAACTTTTAAAGGCCTTTTTTTGCCCAACTCTTTCATATAGTGAAAAAAGAAATTAAGGCCTCAACATATTAAGGCCCCCTTCCCAACATCACACTCATATGCCCAACAGTGCCTAGACACGCCGTCTCTTCTGTGTTCCTCTTCCTGTTACGCTGCTGAGTGGGGTGCCAGCTGTTAAGTACGATTATTGTTTTCTATCATGAACCTATTTTATTGGGAAAATGCTAATAAGAAAATACCAAGCTTTTCAGAATAAGACCTTTTTTTTTTTTTTTAAATTGTATTATGGTGACTTATGATGAAAATACTCTATGAATGTTTGCTTTTAAAGTTACCTATTGTTGCGCAGCCCAGGTGGCTCAGCGGTTTAGCGCCACCTTCGGCTTGAGGTATGATCCTGGAGACCCAGGATCGAGTCCCACGTCGGGCTCCCAGCGTGGAGCCTGCTTCTCCCTCTGCCTGTGTCTCTGCCTCTCTCTCTCTCTCTCTCTCTCTGTGTGTGTCTCTCATGAATAAATAAATAAAATCTTAAAAAAAAAAGTTACCTATTGTTGCATTTAAGTATTCTTCTCTAAATGATAATAAGTAATGCCAAGTGGCATATATAGCAATATTTTAATAAATTATTTAATAAATATTTTAATAAAATGAAAGTTAGGTTTTTAAAAAAATCACATACATATGGTAGATAAATAATACAGATGAGTTGATGATGAAAAGTTTCTCATCCATAATTCTCCATTCCTAATTATTCTCCCCAAAGGCAGAATCTTTTATCTTTTACCATTTAAATTTCTTTTGAAGATTACCTTGACAACTTTAGAGAATGTGCTTATTTCTGTGCTCTTCCATAAATCAATAAACCACATTCATAGAGTTCCTAGTAAGAAAATTGAGATAATGACTCCCATTACCCCATCTCCATCTCCCGTGCTAAAGATTGTTATTAGTATTATTTTTGCTTTTTCCCCACACCTTTGTCATTTTTCAATAATATCATAAAACCCATTTTTTGGCAGGATTGTTTGATTCCTCACTTCATAAAATGAGTACATCGAAGTAGTAGAACTCCTACTCTTTTCTCACTTTTGATTTCCTATTTGAACATCCTCCTCCTAGCAGCTACGCCTCTGTTTTTACATTGTCAAGGTTACATCCCATTCTGCAACCATAAATGTGTCTTCCAGCTTGTACAGACCTTGACTTTAAATGTCGAAAACTGATAAAATGATGTTTAATATTCTATTTTTAAAGAATGTTTTGGAAACCCAGATATTCAGTAAAAATGGATTTTGTGCAAAAAATAGAAATTGAAAATTCGCCCCTTAGGCAATTTGGGATTAAAAATTAGATTTATTTGAATTATGATGGGAGGCAAATATGCCATTATTCTCTGCTTTGCTTTTAAAAAATGACTTCACTTACATAAAATGTGAGAAAGGGTGTTATGAATATCATTTAAATAATTTTTTTAACTGTTAATATTTATAGAATCAGAATTTTTGGTTTGGTTCAAAAGGTATGATTAGACACTGCATTAAATTGTATTGCTTTAGAAGCCTTGATAGTGACTTTTTTTGACAATTGCTTTACTCGGTAAAATTCTTTTTTTTTTTTTAACTCGGTAAAGTTCTACTTTTAATATGCTTCTGCCACATGAAGCTTAAAATTATTCCAAGTAACTAAATCAGACCCTCACTGTAAATCATCCTTAGAGTCACACCCAAAACACCTGTGTTCTTGTTGTTATTGTTAAAGTGTAATTACGATAGTTGGTTTGGGATGAAGGGAAGGCCTTAATCTTCATCATCTCCCTGTACTAAATTTTTTTATGTCCAGTGAAGCTTGTAGGCGGTTTCAGTGGGCTTTGGATCAAGTGTGTCTATATTTTTAATTATATCAACAACTCTAATAAATTGCCTTTTTTTTTTTTGGTGGTCATATTTCCAATATGTTTGCTGGGGAGTTATTTGTATAGCAGGGACTACAAGTCTCTATGCCTTTTTGATGAAAATATGTTCTTGAGCTTCCTTGCCTGTTTAGCATTTCATATCTTGCAGACATAAATCCTGGAGCTAAGCTTAGCTCACACAGCTCTGTATATTTTTACTTCCCCAAGGATAGTTATATCATTTCTGAGGTAAGAGGATCAATATGGAATAGGGTTCTCTAAGTCAGGGCTAAACCAGCACCAAATATAGCACTGATGAAGCATTTAGTGGCTTCCTGGTTGTGATGTTCATCAAAGCTATAAAGCTGACTAATACCAGGATTTGAGCTCTGCAGAGGACTCTATGGTCACAAAATATCTGAGACAGTCTTCAAACCTGTCATGGTGCCTGAAGGTTTCTATTTTTACAATGGATTGAAGTGGAATTTCCTTTTAAAGCCCTTAATTCCTGATTAAATCACATTTCTCATTGTGACAGAATTTATTATGAACTAATGTCACTGTGTTTCGGTAGATTCTTCTAGATTATGAACTCCCGGAGAGCATCCATTAGGCTTCATTTCATTTCATTCATTCATTCATTCATTTATTTATTTATTTATTTATTTATTTATTTATTTATTTATTATTCGTGATAGACAGATAGAGAGAGAGAGAGAGAGAGAGAGAGAGGCAGAGACACAGGAGGAGGGAGAAGCAGGCTCCATGCCGGGAGCCTGACGTGGGACTTGATCCCGGGACTCCAAGATCACGTCCTGGGCCAAAGGCAGGCGCTAAACCACTGAGCCACCCAGGAATCCCCTAGGCTTCATTTAAAAAATATTTTCTGCACTGTACCACAGGATGCTTCTCAGGCATGAGAGTATAGGTGAGTGCTGCTTTTCTGTGCTAATCAATTTAGATGCATTATTTTCTTTAATTCTCACAACGAGCCCATGAGGGAGGCACTGATTAGCCCCATTTCATGGATGAATAACTTAAGGAAACAAGGGGTTAAGCCGCTTGGCTAGAGGCAAACAGCTAGTCAGATGGTGGAGCCAGAACTGGTCTACGTGCCTGAACTCATCCAGAGTGTCGTACGATTGGAATACTAGGGTATGAGGCCTTTTCAAATTGACTTCTTTCACTTAATAAATTGCACTTAAAGTGCTTCCATGTGCTTTCATGGCTTGATAGTTCTCTTAGCCCAGAATAATATTCCCTTGTTGGGACGTACCACGTTTCTTTATCCATTCACCTGCTCACAGACATCTTGGTTGTTTCCAAGTTTTGGCAATTTTGAACCAAAGGTGCCATAAACTTTGTTGGCAGGGTTTTTGTGGCTAGAAGTTTCCAGATTCTTTCATCGGCTACCAAGGAGCACAACTGCTGGGCTGTCTGGTGAGAGTATGTGTACTTCTGTAAGAAACCCCCAAACTGTCTTCCACAGCGATCGCACCATTTGGCATTCCCACAAGGAATGGATGAGAGTTTTTGTGCTCCACATCCTCGTCAGCATTGGGTGTTATCAGTATTCCAGATCCGGGCTGTTCTAGCATGCACCTAGTGGTATCTCAGTGTTTTAATTTGAAATTCCATGATGTTGACCATTTTTCGTATGCTTATTTGCCATATGCATATATGCATATGTATCCTTTGGTGAGGTATCTGCTCAGGCCTTTGGCCAATTTTTTTTTTCAAGATTTTTATTTATTTATTCATGGAGAGACAGAGAGGCAGAAGGAGAGGCAGGCTCCCTGTGGGGAGCCCAATGTGGGACTTGATCCCGGAACTCCAGGGTATCCACCTGAGCTGAAGGTAGACGCTCAACCACTGAGCCACCCAGGTATCCCTGGCTAATTTTTTTTTAAGCTGGTTATTTGCTTTTTCATATTATTGAGTTTTAAGGCTTTCTTGGTACTTTTCAGATAATAGACATTTATCAGATTTATCATTTCTCCAATATGTTTTCCCAGTCGGTGGTTTGTCTTTTCATTCTCTTGACATTGCCTTTTGCAAGGCAGGAGTTACTTAATTACTCTTAATTAAGCCCAGCTTTCTGATTATTTCTTATATGAATTGCTTCTTTGGTGTGGTATCTAAAAAGTCATTGCCTTACCCAAGGTTATCTAAGTTTGTCCTTGTGTTATCTTCTAGGAGTTTTATAGCTTTGTGCTTTACATTTAAAACTGTGATTCATCTTGAGTTAACTTTTGTAAAGAGTTTGATGTCTGTGTCTAGAGTCCTTTTTTTTTTTTTTTTTTTTTTTTTGCATGTGGATATTCGGTTCTTCTAGTGCTGTTTGTTGAAAAGACTCTGCTCCATTGTATTGCTTTTGCTCCTTTAGCAAAGTTTACTGTACTTATGTGGGTTTATTTATGGGCCTTCATTCTTCTTCATTATCTGTTTCTCCATGGTTTTACCAATACCACACTGTCTTGATTACTGTGGCTTTATAGTAAGTCTTAAAGTTAGGTGGCGTCACTCTTACAATTTTGTACTTTGTCAATGTTGACTTGCCTGTCCTGAGTCCTTTGGCTCTCCATGTACTCTTTAGAAACAATTTGTTGATATCCACAAAGAATTTTAATTGGAATTATGTTGAATCTACAGGCCAAGTTGGGATGATTGACCTCTTGACCATATTGAGTCTTCCTATCTATAAAAATGAAGTTTCTTTCTACTTATTTAGTTCTTCTTTGATATCTTTCATCTGAGTTTTGTAGTTTTTCTCATATAGATCTTGCACATATTTTTTTAGATTGATACCTAAATATTTCCTCTTTTGGGGTGTTAGTATAGATGATAATGTGTTTTTAATGCCAGATTCCACTTGTTAATTTTTGTTGTATAGGAAAGTGATTGACTTTTATTGTATCATGTGGCCTTACTATACTCACTTATTAGTGTTAGAAGTTTTTTGTTGTTGATTTTTTTTCAGATTTTCTACATAGGTCATCATATCCTTTGTGAACAAAGACAGTTTTATTTCTTCCTTCCCAGTTTGTATACCTTTTATTTTTCTTTTATTGTCTTATTGCACTAGTTAGAACTTCTGGTATGATACTAAAAATTAGTGGTCAGAAGAGAGTTTCTTGCCCTGTTCCTAATCTTATCTGGAAAGCTTCAGGTTTCTCATTATTAAGTATGATGCTGGCTATAGATTTTTTTGTGCATGTTCTTTATTAAGCTGAGGAAATTTCACTCTATTCTTAGTTTTCTGAGAGGTTTTTTTTTTTTTTTTTAATGAATTGGTGTTGGATTTTGTCAAATTCCTCTTTGCACCTATTAATATAATCATGGGATTTTTTTTCTTTAGCCTTTTGATGTGCTGGATTACATTAATTGATTTTTGAATGTTGAAACTGCTTTGTATTACTTGGGATAAATACTACTTGGTTGTGGTGTATAATTCTTTTTATACATTGTTGGATTCAATTTGCTAATATTTTGTTGATTTTTGCATCCATGTTCATGAGAGATATTAGTTTGTACTTTTCTTGTAATATTCTTGTCTGATTTTGGTGTTAGGATAATGCTTATAAAATGAGTTAGGAAGTATTCTTCTACCTTCCAGAAGAGATTGTAGAGAACTGTTATAATTTCTTTCTTAAATACCTGGTAAATTTCACCAGTGCAATCATCTGGGCCTGATGTTTTCTGTGTGGAAGATTATGAATTTTTAAAAATGTTTAAGTATGGGACTATGCAGGTTGTCTCTTTCTACCCGTTTGAGTTTTGGTAGATTGTGTCTTTCAAGGAATTGGCACATTTCATCTCGGTTATCAAAGTTGTGAGCATAGGGTTATTCACAATATTACTTTATTATCCTTTTAATGTCCATGGGATAGTGCTGTCCTCCATTTCATTTCATACATTAGTAATTTGTGCGTTTTTTTCTCTCTCTTTTCTTACTTAGCCTGACTAGGGGCTTATTAATTATATTGATCTTTTTCAAAGAATCAGATTTGAGTTTTGTTAATTTTCTTTGTTGATTTCCTCTTTTCAGTGTAATTGATTTCTGCTTTAATTTTTATCATTTCTTCTGATACTTTGGATTTGATTTGCTCTTTTTTTCTAGTTTATCAAGATAGAAACTTACATGATTGGCCTTAGATATTTCTTCTTTTCTAATATATGCATTAAGTGTTATAAACGTCCCTCTAAGCACTGCTTTCATTATATCCCACAAATTTTGATAAGATACTTTCATTTTCATTTAGTTGAAAAAATGTTTCAATTGTTCTTGAGATTTCTCCTTTAACCCATGTATTATTTAGAAGTGTGTAGTTTAATCTCCAAGTATTTTGGAGTTTTATGGTCATCTTTGTTATTGATTTCTAGATAATTCTATTGTAGTCTGAAGCAGACATTGCATGATATATTCTATTCTTTTAAATTTAGTAAGGTGTATTTTATGGCCCAGAATGTGGTCTATCTTGGTGAATGTTTGTGAGCTTGAGAAGTATGTGTATTCTGTTGTTGTTGGATGAAGCAGTCTGTAGATGTCAATGATATCCAGTTGATTGATAGTGGTGTTGAATTTAACCATTTTCTTACTGCTTTTCTAGCTGCTGGATGTATTTCTGATTGAAGGGTGTTAAAGCCTCCCACTATAATAGTGGATTCATCTATTTCTCCTTGTGGTTTTTATCAGTATTTGCCTCATGTATTTTGATACTCTGTTGTTAGGCACACATATGTTAAGGATTGTTATACTTTCTTGGAGTACTGACCCCTTAAAATTATGTAATACTCCTCTTTATTCCTGATAATTTTCCTTTCTCTCAAATTTCTGTCTTGAAGTTATGATTGCTACTCCTGCTTTCTTTTGATTAATATTATGATAATCTCTGTCTTTTAGGTGGTCTGTATTTAGACCATTGACATTTAAAGGGATTATTGATGTAGATGGATTAAAATCTACCATATTTGTTATTGCTCTCCGTTTTCATTTTTGTTCTTTGTTCTTATTTTTGTCCACACTTTTTCTGCCTTTTGTGTTTTATTTTTTTAAAATTTTTTGATTTTTTTGCCTTTTGTGTTTTAATTGAACATGTTATGTGATTTAGTTTTCTCTCCTTTTTTAGCGTATCAGTTATACTTCTTTTAAATTTTTGTAGTTATTGTCCAAGAATTTATAATATACATTTATACCTAATCCAAGACCACTTTCAAATAGCACTACACTACTTTGTGGGTAGCATAAATACCTTATAATGACAAAATCTTCCTAATCCTTCCATTAGAATATATACATTATAAAATACATTGTTACTACCATTATTTTGAACAGATTGCTATTTACTAGATCAATTAGAATAAAAAGAGTAAAAGTTTTTATTTTATTTTCACTTATTTTTTTCCAGACTCTTCCTTTCTTTCTGTAGACTCCAGTTTCTGACCTATATTGTTTTTCTTCTTCTCTAAATAACTTCTTTTAACATTCTTTTTAACAGATTTACTGAAAACAAATTCAATTTTTTATGTCTGTAAGTTTTTATTTCTCTTTTACTTTTTTTTAAAGGATTTTTTTTTAGATTTTATTTATTTATTCATGAGAGACACACAGAGAAAGGCAGAGACATAGGCAGAGAGAGAAGCAGGCTCCCTGTGGGAAGCCTGATGTGGGACTCAATCCCAGGACCCTGGGATCACAACCTGAGCCAAAGGCAGATGCTCAACCACTGAGCCACCCAGGTGCCCTCTCTTTTACTTTTGAAGGTTAATTTCACAGGTACAGAATTCTAGTAGGTTGGTGACTTTTTTTCTTCTCAACACCTTAAATATTTCACTTCACTCTTTTCTTGCTTATGTGGTTTCTGAATAGAAGATGGATATAATTTTTATTTTTGCTCCTTATTAGATAAGTTCTTTTTCTTCTGGCTTCTTTCAAGATTTTAGATTTTTTTTTTATTTTCTGAAATTTGAATATGATATGCCTGGATATTTTTTGTTTGGTTTTGGTTTTATTTGGTATTTGTCTTGCTTAGTGTTTTCTAAACTTCTTGGGTCTATGGTTTGGTGTCTGACATTAATTTGGGGGAAAATTCTTAGTCATTATTCTTCAAATGTTGCTTCTGTTCCTTTCTCACTTCCTTCTCCTTTTGGTATTCTCATTATGTATGTTGCATCTTATGTTGTTGTCCCACAGTTTTAAATATTCTGTCCTGTTTTTTTTCCAGTCTTTTTTTTCTTTGCCTTTCTGTATTGGAAGTTCTGTTGTCACATCGCTAAGCTTAGATATTCTTTCCTCAGCTGTGTTTAGACTACTAATGAGCCCGTCATAGGCATTTTTCGTTTGTTACAGTGTTTTTGATTCTTAGCATTTCTTTTTGATTCTTTCTTAGAATATTTATCTTTCTGCTTAAATTATCCATCTGTTCTTGCATGTTGTCTACTTTTTCCATTAAATCCCTTTGCATATTAGTCATAGTTTTAAAAAAATCCCTTGTCTGATCATTCCTGCTATATCTGACTCTGGTTCTGATTTTTTTTTCTGTCTCTGCAAACTCTTTTGCCCTTTAATATGCCTTGTAATTTTTTTTTTTTTTTGGTTGAAAGGTGAACATGATGTAGTGGGTAAAAGGTACTGTAGTAAATAGAACTTTAGCAATGTAGTGGTCAGATTTGTGGGAAGGGATGTGTATTATAGTCCTATGATTGGGTTTCAGTCTTTTGGTGAGTCTCTGCCCCTGAGCTTTGAACTTTACGGGTGCCTTTCTGTTCCCCATTGCTTAGGTATGACAGGATGGCTAGAGAAGGCTGGAGTTGGGTATTTCTCTTACCACACGTAGGTTAGTTTCTAATAAAATCCCAGCAGGCTAGGCTATGGTGAAATAATTTCTTCATAAGAAACAGAATAAGAACAGAATTCTTTGGTGTATTTCAAGATACACCCTTTTTTTCTCCCCATGTTGGAACTCTCTATTATTTTCTGTGAGGCTCTAGTAAAGCTCCTAGAGGTAAAACTCTCAATGGTGGATGGGCACTCTTCTATGACTGGGTCATCCTGGAGTTTTTAAACTCTCAGTTGTCTGCACTGAAACTCCACCAATTTGTCAAGTAAAGTTCAGGTTTTCCTACTCTTGCATTGATTCTCTCAGAGGTTTCTGCTTTGGTAAGTTGGGATTCACTTTATGCACCTGGTTGTCTCTCCAGTTTGGGGGGCAACAGTTTGTTCTGTGACCTCATAGCACTGTTGGACCTAGGAAGAGTTGTTGATTTTTTTATTTGCTCAGCTTGTTTCTTGTTAGGATAAAGTGGTGACTTCCAAGGTTCTTAAATCTTGGACCAGATATCTGAAGTCTGCCTGAACTCTTGATAATCTTTATGCCCATATTTCCCCACTAACTATGGTCGACTTGAAGTCTGGGTGTGTGGTATCTTAACCTGGACTATCTAGGAATCAGAGCCTGAATTAAAGTCTTGTGTATTATTGTTTTATCAGAAAGTTTAATCCCAGGGAGCAAGAGGCAGGGAGAGGAGTGAAATAAGGAAAAAAAAAAAAAAAAAAGATAGCCCATGTGAAGATGTGTTATAAAACTGACCATGACCTGGTATCGACTCTGACTGACTATTAAAATTCAAGAGATCTTTGAAAAGCCTATATAAATGATTACTTTTTAGAAGAAACTATGGGGTAGGGTGATAAGAATTTATCTGCTGACTCAGTCTCACATTTATTATAGTTTTACTCCATAGTTTAACTCTTTTACCCTGCACTTTTAGCTTGTCCATATATTGGCAAAAAAAATCAGTTCCATGGTGTGTAAATTTGGGTTCCCTTGAAAGAAGAACTTGAATAAAGGCTTGGGGCTTGGGTAACCTATTTGGAAGGTGATCCCAAGAGTCTGGGAGTTGAGATAAAGAGGGAAGGAGAAAAAGACGATATAAAGATGTTTTATTGAGGTTCCTGCTGTCAGCATTAGGAGCTCTATTCTACTAGGAATTCTGAGAGGCTGAGAGTACGTTTCTCAGAATTGTCTATCCAGGGGATGGGAGGCTGGGACATTTATCCATTGTCTCGCATCCCTCATTTAATGAGACTTGCCCTGGGGGGCTAATAAATCTCTTCCCTTTTTAGGCAGTGCTTACATGTAGACTGAAAAGACTTCTGGGATATTGGAGAAGCCTTCTAAGTTTGAAAAACAGGAATTTGAGAAGTGACTAGGAGCCTGAGCTTGTGTATAAATGCCCATCACAGAGGTGGGCCAAAGAACTATGCCATGGATTACCAGATGCCTCAGAGAGCAGGAAGCCTTGGGCCAGATGCTCAGAGTAGTATTTCTTTTGTGGGATAGTGTGAAATTGGGCCTCCAGAATGGTGCTGACATGCTGCATTTAAGTGGCTCACATTGTCTATTCGGTCACAGGCCTTGTTAAAAACATTTGCCCAAGACTATCTAGGGGGAGCCCTACCTCTGTGAAGCAAGTTGGTTGATTGCAGTAGCTGGAGCTGGAACAGAAAAGTAAAAGCAAGAGGGCTTACCATGTTGTACAGGAGGTAACTGGCATCCTTGATTAGGTGCTTCTACAGAAAAATTTTTCAGAGGAGTTTAGAGCCTATGTTTTTCTATACACAGAGATTCACATTTGTGACAATGAGCGAGTGAGTCTTCATGTGGGGTAGATTGCATAGGTGGCTGTAAATTCTTTTCATTCAGAGTTGGAGTCTATTTCTTCACTCTTTTGACTCTGGACGGGCAGATAACTTTTTCCTTTTAGTCTCTAGATGGGGAGGAGTTACACCACTGGAACTGGCCATGTGACTACCATTGACTAAAAGAATGAAGTGGAAGTGAAATTTTGCAAATCCTGGGACCTAACTATCAAGAGGTCTTACAGCTTCTGACTTTACCCTCTCCACTAAGATCACCAGACGAGGAAGCCAGTCTAGCCTCCTGGAAGATGAGAGGCCATGTGGAGGAGATTCAAGGCATCCTAGCTGATGGTGAGCACCCTCTCCCTAGACATGTGAGTAAGGCTGTTGTGAATCCTCCTAGCTTGACTACTCCTCCACTCAGTGAAATCAAATGAATGAGTCCAGGCAAAACCAGATCAGACTGCCCAGCCAAGCCATAGAATTGGGAAAAAAACAAAATCATCGCTGTTTTAAGAGAATAAGTTTTGGATGGTTTATTATATAGTAACAGGTAACTAATCTAACATGGCCCAAATCCTAGGTCTTGGAAGCATTTTTTATGCCTCAACTAAATAGATGACTACGTTAAATGATGTATCGATAAGTTTGCAGGTACTAATAAGGTTTCCTGGTGAGTTTTGGAGAATTCTTTTTCTGTATTCAACGAATGAAGGAATCACAAAAGAGGAGTCACCATTCTGTGCCAGAAAGTAAGCTTATGAAAGTTATACCTCAGTTAAATAAAAGGGTAAATAGTACCTTAAATAGTCTGTGTAACTACAAAGAATAATTTATATGTATGAATTCTTGGCTTCTGGGAGAAGAATATCATCAGTTTAGTGACTCAGAATTTGCTTGTGTAGATGGTGCAATTTTGTACTCTGGTCTGAATCTAAATGATTCTGTGGATCATCGTGGTTACTAGCATTTACTAGAAGGGCCAAAGGAATGGGGCTCTGTTGGTTGAGTAGGGACTGAGTTTGTGCTGGTAGTGTTCCAAAGAGGTTCAGAAACTGGCAGTGATAGGAAAGGGGAGGAGAAACCCAAGAATATAGATTCCTTATCTTTATGGCTTTGCTAGGCACTGCGATGTCTAAAACCCAGAGATAACACATTTTCCAATGCTAGAGAGGAAATATCACATCCTGCCTTTGTAATTTGTAGCAACAGAAATTTGAGTTTGGTAAAAAAATGGAAAAAGAGAGCTAATGGAGTTTTACAAGATCACTGATTAAAAGAAATCCTCCCTGCATGGTATTATGTACAGTAGCTCTGGTTCTTTGACCAAGTGATACACTTGGACTTAGGTTATACAATTGGAAATTCGGGGGCCAAATTTACTTACCTTCTAGTGTATTTTGTTTAGCCTGCACTCTATATGAATGTAATGTGTGGCAATAATTGAGCATCATTTAAAAAATCCAAGACCTCTTGAGTGAAAATCCCTGTTTTCAAGTTGTCTTGAAAATTAGATGACCCAGCAACAGCTCTAGAGTGAAGAATGGCATCCATCTGAGACACGTATCATATTCCTCAGCCGACAGAGTATACTGTTTACCCTGTTAGTCCTGTTGCTGTAGCACGTGTCAGCTTTTCTAGATTCATTTTGAAGGGGAAAGTACCCTGGTAATATGGACTTAATTGACTATTTAAGCAACAATAAATGCCTTGATTTTCCACAGGTAGAAAATAATAAGAAAAAGTAATCTTCACATGAAATATCCATTTTTAAAAAAGATTTTATTTATTTATTCATGAGACACACACACATACACACAGGCAGAGATACAGACAGAGGGACAAGCAGGTTTCTATGGGGAGCCCGATGTGGGACTCGATCCCTGGACCTGAGCAGGATCATGACCTGAGCTGAAGGCATACCCTCAACCACTGAGCCACCCAGGCTTCCCATGAAATGTCCATTTTTAAATCATTTCCACTACTAAAAAGGCCCCAGTTCAGGTTGAGGATGCATAGGTTTAGATAAAATGCTTTCAGGGACCGCTTCACAGCTGGTAAGGAGATGCTTCCAGGCTGACAAGAGGAAGAAAAGAGAGTCACCGGTCACTGGGAGTGAAAGAGGACCCGTGTTTTACTCTCGATGTTCCCTGGGCCAAAAAGCTGTCTGCTGAGTCTGTGCAGTGAGAACCATAGGCAGCTCCTCCACAGAAGCAGCACAGATCTACAAACCTGCTGAAAAGGACATAATATACCTTGTAGGCAACCTGTGTGAACCATGTGCGAGGACAGAGTATTCTAGTCTCCACCTCTTCCTGATGTCTTGGCTTAGTAGAAGGTCTTAGAACTCAACAGAAACCTCTTAACAGGAGAGGAGAAGCCAGAGAATGGCAATATTAAGTTTCCCACAATCTCAGTGAAATGGTGTTTGGAGTCAGTACTTATTACAGAAAATAGAAAATAGAGTTTTTTGTTGTTGTTGTTTTGTTTTGTTTTAACACATCTAGACCTGCGGACTGATATTCATGGCCATTATATTGTCAAAGAACGTACTCACTTTAGGGAGGTTAAAAAAAATACATATTCCACTAAGTAGAGTTAGCTTGTGTTTTCATGATATTGTGGTTTGTTGTTGTTGTGTTTGCCCTCTGACACTGTAAAGTTTATAAACTACATCCTGTGATTCTGTACTTGATTATTGCACTGAATATTCGAGTTGTGATCGTGGGAGTTAATTGCCCTCACATGTGTTCAGTCATTGGCTGCCAGCTCAGCGTCTTTGTTGTAAGAGTCTCCTTATGTTCTCCTTCCCACCAGCCAGAAACGTTTCCAGGGCTGTGCACAGGTAATGGCTCTCTAAATTGCCACTGCTCAGTCATCTTCCGGACAGGGTTTCTTCAAGAGTCAGCAAACAAGCCGGACCTTCCTTCAAGGACTGCTCTCCAAAGGAGTGGACCTACTTTGTAGGGGCGGGGTTTGCACTGGGAAAGTGCTTTCTGTGGTTCCAGGGTTTTATTTCAGGGCATTGAGATACACCATTGTTCACGCTTAAACCTTAGTTGAGAGTTCCACTGGAAATGTTATCCATACAACAACTGTGTTCATTGATGTATTTGGAAAATATATGGTGATTGGCACTATGTGTTCCGGATAACAAATAAGATCCAGGAGCTGTTCTCTGGCTTAGGAGCCTCGTGGGTAGGAGATGAACATGTGCATGATTGGAAAAGGATGTGGAAGTACTGTGGTGGAGGTAGCACGAGGAAATAAAGGGCAAGGATTGGGATTTGGGAAGTCAATCTAGGAAAGGGATGGGGAAGCGTTTTGGGTGAAGTGATATCCAGGGTGTGTTTTGAAGTAAGGAGGTGGAATTATTAAGGAGAAGAAACAGAGATGGTCCTTGAATGCCATGCTGGGAAATGGGAACTACTCAGAACTGGGTGTGGTTTTACGTGGCACTGTTAAAGGATTCTTTTTTTTTTTTTTTTTTTTAAAGATTTTATTTATTTATTCATGAGAGACGGAGAAAGAGGCAGAGACACAGGCAGAGGGAGAAGCAGGCTCCCTGCAGGGAGCCCGATATGGGACACAATCCTGGGTCTCTGGGATCATGCCCTGAGCCAAAGGCAGGTGCTCAAACACTGAGCCATCCAGGGCCACCCCTGCCCCTAACCCCCCCAACCCCCCGTAAAGGATTCTAAGCAAGAAAAGAGCTTGATCTGCTTTCCCTTCGGAATGAGCACTTCGGTGACGGTGTGGAGGATGAATTAAGAGCAGAGCAAAGCCAGAGGAAGGGATATCTATTAACAGGCAATTAAAATAACTTAGATAATAAAATATGAGTCAAAACTCAGGCAGTAGAAGTAGGGATGGAGCGAGTGAGAGAAAGAGACAGAGAGAGAGATTCAAAAGATACTAAGAAGGAAGAGGATTTATGCTTTGAAGACCAATTGTATGTGTGCGGTAAAAAAGGGAAGGAGTCAAGGATGATTTCAGTTCTCTGCTTGGGTAATTGGTTATATGATTGGATCATTCATAATATTAATGAACAAGATGGAGGAGCAGACCTAAGGAAACTGATGATGAATGAATCTTCAGCTTTGTTGACTTTGAGGAACCAGTGCAAGTCTCAAATAGAGGTTCCAGTTAGCATTTGGATATATGGGTCTGGACAGCATGGAGCTAGCTGGACTGGAAACAAGTATTTTGGAGCCTTTAGCACATAGAAAGAGCTAAAACCTGGGGGATGGATGAGATCATCCAGGGATTGTTTGTAAAGGGCAAAGAGGAGAGTATCAATTATAGATTTTTAAGGCACCTGGCTTTTAAAGGATGATCATTTGAAGAGGAGTATATAAAACACTTTTGTGAAAACAAGCAACTAAGAAAGCAAGAAGAAAACAAAGAGAGGGTGAAATATGGGAGCAAGTGGAATAAATAATAGAGAGTGACCACTTGGAAGAAAAATTAGCAAAACAATTATAATTTTATTTAATGATTAAAAAATGAAGCGAACAAGTAAACCATCTGGAAATTTAGTCAGATAGCTTTTTCTTTGGGTAAATATTAGGATAGGAGTTAAAATGTTTTTGAAGTAAATTGCTTATTAATCTTGTTTTTGGCAATTCCTGTTGCTGCATCTGAACTGAAAATGAGTGAAGACTATTTAAAGTGCCCTATGGGACAGCAAATTTTAGCATTAGTGCTATCCAGCATATCTGCTTCAGTAGCTGAAGAAAAAGGGCAGTTGTAAAATTTACCGACGCAATGACTAAAGCCCAACATGGCTGTAGTAGTTTGCTAGGCTGCCGCAACAAAGCACCACAGACCAGGTGGCTTAAATAAGAGAAATCTATTTCCTTGAAAGACCTTCACTCCAAATACAGTCACATTTTGAGGCATTGAGCATTAGGACTGCAATGTATGCATTTTGGGGAGGCGCAATTCAGCCCATGACAATCCCAAAAACTCAATCTGCTAAGGAATTTTAATTCTATGTATTGAGAGGGAGGACCTTTTCTTACCTAGTCATGTTTCGAAAATTTCAAGTTTCAGAATGTGTTTATTTTGATCACAGGCCAATTTTGTTTTATTATTATCAATAAAGTAGATCACTATGTATGGTGAAAGGAGCACATTTCACTGATTCACTAGTGGGTGCTGTATAGTTGTCATTGTAAATCATGGAATGATTGCATGAGAGGTTAAGGACAGTCACGGATTCTTTGACACCCTTTGAGAGGTGTGTTTGGTGGTGGGGGTGTGGGGTGCCTCATGTCAATGTCCCATTCTTTTGAATCTGGTTGGGTTCTCTCTCTGCTTTGATCATCCTAGAAGTGATCCTGTTCTGGGCTTTAGCCTTGTGATACTGGCAGCTTCTATTCATGTCTCATGATACACTAGAGGACCCTAGAGGAGCCATGAGCTGTCAGATAAGAAGTTCACTACCCTGAGACTGCCATACTGGACAGGCGATGTATAGGTGATCTGGTCAATGGTCCTCTTTCAGACCCAGTTGTCAGACATAGGATATGTAAGGGTTTGGGATCCCTCATCTGCCAACTGAATGCCACTAAATGACCTTGGTGAACCCCACATAGACATAAATACTTGTAGAAATATTTTCTACAGCCTACTTCCCATCACTGCACTGTCTTCATGAAATAGACCTTCTATGTGTTCAAGACTTTGACGGCATAGTATCAGCTGAGAGATTTTTTTGTTTGTGATGTGAATTTTGGGGGGATGGTACTCTACTTTTTTGTTCAGGGCCACTGATAATCCTTAACTTGACATTGGGAGTTCAAAAGGAAATAAAGATTTGCTTCTTTGCAGAAATGCTGCACTGAGGAAAATGTATTATATTCAAGCAATATTCTGTGTAAACAGCTAATAAATCAGGGAAAAAAGGGAAAAAATGTTAACAGTAATTTAGCAGCAAATGGGGCATTTGACCTGCAGCTCCCAGATGAATTCTCAAACGACATGAATAATTTATTTTAGGAAGGTGAAATGATATGGGTTATGTAATCCTTGATGAGAAATTGCAGTCGTAATCGTGGAAATTGCTTCTACTTAGCAGGGTCACCAGCAGAGGAAGGAGCAGTCCCAGGATATCATTTTCCACCTTGAGAATCTTGGCCAAAGCAGTGCCTAAGTGCTTTCTGCCCAGCTGTGAGCCAGCTAGTGTAGCCGAAGTTAGCTTCATTTCCAGAGACCTCAAAAGCCCTTTGAATATCTAGCACCCAAATGGCCTCTGTGCTATTTTCTGAGAGATTGTGCTCCAATCACTGTTCCTCATCTTAGAGCTGCAGTTACATTTCCTAGATTTGCACAGATGCAAGGCTCTCCCAAAACTAGGATAAGCTGTCAAGTTGTAGGGCAGCTCGGTTGCTCCTTGGAATTAATGCCCTAAGGGACAAGCCCTCCATAGAGCATTCTGAAAGCTGACAGCTTAGTGTTGGCAGCTGAATTTTGACATTTCAGGCTATTATCAAAACTCTCTCTAACAGCTGAAACGGTGGGTATGTGACAGTTAAGCCTTCTGTGAGGCATGTTTATCTGGCAGGAAGAATGCTATCAGTGCCTTATTATTCTATTTCATTGTGCATTTCAGTGGCTTTCTGATAATCAACTAAAACTAGTGCATTGTTGAGATATCTAAAGTGACGGTGCAAATAAAGAGCCATGAGCCATGGAAAGAGGCGACCTTAGGATTTTAGCCTCGAGACCATGCTTAATTTAAAGATACTGCCTTCCCGCTTCAAAATACTTAGTTGGAAAAATTTACCACTGAATTTCTGAGAAATGTAAAAAACCTCACAAGATTTTACCTATTTGGTAGTCTCTGGAAAAGCTTACGCTTGGTCCTTCCCCTCAGGACTTAGAAGGATGTAATGAAACACCGTATTTCTTCCCAATCTGGAGCTGACACACTTAGATATGTTGGCGTCTGAAAACATATTGTATCAAAATAAGGAGCTGAAAGGTGAGGTTTTTAAAAAATTTCTTTAAATACAATGTGGTCCTTTTAATTTTAATTCCATTAAATACTGAAAAAAAAATCAATGTCTGACAGATGAAAAAGGGCAGAGTTAGAAGAGCCATTTCAAGAGTCAGAAAAGGAAGAGATGGGATTTTTTTTTTGATAGCAAAGGAGGAATAGTGATCCTGTATTTACTACCTATACACAGTATATATTTTTGTTAACAAAGAGAAAATGAAATTACATCAGTGATGATAAAAGAATATGGCTCTTTGTTTTTGGAAGACATGATTAAAAACGCACCCTCCTTATTTCTTTCTTAGAAAACCACACCTCACTCCCCCATGCTAACCATCAAGTCAACTCAGAGGCTTAAACTTGGTCCCAACTCCACTAGAACCCTCACCAAAAAAATGCAGCAAAGAATTCTATCTTATTTTTAATACTGGAAAAGCACAAGTTTAAATGTATCATTAAAGTGATTAACCCAGCCAAATCCCCCTGGTTGCCGCAAATTGAATGTGAAATTGTAGAAATCTTTGACGTCCTCTGATTCATGACCAAAAACTGAATTTGATAAAATAACTTTGATATGAGTCATTGGCCATATTTTCCATGTGTATATACAACACCAAACAGGCAGTCTATTCAGTAAATATAGCTTCTTGAAACAATTCTAAGTGAAAAAAATATATATTTAGTTGGACTTTTCTCAAAGTTTAAGTTTTATAGAGACACAGATTTTAAATCAATCAGGCCCCAGTCTGATTAATTAAATCAATTAAAATCAATTGATTTTAAAATCAATCACAGATTTTAAATCCATAGGTTGAGTTGTATGGTAGTTTTGCAGTGACATTAATAATAAATAATAGCAACACAGCATCTAGAACTTAAAAGAATGTGTATGATCTGCTAGGCATGGTTCTAAGCTGCACACACACATACCCCCCCTCACATATACGTATATATGTACATATATTATATATATATAAATGCTTATACATATGGATAATAGTTAATCTTCAAAACATCCTTGATGGATAGATGCTATTATTATCCCCATTTTTCAGAGAAAGAAATAGAGGCTCAAAGAGTTTAAATATTTTGTCCAGGGACACAGGTGTTAAGGTTAATATTTAAGTGGAGACCATCTGACTATGAAGCTTATGCTATTTATTTATCATTACATGATAGTGTCCTTTGGTTGAGTTTTCAGGACATCTACATGATGAAAAATATTCATTCAAAGTTTACCTGCAGCCCCCAAATCTCAAAATTCCTTAAGAGTTTCTTCTATATAAGTGAAGATGAATAACCACAATAGAAAAGATATTTTCAATGCTTCCAAATAAAAATGTCTGGAGGCAGAGCTGATAATGGAAAAATATTGATTGTGAGTTTTAAAGGTGAGGAACTTCAAGACTGATAACAGCCAAATTTATATCCTTAAAATTTCCCTCTCATATTTGCAAATTCCCCTTTCCACATTTGAAAAGCTGGTTTTTAGAAGTGATGACAGAAGTATTACAGAGTCAGCCCTAATGACAGCTGTTAGCTCAGATTAGTGCAAGTAAAAATTTCTCTCAGTTTCTGCTGCACATCTGTTATAGTTTTTTTTTTTTTTTTTAAATTTGTGGATAGTGGGCTGTAGGGTGTTGTACAGGAGCTTTTCCTATATATAAAATATTTTTTTGTACTTCCTTTTTTATGACTTTGCCTCATTTCCTGAAAGTTTTTCTGTTAATGCATTACAACCACTTGGCTTCAAGCAGACACCAAGGAGTAAATAAAAATATGAACGCTTCCCTCAAGTAAAATAGAGGTTTACTTGGACTTAAAAATATCTTAGCTTTATTTTTTTATATGTAAATGATTTTTTTCTATATCATTACATACCTCTGATTTTGTGTTTTATTACAGCTATTAATTGCAATATTAAGATAAACCAAGTTGGCGAAATGAGTTCTCTCTTTTTCCTGAGATTTCCGTTTGCTTTGGTCAGAAGATTATGTGGTCCTTTCCATAAAATCGATTTATTTCCAAAATAAATAATTTTGTCAGGAGTTTAAAAGCAAAAACAAAACAGAGAATAAGCTAATTGGGTGGCAAAAGTATAAGGCCTTTTGACTTCTTAATTTTGTCTTTGCCAAAAGGGTCTTAGTAAATGCTTTTGAAACAGTTGTGCATATATATATGGCTGAATATATTCAGCTCCTTATTTATATTTGTCACTATTGAGAAAGAATGGAGCTTTATTTGGAATTTTTACCAAAGGGGATGACTATGAATATTATCACCATCAGTCTCTTAATCTCTGATCAGGGCAGCTCTCACAGCGACAGCTGCAGTGGGCCTTCCACCTCCATGAGCTGTCTTGGGTCACATGTTCATATAGAGCCGGGGAATGACTGTAATAGAGGTAATGTTTTCAATGTTTCAGATACAAAAATGTCTGGAGGCAGAGCTGGTAATGGGATAATATTGATTTGTGAGTTGAAGCTCATCAGGTCCAATAATAGCCACCTTTACACCTGAAGAGCTTCCACAAAGTCTGGCTTCTGGCCAGTTCTGGCTGTACTGAGAAGGCTGCCATGAGAAATGAAAAGTCTATGGGTTTATACTCAGGTTCTAAAAGTTCTCAAATTCCATTCCATAGGGCTCCAGAGATTGAAATTTGTTTCTAGGAATCTGACCCTGAATCTCCTTATTGTCAAATTAGGAGTAATGCTATATATATATATATATATATATATATATATATATATATATATATTTCCCCAAGGACTAAAATGAGATGAACACCTAAAATTTTCTGAGTCTCTCAATAAATGTTGCTGGGTTTCTCTTAGTGAACATACCTATTTTTAGTTTGCTAGTAGCCTAACAGTAATTTCCATTTTTACAATGGTGATGAAAATAAAAAAGTAGATATTGACCAAGATCTATTTTTGTTGAGTCAAGAAAAATTTACATTTGGTAGGACTCTTTCTTGTAGAATTTGTAACATTTAGAGTCTTTCACAGTGTGGTCCATAGACCACCTGCGTCAGAAACACTGGGAGTATTTGGGAAAAAATCCGTTACCTTCCTCTATCCCTGTGGAAGGTACATAAGTGAACACGTATTTAAGATCCTCAGGATTTTTTTCCCTAAATTTTCAGAAACATTGCCTTACCATACCTAGATCTGTGTCTGTCTCATATATAGTGCTTTGTACTTACAAATCATTTTCATACTTAGGATGTTGTCTGATTCTCGGAGCAACCTTGTTAGATATAAGGAACATTTGATATCTCGTGTTTATAGATGAGGAAACTTGATCTAGAGAAGTGAAGTTTCTCACCCAAGGCTCAAAGACATTAAGAGGTAGACCTTAGGTCTCTGCATTCAGGGTTTCTTATCCCATTCTCTATACTACATCTCATCCATTCTCCTTCTACAATACAGGATGTTACCTGCAGATTGTTTGGGGCTGCAGGTGAGTCTTGCTACTGTACAACACCTATTCTATAATCAGTGGAGATATATCAAAAATTTTCAAGTAGTAAAATGACCTCGTGAAATCTGTGCTCTATGAAACAGCCTAGAGATTGATTTGGAGAGGAAAAAAAAAGGAAGTGAATTGGAAGACCCATGCTCCCTTTTCCTCATTGGCTGTGTAGGCTGGGTTACTTAAGCCAAAGTTCCCAAGTTGCATCTTAGAAGGCACTGGAAATGAACATTTTTTTTTTTTAAAAGACTTGGTTGTGAAACCCAGAAAATGGTACTTTATGGTACTTCCTGAGTTTTAGCATTATTCACATGAATATGGCTATCTCCTCTAGGTCGTGAACTCTGTGAATATAGCCATGTGTTATTCATCTTTGTATCCATAGAACGTAGTTTGGTGTTGACTATATGGTTTAATTTAAACATGTTTGTTGTTCGTGTCATAAACTTGAGTGAGAATAAAAAATTGTTTTACATTGTCAAAGATAAATTATTGTTTATATATGTAGCTTGTCTTTGTACTCTTAATAGATGCCAACATAAGGCCGTAGGTCTATTTACTCACTTGATCATCATAACCACCCTATTAGAAAAACCCCTTTTTGTACACATGAGAAGCACAGGGTGGTTAAGTAACAACCAAGGTCAGTTATTTGTCTAAGCCCTAGTCCTAGTGGGGTTGGGATTTGAAGTAGGTAGCTTGGTTCCAAAACCTCATCATGCCATATGAAATTCATAAGTGTATCATTATGTTTCAAATGCTTATCACTGTTGATATCGTATAATATTGGTATAAATTGGAGTTTAATAGGTGTACCATATGCTATGATAACAAACAGCACTAATATACCAGTGGCTTGACCCAATAAAAGTTTATTTCCTACTCCCTTAGAGTTTGATGTGGCTTAGATGACTTTCATCTGTGGCTCTCCTCCAAAAGATGACTCAGCGACCTGGGCTGCTTTCATCCTGTAGCTATGCCAGCTGGAACAGGTGTCTTCCAGGGTCAGCAGGCAGTCGAAGAGAAATGAAGGAGGCACATCAGCTCTTAATGTCTTGGTCTATCAGGTCACATGTTATATCCACACATATTTCATTGGACAGCAGTATTTACACAGTCCCGGTTAACTGGGGGTTATGCGGAACTAGGAAATGTAAAGGAGCATATGGATCTTTGGTGAGCACTAATAATTTCTCCCACAATAAAACAGGATGAAAAATACACAAAACTAAAATATGGGGAGGAACATGTTTTATTCTGGCCCTGGCTTGACTACAAATTGGTTCAATGCTCTTGATAATGTAATTTACCTGCTTTAACTGAGTTTCACCATGCATAAAATGGGTACAATGAGTGAGACCCAACCCATAGGATTGTTGAGAGGATTAAGTGAGATGATAGAGGTAATAACCACAGCACAGTGGTGGGTACACAGTAAGTGCTTAATACTTTTTAGTCATTGTAGAAGTCAGGGTTCTTCAGAAAAACAGGATCAATATGGATTATATAACAACATAGAATGTACATATATGTGGGTATGTGTGTGTGTATACACAGAGAGAAGAGAGAGAGATTGATTGATTTAGTATCAGGAATTGGTTCGTATAATAATGGAGGCCAGCAAGTCCAAATCTGTAATTTGAATTTGAAGGCCAGAAGCTGCTATAGAATCAGGAAAAGATGATATTCTAATTGGAAGGCCATGGAGCAGGATAATTCTCTCATATTAAGGGGTGGGTCAGCCTTTTATTCTATTTAGGCCTTCAACTGATTGGGTGAGGCCCATCGGCACTGGGGAGGCCAATCTGCTTTACTCAGATTATTGGTTTAAATGTTAATCTCATCCAAAAACACTCTCACAGAAACACCCAGAGTAATGTTTGACCAAAATACCTGGGTACCCAATGGCCCAGTGAAGTTGACACATAAAATTACGGCCATTATTATTATGATTATTAATTATTATTATTACTACTACTACTATTATTAGAGATAGTCTATGGTGAGGTTCCTTGGTGAGGTTTATTTTTTCTCACCCACTTTTATTTCTTTTTAAAAGGAATTGAAAATTCCTCTCAGGCTAGCAATAAATACTCAAACTCTATGACACCAATGAGCAGAGACAAGATTTTGGTGCTTAGGGAGAGCTGACCAAGTTGGTAGCTCTCTTACTAGACCACTGCCTCGTTTTTCCAGTTGGATTCTGGAAATACCACCGTGAACGATGAGCAGACAGTTCCTTTAAGAAGATACTGCCTGAAAGACTGAAAGCAAAATTGTCTTGTCTTTAGTCTTTTGCCCTTTCTCTTCCTCATTACCATGTCTGTAGTAATCATTTTGGTGTTATTTTTTATTTGTGCACTCCTTATAGCATTTAGTTCCGCTTTAGTTAGACTTTCACATTCCTATTAAAGCTCTTTGCTTCTATAATCCTCAGTCTCACATTTAGCAATGCCTTTATTGACACAGTCTCCAAACAATCAGCCAAGGCAAGGAGGAAGAAAAATCTGCCAAAACTGTTGGAGTTGTGCAAAGAAAGCAATCAGCTGATTGACTTAATTTCTCCCTTTTCAGCTGGTTGTCATCATAAAGACACAGATGAAGAGATATCCCAGAGCCAAGTTCATCTCCGCAATACATCGGAGAGACACAGAAAGCCTGGAAAGACATTGTGTTCTTGGTGCCCAGAAGTCTAGCAGACACAGGCTTTGTCAGAATGGTAGAGGAAATAAATCTCAGGCACATGGTGCTTTCCAGGAAAATGCCTTCTAATTTTTGGAAAATTCAACCAGAAAACTTCCTTTGAGAGAATTTATGCCAGCAATACATGGTCAAGCCAGTTAACCTGGAAGATAGAATCAACCAGTCAATTCATAATTATTATGAAGCAGTTGTTTGAATGAACAGAATGTCTGGCCAGTGAGTCCCTGAGCCCAGACAAGCAATATAGGTAATAAGGAAGGATTAATTGCTACAGTCTTGTTTCCTAGAGAGTCTCCCAAAGTACGTAGAACAACTTCGTCTATAGGTTGCTCAACTAGCATGGGTCTATCTGAAAGGAGACGTCAAAGTGCACATCTGGTTGTTTAAAGAGAAGCATCTACAATAAAGTAACCCAGAAGATTCTTGGTCTTATTTTTTAAATATTGGGAGATAAGTGTTTCCTGTTATTTTAAAATGAATTAAAAATGCAAATACTTTCCTCTGACACAAAAATAAAATAGCTTTGACATAATAGTGATATAAATCAAAGCACGTGTATTGACATATTTTGAGTTTGAAGCACAATGGGTGTTTGAAAAGTCTTGTCAAAGTTACAAAGTCATGTCCTTTTGCTTTTAATAGTAGCCAAGCTCTATTTCGTGTTTCATGATAATTATTATTGCAGGGACACAGAGCCAGAGATGCTCAAGTACCCACTTCTTGATTTGCACATTGACCTACCCTGTGCTTATTATGCCTCTAGTGCAGAGTAGCACATACTTCAACTGCAGGATATATAAAAATGTGAATCATATGCCAATCGTACACTATCTACTAGTTTTGTAGTTACTATGATTTAGCACAGAAAAGAGTCTTTAAAAACCTAAATGGAAAAGATTATTAGAATATGCAGATTTATTAATCTATCACTTAATTTCATCATATTCAGCAGGGGAGAAAATATGCCACTCCAAGCTATTTTCACTCTTTTCTATGTGGATGATCCTATGATACATTTTTTATAAAGTTCTATGAGGACTCAGATGTAGATTATAAAATCTCTCAGAAGTTTTCGTGTAAAGCCAGGTTAAATAAAGGAATATGCTGTTTCCACTACTCATAGCACTTCTGACATCAAACGTGTGGGTTCTCCACACCAAGCAATTCTCCAGTTCTCTGTGGACACTAACTAGATGTCTTGTAATCTACAATTTAATTCATCCTGACAATACCCAGAGTTTAGCACAGACCATACATATTCAGGGCTCAATCCCACATGGCTGCCCCTATTTGAGACAGCAGGCCGAGGTCCCAACTGTGCTCGTGGGACTTGTCCCTTATAGTTCTAACCAACTGGCTACCCTTTGGGGTTCCCACGCTCCCCCACCCCAGGTTCAGTCATTTGCTGTAACAACTCCTATAACTCAGAGGAACTCTTAATTACATTGATTGGTTTATAATGAAGAACACAAAGGTTTATTAGGTGGTAATAATAGACACACAGACTTAGGATTCAGTGACCCAGGCCCCAGCACATCCCTTTTCTTGAGGCAAAGGTAGGTCATGAAGTCCTTCCAAAGCATATGGACTAAAAATGAGGGAGTAGAGTGTTTTCCCAGAGGGAGACTGGCATATAGTGACCAGAAGAAGAGTAAAAGGATTCAGGGTGGCAAATCAGCTAGGTGTTCCCTGTACCTGAGGCTTATTTTTCTGCTGCCCTCACCACCCCCATTTATCTGGAAGTAGGTTCTTGTATTTTAGGCTATGACCTACATTTTCCACCTGCTTTAGTTTTATTTATGCTTTATGGGCTTCAAACATGAGGGCAGCCTGTAGTTCACAAATTGTAGTGCCTGGACTACCACACTGGTATCACCTGGGCATGTGCTGGAGTTGCAAACTCTTGGGCCCCACCCCAGACCTACCAAATCAGAATCCCCTGGAGGGTTTGCTGGCCTCCACCCCCAGAGTTTCTGATTCAGTAGGTCTCTGGGTTCCTCCATGTTATATTCTGTTCCAGTACTTTCTGTCTGGCCAAATGATAAGGGGTAAGACATGACCAGCAACCGTTCATCCTCTAGACAAGCAAGCCAACTAAGTATGTGCATGTATGTGTCCTCTTTCCTTCGTGTCTATCCCTAACTGGCCCAGGTCTGCATTTCTGTTCTTTTCCTCAGGCCACCGGACCTACTAGTGATACTTTGGGTGAGATTCCTTAGTGATGATGGCCAATAGCCCAGCAGATTCTGAGAATAACTCTTGTCTCTATGCCCCTACACTAGATTTGGGGTAGTTTCGTTTCCTGAGTGATTTTTTTCACTATAGTTTCTGAAGTTTTCTTTTTTTTTTTTTTTGGCGTGTGTGGTTGTTTCTGAGTTTACCATACATGTCTTCACTTGTGAGAATCAGCTTCAGATTTATACTAGCTTAATGCCAGTGACATAGAGAAACATTGCTCCTACACAGCTCTTTTTTTTTTTTAATTTTTATTTATTTATGATAGTCACAGAGAGAGAGAGAGAGGCAGAGACACAGGCAGAGGGAGAAGCAGGCTCCATGCACCGGGAGCCTGATGTGGGATTCGATCCCGGGTCTTCAGGATCACGCCCTGGGCCAAAGGCAGGCGCCAAACTGCTGTGCCACCCAGGGATCCCCTCCTACACAGCTCTAATCCATTTTCCCTTCTTCTGTGGTATTATTATTAGACATGTTATATCTACTATTATAGAACTGATAGTACCTTACCATCTGTAGTCTTTTCCTAAGCCCAATACAGCTTTGCCCCTACCCACCTCATTTCTGCTGTTACTGGAAAATATATTACACGTATGTTACATTTTCATAGTTTAGACCCTACATTACATTATATACATATTATTTTATGCAATTATTTTTTTTAAATTATTTATTAGAAATGAGAAAGTTGTGCATATATATATATATTTAATAATTATATAATTACCTTAATTGGTGGTCTTTGTTTTTTGTGTGCATGGATTTGAATTACTGACCTAGGTCACTTCCTTTCAACCTGAAGAATTTTCTTTGGTATTTCTTATAAGGTGGGTCTGCTAGAAATAAAATCTTTCAGTTTTTGTTTACTAGGGAAGTATTTTGCCTTTAGTTTTTGAAAAATAGCTTTGCTGGGTATAGGGTTCTTGACTGACAGTTATTTTTTAAAAATATTTTATTTATTGATTCATGAGAGAGACAGAGAGAGGCAGAGACACAGACAGAGTGAGAAAGCAGGCTTCATGCAGGGAGCCCGGCATAGGACCTGATCCCGGGTCTCCAGGATCACGCCCTAGGCTGAAAGCAGGCGCTAAACCACTGAGCCACCCAGGCTGCCCATTTTAAAAAATATATATAAATAAATTTATTGTCCCAGTGCCTTCTGGCTTACATTGTTTCTTCTGAAGTCAGCTGTTAATGTTACAGGGGTCCCCTTGTTAAGGACAGTGGTTTTCATTTTACTATTTTTACATTCTCCCCCTTGTCTTTAGCTTTCAGCATTTCTACTATGGTGTGTCTGCTTATGGATGTCTTTGCATTTATCCTACTTGAAGTTCAGTGACCTTCCAGAGTAAGTTACTGTTTTTCAGTAAATTCAGGAATATTTATGCCATTTTTCTTGAACCTTTTTTCTGCTCCTTTCTCTTCTGGTATTCCTTTTGTGCATGTATTGGTGCTTTTGATGATGTGCCACATTTCTCCGAGGCTCTTATTTTTATTCATTCTTTTTTCTCTCTGTTCTTTGACTTCCATCCCCTTTATTGATCTCTCTGGAGGTTCACCATTCTTCTATCAGCTCATACCAATTTTTGAGCCCCTCTAGTGAATTTTTCATATTAATTATTATACTTCCCAATTCCAGAATTTCCATTTGGGTTTTTTTTTTTTAAATAATCCTATCTTTATCGATGTTATCTCCTGATACAAATTGCCTTTACTTCTTTAACCATAGTTACCTTTAGTACTATGAACATACTGATAATGGCTATTTTGAGATTTTTTCTGTTAAATCTATCATCTAGTTGCTCTCACAGGCAGTTTGTGGTGCCTGCCTGCCTTTCCTCTGTGCATGGATCACACTTTCCTGTTTATTTGCTTGTCTCATAAGTGAGAAGATGCCAGAAATTTTGGATAATATGTTGTGGCAACTCTGGATACAGCTTCCGCCCAGGGGCTTGTTATTCTTACTCGCTTGTTTATTTTTTTAGTGCCTGGCCACTATTATTTTAGTAAAGTGTTTTTTCTACCAGCAGTGTTAAGCCTCTGATGTTGCTTGTCTGGAAGATCCAGCTTTGGTAGACCCACAGAGACCCTGAGAAGACACTGTTATTGGTAGGACTTTCTAGACCTGGAGACTCTTTCCCTGACCTCACAGAGCTGTTGAACTGCACTAATTGCCTGATGATTGCTCTTTTGTTTTCAACAATAACCTGGGGGGTGTAATCTAATCAAATTTTGGCTCCTTTGATGGAAGTTCCTAAGATCCTTGCTTGATGCTTGTTCTTATCCCAGGAGGGCTCCTCCTGGCTGCCCTATCCCCTGCTTCTGTCCTAGGCATCCTACAAATCTCCTCTCAATTGCCTTTCAGCACAACCTCCACTGTTCCTGAGAGAGCCTTAGCTTTGAGTTTCTCCATGCTCCATTGCAAATGAAATCAATTCCTTTGGGAAGAGATGTTTTCTTCTCTTCCAAAAAAAAAATCTACAAAGCAGGGGGCTCTAGAACTGGGGGCAGGGTAAGTAACAAGCTTCTGTCTATGTGACAACCCTGTTTGAGGAGCTCAGTGCCTGGTGGAATGTAGAGGCAGCAATGTGAGGTCTTCTTGGCTTGCCTCTCCTGGTGTGGAACTACTATCTCATGAGCTGGGGCGGGGGCAACCAGGGCTGTCTTGTTCTTGGCCTACTGTTCCCACAGTAGAGCCTCCACTCCTGAGAGCATTCCCAGTGGTCAGGTGAAAGAAGGGAGCCCCCATCTCCTGTAGGCACTCACTTGGCGTTTAGTCCTAGCATCGGGTACATGGGGCAGGATGAGAAATGCTGAAGCCCTGTTTCTGCAGGGAAGAAAGCTGTGTGACTGGAGCTGGGGGAAGAGGAGTCCTGTGTTATGGGCTGTGGCCACATGGAATGCAATCTTTGCCTGACAGAGCTCAGAGTGGGAGACAGGGAAGGATCTTGGTCTAGTCCCACAGGTTTTCACATTTCAGATTTTCTTGAACACATAGCTTATTTTCTATCTGCCCTTAGGACCATTTACAGAAGCTTTAAATGATTTTTAAAAAAAATAATTTTCACCAGGGGCACCGGGGTGGCTCAGTGGTTGAGTGTCTGCCTTGGGCTCAGGTCACGATCCTGGGTTTCTGGGATCCAGTCCCACAGCGGGCTTCTTGCAGGAAGCCTGCTTCTCCCTCTGATTATGTCTCTGCCTTTCTCTGTGCCTCTCATGAATAAATAAAATCTTTAAAAAAAATAATTTTCACCCATTTCACTGGTGTTGGGTCAATAGAGCGCCTACCCTCTGGTGTGCCAGCGGTCAGTCTCCCTCTACTAGATTGGAATCAGTGCCAGTTGTTTTCTAAATTATGCCTGAAGTTAATTGCTCTCTGCATACTGTGGAGTCTGTCTGGGTACAGCTGGGAGGGTCCCCCTCTTTCCAGGGCCAGATGTTTGGCCTTGTGCCACGCCTGACCTGACCTGATGGCTCGGACCTCCCCACCAGCTCCCTACTGCTGCGAGTGTTTTTCAGTGTCCTGAGCCCCATGGCGGGAAATGGTGCCAGCAGGGAGAAAAGGGAGCAAGAAAGCCAACTTCCTTTTGCAGTTTTGTCCAGCATCAGCCCAACCTTGTCACCTGAAGTCACCGTGGGCACCATCTCTCCCGTGTATGTGCTGACTTCTTATAGAGGGTGCACAGGTTTTCTTGTTCTTGCTTTCCCATAGCTGTGGGGAATTTTCTGTTCTTTCAATTAGTTCTTTGGAAATGGCTATTCAGGGTTGCAACCTGCCTAGGGTTGCAACTCTCCGAGAAAGAAAAATATTGACCTCAAAGCCAGAGCAGTCTTCATGCAAGCACAGCCTGTAGGTCCTGGGTATCTCAGAGGTACAGCTCACAGAATGCCTGGGCTCATGTCACAGGCCTACGTAACTAGTCATCTGCTCATGAAATTGGAGGTAGCCACTGTGTGTGTATTCAGGCCAGGTGAATTGGACGACTATAGACCCCCCACATTCTGCTAGGATGGAGGACAATGGGGAAATAGCCACAGTTTCTTCAGGTAGTTTATAGTCTAGGGGAGGAAACAAAAAAAATAAATAAATAAAAGTGGCAGTTAGAATGTCATGGGACGTTGGGACAGAAGAGGGAAGGCTCAGGTCATCTGTTGTAGCCATTGTTCCTTGAAACTGGCATATGAAAAGCAGGGCTGAGGCTCTTTTGTAGGGAATGGGAAGGAAGAAGCCTACAGATCCTTGTCTCCTCGGCCCTCTTTAAAGTTGAAAATGAGAAGAGACATGAAAGTGTACAGGAACTGTGTCCGGGTATGCTTGCTTTCTCTTTGATCATTTAATATAGGCAGAAAGGGAGAAGAAACATTTCTGTCATCACCAGGGCATGTTGGCGCGCTGGCAATGTGACAATCACCTAGCAAGGGAGAGTCTGCAGTCCAGAAAAATGCTCTCCTCGGCAATACCCAGGTGAGGAGCTAAGAGCCTCCACACAAGCTCCACTCAGCACGATGGGGGTGACTAAAGACTGAGTAGGGGTTACTCTTTGAGAAGTTTGAATGCCTCTACCCTTTGGGTTATGAAGGGGGGTTGATTCCCTGCCTTGAAGGGATTAAAAGGAGACCAGATTGGCCTCACAACAGAAAGACACTCTTCTTGTAGGGCTGGAATGCCTGGTGCTGTTACTAGAAGGAAGGAAAGGGTACATTTCCCTCTGGGTGGGACCGAGGACTTCCTCTTTGCCCCATCAGGTATTTTATGGCATTGAATTTGAGTAGCCGTAGGATGGAGCTGATGAGGAGGGGTCAGCTCTGCAGGTTTATCTTGAAGGGGGGAAGGAATGACAAAGACCACAAAACAGGTGGGAAGCAAGTCCTCACACGTTGGCAGAGACAGGGAAAGTGAGCAACGTCACAGCTCACTATGGCAGAGCTACCCGAGGCCAGAAGAGCAAGCCAGGCCATGGCCAGGTGTGGGTCTGTCTGGGCGTTCATGAAATGGGGCCACGAGCACACCTGGGCAGCTGGAGGAGAGATGGGCAGAGAGTCGGGCTATGGATGGCATCGCTCCACCTTTTCTCCCCTGGCTTCCATGTGTTTTAGGACATTCCAAGGTTAAGTCTGACACACTTCACAGGCTCAAAGTTGGTTGTGCCCCGTTCACAGTTGGGAATGCCCATGGTCCAGAATTGGTGGCCCACTCTCAGAGTGGTTAAGAGACCACCTCCATTCTACTTAGCTTTTGAACAACAGCTCCTAAGTGTCCTCTCTCCCTTTGATCTTAATCCCTAACCCCTCTACCCACACCGTTGCCAGGATGATCTTTCGGGAGTGCAAGCTGCCCATGTTCTTGCCCTACTCAGAGCCTTCACTGGCCTCTCAGTGCTTGTGGAATGACGCTCCTTACAGAGGACGTAATTGTCTTCTCGACCCGGCCTCTACTGGCCTCCCAACTACTAGCCATTTGTTCTCCCTTCGATGCACACACATGTAATGGCCTAGCAGTGGCAAAGTACATGCACACAATCTCCTGCTTCGTGCACCTTTTCTATTGTTTATATGTCTCTTTTTGCTTGGAATACCCACTTTTTAATCCCCCTCTCCTCCTTTTTTGGGCCAGACAAGTCTCCTCGTCCTTTTCAGACTACGTTATATGTTCTGTTCCAAGGACCCTGCACTTATCACCAATGGCACTCACCATCGTGTGTTACGGGCGTACTTCTCTCTTTCTCTCACGTATCAGTGAGCGTGTCCTGGCTATGTCTTATTTATATTCGTATCAGCTGGGGTGGGGCATAATCCTGGGACATAGTTGACACTCTAAAAATACTTGGTTGCATAAGTGACTCAAAGGATCCTTAACTGCCTCCTGAATAACTAATTCTAGACAGCATCTGTTTGGATTCTGACTGCAGTCTGGAAGCAATAGGTGCCTTCATTTAACCATGGGCACTAGTAATGCAGCATCCCGCAGCCCGCTAGGTTGAATGCACCTGAAAGCCTTAGGAAATCTTGTCACTGTGCATTTTATTATGTGACTACAACTTGAGCTGAATAGGGAGAAATGAAGCCTGGCCAGCACTGAGCATCCTGCCAGGAATAGAATAGAAGGGCCGCTGCGGTCAGTGAAACTAAAGGTTACCATGGTGTCGTCAGGGAGTGTTTTCAAAGGGTAGTGCCCTGAATGTCTCATCCCACCCAGCCTCTGCTTCATGCCGCTGCATGGAGAAGCCTTTGGCTTTCAGTATCCTCAGAGGAAGGCAGCATAGGCCTCCTCTCCTAAACCTGTCCCTGCAGAAAGCTGCGTACCCGTGAGTCCCTCGGCAGGATAGTGAATGTGCTCTCAGCCCCTCCTGGGTGCTCAGGAAATGTCATCTGATCCTGAGTGTGGCACCTAGGTGACACTACAAGAGCCGAAAGCACCACAGGTGGTCCTCCCTGTCGCATTCCTTAGCCTAGCACATCCTGGGTGTCTCACCGCAGTATCGCCAGTGATGACTTCCCTTCCTTCCTCCAAACTGAGGGTCACCTCACTCACTGGTAGGTCAGAGGTGTCCACTGAATAATAAACTGTGTTCCTATGCAAGTGGATGATGTTAGGTTTTTGACCCCAGGGGACCCTGAGGGGCCAAGTGAGGCTGCAACAGAGGAGAGAGAATGCAGTGTGCTTCTAGGAGGTGACTGCCACTCACATGGCTGCAGAAGGAAAGTCCATTTCCTTTCCTACTTGGTGGGAGATATTTTTTTTTAATCTCCCTATAATGAGGTCCTTGAATACCATGTGATTTAAAAAAACAACAACAACCCAGAAAAACCCAACTTTCATTTTGAGTGTAAACCTGTGGGAATGAAGATGATCTCACAATCTGCAATAAAAAGGTCATCTCTTGATCTTGGCCATATCCCAGCTAAGCACATTGAGGATGTCATTGGCGGTGATGGAAAGCCTGGAGTGCCTGCAGCCTCCTCGCTGTGATTTAGTGAGGGGAGTGACTGAGGGTATTTTTGTCAGAGGAACTGGTTCTCTGCTTAGCCTCAATATTTCATAAAAAGCTCGTTGCAGCAAAATTTTCATTTGGCAGCATCTGCTGGGCTATCATCTTGATAACTTCACAGTAAGTAACAGGGACACTTCAAGGTCAAATGAAAGTCAACCGGACAGGCCTATTTAGTTAGGGAGCTTCTGTTCAGCCCCCTTATATTTTTAAAAAAGAATTTTGTTCTTTTCTATAAAGGTGCAGACAAAGCCTGTAACCAGTGTTTGTGGGACAGGTTGGGCATCTTGGAATCATAGGACAAGCAAAAAAAGCTTGAGTTTTAAGAGATGAAGGATATGGTAGGGAAATCTCTGGAATGATCTCAGTTGATTCTGAAACTGTTGATCTCGAGCAAGTCCTGCAAACTGTAGATCTCAGTTTCCTTAATGACAGGTTTCTGGGATGCCCTTAGAAAGAATTTCCAAAATGTTGCAAAATACTGAATCATACTGGGGGCGGGGGGGGGAAAGGGTGTGTGTGTGTGTGTGTGTGTTTTCTCTACGTACTTAAGTAATAGAGTAACGGCAATTTCTTAAGTGAATAGACTGAATGGATTGGGGGGTCACAAGGAGGCTGCCAAGGTCGGGAAAGGGGGCCTAGGGGACGGAGGGTCAAGAGAAGTTGGGCCTACTTGCATTTGTAGCTGAGAGCGCAGGATGCCTTCACTAGAACCGTTTTAGAAGTTAGGAGATGACATGTGGCCTGTGTAACATGGTGGCCAGAGGGCAGATGTCAAAGACAGTGGGCCTGAAACGAACAAGAAACATGTCCTTCTGAGCCAGTCTTGGGAAGAAGTTAGGTATTCACTTTGAGAATAACATGAGCATTTGGGTCTGGAATGCGGAACCCAGAGCCCACAAAAAGGTCTTAGGGTAATTTGATCAGTATTTCCGTAAAGAACACCAAAGCCACAGATTCTGTTCCTGGCAGGGCAGAAAATGCATCATAAGGGAAGACAACACATTTCAAGGGATAGTGGCTTGGCCTGGAGGGGCTCGGGGACTTCCTGGACAGCAGTTAGGAGCAATGATGAACACCACCCCAAGCTTCTGGGAACCCTGCCTGAGCCAGCTCCGCATGGTGTGCTGGTGTTTGCACCCCTGCTCCCTGCTCTCCCTCTGCAGCCTCTCCTCCCAACCCTGTTGGGTGAGGTTCTTGTGACTCTTTCTTGCCCCCCACCCTTGGAGCACTGACTGGAGGAGACATTCTGTGGAAACACTGTTTTTCCGGCTCCATCATCTTCTAGGGTATCCCAGCTGCATTTCCAGAGGAACAGCACCTTTCTGGCCTTACTGTTTTGAAATATTTCTAGAATTTGTAGTCATAATTCCTCGTCTATAAGGTGGTATCTTTTTTAGCTTCTCGAAGGTGATATTGGTAACCACTGTGAGAAGGACTCCTCAGGGGCACACCCCGGTGGCAAAGCCTTGGGCTCAGGGCTTGATTCCAGGTTCCTGGGATCGAATCCCATATTGGGCTCCCTGCAGGGAGCCTGCTTCTCTCTTGCCTGTGTCTCTGCCTCTCATGAATAAATAAATGACATCTTTTTTAAAAAAATACTTGCTCAATGCATCTGTGGCCCTGGGCCTTGCCTCCTTTGGCCTAGGGATGAAGGGAGTGTGAGGGTGGGTGAGGAGGAGAGCAAAAGCAGGTTCTAGATGACTCTCTGTGAGTTCCCTGGTTAAAGCCTGTGTCTACACTGGTAATATTGGGGGACTTTCTGTGGGAGATATTGCTGGGGAAGTCAGGAGCAGTTTTCCGATTGACATGACCCTGGGCCACATTAGGTAACAGGCTTACTTTGCAGCTCCAGGTTCAGTGAGAGAGACGCCATGCAGGACCTCCCTCAGTTCAAGTTTCTTGGGCTGGACTGCGTTGGTTAGGTTGGGTAGACAGTGCAGCCCTGGGGGAGAGAAGGGGACACCTCCTTGACCTCGGGCTAGGCTCTTTCCTTGGGATGCCATTGTTGCTGGAGAGAAATGGGGCCCTTCTATAGTTCATGGGTTGGTTGGCCGACTGACTTACAAACAAACTCTGTTCCATTACTTGTTTTTATAAATAAAGCTTTATTAGAACACAGCCTAGTTCTGTGTTGTCTGTGGATGTTTTTACACTAAAAGCACAGAGTTGAATGGTTGCAGCAGAGACTGTGGAATCTGTAAAGGCTGAAATCATCACCATTTGGTCCTCCAGAAAAAAATTCACTTAATTTTGCTATTGCTTTTTGCAGGTCATCTGCTCTTTGGTGTCCTGTTGTGTCAGTAGACTGGGTGTAGGGGTACAGTGGTTCCAAAAATGTTCCTGCTTGGGATTTGTTGTTCTTTCCCCAGTTCTTAGGTGTAGGCTCTTTAAATAATGTCTCTTCCCCATCTCTTCTCTGCTCTTGAAACTCTGGTCAGATTTATGTGATAGTCTTTCATTCTGTTCTCCATCTATCTTAATGCTCCCTCCTTCTTGTTTGCCATCTCTCAGGATCTCCGCTCCATGGCCTGGATAGTTCTCCAGATCTCTGAGTCACTGTTTCTTCTTTTGTGTTTCATCAGATGTTAAACGCATCATTGAATTTTTAATTTCATTATCACATTCTCCTTTTCACATTTAGAAGTACTGTTTGGTTCTTCTTCCAATATGGCTGGACGTCTTATTCATATTTAAATATCTATTTTACTTCTTTAAACATATCAAGCATACTTACTTTAAATTCCACACTGCTAATTCTAGTGTTTGAAGCTATCGTAGATCTGTTTCAGCTGTTTTATCCTCATTGGCTCTCAAGCTGCTTAGTTACTTGAAAGTTTTATGATTATCTCTAATGGTGAGATCTTTTGGATTTTTTTTTTATGAAAAACTCTTTGAGCATTTTTATTTGTTGTACAGAGTATATAGCATATACTTTTTTGTTATATATATATACAGCCAGGGAGAGTTGTTCTAAACCAGGTTATCCATACCAGCAATTCTAGAGCTTTCCACATGTTGGAGGTTATTGAGCACTTGCCTGGATCATTAATAAAGCTAATTCTTTTATGTAAAATTGCCTATAGTTTCCTAGAATTTCTTCATGCTTTTGATTTGATTCTTGAAGAGAGGAAAGTGAATCTTTTTTTCTTCAGTACCAATAAGTTTCTATTTATTCCTTGTATTTCCCAGGGTAAAGAGAGAAGGGATAAGGGTCAGCATGTGTGTTCTAAAACAATAGTGAGTGGGAAAGGAAAGGAAGTACGTGGCATAGCAAAATCAACCATCAAATAAACACTCCTCAGAGATGGAGTCACTAAAGCTCAAGGGGCCTCAGTCCCCTGCAGTTCAGAAATGAGAGCAAAGGATCAGGGAAAGAACAGATAGGTACCGTCTTTCCTACCCTCCGCCCCCAAAATTCAAGATTTGACACAGAGCTTTAGTTTCTAGCAGTAAACACGCTCTCCTATTATTATTGTGGCCCTTTTGACATAAACTTCTCACACTGGCATAAAGGTTTCTGAGTGACTTGGATATACATTCAGCTTCCCTTTTTTGGTCTCCCAACCCTATTTTTTACATGGAAGGGCCCCCTCATTGCTTCTGCTTCTCTCTGCCCTGAGATTAGAGATGAAAGTAGGTTCGATCCATCCAAATACAGGTGTATTAGTCTGCATCACTTCAAGGAATAGTCTTGTCACAGCAGATTAAGAACAAGGGATGGAGTGTTCTTAGCTTTTTCAGGATTTAAATGTGTATGTATGAGGGCTTTTCTTGAGGGGCATAGAAGTGGAGTTAGGGTAGGAGTCCAATTTTTAGGACAGAAGATCTGGCCCAAAATACAAAATGGGGGAAGGAGAACACAAAAGAAAGGATGATTCAAGACCCCCCCCCCCACGCTTCAAGAGGGGTCGCTAAACTATGTTCTGGATTCTTTTTCTGGTGCAGGACCTTTTGTTAAAGATCTTTGGCTCTTTTTTTCTCAGTACAAAAGGAAGTTTATAAATAATAAAACACCAAAAGAACATGTAGAAGGCCAACACATCATATTTACACAAACCAGGTCTCCTAGCAGTCACTTAATCAGTTATTCATGAAGTCCTACAAAGCCCAGAGAAAAACAATAACTAGAGGGGGGCAGCGACTGGAGGAGACAGGAACCCAGGATCAGACACACATCACATGATGCATTTTGTTGAATTTGCCCCATGAGGAAAGTGAACCTTATGATCTCACTGGGGTCTACGCTGATATGATAAAGAGCTGAGAACCGTTTCCTATCTAGAAGTTCTGTTTGGTTGTTTTTCAAATCCACCTTGTTCAAATTCTCTTACTTGTGACATCCTTCAGAATTGAATGTAAATCTGCATCATTTTACTTTTTAAGTTATTTCAGGTGATTATTCCTTCCTCTTTATGAAATTTCTCCTGATCTCATGAGGCAGATGACATCTGATACCCACCTTCTGTTTTCCCTTGTTCCTGAAATCCCCCCTTATAATGATCATTTCCATTCATTCACTGAAGACTCTGGCTCTGTCTCATGGTCTTTTGTTCCATTTGTAGTTCTGACCTCATCTTGGCTGACTTCGAAATATTCTCAGATTCTTTTACTTCTCCATCTTCAGAATAACCTTCTCAACCCCTGTACCTCACAGCCTACTGCCATAGTCACAGTAAACTTCTCCGTCCTGGAAATCATATACCTAGACAGTCCTCTTCTCATAATCTCCTGTCTGTTTAAGTCCCTCACTAAGTTGTTCTAATATATCAAATCTTTGACTCCACTGAGATCTCTCTTCTGTTTATCATCTGCTTTCAGTGTTTCAAACATATCCTCTATTTTTAATTCTTTCCTCATCCAGTTCATATAATTCAAGACTTCAGACATTCTTTACTAATTCTCTAAGCTGACTTACCACATCTTTCTATTCTTAGTTGGCAAGACCCCAGTCCTGGCTCCTTTTCTCTACACCCATACCTCAGCTGATGAATGTTCCTGAAGAAATATCCTGATTTCTACATTGGTAATGGTTGACAAGAGTACTTGGACAAATTTTGAGAACAACCAAAAATACTAGGCACAATATTAAAAACATCTCTTTTGAACACTGCAGAAATTTATAAGATATTAAAGAATTACCAGACCAAAATTTAAGGAAAACCAAAAACTCAGATGTAAGCTGTTCACCCGTCACTTGGCCCAGAAGGCATTCTAATGTTAGGGAAAATTGCACTTTGTTTTTGTTGGCCTCCTTGGTAAGAGATTATTATTTAAGGCCCAGGGCCAATGCAAGTGGAGAATCTGATAAGAGACTCTCTTTGCATTAAGCCATTATCACAAAGGATTGGGAAGGGTGAATCAGAAAGAAACTGCTGGAAAGTTTGCCTTGAAATTACTCATACAAGAAGAAAAAAGGAAAGGAAGAAAACTTTTGAAAAGCTGTAGCCATAAGCCAAACTTTTTGTACATTTGCAGACTAATTTCACATCTTCTGAGGGGTCTAGGGAAACTGCAAGAGAAAAATTTGTTTTTACATAGTTCTACACTGGTAGTGCCCTCCAGGCATAAGTAAATTCAGGTACTCTTTGGAGGTAGGTAACTTAGTACTAAGCTTCAAGGAATCCCTGTAAATATTTTTCAGAGAAAGTGAAAAGCATAGAGTCATAAATAAAATCATGTAAGGTAACAGAATATTATGAGGGGGAAACATTAGGAATAACAGAAGAGCAGGTCTATGAAAGCTCTACAAATTGGAATCCATGGACACAAATTGTAAATATTGATGCTTATTCTCTTTAACAAAATAATGGCAAACACAGGAAACTCTAAAACTTTATGTCACCGAGTTGAAAAAGAGCCAAGTAAAACTTCTAAAAATGAAAACCAAAAAATAATCCAGATTAAATTCTGTGTCTGGATTTAACAGCACATTATCCTCAGAATTAATGGGAAGATGAGTGAAAATATATATGAGAAGAAAATATACAGAATAAATAACAAAGAGACAAAGTTACAGGAAAGGAGACATTAAAGATCATAAAGGAAGGTCTAAGGTATGTTTAATTTGAGGAGAGAGAAAATAAGGGCAGGGGCAATATTTCAAGAAATAATGACTGAGAATTTTGCAGAACTGATGAAATACACCAATGCACAGATTCAAAAGCCAGTCAAGGGTTGTGGGGACCATAAGGGAAGAATGGTAACTAGACTTCTGGCACAGTTCATTTCTGATGTACGTTCAACATACATTGAATTTTAATTTTGTGCTCCTGACACATAGAATGTTAATTACAAATTTTATCTCAATTAAAAAATCAGATCTTAAGCAGAATAAATCTGACCCGCATACCTATACCCTTTACAATAAACTACAGGACACCAAAGAAAAAGAAAAAAAAATTCAAAGAAAAAAAAAAGCCAGAGAAAAATGTCAGAATACTTTTAAAAGAACAGCAGTTAGGCTGATTGCTGACTTCTCTGTGCTGTCTTTGAAAGCCAGAAGTTAGTGGAATGGTATCTCCAATTGTCGGAAGAAAATATCTGCCAAATTAGAATTATACACCCTTAGAAAAAAAAAAAAAAAACTTTAAAAAGTAAAAGTGAAATAAGATCATTTTAAGACAAGCAAAAATGTGGGAGTGTTTGCACCAGATACCATCACTGAAGAAAATTCTAAAGAAGGATGAGCTCAAATGAAGGCCTAGAATGAAAGAAGGGAGAGTAAATAAAATGGTAAACATTTGGGTAATTTTAAGTGAACTCTTACTGGTAAAATACCAACCATGGATTATGAAGTTACAATGCACTGTGAAATGCATGTTAATAATGATGGATGCTGAGTGAGGAAACTCCGTGAAAGCATTTATGGTCTTGTACTATCTGGAAGGAGGATAAAGGTATTGATAAACTTTAGAAATATTTGTTCAAAAAAAATTTGTTCAATTTTCTGTATATTTTAATTCACAATAAAGTCAAAACAATTTTAAAAAATTTTTTATTTAATTTTTTATTTTTTCAAACCGATTTTGTAATCCAGTGAGACGGTCTGCTATAAGTTATGTCTCCAACTTTAGTCAGCAGGACTTTCAGTGCTTCCTGGCATATCCTGTCTGGTTCCCACAGTCGCGTCCCTAACATTCTCTGTAGGAATGCTTTCACATATTCTCCAGGGCCCTACTCTCCCTTGCTCCCAACCTTTCTCCTCCTCAGCACCATAACCTTACCTCCTAACTCACAGAGCATAGAACAGCCATGGGATGAGAGCTTCCTCAACTCACTGCCACAAAAACTAAAGGTTTCTTATCGCCAGAATCATTACTCCTTTCCTGATTTTTCTCCTGGTCAAAGGACTGAGCTGTCCCTTCTCCAGTCAAAGACCAATTCCTCGGTTTCTTCTCAGGGATTTTATTTTCTCTATCCTGTTGCTCATCTATACATCTCTCTCTTTGCTGGACCCTTAATCTTAGTATTTAAACATGTCGAGTTTAAATCCTACGTATCTTAAATGATGTGTGCCTACATGAGTGTGTACATGTGCACACACACACACGTCCCTTTAGGCCCCAAAGTTCCCTTCTAAACTAAATAACATACTATCTCCTTCTTTTTCATAGCTAAACTTCCTGAAAGCATTGTTTTTACTCTCTGTTTCCTCACTTCCTACTCAATCTGCTAGAATAGCAGTTTTCAAACATTTTGATCTCAGGACTTCTTTTAGACTCTTGAAAATTCACAAGGACCTCAAATAGCTCTTGTTTAGGTGGGTAGCCACAAGGTATTACCTATTCTGAGTTGCTTAACTTCTCTTTCCAGATGGATAAATACTCTGTCCTCTTTATTTTTACCTAGAGTGAACGCGGAGTAGAATTTTGTGTCTTACTAAACTTGGAATCCCTGGTACCTGACTCAGAACTTGTTACTTTGGGGTTATTATTAACTCCATCTGGTTATTTTCCTGATCTCTCAAATTCTTTGTTGGTAAATATGAAAGAGTTGATGAGTATTTTTGCTGAGTTTCTTTCTTAGGTGCTTTGTGCAGATTTAAAACAATGTGAAAGAATAGTTTATGACACAGGAGTGCAAAACCAAACCACCCCACTCCTCAGAATACATGAAAAAGACCACAAAAAAAAAAAAAAAAGAAATAAAAAGAAAAACCAGATCCAATTTCACACTCCAGCTGAATTCTGTCCTATATCTGAGAAAATCGCCCCAGGTGTCCACAATGGAGCTTCTGCTTGAGATTCTAATATGCTAAAGATGATTTCTCAGGAGATGTTATTTTTCTGAAAAGTGACTGAGAAACAGCTTTGTCAACAGCAAATTAAAATAAGGCTGAGATACGATATTATTATTCTGGCCACACGGAGTGGTTTTACACCATCTCTAGGAAAAGAAAGAGATGAATGTCCAGGAATAAAGCCAGGTTGATCAGGTCAGTACACTAACTGCAAGTGAGTTTATATTGGTTTGGCTCTAAGACGGGCTGCCCCTTGGTGGTGGTGGTGGTGGTGGTGGTTTGTAACTTGGAGAACCTCAAAGTCTTTAAAAATAATATGTAAGACAAAAATGACTCACCGCAAACTCCATGGTATGTGTGAATAGTGCTGTAGCCAGCTTCTGGTGTTATTTTGCACATAATGTTTGAGCTATAGCTGGGTAGGCTTCTGCAGGCCCTGAGGAGTGGGGTGTGTGTGTGTGTATGTGTGTGTGGTCTTTGATGGGAAAGAGGAGTGAAAGGCCGTGGTGGGAGGGGGGAGAGGGGAACAGGTAGGGGCAAAGCTGGGAAGTATATCTGAATGGGCCTTGCAGATTTAGTATCCAGGGCATCTTGGGAGACAATTAACCACATTGTATTTATGTGGTATACATGGGCTGGAATGTAGCTGGTGGTAGTGCCTCAGTAAATACGGATTTGGTGCTGAATACTACCCAAGAGGTTGCCTGCTTTAAAAAAATAAAATTAAATGTAAAGGATGGTTTCATCCTTCCTGAATACTCTTAGTACAAAAAAAACCCCAAAAACAATAACAAAAAAAACAAAAAAAAAAAATAGAATTTGCTCCCTGAGTCCAGTGTTAAATCTGAAATGTGGTCTGAGGCGAAGAGAACCAGATTCCCTGCAAAGCCTTAAGTGAGCCCTTTGTGCTTGCCAGCTTTCATTGAGTACACGGGTTGCCCTAGTGATGAATGTCCTGCTTTGTGTGGTCTCAGCATTTTTTTCTGGAGAGGCTGTTTTTAATGAGAAGGTGAATAGAGGGGGCTTCTTTTGAAACCAGGATAAGAGGAGGGCCACTTCTGAAAATGCAAGCATAATGGTGCCATTCCTTATCACCGAGAGCTGACAGTCCCCAGAGACTGCCTGCCTCCCCTCCCGCCCCCCCCCCCCCCCCCCCCCCCCCCACACCCTTCTCTTCTCTTCTTTTGGCTAATTGCTGTTTTGGTTTGGCCTAGGGTCTCAATCCCTGGAATCTTCTTTTGGAAGTGAAGAGTAACCAACCAATCAGATCCCGCTTTGTCCCCCTGGCCTCCCGTTCCTTCCTGCAGAAAGGGAATGTACTCCTGGTGTTTCAGGGAAGGACACACCCAGGCTCCTTTCTCCTACCTATTTTAAAATGCTGCACTTTTTCAGATTTACCCACGCGCTGAGAATTCTGCTTCAGCCTGTCTGAACACCCTTTCTCCTTCAGGATCCATTATGCGGGGCAGGAGTGGGAGGAAACCATATAATTGCCATATTTTAGGACTCGCTTGGGGCTAGCTTTGATTGAACACACACAGCAAACTCTTGATTATCCATGCTAATGGAAGGAATAGTAATTCCGACCATACCCAGGGTTTCTGACTTTGAAATATGTTATGGGATTTTTGGTTTTTTTCTTTTTTGCAAGTGGTAGCAGGTGGCTTACTTAGAATGATAGCGAAATGACTTTTGTGTTGCCAATGTTTTTGGTAGGCAAAAGGGTGAGAGGCGCCATTCTCGCTCCTGCCCCCACCCCACAAACTCACCTTGCACGGACTCCTATGGCCTTCAGATTACAGGATCCTTTTTATTGTCCCCCCTTTTCTTAACTAAATGAACTCTCAGGAAATGCGTGAATGGGGAAGGTTTACCTGACAGGTAACTAGTACAAGGAACATACTGTCCGATATTTAAATAGGAGTTATCTCCAAAGCTAAGGAAACAAAACTTCCTAATATTTCTCCAATATTTAATAATTCCACAAATAGGGTAAGCTCCACTCTGGTTGGTATTGATGGTGATTATTATTCTTGTTTTGACGGTATGCATTCTTATTTGTTTTGTTTACTAGCATTTATGATAGTGCCGGGAATACAATAAGGCACTTATTGCATTTTTGTGGATCACAAGAAAAACCTGGTAATTTTCAAAATACTTCTTCATATACCTTTCTTGGAATTCCTATCGCTCTTCTAGAATACAGGTCTCAGAGTTGTTGTGATGCTTGAGATAACTAATTCTTGGTTTAGTCCCCCCTTTGTACATAGTCAACTGCCTAATTCATTGCAAATTTTCAATGGAACATAGGATGATGGAAGGGTTGGGTTTTTGTTTTTATTTTCATGGATGGTCTTGTTGAACTTTTACTACTTTGTTGATTTGTCAGGCAAACTTGTCATCATCTTTCTGGAGACAGCTCTCTTTTGGAGCTACGTGGCGCAGTGGCATGCTGCTCACAGGCCATTCCTACCCTGGACCCGATCCATCACAGTGTGTCCCTGCGCAGAGTGACCCCAGCTGTGCCTCACTCCAGCCTGTTCTGCTTAATAAACACAGTTAACCAAGAGGTCTTTTTCAGCCTTGCACCATGTGAGTTGAAAAGAAACCAGAAAGGAAGGGTCAACATGGACTCGAACCCCTTTTCCTGGAGGATCCTCGCAAAGGAAGCTGAGATGACTGTGGAGCATGGAGGTGGACGGCTCCTGAGTCCACCTGGAGGAGGTGGGACGTGGCCTGGGATTAGAACTTTCTTCATGCCTGTGCTGAGCTGGGGATGTGGGTGGATGGTTGGTGGTAGAGCCAAACCAGGGCTAAGCCTGGCTCTGCCACTTACGAGCTCTACAGGTGCAGCAACTGCTTTACATCCTCTGGGCCTCATCTTTAGAATGCTGATAACAGTTGTATCCCTTTTATGGTGAGAATACATCTTGAAAAGTTTGCAGAGGGCCGAACCTCATGCCTGGTGCACACACAATTGTCAGACACTAGGAGGGATGATCCTCGAGCACCTATTGTGAGCCGGGAACTATGCTGGGTGCCTTTGGCAGGCTCTGTAGTGTCATCCCTCCTTATATCAACCCATTCTTCTGGGTAAGAAAACTGAGGCTCCCAGAAGCTCAATAACATGCTTAGTAACATGTAGCTTAGTAGTTACACAGCCATCCAGGTGCTGGAAAATCTGAACCTGTGTCTGGCTCTTCGTATACACTGTGGCCTCCATGGGGTTGGAGCCAAACAGGTTGAATCCATTCCCCAGTCATGACTCTCAATAATAAATAGCCCACCTCAGATTATGGGGGAGAGAAAATGCAAGAGCATTTATCAAGGCAGAGATGAGGTACCTCTGGTCAGTTTTCTTCTTTGGTGTTCCCTGGAGTGTGTACTTGGGCCTCGACCCGGGGGCTTGGCAGGGCACAGCTCGGCAACACTTCCTGGCTGAAGTTTTCCCTCCCCAGCCTCCCTGGGCTTGCTGTTGGTCCATACCACGACCTCCACGAAGATGTGATCGTGGCCTGAAGGTCTGTGTGAATCTGTCTGACACTTCCTCCCAGGGTTGGCATGAGGTCTCTCAGAGAAGGGACTTGGCTTTGGTCACCGCTGGCCCTTCCGCAGGTGGCATGGGAGGGACACAAGACATATTTGAGCCGATTTCCAAATGAAGAAGTCCATCTCTTGTGGGCAGGGTGTAGTCCTGGGATGCATGCGTGGTACACGGGCCACCACAGGGGCCCAGACTTTCAGTGACAGATAGAGGGGAGGGTTTGGGGAGTAACAGGGGCCCGGGTGCTCTCTCGTAGGCCCGCGTTGTGCCCTTTTGATGTCAGGAGGGAGCTGTCCTGATTCTTTTGCCAGGGAGTGAGGCCATGAGGTGCAGCCTGTGGCTAAATGTGTCCCAGCTCAGCTGCTGCTTCATCCTCATTAGCTCCACTTCAGAGCCGGCCAGAGGGAAAGATTAATTTAGTGACCAGGCTTAATAAATAGATGCTTCTGGTCTTCCATTTCATGCATTGCTCTCAGAGGCGACGAGCTCATTGAAGTGCCAGTTTCAAGATGTCAAGGGCAAGCAGCTGGGCTTGGGGGTGTGGGGGTGGAGCGCAGAGATATTTCTGCCGGGCCTTTGTTCCTCAGCCCAAACTGCAATCACCAAAACTGCAGCGACGACAGGAAAAGCCTCCAGTATCCATTTCCTGTGCAGCCCCCAAAACCACATTTCTGAGCTGGATTGCCTCGGTGAGGCATGGCCACCTATGTGCCTCCCCAAGCACATCCAGCCACCCTGGCCTAAGTGGAGTTGTCAGAACATTTTGATTCTCATCATCATATACAGTTTTTTTTTTTGGGTCCCTGCCTGGCATCTGACGTAGACATCTATAATCTTTTCCCACTGGAGAGCGTTGGCAAAGAGTTTCCATCTTGGAGGAAGAGGCTTGTTTCCGGGCAGCCATCTCCAGAGAAAATTGAGTGTGAGGCCCTAGATGGTAAACAACCTCGCCTCCCCCAGGGCCTGAGGTGACCTGAATAAGTTCCAGAGTGAGTCCACGATAGCGGCGTGATCGTTACAGAGTGTGTGCGGGCCCGTGTGTGTGTGTGTGCAATTGTGATGTATAATTAATACAGAGCTAAAATTAAACTCCTGCGTGAGAAGACTGGCAGGCTGAAGAGGCTGAGGCACGGCGGCCTCTCAGAGGCGGCTTGTGTGAGCACACACCGGCTTGCGGGGCTCCTCTTCTCAGTGGAATGTGTGCCATGGCTTGTCCCTTTGTGTTTGTGCTTGAGTAATGAGGATTTTGCAGCTTGCACAATCCCCGTCTCCCCTGGCCCCAGGAAGAAACCTTTGTTTCCTTAAATCTAGTCCCCTAACCACTTAATAACTCATTCCTCTCAAGTGGGGAGACTCCCAGAAGGACATAGACATCCCTCTGGCCTTTGCTGGCCCTGACCTAGTCGCAACTCCATGAGGCTGTGTGGAGCCTGAGAGGACTTCCAGCTCTTGCTCACAAACGCTACTTGCGGCCCCGCCACCCCCCTTGTGACCTTGATGACAGGTGACTGGTGGTTGCAATCGTTGCCCTTGATTCTTAGTGAAAGTTTGGATTCCTGGAGCAGCTGTTGGTTGGAACAAACGTCCAGGTAACTGAGCTTAGTTTGCAAACCCAGGCCTCACTTTTGCCTCCGTGTGATTTGTGCTAAGGGTTCATTACTGAAGAATTGAGAGAAAAGATGGTTTCACTTCTCTTCTTCTTCCCTAATGGGCTGTTTGAAACCCACTGACAGCCTTGAACTAAACAAGCAGCTGGCAAGACATGGCTTCTCATTCCCACTTTACTGTTGTCCACACACAGACCCTCTGTTCCTCCTCTGAGCCGAATGCTCATTTCCTGCCAAAGGTCGTACCAGTTCTTTGTGTCATTGCTAGTTGTTGCTGTTCCCCACTTGGCCATGATCTTATTTCTTATTAGTGTGAATAACCTTTGGCTCCTGGTTTCCAGGGAAGTTTTCTAGTAAACTCCCTGAGCATCTTCTGGCAAGCTGGGGTGCAGGCTAGTAGCCACAGCATTCTCACATCCTCCTCCCAGACTTCCCTTAAGGGGAGGGGGGAAGGGGCAAAGAGACCCAATTAATTCTCTTCTGTGTCAGCAGCAGCAAGTTCTAGAAGCGATTTTCAAACTCTCTTGCTTTTGTCACTGTGATCTTGAGCAAGCTGTGAAATAACTCTGAACCCTGAGCTACTCATTTGTAAATGGGGAGACAGAAGCAAAGTGTAACTCCCTGCATGGAGCGTTGGCCGAGCACCCAACACCGCTGAAAATCCTCAGTTTATTTTCTCTTTTATGTCCTTGCTGACGTAGGAAGCCCAGCGCTGAGGTTTCAAAAATAACGCATCCTGGAATTGATCAATCAGAGCGTATTTTTTTCAACTGATGGGAAAGTTCACTTGACAAAATTGGTTTGAATCCTACATCCGGTCGGATGGTATTAAGCTGTGAATGTTGATGAGAGAATTCTCCGTGTGGTTTCATGAAAGCAAATGTTCTGGAAAGGGCCCAAGAACTTCTTGAAGAATTTCACGTGGCAGTAATAGAAAATAAAGTCCTGAAAACAGTATCACAAAATAACACTGTCTGCTAAATGTGCTGATTATATTTTTCAGCTCACCTGTGATATTTAGAAAACAAAGTAAGGAGTGATCATGGGGCCCAGCGTGTCTACAAAAGCAGACTTAGGATGACAGTCTAGGTGGAGCAAAGGGCTAGAGTTCATTTTGAAATTCTGTTTTATGTAGGAAGCCTGGTGGTTTTATCCAGGCTTGTCACGGATGCCTTTGATGCTGATGGAGATGTGGGGCTTCCCTCAGAGCTGCACTTGCATAGCCAGCCCAATGCCCTTAGCTTTGGGGGTACTGATAGCCACCGTGGTAGGGCTGCAATTCATTTTTGCCACCAGTGTGCCTAAATTCCATCCAAGATATATTTAGGGCTTCTGTTTTAAGTTTAATTTGTTTAAAACATAGTGTTAAGATTAGACATGTGAAGAATCCCAATGTTGCCAATTTCACTCACCACTAATTCCTAGACTTGGAACGATTTTTCTCTTTGCAGAAACAAGGTGTTTGAAAAAGTAGTTGAGAATTGCAAATGTGGTATCAGAGCTGTGCACGTGCTGTGATTTCTTTCCTAAGACACGATATGTTTGCAGGATCTGTGATGTTTGCTCTCTTTAAGCTTGAATGTTTAAATAAGGGTTGTTTTTTTTTTTCTTTTTAACTCTCTGTTGAAGAGACAGTCAAATTATAGTATTTTCCATACTTTAGGAAAGGTAGTATCAGCATTTCCAAGGGGCAGTAATGTTCATCGGGGAATAAAAGTAGGTCTTGCCTGTAGGTGGAATACCTATATGATTTGATTCGAGGTCACTCTGTCCCCCAAACCTCTTCCTCTGGTTACCCACAGTGGCTGAAACCCTAAGATACCTCACATCTTTGGGTAAAATCACTACAATGAAAATGCAACCCTAGAGAAGTTGCAATGTCTACACTGATTTTGCAGATTCGAATTTATAAGTCTTGTCTCTATGTGCTTATCCTGGGAACTAAGTCTACTTTTAACTTTATGGATCAAGCAGCCAAGCTGTGTATAGACCAGAAGGGCTGACGGCACAGACTATCCTCCGGTGTAATATGCTTCTTAATTGTATTTCTTTAGTCATCCAATGATATTAATCAAGCAATACTCTGTAAAAGTGGGAGATCTCAATACCAACACTTGAGTGTGACTTGTATTTTTTTACACTCGATATCAGCTGTTAAACTTCTTTGTTGATCACTATTTCTCTTGATTTCTGTGTGAAAGTGGTTGTTCCCCAAGGGCCTTAAGTTTTAGAGGAAGCCACGTTCGGAGGCCTTTGCACGGGAGGTGGTGGGAGTAGTTGGGAGGCTGAGGTCTTTGACAGGATTTCCCCCCCCTCCCCCGCCAGCTTACAGAGGAAGCAATACAGAAAGGGTGGGAAGTAACTAGGAAAGAGGGGAAGAACGATTCACCAGGACTTTGCCAGGATCTAGGGACCATGTTTAGTGCTTCCTCTTTCATTATTTTGTTGCTGCTGGACCGTGTGTGATACATTTCCTCGCCCGTGTTCTTTGAGGCTGTCATGTCTTAAACCATTTATATCCTCAGACGTCTTTCTCAAGTTGACAGTCAGACACTGGATTCATTATGACACTTTCTTTGGATTTCCATGAAAGCAATGCCTGAGACCAGGACTTGGGCATAGGCAGTTTATTTTGGAGATGATCTCAGGCAACATGGAAGGAATGAGGGGAGAGCCAGTGTAAAGGTTGAGGGCATTGCTCTGGTCAACAGGGGCTCGATTCTGCTGAGACTTGGCGAGACATGTGCAGAATGCTTCTGAGACGCATCTGTGTGAGGGTAGGAGGCTAGGGCTTCCACCCACTGTCTCTCACATCTCAGTGGCTGAGGACTTCCCTGGGGTGTTAACTCCCCTGCACATCTGGACTGGACCGTGCCTGTGCATGGGCCGTATGGGCACCCGCAGTGTCAGAGAAGGCCATGATCAAAGCAGTAAGACGTGCAGATGATGGTGGGCAGGGAGTGCGGGAGAGGCCTTGACCTACTGCCCGCTGAGCGTTCGTCTGAGCATTGACTTACTGCCCGCTGCAACTGTCCTAACATCAGAGGGAACTGTGATGCAGGTACCTAAGGCGTCCAGTAATGCTGCTTCTGGTTCATTCATCACTCTTTTTGTCCATCTATCCATCTCCAAAAAGATGACCACCCATCTCTTTGACTAAACACACTTATTTAGTGCTCATCCTATCCCAGCCATGAGCTAGGCCCTAGGGATATAATAGGAAAGCAAGGCATGATCCTTAGCTTTAGGGAGCACGTTTTTTATTAAGGGCACAAGAGTTCATAAAAATTAGCAGGAGTCAATAAAAGATTCTATAAGAGGGACCCCTGGATGGCTCAGCGGTTGGGCATCTGCCTTTGGCTCAGGTCATGATCCCCAGATCCGTGATCGAGTCCTGCATCAGGCTCCCCACATGGAGCTTGCTTCTCTCTCTGCTTGTGTCTCTGCTTCTCTGTCTCTCATGAATAAATAAATAAAATCTTTAAAAAAAGAAAGATTCTGTAAGAATGACAAGCATGGACATTTAGTCTTGGAAGCTTCTTCTATTAGAAGCAAAACACGAAGGTGGTTTCGGAAGCCTGGAGAGTAGCCCATTGGACTTCATTTTGACTGGCTTTATGGTGCTCAATAAAACTTAGCTAAATTGGTTGGGACTCTCAGTTTTACCCGGTGAAATTTAGTCTTGAGCAATTTCCACCAAACTACTTGGTACATGTTAGAATTAGTTTTCTGCCACAATATAAATATTTGCTAGAAAAATTTCTGGTTGATGAGGATAGCGTTTCCACCCCATGTCCATCTTCTCTCAAGTGCCATTTTCTTTTGTGGCTCTACACACGTCGTTGCTGAAAAACCAACAATCCTGTGAGTGAGATGCCTTGCATATTGCCGATTGTTGAACTTCCAGGCAACTGTGGATAAATAGATGCCAAAGAGAAAACCCTTCGAGGAGGCAGGAGGCAGGAGGCAGGAGGCAGGGATTAATTAGGGGCTGCAAGCTGTTTGTGATTAACAAGGTTCAATAGGTTTCTTGCTGTGTGAGTGGATTTCTTAGGTTTTCCTGGGTTGGGTCTAAACATGAAATGATTTGGGCTGCCGATGTCCTGTTGAGAATGCTCAGGTGTGCTCCCCTACAGCGCGGCCTCAGATGGAGCCTGTTTAGCATCACTTGCTGCTGAGAGTGGGTTAAACTTACATCTGAGGTGTCACTTTCTGCCCACTGTGGGAAATTCTTCCCAAATGGTCCTTGGCTGGCAGCCTGCCCCTGCTGCAATCAATGCAGTGTAGTCCTTTGAATCTGGGCACGAGGCCAGCATAGCAGGAGCATAATTCTCATGTGGCAGCGAAAGACGGACATGGGGGGGCTGCGCAGCATTATCCCCATCTCACGTGGAAACTCTGAAATGGCAGGATTGTACTGAAGAATGGACATAAGTGCTAGTGACCTCCCCCCTTGTCTTCAAATAGAAAGAAGATTCCCTGGGTATATGTGGAGAAATTCATTTACCTTTTTAAAAATGCAAAGTTCCCACAGTGTGGGAACTACTGCCAGCTGGGATGGTGGCGAACAAGACGGAGAAGGTACGTGCTTTCCTGGAGGTTACACTCTTCTGGGGGAATTGTGAAAGAAACAATAAATTAAAAAATAATAATAATAAGGGGATCTCTGGGTGGCCCAGGCATGACCCTGGAGTCCCAGGAGTCCCAGGATCGAGTCCCACATCGGGCTCCCTGCATGGAGCCTGCTCCTCCCTCTGCCTGTGTCTCTGCCTCCGTGTCTCTCATGAATAAATAAATAAAATCTTTAAAAAATAAATAAACAAAAAGCAAATGACCGGGTAGGTGCTGTGGGGAGAAGTAAAGCCAGCTGAGGTAATAGGGAGTTCCTTGGTGGGGGGTTCTGAAGATGGGCAGGGATGGAAAGTTGAATCCATTTAGTGGAGCCACAGAATAGTTGTAGGTGAAAGTCTAGGTGGTAATGGATGGCCTGTGTGGGTGACAATGATGTGACCGTGATGGGAAGGTAGTGAGTCATCAGGATTTTCAATAGGGTGTGAAGAGCAAAGGGAACAAGCAAGTGCTACTTGAGGCTTGGGAGCACGAGCCCCTGAGAGGCCCCAAAGTCCTGGGGTGTCGCCAGCAGGAGAGGCAGGTCCACTTGCTGGTAGGAGGCCGGGGTGAACCTCTTTGCATACGAGGCACAGCGCTGTGTAGGCTGGGACCCTAGACGGAGATGGTGGCTCTCCCTGGGCAACTGGGTGAAGCTCTCTAATTTCAGGACTATGAACCCCCTTTGCACAGTCTGTCATCATCCTCTCCTCAAGGGATCTATTCTCATAGCACCTGCTGCATCTATGGCTTTATCCCGGAGGGAGGATTCATGAGCCAAGACATGCGTGATTTTTCCATTCTATATATATACCTGCTATGAACTGCAGACTGGTAAGCCAATTTTCTGGCTCCTTCCATGGTAGAGCGGGATGCAAAGTGTGCAATATGGTTATTCAAGAAACATTTTATTAACATCTGACATTTTCCCCTTTCGCATATTTCTGTTCAAACGGCCTCTCCTTAGGCCATTGTTACCATCCTGTTTAAAATAAAAAGCCACTTCCGTCCTAACCATCCACTCTCTTGTCTTTATTTTATTTTATTTTTTTTACTTTTACTTTTTTGGGATTTGCCTTTTCAATTTTACACTGCCTTTTTGAATCGGATGCTTAACTCATTATTCTTCCATTTTCTTGAATTTAAGATGGGTCGTGGATTCCCCTCGAATGACATCATCTGTATTCCATGAGTTCTGAAATACTATTTTTTTCAGAAGTTGTTCAATTCTAAATTATTTCCCAAATTCCGTTATAATTCAGTTTTCGAGCCACAGATTATATTTATTTAACATGTGTTTTAAGATTTTTCAAACATGCAGGATTTGGGGATGATTTTGTTGCTGATATCTCGTTTCATGGCAGGATAAGAGGATGAGGTCTATATTATGCTAATGCTCTGGTGTGTGTTGAGTTTTGTTCAGTTGTATTTAACTTGATCAGTCTTTGTGAATGTTACATACATCGTTAAAAAGAATACACATTCTCTAACAGTGCTAGATTTTATATATACATTTTAGATTACCCTTGTTAATGTGATATTGAAATCTTCTATATTCTCAAGAGTTTTTATTCACTTGATTTCTATGTTCCTGAGGGTGGTTTAGGAAGTTCCGTCATTACAGTTTTGTATCTTTTCATTTCTCTTGGAAGTGTTTCTCTCATATTTGTTATTATGAATTTTCAAGCTATGTTGTTAGGTGCTTAGAAGTTCAGGATTATTTTATTTATAGTAAATGTCATCTCTCGTTATGAAATGCTTCTCCTTATCCCTGTAACATTTCTTTGAAAAAAGCCTAGATATTCAAAACGCAACCTCACTTTCATGAAGTCTACTCTTAGAAAATATTTCTTCATAACTTGAGTTTTGGGGGAACGTAGGGTTAGGTGTTTCTCTTGTTATCATATACAGCTTGATTTTTCATAAGCTCATATAATAGTTTCAGTTTCATTGCCAGCTTTATCACAATTCCTTTGCTTGGATTGTTCTGCCGTCATAAATTTTGCTTTTTAGTTATCTCACTTTTTTCTTGCTCTCCATTTTTTTCTTTTATATTTTTATTAGATTAATCAAGTTCTCTTTACACCTCTCTTCTACATTTGCAAAAATGCACCCTATTTGTAATCTCTAAGAGTTTGTCCCCATCTTTTAAAGCTGGATTCTTAATAAAATGTAAGCCTAACCAAACTATCTGGCAAACTCTGTCCTAATGTTGATTACTTCCTCCTATATTCAAGGCTCATGTTGCTTGGTTACTTTTGTTCTGTTTTTGTGCAAATTTGGCTTCTCTATGAAACAAAAGTCAAGGCAGGATTAGATATGCAAGAGAGTAATCGGAAGAAATGAAGGATAAAGAGGGAGAGAGCAAGAAGAGACAGAAAGTCTTCAAACCTCATGCACAGCTGACAACCGTGAAAGGAGAGAAGGAAGGAAGGATTCAGTAGCAAGAACCTTAGGCTTGAATATAGTTCTGGAGAGGCTTTGAGGAGTTCCTGAGCAAAAATTTCCCATTTGAGGAATTTCATGTTGTGCAAGAAAGGCCTGGCTCTCATACCCTGGAGACTAGGCCTCAGAGAGAACAAAGTGATATATCCAGAGGCTCAGTACCTGGGGCTAGTGATGAACTATGCTCTCTTCAACAGGGTATCTCTCTCTTTTTTTTTTTTTAAAGATTTTATTTATTTATTCACTAGAGACATACACACGCAGAGACAGAGACTTAGGCAGAGGGAGAAGCACGCTCCCTGTGGGGAGCCTGATGCGGGACTTGATCCCAAGACCCTGGGATCACGACCTGAGCCAAAGGCAGATGCTCAACCACTGAGCCACCCAGGAACAGAGTATCTTGAAGGGCATTCTGAGTGGCACACCTTCATGGGAACATTGAACAAATGTTCCCAGATCATTTTTCTACTCTGCTAATTCTCTCTTTAGTTCTGCTTAGTTAACAACAATGGCTGTTGTTAACCTAGCCATTGAATTTTTACTCTCAATGGTTAACATTTTCATTTTTAGGTGTTCTACTTGTGTTTTTTTTTTTTCCCCTCAAATCTGTCAAGTTTCCTTTTTTTTCTCAGTATCTTAGTATTTTCTTATAGCACCTATACCTTTTTTAAATCTCTTGCGTTATTTTAATTATATTTATTTTATAATCTCTTCTGTCTGCCTTGCACTCATCCTGGATAGTTTCCTAATACGTGTCATAACTTGAAAGCTCATCTTCTGTTGGTGTCGTTCTTTCTTGAGGGAATCTAGGGCAGACCGATTTCCTGCTGCCTGATTCTTCTGAGAGATTTTGGCTCATGACATATTTACCTGAATTATCATTTTGAAAATTCTGACTCTACCCAAGTAGAACTCCAAAGTCATATGTGGTACAGTGCTGGGCATTTGGCTTCTTATGGGATTATTTCTTTCTCCTGCTTATGGCAGAACCATGAGGGAACAGGCTTTTCTGTAGTTTTCAATGACAGATGGGTTGAGTTTTTCTAGTCCCTCTTCTGAGGACGCAGCTCTTTTAGGTTCTCAGGTTTATGCAACGTTAAGCTCCAGATTGTGCTTCACATGGACCTGAGTTCTTTTCTCTTGCCCCTGTGTGTGCATTAAAATTAAGGCCCCTAGCATCAAGTCCTAGTTCTAGGTTCCACTACTTCCCAAGCCTCATCACAGTGTCAGCTTACAGTTTTATTATCTTGCTTTTTTCAGTTCCACCTTTGTTTCTTGCATTTGGGGATAGGTATTACTTCCACACAAACTTAACCATAATTTTAAAAGAATAGTTACTTTTTATATGATCTTTTTGAGTCTTTGTAGAATGACATTGTTTATGCTATTCCATTTCTCTGGGTTGCTATCCTAGACACGTATCTCTCTCACCTGCCTTAATTTTCCTATTAGTACTTACTACTCTGTCACAGGGTGAATTCTCCAGAAGCAGTTGCTAAAGTAGAGTGTGGGGTACAAATTGTTGATTAAACATTAGTCAATGAAAGGAAACAGGGAGTGGAGTTGGGCACAGGAAGGTCATTTAACCTGCAGTGTGAGCCTGAAGTCTCAGCCAGCCCTGTGGGGAGCTCTGGGGTGCACACTGCTTATGAGAAGGGGGCCCCTACTGAGCCAAGATGTCTGGGCTTCTCTGCTCCCCTCCCCCACTTAGTTACCAGATACAGACTTCTTGGGAAAAGGTATGGTTTTGAGGAAGGTGGCTCTCTGCCACTCAAGTGGGTCCTGAAAGAGGTGACAGCTGGTCACCTGAACTTATACTGTTTAGTCATTTCTCTATCGGTTTTTAATTTCTTCACCAAAGAATGGAAGCTCAGTGTACAAGGCTGAGCTGGGCCTGGCAGAAATGAAAAGCTGGTATTTGTGGGCTGAGGGAAATTAGTTGGGATTAGTGAAGTGGGCCTAGACTTTGATGTGTCTTGAAGAGTAGGAGGAGGGTTTGCATTTATTGGCTAGTGCAATAGTCTTCTGTTGCTGTCATAACACATGATCACACACTCCCTGGCTTCCAACAGCACAAACTTATTATCTTATGGCTCTCTAGGTCAGAAGTCTGGTTCCTCTGCCCTGGGTCTCACAAGACTGAAATCAAGTTGTTAGCTTGGTGGAAGCTTTGGGGGAGAATCTGTTTCCAAACTCATTCAGGTTGTTGGCAGAGCTCATTTTCTTGTGGACATAGGTCTGAGGTCTCTTTCCTTGCTGGCTGTCAGCTGGTGGCTTCTCTAAGCTCCTTTGGGCCCCAGGCATCCTGGTCACCTTGCTCTTCTTTCTGAGCTGTTAACGGTGAGTCAAGTCCTTCTCATGTTTTGAATCTCTCTGACTTTCTCTTCTGCATTTCTTCTGTTTCCAGCCTGAGAAACTCCTCTGTTTTTAAGAGCTCATGTGATTGGATGTAGCCTACCAGGACAATCCAGGATAATCTCCCCATTTTCAAATCTGTAGCCTTAATTACATATGCAAAGTCTTTTTGTCACATGTGACATGTGATCTGTGACATGTCACAGATACCTGGTGTGGACAACTTAGGGAGACATTATGCTGCCTACCATTGCTGAGGAGCAGAGATTATGGAAATTCCTGACATAATGAAAGTGATATTTTAGGAAGATTTCTCTGCAGTGAGGTAGAGAATGGCGAGGGCTAGGGAGACTAGAGGAGGGTGCTACTCTAATAGAAAATGAAAGCGTGAGAGCATGGACATGGGCAATGAGTAAGAATGAGAAAGATGTGGACTTCAATTAAAGTGTTTAGGAATACCTAACCAGATTTGCTGGCAGATACAGAGGGTGGAAGAGCGTAGTACGTTGCATGAGATACTGCATTTGAAAGGAGATGAGTCTGGTTGAGGAGTTTGGGTTCAGTATTATCACCCTAGTGTGAGGCTGCATAATCCAGGTCATCAGAGGCTTACCACAACTTACCCTGTGACACAGTGGCAGGATTACATGGAGCAGACCCTATATACATACATTTCTTTTCATTTTGAAACTAAAGTCATTCCAGAATGACTAAAAGCAGTCATTCTAGAAACTCTGAGAATGGACAATAAGATACCAATTATCTATCCAGATAGAGAGTAACATGCAAATCATCCAGAATAAGTTTCTAAGTCCTAAATGACCTATCTGGCTGGAGAGCTTGTTCTGTAACTGTAGGCAACGTATCTTCTATAGCGTGTTTTTCTTAGGATGATGTTAAAAGAAATTTGTATTCTCTCAGTAAGTCAATTGGTGCCGGAGGAATTTCCTTTGGAAGCATGTTGAAGGGAAATCCGCTTAAATACTAATTGTTCAGGAAAATAGCATATGTAGAGATAATTAAGGAATCACTACATTTTTTATTCTTCTTGTACAGATGGTAGAAACAAAGATGAGTCATTGAAGGGCTTAAGGGGAGTGTATATAGGTAGTATCTTAGTTGTCACCTGATTTCACCAGTGAATTCCCAGTAGAACTAAGAAAAAAATACATTGAACAAGTGGTATCCCAAAACAGAGAGGTCATGTTTCTTTGTTTTCAGCACTGAATTCTTCAGAGTATCTGGAGTGAGTTGGTTTTTGGCAGCCTGCATGACCAGCAATTCTTCTTTTAAACCTGCGGGCCTTAACCTTCAGGTCACTCAAGTTCATGTTGTAGAAAGGACAGAGAGATGTATTTTGAATTAAAGAATGGCTAGCCACAGGGCAGGAAACATTGGGAGGAGAGAGAATGGATTGACCAAGGTGTTTAACTGTACAGAAATGGCATACTTTTCAATATTTGGTGGATTTGCTCTGTTTCATTCACTGTGCTTCTTTTGCTCATCAGCAAATGTCAATTTTTATCCTATCCAGAGAGAAGGCAGCGTTGTCCCCATTAGGCTGTATAGAACAGGTTGTATGATTCCTAAAATGATACCACTGAGCAACTTTGGCTGAAATTTTGGGCAGAAATAGCTTGTTTGGTGAGTGAGAGGCAAGAGTTTGGAAAAGTGGGAGGAAAGAGAGAAGGGGCAGTGCCAATGTTCCAGGTGAGGTGTCTTAGAAACAGCAGTAGGGGATGGGGTATTGACTGGCAAAGGCTGGGCATGACTCAGGGGCCTGAACCTGGGGTCCCCGCGGCTGTTGAGAGATCCACCATCCTTCTGACAGACCTACGCATGATGTTGTAGTGGTTGGGCAGATGTGTGCCTTTCCTGGGAGCTCTCATTAGAATTCTAAAGGTTTAGGACCAGGGGGTCCAGAAGGGAGATTAAAGAAGCAAAGTAAATGCAAAAGGAAGTAAATACTATCTGGAACAGCTCCTAAAGCAATCCCTAGTAGGACAAGGGCATGGGATGAAAAGGAAGAACTTTTTTAAAAACATCTCCTCTTTTCTGAGAATATCAAAATAGAGAGATAGTGAGTTCTCAGGGCTGTGGGGAGAAGGGATGTTTTATATTGAACATCACTGGAGCAAAAGGCTGTAGAAGAATATGAGCCTTATTCACGTATTTTTTGGAAATGTGTCAGGAAGAAGGAGAGCATCTCCGTATGCCAAACTGCAACCAAAATAGATCATCTGAGTGAAGGAAATATTATTAAGGGAGTTGGCTTGCCTATTGACATTTATTTAACTCTTTTAGAAGAAAGTATACATTGGCAAGAGCTTTTGGGGAAAAAATGTATCTTATTTCCAACTATAAGAAAAGGCAACCGATTCAAAGCCAAGGAGTATTCTTGGACTGAACTTTTGTAGTGCCTTAATTTAGCCAGCTGGCGAAATGCTTTTTTTTTTTTCCAAGTATAAAATTATTTAAACTTTCCAAAGGAAAGTGTTTCATTTTGGTTTTAAATCTGGACTTTATTGTAAAGTTGTCCTGCTGTGAGTTTGCCAAAGTAACCTCCATTTTTCATGATGTGAATATATTTAAGAGAGGCTTTCATGTGGATAAAGGAGGTATGCTTGTCCCTATATACTTAGCAAATAGTGCTATCTTAGCAAGTAGTGAGGGGACTTTTGACAAAGATATGAATGACAGTGCCCTAGATCTATATAAATCATCAGGGATCTAACTCAAAAATTTAATGTTGAGTTAAAAAGCAAGTGGCAGAAGGATATGTATAGTGTGTTATTTCTGGATAAGTATGAAAAATTTGAAAAAATTATGTATATTGTGCTACTGGTTGCCTGGTATGGGGGAGTTGCCTGTAGGGCAGAGAATAAAGAGAAATGAGAAATGAGGTTGATGGTTGTCAAAGAGAACTTTAGTCCTTCCCTTCCTTTCCCTTCCCTTCCCTTCCCTTCCCTTCCCTTCCCTTCCCTTCCCTTCCCTTCCCTTCCCTTCCCTTCCCTCCCTCCCTCCCTCCCTCCCTGCCTCCCTCCCCTCCTTCTTTCCTTAAAAGAGTACAAGCACAAGTTGCCTGTGCAGTTTTATTTTAAATTATCCACACAGGGAAAATATTGGAACAGTTGATTCAGTATTAAAAGTTACTAATTCTGAGAGTTGATGGTAGGAACATGTGTTGTTTTTTTCTGTGTTTTAGGGGCAAAAGATCATTTACTAAAAATCTATATGTATCAGTATCTCTATCCATCTATGTATCCATATCAACGTTCAGTGTTTTTAAAACACCCGTGTTAATTGTGGCACATCTGGTTTCCTTACCAGGTATTCCTTAGAAACAAACAGGTGAAGAAAAGAATGAGAAAAAAGAATCGAATTCATATTCCATGTTCCATAACCGAGGTAAAAATGAGATGGAAACTCTTAGGACAGATGATTCAAAGTGAGAAAATAAAACACGTAAGGGGCACATGGTATAGAAGAAAAAGGGGAGAGAATATGAGCAAAGGGAGTAACTGGGGACAGTTGAAAGCTTATACATATTATAAAGTGAGTTAATTATGTTCAGAGTCAGTCAAGCCAAGTTGGTCAATATCTTGTAAGCCAAATCATGCGAAACCTGTGAATTTTAAAATTTTAAATAAGTGTCATAAGATCTATTAGGCTGAAATGTGGAGAGAATGAGTGTGTAACATCCGAGCCACCTGATGCATGTGTGTCATAATTTGAATAAAACATTCTTCTGTGCCTGTGTTTTCTGTGAAGTGAGGTCCTCGAGAGTCTTCTTGGGGTTGAAAGAAGCCTTCTTGAGGCTTAAGTCACCATCAACACATGTTCCTACCTCTCCTTCTAAGAGAGTGTGGGACCCACCCACAGAAGCTTTGACCTACGAGCATAGACGTCAGCCTTACAAGGACGTCTCAGACGCTCCTTTCTGGTTAGAAGGCAGTTAGTTTTTGTCTGGAAAGTTCCCCTCTAGCAACACATAGACCAAAGCAAAACTAATAATAGGATAGTGTGGCCGTGAAGACATGGCCTCTGCCACTGATTATACTGGTCTGTAGTCTCACACTGTCCTGGGGCTTGTAAGTGAAGGTTGTGTAAATGAAGTCACATCCAGGGCGGCAGGGGATTACGTGTTGGGTCACGTTTTATTCTTTGGATTCGTATCCCTGTGCTCTTCCTCTCTCTGCCAGGACTGGTCCCGTCTAATCTCAATGCTTCACATGAAGATAGACAGGGTCATGTTTGTAAATTATCTTGGAGGCCTCTCCTTATCCACTTTCTTCTTCCCTTAACCGGCTGTTTACTTTCAGTAATTTATGCTGAGTGCCAAATGGGGGAGTCTGGGACGAGAAAAGATAGAGTCCAAAGAAAGGGGAGGAACTAACAGGTTCTAGTGAGAAAATTATCTTTGGTACTTTGGTGCTTCCTGCTGAATACATCAGTCTCAACTGGGTTTCGCACTGGTGACCTTGAGTCCCTCCTTTGCTGCAAAAGCTGAACAGCTATTCTGCTGAATAGAGCAGAAATAGAGCTCCTCATGGCGAGTCGTACCAAGTTGAATAAATCATGCCTTCAGAACCTGACCTGATTTTTTTTTTTCCAGTAGAATTTTGTTATCCCCCTAATGGAAGGCTTTCGAATATAAGGGGACATATGATTTCCTGGAGACGATGAGAGGCTCTGTAACACAGCGCATGTGACAAAAAGTAAGAATTCTATGGCAAAAGCAAATAGGAGGTTTTATTGATAAGCTGATGGCTTCACAGAAACACCAGGCCGTATTGACTTTAATAAAACATTAAGTGGTTTAATTAAATCATTAATTCCGCCCCCCATTCCATTTGTCAAAAGACAGTCAATGTAAAAATAAAATGGCTTTTTTTAGCTGCTTCTCTTTCCTCTATAATTTATTAAGATGAGTCTATAGATTGACTTATTGCTATCCCGTCATAAAGCACTTGCTGTCATCTCAGGAATATAGCACTTTAAGCAGGATACAAGGAGGTATTGATCTTAAGGTGACATCTTCCTTCACTTTTCATAAAAGGATTTTTTTTTAGATGAATCTATAAAAGGTGTACGAATGCAGAGGCTTAAGTCACAACATTATTGTAATACCACTAAAATAATTACTGGCTTGTTTCTCTGATTTATGAGGAAAACTCATGAAAGGCATGTGAGCAGTTTTAGAGCCATATAACGGTAGTCATTGCCGATTTTCCCTTAGCATCAATTTTTATTTATGCAAGTAGAACACAGAGATAGTCTTAAAAATCAGTAATATCAGAAGGCTTAGAAATAATCTTCTGGGTCACCCTCCCTATCCGGTAGTCCCACTTCCCAGGATGAGGCAGGCCATTTCTTCAAATGTTTATCTCTATATTTAAGGGTAATATGCTGTCTTAGCCTAGATTTTCTAAAAACAGATTGACTCAGGAATTACTATTCTGATGCCTTCTTGGGGGGTGGGGTGTAAGCCCAGCGAGGTGAAGGCAAGGCACAAGAGAATCTACAAAGCATTGCCATGTGACACATTAGGTGGTGGGCATCTGTAGGCATGTCGGCCCCGCCTGGGGCTTCTCCACATGGGCTGTGGTGAGTCACCCCAACCTCAAAGCCGCGTGGATGGGAAAAGGAAGGGAGGTGCATCTGCATGGTTTCCTCTTGTCTCCTCTTTCACTTTGGTCACTGTTGCTCCACGGGGAGCTAACTCTTCTGTTCCTCACTGTCATGCCATGTGGCCTTTTGGTGCCCCCTTCTCTGAAACCTTATTCCACACCCTGTTGGTACCACATTCCATTGAAGCTCAGGAGTGGAGGGGTGATGGGGCATGGATAGGTGCTCTGCAAGTGGGATTTGTAGGCCATCCAGGTGTTGGGTTTTACCTCAGCTCTGGTTGGGGACCTTGGGAAAAGTGGTGGAGATAGGAGTGGGGGCTCCGACCAGGAAGCAGACTGCATCTTTAGGAAGGAGCCAGTAGGGTCATTGTGACTGGTTGTATAACACACATATTGTATTTATTTCTAGATTTACTAACTTCAGATGTGACACACTGACTGCTTGATATGAGCTGATGAGTATTTAACTCTCTTAACATCCCTTTTCTTTTCATTCCCACTCCAATATAGTTATATAGTATTTTTTTTTGTATCAAGTAATAGGCTGCGTTTGCATTATCATGACCAGGTAAATTATGTTACTGCTAAGCCAAGTAATGGCTATAATTAAATCCATCCATCCATCCATCCATCCATCCTTCTTTCTTTCTTTCTTTCTCTCTCTTTCTTTCTTTCTTTTTTCTTTCTTTCTTTCTTTCTTTCTTTCTTTCTTTCTTTCTTTCTTTCTTTCTTTCTTTCTCTCTCTCTCTCTCTCTCTCTCTTCCTTCCTTCCTTCCTTCCTTCCTTTAGATTTCATAGATTTTACTTATTTTTTTGAAAGAGAGCACAAGAGAGCATGAGCAGAGGGAGACGCAGAGGCAGAGGAAGAAGCAGCAGAGGCCTGAGTGGGGTTCAGTGTGGGGCTCCCTAGGCCCTGGGATCATGACCTAAGCTGAAGGCAGACGCTTAACCCACTGAGCCACCCAGGCACCTCTAAAGTTTCTTTCTTACATAACCTTTATTTCCCCCAATTATCACATGTTTTTATTTACATTGTTTTCTAAGAACTTGTTCGAATATTTTTTATTGCTGATGGTGATCTTTTTTCCCAAATCCCCACACATAGGCTATAAATTCCACTCCCCCACCCCCCCTTCTGACTTCCTTCCCAGAGCCCTGGATCTCTCTGCTTTAATCTGGACTGATTGCTTTCCAGGCCTGATGGTGTGGAATGCCTGTTGTCTGGATTTCATGTTTTCCATTTTCTTGGATACTCCTTGGTTTTGCCTGAGCACATCTCACTGGGGCTTCCTAAAATAAATATGGTAGACATGTCTAGTACCTCTCCATAATCTGCTTTCCTTCCTTCCTGGACAGATAGAGGGTGATGCCTCACTGCCTCTTTGCAGCTATATAGGCCACATAACTGGTTCTGGTCAGTGGGTGGAGAGTAGAAGTGACTTGTGTCAGTTTGAGCCAAAGCATTATCTTTCCCCAATGGAAAAAGATACACCTTGTGTAGAAAAGGTCAGAAGACCAAAATTAAGACTGGTTGATAAATTGCCATGGAAGATGATTGACCTGGAAAATCTCTTGTACTCCCATAAATTCTGAGTATTCCAGGAGAGAAACCTTGGCTTTATTAAACAATTGAGATTTTTGGCATTGCTGGCATTCTGGTTTCACCTGAATGATACAAATGGGTTCATGGAAATCCATTTCTGAGCCATTCCAGTTTGAAAAAATTGTTATTCCCCCCTCAGCTTTAATTAATAACATGACTCCATATAGAATTCTAGAGTATAGACAGGTTTGATTCTATTTTAATTCCTATTCCTTTGTATGCAACCTAGCTTGCTTTCTCTGGAAGATTTTAGGGTCTTCTTTTTATCTTCAGTGTTTAGAAATTTTACTGTGATGAATCCTAATGTGAGAGTTGTTTGGTGTTTTGTTATGTTTTTGATTTTTGTGGTTTTTTTTTTTTTTTGCTTTTAATAAAAGCAAAAGCTTTTAATAAAAACCAAGTCTATTGACTTTCAATAGAGAGTCAATGTTAAGATCTATGGTATTTATCTCTGATAAATTTTGTATTATACCTTTAATCATTTTCTCTGTTTTTATTTCTGTAATTCCTATTTACTCAATGTTGTAGAGTCTGGAGTGATCTTTTTTCTCCATCTTTTCTGCCTAATTTTATATTTCCTTGTTTTTTTATTTTTTTGCTCTATTTTGTGGAAGAAAGCATTAAATTTTTCTGAAAGCCTCAATTTGGACTTTCATCTCCTCTACCGAATTTTTATTTAATTATTTTTCTTTATTTTCCCTCTTGTTTTATTGATAAGTAATTGACAAAAATATATACATTTAAAGTATACAACTTGTTCATATATGTATACTTTGTAAAATGATCACTGCAATCAGGTTATTTAATACATTCATCATTTCACATAGTTACCATTTTCCCCTGAATTTTAAAATTCAATTTTATTTTAATCTCTGAAAGCCATTTCTTGTTGTCTGTTACAGAATTCTATTTTTCTTTTTCTGATAATGTATATTTAAAAAATTTGTTTTGCTGTTCCCTGAATTGTCTCTCTCTCTCTTTTTTTCAGGTTCTTTTGTCTTCTTGCTATTTAATAAAATCTTTCATTTTGGAGATTTTCTTGAATAATCTGGTGACATCTTGCTTTCTAATCAATCAAGTTTTATTAGTCAAGACTCTAATCAGAAACTGTGTGCCTGGGTAGTACCTACTGACTTAGAAGCAGTGGAATAAGTTTTTTGTTGGGAGAGTGCCCCCAAATACTAGTATCCGTAGGCGTCCTCTTTGAGGCTATTCACTTTCTCCATAGAAGACTCATCTAATCTCTTCCCTGGTTGTATGCAAGACTGATTGCTAACCTTTTTGGAGGAGGGCAGAAAAAGAGACTCCTATCTTGATCATGAAGACTTTCCCTTAATCCCCTCAGGTGCCTGGTATGCGCAAGTTTGAGAACTGGTTCAATTTCCCAGTGAACAAACACCTGGCCTTCTATGAATGGGAGAGAGAAGGTGGTTATTGGTTGCAAACTGTGGGAGAAAGGTGTTTCCAGGGAGAAGTGGATTGGAATGGTCATAGGGAAGGAAGAACATCTGTATAGAAAGGCAGAAGGTGTGAGGCAAGGTGGGTGGGGATCTCAGCGGGGTGGAGAGAACGTCTATACAGAGTGTGGCCTGGCATGAGGTCTCTGAGTCTGAACAGGATAAGAGGCCATTCTCTAGGGGGACTTTTTGCTATAGGACATTGGAATCCAGCAGTGTGAGGAGAGTGGTATCTGAGTCTGAGCTGGATGAGGAAGGCTTCTGTTTCATGATAGAAATCCAATTAGTTTCCTGTGGCTGCTGTAACAAATCACCCAAAACTCTGTGGCTTAAAACAACAGAAATCTAGGGGCACCTTGGTGGCACAGTCAGTTAAGCATCCGGCTCTTGGTTTTGGCTCAGGTCGGGATCTCATGGTTATGAGTTGGAGCCCTGCCTCAAGCTCTATGCTCAGTGGGGAGTTTGCTTAAGCTTCTCTCTCCCTCTCTCTGTCTGCTCCTCCCCTGCTTGAGCTCTCTTTCTCTATCAAATAAATAAATAAATCTTTAAAAGCAATGATGACGACAACAGAAATTTATTTTCGTAAGGTTTTAGAGGCCAGAAGTCCAAAATCAGTTTCACTGGGCTGACATCAAGGTGTTGACAGGGCCCCATTCCTTCTGGGAGCTAAAGGGGAGAGTCCATATCCTTGCTTTCCCAGCTTCTAAAAGCTGCCAGCATTCTTTGGCTCGTGGCTCTGTATCACCTTGGCCTTTGCTTCTATCGTTAAATCTCTGTCTCTGATTCTGATGCTCCTGCCTTTCTTTTATAAGGACTGTTGTGAATGCATTGTGAATCCAACCACTTGCATAATCCAGGATAACTTCCCCATCTCATGATTTTTAACCTTATATCTATAAAGATTCTCCTTTTTTTTTTTTTTTTTTTAACAGTATGAGGTAACATTCACAGGTTCCAGGATTAGGTTGTGGATAACATATTTAAGTCTATATTTAAAGCTACCACAGATATATAAAAGAATATACTTGTAAATGCATTTGTGTACAGACACACAGACACACATGTATACAGACACAGTACCTCTGCCCCCTGAAAGGGCCTGGGAGCACCAACACCCCAATACCAATGGATACAACTAGTGACTAAGCCTGTTGCATTTGGGCTTTCCGGGAGGTATACTCTGACACAGACTTTCATACCTGCCTCAGTTGGGCTGCCCAGGGGAGTAACCTTGGGCAAGGTGGCTTCTGAGCAAAGGTATTCTCTGAAGTGACTGATGGCTGACTTTCAATCACAAGAAACCCATGGCTTCTTGGAGAAATGGCTGACTCCAGGCTGAGCAGGGAAAAAATGAATCTAGAACATCTTTTTGTGCCAGAAAGTAAGAAAATGCTCAAGGAGTGAATGGTATCAACTAGCTGCAAAGCCAGTTCGCATGAACTCCCACTGACCAAATCTGAGATAGTATGAACATCCATGTAAGTAATGAGAATAATGAATAAAATCAGAAACCATCCGTCCGTACTGATATAAACAAATCGCGACCTGAGCCAAAGGCAGACGGTCAACCACCGAGCCACCCAGGTGCCCCCCAAATTTGAGATTGTTTAAAAAAAATTAAAGCGACTCCCTCGGCTTTTGCCAGACAGCTCATAGCATTACTTCTAGATTGGTTGTTGATCCTCTCTTGGGCAAAGGGGAATGAGAAAGCAGGCTGATGTAAAGTGCGAAGTGAAGGGATAAAAATCTCCCCTGAGATCTGTCTCCCAAGATTATTTTCCCCTGAAATCCATTCCTTTCTCCTTTCATCTCCTATTAGCCCTCACCATTACAACTACAGGCCACTGATCCACTGATGTGTTTTCTGACGTTTTATCCCCGCTGCCTAACCCAGTGCGTGGCATGTGCGGGGCTCCGTAGCCATTTAAAAGATTAATTAATAACAATCTCTAGATATGAAGCTAGCAATGAAGTCTTTAAAAATGAGTTAGTTCAACCTTCATTCAACATTCTCTATTAATTAAAGAACTAAGCAGCCAAGATATTTTTTGTTTATTTTGCTTTCTATGTTATTATGTTGAAGGAGGTATTTCTATTTATGGCCTCTCCAGCTGCATACATTTTCCTCAACAGTCCCAGGTAATTAGCCTCCTGGAATGTAATGCTATGTGGCAGGTTCCTCTACTTCAGCTCCCTTATGTTTACCTGCTCGAGAGAGTTATCATCTCCTAAGAATTGACGGAAGAAGATGTGTCTCTAACTTTTCTTCAACCTGTGCTTCCAGATTAAGGGTTTCTCTTGGTTCTTCATGAGTGGAAAACTTCATCAGTCTTACCTCTGGCCAAAACGTGACTTGCTTTGCAAACTTCCTCCATGATCAACCCTGAATGCAAATCCTAATAACTACTGTTAAAATTCTAATAATAGCTAACAATTATTGATAGCTTCTTAGGTACCAATCACTGCGCTAATCCTTTTTATGCATTAGATCATTACTCCTCGCAACAAGCTCATAAGATAGGTACCATTTTTGCACATATTTTATAGTCGAAGATACAGATATGAGACTGAGCTTCTCATATGTCATGAAGACAACTCTGAAGTCTTCATGTCAAACCTGGGCTGCCAAGGAGCTGTGGGCCTGGCCATGATCAGAAATTTGCCTGTCCAACTGAAGTCGACCCCTCCAGGTATCAGCTTGAGAACCAAGCTCACAACGTGACTACTCTGCCCTTTTCCTGAATATCTATTTCCAAATGCAGGTGTCATATTTGTGCATCTGATTGATAGAAACAGGACTCACATCTGGAACCTATGCAGTCACAGAGTCTGGGAGATGTACTCTCACTTGTTAGCTCTGTAGTATAGGAAGGAATACGAGAAGGGCATTGCAGTAGATGTGGCCCAAATTAATCCTCCCTGTTGGGCTTGGTTTATGTGCATGTGTGCCTACAGCAAGAATACAAAGGCATTCTGGAGTATGTCTCTCTTTAGCTTCTACTTCTGAATTCACAGAATCCTCATATTGATTATCTTTCGTCCATTTATCCACATGAGGTCTCATGAATCTTTAAGGCCCTTTTCTCTTGTTCCTTTTTTTTTTTTTTTTTGAAAAATTTTATTTATTGATTTATGAGAGACACACAGAGAGAGACACACACACACACACACACACACACACACACACAGAGACAGGCAGAGGGAGAAGCAGGCTCCATGCAGGGAGCCTGACGCCAGACTCGATCCCGGGTCTCCAGAATCAGGCCCTTGGTCGAAGGCAGTGCTAAACTGCTGAGCCACCTGGGCTGCCCTCTCTTGTTCCTTTAAAAGCTCTGGTAGTTTCCAAGATGGATAGTTCATTTCATAGCTCTTTTACTTAATTTGTGTGGAATCACAGACTTGCTAGTTTCTCAGTCACCTGGAAAAGTACAGTTTTCTGTCTTTCTGCTTCTTAGTGATACACACACTGTGTGGCCAAGCTCTGTATCCGGCCAAGACTTTGTGGAAGGGGGAGCTCATGTCTCCATTACTGTTTGTTTTCTTACCAGTACCAAATGAAAGCTGCATCTCTGCGCTGTCCAATAGAAATATATTGTGAGCCACACACATCATTTAAAATTTTCTGGTAGCTACATTAAAACACTAAAAAGAAATAGGTAAAATTATTTTAAGAATATCTTTTATTTAACCCACTATTTTACTAGATTGTTATTTTAACGTATGGCAGATATGAAGAATGATTAATAATATTTTACATATTTTGGTAGTAAGTCTTTTAAATGCAGTGTATATTTTACCTTGATACATCACTAGTCACATTTCAAATGATCGATGGTTACATGTGGCTAGAGGCTCCCTCTTAGATTGTGCTGCTATAGCTAAAGACAACTGCTTACTTGGTTTGGAATGTGGCAGTGTTATGTCTCTAGGAAATCATAGTTTTGGGGCAGCCTTGGTGGCCCAGCGGTTTGGCGCTGCCTTCAGCCCAGGGTGTGATCCTGGAGACCCGAGATCGAGTCCCACGTCAGGCTCCCTGCATGGAGCTTGCTTCTCCCTCTGCCTGTGTCTCTGCCCCCCGCCCCCCGTCATGAATAAATAAATCTTAAAAAAAAAAAAAGAAATCATAGTTTTGTATCATTGTAACTCAGAGGTCCATGGAAGGGGAATTAATCTGTTAAATTACTTCTTCCAGTGGTGTAGACATGCAGTGAGAAGCTGATGGCATCGCCATGAATTCTGCTCTTACTTTAGTATTTTAAGCTTTTTCAACCATGTATGGCCTAAACTTTGTAGCTAAAGATAACTTTGTGACTGATACGGTTTAGCCTAGACTTCTTAGTACCAAGCAACCTGGAAACAGTTTTCCTTTCAAAGATCACCTTAGGGGATCCCTGGGTGGCTCAGCGGTTTAGCGCCTGCCTTTGGCCCAGGGTGTGATCCTGGAGACCTGGGATCGAGTCCCACGTCGGGCTCCCTGCATGGAGCCTGCTTCTCCCTCTGCCTGTGTCTCTGCCTCTCTCTCTCTCTCTCTCTGTCTAACATGAATAAATAAATGAGATCTTTAAAAAACAAACAAACAAAAAACAAAGATCACCTTAATTGGATTGGATTTTTGGTGCATAAACTACAATGTGGAAAAGTACTTCTTTCCCATTACTCTCGTAGTAGTGAAATGGTGACCTTCTAGATCCTTCAGATGCAGTGGGCCTGGATTTGTTCCTTCTTCCTAGACAAGATAGTAATTCACAATATTTTGCTCCTTCGTGAAATAGAAGGTCAGTATCCTCTAGAAATAGGCATTTACTACTTATCACATTTCCCAGCCATGTGCCTGAAATTATAAAAGTTCCTGTCACTCATGTTCTATGCAAGTACGAGCTTGTCATTGAGGTCAGTAGGCTCCATTCTACCCCAAATTCAGAATGCATTCTTGCTCTCATTGTTGTCGTTATAGACTCTCAATGCAAGGCCAGTAGCCTTTGGATTTTTGGGAAAATTAATATTTGGATATCTTTTCAACTGAAGTAATACAGCCATTCCCATAGCAGAACTCCTGCTTCTGGTGACCAAGTCATTATGCTTTGGGGATATATGTCCTTCAGAAGGGGAACGTCAGGAACTCACCATTTTGTGACTGAGCTCTGGTTTGCCAGGGTTCAATCTATGGTTCTGTCAGTGAGTGAATGGACTTCAGTTCTTTTGGACAAAAAAAAAAAAAAAAAGAAACCTACTGCAATTCTCTGAACATCACCATCTTTTCTCTTCTCTTTACCTTTTCTACATTATTTACTAGAGTTTCTTGCTATGCCATTAGGTTCTCTCTGTAAATCTCTGCCTCTCAGATCACTACTGTTATATAAAGAGCTAGTGTCTCCAACTCCATTTTTCTCAGGTAACCTCCAGACGACTAGATTTTATAGCTTCCAACTGATTTCAGTGTCTTTATCTAGAAATTAAGGGTTAAAAAAAACATTCTTTTCCTTTTTTTTTTCTTTTTAAAGGATGTAAATGTCAGATGAAGTGGTTACTTGAGTCTCTCTTTCCTGTTCCAACACATTCACCTATAAATGGCCAGGCAGTTCTTTCTGGGTCATAGTGATCATATAGTAAGGTCTACATTTCAGATAATTTGGAGTCTCCTTATCCTTTACTGTCAGGATAGGTATTTACACCTCTTTTTCATCATAGTTTCCTTTTATGATTTCACTTATCTTTTTTTTTTTTTTTTTTTTTTGGTCTCTGCTTCAGCACAAAGCAAGTATTTTACTATGTGACAAAAGAGTATACTGAATGTCCATTGTCTATGACACAATTGACCTATGATTTTCGGACTTGTGCTTTGAGTTATTTTTTATTTAGAAAAACACACACACAAAAAATGATCTTTTTTTTTTATTTTTATTTTTTAATTTTTATTTATTTATGATAGAGAAAGAGAGAGAGGCAGAGACACAGGCAGAGGGAGAAGCAGGCTCCATGCACCGGGAGCCCGACGTGGGATTCGATCCCGGGTCTCCAGGACCGTGGAAATTTTTCCTTTTTTTTTTTTTTTTTTTTTTTTGCAGAAAAGACATTTATTACCAAACTATAAATTAGAGGAGGTGGATGGGGTGCAGTAGGAGGAGCTGAGTAGGTCACGTTTTGGGCATCTGCTCCTTCTCTCTGTCCTCCTGGGCCTGGATCCTGAGCTCCTCCTGCAGGCGCTCCCAAGCTCGGACCACCTTGGACTGCAGGTAGAAGGAGCCACCCACGGATTTATCATTCACCTTGAACAGGTGTTCGTAGTTCTTTTGGATCTCCTCCGGGCTCAGCTTGGAGACATTGAGAATCTGCTGGGCCTCTTGGAGGCTGAGGCCAGACAGGTTGGAGGCAACTGCAGACTGGTGTCTGCAGAAACTGGCAGAAAACTGGCAGTTTTAGGGGTGCAACTTGAGGTCTTGGAAGAGGACAAAGCTAACTCATGAAGGTGTTTAACATATTAAAAGACCCTGTAACATTGGCAATAATCAACTGAGTCAAATATTTGCTGAGTAAGGAAAAAATGACTTAGGAATAACTCTTTGCTATCCTGAAACTATTCTATGACAATGTATTATTGATCAGTGGTAAAAATTCCAGGAGTGGTAGGGAACCAGCACCCAGTTGTACTCTCATTGAATATCCAGCCTAACAAGAAGTTTAGGGACTGGGTAGTGTCAAGAACACGTCATGCAAAATATAGCACATTTCCTGTTTTGAAAATGATGATGCGAAATTATGTCATCACAATTAGAGTAATAACAGTGCTTTACTAGCTAGTTAGCAGGTTTAGGATGCCACACCACCTAACTGAATATGTGAGACTTCTGTGTTAGAATGATGCTTACTTTTAATTAAGAATTGATTATAATCCATTCAGTCCTGTCCCCTTCCCAGTTCATCGCAGTTATGGTCTGAAGGCCAAGCCCCTCAGGTATCCGTTATTACCTCATCCGCATTCTGGGCTCGGTATATTTGCCCGTCTGACTCAATCTCCCTGGTCCCTTGTGCTTCCAAAGCTCCTGCTCCATGGTCAGCAAACTTGTATCTATAAACTCTTTTCTGATAATTCACTTGTCTTCCTTGTTCCAGCCAAAATGCAGCTATTCCCAAAGGGACTTCTTCTCATCATCTGGATCTCAGTTTAATAGAGAGACCTCTCTTGCCCATCTTATCTGACCAGCATCATTTTTATTCTCTCTCTGTGCAAGCTGGTTATTTTCTTCCTTGCACTCATTACTTTTTGTACTTATTAAATCCATCGATTTATTTTATTGCTAGTTTACTGCTAGACTCCTCCACTAGCGGGTCAGCCCCTCAACGAGCACAAAGATCTTGTGTGCCAGGCAACTGTTTTCCAGGGCTTGACATATGTTGAGAATGAATGAGTGAATGAATGATTACAGAGCTAAATTTTTGAATAGACTTTTTAAAGATTTATTTATTATTTGAGAGAGAGAGAACATGGTGAGGAGGGGCAGAGAGAGAGAGAGAGAGAGAGAGAGGGAGAGAGAGAAACTCAAGCAGACTTCCCACTGAATGTGGAGCCCAGTGCAGGGCTGGATCTCACGACCCTGAGATCATGACCTGAGTGGAAATCAAGAGTCAGATGCTTAACTGACTGAGCCACCCAGGTGCCCCTGAATAAATTCTATTTCATTTTTATTTACTTATTTATTTTTAAATATTTTATTTATTATTTGAGAGAGAGCAAGAATGAGAGAACACAAGCAGGAGAAGCCACAGAGTGAGCAGGAAAGGTTGAGGAAGAAGCAGGCTCCCTAGTGAGGGGCTTGATCAAGGTCCTGAGCCACCCAGGCACTCATTGAATAAATTTTCAAAAATCAATTTTATCTTTTGACTAAATATATGGGTATATGGTCATCACTTTTACCTGATAGATTATTTATCAATTGGGTGATGGCCTATTGCTTTTTTTACCAAAATTCATAAGAAAAAAAAAAATAAATCCCATATAGGATTGTCAGGTGGCCATTTTATTTTACTTGGTTTCTGAAGCACTAAACTTTGTAGAGGGACGTGATGGGGAAATGATCTTATTTGACACAGCGTATTTGCTTTTATCAGTACAAATTTGAAAATTTTAAAACTATTTCTCTTTCTTTTCACCTTTCTAAGAGTGCACTGGCTAGCATCTGTAACTAACTTCTTTAGCTGAACTGATGTATACGAGTTTCTAAGCTGCATTTCAAACCAGATGTAAGCAGATCTTGGAGTTAAAACATCACAGTTATGCCCTGAAGAATGGATGCCATAGGTGAAAAGAGGAACCTCCTGCTTTTAATAATACTTTTCTTTTCTGGATTGTTAATAGAAGGCTTGCCCCCATGATTGCTACCATGCTTCAAGGGACATTTTGTTCAATTAAAATCCTGTCACGGAATTTAAAATGTCTCTTCCTTGAAGGCTTAGGGATTCCTAAGTAAGATTTTTAACAAGATGATAAGCCACATGCACATGTGCACATGCACAAATGCTTTTCAAAGGAATGGAAGATGGTCTTATGAAAATGAGGGGGGGGGGGAATGGAAACTATCATCAGTATATATTTGTGGAAGTCCGTAGTTAACTAATTCACAGTACATATAAAAATGCTGAAAGAACTAGTAAATATAGTAAATGCTGAATATATATACCTCTATTGGTCCAATTAGTATCAGATTTCAAGATTTCACGTGTAAGTAACACTCCAGAGGAAGGTGAAGGAACCGGGGATGAAAAGTCTATATGAGAGTAGAGCAACAGTATTGGATCACTTTACCTTATGTTGCTGCAAAGAACAGAGAGAAGATTCCCCAAAACAAAATTCTAAATTACTTTACAGCACAGAAAAGTACAGCATGGATCATTTAAAAATAAAGTCATAATTACTGTGACTACAATTGAGCAGATTCACTGAGCAAAACATTTTATTTATATCTACAAGTTGAGAAACTGATGAAGCATAAAGGACAAATATGTATAATCAGTTGGAAAGTTGTCTGAGAGGGGGACTTAAGCAACATAAAGGGTTTGGTGTGGTTCGGTGGCATTCACCCAAGAGAGCTCCTGTTTCAAACTCAACGTTTGCGGCGTGACACTTCATTGCTTTGCTGCTGAATCAACACCGTGGTGCAGCTCTATAAAAGGTCAAGCTTGAATCCAGTATTATTTGAACAGCGTCTACCAAAAGAGGTCTCTCGTTTTATATTCATAATTTTAATTCCAGATTACTATAACTCTCTCATAGTCTTACACTATATTGAAATTTACTATGTGACATAGTGACCTTTTTAAATCATGGGGTAGTTGATTATACTATTATGAGCTCAGGAAAGAACAATAACTTCTCAAGGACTGTCGTTTAAGTAAACTGGTTTTGAAATCTGTTTTGGGGCTGCCTCTGCACAAAAATAAAGGTGAGGAGACTAAATATTTGAAAAGCCAAAGGACAATACAGCTAGTTCGTGACAGAGCTGGAACAAGTGTCACAGGCTGCAGGTTAATAGTGGGGGTCAGTGGCGGCTTGTGCTGTGGAAAATAAAGTCCTATCTCTGACCCAGGAACCTCATGCCTTCTGCAAACATCCACGGACTATGGCAGACTAACTCACTAAATTCTAGAGTCACTTCAATGGGAATTCTTTGGCTTCTAGGGCTCCCCTACACCATTAAATTTACTGAAGTAGGATAAAATCTCAACCAGGGGCTTTCCAAAGATTCCATTTTTTTCTGAAAATGCAACTCTTCCTCTTCCTATTTCATTCCAAACACACACAGAGTTAGGGCTTGAGAGCTCCCAGAATCTATTTTTTTACGATGTAAACCCACCTTCTTGGTCATGAGTAATTGATCTCTCTGAATTTCTTAGAAGTGGTATTGAAAGAGAGATTATTCTCTCGTGGGGAACTGGACCTGAGAACATATGTACTGGAAGTCGTGAGCTAAAATCATGTTCCTCCAAGTGGATGATGAAGCAGAGAATACCATTTTGTACATTATTCATAAGATGACATATGTCTTACTTTGCCCAAGACATTCCCTGCTCATATCCATTGTCTCCATACAATTACTGGAAGTGTCTTCTCTTGGGGCACCCGGGTGGCTCTGTGGTTGAGTGTCTGCCTTTGGCTCAGGGCATGATCCTGGGGTCCTGGGATCGAGTCCCGCATCGGGCTCCCTGCAGGGAGCCTGCTTCTCCCTCTGCCTGTGTCTCTGCCTCTCTCTGTGTGTCTCTCATGATTAAATAAATAAAATCTAAATAATAATAATAATAATAAGTATCTTCTCTCAAAATGTCCTGATTAGAAGCTAGATTATACATTATATGGTCACACCGATTTCTCAAGACTCTGATAGCAAATGACAGAAGCTGGACTTGAACCACAGCTGCCTAGATTAGTCTGGGTTCCACCTTCCAAAGTGAGAGACATAATTTTCAAGTGCTTGGCAAGAGCGGAGGGATAGAATTTACTGCTATGTGGGAGCAAGTGCTTCTGAACTAGGGAGTCTCCAATATCTCTAGCAAGGGAGAGATCTCCTTCTTGAGTTTGGGTCCCCTGTGTAGGCCCCATGTTACTAGTGAGAGGCAGAGTAGCTCAGCCTAACGTGTTGGCTCTTGCTATGGGTGCTCCGAAGGCTACCTGCCTTCTGCTCTGGCTGCCCACATTATGAATAAGGGGGTGGACAATCTTCATGAGTGGCTGCTGGTTAGAGGCTGTGACTGTCATTGGGATTTGACCCCAGTTCCTGCATTCATTCTCTGTACCAACTGAAGTCAACCTGCAGGGAAGAAGGAGGGTGAAGTGGACACACAATGAGCGTAAGAGCACAGAGAGATGATGGCCTGGGGTTCCTCCTATGGTTCCATACCCACCGAGGCTGCCTCTGGGGTGCATTCTTGCCTTGAGTTCCAGAGATGCCAGCATTTCTTCATAATTATGAGAGCTTCAGGCTCAAGTTCTCTCCCAAACCTTTCTGCAACCAGCGGTCCTTAAAGTCCTAATCCAACTCAGAATCCACATCTGCTCAAAAGTAGCAGATTTAATTTTCATCTGTGCTCAGGTCAATGGCTAGATTCATGTGTTTATGCCTTTACCACATGAATATCGAATACTTAAGGATTGCTGGATGTTGTGCTAGCTTCAGGGAAGACAGTAAGTCAGACAGACATATTCCCACCTCCCTGAAGTCATCAAACCAATAATTACAGGTGTGAGATCCTCCCCACTCTTCTTCAAAAGATTGATCAAATAATCCACTAGCATAATTCAGAACTTTGCTTATGCATCCTGGGTATTCATAGCCTTCGAAGAGTCCCTGAAGTGAAAATCTCTGCTCAAGAATGGGTTCCACTCTATTTTTGTGTTTGCTATAACAAAATGGTCCAGTTTCATTCTTCTGCCTGTGGCTCTCTAATTTTCCCAACGCCGTGTGTTAAAGAGACTGTCTTTTTCCCCCCCCATTGGATATTCTTTCCTGCTTTGTTAGAACAACAACAAAAAAAAGCAGATTTGGAAACATATGAGGGATATTTTAAAACCAAAAATAGACATGCATAAATATTGTATATGTGAGCTGTGAGGTATTGTTAGAGTGGTTACTTTTTTTAAAAAAAAATATATGCTTTTACATCCCACTGTGGACGTGTCTTTGAAATGGTTTTACATGGTTGCTGCATGGATTAGAATAGAAAATAGAACTGTGCTATATGAGCCAAACCTCTGGAGAAAGTATTTTTTCTCAAAAGTCAGGGTGGGTGGGGAGAGATTGTTCTAAGCCCAGGAAGACGCTCGAGAGGTGATTTGGAGACAAGGGATCATTGAGATCCTGTTCTCAGGCTAGTGGGCGAGGCAAATAAGGAACTAGACTGATAGCCTGTAGCGTTCCTTTCTTAAATCATCGTGCTCTTTGATATTTCTTAATTCATCTTCACTAAATGTAATTCCCAAGTACAGAACAGTCCAGGGGTTTTCCTTTACAGCGAGCACATTAAGGCAACAAATGAGGCAGAACAAGAATTGGAGTGAGACCAACACTACTTAGGCCCATCAGGGACCTCCTGAGAACAATCTGGGCTTAGTTTAGGGCTTCTAGGAATACCGATGGAAAATCTTCCATGTTGATCGAGGAGTTGGGCTAGCAGAGTTTTGTCAACTGTAGGCCAGTCTTCGCAACTGTAGGGTTCTGAACAGGTGATACCACAGGGCATACGACCCAGAAAGCCTGAAACTCTACTTCACAGCCTCTCTGTGAAGTCCTCTTAAGGTGGAAACTCTGATAAAATGTTCCTTCATCTTCTCCATCTGTAGGTAGTGAGGTGAAGGAGACAAGATGCCTTCCTTCGGGAAGAGTCTACAGGGATGTGAGGTCTATGTGTAGCCAGCTGACACGCCTTGCTAACAATATGGATAATCGTATTGAGAGTTCCCTGGGGCTACTCACTGTTCCAGGGCTTTCTGTACACTGTTCATTTCTCATAAGATCCTGTAATTAGCCCCATTTATAGATGAGGAAACTAAAGCAGAAAGAGTACAGTAGCCTGCCCCAGGTCACAGCCAGGAAATGAATTTGAACTTGGGCCCTCTGGCTGCAGAGGACATGCTTTAATAATTTTTCTGCCTCTCCTTCATGTTAGCATCCTGGTGGCAACAGTTCTTGGCCCACATTAGGTGCTCAATGAACATTTATTGACTACCTGACCATGAGACTCTGGGCTTTCCTCGATTTGCCAAAAGGTGGGCTAATCCTAAAATGGGCAGTGGGATAGTACATATGTAGAAGCCTGGCCCTGCACTTTCCCCTTCCTTTCAGCTCTATAAAAGATGGAAACCTTGTGAATCTTGAGAAATATTCTTAATCGTAGGACTAAGAAGTTCTTTTTGGGTCACATAACCCTTGAAAGACATATAAAAGCTTAAAATTCTCTCCACCTAAAAATGCTCACACCCAGTGTTGCTGGTGGGTTCTTTTGTTTGGTTGGGGTTTTTTTTTTTGCATAATGTATGGGACTGTTTAGATCTCTAGAATCTTCCAGGAGCAACAACAGTAGTTTTTGAGGAGTATCTTTGAACTTTGAATGTTGATACCTTTCACTTTCAAATGAGTTCGATGACTGCTTAATTTGGGGAAAGTCCACTCACATTTTATTGAGGTAGTTGCTTTTGTTTTTCTCCTTCAGGGGAAAGCTCTGTGCCAGTGTTACAGTTGGCTGTGGTCACTAGCTGGCTGCCTGGTAACGGCACAGTTTGTGCATTCCATGGCGGAGCTCCAGAAAGGCAGAGTGTTCCACTGGGGAGCGGATGTAGAAAGCTCCAGGTTTCTGACATGAACATTACTGATGATGCCCCTGCTGAAAGACCTCATTATTATCATGGCAAATATGGGGAAAACAAAGGGACCTTTGTCAGAACAGAGGGTTATCTGTTATTGTTAATTGAATATTTTTGATTATGGCATTAAGTTGGTTAGAGTATTACAGCATGTCTTTTTTGGGGGCCTGGGCTCATCTGTGCAGCTCCTCTTAATACGGGAACTAAGTAGCACATGCTCACACACTCACAGGCCTCCTTTATGTGAGTTGTGGTGAACGACAGCTGCAAGCTGTTGCCATCTATTTGAAGAGTTCACAGTCTCTTTGGGGGGGCGGAGGTGAAGAGTATAGAAGAATGGCTTGAATTTTCATATCTTTTTCACATTTAAGAGTCTCTGTAAAGAATAATTTGAATTAACATGGAGTCCTTTAGGAGACTGAGGAGATACAAACATGCTATATTGCTGGAATCAACATGTTTCAGTTCCCAGGCAAAGCCTAGAAGTATTGGACAACTTTGGCAAGTGGGTGATTCCATTGTGTCTGTGAAACCACACCACGTCCTTGGTCACAATGAAGGGCTGTAGGATGAGTGGAAATAACACTGGATGGAGAGATGAAGACCTGGCTTCAGTCCCAGATCTGCCATCAACAACCTACGTGATCTTCAACAGGCGACTCCCTCCTAGAGCCTCAGCTATAAAGAAGAGGGGTTGAGCTGTAAAGGTCTTGCAATCTCCGAAATACTATTATTTTGTGAAAAGACAAGGCCTCAAATTTTTTGTTGTTGTCAGAAGCTGTTCCAGAGCACTTGAAGCTGACAGTTGAACTCCCTGAAATTTATTTTCCATGTTCCATTAGTGAGTGTATGGGACTTCCAACTTCATGGATACACACTGGGATCATTGCACTAAGACACAAGGTCGATACTTAGAATTCACCTTTGAATCTCTCTGAATGTTACTTCCAGGATTAAGAGTAGGACATTCTTGATTCATTTTGTGTTTTCCCCTTGCAGTGTGACCGATCGATATTCAGGTAATAATTCAGATAGTAAGATGATGCATGCCTTTGAGTTTTCTCCCCTGAATTTAGCCTAATTCTTTCTTTATTTTATAACAATAATTGTTATTATTTTCTGTCATCTGGGAAGTCCTGGAGGCACTTGGGCCAGTCCATTGTGAGATAACCTAACAGAGAGGACCTTGTTTAGCTGAATTGTTTACTCACCATTTGAGCCATTTCATTTCTGTGATCTTAATTTTTCCAAATATCAGCTTTCCACATCATGGCTTGTAGGCATTCTAGGAAGCCTACAGTCAATGGACAGAGTGGAGCATTTAGCAAAGAATACAAAAGAGAAAATAAATCAACTTTTATTGTATTTGTGCTTTCAAAAGACAGGGGTAAGGGACATACTATATTTTGATGCTAACACGTACAGCCTGATGGGCAAAAATGTGGGGGTATTAAGAATGTTGTTATAGATTGTCAGGTTAGATTTCCGTGCTTTGGTTCAAAAACAAAAGTATAATCTTACCACAAAGTTTTAGTGTATCTGAGAAATGCTCAGTTGAATGCTATATAATGAAATCATATTTTTGTTTCTTCCCATATTGGTTGGTGATGATTTTGTGGGTCCCTTCTCTTAAGATTAGGGTTTCTTTCACATTCTAGTCTCTTCTAGAGGTCGATTCATGAAGTCTTGAATAGCCTGATGCAAAGGAAGCCACTTTTTGATAGACATTTTCAGAGCTGTAATCCAGCTGTAGAAATAACAGTGCAGGACAGGTCATTAAAAAAAAGAAAAAACTGGTTGAACGGTAGGAAGGTGAAATGTTAAAAAAAAAAATCATTCACATTTATTTCCTAATTGTTTCTCTGGGTGATTTAATTTGAAATTAATATAGTAAACCCTGATTCTTTGGTTTGGACTGAACAAAATGGTAAAACACCGAATGTGGACTATACAAATAAAACTATGCTGATGTTGTAAATAGGATCAGAAGAAGGTGTGATGTCTGTAAATAGTGATCACTGGAGCTATGGGGATTTTATAGTTGTTTCTATTTAAATTTCAAGTTCAGTTGGTCAAATGTATAGCAATCAAATATTGCCATAAGGGAAAAATATTCCTTTTTGCATTTGTACTCATAGCACACTCTGCAGGTTAGCTCCCCCCTTTTCCACTCCCTTCTTTTCATTTTATTGGATGATGTTTTATAAAATGTACCATATATAATTTATTCTCAGGGTATTTTAATAGTATTTATTTATTTATTTATTTATTTATTTATTTATTTATTTATCTTTTAAAGAATGGTTTGGGTCAGATACACTATGGTTGTAGGAATTCTAGAGACGTAACTAGGATTCTTTCCAGCACAGTGTGTCAGGAACATGAATAAGTCAATGTGCTTTGTGATTCTCTGAGAGGGGAATATGATTTGTATCATTTCTTAAGCTTACGTAACTATTTTTGGGGAGTAGGGCATCTTGTGAAGGCAAAATTCCACGAACCACACTTTGTGAAACTGCTCTTATGCTTTGAAATAGTTCTCTAGTGACTCAGTATTGTTTCCTATTGATAATGTCCACATATGGAATTGACAGTGAAATTCAACTATTTGGCCTCCACCCATAGAGAAGCCAGTTGATTTTATCAGACAGGAGTTCATTTCATTGACCCTTTTTCTAATATGACAACTGGAGCCTTACCTTCAAAGGAACCATCTTAGTCCGCCACCCAGATTGTGTAGCACCAGCCCAGGGAAAGAGATCTTGGCAAAATATCTAGCAATTCTATATTCATTAACCTCCCACTCCAGCCTATCCTTAGGAATGAGTGGAGCAGACAGGGTTTACATAATGGGAGAAGGCCTGGGGAGACTCTTCCCTTCCCTAAATGGTTACTTGCTGGAAGTCCTGAAATTCTACTTTTAGAGTTTTATTTCTTTGAGTTAAAGCAAGGTATTTGGTTCTGGTAAATACTCCTGAAGATTTTACCATGTCCCCTGTTTTAATAAATGACTGAATTTCTTTATTGATCTTTTTAACCTAATTGGGAGAAAGCATTTCCCAATTGGGTTGAGGTGAGGGATGGTCTTCAAGCTGGTGAGGATAGGAATGGGAGATGGAGGACACTGGATGTCTTGGGGATTGAAATTAGATGGAGGAGGATCCTCTGAGTCTGAGAGAATACTTCCTCTGCCTCATAGTTTTGTCTCTGTTGACCATACCGCCCTTTGTTCCCTCAAGCCGTCATGAACCCAAGCAACCATTTGTACATGCCACACTGGATAGTGAACATATTGAATTATATAGGTGAGTTCTATATCCTTCAGTGGCTTATAAAAAAAAACAGACAACTGACCAAATTCCAATGAGCATATCAATAAAGTTATATAAAAGGAGGGAAAGCAGCAAATCTGAATTAATAATTTGAAATATTTACAGGTAACTGTTAGTAGATTTTTTTTGCGTTGAAGTCTAAGCCACCATCTTGGGAAGAATGGTAGACTCCTTTTCCTCTTAAAAAAAGTACTTCTGATGACTGCTTCAATTTATTCCCTGGTTATTGGCCTGTTCAGGTTTTCTATTTCTTCCTGCTCCAGTTTTGGTAGTTTGTGGCTTTCCAGGAATGCATCCATTTCTTCTAGATTTCCTAATTTATTGGCGTATAGCTGTTCATAATATGTTTTTAAAATCGTTTGTATTTCCTTGGTGTTGGGAAATATCAGGAAGGGAGACAGAACATAAAGACTCCTAACTCGGGGAAACGAACTAGGGGTGGTGGAAGGGGAGGAGGGCGGGTGTTGGAGGGGAATGGGTGACGGGCACTGAGGTGGACACTTGATGGGATGAGCACTGGGTGTTTTTCTGTATGTTGGTAAATTGAACACCAATAAAAATTAATTAAAAAAAATAAACTATAAAAGAAAAGAAAAAGAAAAAAAAGTACTTCTGGAAGAGTCATCTTCTATGCATTAAATTTAAAAAATCCTGAGGAATATTAACTATGGAGATGATGCAAAAAAAAAAAAAAAAGGGAGAGAGTTAACTGAAGATGCAAGTTGAGTTGGAAAGTCAAGACTTTTGCTATCAAGACTCTTGGCAGATGAAGAAAAAGAAATATGCAGGCCTCAACTTACCGTTGGTTTTCGGTCTTATTTTCTGCACAGAAATAGAAAGTCTTGAACTCTTCAGATGGAGGTTTGAGTTCAATTACTGACTGCTTGGAGCTTAGGGTCTGCTCGTTCACCCTATATCCTTGTAAATACAGGCCACCTACAGAGGGTGAAAGGAAAAAGCAAATGAGAAGAATAGGGAAAGAGTAAAATGGAGAAAAGGAATCTGAAAAAGCACCAAGAAAATTTTGTGTAACTTCTTGCAAGATACATCCACGAAAGCAAAAGAAACAAAAGCAAAATGAACTATTGGGACTTCATCAAGATAAGAAGCTTTTGCACAGCAAAGGATACAGTCAACAAAATCAAAGACAACCTACAGAATGGGAGAAGATATTTGCAAATGACATATCAGATAAAGGGCTAGTTTCCAAAATCTATAAAGAACTTATTAAACTCAACACCAAAGAAACAAACAATCCAATCATGAAATGGGCAAAAGACATGAACAGAAATCTCACAGAGGAAGACATGGACATGGCCAACATGCACATGAGAAAATGCTCCACATCACTTGCCATCAGGGAAATACAAATCAAACCCACAATGAGATACCACCTCACACCAGTGAGAATGGGAAATTAACAAGGCAGGAAACCACAAATGTTGGAGAGGATGCGGAGAAAAGGGAACCCTCTTACACTGTTGGTGGGAATGTGAACTGGTGCAGCCACTCTGGAAAACTGTGTGGAGGTTCCTCAAAGAGTTAAAAATAGACCTGCCCCACGCCCCAGCAATTGCACTGTTGGGGATTTACCCCAAAGATTCAGATGCAATGAAACACCGGGACACCTGCACCCCGATGTTTCTAGCAGCAATGGCCACAATAGCCAAACTGTGGAAGGAGCCTCGGTGTCCATCAAAAGATGAATGGATAAAGAAGATGTGGTCTATGTATACAATGGAATATTCCTCAGCCATTAGAAAGGATGAATACCCACCATTTGCTTCGACGTGGATGGAACTGGAGGGTATTATGCTGAGTGAAATAAGTCAATCAGAGAAGGACAAGCAGTGTATGTTCTCATTCATTTGGGGAATATGAATAATAGTGAAAGGGAATATAAGGGAAGGGAGAAGAAATGTGTGGGAAATATCAGGAAGGGAGACAGAACATAAAGACTCCTAACTCTGGGAAATGAACTAGGGGTGGTGGAAGGGGAGGAGGGCGGGGGGTGGGGGTGAATGGGTGACGGGCACTGAGAGGGGCACTTGACGGGATGAGCACTGGGTGTTATTCTGTATGTTGGTAAATTGAACACCAATAAAAAATTAATTTATTTAAAAAAAAAAAAAAGAAGAGGAATCTGAAAAAGCACCAAGAAAATTTTGTGTCTGCAGGAACCTCTAATCCAGGTGTCTCATTTTGCAGATGAAAAAACTGAGACTCAGGAGAGTCTGTAATTGAAGGGCCTCCACTAATGATTAATGGCAAGGCTGGTAATGAGGTAGGATTTCCCCATTTCCATTTTTGTGATCTTCTCACTGCATGTTTAGTATTTACCTTTGGGTTACTGTGGGTCTAAACCATCTACTTTGCCTGGAGGACACATTTTGAAATAAATTTCTTGGTATCAAAGAGTGACACCTGTACTATCACATTAGAAGAAAATTAAGTAATATTTGCTTGGACAAAACCATTAAGACACCCTTCCTGAATAATGAGATTGCCAGCAGTTTCTAAAACCAACTCAGATTCTCACCTTCTTTGTGCATATGCAAAGCACATTTAAAATATGAACCCACAGGGTGATATGAGGGAGCCAACTTGAATTCAAATGAGAATGAATGACTGGTTTTAGAAGATAATTTCTTCCCCGTGGTCTTTTGAATCCATGTTAGTGGATATATGTTGCTTGGCCTGAATTTTGTTTCCATTATTTGGGGGGTAGGGAGAGCATATCAGTCTGGAGGAAGATGCTGAAAAAGCAAAACCTTTTGTGTCTTGTAGTGTCGATGCTCTGAGGTATACCTGAGTCTCCTATCGATGATTAGATGTTTGAATCTCTTCCTTGCTCTTGCTAACTCTTATTCTAATCTCCCACTCCCCGCCCCAGGATCCACTTCAGTGCCCTATACTAACAAAATACCAAAATCCAACTTGGGTCACTGCTCTCCCTGACAATTATCCTATGCCAGTAAGGGACTGGGAAGGGAAAATTGAGTCCCTTTGCATACGACTCCTTTCATTTTCCTTTTAGTTATATTTGGTGCCATTGCACACTGTCCAGAAGCCATAGTTTTTTTTTTTTTCTTTTTAAACAAAAAATGGTGTTTGGACTTGAAAATGTGTTTATTTTATAGAGGGGGTTTAGATGCAGTGCTAAACTAAAACTTTTTTCATTTAAAAAGAGCCCATTTCAAAGCCAACTTCTAGGAAAGCATTCATTTTAGAAATGGTTAGATTTTTCCCCCCTTTGGTAGGCCCCAGTAAAATGGTGTTTACCCTAATCCGAGAGTGAGTGCTATCTTTGTGCTAATGGACACACCATAAAATTCACACATTTGCAGTGTGCAAGCAATGATTTTTAGTTTATGGAGTTGTGTGACCATCACCCAAATCTAATTTGAGTACATTTGCTTCACTTCAAAAAGAAACTCTGTGTCCATTTATCAGTCACTCCCCTTTTGCTGGCCCATCTGAACACCAGGCGACCTAACCTCCTTTCTGTCTCTATGGATTTGCTTTTCCTGGGGTGCTCAATATACATGGAATCATACGATATATTGTCTTTGTGACTGGCTTCTTTCATTTAGTATGATGTTTTCCAGGTTCATCCATGCTAGATCATATATCAATTCCTCATTCCTTTTTATCCACAAGAGATATTCCATTGTGTGGATATACCACATTTTATCTACTCATTAGTACATTATCTACTCATTATCTACTCATTTAGGACATTTGAATTTTCTTCATTTTTTAAGCTATTATGAATAATGTTATGAATATTTGTGTACAATTTTTGCACAGGTCTATGTTTTGGGGTATATACTAGAAGTGGAATAAGCAATGTGCTAGATGTTTCAGGACTAAGGGCCACCTGAAGACATATCCATGGATTGGCTTGCTGTCTTAAATCTCTTCTCCCAATAGTAGTACAAAGTTTTTCTATTACTGCACTGGTTTCTGACTTCTTTCTACTTGTGAGATTTCCCTTTCTCATGTGTCTGAGCAGACATGAATATCCTCTCCCATCCCTACCCTCTTTGAGAACAGATAGAAAGTTTTGTCCAAAAAGATGTGTGCCACAAACAGGAAAGTTCCTGACCCCTTTTCTAACCAGTTACAGGGTAGAAATGATTGGCAGTAAAGACATCCGGTTGCAACCCCATTACCTCATTTGAGGTGACCTCACTGGGCCAGTCTCTCTGGATTAAGTAGCAGCAGTAAATAGCAAGCTGGCACAACATTTGGACAGAAATTTCTCACAAGAACCTTGCAAGCATTAAGTGTTCCATTTGTTGCAATAATGTAAAATATATCTGAGGAGCACACACAGACCTTGATGTGATTTATTCAAGAACAATAGTTAACAGTCACGATTTGTTACTTTCAGCTTTTGCTGAAGAGAGAGAGAGAAGGGAAAAGAATCATCAAGTACATGGTGAATGACATGGGGCTTGAGGGCTATGAAGAGGCATTTGGCTAAAGGGTTTCTGGAATATTCACACTGCAGCTTTTTAATATTAGCCAGCACAGGCAAGCCAGTAATGCATATCGTTAAGGTATGAGCACTTTCCTTGACAGTAAGCACGGACTTCAGGGAGCTGACTGGTGCTATTTCTTCAACCCTGACAATACACATTAGAGGCCTACTTATCTAGCTGGAAGTAAGATGTGAGATTCGCATCTAATGTGGTCTTCACAGGAAATTAGAGCCACACATGTACTTTCCCCTCATCTCACTGTTATCTTTCCCGGCCTTCTCTTTGTGGCTCCCAGGATTGCCTCACTACCTCAGGTGACTGTTAGAGCCAGTAGGTCATGTCCCAAATACTACAGATACGTCTAGAAGTGAGAAATAGCATAGGAGTCTCCTGGATCTCTCATCAAGAAGAGAAATCACTGGAATAAAATCAATATAAAATGAAATGGAAATAAAACAGTAAGGCAACTGAGATGCTGTGGTTGGGGGGTGGGGTGGGGTCATGTGTCTGAGAAGTGATGGTCATAGAAGCCTGAGTCTTAATAACATAGCAACTAATCTGGTAGGCGGAGGACAAGGATAATTGAAAGGAAAGAACCTTTTTTAAATACCCTAAGGTACCGTATGTAAAAGAGACAGTGTTTTTGTACCTGAATATTTTCCAACCTTTTTGGCTGTGATCCAAAGATATTAATAAATACAGAGCTCTCCATGTTTTCATACAGTTGGCCCAAAAGTTTTGTGAAACACTGTGATGTACCATGATATTTTCTATTCAATTAAATTCTATTCTATTGTGTTTTTAAGTACTCGTCGCAACCTGCTACGTTGACTGCATGACTCAGTAATGGGGTAAAAACGTGTAGTTTGATGATTAATGCTATAAATAGCAACCAACGCCTGCTTCACAGTGCTGGAGAACAAGGAACCAAACAAGGGTGAGATATGCAAGAGCCAAGCAGAACTTGGACAGTACAAGGAGGGGAGGAATTAATAGATCAGACCAGCGCAAAGGTCATTCATTTAGCATCCATCCAAAAGAACTGAAAATAAGTATTAGGACTCTGTATAATCTTTATGAATATAATTATTCTAATTCCTTGCATATAGAAATGATTACATGAAACTGAGTATTTCATTTTTTATTGATTGATTTATTTTAGTGCCTGTTCATGGCACAGCATAGGTTCAGCCATTCTCGGTAAATTTCTCTACTGCCTGTCCTCACAATTCCTGGTTGTTGTGATAAATAGCTGGACTACACGGATCGTGACTATGGCAGTCAATGTGCCAAATTCCAGAGACTAGATACCCAGCACTGAGGACTACTTGTTTGAGACTTGTTTCTGGCAGAGAGTGCTCTCTGTAGCAGTATGGCTAAGAGTTTGGGCATAGGATTTGGATGACATTTGTTCATATTTTGTCACTTAACAGCAGGGGGTGGGCACATCAGCATGTTAGTTAACTTCTCTAAGCCTTCATTTCTCTCATATAATGGGGCAATAACAGTGGTGGTTTGCAAATATTGGCTTTAGATAATGAACATAAAATGCTTATCTAAGTCCTGGACACATAGGAAGCATTCAGTGATACATGCTAACTTTCTCCCTCCAACCCACCTGAGCAGTTGATCCAGTTCTCTAACCCGCCCCCCCCACCCCGCCAAAAAAACCCCCAAACAGACCATGTGGCTCCCCAGGGCAGTGATTCTTAATGGACAGTAGAGAGAGGCATTTCTATTTTGGGAACTTCCCACCGGAGATTTGGATATGCCTCCATGCTAGCTTGGGTTTCTTTGTGCCATATCATTGGCTATGAGCCTCAGGTCACGATGCATGTGAAAATGTACAAGACTGGAAAAGACTCTTCCAAAAAAGAATGTAGACCTCAGCTCAAAATTCCAGTCTGGGGAAGGGTAAAGCACTCCAGAAGAGCTCCTGCCCAGCCCCTTCATGCTAAAGAAGGGCGAGCTGCTGGTTAACCCTCAGAGAGCTTCCATCCGGACCCAGCAGCTGTCAGGGTGACATATAGGAGGTGGCAGGAAAGTGCATTTTCTGGAAGAAGGTGCATGCTCAGGCAAATTGTATTTTTTATTCGAGAAAGAGTAAAACCATGTAAAACTCAAATCACAGGCCTCTATTTTAGAACATGGCCTAGATATAACATATTCTTTTGGAATTTCAGTAAGAAAATGTTCTTTTAATCCATATTTAAGATAATTGAAGCTAGAAATGGAGGGCCTGTGGACATAGGAATATTTAAGATGTACAGCTGGGTAAGAATGAATGGATTTGGATTAAATATTTTTATTAGTCACAAAATGATATATTTTCAAGGAAGGGATTTAAAAATAGATAGACATTAGATGACTTCTTAGGGCTAGAAAGAGCGTGAGATAGCCAAAGGGCTAGGCATTTGATGGCCTGAGTTCTGGTTTTGCCTTTGAATTGGCTTTCTAATCTTCTAACCTTTCTCTATGAAGTGAGGGGAAGACAAACTACTCACACTTCATGGGAATGATGGCTATTTGCAGTAATTTGATTGTTCATTCATTAAAAACACATAAATATAGAGTCATCTTTGGAGCATATGGTCCCTTAGAAGAGATAAGACGGCCATCTAGAGGTAACACACAAGGTAGAGGGCAATAAGTGTCACAAGATGGGTAAGTGTGGAAGTTCAGAGAGGGAAGATGCTTTGTCGGGGACCATATGGGGTTGCTTTATAGCAGAGATGGCTGGTGACCGAATAAGCATTTGAAGGACAGTGGAATCTGGCCAACTAGTGTTGAGGAATTGGTAGGTTTAGAATGGTTCCAGGAGGAGGAACTAGCACAAGCAAAGATGTGTTGTCAGAAAAAAGAAGATGTGTTAAGGAAATAGAACATGTGTGTTAACGAAATAGAACATGACCATGTTTGGTTAGAATGCAAGGTGCTCTAACACAAGGATTGGAAAAAGAAAACCAGAGAGAAGGATTTTGGGACACAATACAAAACTCTCAAGTGCTCTGGAGGTAACAAAGAACCTTGGAAGGTTCTGGAAAGATGTGTGAAATGATTGGAGCTGAATATAAAGAAGATGTCCATTTTTTCTTCCCTGTCTTTTTCTTTTTGTTGGTATAACTTAGGCTACCTGGGTTCAAATTCTATCTTTATCATGTATTATTAGCCAGGGGAATGTGAACAAATGATATAACCTTGCCAAGCATCAATTTCCCTAGTGGTAGGTGTGATAGTAACCTATCTCATAGGAGGGTTATTGAAATTAAATGAAATGATAAGAAAAAACACTTAACAGAGGGACCAGTACAAAAACTATACTGACTAAATGGTAACTCTGCTTTTGCTGTTCTTATTTTTAGGCCATTTATTAGTAGCCATTTTCTAGCTCTCCAACTAGGACTTTCCAAAGTAGGGCCTCTGACTTTTCAGAATCAGGGAAGCCACCTAGTGCTGTCATTGCTGTTTTAAACGCGGAGGCCTCTGGGCCCTAGGGGTTTGGTATTTCAGTTTGGAGTGAGCTGAGCATTCAGTCCTAAACATTTCCTCTCTATCTCTGGAAACAATCTCTTAAAAATGAGCTTCATTGATTCAGTCATTAAAATGATTCAGACTTTTGCAGTGATTATTTTAATTAATTAATTAGCTAGCTAATTGATTAATTTTAGAGCGAGAAAGAGAGGGAGACCTTGCACATGGAGGGGGGGACTAAGAGGGTGGGAGAGAATCTTAAGCAGACTCTTCCTGAGCACAGAGCCCAACTCAAGGCTCAATCCCAGCACCCTGAGATCACGACCTAAACCGAAACCAAGAGCTAGACCCTCAACCAACTATGCCACCCAGGCACCCTTGCGGTGATATTTTATAACAAAAATCCCAGTCCATGACTGCTTTGGAGGTTTGTTTTGTTTACCTTCATTCTCATCCTGGTATCAGGTACTTAAAACTATGGATTTGATATTGAATAGGAACAGCCTGTTTGGGAAGTGCTTAGAGATGCTGGGTCTCTCTGAATAGTTGAATAATATTTCGGGTTATGTTGTGACGCTCTCAAATGGAAAGGTGAGTAAGTGAAAGACAATCACTGTTTCGCTCATCCTGAATGAAGGGAAATGGAACATAGTGTGATGTTCGCCTTGTACTTCTTTCATACTTTCCAAGGAGGCTGAAATGGTCACCAGATACTTCCAACTTGGCATGGCTGTCTAGCTTAATTAAAAATAAACATTAATGTTAAAAAAATTATTAAATGACTGAGATTCCAGGATGTTTACTACTACTAACTATTTAAGGATAACTCATTTGGTGAAAAATATCCAACTGCAAATAAAATGCCAATAATCTCTTTTGTCAAAAATTATAGGAAGGCTAGGGGTGCTTTGCCGGCTCAGTTGGTAGAGTGTGTGACTCTTGATTTTGGGGCTGTGAGTTCAAGCCCCATGTTGGGTATAGAGATACTTAAAAATGAAATCTTTAGGGATGCCTGGGTGGCTCAGCAGTTGAGCATCTGCCTTTGGCTCAGGTCATGATGAGCCAGGAGTCCAGGAGTCAGGTCGGGAGTCCTGGGATCGAGTCCCACATTAGGCTCCCTGAAGGGAACCTGCTTCTCCTTCTGCCCATATCTCTGCCTCTCTTTCTCTCTTTCTGTATCTCTCATGAATAAATAAATAAAATATTTTTTTTAAATCTTTTAAAAATTACAAGAAAAATAATCTCTCTTATTGAAAGCAGGCATACTTGTTTTATTAAATTATATTGCTTATATACCCATTTTGTACATACAGCTTTTAAAATACACAATTTAATAAATATATAAGATTTATACATTTTGTATAGAAGGGCTTTATATGTAGAGCAACCCCTAATAGCAGTTACCTCATGTAATCTTTCCAACACTCCTGTGAAATATACAGGTGTTTCCATTTTACAAGTGAGGAAAGTAAGTTCTAGGCAGTTAAGTAACTTGCCCAAAGAAATTGACAGTTAATGTTATTTTTGTTACTCACTTGTCCAGCATTGGGAATACTCTGAGAAGGGGGAGTTACTGCCCCAGAAAGCTATTGCCACTGATTCTGAATGTCATCAGTGACCAAAAGAATGAAGGAGTTTATTTTTTGCTTTTCGAGGCAATGAAAGCATGGGATAAAATCTGCAGGAGCTGGAATTAGCTTGGCTGTGTTGAGATCTCAGCTTCATTGTTGACTACTTGTGATCTTGTCAAGCTAAGTAGCCTCCCCAGCTAATTTTCTTATGTGTAAAAGGGGAATAATAGTAGTATCTCTTCATTGGATAATGAACTAATTATCTTTAATTAATTAGCACCCAGGCATCCCTAAAGATTTCATTTTTAAGTATTTCTATACCCAACATGGGGCTTGGACTCACAGCCCCAAGATCAAGAGTCACACACTCTACTGACTGAGCCAGCCAGGCACCCCTAGCCTTCCTATAATTTTTGACACAAGAGATTATTGGCATTTTATTTGCAGTTGGATATTTTTCACCAAATGAGTTATCCTTAAATAGTTAGTAGTAATTAGTAAATGAACTAATTTAGGTAATATAGACAGTACAAGGCTTGGTAAAAGGTCCATAAAGCTAGGCTGTCACTACTATTATTGTTGTAATGACTATTATTTCAAGCGAAAGTTGAGTCCATACCTGAAGCCTGGGTGGAGCGAATGCTAGCATAGAGGTACAAGCAGCCGTCCTTCAGAATGCAATAGTGCTGGACCCACATATCTGTGCTTCTGTCCAATTGGTGCAAAAGGCCCAGGCACTCCGGGTTCTTGATAGCCAGGGGCGGAAGGCTACTGTTGTGCAGAGTTACATCTTCCCAGACATGGGTCTGTAGGTGTAGCACAAAGGGATCATCTGAGTGGTCGCCCTGTGTGGGTGGTCCCTAACTCCCAGAGCCAATGATACCAGCACAAAGGCTATTTGACTTCAGAGAAGGCACTGCTCTAAGTGATTCTGTTGCTAAGGCAATCGAATACTTGAGCAACTCTCCAGAAAACCTGAATTTATCCAGGGGCTATGGAGAACTTCTTCTTTCCATGCCCCTTGACATCCTTTCTCTTTGGTTTCTATTCTAGTGCAAGGAAAGCAAAACAGTATCAGTGGTATGTAGAAAGGATGTGGAAATGGGCCGCCAGCAAAGACTATGTCTACGCCCTGTCTATAAATGCTGGTCCCAATGTGCTATTTCACTGGCCATTCGGATTGTCCCCTGAGCCCTGTTCCTGGCATGTCTACTGTGTCTAACAGCAGCCCTTGGCTCCTGCTTCACTTTAGGATTCCCCTTTGTGCAAAGGACCAAGTTACATGCCCCAGGGCAGACTTGGTATTAGGTTCTCATGGTCAATGATATGGAAGGTCATGATAAATTGAGATCTTCGCAGGGGGTGGGGGTCGGTGGGAGCTGTGGGTCCACAGGCCTGAGAGGCAGGCTTTCCCCTGTAACTTGACCTGAGGCAGGGGACACAGTGCTTTATCTCTTTATCATAATGCCCTGCCAAGTGCTGGCCAGTTTCGCTTCTTTATTTGGCTTCATTTTTGCTCTTTCGTTTTAACAAGGCGGTGCACAAGATTTCAGGATGCAGAGCTGACTGTATTCTTTGCTGTGAAATGGAAGCCTGCTGGGAGTTTGGGTGTTCCTTTTTCATTCTGCTATAGATGCTCTGAGTGCATTAGCAGAAGAGATCCCTCTGAAAAATATCAGGCTCATTAGGATGACGCATTGGAGAGATGGATGAGTGTATTGAGCATTGTGTTCCAGGTAAAATGAAACACAAGTCCTGCTGTTTGTCATATGATGATGCCAGTGATTGTTCAGAAAGGACAGTTATAGGACACAGGGCAGTACATGTAAGCTCAAACAATCCAGATTTTCCTGAATGTACAAGAGCCAGAAGATAGGGAGAGAAGATAATAGATTGTAAATACCTTTTGCTTGTCTGGCATTTTGTAAGGAAATGAGCATATTTAAAGGTAATCTATAACCTTACTAGAAATGCTGTTCATAGCATAAAAATTAAATAATTGGGTATTAAAGCAATCCCAGCCCCTCGCCGCACCCCCCCAGTGAAAGCTCAGAAAGTGGGGTATCAAATATCTTAGGGGCTAAACTGATGCTTTACCTGTTGATCTCAAGAAGTTAGCTATCACTTTATAGGTCAAGCCTAACTCTAAAAGTATATTGCTTCAAGTCTGGGAGTTTTGCACAGGTAGGAGCTGCGGAAGGTGGGCTAGTACGCATCCTAAACAAGGATATGAACACTAATTCTGAACATAAGACACTCATTTTCTAAGAGGCCGCTCAGCCACCAGCACTGTCCCAAGACGTCCCTGAGACCTTGTACGTAGGGAATGAAAAGAAAACAGAAGCAGGGGTTTAACCTCCTGGACTGCTCTATGTGAAACGGAAATCCCACCCCAATTTGTGACTACCCAGCGAGTTCACGGAGAGAAATGTCACGCAAACTCAGGAAAATAAAAAGAACAGCAGGAATGCAAGTTCCCTCATAGAATCTGAATAGAAAACCCTGTTAGCTTAAAATCCTCTTTGCCAGCTTTTAGAGATCTGAGAAGTCCTAGGGTGAACTGCATGACATCTGACTTGATCCTTTCCCCCTCGGAGAGAAAAGCAGAATGAAAGCTGAGATGAATACCACGGATACCTCACCTGGCGGACAGGATGGGTTGCTTTGTCCATTGCCTCAAGCCACCTGCAAGACAGTAAGATGAGAGGCTCTCCGGTGGGGGCTGGATAAGAATCATTTGGAGGGGCTTGCTGTTCTCTCTGGAAACCCATCTTCCAGACAGAACCGTCCTGAGGCTCAGATATATCTCACTGCTTGAAGATCATGGTTAAAGGCAACACATTCTTGCAAGATTGGTATTACTAGAGGCCAAAATCCCACCCCCTACCAGGCATATTTAAAATAAATCACTGTTATCCTTCTCCTTGCCTATAGTTCAATTAGTGCCTAAGAGAAAATTCATCCATTCTTTTTTTTTTTTTTTTTTTAAACCAAGGTGTGTGAATTTATCACCACTAGCAGAGCTGGTAAAAACTGGTGTTATGAACTGGAAGGCACTGGCCTTTACAACATGGAAAGACTAGCAGATAGTCACTGTCCTGAGCTCCAGCCCCAAGTGTTCCTTGGACGCAGTGGCCACCTTCAGGACACCGTTTCGTACCCCTACTGGAGGACTGAATTTCCTTAGTCTTGTCTCCTCAGCCCTTACAGCCTATCCGTCCCACCTCATTTGCCAATCTCTTCCCATTTTCTTCTAAAACCTGTACTTTTTAATGAAACCCTCCTGCGTGCTCTCTTCCCCAGAGTTTGACTTATTCCCTCTGCCTTCTTTGGTTCCATTTCTTCTTTTGCAGGCCTGTCTGATCTCATGCCACACTCTTTAAGAACTCCTCCCTGGTCCGCACTTGGAGAGATCCTCATTCCCTACGGTCAATTCCCACGCCATTTGGTCTTCTCCTCTAGCACTTCTTAGTTTCTATTTTGCATTACAAATGTTCAACTGAATGCCCTATCTTCTTGGTTCAGAGCTTGTTTGAAGGCAAAAATTGGCACATAATCATACTAATCATCTGTGGAGAACTTAAAATGGTGTCTTGGGCACATCAGCTAGCCCACAAATATTTTTTCCATGAATTGAAATACAATCAAGTTACTGTTATCATATTTCCCTATTTGTCCTTTAAAGCAACATGCATTGGAACAAACAATGTTCCACAAATAGGAACAGTATTTTGTTCGCCTAAGAGGTTTCCAGCCTGGCCCTCCATTTAAAATTGGAGCTGAGTCCAAATTCTCTTACAGAGACGTGCCATTGACACTACACACTGTGGACCTTTATCTCTTCATCAGTCTCCCTTACTCCATGCTCCCTTCACCCTGAATTAGCAGCCCTCACCCTGAAATGTTCAGCTGGCTCACTGGATTGACTGATGATCTCCATTCCCTTAGGGTGATACACTGAATAATGATCTAAGCCCCTACTTGCTGGGAGGTTGTAGTCCACCTTCTTAGAAAGCCTGCACACTTCTCCCCCTCCAGTTGAGTTGTATGCTTAAAAATGTCAACTAGATCCATTCCCCCACAAAACTACATTAATACTATTTATTTTGCTCATCTCCTCGTGGTGTGCTAAGTTGCAGCCCTACTACATTAGTTTTATACCTGGGACTATCCATCTGATTAGCTTAAAATATATAAATTTGATAACTTTGAGAAGCTAGATGTGAACTATGATGGTAATAAGCTTTTTTAGAAGATGTGGAGTTATGAGTTAGGAGCAGATGTTTCTGTTCTTTAGCAATTCTGTTAGGGAAAAGTGGAGGGAGGGAACAATGAAGAACCGAATTTCCCATTCCTTAGAAAAAGTTGATTGGCTCATGCTGTGAATTTGCCTTTCCCTTCTCTACTTCTAATCCCCCAAATCTATAAAGCTGCTGTTGAAGAAGCATTCCTCTGCCCCAGGTGAAGCTGGCAAGATCAGAGATTAATGAATTACCTTTTCATTTCTTGGTTCGACGTTGCACAGAGGCAAAAAGTTCGATTTCCAGACTGAGGCACACAGTTAAACACAAATGGTTTTCCCAAACTGCTATCCATGCCAACTTCTGCACCTTCTAATTTTATTATTTCCAGAGGTGGGCATTTTCCTTCATCCTAAAATTAATAAGGAAGAGGTTCAGCATGGGCATTGTGATTAGTCAGGTAAGGAGAAAAGGAGTCAGGGAAAGAAGACTAAATTATTTTTAATTGATATAAACATATATATTATTTATATATATTTAAATACATATATAATACAAATATATATAATAAGAGTACTTTTGAGTTGACTGTATGTTCTGAAATGAAACTATAACCCCACTGAGTTTTTCTTGATTATGTTCTCCGTGATATATTACGTGAACTCCAAATCTCCAGCTGTGATATTTTTCCACATCCCTTTTGAATGGACTCTAATAATATGCATTTTATTTATGCCATCTGGGGAAAGTTGAATTAATTATTAATGCCCATTTTTTTCCCATGAGAAAAAAAATAAGAGAAATTCACTTTACAATATATGTGGTTGGTAGTGACATGAGATCTTTAATTTCTACGATGAACATGTATTCCATGTGTATAGTGTCAGGCCCTCTTCTACGTTGTTCACCTCTCTACTACAAAAAAAAAATAAAAAATAAATAAATTGTTCACCTCTCTTGGCTTTTCTTTACAAATGCTCATGAGGTCGTTGCTTTTATCATCTCTATTTTACAGATGGGGAAACTGCAGCACCAAGAGAATAAAGAACACTTCTCTTTAAATGACAAATAATTTTGTGGATCAATATTTTGTTATATTTCTTTGACAATTCCATCTCAAAACATCCTGTCCATTAATCCTATCTTTTCTAAAAACAGCTATTTTAAGGTCTAATCCCTATACCCTGAAGTCACGAACCGTATGGGTACCATTCAGTGTTTGTTCTAGTCAGTGTACAGAGCTGTGAAACCATTGCCACCATCTAGCTTTAGAACTTTTCCATCACCCTCCAGATCTTCTTTGAGCCCATTGGTAGTCAATCGCCCCCCCTTGCTCCTCCGATCATAGGCAATCACTCATCTGTGTTCAGCTCCTATGAACTTGCCATTTCTGGACCTTCTGTGGTCTTTGTGATTAGCTTTTTTTACTTAATGTAATGCTTTCAAGTTTCATCCCTGTTGTTTCACGTACTAGTTATTTATTCCTTTTGATTTCCTGTTATATGGATATGCATCATTTAGTTCATCCGTTCATAAGATAATGGAGCTTTTTCTTTCAATTTTGGTCTGTTTGAATAATGCTCCTATAAACAGTTATGCACGAGTCTTTGGGTGGACACATGTTTCCATACCCTTCGGTAGATTACTAAGAATGAAATTGCTGGGCTGTAGGGTAAGTTTATCTTTAACTTTACTGGAAACTTCCAACCCATTTTCCAAAGTAGCTATGCCATTTTATGTTCCCGTAAGTAGTGTATGAGTGTTCGGGATTCTCTCTATCCTCACCAATGCTACGTAGTGCTTATCTTCTTCATAAAGCTGCCGTTCTACTAGGGGTGGAGTAGGATCTCCCGGTGATTTGCATTTGCATATTTCTGATGCCTGATGGTGTGAAGCGTCGTTCAGACCAGAGGTTCTTAATCAATTTTGGTAATGACTTTAAGATCCAGATGAAAACCATGGACCCTCTCGCCCCAACCCCCCCCAATACATGTGTGTAAATACATGTGTGTACATGAATGCACACATGTGGGTCCATGCAGATACCTAAGTGTATACGTGTGCATGTAAATGCATATGGGTAGATGGACATATTATTTGACAAAAGGTAGTATCTCAGAGTGTTATGGCACTTTATAGAGCATTTCCATAGGCTCTGTCTTTTTGCTTTTTATGACTCTTCTATAAAATAGGAAGCCACTAGTATCCTCATTTCCTAGAGGAAGAAAGTGAGTTTCAATGATGGGCCCCAAGGTTACATAGACAGAAATAGACCTTACACACTGGCCTTCTGACTCTGTCTTCCACACTACTTCTCCCATGTGTCTGGCTTCTTGGGCCATGGAAATTTGGAAGTCTGCTGGATCTTAGAGCCAGCTACTTGAAGGCCATGGTATTCAACATTTTGGGAGACAAGAGTATTTCCTGAAGCCATGAACTTTTCCAGGATAGAGACAGAGATGCAGAATTTTGTTTCGTTTCAGTAAATATAAGGAAGGTGGCGCATTTTGCAATAATTGTGCATGGTCAATACTATGACATTAAAAGCCAGAAGAATATATTTGTATTTGCTTTCTTAAAGACAAAGGCTTTATGTGCCTATACATAGTGGCTACTTACTGATACCATTTTCTCGGTAGCGTTGCAAACTACAAAAGGACCTAGGGAAACAAATAAAGCCTGGGAATTTTATACTCTTGAGAAGTGACAGATGTGGTCATTTTCTGCGAGCAAACTCACTGGATCTGCTTTCTTTGGGCCCAATATATAGATAAGATGAAATGTCGGTCTCTGAGTATTAGCACCGTCAGGTTCCTCTGGAGCGACCGTGTTCTCCACGTCCTTTGCTGTAGGAGAATGCACAGGGTGACACTCGTGTGGCATGTGGCACACAATCAAGAACAGGAGCTAAAGACACTTAGGAGGCTCTTTCTCCTCTGCTCAAGTAGCAGCTATGTGAGAAGAATGAATGATTGATGAATGGACGAGATTAAAGAATGAATGCTACCGTCTCTTGCATGGCCTCTCTCCTGGCCCAGATTCCATTTTGACTAATCTCAGCTGCTGCCCCATTGTCCATGGTCAGGGGCCTGCTGTGGCCCTGGAGGCAGCTGCGGAAAGACCAAGATACAGAGCCTGAGTGGTGGGTGTGGGCACTCTTGCAGCTGTGTTGACTCATCTTATTCTTTTCTCCCCATTTCACCCATCCAAGAACTTTAAACTCTGCTCTCACAGAGATACAGAATTTGGGAAAGGTTCTCCTTTTAGTCTAATCCTAACAGTCTCTAGTTCTGTACTTCCTGAGCAAATGTTTTCTAGAATTAAGAGCAACTGGAACCCCCATTTTTGTCTTACTGCCATGTCCTTGAGATCTTCAACTTTTCCCTTCAGCAAAACTCAGTCCCTCCGTTTAATTCTTAAATGGCTTCTGTTTGATTCCTTCCCTCTGGCTCTGCCAGAGGTTGTCAGTACTGAAAACAAGAAAGATTTCTTTAAGACCGGTTTCCCCACAACTTCCTATTCTATTTCCCAAGGCATGGAAAGGCTCTCGCTTCATTTTTCTCTTCCTGATCCAAAACAGAGGTCCAGCTGCTTCATGTGTGCAAGATTGAGGAGAATAGAAGGGATGCTGAGTAGAACAATACCATGGAATTTTTTAGTGAGGTCCAGAAGCTTTCGACTGGGAATACAGGAACTTGGGCTGTTGATGCCAGGTGGTCTTGGATAATGTTGACATTGCCTATGGTGGAAATAAGATTTCTATAGAAATAATTCCAAAGGTCAGACTGCTCAGAAAAGGGAAATAGTAAATAATAGTAACGACAAAACCCAACTCAGAGTGAATCTACTTCTAAATTAAATTATTTCTATAAAGAAAAATGTGGGGATCCCTGGGTGGCGCAGAGGTTTGGCGCCTGCCTTTGGCCCAGGGCGCGATCCTGGAGACCCGGGATCAAATCCCACATCAGGCTCCCGGTGCATGGAGCCTGCTTCTCCCTCCGCCTGTGTCTCTGCCTCTCTCTCTCTCTCTGTGACTATCATAAATAAATAAAAAATTAAAAAAAAAAAAAAGAAAAATGTGGACAAGGACATTTGTCTCTGTCCCAGGCTCTCTGGTAAAATAAAATTGTCTACAGAGGTTTTTTAGTTATTTGCTTTGGTCAAAATTTTGGTTTAAGCTTGGTAGAAATAATTGTGTGGTTTTTGCCTCTTTGTCTCTGGACAGGGGAAAATGTGGGGACCTTATACCAGCATGCTTCACTTTATCTGAAGGCACAGCCGTGAACATCTACAAACTAAGAAAGAGGAAAAAGGCATCTTTAGCCATGAAAAAGAGCTAATTCTCAGTGGGGAAAACAGAGCCAAAATAAATGTAGAGGGAAAGAAAGCATGTCCTAAAGCAAAAACAGCACATGAAAGGTGCATAAAATACACATCTAGAGTGCTATATTTAAAGCTAGCAGACTGAAGCGAAACTGAAGAGTGAGTATCTCTTGGAGCCTTATTAATGATGATCAGAGCCTTTTATCTGTAGGCAACAGTTTGGAGGCAACCCCTCCTCACTGGTGTCTGAAAACCATCACTCTCTGATAGCTCTGAGGCCGTGGCCTCGGTCCATGTCATAGCTGATTGGATCAGGAGGGCGGCCAAGCCTGCAAAGGCAAAAAGGAGAGATATGGGAGTACTCCTGCCGTAGTGACACTGGCTCTCTCCATCCTCAATTACATGGAAGTCTTGACCCTAGGGACTGCCCTCCCCTTGTGACACCACTCAACATTATTACAAACGTGTATGTAGGTATTTATTTATTTATACTCTCCTCTTCCCCCCGCCCCTCCAAGTAGAACAGAGGACGCCAAGTACAGCGAGCATGCGAGTCAAACTCTTGTCTGTGGGTGCTACTGGGTTCCCTGTTGAAGCTTTGTGAGTTTAACATTTCTCTTTCTGCTTTTATCAAGAATTTGAGATGGTGACAGCTCAATCCCCCGGAGTTGCAGCTACTCTTGTCTGAATAGAAGTACAGTTACTGCTCTTTCCCTGCTTTTATGGTGCCTGGCGGCCACCGACACCAACAGAGATAACTGGCTGCAAACTTGGAATTTCGTGCTTTTCCTTCTCCGTTTGCCTGGAGTGGGAACCGTGCTGTAGGCATGATAAATACACGCTGGCAGCATCATGTTGTTTGCTGGCACAGGGAGATCCGGGGCTCTGGGAAACACGGGCTGCTTGAGGGGCTGGAGGAGTTGGTGTGCACACAGACCGGCTGCCCCAGGAAAGTTAGCTAAGTGGGAGATGACATCAATGTCAGGGTCCCAGCCGCCTGGGGCTTTACAGTGTGGAAGTGTCCTTTCTGGCCTCATCACCCGTCTCCTTGGTCACCATTTTCCTTGGCTCCTCCACTACCCTGAGAGCCTAAACACTACCACCCGAGCAGAGCAGAGCAGAATGGGAAGAGGTTCCTTTGAGTCCTACTCGTGACCTTTCCAAAGTTGTCGAAAAGTGTCCAGGTGAGGTGTAAAATCAAGATATTCTGTGTCTTGAGCTCTGCGACTGAATGTTTGCCCTACAAGCTTTCCCTCTGAACTCAGGGTATGTTTTGGTTTGTAGATGGATTCTAGGCCAGACAAGCTGGGCTTGAATCCTTGCTTCTGTGGCCGTGGGCAACTTACTTAAACTCTGTGCTTCACTTCCCTTATGAAAGAGGATTTAGTTAATACACATGTAAACTGTTCTGAACACGACCTGGCGCTTCGTAAGTGACGTATAAATGTTAACTTTCATTATTTTGATTTTTCTTTTTCTTTTTTTTTTTTTTTGGTTAACTTTCATTATTATCTAGAAATTTGATGAAAGTGGAGAGTAGGGACCGGAAAACTTGTTAGTCTGTTAGTCTTTTTCCTTTAAAATTAATTTATTAAGGAAGATCTTATTTACTTATTTGAGAGAGAGAGTGCACAAGAGAGAACCTGGGGAGGGGGGCTGAGGGAGAGGGGGAAAGAGGGAGAAGCAGGCTCCCCACTGAGCAGGGAGCCTGATGTGAGACTCGATCCATCCCAGGGCCCTGGGATCATGACCTGAGCATAACCAACTGAGCCACCCAGGCGCCCCCCCAAATAATCTTTAATATGGGTGTCAGAGTAACCTTATTGACAATGAGTCCTTATATCTGCCTTTTTTTTTTTCTCTTTTTAAGAACCACAAGTTACATGAACAAGGGGAAGGCCTTCATCTCTGGGAATCTCAGGGTCCCCATTTGTAAAACGGGGTACCAGCACCTTCCTTTATAAGGATAAAACGAGATCATCCGTGTAAAGTGCACCTAACATAGAGGTTTTTTTTTCCCCCTTCCCACCTCTGCGGTCCAGTTTCAAGTGCAAATGGAACATTGCCACAATATCCTTAGGACTCAGGATGCTGCTCCAGACCCAGCGGTGGTTACTACTGAGAAGGGGGCTGGGCTGGTGCGCGGGTGGGGATGGGGCTGGAGTAGAGGGAGAAGGCAAAGAGGGGAGGAGGCTGCGTGATCTCACTGTTTTATCTCAGAAAGAAATTGTGATGATCTTGGGCTTGGCTCCTGGGCCTGGATTCCTGTTAATCTGCCCCCTTACTCAGAGATTCAGAGGATTCAGTGTTTGCCCCGTTATGGTTGGACCTACAATCTCCCAGAGCCCACAGGGAGAGGCTGTTGCAAGAGCCAGGCACTTACTAATGGCTCTCTCTTCCTCTGTGACCCTGTCCTGGGGCAGCTGCCTTTGGCCCAGTCCTGCCTCGATTAACATCCTTGCTGTAATGAATTTTTTTTCTCCTCACTATCCTCCCTCCCTCCCTTCCTACCTCCAATACTGACTGAGTGCTTTGGAACTTTTTGCCAGACTATGTGTTAAGCACTAATGGGCTAATTTTTAGCCTTAGACTGATTTGCTGGGGTTCAGTCTCATTCTTTTTTTTTTCTTTTTAAGATTTTATTTATTTATTCATGAGAGACACAGAGAGAGCCAGAGACATAGGCAGAGGGAGAAGCAGGCTCCATACAGGAAGCCCGATGTGGGACTCGATCCCAGGACCTGCGAGTCACGACCTGGGCCGAAGACAGATGCTCAACCACTGAGCCACCCAGGGGACCCCAGTACTTGTAACCTCTTGTTCAAAAGACTGTTTCGTGTGGGTATTACGGGCCTGGGTAGATGCAAGCTCCCTGTGAGCAGGGATTATGCATTTTTTCCCCCAGATAGTAGCTAAGACAGGGCTGGATCCAGAAGAAATACTCAAACACACAATGATCAAAGCAGACAACTGCCAAGGAGCCCATAGTCCTGGTGTCCAGCACCAGGGTCTTTGGGTTAAGAGTGTTTTGCTGTGTTTCTTCACAGCGATGGCATAACCTCTCCAGAGACAAGTTTTCCTAGTTCTATTTTCGGAGAACTTTTCTCCTCCCTGGAACCATGTGAAGTGTACTTGTCGGGCGGCTTTGGCCTTTTCCATCCTTGAGTCCTCACCAGGATAAAAGACTGGCCCTGGGAGACGTGCTACTCAGGGCAGACAATAGGTAGAGCCAAAGGGTGGCCGTGAGGATGGTGCTGCGCGCCCTGAACCCTGGTGCCCTGGTGCTGGCGCTGGTGCGTCGGGCGTCCCTCCCTCCCTAGCTGCTACCCAGGGGTGGACAACGCTGTGGGCTCCTTATCTCATCTCAGGGCATGAACGTGCAGAGTGCTCTTGGCAACGGCTTTAATTCCGAGAACTTGTTGATGATTAGTCCTTTCCCCATGATGTGGGCAAAGAGCAATAACATAGTGGAAAGTGTTCGCTGTCTAGACCGAAGCTTTGGGCTAATATGTTGGTTTAATTTGTGACCCTGTTCCACTTTTGCACAGAAGTAGAATTGACTAGATATTAATTTTCCCTTCAGTGGAAAAACATTTAGAACCTCAGTGCTAAATGGTATTTTCTTATAAAATGCTTTAACTCTATGAGCTCTACTTTTATTCTACTTCTACAGATAAAAAAAAAAAAAAAAAAAAAAAAAGAAACCTGTCCCAGTTTTGTAGCTTAGAGATACTGTTCTTGGATTGGAGACTCTGATTTATTGGAAATATTATTGAATATAACAGCAATAAGAATGGGTCTCTTTAATTCTCTTCCCATTTGTTCCAAAGATTTTGCTAGATGCTTTTATATATATATAATATATATAGTTATATATTTAAATTATATAATTATATATAATTATATATTATATATAATTAGGTAATATATGTATTATATAATTATATATAATATATAACAAATATATAATCATATACTATATAATATATATTATATATTAATATATAATATATATAATATATGTGTTATATATAATCATGTAATACCTATTTATAATATATATTATATTATACATATTATATATAATGTAATTATATAATATATATTATATAATATATAAATATATAATATATAAATATAATATATAATATATATTTTTTAAATTCCAATAGAATCCCTTTTTAAAACATTTTTTTAAACAGAATCCCTTTTGGATCTGTGTAGATTGTGAATTATGCACATTTTGAATAGTATTATGTAAGCATCAAGCACAAAATCAGAAATGAGGTGAATACTCCCAAATCAAAAAATCAACAAGAATTCCCAGACTTTTGGACCGCGAGAGCTCTGTTTCCTCAGTCGCCACAAGGGAGTGCTTCTAGCTGGAAATCAGAAATCCCTGCCACTCCCTGCCACTCACTATTCGTCTTGGATTCCAGCAAGGATGGGAAGACATCCCTTGCACAAGGGCAGCTGTCCTGAATCGTGATGCCAGAGAGCCACCAGCAGTGCAGCGTGAACCCTGCGCACGGTGAGCGGTTAGTCAATGATCACTTGGTGGATCCGAATGGGATCAATGTGGTAAGAAGCCCGCGGGGTGGTGCCTCGCTGTTGCACCCGCAGCCTGGCCATGCTCTTCTCCTCCCTCCCTGGGTCCCAGGCAAGGTTCGCCTTGCTCCCTGAGGATGCGCGTAACTTGTCAGCTGCAGCCAAGTACCTCTGAGTGGCCTTAGGTTTATCCTCTCAATCTTGCTCTTAGACTCCTTCCTCTCTCCTTCTTTCGGAAAAATAGCACACGTGTGAAGGCTTTTTGTATGTAACTTTTTGTTCTCAAATAATCATAGATTCACAGGGAGTTGAAGAAATGTGTAGCCTCTGTTTGGTCCCCCTGACACACACACACAAACACACTCAATCACCTTATAAAACTGGTAGCGTGTGTGTTCCTGAAGGTCAGTAGTGCATGGAGTTTAAGTTCTGGGGGGAAAAAAGTCTACATTGAGATGCAGTTCCCTTCTCCGCAGGCTGCCGTCCAGGACGGGCTCCCCGGGCCTGCCACCAGTGCCATCTCTGCCCACGAGCAGAAGGATGCAGTCGGCAGCCTGGGATTCTTAAATATTTTATCTCTGAATTTAGGTTTTGTACGTGAAGTGCGATGGAACCGTAGAGCGTGTGCCAAGGCCCCGGGGCCACTGTGCATGGGTGGTCTGCACCTGCCTGCGTCTGTGAGATGGAGCCACAGCCTCCCGGGCCCTGCTCCTGCCTGGGGACCCCCCGTGCCCCTGCTGTGGGGTGCTGGGTGTGCAAGCTAGAGCGCTGGGCTCGGGAAAGGAATCCGGGGCACAGGAGGGTCTGTGTGGCCGGGCAGGTAGCCTGCCGGTTGAGCGGGTTCTTTGATTTTAAATAATGTGGAGCACCAGGATGAGGCAAGACAGAGGCAACTGAAGCATGGAGAAGCTCGTGGACGGCGCTCTGAACGTTGGCCTCCTGCGCAGGCCCCCGCAAGCTGCCTGCCTGCCCTCCTGACAACTCACAGCCCGCCTCTCACCGGCCGTGGTGGCCCAAGAGGTAAATTTGTCGGGAAGTAGGAAGCTTTCACAGAAGCCCCGAGGACTCCTGGTTTGGGCCAAAGCCAAAAGAGCTACCATTAACACCGGAGCAACCTTGAGGTCCAGTCGGAGACTCCGAGCTCACGGACGCTACCCCAGCCACAGATGGCCCCTGGCCCTCCAGAAATGCACACCCCCCACCCCGTCTTAGGAAGTTCTGTGCTTGCTTCCCCCTGAATGCAGTTCACGCTTTCCCCATTCTGTCCCTTTGCTTAAGCCATTTCCTTCTTGTGAAATGGCATTTTACCCACCCCCTGAGGCCCACCTGTCGCTCCTCTGTCCTACGTTCCCCGCCTGTGCCTACCACAGTGCCTTTGCACCTGCTTCCTCCGCCCAGGCCATTCCTTTTCTAGATCTTGTACAGCTAAATTATCTTGTCATTTGGAGAGAAGGTCCCCTTTCCAGAGAGGCCCGCCTGAAGACTTGCTCGCAGCTAGCCTCCGTCTCATCCCATTCCTCTCCCATTGATTGTATTTATCACTCTTTAGATGAACTTTGTTTATTTAATTAATTTTTTTTTTTTTTACTAGTGCAATGATCCTGTCTCCCGTGAGAGTAGGGACCTCTCTTGCCTTCTGCACTTCCGTAGGCCTTACACCACGCCTGGCATACACTTGTCGAACGAAGGCATGCACTTTCCCTCCTCCAAATACTGCATGTTATACTTTCCTTACATGTTTTCCCTCCTCCTCTATGCAATTAGCTTCTGGGACGGGGGCGGTGATTCGATCTTCTCCCTCACAATGCCTAGGAGGGGCCTGGGCTCCAGTAAGTCTTCCCTGAATGCGTATATAAAAATAAATGGTGCAGAGGCAGAGCATTTCTTTTCTCTTTCAGAACAACTGGACACAGCATTAAGCCAGAGAGATCAAAACTAATTGCTGGAACGAGAAGCACATGCCATTTAGCATTCATTGCATCTGCACCAAGGACAGCCTCGGAAAAGCGTGTAGTCACCCAAGGGCGCATCGCGTCCAGAGTGACCTCTGTGTGCATCGCAGTGCTACTCTCTTCAGGCAATTGGTTGCCTTTGTGGCCTGTGGGATGAAAAGCTTCCTAAAATAGAGACCAGGGAGGAAGTCTGGTTCTGATGGGAGGGCTCAGAGCAAGAGGGCACCTTCTTTATGAGCATCGGGCATCGGCGTAATTGCTCTTGCAAAGCTCTTGGCTTTTCGTTATTGATTAAAAAATGGAGATACTAACCGACAAATCATTTTGGGGATCTGGGGGGTGGCGAAGGAGGTAAGGTGTGGCGTTAGTCGACAGTGACAGGCTTGGCGCAGATATGGGACCATTAGGTCAAAATGGTATACGTAAAAAACCAGACGAGGGATGTGGTCCAGCTCTCCTGGGTGGGGAGCGCCGGAGGCCCGCGGACCAGCTCATCTGGGTTGAGGTGAGGCTCTTTTTTTTTTTTTTTTTTAAAGATTTGTGCATATATTTTGGATTTCAACATTAATATCAAAAATACATAGTATGATTTTACATAGGATTTGTGCTACATTAGAACACTAGAGACAAACATCACTTGAGTATTAAGGAAATCATTAAATATTAAATAACTGAGAAATAAAATGTGTAAACACTAACTGGGGGGATTTTTGCTATTGCAACACGTCCAATGAAGTGGTTTCAACAGTACAAAAAGGATTATTAGGACATGAGTGTTCCCAGGCTACTTGGACTATGGGGATCTCATTCCAGGATTCCTTTAATAAAAATTGGTCCTGGATAACAGGAGAGGATCCTGCAAGAAACGTCTAGAGCAGCGAAATACCTCAGGCGGCTGAGAACAGGGTGGCCAAGCACAAGCCGGAGGATTCAGAGGCCAGAGAAAGGATGTGCGATGTCCTGAGCCTCATTTGCACAACCAACTGCCTGTCGTCCTGCCCCACGGAAAGGCTTCTCCCCCTTAAATGTGGGGCCTCTGCTCCCCAGGGCGCCCTTCACCTCCTTGAGACAGGAAGCCTCCAAAAGGAGCAGACAAGTGGTTTGGTTCCTGGAGAGAGTTAGAGATTCTGAGGGCTTCCAGGGGGTGTGGGGTGGGCCCTGCATGTCCCCCCCACTTGTTTTTTTTGAGAATACAAGAACATTTGTTTTTCATCCAGCTGGGCGGCCACCTGGCCATTCCTTCCTGCATGCACCCCCAGCTCGCTGCAGGTCATCAGCCATGAAGCAGACAACAGCCCCAAGTCCAAGCAGCTCCCCCCACAGCCCCCATAAGGCCAACATGTGAAAGGGATCCTGTCCTGCGGCCCCAGCCCACCTGGCCTGGCTGGAGGCCTGGGAACAGGCAGCCGGATGGCGAGGTGGGCACGAGGCCCCGGAGCCCCAGGCCCAGGCTCCCCCAGGGAGGGGCCGTCTCCTGTCTCCTTGCTCTGCAGAGAGGCACTCATGTCACCAGCCACGTCCCGGGAAGGCCCCCCAGCCGTGCACCTCGGGGCCCTGGCTGCAGCTCCCAGGCCCTCCCCGGGGTGCTCAGCACGGCTGTGGGTGCTGATGGCAAGGGGCGAGGACCTGGGTGCTAGACCAGCACCCCTGGGCTGCAGGGCAGCCCGCACTGTCGCCTGGACGCCTGTCCCATTGGTGGGGCACAGAGGGGCCTGGTGGGGCCCGGCCAGCGCTCCCGGGCAGGGGGAGGCGGCCTCTTTCTCTCTCTCCTGCCACCGAGCAGCTCACCCAGTCCCTCCTTGCCAGGGGCCGTCCTGCGGAGCCTGGCCTCGGGCCCGGGTGCACCGGCCCCTCCAGCTCATTCGCTTCGTCCTCCTCCTGGCCTGGACCCTGTTGACGATGATACAAAACCAAAGAGTTTGCCTGTAGACTTGCTCAGCCGGGGCTCCCAGTTGGTTTTTGAGTTTCTGTTTGGTTTTTTTTTTCCCCATTGGCCAGATGTTTCCGGTCGAGGAGTAGAGGATTGATTTGCCCAATCAGTTAGTTACCTGGTAAAGCAGCACCTGCCTCCCAGCCTGGTGCCCCTCGTGTGCCCCAGAACGAAGCCTGCTCCGGGAGCTCGGGGCTGCGACCCCTGGGTGGCTGCCGCCCAGCTCCACCCCGGAGGCCCCCCAACGCCGGTCTCCCCCACTCAGAGGCCACAGGTTTGTAACAGGGCTGCTCTAGCCCCCTGCACACGTGTAGCAGCCTGGTGCATGATGCATGAATTTTCCTAGAGTTCTAGAAGTCAGAAGGCCACAGTCACTTCCACTGGGCCCACGTCGGGCTGTTGGCTCACGCCTGAGGCCCAAGAGGACCATCTTTTTCTGGCCTTTTCCAGCGTTAGGAGCTGCCTGTGTGCCTAGGCCTGTAGCCCTGCATCGCTGCAACCTCTGCTTCACACCTCCTCTTCTGAGTCTGACTTGCCCACCCCCCTTTTATGGGGATCCTTGGGATGCCATTGGGCGCACCCCGATCATCCAGGATAGTCTCCCCATCTCAAGACCCTGGATTTCATCACACCACAGTGTCCCTTTGGGCATCCAAGGTGACATAGTCACAGGTCCCAAGGATGCAGGTGTGGATATCTTTGGTTTGGCCGCATGGTGTGGGCAACGGGACACGTTTTTCTGTCTACCCAGGCATCATGCCGCTCGCCTGGTTAAGATCTGTGACTTCCCATCGCATGTAAAATCAGTCCCCACCCCAACACCTGGCTTACCAGACCCTGCCTGCTTCCCCGGCTGTTTCTCAACCAGTCTTGCCCCCACTCTCTGCTCCTGTCACACTGGCTTGTGCCTGTTCCTCTTAAAATGCCAGGCCCTCTCCTTTTGAGGGTCTCAGTGCTGCTACTCTCTGGCTGCACTATTCTTGTCCCAGCTCCTCCGTGGCTGTTTGCTCTCTTACTTTGGGTCTTTGGCCCCGTATCACCTTCTCTGAGAGATGGCAAGTATCTAACAAGTGTTTCCAGTGATGGAATCCACTGTTTACTCTAAGGAAGGGATATGACATTCATTATGTGGCTAGGACCTTTTATTGCTAAATGCTCAAATGCCTCATTTGTGGAGTATTCTGGGACCCACTTGACAAAAGAAGAAACTGAGGCTTAAGCAACTTGCCAAAATTTACAAGGCTAGTGAGTAGTAGGATGAAGCCTGAACACAGCCTGTCTGACAGCAAACCCAGTACCATTACTATTGTACGTATCTGTGTATTATAGAGAGCGTAGCCAGGAGGGGAAAGCTTGGACTGTGGACTTACACTTAAATTCTGACAATGTCACTTAGTAACTGTGTGACCTTGAGTAAAGGCCTTAGTCCTGGTGATATTCAATTTCCACATCTCATATCTTTGTTGGGAAGAGTAAATGAAATAATAGATACCAATAATAGATGCCTGGTAGTAAAGCAAATGCTTAACAAATACTAGGTCGAAAATATTATTGATAGAAACCTGCTCCGGAAGAGAAGCATTTTTGCTTTTTTTTTTTTTTTTTTTTTTGCTTCCCTCTAATTTAAAAGAAACTTCAGTGAAAACACAATCCAATTTAAAAATGAGCAGAGGACATGAACAGACATTTCTCCACAGAAGACATCCAGGTGGCCAACAGACACATGAAAAGATGCTCGACGTCACTCATCATCAGGGAAATGCAAATCAAAGCTACGACGCGATATCACCTCATACCTGTCAGGATGGCTAAAATCCACAACACAAGAAACGAGTGTTGGTGAGGATGTGGAAAAACAGGAGCCCTCCTGCACTGTTGGTAGGAGTGCAAGCTGGTGCAGCCACTGTGGCATACAGTCTGAGAGTTTTCCTCAAAAAATTAAAAATAGAATTACCATATGACCCAGTAATTCCACTAGCAGGTATTTACCCAAAGAATATGAACACACTAATTTGAAGTAAAGATATATATGCTCCTATGTTTATTGCAGCGCTATTTAAATAGTCAAGTTATGGAAGCAACCCTAGTGTCCATTCATAGATGAATGGGTAAAGAAGAGGTGATACACACACACACACACACACACACACACACACACACACACAATGGAATATTATGCAGCCATTAACAAAGATGAGATCTTGCCATTTGCACAACATGGATGGATCTAGAAAGTTACAGTGAGTGCTAAGTGAAATAAGTCAGAGAAAGATCTATGATTTCACTCCCATGTGGAATTAAAAAAGATAAATGAACAAAGAAAAAAGAAGCAAATAAATAGACTTTTAACTCTAGAGAACAAACTGATGGTTACCAGAGGGGAGGTGGAGGGAGAGATGGTTGAAATAGGTTTAGGGGATTAAGAGTAGACTTATCATGACAAACACTGAGTAATATATAGAATTGTTGAATCCCTATATCGTGCACCTGAAACTAATATAACACTGTATGTTAATTATGCTGGAATTAAAATTTAAAAAATAAAAGAAGCTTGAGTGAGAAAACTTGAAAGAAATGCCCCTGGTTAATAGTTCCCCCGTATTTTTATTATTACTTCTTCCTGTCACAAATATTCTCAACCTGAAACTCACTGAAACAGGTTCCCCCAGCAGTAATGGATATTTTGTAACTCACTATCAACAGGAAAGAGTCAAAATTTGTCAGTGTTGAAATGATGTCCTTTTGGGACATTGGAGGTTGAAGAATGAGAAATATTCAAGTGGGTGAGAGAAAATGTCCTGAGACCTAGCAACTCCTGTTTCCTCATGACATTGTCTCCCTAGTGAAAATTTTCCAGAAAGCTACATTTTTTCTCTCCCATCAGAACAGTAAATAAAGCATCTCTCGTAAACTCCCATGCTAACAATTTCTTTTCCGCCCAATGCCTAATGCTGCCATGTTCAAAAGACAAAATCTGTAAAAAAATGTTAATATGAAGATGTCATATGCTTGCTTAAGGCCTCCAATGAGTCCCCATAACTTGGAGAATAAGGCCAAACACCATTCATTGTTTAATAAGACTCTCCAGTATCTCATTCTGCTCTACTTTTCAGAGCTCTGTTTCCTGGCACGATTCCCCATTCCATCACCACTGCCTCACCCTCCACTTTATAAAGAAGGTGCTGTTTGTTGCTCTTCATTCTCACACTGGGAATTAACTGCAAGAATGTAGATGTGTTTGTGTTTGCAAGAGCACCAGGGATAAAACTTATCCCCAGATCCTCTACAGATGAGAAGAGAGTTCCCAATGTGGTCTAAGAGCTCATTGGCCCAAGATTTGGATCGACCAAACCTATGGCTAGTAAATATCCTTATAGGCAGGTAAGATGGTGTTAGAGAATACCAACAAAAGCAAAGAGCTTCAAAACTTGTATCTGAAGTGTCAATGTATCGATTGATTATCAAATAGCTAGTCTGTCCCCATGGGAAGTTTAGTCGTAAGGTCATTTTTTCTTTTTCTTTTTCTTTTTTTATAAATTTATTTTTTATTGGTGTTCAATTTGCCAACATATAGAATAACATCCAGTGCTCATCCCATCAAGTGCAAGAGTCAGCAATGATATCTCAGCTTTCCGGTGTAGAAGATATCCTGAGAGATATGCCTAAGTCCCCGATATTCATGCCTCTTTTCTTTCATTTCAATTCAACTAACATTTATTGAACACCTATGATGTGCAAGGCTCCTTCTTAAAGACACATAGAGAAGTATGGAGGGTGAATAAATTTAATTATACTCTGGAGATATTGATAGGGTCTCACGAAGGAGGCCATATTTTGGCCTCTGTAGATATCAGAGGGTAAGAAAGCCAAGCAGAAGGCATGACATGAAGAATGGCATAGGAATTGGAGCGAAAGAGTGTTCTGGGGTAGCAGCAAGTGGAAGGGGACTCGATGGAGCAGAGGAGGCACTGAGGAATGCTATGGGGGTAAGTCTGGAAGTCGTACTCAGGTTATGGAGACTCTAAATGCAGGCTGAGGAGTTTGACTTTTTTCTATGTATAGTAAGGAATTCCTGAAACTTGGAACACAGAAGTGACACGGTCTCCCATTACTTATCATAAAATACAGAGAAGGAAAAAAAAAAAAGAAAAAAAGACAAAATACAGAGAAGAGTTAGCTGCATGTTTCAGGTACAACAAGTTATTTACCGTAGCTGTTTCTCTAAAGAACACATTTCCTAATTTCTTTCTTTCTGGAGCAAGTATTCGAAGCTCCAAAGAGTGTGTTCCTGAACAAATACAAGAACAAAGGATTGTGTTGTCTGAAAGTCTACATTTTGCTCTTCTTTATGTTCCACTGAGTTTACAAAAATATCAACAGAATATGTGTGCTTGGGAAAGATTCATAATCTTCAGATGGAAAATTTAGAAGGACCTGAACAAAAGAAAAACCATTTAAAAAAAGCACAATGGGTTCTGGCCAAAATTCATCAATCAGTTTCAAAATAAGAGCCTACAATGAAATTTTGGAGAGTCCTACTTCGTGGAAATGTGGGAGCACTTTGAGCCTTGAGGCTACATCGAGTTCTGGCTAAGCCGATTAGTAGCCAAGTGAGTTTGGGGAATATGCTCTCCTTTCTATGTCTCAGGGTTCTTGTCTGTAAATGTAAGTGACAACGGTGTCTACATAAATGGGTTGTTGAAATTAAAAGTTTGTTATGAGTTCAACAGAGTTCAATTTGCTCAGAAGAAACTCTTAATAAATAGTTGCCATTTTTACTGTAGTACTTTCCTCCCGTTTTTAATAAAACTTGACAATGAAAAAATAATAATCATCTTCTGTATTTCACCTCCCTATTCTGTTAATAGAGTTTTTTTTTTAAGTTTTATAAGGAACAGAATAGCCGATTCCCATTATTCACAAATTCCATATTTGTGAATGTGCATGCTTGCTGACATTTATTTGTAGCCCCCAAATTAATACTTCTAGTACTTTCCTGGTCATTCAAGAACATGTGTGAAGTTGTAAAGAATTGAGTTGTCTGGTGTTCTCAGAAAAGGTTGAACAAAGCAATGTTCTGTCTCCTTGTTTCAGCTCTTATTTTATAAACAGGTCCTTTTCCTGGTCTATTTGGACCATCTATTTTGTATTTTTACATTTTTACATTTTGCTTTTGTTTCTTTCTGTTTTGGTGATCTTGCTCTTGTCAACTTGTTGGCTAGGGTTCCTAAGTGCAAGAAGGCTGTGATGTGCTTCGGTGGAGGGCTTGTAAGAGCTTGTCATCTGTGTTAGGGAAGTTTCATTCAGGCCTCACTTATAGTGCTGTAGGCGGCTAATTTGATGTTAAAGAAATAACCATATATACTAAATAAGGTGAATTTAAACAGAAACATACATAAAACAAGGTTATTAACTGATGGGTTGATGAAAGCGTTGTGACCGGAGGTGAGTGGGAACCTAACTAACCCTGTTTCCCCTGGGAGGAATGGTTCAGTACTCACTACTACAATGTTTGTATTTACGTCACAGAGCAGAATTCCTGAGAATAATGAGAATCAACTGTATTTTTGAAATTTGTCCTTAAAACAGGGACTACAATAAGTGGTACGGTAGTTGTTTAATCAATAAACATGGTAAGAATATATACCTTTGCAATTATAAAAGCATTGTTTGAAATTTCTGGAAACTTGTTATTTCTTGGTCATTGTCTATGGCACAATTATACTTATCTCATTTGCTTATGCTTTTATAGCTCTTTGCTATAGTCTCCAAATTTTATACTATCAATTTCATGAAAAAATCAATTAAAACAATATATAGAAGGCTAGTGTTTTCATTATTTTATGCCTTGGATGTTTGCTTCAGGCCATTTATGTCTTAGTAACCTTCAATTAAATTTCCTTTTGCACCTTTATTTCAATTGGTTGAGCTTTTTGAGTAATGGTCACAAAATCCTGATAATGGTGGTATTAATAGAAACCAAATACATCTTTTAATAGCGAGACTGTCATTCTTAGTGAACCAGCAGGAAAGGCTGTGTCTAGGTTCTTCTTGTGAAACCTCAGACACAGAAGCCCAAGGGCTATGTGCTCATAGATCAGCAGGAAAGTCTAGCTCCAATACCATGTTGTAATATAGATTTTCTTTCATCTTGGGCAGTTTAATATTTTAGAAAAGATCTGTAGGGAAAGATTTTTTTCCCCACAATTTGTTTTTGTTTCAACAGTGTTCCTTAAAAGAAAAGATTTAATTTATACATAGTTATTCTCTGGGCTTTATGTTCTTTTAATTTGTTCCTGAAAGCATTAAAGAATTTGTGGAGGCTATTCTCTATGAAATAGCCCACTGTGTTCATAGAGACTATTGAAAATGTTAATTAATAACCTTTGCCATCTAAACTATTGGCCTTTGGCAGTCAATTAAAAAAAATTGAAAAGGACATTATCCACATTGATTAAGACCTTGGTATCCATGGTATGTACACCACAGGGACTGAGATGCAAGAAGAAAATAGTAGGATTTCTATTTTTAGAATTTTATCTACAAATAAAATGATAAATTAAGCTTCATGAATATGTAATAGATAGCTTGTCCCTGCTATATATTGTCTTGTAGCCTATACTTGAGGCAGTTATGGTTAGGAAGCTGCACCAAAGTTCCCACTTCCCAAGGGCAGAGTGTGAGTTCCACACTCGGAAGCGTTGACTGCATGCCCATGGCTGTGTGTTCACTTGCAATTTATTGCAATGTTAAATTAGCATGTGAGTAAGGGCATTAAGAAGTTAGATTACCTTATATTAAAAAAAAATCTTTATAATACTTTAGAACGATATGGGGCAGTGATCTTGAAAATTTTGCACAATACACTGGTTTGCTGGTTATGTTACCGAAGAGAATACGTCAAATCTCAGATTCATCCTGCATCGTTTTTCTTTCCTGAACAAACAAACAAACCCCAAACTCCTCACTTGCAGCTCTTTGACCTTTTGTGATGACAAGTAGCTATCAGGAGTGCGTTCCCTAGCAGATATTTGAAAAAATAAGCAGACTTGATTTGCCCCTTGGAGGTAAAGGTCACATTTTAATAATAGATGAGAAAGGAACTGCTTTCGAAAGAAACTCATGTTACCAAGAAAGTATTTGGGGAATTTTTCTCTCATTAATGATTTAGTTGCCATAAAGTGCAGGTTTCGCCTATAAAAACTCATCTCACTACATTGAAGGGATTTGGAATTTAAAAACCTTCCAAATAAGATGTTCTGAATCCATTTGTTAAAAATAGTAAAATGCAGCACTGCCCAGATAGTTTGCATGGATGAGTGACTGACACCAGGGAAGACGGACATTTACTAGCCAAATTTAAATGAAAAACTTTTGCATAATCGGTGAATGAGATTGAAAATGAGTACCATGATTTAGGAAGTGCAGCCAATAAGGCACTTCTTGCGTTTGGATCTCTAGCTTTGTAAAGTGTGTATGTAAGTTATGACAGCCACTAAAACTATGTGTGAAAAAATAAACTGGATTCTGGGCTAGGCCTTTGAATTCCTGTCTCACAAAGAGCTAAGCCAAGATTTTTAAAAAATAAGGTATATTAAATGAGTTGGTCTCAATAATATCTTGAAGACAAGAGATAACATAATGGTTCTTTAGAATCCTTAGTAAATAGAAAGTTTTATTTTTTATCCTTTTAAATTTATATTTTTTGTGTATGTTTACTAATATCAGAGCAGCATATGAATGTGATTTATAAATAAAGTCCCATATACTGGGGATGTGTGCTTAAATTTTTCTGAAAGATTTATGTAATAGACAGGTTCAGCAATCACTGGTCTAGACTACCCATTCTAAGAGTAGAAAATGAAAAGGAGTTTGGGAGCTTGGATATACTTTTCAATCTTCTTTTCCTTTTTTTCAAATTTTTATTTACATTCTAGTTAGTTAACATACAGTGCAATATTGGTTTCAGGATTAGAATTCAGTGATTCATCACTTAAATATAACACCCAGTGCTCATCATCACAAGTGCCCCCCTTAGTCCCCATCAGCCATCTAGCCATCCCCCACCCACCTCCCTCCATTGACCCTCTGTTTGTTCTCTATCTTTAAGAGTCACTATGTTTTATCTCCCTCTCTCTCTTTCCCCCCTCCCATATGTTTATCTGTTCTGTTTCTTAAATTCCACATATTAGTGAAATCATATGGAATTTGTCTTTCTCTATCTGACTTACTTTGCCAGTCATGGACATTTGAGGTCTCTCCATAGTTTGACTATTGTTGATAATGCTGCTAGAAACATCGGGGTGCGTGTGTCCACTCAAATCTATATTTTTGTGTCCTTTGGGTAAATGCCTAGTAGTGCGATTGCGGGATGATAGGGTAATTCTATTTTTAACTTTTTGAGGAACCTCCATACTGTGCTCCAGAGGCGGCAATTTTCTTTTAAAACATTTTTCCCCCAAAGGAGGAGGGTTTAAGAAAAAAACTACTATCATTTGTATTTCAAAAAGAAAAGGCAATTTACCACCAGATAATTAGGAAGGATGTAGTTGCAAAAGGAAGGATAGACCCTTAAACTGCAAATAATTTACTTATAAACAACTTCATACATTGTCCTTTAAACAATTTTTTTCTATGGCCCCTTTGAATAGCACCATGGAGCGGTGCTGGCATGTACATCCTAATTCTCACAATCTTCTTTTTTTCAAATGCCATATTCTTGTACTTTTTTAGGGTTTTTTTTTTTTTTTTTTTTTTTTTTTTTTTTTTTTTTTGGTAACTCATTTCTTAATGCCACATGGATTTTAACCTCTCCTATGACAGTTATCCACCTCCTTCATGTCTTCCTAACCACAGGGCTCAGGTCAAGCACCCCTGGTGTTATCCTTAGTGAATTCATGGTTTCACCACTAGGGAGAGTGAACATTTTTGCATTTTCCTTTTTTGTTTGCTTTCTGGATGCTTATGGCCCACTCTACCCCCTTCACATTTTTGGTCTCACACAAATACACATTTTTGGCTCCTCTTCTCTCAGTATGTATTTGTTTCCACCCATCAATTACTCCCAATTATAAAAGCCATTAGAATTCTAAGGCTACCTTTTGTGATATTAGAAATCCTTGCATCTATGGCTCCAATCTTCACGTTCCTATTTTCTTTATTATTATTGAAAATGTCAAGTTACAGATTTTCAGAAACAACCCCTGAAACTTCATTATTTACTTGCAAAAATGGGAGAGGATTTTGACGAAAATTCTGTGTACAATTTCCAGCTAATTTTTTTCATTAGTCATTTGATGTGTATGTTAAAAGAAATAAAGACCTAACAAAACAAAACCACGTTGAAATCTCCACAGAGTTCTACGGCATGCATATTATTTCTCTCCATCACCAATGCCATCTCTTAGTTACAGAAAATGAGGTAAATTGCAAACCAACTCAGTTAACATTATTCTAGTTTCATCACAATGTCAACAAAGAAAGTATTAATTGTGCCTTCATTTTCAATGTGGGGCCTAAGCCTGTTCCCTTTGAAAATGTATATAATAGAGGTTATCAATTTATGCATATGTGCCAAGATTCCCGACACACAAGCTTATTCACCAGGAGCAGTCAGGGGTCACTTCTAGATGAAATTCATGTTTGGTGCACATCTTGCCCCCTAAAAAATACCATCTTTCCATTGTTCAGTCAACAATTTCCTTCCTGCCTTCTCTCCCGCCATCACTGGATAGTCTACAGTCCTGTCAAGGTGCCTCCTGCAGCACTAATTTCCCAGCAGGAAATTCCCCTCTCACCTCCTGCTCCCACTTTTAAGGAAGCGAATTATGGAGACTGGCATTCACCTTTAGAAGTTGTTGGCTTTTGGTATGCAGCAATGGCAAACTGACTGGATCCAGGAATAGTGTAGTATTTATTTAGCATAGAAAGAATTCTCCAGGGGGGAAAAAAAGGGACAAAATGGAGATTGAGATTATGCTTGGTTATGGAAGCATTGGCATTCTGATGGTTTGTGAAAGAAAGTTCATAAAATAGAAAACGTAAAAAAAAAAGTGGGGTTGGGAAGAAAGAGGGTGGAAGTGGCAATAAAGTGGCAAATGAGAGGATATCTTTCCTTCCCTGGTCTCCTGGTGAGGGACAAAGGCAAAACTGTCTTTAGGAGTGACAGATGCAGCATTTTCTCTCAAGGATAGAGAGCTAGACCTTGAAGATGGTGAGGAAATTGTGTCAGGTCATGATCTCACATGATCCAGATCTCTACAAGGCTTCTTGATGTTTGACAGTCTGGAAAAACTCGTGTATCTTTTTTCAGAATAACATTTTAAAACGTGTTAATCAAAACACATAGGATTACACAGGAAATCAATTTATATACAGAAATACCATCTTCAAAATATTAAAGACAAATTTGTGATATAGTAGCACCTGCTTCTTTAGTAACACATGAAACAATAGGATCTGATAATAGGAACTGATAATAACTTGTAATAGGCCTTACTTTTAGAATAGTGATTAATAAACTATATTTTAATATATGAGCAATAACTACATATGACATAAGGTATCTATAAAAGTTGATATAACAGCGAATTTTATGATGGTTTGTTTCCTATTTTATAATTGAGGAAAACTTTTAAGTTTCAGATAGAGGTTACTGAAAATAAAGGAGTAACTTTTTTCACCATCCAAGTCCAAAAACCTTTTAATATTATGCTCTCAGGGGTCTTTGGGCTCCACGTTAAAAACTTCCACATCTGTAGGTTGGAGAGATTGGTCACGACATGGTAAAGGAGGGTGTCTCCAGTGAGATACGGGATGTAGGAACGGTGAAAAAGCATATGATAGCAAGAAAAAGTTTGGGATCACAGATAAATAAGACGTTTCTGAGATGAGTTTTCTCTCCTTGACTCTTCATGGCATCATCCAAATTCACCCTCTCATCTCTTGCCTGAAGTAATGCAAGGCTCTCTAACTCACCGTACAACTCAACCTCCCAACACTGCCCCACAGTCCTAAAGAAGAGCTCCATTTATCTGTCAGTATGCTTCTGGGGTTCAAAATTACTCGGTGATTCTGCATTGCCCCCCAAACAAGGTACAGCTCTCTATTCTGAATTTAAGGTTTGCTAGTATTTGGCTTTGGTCTATCTGTATGATCTAAATTTCCATTCGTCTTCCCCATATACCTCATGATGCAATCAGATTGGTCCACTTACAGTTCTTTGTTTGGGCCTGAGCACATTCTTGTCCAGCCTTTCCTCAGGCTGTTGCTTCCATCTGGAATTTCCCCCCCACATTATGTGTGCAGAAATCCTACCCAAGTTAAAGTCCAGTCACTATCCTTTGCAAGAGTAGGAGCTTTGTCCTATTCAACTTGGTTTTTAGACTAACGATTAGCTATGGCCCTTGCACACAAAAGATGGTCAGAAAGAGCATTTTAAATTAACGAACAAGACAACTAACTGTGAATGGGATATTGGCGAAATTCCAAGATTATAGATTTCTAAGTTTTGAATGGGACCCAATGTAGTGTAATTCAGCATTAGGTTTAAAAGAGTAGGAAGGGGGCACTTGGCTAGCTCAGTTGGTAGAGCAGGAGACTCTTGATCTCAGGGTCATGAGTTCAAACCCTATGTTGGGCATAGAGCTCACTTAAAAGAAATAGGATGGGAGAAAGAATTTTAGTATTTGGGGAGAAATATATAGGGAGTTGCTCAGCAATGAATTGGAGGTATTTTCTCACTTCTTTGTATGAAACAGTTTTCATTTTATCTGGCTTTATTACTGTATCTTGTTGTTCCTATTATTATCACCTCCCCCACCTAATGAAAAGTGAGAGGATGATGCATACTGGCTGGGAATTATGGTGGAATGAATATCAGCATCGGGGTAAGAGTTCTAGAGAATATCCTTTACAGGGAGGCCATTCTTTTTAAGGTTGCTTTTTACATAATTTTGACTCAGACTTGCCATTTCTTAAATGTTGTCTGCCTTTAACCTGTATGAGATTCTGGTTAGAAATTACGCTAACCAACTCCAGCTTTCCAGTTCCCATAGCACCCATTACAGAACAAGGCAATCTCATGGCTGCTGATGATGTGAGATCTGATGAATTCTCTGTTCCCTATAAATTATTCAAAGGCAATTTCAACTTACCAGAAATGAATTTCCCCTTTCTATGAAAAAGGCAGGTTTTGGTCATTTTCACCTTAAGATAACTTAATAGTACTCAAGACCAAATAGATGGATACAGAATATTTCTCAAGAAGTTTGTCCTGCGAAGGCCAAGCTGACCTAAATTCATATCTCTGTACCAGATTCAAATGCAACTTGATATCTGTTGGATGAAAGAGCTGGGTGAGAATTAATATTAAACTGACCTTGAGTTCTCTCAATTTCTGATGAAAAGTGTCAAGTTGCAAATGTTCTTTCTGTGCTTTCAGAACCCATTTTTCTGAGCCAAAGCGGGAGATACATTTGCAAGCTTTTTATTTTAAAATTTCTTGGCTAGTATTTTATACAGCTCATTTAATATCTTAATTCTTTGTAATATACCAACACCTCTGACTGCCTCACAAAATGGCACACAGCAAGAGATTTGGGGACCGTAGCTTAGTTTGCCTTGTCATCATCTCTGGCCCAAGGCAACAGGAGTTGGGCAGTCCAGGCTACTCTGCAATATTTAGGACAAAGATGACTCAGTTTAAATGGAAACATTATCCTAGTTCTGAGGCAAAGGGCAGATCTGCAAGCAAATATCCTCCATGTAAATGATGATGACAAATGTATCCCAAAGGGAAAAATGCAAATGGCATATGTACTTCTTGAATAATTTGCCTTAATCGTCCACTTTTAAACTTGTACCCTAAGAATTTCTTGTGAAGAACAAATACACAAATTTTAATTGACGGATTCTCCTTTTGCTGGTTGAGCAGATATTTCACTGAAATAAGGAGATGAGGCTATTTCAGGAAAAAAAAAAAAAAGTATTATGGAGCCGGAGCCATCAAATAATTTCCGCCCTGATGAAGCCTCTGACTTTTTGGTTAAAGCCTTTGAAGATGTGAATAATGGTTGAAGAGTCTTTAAGCCAAGGTTGTCGGGCTTCTGAAACATCTTAAGGCCCCACTGCTACAACTGCTGCTACTGGTAGGCAGTAGATAGCCTACTAGAAAAATCTACGCAAGAAAGAAGTTAGATGCTTTCTCTTCAAATTTTGGAGGATAAAAAGAAAGAAACCAAGCATTAAGAAACCAAGCATAAACCAAGCATATATCAGTCTATATGAGGCAGCCTAATAATCCCACTCTTTTTGTTGGTATATTGGGGTTGGGAGGGTGGAAGAGTTAGTAAAACAAAACAACAACAACAAAAAACTCAGTACCTAACTACAGATGGGAAGTGGGTGGGCAAGAAGTCCAAATTTGCTCTTGCTTTTGTGGCCATAGTTTTCTAAGACAAATACAAAGATACCAGTGGATTGAGGAGCACACTAATTTTCTTCACCATTCCCAAAGCATTTGCCATGTCCTCATTGTTGTCTACTGCAGGAGTTGAAGGCACAACCTCCCAACCCACAGTTTCACTAATGGAACTTTCTTTCCTATGAGTCCCCAATAACTGGATGAGGTGAGGGCTCAGTGCTCTTGAGATTTAGGAAGAGAACATTACTGCCCACAAAACTGTACCATTCGTAGGAAAAATAACACTCTGCCCTTGAAGAAAGCCCACGGTCCTCTGTTTATTCAAACCCAAAAGGAAAAGGGCTCCTTTTTATATTATAGATTTAAAAAACCCCACAAATTATAAAGGGAACTATTAAAGATCTCTTTAAAACTCCCTAATGTTTTGCAGGGTTTTTACCGTGAATTACTCCTCCCATCTTCTCCCAGAGGTGGTTTAGCCTTTTCCTACTCTGAAGAGCAGCGCCTGTGCTAGCAGAAATAGAAGGCCGTACTATTTGAGGAGCTGAAGGATTGGTAAAATGCAAATTCTACAGAGCATCAGTTCTCAACTTTAGTGTGGATGATATTCATGGTGTGTGTGTGTGTGTGTGTGTGTGTGTATGTGTGTGTGTGTGCGCCTATTTATTATAATCTGTATTCTGATTGTTTATGACAATCCCCATCCCATGAATTCAGATTTGGAAAATCTGATGTGATGCCCACAGGGATGTGACAAGTGCCTGGGTGATTCTACTGTGTGGTTTCCAGACTACATTTGAAAAACAATGAGATGGAAATAAATGTGTAGGCTGTAGAAAAGCTCTTTTTAAGAGCTACTTTGAATCACCTACGGTGCGTATTTGGTGCCCTCTGTTTGTCCCTTTAGTAAATCTCTCCTGCTTTCTTGTGAGGCCTCCTCCCTGGCACCTCGGGGCAGCCCGCAGCCCAGTGTCACACTGCTGGCCTCCATTCTCCCCCACCGGCCCCAGGCTTGAGCTCCTTCAGGATCTTTCTATATACCAAGTAGTCGGTCTCAAGATGCAATATGATGAGCTACCTAATGCTTATTAAGGAGGTAATGATTGCCAAGAGCTTAATACTCCCTCCTCAGGGCCTTTGTACTAGTTGTTGCCTCTGCTGAAATCATTCCTCCTCTTTGTTTTATCTTAAATACCATCTTCTCCGACAAGCTTTCTTGACCATTCCTTGAGAATAGCCTCTCAGCCCCCTCCCTCCCCTCAGCCACTGTCACATCCAAATACTTGCCCACGTCTGAAATTAGCTTGTCTCGTTTCCATCTCTTCCCACAGTAAAGTGAAACTCCATGAGTTGGCTTTGAAAAATATTTTTACAGCGTTACCCCCTGGCCTATGAGAACTTTTCAGTAATTAATTTGCCAATGATGGAACGGATGTGAATTGCTCCCAGGAATGTCTTTTAGCAACAGATGACCTGGCCTGTGTCTCCGGGAGTCCCAGGTACTGGGGTTGGTCACCTGGGAAGTAGGCCATTTTTGGAAACTGGCTTCCTTCTAATTTACACCCTACACAGGTGGTATTTTTTTGTAGGGGAAAAAAGGGCAGAAAATCAGAAAGGTGATTTTTAAGTGTCGTTTTTTATTGGGTCTTCCTGATACTGGATAAATAGCTCCATTAGAATATCATCCTAAGGGGCGCCTGGGTGGCTCAGTGGTTGAGCATGACCTGGGTGGCTCAGGTCATGATCCTGGGGCCCTGGGATCGAGGCCCACGTCGGGCTCCCTGCATGGAGCCTGCTTCTCTCTCTGCCTGTGTCTCTGCCTCTCTGTGTCTCTCATGAATGAATGAATGAATGAATGAATGAATAAATAAATAAATAAATAAATAAATAAATAAATAAATAAAATCTTAAAAAAAAAAGGAATATCATCCTAAGAATGTGGTCTTCTTAGGGCAGAAGCCTTTTCCTACATACACTTACACCCTCCTAACCCAGAACCAGCTGCTTGGTGCCATTGCATGGTTTTCTTATGGGAAATTACTCAGAGCTGGAGGCTGGTATCTAGTAAAAATCAGAGAATTTCAGGTGACTATCAGCCACCCTGGTTCAAGTGCTGCATCCTCTGTTGTAAATTATATACTATTTAATCCCCATTTTCCTATTTCGGGAAAGGAGAAAGCCAGTCTAAATTAATTTTCCAATCTCTCTGCATTCACAAGAATTTTGGGATTCAGACTATCCACGGGTTGGCTCTGAACAGCCATCTGTGAGGAAGCCCCACCACCTACTGGGCATCTCTTAAATTACAGATGAAGGTTTCGATGAGGTATTTCTGAAAGTTAAGACATGAGCTCATTAAACGTCTTAGTGGGAACTTGCAGATCCCCTTTTATATTGCCCATGCACATGTCCTGGCTCACCCCCTGCTTTCCGAATGCCACAAGCACCCCTCCATCCATTGGGTATTTATTTGTTCCACTCCTGTGAACTTCACCAACCTTACCTAACAGTTCCTGTCTTAGCCTCTCTTTGGTCCTGCAGCTTTCTTGAGGGGAGGACATGGTTACAGTGTGAGGACAAGAGGGGTGGGTAGGCAGCCAGCGAGGGCTGATATCTGGAGCAGCAGCAGATCAGCAGGCTGAGGTCCAGTTTGGGGCTGTGAACCTGGGAAACGGGTCAGGGACTGTGGTTTCCAGGTAGTTGGCGGGCAGCTTTTTTAAGCCAAGCAGACCTGAGTTTGAATCTGTACTCCCTTATGAGGCATGTGACCACAGGGTAGGGTAAAATGGGTCAAGGAGAGGGCATCTAGTATTTGAGACTATGTGTCGGTTGGCTTACAAATGTCACTTAATTTAATGCACGTAAGAGCCTTATGGGGCAGACGTCAAGCCCCGTGGAATGTCAGTGGCCCACTGCTCTTCTCATCCCACCCTCCTTCCCTGGATAATCTGGGCACGGTTATAATCCCAACAAGCACAGGAGAGCAGAAACGGATGCCTGAGTTAGAAAACAAAGTGAAAGACCCCATCGGACAACTCGTTCTAAGAGTTTGCCTGAAAAAGGGGGAGAAGAGAGAAAGTTGCAAGAAATATGCATTCAGGGGAGTCGCCCCTCTGGATGGCAGAGACAAATAGGCCTTTGGATCTGGAAAAAGGAGGATCAAAGATGTAGGCGGACAAGGCCAGACACAGCCAGGGCGGGCCATCCTCCCACCAAGAGGCTTACATCTAGCAGGAAACTACTTCATAGCAGCATTTGGCTCCACTGACCACTCCTACCTTTTTGAAGCCCGTTTATTTCTGGCCTTTGGGAACATAAGACTCGTCTCACTGTCTGTTCCTGTTCACACTCTGATCTGGGTCCTCATTCCTGCACCAGACTTCTGACCGGCTCTGTCCTCTGTCCAATGGCGTTGACCTTAGCTCTCTTCTCTTGTGATCTCCGTTCTCCTTAGTTTATCTCATGGCATGTGGTGCCAACCCTACCCACAAACGATTAACACACCCGAGTCTCTTGCCAGACTTCTCCCCAGACCTCCAATATCCTGTCTCCCCGTAGAGTCACCTGGGCACCTGCAGGCAAGGAAGCACTCTGGTAACAAGCACAACCATAAGGTGCCATCAGAAATCACCTATATTGCTTCCTCCTACTTCCCGGTGAAATGAATTCTGTGAGCCTGGTTTTCCTCTTCTTCTTGGATTAATCCTTTGGCCAATACCAAGAGCTACCCATTTCCTGGTAACTCTTAGTTTCCTAAAAGTCATACAAAAAAAAAAAAAAAAAAGGATTCTAAGATTGGAGGCTGTAGAGCTAGACTGACCTTCAAAGCCCACACTCCATCCTACTTCAGCTTGTCCCCGTTTAGTTTTAGGGCTTTGCAGCTTTTGAAAGCAAATAGTCAGCATCTGGGCACCATTGGAAGGGGACGTAATTTCCTTTCCTGTCGTTGATGGAAATCAAAGAGAAATAGGTCTCATTTACAAAGAGATTCGAGACACATAACAAAACTCATGAATCCTATTTCGTGCTCCAAATTTTAATCTTTGTTCAAAATGAAGTCTCCCACACTGTTGTGTGTCATTCAGCCCCTTGGGCTCCTCCTCCAACATAGCAAAGTCTACGATCAGAAACTCCCAAAATAGAGACACGTATTTGAAGCGTTACATTGTAAAGCCTGGTGTCTCCCAGTCCCCACTGCGCTGCCCACACACACCCACGCCTGGGGCCTTGCACACATGGAGTCATAGAACAGACAAAGGCTGGCTTGTTCTGCTACAACATACAGAGAATGCTTCCTTTTGTTTGGAACCTGGTTGAACATTCAGTCTTATCCTTCACAAAGTTCAGTTTCTCTCGCGGTTCCTACGAGCTAGAGACCCCCGACTTTTAGGATGGATGGCTTGCAAGGGAAACACATCCATCAGCTCTTCCTCGGTTTGACCCTACCCTCAGGAGCACTCACACTTCGGTGTCTCATACCAGAAAAACATGACAAAACATGTTTCCCCTCATCCTTCCTTTTTTGGCTATCATCAGAACTGCTATTTTGGTGACGGCAGATAATTAATTAGTACAGATTCGATTACTGAGAAAAACAGAAAAGTTGAAGTGTATCTATAAATGCCTCTTCAAATACTTCAGAAGGCTCGTAAGACAGTGACGTATAATGGGGCTAAAACCCAGCAGGGGATGGGCCCCACATTGGGATCACTTCTCCTGAGAAGGCTGAGGAGCTAAAAAGAGCTCTCAAGGACTTAAGGGAGTTCAGGCCCCATCAGGGAAGTGGTCGTGACAAGTCAGGCCCTGAGGTAGAACCCCAAAGAATGACCCTGGAAGTTACGTTGAATGGTAAAGCAGCCTGCCCTCACAAGGACTAATTGCCTTACAATTATTTTCATGCTGGTTAGAAGATGACCTTGGACTAGGGCTTTTGTCCTCCTAACAGAAAGAAAACTGCAGAAATGACAGGTAACAGAAACAAATCAATAGGGGATCCTGATAAAGGATGAAATTTAGCATGACTAGGATCACTATGTTCACAGATAAAAGACAAGTGGAAGCATTTCAGCTCATGCAGGTAATTATAAAAAACAAGTCAAATGAAAGTTGGGACTGAATATATAATTATTAAAATTAGGAACTTTGGTGGTAGGGGGGTTAATTTGCTATTAAACCAGACAGCTGGAAGGATGTCAGAAAAATATCCACAGCATAAAGCACAAAGAGACAAGGAGAGTGTTCTTTTGGCTTTCTGTTGACTTAAGGAAGACGTTGCCCGGTTAAATGCTCGAAGATGCAGGGACAGACGAATGCCCACGGAACAAGGTAGATATGTGGATAAATATAAAAGAATATTGGCTGTATAAAAGCATGTTAATAATGTCTTAGAGGACTTGCAATCTGTATAGAATTAAAATACATGGTAACACAAGTGGACTACCTAGGGCATGGCTGAGTTACATGCCGCGATGCCCATCAACGAGCATAAGTACAAATTTACATTCAATTCTAAGAAGTTTAAGCACATTGTAATATTTCTGGTGATCGCGGAAAGAATGGTAAAAGGCTTACTAACCCCCAAGTTAAGTGGAATTGTAAAAACTAATTAATTGAAAGGAGGCGAGAAAGGTGAAGGAAAGAAACAGAATAGAGAGACAAATGGAAAGTAAAAACAAGGACAGTAGATGCAAACCCAATTATATAAGTAATTACAATAACTGTAAATGAGCTACACCCTCTTCAGTCCGCACGTTCGACCGTTTCTCTAGTCTCTTTCAGAGGCAAGCTTTACAGAAGACTGGTCTACAAATGCTGTTTGCACTTTTCCAATTCACACTAATGAGCTGTTTCACTCTGTATGAGCCAGATGCCTCTTACCAAAGAGTCCAAGGACTTTGTAATGCCAAATTCATTGGCTATTTCCTAACCCTCAGCATAGCGTGGCCTTGCACAACACTGGGAGACACTGGTGACCTTCCTTTTTTTGAAACTTTAAAAAAAATCTTGATTCCCTGACACACGTTTTGTTTATATTTCTCTGGCTACCCCTCTCAACCACCTTTCCTCTTTCCTTCTGCTCTGTCCACCCTTGGGGTTTCGGTTGAGGGCTCTCTTTTCATCTCACTAGATTCTCTCCTCGAGCAATCTCATCAACTGCCGTGGCCTTAAATACTATATATGTGCTATTCTATAATGATGGAGTATATATGATACCATAAATCCTCTCTCCATACTACATAGTAGTTCAAATTGAACTACTGATCTCACCTTACCCTGTGCCCTTATCACCTATTCCCTCTTCAGTAAATGACACCTTATTCAACCAGTTACTTTTGCTAAAACTTCGAGGTCATCTTTGAATGACCCTTATATGCACTTTCTCTGCCACATTTAATTCATTGCCAAATACTGTGGTTTTTATCTTTTAAATGTATCGGGCGATCTAACCACTGAGCTTCATTATTCCAACCCTGGTCAAGACCAAATATCTCTTCCTGCTTAGGCTATGGCACTAAGCTAACTAACTGGTATTTTTATTCAACTCCTGTCCTCTTCCAATTTATTCTACACATAACAGTCAGAATGTGGTATGATCTTTGGGAAATTCCTTTGCCTAAGATATTTTGGTGACTTTCTTTCGTAGTTAGGAGAACATCTAACTATCCCTGTCATTGACTCAGGGCCCCATATAACCCACCTTCAACCTAACTCTTTAACCTGACCTGTTGCCTTCCCCACCTTCTCCTTGCCCTCTGACTTAGCCACACTGGGCTTTCTCTGAGATCTTCAAACTTGCCAAGCTTTTTTTCCAACTTGGGGAGCCCTTCACAGATCTTTTTTCTGTTTGGAGAATGTTCATCCCAACTTCCTGTCTGGCTAATTTTTATTCCCAACCCTCAGGCCTCAGCTAAAATGTTATATCCTCAAGAAGGAATGCATTTTCTATTCCCCATTTTCCTAATTTATACTTGACCTTTCGTTTTGCTTTTGTGCCAGTTGTGAGCTTGTTGATTTTCAGCTCCAAATTTACTTCTCGATATATGCTCCACAAGAATCGATGGAATGACTTTCCATAGTTCCCTTTCACAGAACACCTGGTGTTAAGCTTTTTTCAGTAGAGGGCGCTGGAGGCACATTGCAGGAGGAAGCATGCTCCTGGTCCTTGCAGTGGCTCAGGAGGGGTCTGCAGTGTGGGTATGTGGATGCCTGGGGGTGTTTTGTCCCAACATGCTGTCCCTGGAGACCTTGCAGCCCCAGTGTGGCCTAGTGATCATTTCCTGTAGCCCTCTCCACATGGACATCCTTCTTATGCTCCGGGCCTCCTGCCCATCCTGGTACACCCTTTCCCTGTGTTCCCTTCTCCTCCCTCCTAGCAGCCCTCCCCATCCCACCACCCTCCAGACAGTCTTCCCCACAAGGACACCTTGTGCCCCAGGCCTCCTGCCACACTGGCAATCCTACTCCTGTCACATACCCAGGCCCAGGCTACCAGCTTCTGTTTATCTCCCCCATCTGTGATCCAAAGGGATCTGTTTGCCTTGTGACTTCACAGTCCATCTGGCCCAGTTTCAAACCAGCGAGCTGCCCTCCATCCAGTGGACTCAACTACATTTCCCAAGGAGATCTGAATGTCCAGCCCTGGAGAGGGTCCTACTTTTGAGTGTGTCCTTGCTTGAATATTTCCCTTGATACCATATAGTATTTTTTAATAGCCTATAGTTATTCTCTTATCATAGTTTAATAATTCTTTATATTAAGCTTCACTTGTTATTGTACCTTTGGTTGGATCCAGGCTGCTACTGTTCTCCTCTCTTGCCCTATAGTTTTACTCGTAGTACCACTCACAATTTCCAGTTTATTTGTGAATATATTCCTTAATAGCGGTCTTTTCTTTGTAACCATAAGCACAAACAGGGCAGGTACCTTGTCTTTCTCGTATGTGTTTCCAGAGTTTAGCATAATGCCTGGCTCATAAGAGCACTCGATAAATATTTATTGCTTGAGTGAATACTGTATGACTGAGTTCATTTTCCGCTAATTTATTCTGTTATGTTCTTACTGTGCCCCTTTAACTCTTCTCAGTCATTGCCATCTCTTCTAAAGATCAGACGTATTATATTCTGGAATTTGCAGCTCCACAAGGCATCTGATTTTGGTTCTTTACAAACAAAATAACACCTTATTTTTGTATTTTACCATCTCCATGTTAAAACCTACCGTAGCGATGGTGTTCTGTGTCCAAACTTATATAAGACCCACATTTCTTTCCCAAAGAGGACTAGAAGCAGTTAAAAAAAAAAAAACTATCTTAATTTTAACCATGATACCGCCACACTTGTAATTTTCCACATAAATTCTACCCCAGGATTCGTGCACTCAAATCCTTATAGGGCCTACTGGGTAATTCAAATAACTGGGCTCAGTGTAAGGAAATGAGGAGTAGTAGGGATTATGGCAAATTGGACAGCACATGCTTCACCTGAATGCATTTAATTAAAAAATTTATAAAAACATTGTGCAAGCCAAACATAACATCTGCAGGCAGCACCAGTCCCGAGACTGCCACCTGGCAAATCCAGACCTAAAGCCCTGGATCCAGGAGCCATTCTGAATTTCAAGAACCAGGAACCTTAAAATATAGGGTACCTGACATAAGTCGCTTTATGTATTTGTTTTGCTGAGAGAAGCCATGAGAGAAAAACTAGCATTGTTTTGTCACTATTTCACGAGAGGAAACAAAAATTATCACTGAGAGGTGGAAAGGACACCTCTCAGGATAAAGGACTATCTATCCCATCAAAGATAAACTGGTAAGCTTGCATTATTGTTTTTATTTTTGCCCTTTGACTCTAGATGGGAACACACTTTGCCATGGGACTAGCCATGGAAATTCTCAGTTCCATGAGAATTACCTTGAAAAAGCTTAAAAAAGACCATACGGTTTCCAGGACCCCTTTAGGGGGCATGGGGGAAAGAGACGGTTTTTGCATGTACTTTGGAAAATCCTTCAGGGGCTTCTGAAGCATACCCAGGTTAGAAGCTTCTGGTCTGTTTCACTTTCACAGTCAGAACAGAGAGAACAAGGCCGGACCATCATTTCTCATCCCTGCTTACAGAGAATCCTATTTTCCTGCACTGGAGGGAGACAAAGTTTTTTCAAAGTGGCAGAGGCTCACATTCCTACAAAAGGCAGACACCTCTTCGTGACTGTCACAAATAAGTGATTCACAGTCTAGGAAAAGAAGATTCTTGGCCATGCTACAATAGGCAACATTATGCCTCATTTTTTTGAAAAAAAAAAAAAAAAAAAAGGTACTGATCTCTTTATTGATAAATTCCTTTCCTCAATCCAGAAAGGAAATAAGGTTTTAAATATATATATATATATATATATTATATTTAAATGTATAAAGAGTATATATATACTCTTATACATACATATATATAAAATACAAAAAGAAAAAAAAGCAGCAGCTTGACCTTAAGAAACTAGGGCAATGTAAAATAAAGGCAGAAAGAGCTCGTGTCCTATATAAGGGAAACAACCAAAATTCCTGTTTTTTTACATTATTAGAGGTAGGTTGCACCTGTGGTTCAGAGTGAAGCCAAAAGAGCAGAAGACAGTGGGAAGGAGTGAACGCTCTCTTGAACCGGACAGCTTCCACGCTCCTAGAGGAGGGAGTTGCTATTCAGCTCCCATCAACTTGTTTGCTAGGGATTTTTTTCAAGAGAAGTTGGAAATCAGGATTTCTGTGGGAAATCTCTGGATTTTATGATGTTTGCATCTGATTACGGAAATTAAATGCCGTATTGCACAGGGCTAGCAAAACACTTCCACAGACAGGACGTGACCCCTGGGTTGGCAGTCTGAAGTGCACCCCAGAATCCCTCAAGGTGCCTTCCCCAGCTCCATGGGCCCAGGCCCCATCCCAGGCCTGCTGGAGGAGAAACATCTGGGAGGAGGATCAGATCTGCATACTCCTCTAAATATTCCAACCTTCACCTAGAGTTAGAAATTGCTGCTTTAATGAAATCTGGGAAATGAAACAAGGTACTCCAGGCAGCTTCTCGGAGGCTTCAGAAGCCTTGCTAACATCAATCCCCGTAACCTAGGGAACAGTGCTCAGGCACTGCGGTCCAGCGAGATGTTAGCTGCACTTTGCCTTCGCCTACTTTGATTTCTCTAGGGTACTAGGTACGCAGTTTGGTTCTTATTTTCTTGGCTTTGATAAGGAAATTTTCACAGAGGATCTGAAAATAGGAATAAACGAGATAGAAACTTATGCCAGCCTTGATTTATGCAGCAGCAGAGAAAATAAATTACAATTCTCTGTACCTCTGGAGAAGGAAAAGTACTTTAAAAGTCACAGGAGAGAACACTGTGTCCAGACTCCTACAACATGGTACCTCGTAAGACAAGACTTCGGGAACGGGCTGACGACACTTCCCAGGGTTTCTTATTCTTACCCCCAGTTTACCTTCTTGTGTCTGTAATAGTGGAGGCAGCCGTCATGCTTCAGCACAAACCACCTCTTCCTCCAACCCTTCACAAAGCCCGAGTGAGTCCTCTTATGGAGGTAGCCGCGGCAGGTGGGCCAAGGAGTATTGGGACAGCGACTGATGTCAGATCCCACCACGAGGGTCAAGATATCCGGACCTACAGAAACGAATTTGGGATAGTTCCGTGGCTGAAAATCTTACCATCAACTGGGAGAGGCTGTGGCTTTTCAGAAGGAATGGGTGGAAAGGGGGTTATTGTTCACGCAAATGGAATGCACGAAATAGAATCCTACAGGTGGAACGAATGAGGGAGAGTTCCTCAGGGATTCAGTCCCTCGTGTGGATGAAGAAAATGAAAACTGGGGAGGTAACACGACCTCTTTGACCCATAACTCAGATGGGGCTGACCTGGATGTGGGAGCCAAGGTTCCTGGCTCTTCCTTTCATATTCAACCATTTGGTCTTGTGAGCTTCTCAGGCTGGAGGACTCATGTCTGTTCGTTCTCACTGTCTGTCATGATGTCAAGCTAAATCTTTAATATACTTTGATTTACATCTGACGAAGGAAGGTGGGTGGTGTTTGGCTTTGCTATCTCATGTTCCTTCAAGATAATTAGCCTCCTTGACTTGGGTTAGCTAAAGGGAGGATCTAAACCATGCTAATAGATGGGCTGCCCGTATTATTTCTGATCAAAATTTCTTAGGAACTCAGAAGAAGACAAATTCTAGGAAAGCTGAGGCAGAAAGGTTTGTACCCTCTCTTTCTTTCCTATCCAACTTAGTGCTGAGGGTTTGACCCTGAGTTTCCAGGTACCTGTCCTCTTTCTCAGAGTGACTTCCTTGGGGCCTAGACCTCAGAGGTGCCCCCTTTCCTCTATGATCACTATGGTGCATAGCTGTGGGGGGAACTGTCCCTGTCCCTAATAATATGAGGTCACCAGTTACCAATCGTGCTTTGATGCTGCCAGCATGGAAACAGACTTTCATCATACGCCTACCTCTTGATACCTCAAGAAAATTCTCTGAATGTCACTCAGACAGACAGCAACCCTGACATGCTCTGAAGACTGCAAATGGGGTATGACTTCATTTACAATTCCTCTGGGAGGGAGGCCACATCCCTGAAGGGGGACATTTGGCCTTAGCAGCGCTGACTTCATCATGATGTCTGACATTGAGATTACCGATCTGTTTAGAGCTGTCTATGGAAATGGGGGTCAGTGAGGAGACTCCTCTTATATAAATGACAAGCTCCAACCCAGGGGATCATTCCTGGCTGAGCCACATGGCCCTGAAAATAAAGATTTGTCCCAGAAAGGCTGACACAGTCTTAACTTTAGCAGCACGCAAAGCACCTTGGTAATTAAATAACTCTGTGTGTCAAGATAATTCTTCATTGCCATGTAAATACATTTTAATTTATTGAACTGCCCTTAAGCTCCTGTCAAAAACACATCCAGAGAAATTAGAAGAAATGCTCCAGATTGACCGGCAACCCACAAACGTCTTTGTCTTTGGACTTTAGTCCCTGAAGAACTGCACTGTGGACTCATATGCATAGTTGACACATCTGCCAATTTATTTATGTACTGCTGCAGCGGGCTGCCCCCTGAGGTCATTTTCCTCTTGCTTACACAGACTGCATATGGGTTTCTCTGATACTGATCAGGGGAAGCTTGAGTTTCAGCTGGCCGTAAACATAACTTGGTTCACCAGAAAATTCTCTCTGGGGCGGGGATACAGATGGTCCTGCTGCAGCGCGGCGTCATCATATTAAAGGAAAGTCTTTCACATTCAGAGTTAGGACATGATCCTGATACACAGGGAGTTGCCGATTTCCAAGCAGCTGCTGTGCGATGGGGGGTTTATATTCTTTGAGGGGCTAGGAGCCCCTGGGTATGATAGACTTTAGATTATTATTTTTTATATTATTTCCAAATTAGATTATTTATATAGTCATTGAAGTGTGTGTGTGTGTGTGTGTGTGTGTGTGTGTGTGTGTGTGTTAAAAGGACTAATGACAAAGTACAAGCAAACCCTTTTGGTTTTACTACTTATCAATTTACTGGGATCGAAGAACATGGAAAGTTCCTAATTTGGTGCTTCTCAAACAAATGTAGATGCAAATCACCTGGTGCATTTATGAAATTGCTGCCTTCAGTCAGTAGGTCTGGGATGAGTCCTGAGAGCCCATGTTTGCTGCAAGTTCTCTCTGGATGTTGGACCATAATTTTGGGGCCAAGTGGCCAGGCATCTCTCAGTTGCCAAGAGGCTCTGCTCACCAGCCCGGTCCTGGTCACCGACCACTACGCTTCCCTTCCCTTCCTTGACTACGATCCAGTTTCCCCACTCTGCTTTCTTTCTCAACCACAATAGTTTGCAACAACAAGATGATTAGCTTGGCCCCCCTTACTTATGTCTCTGAGTGTCTCCCCACCTTGGAGAAGGGAAACACCCAGCCGTTGCCTCTCTCTGCTGGGCTGCCCAGAAATCTTGCTGGCGTTTTGGGAAGGGGGAAGACCCAATGGCCTGCAGGGAGAGTCCAGAGCACCATTTGCCGTGATGAACAAGGTCGAAAAATCCACGTATAGCAAATACAGTTCTTTGGTGATGACGTCGTCCTTGACCAGACAAGCCCCCCTCCAGCAAACTCTTCTTCCCTTGGCACTTTGGCCTGGAGTTTGGGAAGTTGGGAGTTGTGGGCCAGGTTATTTACAGCTACAGGAGAGAGCAAAACGATTTCTCTTTCTAATTCACACTTTCTCTCTGGATCACTGTCTTCTTATTATGCCACCAATCTTATACTGTGTCAGAGTCGCACCTCTGCTGTCAGACAAATTCCACCACCCCCACAGGCGCCGAGGAAAAATGTGCAAGACGTGTGCGGCCCCTGAGGCTGCGTGGGGTGCTGGCCCCTGGTCAGCTGCCCAGGTCCCAGACTCCTGCACTGGGCTTTGAGTCGAGCTGCTCTTGATGGCAACAAAGGAGCCCACAGGCCCAAAGGGCTCCCAGTTTGATTGAGCTTCATTGTTTTCCTTTCCTCTTTCTTTGCAGCATTTTCCCTCCATGATGAAATCTCCTGTTTTAGCCTGCAAGTAACTGGCCCTGCAAGCGCTCAACGGGTTGGGTTGGGGGCGGGGGGGGGGGGGGGGGGGGACTTCACCAAACGGGGACTCCCATGGAGCTAGTGTTACTTCCCATTGTGATCCCGAACACTTTCTTAAATCTTGGTTTTCCCAGCAGCAAAGTTGAGGTAATTTGTACAGGAGTGTGTGGTTCGTATTCTTGAAGAGGATTATTATTTGATTATTTTAATTTTGTGTTATTCCATGGTCTGCAATGTCATGGATATTAATATATTATTTGATGTTGTTGTTGTTGCACAGGACTGTTATTTCAATAGGATCACTGAGAACTTGAGCTTGCAATATAACGGTAGATCCCCTTTCTAATGCTAGTCTAGGGAGACAGGATAAAAGCTGCCCCCAAAATAGACTTGGAATCTTCCAGCTATCACCTCTTGGCCATGCCTCCGAGATGCTGAGCTCAGCACTCAGGCTGGGCTTGCTGCGAGGGAATCACCAGGGAGCGCTCATTCAAATATCAGAGGGGCAGGCCACCGCCAGGAACTTCATATTTAAGAGGTTCTTGGGAGAGTCTGAGTCTGACAGAAAGCTAGATTTCAGATTTAATGTTTTAAGGGAAGTGATTAGATGTTTATACATCTCAATTAGCAAAGTAGCAACCTGCACTGTCACAAGATTTTTACCAAAGTTTAAAATACCTAAGAATGAAACTGTACAGAAATAGCAGTAAAAAAAAAAAAAAAAAAAAGACTTAAGAAGTTTGTGCAAACAGGTACAAGAGGCAAGCAGAAACATTTAGGTTTTTGAACAAACTCGTATTTACTTCTTACTCTTGTTAGACTCTGCTTGGCTATATTTTTCTTCTTCTTTTTTTTTTTTCTTTTTTGGCTATGTTTTTCAAGACCTCTATGTATTATATGGATTTAACAAGAGGCTCCATTTGTTGCTTGGTGATTATTGCTTTCTTCAACAAGTTGGTGACTTCTCTCCTAAAGAGAACCTCCCCCCCACCCGCTGCCTCCCAACGGCTTGTTTCAAATTCTACACATCCCAGAAATACCCTGACCAATTTACAGGCCTGCTAAAATTGAATGTGGAAAGCACTACATAAAAATTAAATTATTCCCCTTATTTATTTCCCTTTCTCTTCTTCTTCTTCTTCTTCTTTTTTTTTTTTTAGTTTCATGGTCACGTATATTCTCACAGCCCCACTGCCTCTCGGCAGTCCTGTTTTGTTTTTTGCTTTTGCCTTCCTTCACCATTACTACCTATAAATCGTAGAGCGTGTGTGGAACTGAAACTGTGTGTGGTGGGTGCCCTGTAGGAGGCCCTTCGCCCGCTGTTCATGAACCCGGCTGCAGACGGCGGAGCCCATCGTCACACTCAGGTCGTTGCATGCAGTTGTGCTTGGAGCACAGACCCCTTTGTTTTGTTTCACTTTATTTCCTGCCTCTATTCCTAATTCCCCTCACACGGTCTGCTCCCCACAATGGGGCACGCACAGAACATGTTTGATATAAGGGCCTCGGATACACTCCTTTGTGTTTGTCTTTTTATTCCACATAAATGGTATTATGCTAAGATCTCATTCTATTTCTCTGTCTGTCTCTCTCTTTTTTACTCTAAACCATGTCTTTTGGGATCTACCCATGTTGCTGGCTAAATGTACATCTTGTATATTGTTTCAAAGCGAGGCACAGAAGTGCGGAGTGTGCATCCATTGTTGGCTTGTTTACCCACTGCCCTGGTGATGGTCGCTCTGACTGCCTCTGACAATTCTCTGTCACACAGAACACTGCGATGAACGTCCTTGTGTATGTCATCTCAGCAGTTTCTTTGGGCTTCTATCTGCAGAAGAGCAATTGCCAGGACAAAGGATTTATAGGTGCTTTACTAGACGTTGCCAGACTGCTCTCTGAGATCCAATAGCACAGCAAGAGTACATGGGATTCTCATTTCCTCATATCCTCACCAAAGCTGGCGATAATCAGATTCCTATCCACCCCCCACCCTACTGTCCCCCATTCTGGTGGATCTAAAGTGTCATCCTGTTGTTCACTGAGTTTCTCTGCTCACCAACAAAGTTATTCTCCTAGTTTCCTGTATTGACATTATGTTTATAACTTAAAAAATGAGGTCTTTAATACATCTGAGGTCCACCTTTGTATGTGGTATAAAATATGAAGCATAACATATGGACGTCAATCCATCCAATTTGTGGTTCTCTGTAAAAATGGTGTAGTAAAAATTTTGCCTCCTCCTCTTCGTGGTGCTACTTTTTCTTACATCAAGTTTTAATAAATATTTGAGTGTGTTTCTGAGCTTTCTAATCCACTCCATTCCACTGGTCTATTGCTGTGAGTGCCACTCTTTTTATTACTTATTATTATGGTTTTACAATATACCTTAATATCTGGTATGAAACGTTCCTTTGTCGTGGCGAGCCCCATTCATAAATGATCCAGCTACTTGTAGACAGTTATCCTTCCACATAAATCTGAGGATAAGTTTGACGAGCTACTCAAACATTTTTAATAAAATTTTATTGAAAAATTATTGAGTATTTAGATTAATTTGGGGGAATTGAGATCTTTATAAAGTTCTTCCACCCATGAAGATACTATATATCTTCAGTTATTTAAGTCTTCTTTTATGTACTTTGATTGAGTCGTAAAGATTTTTTTTTATGAAGCTCTTGTGTGTTCTGGGTTGGATTAATTCTTTCCTACCTGGTGGTTTTGCTGCCATTATTAATCATATATTAGTTTCCTTTTATTTTCTTTTTGGTTATGACTGGTGTAGAAGAACACTACTGATTTTTACAAGGAAACCTCAGTTTGGTCGATGTTGCTCTAATTAGTTCTAAGCGTTGGTCTATTGATTTTGTTATGATCAGATAATCTGCAAATAATAACAGCTTTATCTCTTTCCTTCCAAGACCATTGACCTTTATTTTTCTTTCTCGTGTTATTGAATAAGTCAGGACCTTAGATATCATGGTAAACAGAAGTTGTTAAAACCGCCATTATTCTTTTCAATCCCAAAAGAAATCTGCTTGAAGTTTCTCTATTAAATGTTTTGTTGTTATTGTATATACTTTACATACTTTTTACTTTTTGTGGTAAGATTTTTGGTAGATAACCTTTATCAAGTTATGAAAAGAAACTTCTATTCCTACTATTTAGGGAATTTAAAATACATATACTTGTACTAAACTTTATTACATGACTTTTCTATTGAAAAAGTCATGCAATTTTTTTTCTTTCATTCATTAATGTGATGATTTGTACAAAAAATATTTTCTTAGAAAGCCATTCTTATTTAGGGATAAATCCTACTTCATTATGATGTATTATATGTAATTTTGATAAACAGTTTGATTCAGGGATCCCTGGGTGGCGCAGCGGTTTGGCGCCTGCCTTTGGCCCAGGGCGCGATCCTGGAGACCCGGGATCGAATCCCACGTCGGGCTCCCGGTGCATGGAGCCTGCTTCTCTCTCTGCCTCTCTCTCTCTCTCTCTGTGACTATCATAAATAAATAAAAATTTATTAAAAAAAAACAACAACAACAAAAACCCAGTTTGATTCAAGTATCTACTATTTTTTTTTCGGTTTTGTGCATCTATACACATGTAAAATGGACATTTTTTTTTTTATTTTTCATACTATACCTATCTTGTTCTGGAATCAAGATTATAGTAGCCTCATAAAATGAGCTGAAAAGCATCACTTTTTCCTATGTCCTGAAAAAACTCTGGAATATGGATTATTTGCTCTTGAAAGTTGGAAACACTTCATCCGTAAAAGTGACTGGCATCTTGTGCTTATGAATGGAGGATGGAGTAGGAGTGGAAATGGGAGAAAAGTCAGGTGGTCTTTTTTGTTTGCTCTACAAATACCTTTATTGCAGTCTATGCCAAGTTTCTCTTTATTATTGCACTAATTTTGGCACCTTAATTACTTTTGGAAAATGTCCTTACTTACCTAGTTTTCACATTTACTGTTATATAGTTGTTCAAGGTAGTATTTTATTATTTAAAATTTTTCCTCTTTTCTTTTTATTATTCTCTATTTTGTTTATCTGCATCTTTTTTGGTTTTTATTATTTCTCAATTAAGAGCTGTGTTATAATCAATGAGTGGTAGAGGTTAAGCCTGAGGAAGAAGTGATCAAGTCCTTGATCCAGCTGGGTTGTTTCCTACTGACTATGAGGAACAGGTGTTGCCAGTTGCCGGGCCTTCAGTGGTTTGGTCTTAGCTGCCCAGCACCACGCCGGGGAGAAAAGAAGCTGTCGCTCAGTGATTCCCTGCAGGAGGTGTTGAGCTGTCTTCTGCTACTGGCCGCACTTCCCATCTCCCGAACACACACAGATATGAAATGGACTTGTTTTCCCTACAAGTCTCTGACTGTTCTTACCATAGTGTCTCAGACCGACCATCCACCTTTCTGCTTCTGAGGCATCTCCACTGCTGTGTTTGAGGGGGTTTGGCAAAGATGCAGGGAGGTTCCCTGCGGGTCAGGCTCTTCTTGGGGTAGGGAGGCCAAACTGCCCAACAAGGCACGGTGTGACCCAGGTTATAACAGCTGACAGAGCCATCCTACAAATAACCGCCAGGCCTAGCAGGGGCGAGGGTGCTGAGTTTAGCTCTTCTCTAGGATTATCATCTTTGGGAAATCGATCCTCTAAGTTTTAGAGATGTTTTCTGCGTTCCATTAACTCACAGAGTGAGGCTGAATGGTTCAATATTACCAAGAACGTTAAGCTTCTTGGGCAAAAATAAAAGAAGACCTAAGAGTTTAAATATTCCTAAAATCAGGTTTTATTTAACTAAAACAATTTTTTTTGAAAAATAATTAGTTGTGAGAAGGAACTTAAGGAACAGCCAAATCCAGAAGTAAGGTGTCAAATCTCCTTATTATAGGAGATGCTTCCAATTCATTGGTAAAATCGCTACCACATTATCTTGATCTTATCTCTGCGGCTCCTAGGATAAATATGTAGGTAGCACTTACAGGTAGTTGCTGCACATGCTCACTGATAGTGTCCTTGGATTCCGGTGCACCCAGCACAGGACAAGTCCTAGGGCAGCCAAAACCTCAGCTAAATTCTACATCAAAAAGGTACAGAATAACTTATCAGGAGACAAGAAATGTTAGTGATTTTCTTGTCCCGGTCTCCACTCAAGAAGGCTCTCGCTGTGCTAACCCTCACGCGTGATGGCAGCATGAGAAAGGACAAGCAAGACCTAGTGTTCAGCAAGGTACACTTAGGGCATGTGTGGCCTATACCAAATGCACGAATTTTTATACCCCAGTTAGTCCAAGAATACACTTCAGGAGCATGGAGATATGTGTGCAGCCTTTGGGAGGCCGGGGGTAGGACACCTTACCAAATAGTCCCTTGATGGAACACAGCATTTACCGGTTGTGTATTTGGAAGTCTGGGGGGGAGATAAGTATTTGTCACGTGGTGCCAAAGAAAGTAATTTGTTCTACAGAGAGGAAGACAGTTTTAACCTTTCCACAAAATCTAAGCGGGTTCAAGGGTAGGCAGGGGCATGTGTTATCATTGTTCCCTTGCGGGCTCCATCTGGGGCAGGCTTGCTTTAAAGGCAGGCCTCAAGTGGCCCGAGGAGCATCTGTAGGAGCTGAAGATTTGTGATTTCTTTCTTCCTCTCTCTCTTTTAACATTAAAACCCCCAAGGCTCTTAACATCAAAACTGATGGAAGCAAAGGAAAAGGAAAGGAAAAGGAAGAGAGGAAGGAACCAAGAGGCAAGGCAGGGAGAGAGGACAGGAGGAAAAAAGGAGGAGACGTAGTAAATGGGTTCTTGTACCGAGAACGCCATTGCGATGAGTTTTTCATGGCAAGGAGTTTAGGGACACATTTCTGTAAGAGAGCACATTTTTGAGGCCATTTCCTGGCTCCACGTTGGTAGCTGGCTGTGGATCCAGAAGGAACGTGGGGCAGAGACATGGTTTAGTTCCTAGGAGCTGATGAGAAGCAAGGTGCTAAGGGGAGCTTCTGGGGAGAAGTGCATTTGCACCCAGGGTGCAGGGGCCCCCCGTGTTGGAATGCCCGGTGTAGCCAAGCTCTCTGAGACTTCGGGTTAGCTGTGAGCTGGGCGCTGGCCCACCTACCTTTCCTGGCAAGGTGCACAGCTTCTGCGTGCTCCACGCTGGTGACCTCCGTGCCATTGACAGCCAGCACCACGTCTCCCATCTGGAGGCCGGCTTCCTCTGCAGCACTGTCTGTAAGTGGACGGACAACAAGGGTCTCATTGAGGAGGGGTCCCAAATTGAGGGCCCTGCCGTTTGTCCTCTCTCTAAAGGGCTCTGTCTCTAAAGGGCCTCTCTTTCCAACTTGAGACAATTGCCTCTGTCATTAATAAGAAGCAAAATGCTATCCTTGCAGCCTCCCTTTTCATTTCCCGGACGACGCGGTTTCTTTGCACATTCAGCCGGGCGTCTGCATGGCCTCTTTGCAGTATAATAGCCAGGCTGCTCAGAAACTCAATCTATTCATCCTCCAGAAGGTTCAACTGCTAGTTCTCATTCCTTCATTGCTGCTAGGTCTCTTTGTAACCCTGAGAAAATCACTTAACCTCAATATCTTCATCCATAAAAAGGGGGGTGGGGGCAGTGCTTCTCCACAGGATTGTTGAGGGAACAAGTAATTGAAATACTTATGAAGTTGTGGCAAAAACAGATCTTGGAGTAGTCAGGAAAGAAAAAAAAAAGAAATAAAGAGCTGCTTTCACTTTGATTGTAGAGGCTCCTTTCTGAGCCATCTCCGAAAGGAAACCAAAAATAGTCTAAGCCTTAGGATTTAGGCTTCAGAAGGTGGGGAGGATCTCTCCAGAGGCTATTTATTTTATTTCCTGGTTTCCTAGCATCTGCATTTACTGTAACATACCTAATATTCTCTAAGGGTAAGAGAGGCGTAATAAGTCATTTCAAGGTTAATTCGTTTTAGATAAGCTCTCCCCTATATTGGACCAAGATTCTTTCTGTTGTAGTTTAAATCCTTTCTTTTCTTTTCTTTTATTTTTTTTACATCAGTTTAAGCCCATTTCCTCTTTTTAAAAAATTATTTTTAATGAGTCTTATTTAAAACTTTTTTAGTTTTTGATTCCAGTATAATTAACATGCAGTATTATATTCATTTCAGGTGTACAATACAATGAATCAACAATTCTGTACATTATGCAGTACTCCTCACAAGTGCACTCCTTAATCCCCATCACCTGCTTCTCTCATCCCCCCAACCCCCCGTATACATACCTCCCCTCTGGTAACCAGCACTTGTTCTCTATAAAGTTAACAGTCTGTTTCTTGGTGTGTCTGTCTCTTCCTTTGCTCACTTGCTTTCGTTTCTTAAAATTACATACATGAGTAAAATCATATGGTGTTTATCTTTCTCTGACTGACTTATTCCACTTAACATTACACTCTTTATCTCCAAACATGTTATTGCAAATGTCAAGATTCCATTCTTTTTTATGGCTGAATAATGTTTCATTTCATATATATATATGAATATATATATTCTTTATCCATTCATCTATCAATGCACACTTGTGCTGCTTCCATATCTTGGCTATTGTAAGTAATGGTGCACATAAGGGTGCATATATCTCTTCATATTAGTGTTTTTGTATTCTTTGGGTAAATACCCAGTTGTGCGATTACTGGGTCAAAAGGCAGTTCTATTTCTAACTTTTTGGGGCACCTCCGTACTATTTTCCATGGCGACTGCACCAGTTTGCATTCCCACCAACAGCACAAGAGGGTTCCTTTTTCCTCCACGCCCTCATCAACACTTGTTGTTTCTTGTGTTTTTTATTTTAGCCATTTTGACGGGTGTGAAGTGACATCTCATGGTAGTTTTGATTTGTATTTCCCTGGTGATGAGTGAGGTTGAGCATCTTTTCATATGTCTGTTGGCCATCTGGATGTCTTCTTTGGAAAATGTCTGTTCGTATCTTCTGTTTATTTTTAAATTGGATTATTTGTTTTTGGTGTTGAGTTGTGTCAGTTCTTCATATATTTTGGATACTAACCCTTTATCAGATATGTCATTTGCAAATATCTTCTCCCATCAGTAGGTTCCTTTTAGTTTTGTTGATTGTTTCCTTTGCTGTGCAGAAGCTTTTTATTTTGATGCAGTCCCAATAGTTTGTTTTTGCTTTTATTTTCCTTGCCACAGGAGACCTACCTAGAAAAATGTTGCTCTGATAGAGAAATTACTGCCTGTGCTCTCTTCTAGGCCTTTAATGGTTTCAAGTCTCACATTTAAGTCTTTAATCCATTTTGAGTTTATTTTTGTATATGGTATAAGAAAATGGTCCAGTTTTTCTTTTTTATGTAGTTGTCCAGTGTTCCCAACACCATTTATTGAAGAGACTTTTTCCCATTTCATATTTTTGCCCAGAAGAAAAAGGAGTAAAAGGCAAACTGATAGGGAAGAAGTATTTTTCTCTATATAGAAAAACTTAAAGATTCCCCCAGAAAGCTACTAGAAGTGATAAATGAATTTAGTAAAATAGCAAGATACAAAATCAAAGTACAGAAATATGCTGCACTTCTATACACCAATAATGATGCAGCAAAAAGAGAAATTAAGGAAACAATTCTATTTACAGTTACACCAAAATAATAAAATAACTGGGAATAAGCTTGACCAAATAAAACTATAAAACACCGATAAAGAAATTGAAAATGACACAAAGAAATAGAAAGACATTCCATGCTCATGGATTGGAAGAACAGAGATTGTTAAAATGTCTATATTACCCAAAGCAATCTACACATTTAATGCAATTCCTATTAAAATACCAACAGCATTTTTTACAGAGCTAGAACAAGCAACCCTAAAATTTGTATGGAACCACCAGAGACCCCAAATAGCCAAAGTAATCTTGAAAAATAAAAATAAGACTGGAGGTATCACAATTCCAGACTTCAAGTCATAGTACAAAGCTTGCAGTAATCAGAACAGTATAGTACTGGCACAGAGATAGACACATAGATCAATAGAAGAGAATAGAGAGCCCAAAAATTAACCTACAATTTTATGGGAAATTAATTTTTTACAAAGGAAGAAATAATAAGCAGTAGGAAAAAGTCTCTTCAACAAATGGTGTTGGGAGCACTGGACAGCTACATGTAAAAGAATGAAACTGGACCACTTTCTTACACTACATACAAAAATAAACTCAGAATGAAGTAAGTACCTAAATGTGAGATCTGGAACCATGAAAATCCTAGAAGAAATACTAGGTAGCAATTTCTTTGACATCGGCTATAGCAACATTTTCCATTTCTTCTTTCTTAGACCTTAGCGCTGGGTTCGTGTTCATGGACTTGCAGAGCATTATGCAGAAATATTAGGCTGTCATTACCTAAAGTATCCTCAGAGACTTTAAATCCTAAAGTATGACTCAATTGGTGAGGTAACATGACTTTGAATATTTTTAGCAATGACTATGGTTTGTTTAAGTCTGTTTATAATAGTATGGGAGGTCTTCTATGCTTGAATAAGCAATGGCCAATCAATGTAGGAAGGTTAAATAAAAAGTAATAAGTGATATGGCCTTCACTTACATAATAGCATCCTTAAGATAAATTAAAGTCTCTTGGTGTGGTTGACCATTTGAATAATTCTTTTCCATAGTCTTAAAGGGCTCAAAGGACTTGCTCATGGGAATGCCTTCTGAATTGAATTCCAAAATGACAATATATGTCCAGAAACAACTTCTTACCAATTTTTGTACTCTGTGGTAATCACATATGATGTCTTATATATAGTAGTTTTCCAATAAATACATAGTGAATGAACAAATGGATGACCTAAAATTATATTTTCAAGAAACTTAGAATTACTAGGGAAAATATATGCACGATCAAAAAGAAAAATAACTTTGTAATATGGTAGTGGCAAGTGTAAAATAAATGAAAAGGTAATAGGTATTATGAAACTTCAGAAAAGGGAATTCTCACTCCCATCGGAGTAGTTAAGAAAGACTTTGCAAAGGAAGTGGAATTTTGTCTGACCTTGATGAATAAATAGATTCTCCTTAATGTAAAGTAATGAAGAAAACATGGTGACGTAGACTGCTGGGTGTTCACAAACCCAAATCCTTTTCTGTCTGGGATCACAGTTGGACAGCTTTCCTTGGGCTCTCTTGCAACTGGGTAGGCAATGTGATTGAGTTCCGGCCATTGGAATATGGACAGAAATGGTGTGTGTCACTGTCAGGCCTGGCCTATAAAAACAGACCACCCTTCATATTCTTTTCCCATATACCTACCAGATGCAGATGCCTTCAAGAACAAATAAGCTTAGATCTTGAAATATTACATGGGGGCAAACCTGCCCTCCAAACAAGAACATCCACACTGGATAGTTCACATGAGAGACTAATGAGACTTTATCTTAAGCCATTAATCATTTTTGTTGCCAAAGCTAGTATAACCTCAAACAGTCAGTGATCCATGAAGGAGAAGTCTTCTGAGCAAAAGTATACGAGCAGAATGTTTTAAGACATGCCAAAAACTTAGTGACTCAGGTAACTAGAGCAGAGGTTGTGGGTGAGTAGGAGCAGTGTGGTGGGTAAGGTTGGAAAGGTAGCCCATATGTAAAGGACCTTGAGTATAAAGATGAATTTGTACTTGATATTTTAGCAACAGAGATCCATTAAAAGTTTATGAGCAGAAAATAGATATGCGGTGGTTTTCAGAAGATTCATTTAATATGTGGAAAGATCAAGATAAGCAAATCAGCGAGGATAGTATTATTATAAGAATTAAAACAAGCCTGCAATATGACTCTGGAAACAAGAACTGGAAATGAATGGAAGGCGTTACATGCTGTTATTTATTTAGGTATTTCCAATGCCTAATAATCTTTGGCACATGGTAGGGGCTTTAAAAATTTTGGCTAAATGTATGTAGGTCTTTTTTTTTTTTTTTGATATACCGAAATAACCATTGAAAATATTCATTGAGCTGGTGGAAAAGTAACTTTGACAATGAGGATATGAGAAGGGCCTGAGAAATTGATTTAGAATTTATAAACAAAGGGACAGGTATAAGGAGGAAAAATAAAGAACATTGAGGACAAAATCTTGAAGAATAAAGAAGAGCCAAAGAAGAACATAGAGAAGGTGCAAGTAGATCCTAGAGAACATGGAAGTAAAAGATAAATAAAAGCAAGAGAAGATTTTCAAGATGGAGAGAATGGTTAACAGTTCTATCGTGGCAGCACAAAAATAACCACCACAATAACAGTTTAATTCCTACTCTATTTGAGAAGTTGAGAATAAGGATTGAGAAAAAATGACTAAATTTGAAGATTGGAAAGTAAATGATAATTACACAATTTTAAGGGGTATGATGGAAGGGAGAGATGATGTTTAAGCTTTGTGCTCATGGATACATGCTACATGATTGACTAGATAGAGTCATAAACTGCTATAATCAAAGGTGTGAGAGTTTAATAAAAGGTCTTCTCTCCCAGGTAAAAATTATTTTACTAAAAAAAATTATTTTACTTAAATGATCCATCAATGTGGAAATAATTCATTTTTTAGCAACTTTATTTAAAGCGTAAAAATAAATGGTCTTTCGTATATTCATGGAGTTGTGTAGTCATCACCACAATCTAATTTTAGATCATTTTTGTCACCCCCGAAACTCTATAACCATAGCAGTCACTCTATTTCCCCCAACCTCTCAGCTCTATGTCACCACTAATCTATGGGCCTCCATGGCCTTCCTATTGAGGACATTTCTTGTAAGTGCAATTATGCAATATTTACTCTTCTGTGTTTTGTGTCATTGACTTGGCAACATATTTTCAAGATTCATCCAAATTGTATCAGGCACTATATTCCTTTTAGTTGATGAATAAATGTTTTTATTGTAAGGGCCTAGCACATTTTGTTTATCTGTTCATCAGTGGGTGGGAATTTGCATTGTTTTCACTTTTTGGATAAATAATGCTGCCAAGAGAATTTGTGCGCAAGCATTTTGTTTGTGGACTTATGTTTTCATTTGTCTTAGGTACGTACCTAGGAGTGGAATTGTTGGATCAACTGGTCACTCTGCTTAACATTTTGGGGAATGAACAGACTGCTTTCCAAAGTAGCTATGTCCTCTTACATTCCTATTAGCATTGTATGAGCATTCTGGATTTCTCCACATTCTTGCCAAGACTTGTCATTCTTGACTTTTTGATGATAGTCATCCTAGTGGGTGTGTAGTGATATTTCACTGTAGCTTTCTTTTGCATTTTCCTGTTGACTACTTATATTGAATGTATGTGTGTGTGTGTGTGTGTGTGTGTGTGCGCGCGTGCGCGCGCACGCGCTTATTGGCTATTTGTTTATCCTCTTTGGAGAAATCTCTACTCAAATCCTTTGCACTTTTTAAGATTATGTTATTTATCTTTGTATTATTTTGAGAGTGAAAATGATACTTGTTTGTAGAAAATTATTTCTGCAGTGTAACCCTTCTTGACAGCTCATTGGATTGATTTTAGCTATAATTATAGATTGCATTGACTATGTTACTCTGTTCTACAATGCGACCCACAAATTTTCCCTTTATTAATTATGGCGAGAGTTTGAGGCAGTATGACTTCTTGAAGGAGGGACATATTTCAAGGTGACCATGTAATATCCCACACAGTGGATTGTCCTACTTGAGGCTATTCTTGGGAGCAGATGGAAGTATTTACGTCCTGCGTGGCACTGGAAGGATTGAGGTGGTAGGAAAACAAGCCCAGGGTTTTTGTAAGTTTGTTTCCCTAACAGGATACTTGACTGCATAGTTTTATGTTTGTTTAAGAGTTAAATGCTGAGCTCCTCCATCCTTTGATGCATTTTTACATATAATGCAGAAACCGAAAAACTTATAATTAAAAAGGGGGCTTGTCCCTTCATTTAAAAAAAAATTGTACTATAACAGTAGTATTTTAAATTCTAGAACTTCCAGAAAGATGGGCCTGTCCATAATTTCCTCTATGGTTTATCCATCCCTAAATGTATAGTTTTCTTTTCAAGTTTGCTTGGTATCAAAGTTGGAACATCTGTTTCTTTTGTTTATGCCAACAGATCTCATAAGCATTTAGGCTTTCATAGAAAATGTTCATGCAAATGCCAGCCGGGTGTGGGCAATTAGTTATGTAAGCTACAAGCAAACTCCCTCTCTGTATAGTTATGGATAATCATTTCCATCCCACCTACAGGTCTCCCTGCTTTATCTTTTTATCTTCAGTGTGTAATTAAGCCTCTCTAGTGCATCCAGAACAATGTTTTGTGGTGTGAATGAGATTTTCAGAAGTGCTGAAAATACGTGTAATTTTAAAGTCCCTCAACCCCTCATTTAGCAGATTTGACTAGACAATGGATTTCAGAGGTTGCTCTTCAGCATTGAGGAATACATTTTAAAAAAAGAGAAGTAGACTCAGCAGCTACATGAATCCCTGCCAGGGCAGCACTTTCTGATGTTGAATAAAATCCTAGGTTAACTATGTATTGTACCATTTCTGCTACAGTAGGGATCCTTCAGCTTTTCCTATTACAAAACCTAGGGCCCCCTAAATACAAAGTCACTTGCAATGCAAACATTCTGATTTGTTTCCCATTTGAATGGATGAGATACAGTTAACTATCTCATTTGAACAGTTACAATGGTATCAGAAAATAAAGAAATCATAACACTTTATTAAACTGCATTTCCTTATTTTATCTAGAAAGACAGGCATGAACAACGTTTTGGATATTTTGCAAAAATCAGACTAAACTTATCAAGTCAGACCTGTTTGGTTTTTAAAGCGTGGTCATTTTTATTTTCCTTCTGAGTTCTATTTCTTCATTTAACATTAATCTTGTGAAGGCCGAGGAAGAAAGAAGAGAGTAGGGACAGGGAAAGAGGGAAGGGGAGAGAGAAAATGGAGAGAAAGATGAGGACAAAATAGATTGGGAAGGTGGGAAACATCCGCCAATAGGTTCCCCATGAATAAACATTTATTTTCTTAAGGACAAATGCCTTTTAAAAACATAGTAAAAACTCAGAAACCACTTTATGATAAAAAATTGCCTATTCTTTGTGTCTATATAGAAATAATTAAGCCCACAATTGTTTTTGTCGTTGTTTCTCTTGTTAATTTGAAGGGCACTAAGGGGTCAAGCAAGGTTGACACAGGCAAAATTTGCCATTTTTATCTTTTGTCACCTGAGTTCCTCTTCTGCTCTTCTCCCCACTTGCTTGGGGTCTCCCCTTCTACACCCAAATTCCACCAACATTTGGGTAAAACCCCTCTCTTCCCCAATCATTAAGGGATTTATTTGCTAAATAATCACTTATATGTTTGAATAACTGGTTAAACTTTAATTGAAAAAACTGAAATATGACTTCCATTGAAATTCATTTGTATCAAAGTAAAAAAGTGTAAAATATACCCTTGCACTTTTAATATCTAATTATAGACTAAAAAGGTTTTTTTTCCCCAGATGAAAGAATTTTCAGCTTAATTACTTGGCCCTTTGCTTTCCTATAAACATATTAGAATATCATTGAAATTTTTTTTTTTTACTGATAAAATGAAGGCAAAAACAAAGGCAGCTACGCTTACTAGAATTTTAGTTAGGATTCCATGTAATAGATCAGTTTTAGAAAGAATTGACATCATTCAATATTAAGGCTTAAAAATGATACATATGTCTTTCCTGCTGTTAATTTAGGTATTTCTCAATTTCTTTTTATATTTTATTATTTTCAAAGTAGTATTCATTATACCTTCATTAGAATTATTCCTATCGATAGGCTTTTTTTCTCTCTCTCTCTTTCTAAGGCTTTCCATTCCTACCTTCTCTGGAGGTCTTAGAGCTACACTGCCCAGAAGTGCCTTCACCTGCCACACTTTGATAGTCTCACATCACACTGAGGTTACACTCTCACTAGGAAGTCACCTGAGCCAGCCAGTGACTGAATTTGGTGGGTGTCCTGCCACCAGGCTCTTTCTGGCCAATGCAGGATTTCTCTAATGAACACTCTTTACTCTGGGGCTTCCTGTCCACCTGTCTCAGAATTTTTCAGAGCTATGCTGCAGTTTGAGGTTCTAACTATGCAGTCATGATTCCTTCTCTGTCTCTCTCCACAAGTGCCAGACCCCCACTGTGGGGCCTTCAGAAGGTTTTTCTGCCCATTTATGTTCTTTTGTCTGTCATAGTGATTTCCTTCAGTCTTTTACACATCTTTTTTCATATTCATGACTTATTTCTCACACAACAGGAAGTCCTTTTATTACCTTAGAGAAATTTGCATCAATTCCCTACTTACTGATGTTTCTGTTTTTCAATTGGAAAAGAAGGAAAGGAGGAACAGATAAAAAAAAATTGAGTACATTTGAAAGGGCCAGGGTGAGATTTCTGATGAATGGAGAATAGAGATGAGAAATCGTGAAGAAGATAATCCAGGCCTGCAAGTTTGAGGCAGGTTCAGGAAGAGGAGAGAAATTTTAAATTGGATAAAAATGCTCAAACTTTGATTATCAATACACTGGACCAACCTGTTGTTCTGTGATTTTTGTATGGACTTTTAATGACAAAACAACAGTACTGTTTATTGTCTAAGAGAGACTACAAAAATTGAGATCCATCCCAGAACTCCCCCAGAGCGGCGAAGAATGGGTCTACAATGAAGCTTAATGGAGAAAAAGCTATTTTATGTCAGACATTGAATCCTGCTCAACTGTAAACAGGCATTTGAGATAACGTCAGTTCAACTGTGTAACTAAGAGGAGTTGATGTGATTTTTAAGGTATTGAATGTTTTTTCTTAACAGTTGAGAATGAATTAGGTCAACTCAAGTCATGAAACATTCAAAGGCAATTCTTTGATGAGAATAATAGGATTTTTAAAGAATGTGACTAGATGGAAATAATAAATCAAGAAAAGAAAGAATACCACCTTCGTGTGCACTATGCAACGTTTTGTTGGTTTGTGTGACTTCTTTATCACTTGGTGGGTGCACAGTGTCATGGTGTCAGTATGGCTTGAGGCTGAGTGGTTGTAGAGTTTCTTGAGGTTCCTCTCACATCTTTTCCATCTCTTCTCCAGTATGTGATGGGCTGGGTTAGGCAAAGCAGCATTGTTCCACTCTTAAGGCTAGGGCTCACCCTGGTTTCCTAGCAACTCAGGCAGGCAATGGTATCCTCTTGGATTTGGCTTAAGTGAAACAGTTCACAGTGTTCCCTAGGGGACCCAGAAACCTGAGGACATTTGAGGGTTGAAGCCCATCCCTCTGTCTTTATGACTCTGATGTGCCACGAGAAGGCTGGAACTGCTGAAATCATTTTGAATCCAAATGGGAAGCTTGTAACACCAAGGAAATTGGGGTCAAAGAATTCATACCTTTGATGAAATTGAGCTACGGAAACAAATCAAACACCTGCGCTGTCTCAGAACCTTCAACTTTTGTGAGTCCATAAACTCCCTTCGTGACTTAAACCATTATCAGTCAGATTTCTTACTAGTTGCAACAGAGGGTCCTAACTGATAGAAGTCACAGGGAAAGAACTCTGTTTCCGGGGTTAGAAATTCTTAGATCCGAATCCTGGAGTTGTCATGATGTAATTGATTAACTTTAGGCCAGTTGCTCAACTAGTTTAAGCCTTAATATATAATTCATCTGCTAAATGGAAGTGATCATGTCACGTTTCAAGTTCTGTTGCATTGATTACATGGGAGGACATATATCAAGTGCCCTGCTCATAATAGGTACCCAATGAATATGATAGCTTTTATATTTAAAGTAAATTTAATCTCTATTGTGATATTATAAATAAGTAAATTTCCTTTTTTTGAAAACATCAATTAATGTGTAATAGACATCCAAACTACTTAGAACTGTTAGTTCCCTCTTTCTTAAAGAAGACAAATCCTCTGTGTTACACAGAATCTATGCCATGGATCACCTGGTAACTTGTACAAAGAACTTTCCATAGGAAGGGTTCTAAAACTATAAAACTTCCTTGTTGCATGAGGAATATCTCACTTACTACTTAGATACTCAATATTTCTTTCCTTTTATCCCATGCACTGAGAATTCATTGGAAAATTCTGTTCATACAAAGAATATGTGATGGTCTGACCCACTGTTTCCCACCGGTGTCACCCAGGACTGTGGAATGCTGGACTAGGAGGCAACAATTTCATGAGCTCAGCTGTCACTCCTCTGGCCTTTCCCAGAGCTGAGTGATCATCCACTTTTTAACAGATCTGAGAACACATTCCCAGCGGAATCACAGAGCATACAGTGGAAGGAACACCTGAATGCTGACAAGCAAAGGAAAATGAAATGTGACCTCCGGTGATAATGGCCCAGGGAAGGAATTATGGCACAAGGGCAAAGCAGGAAGGGTTGTAATACTGCTGGGTGGTACTCCTCCCTTCCTCTCTGCCATATGCTCCCCAGCTTTTATCCCTAAGGTTCTCATAGTCATTCAACAAGCATTTTGGGGCATCTCCTCTATTGCCTTTAAGACACTGCACAAAGTAGTGAGGATAAAATGGTGGATGAAATAAAGTTTCTGACCTTGGTGAATTCACAGTCCAGATGGGGACGATAATGTAATTCAGAGACCCCCCCCCCTTCTTGGCCCTGGGCCTCTTCTAATGCAGCATGCTGGGTGTAGATAATCTTTATCTTATAGTCCTGCCAATCTTAGTCTTCTGGCTCCATTTTTTTCATAGGCTTGACCTCAGATGATTCTTCCGTTATATAGGTCAGGGAGTAAAGGATCTAATGTTGATGAGGTATTTATGAATTTCTAATTGGCTTATTAGGAAATAAAGAAATCTGAGAAGCTGTAAGGAAAATAATTTGGGGGCAATGGAACTCCTCCCAGGAACTATTAGATACAAATAGATTGGCGATTGCCAATTCCTAAGACCCTTCCTACCTGCAGAGCCCTGTAGCCCTGTTTCCACAGGTACAGGTAGGGCTCTTTGTAGGGAGACTGAGGCCCGATGGCTACCAGGGGAGCATGGTCCATCAGGAAAGCATGGTCTTTTAAAAAGTATTTGTTTGTGATGTGGGCTCTTTGAATCACCATGAGTTTTGATAAACTGAGATTTAGAAATTGCTTCTATTGCATGTGTGTGCTTTATGGGATATATCAAAGGCTATTTATCATGTTGTGTGAGGTTTGAGACATTCGTTCTGCTCTGAATGCAAGCTGCTATAACGAGGCAACTTACTAGCATCCACTTCGGTGACCACGATTGGCTTGGAGAATTCAATTCGGAATCCCCAGGGATAATCACCGGTTCCTTTGAATAGCCTCACGGTTCGCTCTCGAACTGAAGGAGAAGCAAAGAGGGCATTCTTTTGAGTTACTCTTTAGATACCACAAATATGATTATAACAGTAGACAGCATTTATTGCTGGTTTATGACATGCCAGACCTAATAAAAATGTTCTAACCACTTATTAGTATTATCCAATTTAATCTTTATATCAGCCTGTTATTCTTTTTTTGGAGAGGAGGAAACTGAGGCACAGTGAGCTGTTTTTCAGTTTATTTTGTCTTGTTTTTGTTTTAGAGAGAGAGTGGGGGAAGGAGCAAAAGGAGAGGTAGAGAGAGAATCTTAAGCAGGTTCCACACTCAGGGCTTTATCTCACGACCCTGAGATCATGACCTGAGCTGAAATCAAGGGTTGGATGCTTAACTGACTGAGCCACCCAGGTGCCCCCAGACAATGAGAGGTTCAACCACTCGCCTGGGTCATATGGTGAGTAAGGGGCAGTGCTCACCACCCCACGGCCACATGACTCCCGAAAGGCAGCTCAGCCTTACAGGTCTGAGTCACTCAGATCCAATGTCCTAACAATAGGACTGGTGTTGCAAAGTTATACATGGACATAAGAAAACAGAATCCTCAGCTGTACATTTAAGTCTTACAGGAACCCAAAAAAGCCTGAATAACTGAGTTTCTCAGAAAAAGCAGGAACTGCTGGGAGGACCTTGCAGGTGTTGTAAGTGTAAGATTGCGTCGTACTGAAGGTGGAGAGTTCACAGAAAGAATTTATGGATTTTTACATTAGTCTAATGATCTTTAATTGATGTGGCCTTGCTATTTCACAGTCTTATTTTCCATATATCTGCTCCATTTCTCCTCCTGCTACCTTCACAGCCTCTTTTCTATATAAATGTGTGTAGATCTATGTGTGTGTGTGTGTGTGTGTGTGTGTGTGTGTGTGTGTTCATAGCTTCTGCTCACTAATGAGTTTGGCTTATTTATAACTTCTGCTCACTCCTGGACCCTCTTGACTTTTCTCTACCTCAAGACATTTTAACTTCTGTGCTCAGTACCATAAGGGCATCTTCCCACATCAAATTTGTGAAAGTGATAATCTCACAGGTTGAAAACATCTCTGCTCATAACTCTATGGGCTGTTACTCTTCAGTGGTGACAAAAGGCCTGGATTGTAAGGCTGCAAATATGTCTCTGCAGGTCTGTTCCTTTTATAGCAGGTCAGTTTACATAATGGGAGATGTGGACATTGTAAGCATTTTGTCTTTTACTGTATATGGACATTTTGTTTTTTATTTAGAAGAAAAGTTATGCCTAAATCATGTTAGAATATAAAACTGAAATAAAACATCTGAAGGGATTATGTGATCTCAGATGGATCCATTTTTTTTTTAATAAGTGTTGACAAAGTTATCCAATGAAGAATGATAAACAAAAAGCTTCAAAATACTGAGTGTCGGGTTGTATTTATGGTCAGGTTCACCAGAGATAATCATTACCTTAATCCTGGGAAAATTAATCTGCCCCCAACAATTATACTTTATGATGGTATACTTAATTGGGTGAGTTTTCTTTTCTATATGTTAATATCTTAAAAATGATAAAGAATAAATCATAATAAAGAATAATTAATGTTAGACTCCCTGAGCTCCATAAGTGAATTATTAGTAAGAGGCCTATTGTTAAGTCTCTGGGGGGAAAAGTCAGGTAATTAATTATAAAACAAGAATGCTTGTCTATTAATAAGGACAGGGCAAATTCACACTGTAAAACATAATTTAATAGAATCCCTTTATATTAAAAAAAATAGGAGAATTTACGGGTAATTTCTTTTTCTGCTTCTTTCCAACCCTTCTTTGATATTTCTGTATTTCAATTCTCATGTCTCAGAGAGTTTTAGATCTTCCTCTGGACTGGAGATCAAGGACATTTCTTCATTGAAGGTTGCATCCTCTTTAGATCCATATTCAAAGGCTGTTATGGAATGCCTAATGTAGGCAAATTATGGATAGAATTAGAAGCAATTGAGAGGTCAAAGGAACTCTTAAGAATTTAAAATGATTGACTTCACAATTATATTTTGAGTAGGAAAAAAAAACCCACTCCAAATTTCCATTTGATGAGGAATCTCTTCCTGGCCGTCCCTGACCTTTGAAGATACTATTATTATTAATTTACATTACAGTTTAAAGATTTCTAATTACAGAGTTTGTAAGAAGATTTGCCATTACTTTATTAAATTTTCTCTCAGCTATTCTGAGGTAAATTAGTGGGGTTTTCTAAAATTAAATTTCCTATAAGAAGTGACAAATACAGTAATAAGTTAGGCAATATATCCACATGTTCTTGGATGTGACCTCCTGCTTGGTCAGTCAGCTAGGGAGCAAAAATATTGCTAAAAACAAGGAAATAAGCGTCTCTGTCTTTAGTGATCCATTATAATGTAATAGTAGAAGTTATTCATTCACAAACATTTACTAGATATCTACTGTTTGTCCAGGTGTTTTCCTTTGTGTTACGATTGTAATGGTAAAGATGGGAAAGAGACTTTTTCTCATGAACTTTTCATGTCAGAGCCTGGCTGCCAAAGTTGGCAACCATTTAAAGAGAAGGATAGGCTCTTCATGTACATTCCTGAAGGAATGTTTATCTTTCCAATTTGTCTGAAGAAAATACACTGTTTTACTGCTGTTGAGAACAGTATGGGGAAAACATGGCAAAGTTGCTAGGAAGGTACTAGTGTAACCCAGTCCTAAAACTCTGTCCTCTGCTCTGCTCTATGCTCCTGGGAAGATTTCCATCCTTTTGTTAATCTCCTTTTGGCCGTCATTTTATATCACTGTTTTGATTGTCATTGACTGGATCTCAGTATAATTTAAGGGACAGAAATAAGAAATTCAAGGACACGGAAATGGATATTTTCACAATCTGCAACAGGCTGGTAGCCAATCAGGGCAGAAAGAAGATCAGAAATCCTATTTCTGACCTCGGTAGAAATCATTTCTATCATCTCCACATGTCAAAATGTTTTGCTCCCTCTAGGTTACTCTCTTGATACTGTCTTCTGCTTTAGACAGATTGATTACCCAACAGATATTTGTTTAATGGAATATATTTATTGTGTTGATTCAAATCAAATCATGTTCGTTGTTTTGTTTTCATATGCCATGAGACTGTTAAGATAGCTAATGCTTTCAAGGCTGCAGTGATAGTGCTTTTTTTTTTCTTTCTTCTTTGTTCAGGCAAATTGAATGTCAACAATGTATGTGAAAGTATAAACAATTCCATGAAGTCTTTAAATGGTGAACTCAACTGTAGCACTCTCCTGTGGGAGAGGAGACAATCAAAATATGTTGCAATATGTTCCTCTCCCATCCTCAAGACAGTTTTCTCATATTTTAAGATTTACAGGCCTGGTTTCCTCTGCCACTGTCTGGTAGATAATCTATGAGTGCCACACAGCTGCTGAAAAGCCACAAATGAATGTCATTGTCTTTTCAGAGACTTTGTGGGCACATCTTCAAGTAATTTTTCCCCTCAAATAACACACTTCCTTGGAATCATCTTGTTAGATGTAAAAGTTCAAAGGAAGGGTAAATATTTCCATAAAAATAAGACCATTCATATATTAAAAATACCCTAAAACTTTTTTGTTGCTCCTTCAATATGCTTTTTTTTTTTTAATTTAGAGAGAGAGAGAGAGAGAGAGAGAGAACAGAAGCACAAGGGGCAGAGGGAGAGAAAGAGAGAATCCTAAGTAGGTTCGACATTCAGTGCAGAGCCTGACATGGGGCTTGATCCCAGGACCCTGAGATCATGACCTGAGCCCAGACTAAGAGTTGGATGCTTAACTGACTGAGACACCCAGGAGCCCCTCAATATACTTCTAGAGTGATGCAAACCTTTATCTATTTCTTCCATTTATAGAAGGGCTCTTTTAGGAGATTAAGATTGATTTTTTTTTTAAGTGTAAAATTTGTTCTCATGAAATACATGCTGGTAGATATAAATTAGTATGTCAGTATCTTAAAATGCCATTAGGTTGATAAAGATATTTTTCAGTTAAAAAATTATTCATTTGTCTCCAGCTCACCTTTCCTCTCAATCTCCGTTTTCTTCCATTGATCTCTCAATATCATGTAGTTAAGAACATCAGCATCTGCTAACGCTTTCAAGTCTTAGTAACAGTAAGAAAGAACAACTGCTACATTCTTGAACTAAGTTTCATTTTAATAAATGGTATTATGAAACTCACTTGCAGCATTTAAAAATTTTGTTTTTCTTATGTGTGATATATATATATATATATATATATATATATATATATATATTTCATGGGAATGCACATCATATGTATATATCCACACATAAGGGAAATTTTTGGCAAACTTGAACACATTCTTTTAACCAAAGTGAATAATAGTGAATCAATCAAATGCTTTGTTTTTTGATGACCATAGCAGTTGCAGAAATGGCAAGAATGTGCTTTTTTACAGGTATCATATATCATATGTTAGCCAAGATATTGTGAGGGAGTAATTGTATTTTATTCATCTTATGTTTTCATACCTGCCTGCCATAAACAAATTGGCAATAAATACTCATAAATTTACTAAGTATCAAGTAATAGCAATTGTTTAGAATTCATAGAGAATATATATGAGTACATACAAACATGTGAATAGATATTTAACATTCATCCAAAGTTCTCATGATAATTAAGAAAAACAGGAGTGAGAGAAATAGTCAAGATAGATAGAAATTGCTAATTATACTGATCACATATATAATTTCATTTCATTTTTTATAAGCACCATAAGACAGAGAGATAATAACAATAAATGATTTTTCTAAGGTCATGTAGTTGCCAAATTTCTGAGTAGTACTGAAATCCGGGACTTTTTGTTCATTCATTCATTCATTCATTCATTCATTCAACAAATACATATTTGCTTCCTATGATGAGGCATGCAGTGTCCATGTGCTTGAAATACACCAGAGAACAAATAGAAATCTGAACATCCCAAATTGTACTTTCAGTCAGGTAGTCTTTCTCTATACTATTCTATTACTCAAATAAAAGTTAAATATACAAATAATTTAAACATTTATTCCTAAATCCTCATCATTTCTTTAAATTTTCAAAAATTCCAATCTGAATTCTTTGAATTTTTAGATTTAGAGTCTTATACTTACTTTCCAATGAATTTTTAGATTTAGAGTCTTATACTTATTTTCCAATGAATGGTTAAGCTAATTATGATATGAATATAAATATTCTAAATTCACAAAATATTGTATTATTTTATGCATGTACATAGGAACTCATTTCGATTTACCACTTTGCCTGTACTAAAATAATAAGTACATCTTTGTAAAATCTGTTACTTCTCACTGTGTATCTTTAACAACTTCTAATAGTGCCTGAACCATCGTAGACATGATATTTGTTAAATGTATGATTGCATAGTTAATTTAAAACCTTATTTGCACCCCAAATCTTTGCTTGCTCAAGTTAAATTGTTAAGTATTCATCAAGGTCATTTATATCAATAAAACATAAGTTAAAAAAAAATCTATACCTTAAATTTTACAGCAAAGATTGCATGAAATAATTTCACATGCTAAAACTTGTAATTCAGGTATAAGTGTTTTTTAATCATTAGGCTGTTATTGCATTGGAGAAATATACATCGTTTCAGTAAACTAAAAATTTCATAAAAATTATGAAATTATTAGAATGCTAATAAAATCTGCAAAAACACAAAACACTTATATTAAGTGAAGATATAATGAATAAATATTAAAAGTAAAAAACAGGCTATAAAATCTTATGTCTCAAACTATATACATGATAATATCAAATACATATTTCATGTATGTTTAAAAACAAAACTAGACCTATGTGTAATATCTAAATAATAATTTAAAAATGCAAAAACAATGAAATGGTTATATTTTGTTGTTGGAACAATAGATGTTACTTGTTCATATATATTTTTTTAAATAGTCTATTTTTTTTAATAGTATTTTTAGGGACTTCTGGGTGGCTCAGTGGTTGAGTGTCTGCCTTGGGGTCAGGGCATGATCCTGGGGTCCTGGGATTGAGTCCCAGATCGGGCTCCCCATGGGGAGCCTGCTTCTCCCTCTGCCTGTATTTCTGCCTTTCTCTCCCTCTCTCTGTGTCTCTCATGAATAAATAAATAAAAATCTTTAATAAAATAATAAAATAAAATAAAATAAAATAAAATAAAATAGTGTTTTTACCCCTGGAATGGAAAATACTCAACTCCTCCTGCATTAATCTTTACACCAACTTTGCAATTACAATTCAATCTTTGAATGAGCTCTTAACACAGTTTTACTTTTAATAGCTTCAGATTCTTTCACAATATTAGGAAATACATCGTATATGTATATATACGTCCCTCACACTCCACCCTGTGTGCATTTTGCCCACTTCAGAGACTTACCTGGAGCTTGGTTACAAGTTCTCGAAGGCGTTTATTTTATACCATTAACTGTAGAGTCCTTACCAGCTACCGGTCGGGGTTTTTTACTAAGACATCTGGGACTGTCCTCAGGATCCCCATCATCTCCTCGGAAAACCCACGCTGCTGAGTGGAAATTCTCCGTGTAGAATCCTTTTTCTTCAAGATCAACTCGAAAGCCAAGATCCAAAGAACAGCCATCTTCTGAGGTGACTGAGGAGCAGAAAGGGGATAACGTGAATCATGCCCTGGCAAGGAAGGAGATGCACCCACGCTGATGGCCAAGGTGGGAAAGCAGCCGAACCTGTGCTGGGGAGACTCTTGACTGAAGGCAGAGAGTCTTCCTCCAAAACAAGGGGCTAAGTTTATTAGGCAGTTCTTTCGGGAAGAACTTGGATAACCTTAAAATATCATAAATAAAACAGGCATTGCTGAGGGGCCTAGATGCTGGAAGTCAGTACCCTAGAGAGAGAACTCTGAATTTTTTTGTTGAGGAAAATCTAGAGAAAATAATTATTTTGAGATTTACATATTAATACTTAGGGGTCAAGATGAAGACATGTAAGACAGAATGAGAATCTGTTAACAATTCTAAGCATAAGGGAAAAAGGAAATTGCTCTTGTCTTTCTGTGCTTTGAAGAAGGCACTGCAGAAACATGCATTCCTGAAAAACTCTCTGTGGTCTTACCTGTAGAATAAAGCACAGAGGGAGGCAGGTAAAGTTTCATTTGACAGTTTCATTCGTAGCACTTTTGAATTTCTGTGTATTTGTGAGTCTCTTGGCTAGTGTGGAAGGCTGAGCTAGTTAAGACACTAACATCGCTTTCCTGTATTTGCTCCTAAGTGTTCCTTCGAGGCCCTGTTTAGGTCATTCAAACCTGAACAAAGTCATGCCCCCAGGCCTTTCAGTCTTTAAAGCATGCAAAATTAAGAAGCAGTGTTTCAGAACCAAAATATAATTTAAAGAAAAGCCTAAATCCGTGACCTGCATTTCTCAGGGATCATGAAGCAGGGACAGGGTGTGGTTGAGAGATCACAGAATGCTTTTTCAATGACACATCACTTCTCTTTCAGTCTCTTCTCATAGCCTACATACAGTTGTTCCAATTCCTTTTTCTCAAAAAAAGAGGTAAAATCTCTTCTTCCTTCTCCTCACCCTGTCTAGCAAGGCCATAGCACTGCTTCCCTTATAGAATACACCCATATTGATTTGGTTATAAATAAGAAAACCAGAAACAAAATATTGCATGTAGTAATAAAAATCTATTACTTCTAATAAGTAGCTTCCTCTATTACCTGGAATAATTTGATTTTGGGGGAGGGGAACAATTTATGATTGATCTAAATAAAAAATATGATTGAACAGAAGCTTTGCTTGATTGACCACAGATGATCTTTATATGCCATGGTGAAAGGGACCGTTTCTCTAGTTTTCAGTTTCTTCTAATTTAGAAGCACCAGTTCCTTCTAGTTCACTGTGTCTTTGAGCTCCCTGGATTCTTTCCATCCAAGTCTGTTTTGTTTGTTTGATGGACAAATCCTCCATTATTGGTGCTCTTAGACATTCATATCTGCTATGCATTTCTTGAGAAAAAGAAACTACCGTAAGTGAGCTGGAACTGGCTCACAGTGGTTCACAATAACTCACTGTGCACATTTTCCCCTAACGTTGCAATTCAGTGAGGTCAGGCTGGTAGCGTGACACTGGTCAGGGTAGGAGTGTTTATGCAACAGAGACTGGCAAACATTACAAGTCAGGGCTGTTTTGTTTTTTGTTGTTATTTTCCCTCCCTTTAGAGAGCTACTTGTTAAACATTTACCAGTACCCACATGAAGCAACACAGAAATCAGCTGTGTAACTTTCCCACATTCAAATTCAGGCCAACATAGCACAATCGTCTAAATTAAAACAATGACCATGTTTTCTTTGAGGTGAATTCTGTTTTGAATGAAAACGTGAACAATTTGTTTCACATTAGACATAAGGGAATTGAATTGTCTGCCATTTTATTTCTCAGTTTATCCAAGCCACAGACACTCATGTGGTGTTTCTTCAGAAACTTCGCAATAGAAACTGCAATTCATTTGGAGCTGCTGGAGCTAACATTGTTTAACGTGTGGTTTAAATTCTATCTCATTTATAGAGTCAGGATATGCTACTAATCCATGACTTAAAACCTGACAGCTTTATCGAGCATCATTACAGCTGGTGTTTCTCAGTCTGTTAATCTCACTCATCTCTGACTTCCTACATAATAACTGGAAAAGACATTAGGAATGACATATTTATGTATGTGGACACAGTTGATCAATGCATCTAGGCTGTGGGGAATGCTGACTAAGGCACACCAGGTAAATAACTTGAAGGCTGTAAACGAAAGTCAGAAAGGGCCTGCAAAATGGAGCTCTGATTTTTATACTCTCAAATGGCTCCCGTATCACAAACAGATGTGGCAAGAATTTGGGTCTAATTGTGTGAGGACACTTGATAGCATTTCCCTGATTTCATTCAGCTACAAAAATTAGTCTGGAAATGGCTTTTCCAAACATTAGTTGCCATGGAAATAAGAAAGGAGGGGATGGACAGAGAGAGAGAGAAAGAGAAAGGCAAGCAGGCACAAGAACTCTGTTTCTAAAAATAAGAGCTAACAATTACATTGTGCTTATTACATCAGCCTTTACAAAATATTCGTTTATGAATGATCCCAACAACACTATAAGCAAAGAACTATGTTTTCATCTTCACTTTCCCAAATGAGCATTCTGAGTCATGGATAGTCATGATTCATCCAGTCGCTCAGCTATAAATTAGCAGTAGAGCTGGGTTTCAAACCCAGATAGCTTAACCAGGAGTCTATGCTCTTGAACACAGCCCACTACCTCTGGTTGGACCACTCAGATCTGAACCTGGTTCATCTCTGGGAAAGTCCAAACAGGGTCTCACTTCTTGTGATATCACTTTATGATCCGCAAATAATACAGTGGAATGAAAGACATATGAGAATGTCTCAAGACATCTGGAACTGCATTGAGCATTTTATCCTTTTTTATTCTAAAGAGCAAAAAGAAGCGTTTTAGTTTTTCAAGAGCAAAAAAGTCCAAATCCAATTTCAGTAATACCAAGCATATACACGAGCTCATTCTGTTTTAAGGTTTCATTTATTAAAAGGCTCATCTCCACAAGCCAAATTTTGGAGACAAAGTTTTAGTGACAGAAGTACATTTGGATTTGTTTTTTTACTTGGCTCAAAGTTCCACAGGGGCAGTTGTTGAGAAATCTAGAAGCTCATAGCTGCAGCAGGTGTGTGGCTTGCTGCTTCATTGGATTTTATCACAAATTTTATGTCTCAGTTTATGTAAGGGTATGTTGATTAGCTCTGTCTTGGTAACTGAATGAACAGAAAACTGTTCATCCACATAATCAAATCTGTTTGTAAATAAGTGAGCTGTTTTAACAGTATCTTGCATGCTGATAAAAACAAAGATCACTATAATAACCTACCTATGTTTGGGGAAAAAATAATAATAAAGATAAATCCATGGGCCCAGGAATCTATGTACTTTATATTCATAAATATTAAAAATGTAGCTGAATATTTAAGGCCAAGGATAGGAAAAGATGCTTTAATACTTTAAAATCCTGCAGGGCTTCTCTAACTTTAGCAAGTACTATGTAGAAAGTAACTTTGCATTAGGCTTAAAGCCAGAAAGACAGGTCAATAAATTGTTATAATTCCTTTGACTAATTTTCCTACCATTTAAAGTCAAATGTCACAGAGCTAAAAAAAAAAATGCAAAAAAAAGTGATTTTTGAAATATGATGTGTGAAAGAAGGCATCCTACATGCAGAGTCAAAGTTTTTTAAAGTTCTCATCATTTTTATGTCAATCAAGATGGCCGGTAACGTTCTTATATAATTTACATTCCTACTTTATCATTACATAGTATTCCAAAATATCTTCCTCTTTATTTTCCCACTAACATCATATTTATCCAATTAACATGGTCAATCTTTTAAAAAACTCAATCCTCACTTCAGTCCACTTGTCCATCTCATGCCTACTTACCAATCCACAACCCCATCCTTCTGTAGAAATTTTGCCCACTCCTCAAATCCTTCTTCCTTGAGTCCTCCCCTTCCCTACATCCAGAATTGCTCTCTCCTTCCTCTGAACTCTCTAACCTCATCATGAGTTCCACATCTTATCTATCCCCATGGAGCCTACCCTGCACCATAGAGCAATTCTTTTAAGTTAATTCAACTCAATAAATGAGTAAAACATGAATGAATGCACCTGAAACCATTTAAACTGCAGATTCATGTCAAATGTTTCATGAAATCTCACTTGCTGTACAAAATAAAAACTATAAGGACAAGCATTGAAGATATAGGGGTTCGACTAACATAGCAGTGTAGTCAATTATACTTCAATAATACATTGTTTATAGAAATACTGAGGTTTGTTCTTAACTGTCTGCAAGAGATGACACTGCTGCATGCTGTCAATGTACCAGTCGTGGATGTTTCTACACAACTTAAACAAATGTGTGAGCTCAAAACCTATTGTTGCATTTGTCTGTGTGTCAGGACCATAATGAACATTTGCCCTCTTTGGTACTAAGAGAGCAGATGTGAAAATGTAGGGCCAAGGACAAGAATCATTCAGAAGGATTCTTCAGAGAAGATCAATGAGAGGACAGGAACCATTCTTCCCGGGGACTTTATATAAGGACCTCCAGCAGAAGTGGACTATGTGTTTTTGGTATTCTTACTTATAACCAAATTGTTCTTCCTTCGCGCTCTTCCTTCTTAGCTTTTACGATGGGTGGATCCTGATTAATGCTAACGGATTGTTGAATATCTTGATAATTTCAGTTGCATGGGGTTTAGAGGTAGAAGCTGCAATTGAATTTTCTGTGGCATAAAAGTGAGGAATTCCAAAGGTCCAGAAGGAAGAAAACAGAACTCAATCAATATGGGTGTATTCTATAAAGGAAGCAGTGCTAGGAAAGGGGCTCCTCGGGTGACTATAGGGCAGCATAGGAGTCTGCAAAGTAGAGTAGTATCTAGAGGAGATTTCAGGTTATTTTCCAGGGAGTATGTGATGTAAGTCCTCTGTGTGCCCTTGAATGTCTTCAGGAGGTTCTCCTCCTCACTCTCGCTTAACGTGAGTATATTCTTTGAGGGACCCGAATCAATGGGGCCAGGGGTAGTTGTATCTGATTTATATGCATAACACAAGATTTGTATTCATAGGTGAAAAGAAACAAAATTATTCATCTCAAGACTAGGAATGATTCTAGTACACTGTGAACAAAACCTCTTTGCTCTTTTACAGCTTGAATACTGAGGATCAAAGCCACCTAATCCCATACACCTTACTGTCTAAATTAACATGACCTTATTCCATAGACTTTATTAACACAGTTTTGTTTTTCCCTTGGACACTTGGCCAGGTGGATACCTTCACTGTTCATTATAAGGAACTTCTCTCCAAACCGCCACCTCTTCAGTAGAAAGCACCAACAGAAAGTTTATTTCCTTAGTCTCTTTGAAACCCTCAACATCCTCATTTTGCTTTTTCTGTAAGTCTTGACCTGTTAAACCATGATCCTTACCCTATCCTAACTAAGCTCTCATAATGAAAGATCTACATTAAACCAAATTTCTAATTCTCAATAAAACCAAGTGTTGCCTTTCCCCCTCCAAATTACCACCAAAGCTCTCTCCAGGGGGTGTCTTCCATTCTCTCTATTAGCAAGGAATAGTTGTCTTATCAATATATGGTGCGGGTGATATTTGATTATTGTTATGAGGATAGAGCACTGGTGTATCATCATAAGGTTATGGGATGAAGGAGACAGTACATGCAAATGAGTGACTTGAGAGTTTAATAAAAAACACTATAAAGTGTGGGCAAGACTTAAGGAAATTAGATGTGGTAGAGTGGGATTAAGACCAGTCCATCTAAGACTAAGATGATAGGGGGACACCTGGGTGGCTCAGCGGTTGAGCGTCTGCCTTTGACGCAGGTCATGATCCAGGGATCTGAGATCGAGTACCACATCGGGCTCCCTGTGGGGAGCCTGCTTCTCCCTCTGCCTGTGTCTCTGCTTCTCTCTCTGTGTGTCTCATGAATAAATAAGCAAAATCTTTATTAAAAAAAAAAAAGATGATAGGGGGAGGAAGCAGGTACCAGTTACTAAAATCCAGAGCTGTAGAAGGCAGTGTAGATGGTGTTACTTTATAGGGATACAACCAATGGTTTTAGGGACAGAACCAGTCTTTGGCACACCACAGGGAAAGACTGGAGCAACAACCACAGGACCTCAGTGTCCTCATTCCTTTCAGGCTCCTGCTGATCTTTCCTGTTGGTCAAACCCCACAATAAGCCAGGGGAGAACTAGCCCCTTGATATAGTCCATAGAGGTGAGCCACCTAGGCCCTAATGTAAGATGCAGAAGAGTGGAAAAGGAAGCTAGACAGGTAAATGGATACTATTTGCAGATGTGGGTTCAAGAAAGAGGGGTAAGCATAAACCCAGTCTCCCAGTTTGATAAGAATGCTAGAAAACATATATGTGGACAGATCCTCATTCTTGCAGGGTGAAAAAGTGTGATAAACTAAAATGTGATAAATTAAAAAGTTAAAAGTGATTAAAAGTGTGATAAATTCAATTACACATGTGTAGAAGCAAGGGTTACAGCTGAATTTTTTTGTATAATGAAAAAGTATTTTAAAGGTCAGAGGAAATCAGGAAGGAGATAGAGGGGAAGGGTGTGTGTGTGTGTTGCACAGTATGTGTTTTAAGATGTATGGATGTGTTTGAAAGCGAAAAGGGAAATAGTACAGCAGTAATGGGGAAATATCTGAAATCCAGGATCAACCTATAAGCCATAAAGGTGAAATCATAGCAGAGAATATATGTAAGAAAAATTGTTTCCTATTGAAATATATTTGACATAGAATATCATGCAAATTTAAGGTGTACCAAAAAAAAAAAGAAAAAAAATTTAAGGTGTACCACATGTTAACTTTTGTACATTGTAATATGAACGTTTGTATAATGTAATGTGATTGTCATTGTAGCAATAATTAGCACCTCTGTCACATTACATAATTGTTCTTTTCAACGGTTTTGAATAACGAAATTCTCTTTTAGCACGTTTGATGATGATACAGTGTTGTCTATGTTCACTGTACTGTACATTTTATCTCTAAGACATATTTACTACTCATTGCAAGCTGGTACCTTTAAACAACATCTGTCTTATCCCCTGATTTCTTTCTTAGCCCTTGGTAATTACCATTTTGCTCTTTGTTTTTATGAGTTTGGCTTTTTTCATTCCACATATAATTTATATACAGTATTTGTCTTTCTCCGACTTATCTTTGAGAAAGTTTTGATGCAGAACAGTGGGAACACCACCAAGAATGATAGAGCCAGAGATGCCCCAGCGTGCAAAAAAACAGGGCACTCAACTGGACCACCATGTCAGAAACAGCAGGCAGTTTGAGGTCCGCACATCACTCACATTGAACTCCACCATGGGTCAGATAGTGGCAGTGATTGTGCTTGTCTTTAGCCACGAACAATGAGTGTGGGAAAAAGTTAAGGACTGAGAATAGAGGACACTCAGATGGGATATGGAATATCTTGTGCGTGAGTAAGTCATTTATTGCCACCTGAAGTGGGAGACTATGAGAGGAGACAGGAAAATAGGATCTGAAGAAATTATATCTGAGAATTCATGAGAGTTGAAGAAAGATATGAGTCATCAGCGTGTAATAGCCTATGGGATGCCAAACATGAAAATATATGAAAATCCACACAATGAAATACATACTAGAAACATTTTAGAATACCAAGGCTAAGGAGAAAACCCTACAAGCTAATAGAGACAAAAGTTGGATTAATAACAAAAGTTTTGAGAATGAGATTGGATTTAGACTTCTCATCAGCACCAATGGCTCCAGGAGGACAATGAACCAGCCTGCTCAGTAGTTTGAACCTAGAATTCTGTTCTGAACTATGACAAACTGCCATTCAGAATTAGGAGGCAAGTAAATACATCTTCAGATGTATCTAGACTAGTTTATCTCCTGAAGAATCTCTCTTAAAAAATTACTAGAGGATTGTTACAAGATTGTAGTATTATGAAAAAGAGATTCTCTTGAAGGTAATTCTGGTGCATAAAGCAAGGATAAGGAAAACTAATGAAATATGATTAGGTATTGGTTATTTAAATATTTCTTAAAAATTTGAACCAAATTCTGCAATATTTCAATAACGAAACTGATGAGGGAAAAGGGGAATAGAAGTGGGAGGAAAGGAGCATTACAACAGAGATGTGAAGCAGTAGGGATACTTATTGGAAGTCTACGATAACAAAGGTATTCTTCAGGGAGGTATCTCAAGAGTCTAGGAACAGAAGAGGGATAATAAAACAAGCTTATACAGTAGTATATGTGAAAATACAAATTTAATATTAGAAATCCAGTCCTTGCTGCCAAATAAGAAGATATAACTGGAAGAATTAGATGTTGACCAAGGGACAAGAATGAAACATTTACCAGGACCAAATGGGCCACTTAAATTGTATTCTTCACTGTTCACACGACTGTAGGAGCACTGTGGTGGGATAATACAGGGCAGTGTCTTATTATTTAAATATTGTTATGATTTTGCCCACAGGTTTATAGCTACATTCAATTCCTAATCTGTCACTCACTCTGGATAAATTCGACTGCTGCCTTCAGGAATTGTACTTGTGTCATTCTATCAGCTTGTCTGTAGGAATAGCCTAGAACAGTCACTACTATATCAACAAGACATCATTCTCTGCAACACAACTCCTGGGTTCCTGGACCCAATTGTAATGTGTGTGTGCATGCACATGTGCATGCGCCCCACACCAACATGCAATTCTCTGGATACCTAGCTAAAAATTCCAACCCTCTGAGCACATTGGTAGAGTCCTCTGGTCATCAGCCCCACCCAGGTTATCTAGGGCTTTCCCAAAGTCACCACAATAACATAACAAAAGACACCTTTATTGTTGTCTTCATGGGGAATTCTAAAGATTTTAGGAGCTAGGAGCCACGAACCAGTGGACCAAGGCCAACTTTGTATGAGGATGAATCTGAATGACCAAATATATATTTTGTATTTCTTATAAATCACAGTATTATATCATCTCTTTCTTTTTTCTTTTCTTTTCTTTCTTCCTTCCTTTCCTCTCTTGCTTTTCCTTCCTTCCCTTCCCTCCTTCCCTCCTTCCCTTCTCTCCTCTTCCATCTTTTCTTCCTTCCTTCCCTTCCTTCCTCTCTTTCTCTTTCCCTTCCTCCCTTCCTCCCTCCCTTCCTTCCTTCCTTCCTTCCTTCCTTCCTTCCTTCCTTCCTTCCTTCCTTCCTTCCTCCGTTTCTCTCTCTCTCTTTCTTTCTTTCCATTTGCTCTGGTTTCCATATCAGTGTTTATCATGAATAACTGATGTTTTATAAATAACACAGAAATGATGAATATCTACTACTTGGATAAGTATCTTCTAACAACTAGCTGCTAGAATTTTGGAGCCAGATTAGCAGTGGTATGTGTTAAATGTACTAATGTTGCCCTCTATTTTCTTTAGCACATTATTTTCCCTTCAGTTGGATTTCCTCACTCATGACCTACCTTCCATTCTCAGTTGCAATTGCTTGTGGGACTGGGGTATAATGCTGTTTAATAATACTCTTTCAATACCAAGAGAAACACCATCTCATTAAAATACACATCCACTTAAAGACAATTCCTCATTTTAGAAATGTTAAAACAAGAAGAAAATTGTCTCTTTTCATCAAACATACTAATCTTAGCTTTTTACATTATACATATTTGTGTAAGCCAACTCAAATTCTTTGAAGTAAGGGACAAATTTAATTGTGTAAAGAATCCTATAGTTAGTTATTTCATTTTCTAAAGAGAAAAGTAGCCTTCATATGCAGTTGTGTGTTTTGAAGGAGGTAATTTACCAAGTTGGGATTCTTTAGTGCATAATGAAGCATTGATTATTCCAAAAATAACTTTTATATAAAAGCCTATAATCTCCACATTGCCATGTTCAAGCAGTAGGGTTTATATTCTGTAGGTAAGAGGGAGGGAGCCTGGGTAGCTTTACCTGTTGCTTTGCTCTGGTTTTAGAAAATAAGGTGATTGTCTACTCACTGGATCCTTCAGTGATGTTGCTGGCAAATGAACTCCCTCCTGCTGAGCTGCATCTTTTGCCATCTTTGAACTGCTGCCTCCTTCTGGCCCACTGGTCTATTGCTTCTTCCTGAGAACCATCACTGGCCCTTGTACCTCTCGGAGCCAATTCCTGGGATAACTTGCGGAGGTTATTTATTTCCAAATTCCAATCTAGATTAAACCACATTAAAGTAGGAAAGTGAGACAACATTTCAAGATAGAGTTTCAACTCTTCCAGTCTTTGAAACAGTATCACTGTAGACTAGAGCTAGAATAATCCAACTCTTTCATGATTCACTTTTTAAACTTGTATTACTTGAAAAAAATCCATATAGACTGAAGTTGGGGGATCACTATGCACTACCTCAGTTGGGCTCAATTCAAATGATAATTTTTGGATACCGGAATATGCCTGATATTATATTAGTTATTTTAGAAGAGCAAAGTGCACGTAAGTTGATAATTATGCCCCCTGAATTCTCAAAAAGAAGACAAGATATTACCTGAATTAGTTAAGTTGCAATCTATGATAATAAGCTTATTATTCCATTCAAATCCTTTATGGTTTAACTTCCATTAATCACAAAAATACTAATATCATGATACTTTTCTTGCTGAATGTTTAGATTCAAAATAAGGAAAAGGGGAAAAAACCAAAATGAACGAGGCTTTGATAATTTTATATTTGATTAAATAACAACTTGAAATATTTGATATGCTTCCAAACTGCTACCTTCTGTGACATAAGCCATGAGACTGTGTATTAATTAGAAGAAAGAAAATTACAAATAAACTAATTGCAGTAATTTCAGATTTTAAGAAAATAACAAAGTAAAAGAAAAGAAAAAAATAGCAAAGTACATAATACCTACTAGGTAATTTTATAGGTTGGAACTGGTTAAGATTTTACTTGCTTTTACTTTTTGACACTGTATGAAAGGCAAGCTACATCAATATAAAGTGAGACCAAATCTTAACTTTTATTTTTATTCTATTCTAAGGAGCAAAGGAGTTTTAAAATTTGGTCTTTGTAATTAAAATCTAATTTATGAGTATCAAAGTTTGCTCTTACAACTATTTAAATAATAAGTGGGATATATCCATGAATAAATTATCTTCTTGGGGCACCTGGGTGGCTCAGTTGGTTTAGCATCTGCCTTCAGCTCAGCTCATGATTCTAGGACCCTGAAATGAGCCCCACATCGGGCTTCATGTTCAGTGGGGAGCCTGCTTCTCCCTCTCCCTCTGTCTGCTGCTCCCCCAACTTGTGCTCTCTGTCAGAGAAATAAAATCTTTAAAAAAGTATCTTCTTTTTATATACAATTATTAATGATCCATTTCTATAACAATTTAAATTTCACTTGTCAGGGACAAAGACCTAGGAAATGGGAAGAGTCATTACCCAATTCCTCTAATTTTCAGTGAGTCTGCTGTTGACCCCTACCTCTTCCTGAGGAAGTAAGAGCAGGACAGAAAAATGACATTCATTCTTTTTTTTCCTTTTTTGACATTCATTCTTTATTTACTCTTCACTTTATATATGTATAGTTTTTTTTTTTTTTTGAGAGAGAGAGAGAGCGAGAGAGCGAGCACATATGCATGCCATGGGAGAGAGAGAATCCTAAGTAGGCTCCATGCTCAGTGCAGAGCTTCATGTGGGGCCTGACCTCACAACCCTGAGATCATGACCCAAGGTGAAATCAAGAGTCTGATGCTTAATCAACTGAGCCACCGAGATGTCTCATGTTCACTTTCTATATATTAATTTTCACTGTTACTGGGGCTATAGTTATGAACAAGATTACTTTTTTTTGCCCTTTGGGATTTTTTACAGTGGTAAAACTTTTAAATATTCTCTGGCAATATTGTCCAGTGCTTGCGCTAGTTACATTTGTTGACATTAAGAGTCCAGGTTGACTCTGAAGGCATTCCAGGAGATAAGAAGGAAAATTTTCTAATGTCAGCTATTTTACATTTAAAAGTACTTTTTTCCTGAACTTGCTGAAGAAAAAAAGTTCTATGAACCTAGCAAACTGTGTGATGGCAATATGGCCCTGTGATATGGTAGGAAAAATTTTCTTCTAGCCTTTTCTTATCTACATAAATGAAAAGAAATTGTGTGCCCTATAGTATGTTTTGAAGTGTGATTTGAGAACTACTGTAAGGCCCACTGAGTTCAAAGTGTCGTTCCCATTGTCCTGGTTGGCATTGGTAGAATCTCAGGTTTGCAAAAATATATAAGGTAATTTGGTCTAATTATCCTTTATATGCTTAAAACACCTTAACAAGGTTTCTACCAAGTAGTCATTCAATCTAAGCTTGAACGCTTTCCATACTCAAATATATTACCTGTTTACTACCTAGATGAGCATAATCCTTGAATATTTTGAACTGATAGAAAGTTTTTACTTGCTGAATTGAATCTATACCTCAGTAACTTTCATTTGCCTATAAGCTTCTTCCTGGTCCCATGAATATCCAGTAGTTGTCTACTGAGCTTTTCTAGGAATCAGGCAATGTGCCTGGGGCTGGAATGAAGACACTCAAGCATCCTGAAGTACTCTATTAAAATAAAAACTGTCACTTTGTAGGAATAATATGTTAACCCATTAAAGAACATCACCAATGTTTTATCAAGCATGAGTGTAAAAATAGAAAGCTATCACTTTGTTAAAAAAGAAAAAAAGAAATAAAGAAAGCTATCACTTTGAAAGCCAAAGGGAGGTCTGCAAAGTGAGCTGGAGACCAAAAAGAGGAAGATACTTAGCTGGAAGGAGCCCTGCCTGAAGAAGGCTAGGCATTGAAGCTGGACCCTGGGAATGCTCATCCAATGTGAAACGTTGAAATGGGCACCACTGTGGAAAGTTCCAAAAGTTAGCTTATTGGAAATTATCCCAACAGCTATATTCTGCTAAAAGAAAAGGACTATTTTCTTTCTTCATCTTTTTATGCCTAGAACTTGTTGCAGACCTCGCAACCCCAAATGTTCTCAGAGCTGCAGTACTCTATACCATTTGCCTTGGTGTTGGCTTCCAGAATCAGTCCTTCCTTGCAACACAGCAAAATAAAGTATCTTACGTATGCATGCAACTATTATGTCATATTACAGGTAAATGGCTGCTTAATTATGGATATTTCTAAGCCACGTAAAATGCCATTTAATCCTTCTCATTCTCTCCTTGTCATTCTTGCTGTTTAGCCTAGTCTTGGTTTCTTCATTAAAATATTTTATGATATAATATGTCTGGTTCTTTGGCAGAGATCTTAAAGATATATTTCAGTCTATTTAAAGCTGAAGAAATGAGGCCCTGAGAAAGCTCTTTACTCAGGCATATAGAGACCTCACTTGGCAGGGGAAGAACCTAGGATTTAGTTTTAAGAGTTTCAGACTTATACCCTTTCCTTTATTTTTATTTATTTATTTATTTTTTGCACCCTTTCCTTTATATTACTGGTTCTTTGACCTCCTGCCACTTGCCCATCCCCACCTGCTTTTTTTTAAATCTAGTTCAGAGGTCATAAATTGTTTAATCTGTATATTGTCTTGAAAGTCTTATAGTCTAGAGATTCATTCATTCATTCATTCATTCATTCTTATTTATTTATTTATTTATAATCCACATCTCCAGCTATCTTCTGAAAATTCAGAAGACCTGGCTGTACTAGACCTGTATTTTCATTCCCTCGAGACAGAGCTCCGTCTAGGTCACCAAAATTCCATTATTTTTCACTGCAGTCTGTTTTACTCATTCACCTTATCTCCCTGGCTCCTGTAAGCAGCAAAGACTGTGACCTCTAATCTAGCTAATTTGCAAGCACACACTCAGAAGGGTGGAGGGAACTACACACTGCAGGTCTTCTTCAACTTATGATAGTGTTCTGTCCTGATCAATTCATTGTAAACAGAAAATAGCATAAGTTGAAAGTGCATTTACTGCGCTTAACCTCCTGAACATCACAACTTAACCTAGCTTGCGTTAGGTGTGCGCAGAACACTCACATTAGCCTACAGTTAGGCAAAATCATCACACACAAAGCCTATTTTAATATAAAGCATTGAATATCTCACATAATTTATTGAGTACTGTACTGAAATTAAAAAAAATAGAATGGCTGTGTGGGTTCAAAAGGATTATAAGTATGTGAATTGTTTATCCTTATGATCATGTGGCTGACTGGGAGCTGTGGCTGCTTGTTCAGCCTCACGAGAGAGTATAACTTCACGTATCACTAGTTGGGAAAAGATAAAATTCAAAATTCAAAGTACAGTTTCTACTAAATATGTATCACTTTTGTACCATCCTTAAGTTGAAAATTTTAAATTGAACCGTTGCAAATCATGGACTGTCTGTATTACAGTTAGCACTCATGCCAGGGATTCTTAATATGAGATACATAGACAGAATCTGAGGAATTGGAGGACACTTCTGCATATTTAGGCATAAGTCAATTTATGCCAACTTTATATATATCAAATTTATAATTTTCTGATGAAGCAGTATAAAGATGTCCCAGTTCCTCAAAGCAATATATACTCTGAAAAGATTACAAAATCCTCGCCCAAGGTGTCAATATAATAATAATAATAATAATAATAATAATAATAATAATACCAAATAAAGTATAAAAATATTCATAGCTCTAAGAGAGTCAAATCCATACAAATATTTAAAAATTTAAATATCTTTTAATACAAACATTTACATTTCCGAAGCATTTCCCTGTTTTTCTTTTTTTTGATTTGTTTTGTTTTCATATACGAACATAGAGTTTTGCACAAAGAAACCCAATGTGACTTCCCTGAAATCTTGCATTCAACAAATATTCATGGAGCGCCCACTCTCTAGGATAGCTCTGGTGTTGTGGATAAAGCAATGATTGAAATAGAGAAGAAAAAAAAATCCATGCCCTCATGACTACATTCTTGTGGGAGAAGACCCAGAAAATAAACTAGTAAACTATATAGCATATTAGAAGGTGGCAACTTCTGTGCATAAAAGTAAAACACAGAAAAGGGATAGATTATACCTGGGCTGGAGTAGAAAAGGCTCAGATTGAAATTTTAAATTGAATAATCTGAGAAGGCCTCTCTGGGTACTGAGAAGGCACCATGTGAGCAAAAATTTGAAGGGATGAAATAAATGAAGCATGTGGGCATATGGGGGAAGAGTGGTCTAGGGAGTAGGAGCAGCCCCAGCAAAGGACGTGATATAGGGTCTTGCCTGGCAGGTTCTAGCAACTCAAGGAAGTCAATGTGGCTGGAACAGAACGATCCAGGGGAAGAGGAGCAAAGGTGCCAGAGGGAGAGTTGTAGGAACCGCCTTTTGGTGAACCACAGTAACACAGGGAACTGGTAGCTGGAATCATTCAAAGTCTACTGAAAGTGCTGCATCAGCTGGGGGAGGATTCTGACTTGAATTATTGATTTACTTAAGGAAATAAGTTTTGCTGGGAGAGGTGGTCCAGGGAGGGGAATAGCTTTGGGGTAAGGAGAGCCAGCCTGGAAGGGAGGTTCATCTAGGCGAGCAATACATCTCTTCCTGGAGACACAAGGGCCCTGATTGCAGGTCTGCCCCTTGCTGACTCCAATAATTATGGACTGAGGCAAATGGTAGGGTTAGTACCATTGACCCGGTTTTCTGGAGGTAGGTCAGCCCCGGGAAGCAGTCACTGTGACTATGGATCTTGGCGTTAGGGTGTTCATCCTAAGCAGTGACCGTACAGCATTTGTGTTGTTTTAGGATATCCATCTTCTGTACAGTATGTTTCATGTTTCTTGCCAACACTTACATAACTGTGCTTTCTGTGTTTTAGCTCTACTTCTAAATTGTACTAATTCTGTTTTAAAACTTAAGGATGGAACCACAAAGAAAAGAGAGTTTCATCGGTCCCCACTCTCCCTGCTGGATATGTCAGGAATGTTATGGGCTGTTTGGTGGGGAAGTTTTTACTCTTTGGGGATGTATTTTCATATATAATGTGGAATAATGCTAACAGGACATGTAAACTATTTTTGGCTTATTGCAGAAGAATGACAAGGCTCATCTTGAAGCGGCCAAAGTGATATAATGCTGACCCAAGACTGAAAGCAGACAGGGCAATCCCATGTACTTAGAGACAAGCTTCCATCGCAGCCCTCCCGGGCTCTGGGGAGCTGCTGGGTTCTGTCAATGTTCTGAGCAGAGCCAGCCAAGGCACGGGGGAGGCCAGAGGCCCACCTGAGGTCAGGCGCCCCATGGACGGCTCAACCAGGATTAGCCACGGCCGTCTCTGGTTTTCGTCCTCTGCTTTGATTACTATTGCACGTGGCCTCCTGAAACATGTATATTGTCCTTCTGCAACACCACAGCAAGCTTAAGAACACATTTTATCGCAAACATATTCTTCCTATTATAAATATGCTTAGCTTGCAAGAAGGAGAGAAATGGCAGATTATTTAAGAGTGGCAAAAGTCTAACATTTCCTACCAAATTGATTTGGCAATACATCAACCTTTTAAGGATAAATTGATTTTTTAAAAAACTTTATATTAAACTGCAGCCTTGGTGATTGTGTTATGTGCTATTTATGGGTGGGGTAGGTGATAATGTAAAGAAGCAGGCTGATATATGCTTGCCCACATTCATCTGACTCTAAAATACTCCATCTATCTCCAGCCATAAAGAGAAAAAAAAAAAAATCCCAAGCAATAAAAAAGCCCTCACGTTAAGACTTTCCAAAGCTCAAACATGTATAAGAACAATGAAAGTTCAAGATTCTGGACGGCCACTGTACCTGTCAAGGCTTTCTGCTTCTGAGGCGACAGCAATATGTCTATTTGGTGATAGAAAGTTTCCTTTGGATCATTTCTGTCCTCTTCGGAATTTGGCTCTGTTGATGTAATCCTTTGGCACCCTGCTGGCTCCTGTTTGAAGCTGGTTAGTCCAAGGCCCTTTTCATCTTGGTTACCATATTGCTCTGCATCACTGGTCAGTGTTTCCTCGATGACAAACTGATTATCTGTAGCACATGCTGCGCAGTTGAACTCAGTGGTGTTCGGGAAATCCATTTGAAAACAGACTTGGTCATGATTCTCATTTGCTAGGTCTCCAAAATCTCTACAGCATGCATTCTTTACTCCTAGCATTTCTGGGCATTTGTCTTTTTCACCCTCTCCCAGAGAGCTGGGTGAGTCTTTAGGAATTTTCGTTCCCATGGGACAATTGGAATAAACTGTGCCTCCTTTATCGTTTTGAATAATTAATCTTTGCTCTAACTCATCAGTTATTAAGGTCAGGACTAGCTCTGTTGTTTTGCTGGCAGCTGCTATCTCTGGATGACTGGCCTGGGATTTCGTTGGACCCCAGTTCCCTGTGCTGTGGCTGCTGGCGTTGAGCGGGCTGCCAGCAGAGAGGCTACTGGAGGATGCAGGGCTGAGCGTCGGGCCCTGCGTCCTCTTCAGTTCCCCCACTTGCTCTGCTTTTGTAGGAGAGTCACTATGTAAAGTGGCTTTGTGAAAGTCTCTGTCAGCCTCACAGTTTTTCAAAAAGTCAGCCCAGTGATCAAAGGAAAATGTCTCCCCAGGGATTTCCTTAGGTTCTGGAGGTCTGGTGGCTCTGTGGGATGGGCTGAATGAGGTGCAGGACTTCAGAGCACTTGGACTGGAAGGCAGAGATGAAGAATTTGATGCCTCACAACAATCTGCAGGTGGAATTTTGCTGCCTTTGCAATAGATGCTGGCTGCCTTCTCCCCTACAAGCTGCATGCTCACCGAAGATGAAGAACAAAAGTCAAAGTCTTGGCCATCTTGAATGGAGAAGATGTCAGTAATGGCACTCGGCGTGAAATGCCTTCCTTCTGTGCTTTGCCTCCTACGTAGGTCTGATATGAGATTTTCTGACATCTCAGAGATGGCTTTTCTCTCTCTGTCCACATCCTTGAGATCCTCAAAAGGCATTTCCCTTAAGTTTGTATCACTTAAACTTGTGGTCTTTAGGGTATCTTGTGAGGTAGGAAGAACGTTTTCGAGAACAGTGTCAGTCTTGGAGAAGAAGGGTTTCTTTCTGAGGTTGTTCTGACTAATTTTCAAGTCCTCCTGCTGAGTGATGGCCAATTCTATCTCACCGTCATCTGAAACTGAAGATAGTGTATCAGGCTTAATCTTCTCCCCCTCCGGGGTTGAGCACAGAAAATCCACAACTGTATCAACATTTTTCTCCTTCTGGAGAGCAAACACAATAGGAGGAGAGATATTTAAACCATCTGAACTCTGATGCTTCTTCTCAAGCTGCCATTTTTCAGGGTGTCTAATATCAGCTTGTGCAGAAGACCTGGAACATTCTTTAGTAGTGTAATTGGAGGAAGTGTTTCTGTATTTGGCCATTTCCCCCCTTCTTTTAGGATGGGTTATATTAATGGATATATTTTGTTTCTTACTCATATATTTAACTTTAATTCCTTTGTCTACAACGCTTACTTTTAGTGAGGGTCTCTCTGTTCTGGCAACTTCTTCTGATTTATGTGGCATCTCAGGCTTTAGTTCTTCTACCAGTATATTCCTGTATCTAGAAGAGCAGCTTCTAGAAGTGTAACATCTCTGAGCGTGTCTAGAAGAGTAATGCTGGTGACATTTTCGACATCTTTTTGTTGGGAACTGCATTTCCTTCTTACAGAAAAATCTGTTCTTGATTTCTACTTGCACGCTGAAAGCCCCACATTTCACTTCTGTAATAATTGTGCCTTTTGCTGGTTTAAAGTCTTCTGGGGTGTTTCGGAAATTCTGCAGTGTTTTTTTTCCTGAGGATGGTTCTTCACAGGCATTAAACATGGTCCCATATAAGACTTTGTCTTGCTGATGAGAAATGGATGAAGAACGAACATCGTTTTCCTTTTCCCTACTTGTTTTGCTGTCAGATGAAAGTTGTTCGTTATCTTTAGGAAGAAAAGGGGAATTCTGTTTTCCATTCATAGAAGCAGATGTATGCTCATTTTCATTTTCCTTAGATTTCCCTAATGTCCTAGTCTGATGAAATACAGCTTTTGGGGCATCTCTTTTGACTTCCTTTTCAAATTCTTTTATATTTTTGTGGTATGCTTTAGTGGCAGGTTGAAGTTCACCTGGTAAAGAAAAAGCCAAAAAAGAAGAAAGAAAGAAAGAAAGAAAGAAAGAAAGAAAGAAAGAAAGAAAGAAAGAAAGAAGAAAGAAAGAAAAAGAAAAAAAAAGAAAAAAGTTTTCTGTGTCCATTTAGAGAGCAGATGGGATGTAAATTCTAGGGTACAATTCAGTGTGCATTCTTTGTCTCCTGGGTAACATTTTTATTCATTTCTAGTATGTAAAGGTACTTTCCATAAATATTCATTTCAATAAATAGTTTAAATCAGTTATCTTAAAATGGGGGAATGTTGCTTGGTAGTTCTAGGAAATAAGAATGTAATTAAGCTTTACTCTAAAACAGAGACTTCTGAATTGGGTGCAGTGAACATTTGCGAACAAATTTATGCAAATAAATTTTAAGAGACTTCTTGATAAGGAATAATTTGCCATGATCAAGTATTTGAACATGGTGTTATAATACTACATATAATACTACTGTAATATAAGCTAAATCCAGCTTGATTTAATTTGAGAAGGTATAACAAATAAAGAGGCCCAAGCATGGGTTATAGAGAACCTTTTAAATAGATCTGATATTTTCCTTTGCCCTGGTGTAGGGCCTTTATATAGCACAGAAAAGGTGTCCTAGTATTGCCATATGCTATCATACTTCAGGAGAGAACTAGAGTCTGGATTTATCATATTGTGAAATCTCCTAATTTCTAAAGATTGCGTCACATTTTTAAAACCCTCTATAGATGGAGGCCAATAAATTTAGGGACCAGCGTTGGCCCAAGAACTGCCAGCTTGGAACCTTTACTTATCTTCTACTTTATAATTTTAGAATATTTTGCTTGAAAACTGTGAATCTAAGTATGAGGTAGCAGATCTTGTGTAAAAAAAAAAACAGTGGACAAAATACAAAGATCTCATATGTTTTAAACTACATCTGAGAGTATTTGGAAAGGAAAAGAAAGAATGGACAACAGATAGAGAAGTCACAGAAATCTATGAATCAGGTCTTTATGGAAATAATTTTAATAAGCTCATTAAACTAAAAGTTAAAAAATGTTATTTATGATTATTTTAAATGTTCTTAATTTAAATACAATTTTGTATGTACCCATATATAAAATCATATTTTATAGAAGTATTTGTGTAAAGAGTAAATCATTAAATTCTCTTTAACCAGAGAAAGAAAAATATCCTACCAAAGTTTGGCTAGAGGTGGCATACAAGGAAGGAGTGCAGAAATATAATTACTGTTTCAGAATAAAACAAAAGAATCATAGGTTTGGGAATTACTACTCTCCAACTTTAGGTTCTCAAGCACACTGGAGTTCCCACTTATCTTTCGTCTAGTCTGAGGGAATGGCTTTTCCCATGGCCAGTACTAAAAGAGTTCCCAGCAAGCCTGCTTACAGCCTGAGAGCTATAACGTAGAAATCGTGGGAGAAAAGACATGGGAACATCTCTTTCTAAAGCCCTTTTAACAATGGAGCATGTATACTCTAGGAGTTTTTATATGGTGGCCTTCCAAAACTATAGATTACAACTTATTCTTAAAATAACACCCTCATGCCAAGAACAGTTCAGTTTATAGCCCTTTTCAGTTTCATAATTTTATAGTTTACAGCCTCTTTCAACTGACTACATTTCAATTTCTTTGAGTAGCAACATAGAACTGAGATAGTTATAATAATCATCCATTGATAATAGATTCTAAGAATAGGGGTCTCAATAGGCTTTGAAAAAGTAAATATGTAATTTTTTAATTTTTATTATTCACAATATATATATACATACCAAACTTCTAAATTGTTTTATAACATTTATATGCATTTATCTTCCTACTTTAATAGACTTTATGTGGTAAAAAACAAAGTACAGAGCTGGGTAGTTCATTTTATACGCACTTATAAAACCAATGAATTAGACTTACATACTGTGGTATTCAAGATTTTCCATTTTTTATAGGCTTTTCTTCTTTTCCTTCTTATTTTGGGGACCTGAGCATCTTCAGCTTTCACTGTCCTTTGAAAGCATAAAATTTGAAATTATTTTGTGATCAGAATTCAGGTTTAGTAAAATTACTGACAACTCATCTGCCAACTTGATAGCATAGTATCTTTCTCTAGTATCCGATAGTGTGCTTTGAATACATTTTCTTATCATAATTATATTTTCCTTTCCTGTTTAATTCTACCCTAACTATTTAGTGCATTATTATATACCACGTGAACATTTGAACATGCATTTTGTTACATGTGTAGGCACTTAGGATGCAAGTTATAAAATCATATTCTATTTAATTGATTTTTCTTATATATTCTAACTTTCCTTAGCCTAATAGAAATATATGACTTCTTGTGAAGTTAATGTAAATTTGTCATCATCAGACTTCTAGGCCTGCTAAATTGAGTGGGGTAGGGAGATGGAGAGATGATCTGCTTCCATTACATTATCACCATGCACATTATACTTAAATATAAGATTGGATGCACACTAAATAGTCTTTGTAGAGGATAAAATTAATTCTGTACCTTTATTGTGAAACAAAGGGTTATTTTCCCTGTTGATGTTGTCTTAACTACTAAGAAGTATTGCAGAAGATATTTGGGGGAGATGCAGCCTCCTAACTTCCACAGTATCACCTCAATAGGCACCTGCCTGTGCTTACAGCTATGTCTGATTCAATTGCTTTCCTTTTAGAGGATTAAACTGTCTCCAAAGATGCAAAGAGAAATAGCTTCACCCTGAAGCAATTGTTTTGAGTGTATTTAGGTAGACTATGCCCTGGATACCTCAGCAGAGCAGCTCAACTTTGATCTGTTTTACACATAACTTAAAAGAAATGGGGCTATTTTGTGGCCAGTTTTGGCAAAAATTTAAATTCTTCTTAACTCATCTCTGTCCTCAAAATCCCCTGTATCATAGTATGTGGTGATTTCAAATCGTTTTTCCTCCATAAACTCAAAATCTCATAACTTTCTGAAAATTCCTTTGTCCTTAGGCAACCTTTTTTATATAGAGCAATTGACACTCTTCTGGTGTCTTCCAATTATCCTTTCTATTCTTTCCCCCAATAGGCACAATTAAGTTCCTATGGCTGACTAAGCAAGCAATAATCCTTTCTTCTTAGAAGGCCAACGTGGGGGTTGGGTTGGGGAGAGGATTACAAACGCATAATTAATATCTTTCTTTTTTTTTTAATCCCTGTCTTACACACATTAGGTTTTCTAATTTAAAAAATGCTTCAAAAGCACTTGACTAAGTTATTGATTATTTCTCTCTGGTCCCATATAGTTTGAACAGCAAATTATAGGCAGTTCTTCTGTGTTTAGTAGAGAGTACTGTGGGCTTTGACTCAGAAGTTCTGGGTTGTGGTCTGGCTTTGCTGCTTATTCAGGGAGGTTCATGCAATTTGTGAGGCTGAGTTTCCTTGGACTCTGAGACAGAAACGGTAACAATTTTCACCTTACAGAGTTGTCTTGAAGAAACAACTGAAAATGTGTGATAAATAGTTCCAGTCAACTGACATCTGTCATTCTTAACCTTACATTGGAGTGTATATACCTATCTCCTAGACACACATTAAAACTGAACAGTGCCTGACATTGGGAGAATATCCATCACACCAGAGCTGTAGGTGAATGCTCAAAGCTGATCAAACCATCAACTCTTAGTGAGCTAGACTGTCTAAATGAAGTGTTCAAGATCATCCCATTTGAAATTCTCATTGTGCAGAGGAAAAACTGATGCCCAGAGAGTCCTTGCTTCCTTTATCACCTTAATAGTGGCAAATTGAGGACTAGAACCCAGGCTGTTAGGAATTAGGCTAACTCTCTCTTTGGGCCGATATATAAGATATAGATGCCCTGAGATTACTTCTGATCATGCAGAGCAAACTGTATAATCTTTCTGCTCTTAAGCTCAGAATGAGTGTGACAACTTTGAGTTAGGAAACTGAATGTACTGTTGAATGTTCAATATATACCTGCTATCCAGCACAGGGCCTGACACGGAATGGGCACCTAATAAATATGTATGACTAAATGAATTAAATGGACAACTCAATCTGCATCTAATTATGTTTTTAATAATGTACCCGATTGTTTTGCTAAATGTATTCATTCCTATTACTTTGTACTAATTTGTTGATTGTTAATAAAAGTCTGGTTTTAAACAAATACACTGCTGATTTTTCCCCCCACTAATTATCTCTCTTGCTCTCTATTTCCATAAGAGGTACTGAAGTCAATGTTAGTGCCTGGAATAATTGGTATAAGTCCCATGAGCAGTCTGGAGCAGGTGCTACAAATTCTAGTTTACTTAAATGGCAGCAAACATTTCCCCCATTTGGCTGTTAAAAAGGGCATAGCTGCAGTTGACATGGCCTAAACTGACCCCGAGCAAAATGAGGAGTTGGAGGCTTCCTAGTCAAATCGCTGTATTCACTCCTTGGCCTCTCCTCCTTTTAGAAAGAGCCTAAGGAATTTACAGAGAGACAGTGTTTGCTTGGGACACCAGAAAACAGGGGCGTCAGAGTTCTAAAAGATTAAAGAATTTGGTATTTGGTACTCCAAAAAATTTCAGGGCAGTCACCACTGGAAAAATCAGAATATTGTTTGATTTCCTTATACATGGTTTAGAATTCATTTTTATTATTTATTTATTTATTTATTTATTTATTTATTTATTTATTTATTGTTGGTTTAGAATTTTTAATTTTGCATAGACGTCACCATCATTTCAAAAACTTCCCTACAATGATTTAATAATATTTGCTTATTGGGGCACCAGAGTGGCTCAGTTGAGTAAGCACCTGACTCTTGATTTCCACTCAGGTCATAATTTCAAGGTCACGAGATCAAGCCCTGCTTAAGATTCTCTCCCTCTCCCTGTGCCCCTTTCTCTGCTGCACAGGTGCATGCTACTTCTCTCTCTCAAAAAAAAAAAAATTGCATATTTCCTATCTCTAAAACACTTTGTCTTTTTTCCAACCTGCCCCTATCCCTGCCCCTCTTTGCACTCTCCATGATGATCTGGACACATGATCAGAGGAAGAAAAAGTTGACTGAAATTGTTCCCCAATACCAAGACTGCCAACATCTTTGTTTCATTTATATCATATACTATCAGATTTCTCTTATTTGGAAGATAAAATGGTCCCTAGGATGTTTTCCTGCAATTATTCCTCTTCTCATGTAGCGTCAACTTTTGTCTTTCGTTGCACCATTCTCACGTCAGAGTACAAACATTCCCTGACCCCTCCGTCTACTGTCACACGCTGCTGTTCACCTTTACAGCAACATGTCTTGAAGGAGTTGTCTCTATAGTCTGACTCCACTGTATGTCCTCACATCATTTCCCAAACCTACTCCAAGCAGTCTGTTACCTGCCTAACCTGTGAAGAGCACTCTTGCCTTAGTCCCCAGTGACATCTATATCCAAAGCTAATAGTTCCTTCTCTTTTTTGCTCTTTTAGCAGAATTTGATGTAATTGATCATTCTATTCTTCTTGACTCTATTCCTTTGTTTAGACTCCACGGTGCCATGTCCCCCAGTCCTTGTCTTGCTCCGCTGGCCATTCTCTTTTAGATGCTTTTGAGGGATATTCCCTCAGTCTGGATCTAATCTTAGGCATATTTAGGATTCTCTTTGCTTCTTCATCACCTCTCTCCCTAGGAAATCTCAATCATTTTCATGGCTTTAAAATCACCTATAGGAGTAATTCTAAAGTTCATAATTACACACCTGACTTCTTCCCAAGTCCAGCAAATCCTGAATCTTCCCACCCTCTGTTTAGCTCAAATCAGGCACTGATATCTCACCACCTTTGACTCTTCTCTTTAACTTACTTTCCTGCTCAAAACCATCAGCCAGTTTGCCCTACACTATTTCTAAATATCTTATCCTAACATATCCATTTATTTTCTTCTCCTTGTTACCACCCCAATCTAAACCTCCCTCCTTCTCTCCCTATATATGTGTATATCTATGTGTGTACACATGTATGTCTATGTAGTTTAGATGTTATAGAAGAAGTTTTATATATATGATTTAAAAATCTAGACTATAATAGCTTTCTAATGGATTTTTTCTATATTTACATCCTTTGATTAGTCATATAGCCAGCAGTTTTAAAATATATAAATTAAATCATGCCATCCTCCTGCTTAAAATTCTCTAATGCCTCTCATTCCACTTCAAAAAAAAGTCTAAGTTTTTTTCTTTACACATAGGCATAAAATACAATTTTATTCACAAGTAAAATATATCATCACTAGACCTTGGGATGTACATTAAAGTATCCATTCCACTACAGGTTTCCTGGATTTATATTTTTCATAAATGTTTATTTTGTTCTGTGCAAAATTGGTAATAAAGCTTAGAAAAGTTACCATGATTGCTGTTATATATCAGCTAAATCCTATCCCAACTGAGACCTTTATATTGGATTTTATAGATCTTTTCTCTAACTGGGTTTTGACTCATTACTATAATTTACAGAAGAATGAGGAAAAATATAAATAAGAAATATCAACAATATCTTTCTATTGCAGAATTATATAGTGACACCATTATTCTGAGACAACAGTCAGATGGTAAGGATTTCTTTTTAAAAGTATTAGAAAATTTTACTGGTACTACTTTTCCGACAAATTATTTAAAAATTCTCTATTGTATTGCTAAGCTGAAGTGTTTTCTTTGGAACATTCAAAAGCAATGACCTATTACCAATAAGAAGAGAAAGAGTTGTAAAAGGGTAGATAATGATCACTATTAAAATTCTAGAAGGAGATTGAATGTGATGTCAAGGATACTTCAAAAAAACGAAAGAAAGAGAGAAAGGAATTCAGAAGGTTAAATGCTTAACTTCCAAGGTAGCATACTGTTTCTCTTTAATGACTTTAATATCCATTGTCTCCAGTTTTCTGTAGAATTTGAAAGAAATCTTAGTGTATTTCTTATGGCTTCGTGTCCTTGATTTTAACACAAAGCCTATGTTCTCTGTCCTAAGTGTTGAAAGGAAATGTAAAACACATTATATAAAACATACTATGGAAAGTTCAAGGGGAAAAATATTCAAGGAAAAGAAAATTCTAAAATTTCCATTTGCTTTTGAGAGTGTACCAACGTGTCTTCTACTGGAATTCCTGATTTTGAATGGCATCGATTTTAAACTATATTATTTTGGCCTTTATTTTTAAAGAGTATATAAGGCATAGGAAGAATAATAATGGAAAACGGTTGTTTCAGTAATGCCCATATATATCTCTGTAAATTCGCACTCAACTTCTATGGGGCTGCAAAATTGAAAGTTTACAAACTTGGTTGCTGGGTAGTAATTCTTAATGGATAGTTTGCTGGTGTTTTGAAACTAAACAGCTTTAGTTAAGACCATTTAATGCAGTCTCAGTACTGTTGCAAGTTGTTCTTTACATTTCCTTTCTCTGTGCTGTAAACATTGAAAAGCAAATCCATGTCTATATACATTTCTATACATTCATATGGGTAAAATATTGGACTCCATTAGGTTAAAATTTTTAAATAGAAACATACAAATCTCACATTCAGTGAAACTGGCTTTTCCTTTCCCCAAGCACACAATAAGTCAGTTGTTGATGCTCACAGGTAGTGTTCGCGTTCTTGGTAATCTGTAAATTTTGAGTCCACTAGATATAAAAGAAATTCAGTACTAAAATTATTATCTTTAAACATAAGGTTTGCGGAAGGCCATCACCTTATTTGACCCATATTCGATCAAACATAACTTAGAGGATGAGGGTTATGCTTGGAGAGCAAGAGGCACACCCTGTATAAGTCAATTTAGAATCTCTGCAGAAATGAAATGCAGATAGAAAAGAGCATTGCACAGTGTGGAATTTATTATTGTCAATATCACTATTATTAATATTTTAAAAACTGGATAAGGAAAAATTTCTATTAGTGAACCAAAAGGAAATTGAGCTCAGTCTTTAATAAAGTTTGATAAATTAACACCAGTAAAGGAAGGGAAGGATGAACTGAAAATGGAGATCCTGTATACTTCTGAAAGTGTCTGCCCTTTGTTCGAGGATAGATAGGTGTGAGATCACCTACCCAACTCCCTCGTACCTCATCAGAGGAAACAGAGAGGCAGTAAATTGCCCAAGGAAATGTAGTGCTGAGATGCTGTCTCACTTCCTTTCCCACCATGGCAAGACTCTGAATATGAAGAATTTTTTTACTCAAGATTTTTGAAAGATGTTTATTGCTTTATTGTGTTAAACATAGACGCTTTTCCTGCCATGCTTCAGGAACTATCCTCTGTCACTTTATTATAAAATGAAGAGAGTTCAATTTTAATTGGGAAGACCCACAGAGGGAGGTTTAATGATTTGGTACTGTGTGCTATGGCTTCAAGGTCCTGAGCTGGACTTAATGTGAAAATGTACATATAATGTAAACCTCAAGGAGCAAACAGTGTAGCACAGGGATTCTCAAACTTGAGAGCAACTTGCTAAAAATGTAGATTTGGGGCTTCACTTTAGAGGTTGGGATTCTGAGGCAGAGCATGGGAACGCACATTTTTAGTAAGCACTCACTCTCCTACCCCCTTGGGACCATGAGATTCTGATTCAGAAACCCCATTGAAGCAGATACAACTGCATAAGTGGAATGGAACCTCATTCAGAAAATCTTTAATAATAGCCTTAAGATTTCAGAGTAGGGCAGTCCTGGGAAAACTTGAATTGAATTCAGTTTCACTTCATTCCACTTCATTTTCCTCCTTTCCTAATTTGTACACACTAAAGTTTAAAATGTTTATTGTTTTGGTTTAAGCACAGATGGTTTTTCTTTCTGTATCAGCAAGCTTCTAGGGAGAAAATTCCTTGAGAGATCACTTGTTATTTTTTACTCAGCGCCATGTAAAGGAGTGCTTCTAAACGCGTGTCCTAAATCAATCTTAGGTGTTAACTCTCCGATATCCTCCTTTCTTCTTGTGCTAACCAGAATTTGTGATAAAAATTCAGCAAGTCAGAAAGGCAGGCCAGGGCCACTAGAATTAAGATGTCACATTGTATTTCTCATGTTCACTTTTCACTTTGCAGAGTTAAAGGGCTCCCATATTTTGGGTCTGACTTTGTCCATAAAAGCCAAAATGGTTGGCAGGTACCTGGGGGGCATTACAGTGTAGTGGAAGTCTTCAGAAGGAGGGTACTTGATAGGGTAAATGAGGTACCCAGCCTTTGATCTTCCTTTTTATGATGGTGCATCCATCAGCGCATTTTGTTAGAACTCCAGTTATTTGTTGGCCATGGCTCTTCATGAAGCGCTTCTGGTGAGACTGTTACCCTCCTCTGAACCAGACTTCCAGCTGCTCCACAGTCAATCTGGCTTGAGCCAACAGAGCTTTAATGGAAATTAAATTTTGGGGCCCAACAAAGGTAGATAGAACATCGTAGTGTATAGAGCCGTAGATTATCTGGTCTCCTGAGAAATCATTAGAGATGTGGGCTGAAGTGTAGGGCAAAGAACTTGTCTGTCTTATACTTTGATGTGTTCCTACTCCAAATATGCAGAAAAACACAGTAGTTAGGAAGCATTTTAGTTTGAATGAATGAGTAAAACCTGCTCTATCGTTCCCTGACTTCAATAATTTGTATACTGCCTTCATGATTCCTACTGTTCCCATCAAATATCCGTGCTGCTATTTGCTTAATAGTTTCTTGATTCATTAAAATTGCACTTTAGCTTCATGTTGTTTGAGGTTTGTGAAATTCTGGATTGTAGCTAATGCACATTAAAACAAAAACAATAACTAATAAAAAGAAAGTGTCTTTATATTGTACTGCCCCAAATCGCTTTGTATACCAGCAGTGGGGTATGTGTCTCTTACTTGAGAATATACAGTCATACTCTGTGTGCTATTATCATGACATTTTTAGACTAGAAATCTATTTTGTGTTTTGCTTTGCTTCACTTCCTTTTTGGCTTTGGAATGATTATTAGAGTACAAGTTTTGCTAATCCCGTGTGCAGAATGATACATGAATTAAATTATCACCATATGAAGAGGAATCACCCTATTCAAATACAATTAGAACCCTAGCTGCTCTAAATGTTTTTCAATTGCCAGCTCTAAGAAGTCTGTAATTACGGTTTTCCCCTACTTTGACCTTGACCAGCACAGGGACTTTGAGAATCTATCTTGAGAATCCCATTTCTGTTCTCTCAGTCCTAAGTGAGAATTCACTTTACTCCTCTTCCACTAATTATGCTGTCTGCAACTAGGTGAGAGATGACAACATTATGGCAACATTTATATATTTCAAATAATAGAAAGTTTACTAAACAGGTGTAATTCTGTTAGACGAAGAAAGAGGAAAAATAAAGCACATACATACACTGAAATATGTCATGAGATACCTTGAAAAAATTGGCCAAGAATACAAAAGGATAATTGAATAGATCTCAGGGACTACTTTTTTCCTGCTCAAGACTTTCCCTACCTATTAATTAAATGAAGAATGCCTTTGAGTTTTCTAAAGAGGAATGCTGTCTCCTTTTTCACTTATTGAAGTGGAGCCACACTACTTCACTAGGTTACAGAAGAGCTATGCTTCTCTGAAGACTTAATAATTGCTGAAATACCAACTCTTGATGGGTTTAAATAACATCCTCTTAATTTTGAAGCTTTCAGCCTTAAACCTCAGTTTGAGGTGGTGTTTGACTATACCGTGTCTTGATCTTCACGCAGAAACCTCTATGTGTAATTTCCCCCAAACATGAAATCCCTGTGATTCTTTCAATGAGATGTCTTATCCCTCAGGGGCAGATTTTATCAGTTCTGCTGACAACGGAGTTTTTGATAGCTCAAAACAGAAAATGTGTAACATCTTCATTCCTTTTCAGCAAAGAACCAAGAAAAACCAATATATAACCACAGTGCTAAACTCTAAAGAGTGAGAAAAAGCTGAAGTCAATATTTAAACACTCAAAATATTTCTTCCTACCTCCAAGCAAACCTGTGCTTTGCTCATAATAGCCTAAAAAATGGCCATAGGTTAATTTTTGCTTCTTCTAGCCATTCAGAAGGAAGTAATGAACGTATTCTTTCAAATGTTTCAGTGGAAATGTTATCATCAGCTGCTATTTATTACAAGCCAACTTTTTATTTTTATTCTGGTACTTTGGGCATTTTTATTTGTATTTTATTGGGCATTTTTAAGCCTCATCACTGGTTTAGATCTCGTAATTCAAGATCACTTGAATTACCTTAAAATTACTTGTGTTACTTCTGAAAAAAATAATTTGGTGAGAATATTAATGTCAACAAGATATAAGGATTATGAAGAGGCTTCAATCAAAACATTTAGAGACATCGTCAATAATTTCAGAATCACCATTTTAAAAAATTTTCTATGCTCATTTTACTAATTCACTAAAGTAAATAAATTTTCATAGTTGAATCCAGTCTAATGCATGTTTTTGAAAGCAACAAAAAGGCATTTATTTTAAATGTCTTATGGCTTAATGTTTTCTGCTGACGTTTCCTTTACATAGCTTGAGCTACCGACTATGCTGTGTAGTTTGTCCACTGTCATAAAGAGGTGTGGAAATTGCAGTCTAGCCAATGATGAGGGAATGAGAAATTATGATTAGAATTAATCTGCCAGGTTAATTTAATCACTTTATGATTAGGTTTATATTGGGCAGATAATCAGTGCTAACTTTCCACCCCATCCCTCAACTTCACTGAGCTCTGGGCAGTCTCATGAGATAAGAATAGGATATTGGTACATTTTGTGTAATGAGCGTGTATCTTCACAAGTCAGCACATTCAGAATTTTCATTCTGCTTTTTGCAAAAATAATCAAGAACCAGTCTATGAAAGAGCCATAACTGAGAGAGCTGAGAATTTGACTATCGCAGTTAAATTCCTGGTGTGTCAATTTAAAGACCTTTTTGAAAACCTGGTTATGGAATATTTTTTCCCCCAAAGACTCCAAGGCTATTTTCTAAGCATCGTGATTGTAATTTCATCACATGGTGACTACAGATACCTTTGAGAAGTTAAATGACTACATATATAATTTTTTTAAAAAGTGAATTGCTAGCAACTGAGAATATATCTGGGAAGACAAAAAGTAGAAAATGGAGATTTATTTTTCAGTTTACTTTCCAAATGAAGGGCTTTAGTATACTTATTCAACACTGTGGTAATATGACACTAGAATAAAATAATGTCTAAATGCTGGGATAAGAAAAGGAGGTTAAAAACCATTTAGTATTTAAGTTCTAAGTGAGACTGAGGAAGATAAATTTTTGTAAATTTATATTCCATTAAAATCTTAGAACATATCATTTAAAGATCAGCCAATGGTGAAACTGCAAATACATTATTTAGCAAACTTTGATTTGGGATTATTTATACAAAAGATATTAACCAGAATATTTTGCCTATGAAGGTGGTCTAAATCTCAGATTAACTCCAGCTGTTTATAGAAAAAAATATTATTCCTTAATGTCTTCAGATCACAATGTTTTGGGTGATCAATATATTTAAAAAAATTAAATGTAAACTTCTATGTAGGTAAAATTAAGTATAAAGTTAAGGAAGAAAAATTCTACTAAATCAGATGAGAAAATCATTTTGGTGATTAGTAAATTTAATGTTGCAATGGAAACAAAGCAGAATTATAGAAATTCAAAACAAGGGCTATTGCTTTGAAATGAAACTGACCTTCCATGAATTCAGAATGAATTTCAATTATGCTTAGAAGCCTAGCTTGTCAGTTGCATTTTCCTTGCTTTCCAAATGCACAATTTGTTTCAAATAACCAAATTAGGATATGGATGGTAGCTATTCAAATGTGCATATGATGTCTTTCTTAGCATAAATACAAGGGGCCTAAATACACTGACTATTTAGAATTTTTTTTTCCCCATCCCTCCTTTTTCTGTGTCCATCCTATTTGGTAACACAACAAGTTACAGACAGCTGTTGGATTTTTTGTGACTGGAAACAAATGTGTTGTTAAATTGTCTTCATATATAATAATCAAATAATTTTCCCTTTGCTATCATCCTCTGCTAAGCAACGAATCTGGGACAGCAAGGATTAAAATAGAGGATATTTCATTCAAAATAGCAAAAGAAAAAAATAAAAGGAAAAAAAGGAGAAAGTTAAAAGAACATATAATCAACTCACCTGGGTAAAGCCTTCATAATTCCTCAACTCTGAAGGAGACATATATAAAACACAAAGATGTATTTTGAAAAGCAAGAAAAGGAAGTAAGGATTTGAGTACTTCCTCTTGTTCTTCTTGGGATTTATCTGGGTTGTCTAAATCCAAAATCTGATTAGCATACTTAATCTTATGCAGTGTCAGGAATGATCTACCATCCTGTAATCAGTCTATTATTATCTGTCTTAACCATTCCTAAGTCTGTTTGTTTTCAAATATACTGTTAGTGAACAATGATGTACTGTGTGTTTTTGTGGCTTAGGAGTTTGGATAGGGGTATGATGTTCATGCGGTGTACATGGAGTGGAAGAAACCCCTCCAATAAAGGAAAATTTAAATGATCTAGTTTGGCTCTTGACACTGGTGGGGCTAACTATAAGGTAATTCATTTATCTTTGTGAGATACAGGGGCAGAAACTGTGGTGTACGGTATGGGGTGTTTAGTGTGGCAGAGGCTGTAGATTTTTGGTTGGGAAGATTTAAATTTGAGTCACATTTCCATATCATATGTTGACTTTGAGGGTCATCAGACTTCTCTTAGAAGTGCTCGTTTGTAAAACTGGGATAAATAATATTGGCCCTGATTAAGAATTTTTGAAATCCTATGAAATACGTAAATGAAAAAATTTAGAAGTACAGTTTAGAATCTTTAAATAAATGAGACATTTCTATTAAAGTAGCAGCAAATGATATTGCTCATAATTATTTAGGTGATTCTTATTAATGCCTAATAAAAATTTAAAGATTTTCTGTGGCTTTTTGCAAACACATATATTATGCTATATGTGTAAGAGGCTGGACAAAAGGGAAGTGATCAGAGTTGAAACTGCAGATTGCTATGCTAAGGAAATTGGACTTGATCTTTTGTCCAAATGGGAGTCTTTTTCAAGAATTCAGCAAGAGCTCTTTGGTTGCACTGTGAAGAATGAATTGGGAGTGAAACTTGAAGTAAGGAGACCAGTTTAAGAACCTGATGTAGATACCAGATGAGTAGCTTGAGTTTGGATGGTGGCAATGGACAGAAATACAGATTAAGATTCAATTAGTATTAAGTAGGAAAGAGAAGGAAAGAGAAGATATTGAGACTCAAGAAGTATTAAGAACTAAAAGTGATAGGATTTGGAGATTGTTTGGCTACAGGGTGGGGTAGGGTAAGGAATAAAGTAGAAATAAAAATAATAAAACCCAAAGTTTCATACTGGAAATTGCAGGATAATTAAAATAGGGAAATAGAAGCAGAAATGTACTTGGGATAAAAGACAATTTAATTGTACACATGTGGTGTTTGGGAGGCAATGAGATGTCCAAGGAGGTTATGTCTAATAGATAGTTGGAGATAGAAATCTGATAATTAAGTAGTGAAGGTCTTACAGAAGTGTCTAGAGTAACAAGAATATAATAATGCATCATTATTAAGAAAATTCTACAAGATAGCTCTGGTAAGTGGAAAGATGAAAAGATTTGGAGTGAAATACTTGTGTTCAAATTTTGGCTCTCCTCTTTATTCATAATGTGATTTTAAGAAAGTTAACTCCTCTTAGCCAACTGTAAAATGGGGATACTGATATTGACATTCATTTCATAGGGGTTTAAGGATAACATGAAATAACTGTCAACATTTTATATATAAAGTCCTATATAAATATTAATGTTATGAGAATAAGCTAACCAAAGAGTTCCAGCTCCTTAGGAGTTTGTTATAAATAGGGATCCATATGTAGTTCTGAGCAATATGCTGGGAGAGAAGAGAAAGGTAACAAATAATTTTTACAAAGGTCAGAAATCTGGATTTGAATTAAACTTACAGCTTATTAGTGTTAATTTAGATATATTGAACAAAGGGAATATACATACCCTCCTCATGGTGTAAAATAAAACCATGCATTTTATGTGATTATCTTAACAGAACAATGATAAATCATTAAAAATAGGATTTATCATATAGAATATTATGATTTATCATCATAATAAAATGAAAAATGTTTATTATTCATGAGGATGTTTGAGATGGCTGGGAACCAAAGAAAAAGATCAGTATGACAAACCCAGTAATAAGTGTAAAATAAGAGTATTTTTCTGAAATAATCATTATTCGACACCTATATAGCCATGAAAACTTTGAGGCCCACACTGATACGTATTTTCGTTTCATCCTTGACAGTGCCTCCCAGAACACACAAGGGTTCCTCTGGCTTACCACTCATGGCTACATTACCAGTGAAGACCTCACTACAATGCAGAGCAGATGATGGTCAGTACCAAGGCAGCCTCTGAGGTTTGAATTTGTGCATGTCATTGGGGCATCTCATTTGGAGTTCCAAATTCTCCAAACTGGCATTAGAATACTCAAGCTTGTTTCATAAACACAAATAAATCCAGCAAAAAGAGCAAAAATAACTCTTAGCAGCAAAGCCGTTGGATAAATGGCATTTTAAATTGTTTTTAGCGCCACTGATAGAGATGACTTCAGCTCACTGCTATCTGAAAGCAGTATAAATATTTATAAGGTACTCTACTGAGGTGTTCAAAACATCACACTGTTCCAATAGACTACAATTTCAGGGTAGAGTAAAATGGACAGGATAGAAAGTAAAACAAAAAACAAAAAACAAAAACCCAACCTTCAGACAACATCATTTGTCCATTTATGCTGTTCTAAAATGGATACGAGTACTGTTTTTTCAATTTCTGCTTCTGGGTGGTACTTTCACATCACTTAAAATGAAACCACCTCACAAGTTAAGTGGTTTGAATGTTCTTAATCCATCAGGGGTGAGACAGAGTCTGGTATAGTTTCCATGAGCCTAGGACTGGAAAGCCAGGGCACTTTTTTGTTCCTTATATTTTGTCTATTATCAGAATTTCTAGTTAGAAAAAAGTTTCCATTTGCAGAAAGGCTTCTTTTTTAACTTAAAATCGGTTTTAAAATTTCACAGCTGCCCCCACTATTCTGTACAGCATCATTACAATGGGAATTGTGAAAAGGAGAAATATACATTGTCCAATACTAGGCACTGTGTGCTTAGCAATAAAAGAGAAACACAGTACTCTTGAAGGAATAAAGAAAAGTTGAAAGTGCTATTTCCATCAATAAGTACAATTACATATAGATACCCTTCAGTGAAAATAGAATGAGGAATTTGCCTGTTAGCCCAATTAACATGCTCAAATGTTCATGTCTGGGAAAAAAAAAATCCCCAAATGATAAAAGAACTCAGGCTTTTCTGATTACCCATTTTTCCTATGCCATTTTTATTACTTGAATAACTTTCCTTTTTACCATTCTACTTTGGGCAAATAAAATGAGCCATCTGAAAATCTGTAGATGATAATAAACTGCACTTCGCTCTCACAGGAGCTGTTTGAATTCTGAGTGTCCTCGGAAGAAAAAGGACAAGGTGTAGCACAGGGGGAAATAAATAATTTGCAGCATTGAGTTTATTTTCACACAAAAAAACTCCTTTCCATTTTTCTCCTGTTGGGTAAGATTTTTCGAAGATGCAAGCTCTGGCAACATTATCCCTGACTCCGCGAGATACACCCTCTGGGTCTCTCACCTGGCCCTACCCGTATGGAAGCTCCCTAGTGTCTGAACCCCTTTACTGAACACCCTCTACCTGCACCAAGTCAAACTCTCTTGCCCTCTTTTTCCAACCCATTTGCAAGGACTTCTGGTTTGCCTCAACACCTAGCTCTTTTACATTTGTAGACAGATATTCCTATTTTGCTGGGCCTTTTAAAGCATAGCACATACATAAATTTCAACATTCATGATATGGATGTGGATATCCAGCAATATGTGAATACACACACACACACACACACACAATTACACACTCAGAACCTAACAGTTGGCTCTCATCTTTAATAAAATTTGTGTTGTGGAAATCTTATTCTAAATGATTAATGGATTTGTTTTACAGAAGATTTTCACTTACTATTTTGCTGTATACACATTAGCAACACAGTTCTAGAACCAGCTGTCTATTATGATGTGAGATTTAATTAAGTTTATTTGACTTATTAACAAACATATTCTCTCCTTCCACCTCATGGTCTCACCCTTTGCAGTTTCATTCTTTTCTGTCTTCAACCAAATCTCTGATCTGATCTTTGAAAAAGTTATTTCATCATTTCTTCCAACTAAATGAAATATGTGCACTTCTAATTCTAGCCCTTCCATGAACAGAAAAGTTCATTTTGAACAGTGAAAAGTTCAAAATGCAAAGACTGGTAATTTGAGACTAGTAATAAAAAAAAGAGACATTAGACATGTAACTTCAAATCTGATGATGAAAAAGTATTGACTGTATATATGTATATATGTGAACATGTGTATATATAAGAATATATACATGCATATATATGTATATATACTTAAATCTCTTATTTTTGTTCATATATACATATATATACACACACACATGAATGAAAATAGAAATTTAAGTCTTCCAGATATGACTACATTTAAAAGGGCTTTTATGTTTTTTATTTATACATCATTAAACAGGAGGATGAAAAAAAAAATAAAAAAAAAATAAACAGGAGGATGACTAAAATTTGGCTTTTTTTATTTTTCAGAAGACATTTATCAAAACATTAAAAAAATACAGAACACAGAAAACAGAAAATAGATACATATTTTAATGTATTGTTACCTTCATTTCCATTAGAATACATTCATGGTACTCGATCCATTAAAATTGCTTTACGATTCCTTTTATTTATATGTAGCTTATTCACCTCTCAGAGGTTAGGAATGTTAAGAATGATTATTAATAACAATAATTTACTTACTGATTTTCCCTGAGTATAGGATTAAATATCCAAGACTAAATTTATAACTACATTTTGTTGATATTTTACATTTTACTGTATTATCTGAACATGGAAACCTAGAACTTTGATACAATCTTAGACTCTTTAAGTAAATTTGGAATAAAACTGAACCTCATCACACTTCATAATAATCAAGGCACCTAATTTTCTAGATACTTATGTAGTTCAAATTTTATTATGTATCTAAATGTCCAGTGCAAGTCAATTTTGTCTAAAGTCCTAATAATACCAATAAGCTTTCATCAATTACGATGAGAATCATTGTTCATTAGTAAAATAAAGTTTTATTTAAGAAAATGATCACATTTAAGTTGAATGATTTTAGTATCTAAAATTTTAATTAACAATATTTGGTAAATTTGTTATTATCCCCTATTTTAATTTATTCTACTATTTTTTTTAGTATTAATTTCTACTTCCTATTAGAGGGAGACTCCTGCACTAGGCTATATAGTACAGACTGTTAACATTAAGTTATTTGACTGTTACTACAATCAATTGTGTGAAGAATGGTAAGTTGTAATTGTATGACTTTGATTAATTAATTGATTTAACTTTAATGGATTAAATTAAATAAATTTACCTTTTAGGATTTCGTTTTCCTTATCTATAAAAGAAGGTCACTGAACGACATATATTATCCTTAAGGTCCCTTCCAGTTCTCACATAAAATGACTAAGAGCCAAATTATATAAATTTATACATTTATAGACTACCTTTTAAAACAATTTCAAACTAGCCTTATAAAATATGACAGTTCTATGTTGTAAAATTGTGAATTACTACACTTCACTTTTCTCTGAATCTTGCTGATTCAGTTCTAAGATACACTTATTTTTATAAAGCTTCCTAGAATGTGTTGAGCTAAGGCCAAAAACCAAAATGTTGCATTGGGGTTTAATAAACATTGTTAGTAAATGATTACATAACTTTTTGCTAAGATAGATATAGCCCTTATCACAAAATGACATAAAGCCAGTGTTTTTACTGAATATGTAAATCTGGGAAATATTTAACATCTGACCATTGAGGAGAATTCCTTTCAAATATATTTAATTTCAGTGAAGAAGAGAATTTTGATTTGTCTCAACAGCAATCTCGAGCATAACAGATAATTATACATATTAATTGATTTTAGGTTTAAGGAAGAGGTTCCCTACACAGTGGTATGCTCTCACTTAAACTCTCTTTCGTGAAGGCATGGTATTCTGACCACTGGCAGAGTTATTAACATAGAAAATTCTTAACACTGATCAAAATAGATGTGGCAACACTGTAACAGCACCACTGCTGGAACAAGGAAGCCAGTGGAATACGATGGGAAATGAGCAAAAATCAGCTACTGACCCCTGAAAGAACCTTTAGGGTAGGGAAAAGACTGGACATAAAGCTTAAATTCGTTGAAATAATTTTGTCTGAACTTTTAAAATGAGAACTTTAGTGATTCGTCTAATGCTTACAAGAGGGGAATTCAGGTTTACATATTTTTGTTTACATTTTCAGAACATATGTTTTACAGTATGATTTTTCTTATTAGAAATATGGTTTTGTGATATAGAATTGCAGAGCACAACCAAAGAAAAAGTTTGGAGAAGGCAGACTTGGATTTAACAAAATCTGAGGCAGTGCTATAATTTATAAAAACACAAATTCTATGGTTAAGATGGAAAGTACCTGTCGAAAATATTTCTGAACCTAAAATGATATTTTGTGTTGTGACATTCCAAAGCACTAAATATTTTTAATCTCACTTGAGGAATAAGTTATTAGGAACCAAGTAATACTCAGAGTCTAGTTATTTGATTTAGAGATTGGGGTTCATTCCAATCCAGTGTTTGAGTAACTGATGGGCAATAGCTCGGCTCGGTGGCACAAAGAATGCCTGCTGCTTCCCTTTGGTCAGAACATCCACAACCTAAAATACACCATAATAAAATGTATTAGGATTTCAACACTGAAACACTATTTCTATGCTTATGCAACTTAATTAAAATGTGACGACTCTTACAGTGAATAACAACATAGCAAGTGACAACATCCACGTTCAAATGCAAAATTTAGTGCATTTTTAGTTGATTCAATGAGCTAGTGAATCAATTTTAATAAATATTCCAGAAAGCATATTCCCTTATGACAAAAGGAAAAAAAAAAGACATGAACAAGAAAAGTACACGCTCCACACTTACTTTCAAAGTGAAGTCAACTTTTGGAATAGGTTCCCTTTTATAAAGTTCTAAAAAACATCTAATTTCTATTTTTTGAAGTTGAGCATAAAATAAAATAAAAATTCTGTTTAGGCAAAGTCACAAAGGATTTCAGGTCTTCACTACTAATAGTGTATCCATTTGTTTTCTATACAAATACTTTGGGTTAAGCAAAACAGACAAGTAATTTATCTATCATTATACTACTGAAGGATGATGTTTTAAAAAAGTTCTTGTGCATGTATCTTTGTTATATAGTTTTGTTATTCTTGCCCTTAGTTAAGTACATTTTAAAATGAACAAGAACTTTTCAAAAAATTTAAGCATTTTCACTGATATTTTCTGAGAACTACTTGTTTTTAATGCTATAAACTAAAATACAAATGTCTAAGACTAAGCTTCCTGTTTCTCATCTTTGATTTCATGTTTACCTATTTTAAGCCCATTGAAAAGCTGAAGGAATGACATCTGAAATTAGAAAATGGCACAGAATCATCAACTCGAACAATCTCACAGAATGAGTTAACATAGGACGCATCAATTACACTGCAATCCATGCATGATGGGTGGGCCACAGCCATTCATTCAACTTGGTGAAAACATGTATCCTTGCTGCATGCCCAAACTGATACAGTCAGAGAACAATCAATAGAAGAAGGAAATTAAATTGAACTTTACCTGTTCTCTAGTGAACCAGCGGGCATCCTCTATTTCATTCTTGTCAACTTTAATTTCTGTAGACACTGCCACAGCTAAGCAACCAATCATTAAGGAGGAGGGCATTGGCCATGGCTGACAAGAGACATACTGAACATGGCCAACTTTGACTCCACTTTCCTCTTCTACTTCTCTCCGAACAGCATCTTCTATTGTCTCCCCTAATCAAATGGGGCAAAAGAACAAGTAGCTGATGAACATGCCTTGGACATTTTGTGCTCCGAATAGTTCAAACATTTGGAAATCACTTTGGACAGAAACCCAATTCAAAGAATCAGAAAGCACAAGCCTAAAACTAGACTGGAATCCAAAAAAACATTTCTTAAAGTATATGACCAAGTACATAATCAAAATGCCAGAAAACTTTTCTTGAAGGTCCAAATTTTTCAGCTACAGTGTAAAAATGGTAATACCCACAACTATCCAGAACCTAGTAGATAAACACTATGCAATTATTTTATATATCATCTCATTTATGTATTATCATCAAATAGTTATAAATTATCATTCCAAGATTTTTATAAGTGGTTGGCCTTTTCCTTACTAAAATCTTAAAATTTTTTATGTTGTCAAACAATTATTGCAGATAACTTTTCTTAAAAGAATTAAAAACCACATTAACACTAAAAGTTTAACATAAGATGAAACAGTACTTTTTATTTCTAAATGATTTTTTTCTTCTAGAAGACTACTGACTCAGGTATGATAAAATAAAGTAATGCCTAGAAGTGTACTTTTTATTTCTGATTTGTTGGAATTGAGAATTAGAATACAAGGAATGGTTTTTAAGTACATCTGAAAGTTTAGGAATATTTTGCTATTTAAATATAGCTTTTTATTTCAAATAGGTTGATGTATTTCCTATATTAAAATTAACAACTTATGTTCATCCAAAAAAAAAAGAGTGGAAAGTTAAGTCATTAGACTAGTGTTAAGATATCTGCAAGACCATAGCTAAAGATTAGTATACAATACATACCACAAAACTCCTATAATGAGAAAAAAAAGGAAGAACCAAAACAAAATTAGGCAAAGAATATAAACATGAAAAATTCAGAGAAAATGAAAATTGGATGCCTAAAACACATTTGAAAAAGATGCTCCATTAGGAGAGAAATGAAAATGGAAAACTACAATGACACTATTTTTCATACCTATCAGGATGGCAAATTATGAAGTATGAAAATTGTAACTTGGTAAAGATGTGGAAAAACAGAACATGTCATGTGCTGTTAAGAGCGTAAACTGGTAGGGACACTTCGAAAGCAACTTGGCAATGTCTACAATAGGTCAGGATGCTCATATCCCATGAGTTAGCGATTCTACTCTCAGGTATATATCCTTAAAAACTCTTGCAAATGTGCACAAGGAGTAGTATGAGAGTATTCTTTGCAGTATTGTTTGCAATAGCAAAAACTGATATAAACTAATTGTTCAACAGCAGAATGGAGTATTTTTTTTTCTGAAGAGTATTTTTAAATAAAATGTTTTATAGCAGTTAAAAACATAGCCTAGAGTCCTAGAAACAGCATAGTGATTAAGAGCATGGAGTCAGCATGCCCAGGTTTGTACCCCTGCCCTATCACTGACTAGCTGCTTGATCTTGGGCAAATTATTCAGCTCTTGTACCTCAATGCCCTATCGGTAAAACTGCTGTAAAGTAGTACCTACTTTGTGAGGCTGTACGAGGGTCCTATGATTCAATATATGGAAAGCCTTCAAAACAGAGTGTTGTGCAAAGTATGTTTACTGCTATTACTATAAGTGCAGATTAACATTGGAAGTTAAAATTAAACATGTGTATTAATTATCATTTATTCCACAGGTATTTATTAACTCCTACTACATACAAGGGACTGCTGTAAGGGTGCAGGCTACAAGGATGAATGAAATAAAGTCCTAGCCCTTATGCAACTTGCTTTCTGATATGAGCAGATAATAAATGAGTGGACAAACAGATACACACATATATCAGATAATAAATACCGAGATACATTCACACATACATACATACCATGTAAAACGGTAAGGAACGCTATAGTGAAAAGCCAGGCAGGATGACAGAATTGGGAATGCAGGGTACAAGGCTAACTAATGTATTTGGGGCTGTCTGGGAAGGCCTCTTTGAAAAGTCAACATAGTTGGGTCTAATGAAGGAAGTGAGGTGTAAGTCATGCAGATACTTTGGGTAATAGCAATATATGAAAGAAGAAATGCTGAATTTTTAAAACAGGCAAGATTATCCCACTAGTAAAAACAAATATCACATCACTTAAAATACACAGAAAATATTTTAAAATATCCCATTAAAAATGTCATAGCATGATAATTTGTCAAATGCCATCTAAATTTTTTTTTTTGGAAATTTTAAGTTACAGGAAAGTTATTATGAAAGTTATTAAGAAAAGGCTTACCAGGTTCAATAAATCCAGCAAGGCAAGTAAACATGCCTGGGGGAAATCTTTTCTGCCTGCCTAAAAGACACTTGGTCCCATCTGGATGAATAACTTGCATGATTACTACTGGATCTGTTTTTAAAAAAATCAGATGAATGAATGATAGGAAAAAATAATTTAGACTCACTGTCAAATAACATAATAAAAAGGTGTATCTCCCATAAGAACAAGACTCTGGTCTAAGATTGTTTCTTTCTGTTTCTGTTTATTTCAGGGAACTTGCATAGAATATTGTATCCTAAAGGAAGACTAATTTTGTCGTCTTCTTAATAGAAACATTTATTATATAGTTATGGTATGCTAGGCACATATATTTTTTTAATTATAAAAAAGTTAGAGTAGGTATTATACAGCATGAAGAAAATACAAATTTTACTGTAGCCAACGTGAATTTGCCTCTCCCTTCCACTCCAATCCTGAACAAATGTTTTTAAAAGCTAATGTGGCTCTATGATTAAGTTTAAGCCATTAAAAAGATGAAATTTAAATTAAATAACAGTTTATTTCCCAGAAGTCATTAAAGGCAGTGAATTCTCCTTACTAGGTCATGATTGAGAACTGGAGTCAAATGTAAAAGGCTCCTGAGCAGTGAAACCAGGTGTCACAAAGTCATGCATTTTACTCTCAGGAGACTTCCTCAGGTATTGCTGTTTACCTCTTATTTTTTCCACAAGTTTTAAAGGACTAGGTTTTCAGATTTCCAACCTACAGAAGACTCCAAAGCAGCAATTAGGAGGACAGAAGGTATAGGAAGACAGCAGCAAGGATGAAAAGCTAGCTGTAGGCTGTACTGCCTTGGTGATGCCTCAAAAAGGAACTGAATTTTGGGGGCTTTTGTGTGTTTTTTTTTTAATCTCTGCACTAAGTAGATCCCAATGGGGTAGACTTTTGAAATCATGTATTTTAACACATTCAAATTCATATCGATTGACTCAAGAGTTAATAAATGGTCAATTACACACAATGTCCCTTACTTAAAAGTCCTGGAACTATATGATACTTTACTATTTATAGTCTTAACAGTTACATTAATTCTTATTTTATTTAATGAACAGTTACATTTAATTCTTATTTTATTTAATTCTTATTTATTTAGTGAAAAGGTGAACCTCTCAACAACTCAAAATCTTGTCTTCCCAGAATGTCTTACTCCCGAGGTTCCAGATGGCTGAGATTTTACTGTCAAGGAAAAGGCTTACCAACTCTTGGATATGATGTATTGTGAACACCATGGAGGCTAGGGCAGTCTTCTTTTAAGCATACTCTTTTGTAGCCACCTTCTTCAATTTTAGTTGCACTTCCACAGGTTGGGCAGAACTTATATCGACTGTGCCAGGCAAGAACTGATCTTGCTTGAGCTACAACCCCTTTAAGAGAAGTATAAAAAGTTTTAGTTCTGTGATAAGTAATATCCAAGTAAAATGTTTGTAAGTCAAGGCATACACTATATTCTCTGAATAGCTGTGTGATCAAGTATTTTAGTATTCTTATTTTTATGAGGAATGTTTCTTTTGAAGTAAAATATCTAATCCAACAGATGACAGATGAAAATTTAACTTTTAATTTTAACTAATAAAACTTTCAGATAGATGTTCGTACATCTATCTTATGCACTATATTAGCTCAGCCTTTTACTACAGAATGATTTTTATATTTTGGATATACAAGATTGTAACGTATGGTGATTTTACAAATACTGACTTTACAATAGTGACTTTTACAAAAATACACTATGCAGCCACTTCCTAATTTAGACTTGGATCCTAAGAAAATATTCAGAGCAAACTGTAGGAACTTCTTTCTCCTGTCATAGGTGACTAAACCACAACTAGTCCGTATCACCAGGATATGTGAAACACATCCTGTTTACAATTGGAAACTGCACAGAATATTAAAAAAAAAAAAAAAAAAACACTAAAGTTATAATTCATGGTTAGCCCTATTCATAAAAAATGCCTACTAGAATAAATCTTAGAATATATATACTTTGGCCTTTAGCCTGCTACATCAAAAAGGAATATGGCCTGACCAGAAGTGTTATAATTGAAGCAAGAGAAGTAGAAATGCTGAATAGGCATTTGCCTGACAAATTTGCTGTCACTAAAATACATTATTTGGTTTAAGGATTTTTGAAAAAAAATCAGAATAACCATAAATAGCAGTAACAATGTTTTAAACTGCAAAAACAAAACCAATAAACCACACACAAAAACATTTTAATACCGAAATTCAACAAACCATAGGCAACATTAAATATCTGCCTACTACGTTACCTTACAATATGAAACTTATGCAAAGTATCTACACTTTTTCAAAACTGCTTCAATAAGAAGCTAATATTTATTGAGTACCAACAATGTGCAAAGCATCATGCAAAGATCTTTAATATATATCATCTTCAATCTTTTTTTTTTTTTTAATTTTTATTTATTTATGATAGTCACAGAGAGAGAGAGAGAGAGAGAGGCAGAGACACAGGCAGAGGGAGAAGCAGGCTCCATGCACCGGGAGCCTGATGTGGGATTCGATCCCGGGTCTCCAGGATCGTGCCCTGGGCCAAAGGCAGGCGCCAAACCGCTGCGCCACCCAGGGATCCCTTCAATCTTTATTTGTGAAGAACAAAACAGGTGTGTGTGTGTATATATATATATATATTTTTAAAGATATTATGTATTCATGAGAGACACAGAGAGAGAGGCAGAGACATAGGCTGAGGGAGAAGCAGGCTCCCTGTGGGAAGCCCACTGTGGGACTCAGTCCCAGGACCCTGGATCAGGACCTGAGCCAAGGGCAGATGCTCAACCACTCAGCCACCCAGGTATCCAAAAACAATATATTTCTATTAGACTACCTGATACAGAGGATAGTGTGAAATGGACAGTATGTATGACAGAGAATACAAATTTATTTTATGTGAAATGAAAATACTTACATAGCTCAATGAGTCACCTCACCTTATTTAATGTTTAGGGCAATCCTATGATGTAGGTTTGCTACCTTTGATGTAGGTTTTAACTACTATTATCCTTTTTTTTCTGGAGGAGGAAACTGAGGCACCAACAGGTTAACCATGTAAGTTTATATAACAAGAAAATAAAAGGACCTCAGTTTTCTAATTAAAAAAAAAAAAGAGAGCGATCCTTTTCATCTTAAAATTATATAGCTACAAAGAAAAGATGTTTTCTTTAAAAAGTGCAGGGTTTTCTCCATAGATGTGGAAAATAAAACATACCAATCCAGATTTTGGGAGGAGATATCTACGCAGTCTCTGGAGGGGCCCACCACACATCGCCTACGGGAAGGTGGATATTGAGAAGTGACTCCTTCCTAACCTTCCAATAACTTTAATTTAGCATAATTTACCTTACATTCCTTCCACTTCGTTGATACCCCTTATCAAATTCATCAATAGCCTCATATTACCAAAATGAAAGATCTTTAAAAAAAAAAAAAGTCTTTGTCTATCTTACTCAAATTCTCACCAGCATTCAATGTATTTAACCACTTCCTCCTTGAAATACTCTGCTCTCTTGGTTTCCATGAGCACCTTTCCCCTTACCTGTGGTCAGGCCACACTGTGGACAATAACTTTGATAGCATCTCTGTTTCTACTTGATCTCAAAATTTAGGAAGATTTGGGTATGATTCTGAGGCTTTCCTTCTTGCTTGCTCTCAACTCTCTATCTCAGTAGTTTTCTGAGATTTAAATAACACCTTCATGTTGATGACTCCCATAGGGGTAATTCCAGATCACACCTCTCCTCTGTGTTCCAGATTCTAATATCTTTCTCTAAAACTCAACATGACCAAGATTCAAATCTCGATATATTTAACTCTGTCCTGCTTCCCTTGCTTGTCACCCCGTTTTATCAAGAAACAGTATCACTATCTACCAAATTACTAAAGTCTCACACTTAGCAACCATACTTGATCTTTTCCTTCATCATTATATACCCCATACCCAATTCATTAGCAGGTGCTGATGATTTTTCTAAAATATACCCTGAATGTTTTCCTTTTCTCCATCTCTACCATGGTCACCTTAATTCAGGCTGTAGTCCAGGTTACTATCACTCTCTGTTATAATAGTCTCAACCTACTGATCAAGCCCTATTAGTTTTACCTCTACAGCATCTCAAATTCTTCCTTTCTCTCCATTAACCCAATCCACTGCAAGATCTTAACTGAGAGATACTGTACTCTCTAATCCGCTCTTAACAAGACCTCTGACTTCACACTCAATTACCTACAATTCATGATCTACAAAGCAGGCAGAGTGAGGGTTTTTGTTTCTTTTTAAACTATGGGTCTGGTCACATTTAAATGGAATTTAAAATAAAAACCATGGCATATAAGGCCCTGTGTGAACTAGCATACCCAACCACAGAAAACAAAATAGTCAAGGTCTTTGCCATTATGCTCAGTGTATAGCAGGTGCTCAGTAATGATTCAACTGAAGAATCAAGTAAAACCAGCCTGCATTAGGATTAATTCTGGGGAAACTAATCTTGGCTGATTAAAACTGTTTTAACTGCTCTGGCAACTAGTCCCCTAGAGTGAGAACTTTAGCAAAGTTCTAATGAAGATAGCCTAATATTGCTTACTGAAAAAAGTTTGCCTTCTATAAAATGAAGGTATGTGTGACTTCAAACCGGTTCCCAAAACAGTATTCTTTCCAACACAAGTAAGCCATGTTCTTTTCTTACCAGCTTCTTTTTCTTTCAATTGCAGAAGAGCCGGCATTGGAGGATGAAGAAAATAACAATTTTCATGTCTTTGCTTAAATTCTTCGGCAGCAACAGAATCTATACCTAGAGCAAACCAGGCAACCAACCCATCTTCTTCTCTTGGGACTTCTCCAGCATAATTAAATGACTCTTTTTTCATTTCAAGTTCTACTCCAAGGAAAATCAAGGTGATCTTTTCAGGCTGAGACAAATAATCTTTTACATCTGTGTAGTTCAGCTGACAAAGCCTGACTTCTGGCTGTTGGAAAGTTTCTTTATTGCCACCTAGAGTAACCAAGGGATTTAAATCTGAGAAGAGGATATAAACTGTGGCTGGATGGCTTTCTTTAGCTAGTAGCCAGTCAGAATTATTTCTTTTTTCACTTTTTCGGTCTAAGAGTGTCCTGCTAAAATAATTTTCACATTCTTCCACTTCATTACTTAGGAACCAAGGCTTCATCCCACTTTTAGCATTAGCTAGTAAGTTAGCTATATGCTTATAACCCCAAAATTTAGCAATATCCAGTGCAGTCTGCCTTGATTTATTGACAATGGATCTGTCACACCTACAGATGAAAAGAAAAATAAAATAGGAAATAAGCACTTTCTTTCATATTTATCACAATAAAATATTTCCAGATGCACAATTGCTCCTTTTTTTTTTTTTTTTTTTTTTGCACAATTGCTCCTTTAATGATTATGCATATTTTTTTTCTCTTAGTACAAGATTTGCTAGTGGGAAAGTTAAAAGAAATCATCGTAAATGATGAAAAGTTAGAGATAGTAGATAGTTAACATTTTTGAGAACTGTAAAATAAAAAAGCAGTAAATCTTATGTGTTTCAAGAAGAAATTAAAATTTTTACAAGGGGTTCTTGACAGTCATAGTGGGTAGATCTATGTTTTCTATTTGGGAGAAAAAGATTAGACTAACTCAAACTTTCCTTGCCATAAGTATGAAGGATATTTATCCCTCAAAAAAAGAAGTTAAAGGCTATTAGTTAGATATTATGCTATGTTTTTATATAATAATTACAAGCCCAATGGTATATGGCTACAAGAAAAATATAAGAAGTTAAACCACAGAGCCCTTCAAGTAGTAGTGCCTAAAATGTTTACCCTTTGTCAAGTAGAAATTGGACAACATCTGGGTGCCCATTCCTTGCAGCATACATTAAAGCAGTCCAGCCATTTTCAGAAGTTTCATTGAGAAGAGATGGAGAATGACTGAGGATTACAGTTAACCTGGCAATGTCTCCTTCAGCAGCTGAATAGTGAAACTGGGAAATTATTTCTTGCTTTGGGCTTTTTATAGAAGACATTTCTTCCTTGAAAAGAGGGAAATAGAAAAAAAAAACCCTCTCATTTTCAATTGCTGTTTATTCAATGATGGAACATTACCTGAATGCGCACGTAATTAGGATAGTTATGGTTTCTAAAGCCATATACTCTTCAAAAGGTAATTAGTGCTCAACTGTCATCACAGCATGTATTTCAAAGTCGTTTTAAATATACATTTCAAATATAATTCGCCATGGGGGGGTGTATAATATAATGTATAAAGAGTTTTGGTAATAAAGATAAGGAGGGGCATACTCTTGAGAAGGAGTGTCATGTAACAAGCATTATAAAGAGGAGGGGGTATCTGAACTAGACCAGAGGGATTTCATTATAGAGCAGGGGAATGAGGGGAGTTAAAGCAGACAGAAGTCAAGTCACAGGTTGTTGTTGTTGTTTTTTTTTTTTTTAGCAGATGACAACCAGTATTCTCTTAGAGTCGACGATACCAGAAACAGGTGCCTGCCCTTAGGAAAATTATGATCCTACAGCTGATCCTTCAGAGTTTCACATGAAAGCGATTTATTGGTTTCCCTGCACAACTAATTCTACAATCCATCTGGGATTGATTTTTGTTCACAGCGTGAAGTGGGGGCAAGATACATTTTTATGCCAGTGGATAATCCAGATGACTTGGCGCCATTCTTGAACTTAACGTTCGTCCCACTCCACTGCGGTTACTGTCCTGGCCATAAATCAGACGACCATTTATTTTGGATCTGTTATTGAACATCGTTCATTTGGTCACTTTGTCAAAATTTGAATCCAAGAAACTTTTTAAACCATTAACTTTGTCTGCTTTATTACTCGCTTGTTTCAGTAAGGAAAAAGATATATAGAAAATCTCATACCTCTTAATGAATGTTGTCTCAAGATGGATTGAAAGTAGTAGAGCACAAACTGAGCCATTCTTTGCGGAAATGGTTCATGCTTAAGTTCTCTAGGAGAACAAAGTGTTGTTTTTTTTTTTTTAAGGTATGGATTTTTGTTTAGTGAAATGCTATTAAGAATTGATTTGGGGATCCCTGAGTGGCTCAGTGATTCAGCGCCTGCCTTCGGCCCTGGGCGTGATCCTGGAGACCAGTGGAGACCAGGGATCCAGTCCCACATCAGGCTCCCTGCATGAGGCCTGCTTCTCTCTCTCTGCTGGTGTCTCTCTCTCTCTTTCATGAATAAATAGAATCTTAAAAAAAAAAAAAAAGAATTGATTTGGGGGGCAGCCCGAGTGGCTCAATAGTTTAGCGCCTCCTTCAGTCCAGAGCGTGATCCTGGAGACCCGGGGTCAAGTCCTGCATGGCCTCCCTGCACAGAGCCTGCTTCTCCCTCTGCCTGTGTCTCTGCTTCTCTCTCTCTGTGTCTCATGAATAAATAAACAAAATTAAAAAAAATTAAAAAAATTGATTTGGGATTCTAAGTAGGCTATCATCATTCTACGCAATATTGAGGCTAAAAAGGAAAGATCCAGGGCAGCCTGGCTGGCTCAGCAGTTTAGTGCTGCCTTTGGCTCAGGGCGTGATCCTGGGGCAGAGTCCCACTTTGGGCTCCCTACATGGAGCCTGCCTCTCTCTCTGTGTCTCTCATGAGTAAATGAAATCTTTAAAAAAAAAAAGAAAAAAAAAAAAAAAAAGGAAAGGTCGTAATCCATACGCTGTGACTGCTGTTGTCTCTTGTCTTTTTTTTTTTTTCTTTTTTTTTTTGTCTATATGAAAATGACTAGAAGGAAATTCACTAAATCTTTGGTAACAGATTTCTAATGAACGTTTTCTAATAGGATGTTTTACTTCACTAATAATAATAATAAAAAAAAAACAGAATTGATGTACCACACCTTTAGTGGCCCCTTTAGAGGCTGCTCTGCTTCCCCCGTGGGATTTAGGGAGTAAGGGAACTGACGTGACCATGAAGCTCATGCTGCTTGCTACACCATGGACAACAAAGTTTTTTGTCTCTGACCCAGGAGTCTCATATCTTTTGCCACCCTCCATGTAACTGTAGCAGGCTGGTTTGCTAGCTTTCAAGTAGGGGGAAATCTCAGACCTTCACAGTCCTTGGCAGGTTTACATTCAAAGGAAATATTGAATTTTATAAAATCAGTTTCCCGTTTTCTTGACGTTTTTTTTTTTTTTTTAAAGATTTTATTTATTCATAGAGACAGAGAGAGAGGCAGAGACACAGGCAGAGGGAGAAGCAGGTGAGTGTTCTCACGCTGCAATTTGGCTGATCAAGTGTACAGAAGAGGGAGTATGAACAAAATTTAGGGGAAAAAAAACGGGCTGAAAAGATGGAAGTGTACACCTTTCCAGTTTGTATCTTTCCAGTGCTTCTAAAAAGGGTCATATGTGACCACTCACCAAAGGGGAGGGGGTGGGATGAGCCCTCGAGTGTATACGACTGTTGAACCGCAGTTCTGTACACCTGGAACTAATACCACGTGTATGCCATCATTACTGCAATTAAAATAAAGGCTTAAAAAAAAAAAACCCAAAACAAAACCTCCTAGGAATGGTGAAAATACGTTCACAACTTCAGCTGGGGGAGGGGAGCGACTTCTCTATTAGAAAACCACTTTATGTTCTTCGATCTACCGATCTACAATGCACCTACTGCCTTCCAGCGAGGTGTCTAGAGGACTCGTGTACAAACACGATGCCCGGGACCGCACCTGGCCCCCTGCTGTCGGCGGGCCCACGGGGGCGGCCTCCCTTCCCTTCCGAGCTGCCCACACACGTCCCCGGTTCCTCGGGGAGGCGGGCCTCGGGCAGGGTCTTGCGGCCTCGGGTGCTCCGGGTTCGCAGCGGTTTCCTCGCCCTCCCCCAGGCCTCGGGCCGCAAGGGTCCCCCCCAGAGGACGATTCACGCCCCGCAGGGCGGTCCTGAGGCATGCGGGGCTCTCAGGAGGGAGGCGGGGGAAATGAATACTGGTCCCCGGTAGCTTTTTTTCCCCCCTTGTTTTGGCCGCGAAGCCGTCTAGATAGAAACAGGCGTCCTCTGCAGTCACACCTCCCCGAACTCCAGCGCCGCCCTGGATTGACCTCGTTTCTCACGGGCAGGTCCCCGCGGGGTCAAGGCCCTGAAGGTGGGACGGGGTGGCCCGGGGGAGCCAGGGGCTTTCCCAAGGCAACACCCGCCGCCCCGAAACGTCCTTTCCCCCCGCTGGGGAGCCCGGGGCCCCGGAGGTCACGGGCCCTGCTCAGTGCGCTCCGCGTCCTTGGCGGCCACGCCGGGCTCTCCCTCCTCCTCGCGTCCTTTACTCTCTGGTCGCTGCTGGGGGATTCCGTCCTTCAAACGTGAACCTGCAGGTGCGGCGGCCCTCGGCCTCCCCCACCTCCAGGGCCGGGCCGCGCCCCTGCCCCCTCCCGGGGGTGGAGGTAGAGATGGGGGGGGGGTGGGGATGGAGAAGGGGAGGTGGAGGTGGGGAGGTGGAGATAGGGGGGAGTGGGGGTGGGAGCGGGGGTGGGAGGTGGAGATAGGGGGGAGTGGGGGTGGGAGTGGGGGTGGAGAAGTGGGAGGTGGAGATGGGGGGAGGTGGAGATGGGGGAGTGGGGGTGGGGAGGTGGAGTGGGGGTGGGAGCGGGGGTGGGGAGGTGGAGATAGGGGGGAGTGGGGGTGGGAGCGGGGGTGGAGAAGTGGGAGGTGGAGATGGGGGGAGGTGGAGATGGGGGGAGTGGGGGTGGGAGCGGGGTGGAGGTAGAGATGGGGGGACGGCGAGATGGGGGTGGAAGTGGAAGGGTGGTGGAGGTAGGGGGAGAGGTGGAGATGGGGAATGGAGATGTGGAGAGGTGGGGGTGGGAGCGGGGGTGCAGATGGGGGCGGGGGTGAAAGTGGAAGGGTGGTGGAGGTGGGGGAGGGGTGGGAGGAGGGGGAGGGGGCGAGGGGTGGAGGTGAAGATGGGGGAGGGTGGAGGAGATGGAGGCGGGGGAGGGGATGGGGAAGGGGTGGAGGTGGGGAAGGGGTGGGGGAGATGGAGGCGGGGGAGGGGGTGAAGTGAGGGAGGGGGAGGGCGGGGAGGAAGGAGGCGTGTTGGGGGACGGAAGTGGAGGCAGGGTGGGGGGAGGGGAGCCCAGCGCTGCGCGCCCCCAGCTCCCGCCCGCGCCCCGCCCCGCCCCCCCAGGCTGCGCCCCACCCCGAGGCCGGCGGCGCGACACCCACAGGCGCTGGGAGCCCGTCACCCACCGCAAGGCGGGCTCGGGCGCCGACGCACTCGCCGCCGCCGCTACTAACCCAGAGGTCACCAGACCGGAGCAGAGCAGGAAATAGCCGCAAGACCCGGAAAACCCCCGCTCTCGCTCTTCCCGGCGCCGGATGCAGCCTCCCGACTTCCGGCGGAGGGCCGCCGTCTTTCCAACGGTTTTCTGGGAAATGTAGTTCGGCGGTCGCTAACCGTGCGCCCTCCTGAGGGGGCGGGGCCTCGGGGCGGGGCCTCGGGGCGGGGGAAGCACGCGTGAGGGGCCGGGGAGGCAGGTGCGGGCGCTGAGGTCCCGCATCTCGGCGGTCGGTCGTACCGAGGCGCGGGAGGCGTGGTGCAGACGACGGGGAACTGTAGGTGTGTGGAAGCGGTTGTAAGTTGCTCAGCGTTTCACACCCAGGGCCCTCACCTCCCCCCAGGTGTGGTCTGCTGCCCCGCGCTCTTTCCCGCAGGATTGGCTGCACGCCGCCCTGCGGGGCGTGGCCTGGAACAGGCGCTGCGCCTCTGAACCTAAACTCGTCGTGTGCAGAATGGTACCTTGTAGGGATGCCTCCTTGGTTTAATCGTTCTTTAAAAAGTGGATGGCAAGTGCCCACAGCAGCTCCTGGGGCTACTGGGGCTACGGTCATGCGTCCAGATCTCTTAGGAAGGTCAGCATTTAGTGCCCACAACACCATTACTATTCGTGCTGTTGCTTATTCTTTTTTGAATATTTTACTTATTTATTCATAGAGACACACAGAGAGAGGCAGAGACACAGGCAGAGGGAGATGCAGGCTGCCTGCAGGGAGCCCATGCGGGACTCGATCCCGGGTCCCCGGGGTCACGCCCTGGGCTTAAGGCAGGTGCACAACCGCTGAGCCCCCTGGGCTGCCCCATGCTTTTTGCTTACTTTTGTGTGTGTGTGCTTTTTGCTTATTATTTCACTTCCTGTACCCTCAAGTTCCAACACCCTAAAGAAGTTAGGTGATTCCAAGATGGCAAAGCTGGGTGTTGGTAGTCGGCTAGGCCAGGGCTGTTTTTCTTTCCTAAACTGTCACCTTGGCCATCAGCGAGTTGAACCTGCCAAGGTGGACCCTTGCTCCTGACTGAATTGGAGACCTCGGAAGCGTTTTCTTCTCATGGTGAAGTTATGTATGCTGGTCAGCATTTCATTACTGCTTTTTTGCTTTTATTTTTTATTTTTTTAAGTTTATTTTTTAGTGATCTCTACACCCAGTGTGGGTCTTGAACTCGCTACCCCAAGGTCAAGAGTTGCATGCTCTTGGAGTCATCCGGGCACCCCATCATTACTGCTTTTCTAGACTCACTTGAAATACCCAATCTTTATATTCAAACACGTATTAGATTAATATAAGGAGCGCTTCCTTATTAATCATCTAGAATAAACAATTACAAGTGTATAGTTATCCCAGTCCTTTGGATTCTTGTGACATAAATACCAGGCACCATATTGTTTTATTGATAAATATTTAAGGTTTAGCTTTTTGGAATTATGAACATATATCTGAAATGTAAAGTGGCTCTTAAGAAGAACATAACCATGATATCAGTAGCACAACTAAAATTTTAATAATAATTCTGTAATATCATAGAAGACTCATTCAATATCAAATATGATTGTCTCAAATATTGTTTCATGTATTTTATAATTGAGTTGCTTAAAGTAGGACCTAAACAAAGTCTCCCCATTTCATTTGATGGTCTTTGATCTATAGATTCCCCTATAATTTTTTTCTTGTGATTTATTTAAGAATTACGATTACCTGCCCTGTAGAGTTTCCCATATTCTGAATTTTGTAAATTGTTTCCCTACAATGTCTTTTAGCATGTATTTTTTACAAACTGGAAGTTAAGTCTCCAGGTTATTTAGAGTAAAACAAAATTTTTTTTCATTGGGCAGAAAGAGTTCATAGGTATTATTTGCTTCCTATTATTTTACATTAAGGGGCTTACACTGTATGGTTGTCTATGTCGTGTTACAATTGCTCATTCAGTGTAAATATTAACCTGATAAAATTTATGATAAAATGAATTTTCTCATTAACATTTCAAGCTAATAGTTTTAGCAGCCATTAATGATTATTGCATAGGTCCATTATTTCTTTAGAAGTTGCAAAATGGTCATGTTCTAATTTGATCGTGCTACGTTTATTAACAGAAATTATTCTTTATAGTAAAGAACTTTACCTCAGTAAGTACAATTTATACAGGAAAATTGGATGAATGTGCAATTTTCTCTCATTTCCTAGTTTTAAGAGAAATGAGTTCCCTAGTATCCTTCAGGTTTTTAAATATTTTTATGAACCTATGGATGTTAAAATTTTTGATATACATCAAGTCATTGAAGATATCATCTAAAACATATTTCTATAGTATTTGTTATTTTCATGTGCAAATTGTTTCTTTGGCCAGTGGGAACCCTAAGTGGACTCCTGGGTTCTTTTAACCTGGCTTCTGTAATGAGTGACAGCTTACTTCCTTTCTGGCATAACAAAATGTGTAAAACTCATCTTGTAAATATTCTGCACAGATCTGGAATCAGCCCTCTCTTTAAGGAACACTGATTCCTTTTAGGAAAAAAAGGGAAAAAAAAAAAGGTATTTAGATACCACAGTTCTTTTGGTACTTACGGTGCTTATTGCTAATAGGTTACTGAATATTTCTCTACATGTAATCCTCCCCAAGGGAAATTAAATAGATACAGATCCTATCCAATAGGAGTTTACATTCCAAGGACAAGAATGGTCATTAATATGGATATTAATGCCATAAAGTAATGTTTCCATTTTATTAATCTGCTTGGAAACTTAAAGGTTTCTCCTTAATACCTAGGAGAAAAAGTTAAAACTCTATAACCTAGCGTTTCTACCTTCCTTGATATGGACCCAACATATATTTTTTTGCCATGTGTTCCCAAGAATCTCTTATTTAAACTATTTCCACGATCCATCCAAACTCGTTTATAACTGACTTATGATTTCTTACATCAGTACTTGCTCTCAGGCCACTTTTCCTAACTTATATACTTACCCTTAACCAAATCCAACCCATTTCTCAAAGTCCAGCTCAAGCCCCTCTTGTATTGGGTCTTCTAGATTATTTTTGTCCACACAATTGTTAGTTTATCACCAGTATCCTCTTGTTCTTGCTACTTCAGTGTATATGGCTCTTATCCCAATTGCCAGCACCTGTATTTCTTTGCCTGAGGGCTCTGTCACCAGAGTATACTTTGCCTTCCTGCTCAGTAGATCAGCAATGCTATGTAATTAATACTGCCTGGGAGTAGCCCTAGCTAATGATTGACATGAATCATATAAAATATATAAAATAAATGTATCTTTCACACCCTGGCTAGACTGCTATAGTCTGGTTGCCAGATATCCCCAGTAGAATTAGTTTTTTGTTGTTTTTGTTTGTTGGTTTTGTTTTGGTTTGGTTTTTAAATCCACCTTGAATACTTGATTAATAACTTGCTTTTCTTTCCTAGGCTATCTTCTTCCCCCACTGTTGTTTTCTCTTCTTTAAGCATTGCATGTGAATCTTTGTCTCAGGACTTGCTTCTGGGGCAAACCTAAACTGAGACAAACATTTTTTCCTCTTTTCAGTTCAGAACCTCTATTATATAGTAGTTAGCCTCCTCCCCATAGTTTGGGAGAATCATTAACTATCATTATGTAAATAAATCCCTATTACCACTTATTCTGGGACACATTGTATTCTGTTGTGTCTATGAGAATTAATGTCATTGCAAACCAATGCATGAAATTTGTGGATTGATTGCCTTTGAGTTGAATGATTTGGAGTTTAAATTTGAAACCACAGATTTCTCCTGGTCCATCCATAGCATTGTTTTTTTTTTTTTTTTTTTTTTTTTTTTTACAAAATGGCCTATCCTTCACTATTACCAGCCCTTTAATATTTCATGGATCTTTTGTTATACTTTTTAGTTTTAGCTGCTCTGGAAAGTTAGTTTCTACTTTTTTTTGTGTGCTCTGCAAAAGAATGGTGTGTGTAACACATAGATTATTTTTTCTTAAGATTTTATTTATTCATGAGAAACACAGAGAGAGACAGACAGACAGAGACAGAGGCACAGGCAGAGGGAGAAGCAGGCTCCATGGAGAGAGCCCAATGTGGGACTCGATCCCAGGACTCTGGGACCACACCCTGAGCCAAAGGCTGATGCTCAACCTCTGAGCCACCCAGGCATCCCTAGACTATTTCTTAAGACCGTTATATGCCAGCTGTATCCTGAAAATTTAGTGAAAATCCATCCAGTCATTTTTTTTTCTCTCAACCAGATAGAAACTTGATTTTATAGATAATATAGAAATACAAGTTTATGTAGATTATTTTATTTGGTAATTAGCCTTATATTCTCTGGAGATAGGTCTTATTCACACATTGCTTTAAAATTTTTGTATTAACACTTTATGTATTTTTGCCTTAATTTCTAATAGATTGTATTCTTTTTAAATGAAAAGAGTGATTTTTTTAAAAAAATCAAGTATGATAATAGTTGCTTTTCTTTCACATGTGAGGCACTCAGTAAAGTTGATGGTTGATAGTGATGAGTTATCCTGGGAGCCATGGTTTAACTTGATAAATTAGAGCTGAATTCTTTAAAAGTAAGAGTATGTTTAACTTTACATAGGCTATTGATATAAGATAATTTCATGTGTAGCTATAGTTAGGGACTTTTCTAGTTTACATAGTTTGCTTTGGACTTTGGACAAGCTTTTCCCTCCTTTTAAAATACTCTTCCCTTAGATTTTCCTTTCTTCTTCTTCTTCTTCTTCTTCTTCTTCTTCTTCTTCTTCTTCGTCTAAATGATTTATTTATTTGTTTGAGAGAGTGCAAAGGGGCAGAGGGGGAGGGAGGGAGAGAGAGTAGAGTCTTTTTTTTTTTTTTTTAAACTAGGTTCTTTTTTTTTTTTTTTTTTTTTTAATTTTTATTTATTTATGATAGTCACAGAGAGAGAGAGAGGCAGAGACACAGGCAGAGGGAGAAGCAGGCTCCACGCACCGGGAGCCCGATGTGGGATTCGATCCCCGGTCTCCAGGATCGCGCCCTGGGCCAAAGGCAGGCACCAAACCGCTGCACCACCCAGGGATCCCCGAGAGTAGAGTCTTAAGCAGTCTCCATGCTAATAGTGGAGCCCCACGTGGGGCTTTATCTCAGGACCCTAGGATCATGCCCTGAGCAGAAACCAAGAGTGGATGCTTAACCTACTGCAACCACCCAAATGCCCCTCCCATGGATTTTCTAATTACTGACTCCTTATTGTCTTTCATGTGTCTCTCAAATGTTACCTTTCCAGTGGGTTTCTCTGATCAGCTAGTTCAGTGTGGCTCTCCTACTGATATTTTCTTATTTCTACCATTCTTGTTTTTTTATATTTCTTGTTTCTATATTTATTTATTTCCTAGCTTCACTAGAATGTAAACTACTACATGGGAGGGTCCTCGTTTATCTCATTTTCTTCTGTTTTCTCCAGACCTGGAATTTTGAGTGGCATATAGGAAGCCTTCAGTGAATATTTGTTGATGTTGAATAAATGGTTGTTTTCATATTAAGTATATTTTGATGTTGGTATCATAACTTAGTAATTAGAACTTCTCTCATAACATTAGGCAGGTATGCCTCAGACTTTCCATGGTTATGTTTATTTTTGTGTTTATGGAGTTTAGTCAGGAAGATAACCATCTGGTTGTTTCCTTCAAAGAGCTATTGACTAATGAAATAAAATGGGTAATAAACGATGACATGTTCTATGATGGAGTGTAGACAACGTGGAAAGCACATCGTGGGTACCCAATCGACACTTACTGGACAGGATTAGAAAAGGTACAGTGGAGACTTAAAGTGCTTACCCATGTGCTACTCTTCTCTCTTTCCAGATCTACTAGGAAGAGGATATGGCCCAGCTTTTATTACAGCTAGGCATGGCTTTGTGAATAATTTTAGCCAACACACTGTGGATGGAAGTGGTGCTCTTATGTGCCAAAGTAGTTATAAGACAGTCCAGGTCTTTCTTTATTACCTCGTCATGGGAGTATGGGTCTGGCATGTTAAGATAACCAAGTCACAGGGAGATAGCGCCGGGACTCACCCTCCGGAGGGAGCTGCTATGGATAGCTGCCAGACTCCAACAAACTGTATGAGTGACAAAACTTTTTGGTATGAGCCAAAGAGATTTCAGGGTTTAGTCACTACCTCACCATAACATAGTCTGTTCTAAGCAATACAGAAAACAGTGAGAACACAGTATAGACAACAGTTAGAACACAGTGATGGGGGTAATCTCTGAACTGAGATTTGAAAGGCCAAGGAAAATGAAAGGACAAAATCACTTCCTCAGGGACTCTCCTTCTTGTCGGGATGGAACCTAGTCCCTTAAAAGAGTAGGAGCAAATTTAGAAATAAAAGTAGGTTAGTACTCCAGATTCTAAGGAGATAGTAGAGTTTACTAAGTATCAGATATGTCAGGAAAATGCGCCATAAAATTCTGATATCCAAGGGCCCTGGTAGGCAGAGTGCAGACAGCGCTTTGTCAGCAGTCCCCAACTTGTCTGATTTAAGGCCTGTTGTGCTCACTCTGCTTTTGCAAATACATTTCCCCTTACTGAAAATGACAGCATGTAATAGCAGTTGGCAGAGATGACCAAAATAAAATACTTTCCCCTTTGCGATGCGTACATCCAGAAATGCATTTAATCTTTAAATACACTCATTTATGATTTTTATGGGTAGCAAGCCACTTTTGTCGAGTTTAATGGTAATTTCATCTGTCTTATGATTTTCAAAAACAATTTTCAGAGTTTTTCACTCTTGGAAGTATATGGAAATGACTGTATTTTTCACATAAACATCAATTTAGCTTATGTATTTTATAAAGAATTCCCAAACAGCACTTTATTCTTATTTATAAATCATCTCTCCCCTTTTGCTGTATGAGTTTGTGTTTTATGAAGCAACAACCGTGATATGAGGGGGAGCCTGTCTCATCAGAGGCAGAATTAACATTGCTTTGAAAGAGCAGCATTCTTTCTGTGTACTCCAGTTAATTGATGCAGTAATTTAATCATTGAGCCAATGCTCACATTTCATGTTGAAGTCACTTAAGCTTGATTTTTTAAATTTTTTTTATTTTTCGGAATGTCTAGGCTGATGAGGATTTAAATGGATTTGTAGCATTTAAAAATGTCGTCAAAATTGATTGCAGCATGACACGCGTCAGATTCCGTATTCAGTTTTAGTTTAGTTGTTTTGAAGCCATCAGATGAAAAAAAAAATCTGCATTTAATATTCTGCAACAGGTTCTTCTATCACCATCCCAAAGCCCAGAGGAGCGCAGTATAGTCTTTTAGTTTTAGTCTTCTATTTTTCCTGAGGATATTTTTGACCCTAGATACATTTTCCTTTAAATTTGACTGAGCTGTGATCATGGCTCTGACCTCTAGCCTTGAAAGAAGAGGAGTTATGCCTCTCAGGAGCGATGCCTCAGGCACTTTGCAAGTCCGCTGGCAGGGATTATTTCCCAGGCTGGGAAGCGATGACCTTCTACGGAGAGTGAATGTCTGCAGTGCACGTAAATTCCTTCAGCCGTGATGGAGAGCCTCAGGTTTGTTACCTGCTCTATGAATCAGAGTCCATTCTCTCTCTATGGAGGACGAGTAATTTAGTGCTATATTTAAAGCCACATGTTATGTGCTCACATATCAGTTAATTTATTGTTGGCGGCGAATAGGTTTTGTTTTTGAGCCCCGGATAGGGTTAGTGCAGAAGTAAATCTGGAATTTTGGAATGAAAAACTGAGATGACTTGACTATTCTAGAGGGCACCTTACCTGTTATTTCTAAACCAAGTGCCCCGACAGTGCTCTGTCAGCTGTCTCTAACTCGGATGAGTTCAGTATCCTGGAGAGGATCTTTGTTGCCTCCTAAGCTATCATTACAACAATAATATAATGCTGATTGCCACGATGTTCTCAGAATACATTAAGAAGAGGAATGAAATTTAGAATGATTAATAAACACTTTTTGAGTCCGTGGGATGGCATTTTGTTTTTATTCTCTGAGCTGTCAGTCTGTATCCAGTGAATTTTGAGAGTTCTGAAAAATTACAGGAATATTCCTTCTCTCCCTCTTTTTATTCCAAAAGTACCTATGCACGCGTGAGATTTTTTAAAAAACCTCATGTTTAATATTCTGTGATGAATTTTAACAACAATGTTAAAACACTCTGTAAATTTATTTATCTTTTAAAGTAATCTCTGTGCTGACTGTGAGGCTCGGACTCCCAACCTTGAGATCAGGAGTCGCATGCTCCTACCACCTGAACCAGCCAGGTGCCCCCCAAAAATGCTTGATGTATTTTTAGGTTCTTGCGAAAGATCCTTGAGAATCCATTTCTTGTCACTATGCAGTTTAGTCAGTTTCAATATAAATCTGATTGGCAAAACTGTGGGAAAGCCAGAGTAATTTAGGAGGGGAGCTGTGCCACTGAAGGCCACGTGAAATACTTAGAAAATGCTTTACCCTTTAGAACGCCAGGATAAGGAAGCATTACAAAATGCCACTAGGGATATCTCATATAATATTCCATTTCATCCTAGTTAAAAAAGTTATCTGCTATGGTGAAAACATTTCCGATTTAAATCACATGGAGCTTTTCTGGCAACAGGGCCACCAGTGTGATACTTTTTATGTGGGGCCAAGCACTGTGATCTGAAGTAAAATTTAAACAGTAATTTACATATTCATTCAGAAATAGGCAAGGCATTCTTAAAATGTTGGTGGAGAATAGTACTGCTGGAGGGTGCAACTTAATCAAATCCTATTATCAAATCTTTTCCTTTTCCACAATTTAAACTTAATGGAGATCTGTTGTGCAGACCGTATCTAATTTTGTTAAATGCACCTGTTTAAACTCCCATGGATAAAGCATAACTTACCTAAGTTATATCTCATTATCTGTTCTCTTTGGTTTGGTTTCCAGTTCTTAGCAAAGGATATCTGTGATATATTTGGGCGCAGATTTATTTAAAAGGCCCTGGCCTCTTGAACTTTCCTGGTAAAATGGAGAAAGAAAACGGAAGCAAATACTGTCTTTGTTTTATCACTACTATGATGGCATTGGATAATTAGATTCTGATCTGAGCATCTTAGCTTTCTATCATCCAGTATCTTTCACCGTCACCTTTGCCTTCTCCCTCCCTCTTTCCCTCTCTCCCATCTTATGTGATTAAGGTTTAAATGAACTTCCATGAGAAAAACTAGAATGATATGGTTGGGACAGTGATTATAGTGCTTTTTAAATATTGGTCCTAGTTATGAAATAATTTCATCTTTGAGTTTTAATGATGTCAAATAGGGTAATGGTACATTTTAACGTGATTTGTAAGCCAGTTTTTGAAAAGATATGTGAATTATCTTTGTGGTATTGTGTAAGGCCCAAAATGTAATAAATGGTGTAAGTCTAACTGATTTATAGGTTTATACTCTTTTTTTTTCTTACAAGCAACCCCTGCTTCCTCTTTGGCGTTCCTATTATGCCACCATCATTGTTTGAGATATTCTCACTAGGATTACTACAGTAGCTTCATAACTGTTTTACTTCTCTCAGGGCTCATCTTACAAGATTTAATTTACCCTCTAGAATACAATCAGAGTGACTTTTTAAAGTCCACCTGGGTGGCTCAGTTGGTTGGGTGTCCAACTCTTGGTTTCCTCTCAAGTTGTGATCTCAGGGTCTTGAGATGGAGTGCTCAGTGTGCAGTCTGCTTGAGATTCTCTCCCTCTTCTTCTCCCTTACTCTGTGCCCTTCCCCCAGCTCACGCACTCTCTCTCACTCTCTATCTTTCAAATAAATAAAATCTTAAAAAAAAATCTGATTATTCATTTGCTTAAAATCCTGTGTTACTGTGCATCACTTTGAGGATGATACAGGATATGAGGTTCATTCTTTTTCTTTTACTGCTATACCGCTAATTAAAATTTTAGGAGAACATATACCTACTGTATATTTATTTTCTTTTTTACCAGTCATATACATGTACAAGGCTTAGAATATTAAAATATTATGTCCATTCATAATAGGTTCAAAAATAGAATTTTGAAAAAAAAGGTGGTAAGCATAATCGTAAGAGAAGTTTTAATGTTTTATTCCTGTACTGTTATGTCTTATGCACCCTTGAGTGTATGCACCCAACTTTGAAGAATCCATTACTTCTTTATTTGCTACCTACCCTAGACCCATAGCTAAGTAATTACAGAGGATGTGACATGTCAATTCTATTTCTACTGGTAGAAATATCTACCTCACTCTACCTCCCCACCCACACAGCCTCTTCTAGAGTAATGCCTACTTGATTTTCAAAGCTCAGTTCATGTAGCACCATCCCCAGGAGACTGAGTTATATACCCCATAGTCTGTTTCAAGAGAACTCTGAATGAATGTTTCTTATAACATTTTATAGTATAGGTTTCTTTTTTTTCTTTCACTCAAAGGATTAGGGTCTCCTCTGGGGAAAAACTATTTTGTTCATCTTTTTATCCTTAGAGGCAACCATAATGCCCAGCACATGTGATACCCTCAATAGAAGTTAAATGAATTCACAAATAAATTAAGAATGAAGGTAGGAAGGCAGCCAGAGGGAGAGAGGGAAGAATTAAAATATGTGTGCAAGATGAAACAACGTGTTACTGGTGGATAGAGAATCTTAATCCACATCTCCGTGGTTCCCTGATGGTCAATTGGTAAATATCCAGGGAAGGTAACTTGACATTATTTTTAGGTGAGAAATTCCGATTACATATCACTATCAAATTTAAATGTTGTTGGGGCACCTGGGTGGCTCAGTTGGTTAAGTGTTTGACTCTTGGTTTTGGCTCAGGTCCTGATCAAGAGTTGTTAGATTGAGCCCTGCCTTGGGCTCTGTGCTGAGTGGGAGCCTGCTTAAGATTTTCTCTCTCCCCCTCTTTCCCCTACCCCATCCTCTCAAAAAAAAAAAAACATATATATATATAAATATTGCTATGTAGATATTGTCTGATTTTGTCCAGGTCCTAAATATTCACTTGGATATTTTTTATTCAAAGTTTCATTTTTATCCTTTAGAAAAAAAATACTGTTTTATGTAATGCCGTAGGAACAGCACAGGTATGTAAAATATTCAAGTACTTAAAGTTCCTTTTGAAATGAGTGTGAGCATAGAGTGAATCATAGGAAGCAGGTTATGGATAAGGATAATGTATTTTGATGATATTCAAATTCATGCAGCAAAGACCAAATAAGTCAGAGCAGATTTGCTGGTTCATCAGTTGTGCTTCTTTTGCATCCTTATTAGTAAACTGTAACACATTTTACAAAGACCCATCATTTCCCACAGGGTACAGCTCTAGGTTAAGCCTAAAAAAGCAACTTTCATTATAGATCGTTCATTGAAAGTGGAGTGAAGCAATTATGGTATCTCTCTGAAGAGGTATATTGGCCAAACACTCTACTTTGGAATAGTGCATTATACTGGATTAGTTATTTAATACCTTGACTATTATTGGAACTTGGAAATGTGTGTAGATGCCCTCTTGGGCTTATTGATATTGTTAGGAAAGCAATATATATATTCTGGGAGGGAAAAAAGATCCCTCACCCAGTTTCTCAAAAATTAAAATGTAGTAATTTCCCAATTGTTGTTTCAATTCTATGCAGTTTACAGTACTAAAGAAAGTTGTTTTGAGAATTTATAGAAACTGGTATTTATCCATTTGACTCACTATAGTAATCATTATTCTGTGACACATTGGTATAACCTAATTTCTATTCTGTTGATAACTCGTCTTTGAGCAAATTTAGATGTAAAAATACAGGGACCCTTCTTTTATGTTTAATCTCTGAATTTTCTCATTTGAAAAATTGGAATAAAATGCATAAGATCTGCTTTTTCATAATGGGCTGGTAATAAAATCCTGGCTCATTTTAGGCAAATTAGTTTTTCTCAGGAGTCAAATAGTCTCCTTGGAAATGTTTGACTCTTTTCTCCTGAAAGTAATGGATTTTTGTCACCTTTCTCATATTGGGACTTGGATATTTTCCTTTTCATTTCTTTACATTTTAAAAGCTCTGAGTTATTTGAATATGTCAAATTTAAGTTATTTAAATTAAACTGAATCTTGCGAGTCTTTCTTGAAGGTTTTGAATATAATTCCAACTTGGAAAAATATATATTTTTTTCAGCTGGCTAATGATTCCTCAAATCACAGTTGGAATTTCAGAGTTGAAATTTCTCAGTTTAAATGGTATATCTTCTCTAGAAAAGTAATAGGTTACAAAAACTTGTCATTAGTATTTAAATCTCAATCGAAGATGTGTTTCTTTCACTGTTTGCAGAGAGTTACACATTTCGTGCATATAAAAGTCCATCATTCTGTGGGACTTTTTTTTTTTTTACATTGCCATCTTTATGTACCCATTCTTTAAAAGATATGATAGATACATGTTAGATATACAATTTGGAATGTACTCTTGTGGAATATTGTGCTGTTCTAGATGCTATAGCTGGTACTTACTTTGTTACAGTTACCTTACATTTACTTGTGCATGATCTTAGCATTTTATTTATTATTTATTATTATTTTTTTTAAGATTTTATTTATTTATTCATGAGAGACAGAGAGAGAGAGAGAGAGAGAGAGATTGAGAGGCAGAGACACAGGCAGAGGGAGAAGCAGGCTCCATGCAGGGAGCCCGATGTGGGACCCAATCCTGGGACTCCAGGACCATGCCTTGGGCCAAAGGTAGGTGCTAAACCACTGAGCCACCCAGGGATCTTAGCGTTTTCAACCTTTCTTTTTCATTACCAAGAACACAACCTAGCTCACAGACATGAAAATTTCTCGGCCCCACTGGTGAAACTAAAATGGACTTTTTGAAGTTGATTCATCAAAGAAAGAAACTGTAGCAAAGGAAATAATGGATTAAGATGAACAACATTTATATTGGTTGATGCATTTACATGATTGCTATCAATATAAAATTTCAATAATTGAAGTGAATGGGATTATTTAAAAGACAGGCTTGATATGTACTAATGAAATAGAGGTTTATTATTGGCACAACTACATTGCATTTTTCCCTAAATTCTTTTCGCTTCACTTATGTTGGTGTGATTATTTTTGGTTGAAACGGAGTTTTAATATTGCCTGCCTGGTTTCAAAACCTGACTCTGCTACTTATGAGCTGTGAATTTTGGACAGTTACTAAATCTGTTTTCTTATATGAAGACTGGATTAATCAATGGTAACTTCCTCATAGGATTGTTATAAAGATTAAATGAGTAAATATAAGTAAAATTTTATTAACATATGCAATTTAAGACATGTCGGGATAGGGATCCCTGGGTGGCTCAATGGTTTAGCGCCTGCCTTTGGCCCAGGGCTTGATCCTGGAGTCCCGGATTCGAGTCCCACATTGGGCTTCCTGCAGGGAGCTTGCTTCTCCCTCTCCCTGTGTCTCTGCCTCTCTCTCTCTCTGGGTCTCCCATGAATAAATAAATAAAATCTTAAAAAAAAAAAGACAGGTTGGGATTATTTATTAATCTCTTTTGTTAAGGATTTTAAAATATTTTTGTTCTTGAAATGGAAATGTTGATCAAATGACCACCTAGAATAAAAAAGTGAATTGCATGTGAAAATTCTATTAATACAGTTGATAAACTGTGGTTTGAATAGTAGGGTGAGTGGAGAAGTAGAAGCAGTTTGCAACATTATTTGATTCTTCAACAATCTCGTTTTTTGTAGTAAGGTTTATGGAACCTGTGTGCATCTCTTCTGCTTATATTGTGACCATATGGTCTTTTGTTTTTTAGATTAGGGAAGAGATTATAGCATTATTTGGTTCCTATAATATGTAGTATGCATAGATTAGCATCCCCATTTTTTTCTGAGCTTCTCTACTGAGTCTTAGAGGTTGAATGACTTCCCTAAAGTCACAGAGCTAATCTTACTAGTGGAATGTATAGAATTAGCCTCATATTTTATCTTACATTTATTTGATAACTATTTCCAGTTATCAAAACTGTATTAAATATGACATTGTTTCCAGAAAGAGATACTTAAAAGCAGAATTAACATCTGGATTATAGAGGATTTAAGGCTACTGATATTATAAAATGACCAAGGAAATAAGAATGGTATTAATAATAAATTTAGTTTGTACTATTTGGAAGAATCAGAACCCTTGGTTTCAGGTTGTTTTCTGAAGATAGAAGGAAAATATAAAATTTATTAAGAACTTTTTCTTAATTGATACATTGTTTTGAAAAACCTTCTTGTACTCACAGGTTTTGGAAAAGTACAGAGGCTAAAATTAGAATGCCTCTAAAGTATATTTTAAGAAGAAGTATGTCTTTTTGATAAGTCCATTGACAATTCTTAGAAACACGGAGGAAGTAGTAAATCTGTCCTTTGGTAAGCATTATCTATAAAGATCCTTAAATCATCAGAAGTATTATAGCTTGAAAACTAAAAGAGCTTATTCAAAATATAAGCTTATTAGCAATACTTAAATAAACTTCAGGGTGAAGTATTTACTTTCTTACCCATTGGCTTTATTTGTAATGAGTATCTGAGACCTGTGCCAGTCTGCTTTTGCCCGGTTATACCATGGTACCAATCAACTCCAAAATTTCAGTGGCTTATAACAGTATAGGTTTATTTCTTATTCATGTTGCACACGTCTTGCAGGTTGGTATGTAACACATCCACACATTATTGTAGCATGGGCTCACCAATGTTTTCTCTCATGTGGTCAGAGAGAAAGGAAAGCAGACTCTGAAACTAGAAGATGGTAGTCACATTCCGAGTTGGCAATGGCACAGGCACTTGAGCTTCCTTCGAATTGGTCAGAGCAAGTCACGTAGCCAAACCTGAGATTGTGGTGGTGGGAAATATATTTCTTTTATAGGAGGAATTACTAGAGAGGGAGTTTAAAGGAGGAGGAATGGATGTTTTGAAGAAATAATATAATCTGTCACCATCACCACTGTAATTCCTAGGTAGGGGCACTGTTAAGATAAATACTGCAGTTTTATGTGGAAAGTGCTTATATCTAAAATTGTATTTCAATATCTTCATCTTTCATTTTGTAATTGTTGGGTGGGGTTCTAATGTTTTGGCTGTTGTACCAATTTCCCTGCATTTCTTGTGTCAACAAATTGCTGGAGTCAAGGCTTTGTCTTTCAGAAACAAAATCCCACTGTAAACTGGAGTGAGTACAAGGAGTTGGGGGGGGGGGGCAGTGGGAAGTGGATTATATGAATACATGGGAATGTCACGGAGCCCATAAGCAGAAAGTATTGCTGGGGTCATGTGGGACTGGAAAGCTTTAAGACATTACTCCTCTCTGTGTCATCTTCTCTTCTTTATTTCTGTACATGTCTTTCCTTATTTTCTCTGTGCATATGGACATTTCTCTCTGCTTTCCATGCATTTTGCACTCGGTGACAATCCCATAGCTCTTTTTACCTGTCACCACTTCAAAAAACATCAGAGACAGAATTATCCTTTTGGAATCCCAATTCTAAACTCCCAGAAGAGAGAGGCACTGGTCAGTAGGTTATGACTGGCCAGAGTCAGGGAATTTAGATTTCTATGACAGCAGAGTGGGGAGGGAAGATCCACAGAAAAAGGAGTTGTACTGATAACCCAAAAGCTGTCTTTTATGTAAATGTTACATTGTTTGGCATAAATACATGGGTTTAAAATGAATTTTCTTTCTTTTTAATAAGAATAAAATCCTCATGAATATGACTTAAATAAGTTCTCAGTTATGGTTTTTTACTGTTTGATGAACAGGGAGAAAGAAGCACTCTGGTAAAGCTTTCAAGGCAGCTAACAGTTCAGTTTTGAAGCTGTTAAATTGTAAAAAGAAAAAGTATTGGGTATACTCATGTTCTTTTATACACTTTGTTCCTGCCTTCCCCAAGAGGCAGTGTTAGGTCACTGCTCCAGCTACATGAGTAGCCATCTCCCATAAGACTCACGGCTGCTGTAAATCATGTTTTTCTAGAACAGAAAAAAAGAAAGCCTCAATATTCTTAAAAAAAAGTCTTTCAATTTTTCTTAGGCTGAACAATACATATTAAATTTGTCTATTATAGTATCACTGTTCCCCTAAAGTCGCTGCACTGGTAAAGCAGATTAAAAATAACAGCTTATTATAATTTTTCTCCAATATTTTATTTAGAGAGTTTGTGAACTTAAGCAAAGTTGAAAGGATAAAAAAAATGCTTTTCCATGTATCTTTCAGGTAGATTCACTAGTTTTGCCACATTTGCTTGTATTTCTCTACATGTATGCTTGTGTCTTCCTTTATTTATCAGACATGGTTTACTCAATTATAAGGAAATCATGTAATTCCTCCTGGAAGAACTTTATTACTTTCATTTTTCTGGATAGTGCAACCCTCTCTTTTTTGTCAAATGAATAATGCTCTTTTAAAACTATACCCCAAGCAAATAAGAATAACTGAAAAGGCTCAGGGCCTTTACAATGACCTATTTTGCTCCTTTTGCATAGTAAGAGGCTCATTACAATATAGATATAACTTAATCTGTTGTCAGGAAAAACTTTATCCCTAAAATCTGTGTTGATATTTGTTTTTTAGACCAATTTGCCCATATGATTCTATTTTGGTTTTTTATTGATTTATACTGGAACATGATTTAGAATCAACAGCAGGTGGCAGTGCTAGTAAAGGTTGTGACTTCTGTTGTCAGCTTGGAAATGAAGGTATCTTTTCAATCTACACGAGTAATATACTTAGCAAGGAATCTTTAAATAGAGACCTGCATTTATCACTAATTAATTTTATTTCAAGAATTATTTTTGCAATCAATTGAATATGATGAGATAAACGTATTAAAAATGTTGTCTTAATTGTGGGACCAATAACTTGAGAAAAGCCAGCTTATTTTTTCCTTGTTTTTTGCTTATTTTACAACAAGGAAGAAAACTCCCACTAAATACTTACAATTAGAAAGATTAGGTAGTTTGGATCCTGTTAAAATTTGCAGGAAAAATGTCACAGCAGGATCATTTATTCTTCTATTGATAAAAAGTGGTTATTTTGAAATCTTGTGGCAAACTTCAAGAAAGGTTTTATAAAGCTAAGATACTCTAGTTCAACAGGGTAACAAATTGTAGAAAGCTTAAACTTCTCTAGGTATTTGTGGAAATAATTTAAAATTTATAGTAAGTTATAATTTGTTGCATAGATCATAATTTTGCTTCTTTCTTTCTTTCTTTCTTTCTTTCTTTCTTTCTTTCTTTCTTTCTTTCTTTCTTTCTTTCTTTTTTTCTTTTCTTTCTTTCTCTTTCTAAGACATTTTTATTTATTTATTCATGAGAGACACACAGAGAGAAAGACAGAGACCCAGGCAGAGGGAGAAGCAGGCTCTATGCAGGGAGCCCGATGCGGGACTCACACCCTGGGCCAAAGGCAGGCACCAAACCGCTGAGCCACCCAGGCTGCCCTGCTTTCATTTTAAAGGAGAGAAACCTAGAAAATAAAATAATTTGTTTCATTGAGATATTCTACTTGGTTTTTCACAATTTTTGTGTCATTTTACCACAAATGATAGATTTTGAAGGTGATATATCAAAAGCTTGTTTGTTAGGTTTTAATAGATCTATACATGTGTTTAAATAACTTACATGTTGCTTATTTAAGCATTATTATATGTTTGTATTTCCATATGTCATCTAGACATTAGCTCACAGCAGAGTAGTTGATTTCTGTCATTAGCCCAGTTTAGCTTATGAAGAACTCACAACACTTAAAACTCAAGACAATTGGGAAATCAGGGTCCTTGCTCAGATAAAGAAACTGAGGCCCAAGAGAGATCTCATTGAAGGAGGCTTAATGTTATGGAAAGATCCTGTTACATTGATTTTTGGGGACTCAGGAAGGACTCAGCTTTATTATGTTATTCACTTATATTCCCTGGACTCCTGCTGTGTCTCTCCCCCACCCCCTCAGGGAACACGGGAATGGAGGAAGCCTTATCATTCACTAGGTCCTGTATTTTATTATGAAGAAGGTGATTTTAACAAATATCTTTTTCCTCCAGGAAGCACATTGTTAGCCACTTAATTAACTGAATAGTTGACTTCATGCTTGATGTGTGATTAAAATTAGATGAGCTTTTCTGAACCCTAGCTTTAGCGCTTTCTGAGAAATACCCTATGTAGCAACAGCTATTATCATCTCTACTTCATAAGAATGATAAGTGAAAAAAAGTGACAAAATGTTTAAGTTGCATTAGATAAAACACTGAGTCATCAGGAGATTTGAATGGGGCAAAAGTACTCTTAGGTGTAATCGCCAGTTCCCCAAGGAACAGCTTTTTCCACGAAGAAGAAACAAAATAGAATAAAATCTTAAATTTTTCTTCCAGAACTGCATTAGAACTAGGGAATGAGGTGGAAATATCTATACATCATGAAATAGAAACACATTCCCTTTTCTCAAAGTATCAATGGTTTATTAAAGTTGTTAGTTAACTCAGACAAAGGTTTTTGTACTTCTGAAATTCAGTTCTGATTAATTCTTAGTCGTTAGGTCTTAAATTGTAGCCTTTACACATAGAGTAGGTTTTTTGTTTTTTGTTTTTCTTTTGGTTTGGCAAATCACTGTGTCTTGAAAATTCTCAGGTCAAGTCCATAGCCAAGTGAAGTACCTTAAAAAAAGAACTTTATCAAGTTTGGCCTGCAGTAATCTATGCTTTAAATTACAGCACAACTCATTCCAAATCAATATAATGAATTGATTTGTAAACGTTTCAGGCAGGATTGCTTTCTTTGGATTTTGTCTATTGAATGTGCACTGCAGTTAAGGCATCTTTTTTTTTTTTCTGCATAATTAAGTCCATGTTCTTGGCCTTTCACTGAGTTTAAACTGGGTTTAAAAGGCAGAAATGTATGTTAAAGCGAAATTATGCACATCCATTATTCTTAGTCTTATAAATATTGAAGCATTTTTTTTCTCTTTTGTTGAGAAATAGAAGAGAAAATAAAGCTGGATGCCCTGAACTTTAGTTCCCATTTCTTAGGATATTTCATGCCTGGAAAAAAATTGAACTTACTGTTTTCAAATGCCTAAATTGCCTGAGTATACAGTGAAATTCTTTATTTGTATAGATATGATTATGTTTCAATTATGGTATATGGCAAAGTGTAAGAAGGAACAACATAGTTGTTTAAATTTTGAAAAATCTGGAGAGATTTTTGAGTTAATATATAAATGGAAGGAGCTACAGGGAAAGATCAATTCAACTAACATTTACTGAGCTTGTGTAACAGTACCTTCTATGTGCCAGGTACTGGGTTAGTCACTTTATAGGTATCTTTCAGTTTCCCAGCAATCTTCAAAGAATAGAATAGCTAATTATTTACATATTTTGAAAATGGAAAGCTCAGTGCATGTAGGATTAAAACATAGGTCTTCATAATGATGTTTTGGAATCCAATACTGTCATGTTGCTTCATCAAACTAGTGCTTATTCAGGTACCAAGAAATATAAAAATAAGTTCAGTTCCTGCCTTTAAGAAATTATATATGGTGGTCTACTGGGAGAGATAGGCATTCCAACAAATCATTGCATTACCGTGTGAGGAGTCCCAATATATAATGATGTACTACAATGAGGGAGGGCATTGTTTCTGATAGAGGGAGCTAAATGTGTAATCATTGTGTTGTGCAAAGGTATAGTGCTGAAGAAATGAAAAGTAGTGTCCTGTAGCTGATTTTAAGGGCCTGGGATTTTATGCTAAGTGGGTTTAGGACCCTTGAACTGGGCTTTCAAACAACCCTCATTACTGGCTTCCTAACTGAGTGTTGGGGCCAGTAGATTTTAACTGTTTTCTGTCTTTGCACAATTATCAGACTTTTGTAGGACGTATCAGACTTTTGTAGCACAGAAAACATTTGAACGCCTGTATTTGCAATGCTCGTTAGCAAAACATACTCACTTTTTTAAAAAGATACACTATTTGTAAAGTAGATTCCAGTGGTCAATAAGGTACTAGTTAGTGCTCACTCGGCAACTTCTTAACAGATTTTTCAGTGTTTAGAAACTATGAGCAAGGTATTTTAGACAATAGACAGGGTTGTATTGTAAGAGAGATGACTTGTAGGATTTTAGATTCTTTGAAAGTATAGTTATAAAGAGCATTTCTGGAACTGGCAATAACCTGAAGTTCCGAAGATGTATTTGCTGTGAAAACATCCGACACACAGAATAACGACATATTGGAAACCTGTGAATCGATAGATTGCAGGCATTGGTGATCTTTGTAAGTGCTATTATCTATGATGAAAAATAATTGCATTTTCAGTTCAACCACCCCAAATTATATTTTTAAATTTAATTTGTAACTTGGGAGTTAGCAGAAACTTAATATATTTGGAGCATCATTCTATGTAATACCTGACTTTAGCTTGATGAAACTGTGTTTTCTATCTCCTTAAATGTTATTCAGTTATGGGATTTCTTGCACTCTTGGTTAGTACACTTTTGTGCCCTTAGTAAAAACAATTGTATTTTGAAACCAAAGTTATTGACTTATAGATGTATCTATTGGTCCTGAAGTACTTTACTGAGGGGAAAAAAAACCCTACAAAATTAATAGAAGTTAAGAGTTTAAAGACCATATGGTGCTCAAGTTACACTTCAAATTAAAAATGTCTTACAATGTGAGGCAGTCACCCCAGTAAGAAAAAAATATATGGAAATGCAACAATTCTCCTCACAAACATTTTAAACAGTAGTTCCCCTGCCTTATGTAGAATTTGAACAGTTGCTTCTCTTCACCACAAAGCAGATATCCTTATCACTAACAGCAGCATGAACTCAGAAATAAAGGTTGTCATTAAAACTTCTCACATTTTTCCTAAACGTTTTCTAAATAGGAGATCATGAGTAATAGAAAGGAGATTTTAAGTCAGGAAAAGAATAAGCAGTCTTTCCTTTTATTATGGGTGTCAAATTAAACATAATAGAAAGGTAATAGTTGATTGTTAGTTTTTTTTTTTAAGATCTCTAGGTTTAAAGGAATTTAATGTTTCCAAGACAACACATGAGACAATTAAACTGTAAAGTGTGTGTGTGTGTGTGTGTGTGTGTGTGTGTTTAATCTTGCTGTTGCTACTTTTTAATGGAAAACAGCCACGTTTCTGCTGTTCTTTTTAGGCTATTGTCTTCAGTCATTTTCATGCTTTGCATAAACAGGCCCAAACAAATTCTAAGTTGATTTTTGTCATATCAGTATCAGGAAATAAGAACTGTGATACCTAATCATGGCCTTACTGTTGAATTGTTTTATGCCTAGGAAGCAGAATCTAAAATTCTTATTAGCTTGTTAATATGTCAGACATAATTGGAAAGTATGGAGTGTTTCCTAATTATTATCCTAGTAACCTCGACTCTATCTACTTTGGTTTTCTCAACAGTGTGAAGAGGTGTGAGCTTCAATTAATATTTGGGATTATGAAATCACAGATTTAAAGGTGTGAAGTGTGTAAATGTCATTATCCTAATAAAAATTCAAATTTACAACATGAAACCTTTGAATAGCCTTGAATAAATGGAATCTTTCAACAAAGCAAATCCTAAAATGTCCATAAGAGGGTGCACAGGCATTGTAGAAACAAACAAACCCAATTCCTAGAATGACACAGAGAAGTATATCTTTGTGGCCATGAAATATTTAACATTTTAGAAAACATTCAAAGCTTCCAGAGCATTTCGTTGAACATGACATGAGTGTATGCTCATCTGACTATAATCCTACTTTTCTTGATTTCTTCTGAATAAACAAGTTGTCACTATTTTGTTCTTGGAAAGCTTAAATAGGATCAAATCAGGAAAGCAGTGTCAAAAAGGGGATGTAATTATAGCTGTTGCTATTGAAACAACTGAATTGAGGGGTTTTTAAGTCATAAGTTACTATATTAGAGAAATCTAGATCCTGTTTTATACTTATGTGAAAAGATGGACTTTTAACTTTAGGGGAGAGGAAATTAATTCTTAGAATAAGGGGCTTTGAGAAAATTTGAGAAAGGAAGACAAAAATGCTATAAAATGTCTTCTGAATTCAAAGTACAAAGTTTCTATTTGTTAATTTGGGCCCTAAAATTATTTTCTACTTTAGATTATATAATTTTGTGGAACATATCTGTAGGCTGACTTTAACAGATTATTTCATCCTTTGCAATTTTTTATGAAATAAACCCCACTTAAAAAAAAAAAAAACGGAAACCAACTTAAACAAAATAGCTAACCTAAAATTAACTTCAAATATTAGCATATTGACAAAAGGACCAATGCTCCTACAGAGCATTGTTTTCATAAATTTTCATTGCATGATGTTAAATAGATGAGATCAAAAAAAATTTTCCAATATAATATCTTTTGCCTATTTTGTGATAACCTTAGAGAAAATTGAGAATTCTTTCTCCTATTAGTTTTAAGTAAGAGGAAATATAATAAATGATGGTTGGGCATTCAGTATTAAGGACAAATTTGAAGGAACTACCTTAGAATAATCTCTGGTAATTTCATGTTACGTTTTCAAAATAAAATCAACTTTTGAAGTGGAATTTTATAGATGTTAAGTGAATGGAAGCATTTTTTGGTTGTAGTATATCATCTACTAAGAGAAGCCCCACACCTCACAGCATTCCTCATTTTTTCACCATCAGGATCTTAGAACCACTTAGAACCAAAAATCACCATCATTGTATCTTTTAGGTGACCCTCCTTCACATGAGCCAATTAAGGGAAGATCTGGTAACATGATTCTTCATGTTGCTGTGTAGGTAAGAATCAGATTCTTGGAACTTGGTTGTCTAGGTAGATATCCAGATTATAGCCCTAGAAATTTAGCAGAAGAATCTCTCTGCTTGTACCTCAGCCAATTTTTATTAAAGGTAAATTATCATAAAAAATTCTTGGATTGATAAAATAACAATTGTTGAATACTCTAGACTTATGTTAGGAATTAAGAGGGAGGACTGGGGCTAATCTGTCTCATACTCCAGTTATGCAGTTTCAAGTTGAGATGCATAATGTGGATGAATGTGGTCAATTTAGAAAAGAAAATTAATGTTCTTGCTGAGCTCTCAAAAATGTATTTCAGTGATGATTGAAAGATCTGAGATTCACACTGATCTCAAGAATTAACAAAGGTGAGACAAATAAACATGGAGTCCATCTTCCACGAGAAACAAGAAGGCTCACTTTGTGCTCAACATTGCTTGAATAATCTATTGCAAGGAGAATATTTTAGCCCTGTGGAATTATCTTCATTTGCACACCAGATAGATGAAGAAGAGAGGATGAGAATAGCAGAAGGAAGAGTTACTAGTGAAGAATATCACACAGTTTTACAGCAGCCTTTTGGAAATATGGATGACAGTGGTTTTTTCTCTATTCAAGTTATAAGCAATGCCTTGAAAGTTTAGGGTTTAGAACTAATTCTCTTCAACAGTCCGGAGTATCAGAGACTCAGGATCGATCCCATAAATGAAAGATCATTTGTTTGCAATTACAAAGAACACTGGTTTACAGTTAGAAAATTAGGGAAACAGTGGTTCAACTTGAATTCTCTCTTGATGGGTCCAGAATTAACATCAGGCATGTACCTTGTGCTTTTCCTAGCTCAATTACAACAGCAAAGTTATTCTATATTTGTTGTTAAGGTGACCTGCCAGATTGTAAAGCTGACCAACTTCTACAGATGATCAGGGTCCAACAGATGCAGAGACCAAAACTTATTGGAGAAGAATTAGCACAACTAAAAGAACAGAGAGTCTGGAGAACAGATCTGGAATGAGTCTTAGAAGCAAACGATGGGTCAGGCATGTTAGATGAAGATGAGGAAGATTTGCAGAGGGCTCTGGCACTAAGTTGCCAAGAAATGGACATGGAAGATGAAGAAGCAGATCTCCATAGGGCTATTCAGCTCAGTATGCAAGGTAGTTCCAGAAGGATATCTCAAGATATTCCACAGACATCAGGTACACATCTTACTTTGGAAGAGCTATGGAAGAGAAGAAAAGCCTACTTTGAAAAGCAGCAGCAGCAGCAGCAACAGCAGCAATAGCAGCAGCAGGATCCACCAGGACAGTTCTCACATCCATGTGAAAGGCCCACCACAAGTTCAGAAGCTCTAGGCAGTGATCCAGGAGATGTTATGAGTGAGGAAGACATGCTTCAAGCAGCCGTGACCATGTCTTTGGAAACTGTTAGAAATAGTTTCAAAACAGAAGGGAAAAAATAATACCTTTTATAAATCATTTAGATGTTCTTACTTTCCAACATTATTATCTGTGTGGTTACAGCACAGAGGGTCTGCTTTAGTCATGTGTCAAAGAAGCAATGTTCAACAGAGGAGATAAGACTTTTAGGTGGTTTGCAACAGAAAGTGGAAAAATGCATCAGCTGTAGGACTAAATAGTGATCCTCCATACACTAGCCAAAGAGGCATTTAGAGATTAAAGAAATTTAAAATAGTTTTCTAAATGTTAACAATTAACAAAGGCAACATAAACCTCAGCTGCATAAAATAAGCCAATAAAAATATAGATATAAACACTTATACTTTTTTTTTTTTTTAAAGATTTATTTTACTTTAGAGAGAGAGAACATGTTAGTGAGATGAAGGGTAGAGGGAGCGGAAGAGGAGAGGATCTCAAGCAGACTCTCTGCTGAGCTTGGAGCCTGCCTGAGAGGCAGGGGTCCATCTCATGACCCTGAGATCATGACCTGAACTAAAATCAGGATTCGGAAGCTTAACCAACTGAGCCACTCAGGTACTCCGCAATTAAACTTATTTAAATCAAAATATAATTGACATACAATATCCTGTTAGTTTCAGGTGTACATCATAGTGATTTGATATTTTTATATATTATGAGATGATCACCATGGTAAGTCCTGTTACATACAAAATTATTACAATTGTTCTTGACTATATTCTCTATGCTCTCCATTACATCCCCATTACTTATTTACTTTATAACTGGAAGGTTGTATCTCTTAAACGCCTTCACTTGTCCCCTCATCCCTTACTACTTCTGGTACCCAATAGTTTGTTTCCTGTATCTCTGGGTCTGTTTCTGTTTTGTTTATTTTGTTTTTTTAGATTCCATCCATAAGTGGGATTATATCCAATTTATTTCACTTGGCATTATACTAAAGTCCATCCTTGTTGTCACTTATGATAAGATTTTAATTTTTTTATGGCTGAGTAATACTAAATTTTACATACATACCACATCTTTATCATTTATTTGTTGATGGACACTTAAGTTGCCTCCATATCGTGGCTATTGTAAATAATGCTGCAATGGACATAGGGGTGCATATGTCTTTGCATTGGTGTTTTTTCTTCATGTAAATACACAGAAGTGGAATTGTTGGATTGTATAGTAGTTGTCTTTTTAATTTTTAAAGGCACTTCCACATTGTTTTCTGTAGTAGCTGTACCAATTTATATTCCCACCAACAAAGTTTGAAGGCGAGCTTATCTCCACATCCTCACCAACACTTGTGTTTTTTTTTTTTAAGATATTATTTATTAATTCATGAGAGAGAGAGAGAGAGAGAGGCAGTAACACAGGCAGAGGGAGAAGCAGGCTCCATGCAGGGAGCCCGATGTGGGACTCGATCTTGGGTCTCCAGGATCACGCCCTGAGCTAAAGGCAGGCACTAAACCTGGGCCTAGGTTAGTGCCTAGGATCCCCACTAACACTTATTATTATTATTATTATTATTTGTTAATAGCTAATCAGGTGTGAGGTGATGACTTGTGGTTTTGATTTGCATTTCTCTGATAATTAGTGATGTTGAACATTTGTATGTTGGCCATGTGTGTGTGTGTGTTTTTGGAAAAAATGTCTGTTTGAGCCCTGTGTCCATTTTTTAATCAAGTTGTTTTATGATATTAACTTATGAATGTTTTTATATACTTTGGATATTACTCCTTATCAGATGTATGCTTTGCAAATATCTTCTCATTCAATAGCCGCATTTATGTTTTGTTGATAGTTTCCTTTGCTGTGCAAAATTTTTTAGTTAAATGTCATCCCAATTGTTTATTTTAGCATTTGTTGCCTTTGCTTCTGGGGACTGGTCTAAAAAACTATCACTAAGACCAATGCCAAAGAGCTTACTACCTGTGTTTTCTTCTAAGAGTTTTATGGTTTCAGATCTTGAATTAGGGACAAATGGGGCTAGACAGGCTAGGTAGGGAGCCACGGAAGCAGGCTCACAAAAATCCCTAAAATGTTGAGGTATAGGGAAACCAGAGATAAGGGAACCAGCCAGATGGCCCTGCCCTAGGTGTGGGCAGGGAGGGTGTCTTTTTTATGACAGTCATCTGTGACCAACAAAGAATAATCAGACCCCAAAGAAGAAGTAAGCCATTAAAGATGTTATCACTAGTCCTTACTCAATGGTCATGTCAATAGATAATGTTAAAAGGATTTAGGATCCCTGGTTGGCTTTCAATAAAAGACCAACCCTAGGAGCCCTCAGTGGCAACCCAGTCAGAACCCCCCTCACTTCTGAGAACTTTCTGTTTGTATTCTCACTTAATAAACTTCTATCGCTTTACTTAGTCTCCTGTCTGCGAAATTCGTTCTTCAACTCCGTGAGACAAGAACCAAGCTCTCCTGTATCAGTCTTACTTTCAAGTCTTTAGTCTATTTTGAGTTTATTTTTGTATATGGTCTAAGATAGTGGTCCAGTTCCCTTCTTTTACAGGTAGCTGTCCAGGTAATTATACTTTGAAAAAGAAAGCAAAGATATATTAATCCAAATTTCATCCCCGAAGGAGAGAGAGGTCTGAGCATATTATGAAGGGCAGTAACTAGTCATCTCAAAAAGAACAAAGGACAAAAGAAATAAATATAGTCCATGTAGTCAACATTTAGCTACCATTTGCCAGACATCAGTCAACAGGTTGCTGTTTTAAGACTGATCAGCTCTTAGTCCTCGGAGTTCTAAAGAGATAAGCTTATCTTTCTCTTAGATTCTATGTCTACTCAGAAGATGTCAAGTATGCTAATACTTCTAATAGACATTCCAGTCACCCTGTATTAATTACTGGACACTGCAGACTTGTGTATAACTGAGTTCTAAAAGGCAGTTATGTCTTCTAATTTAGTGTTGATATGGGTCTTCTGTGACTCATTATGCTACATTGGTATTTTTCATAGTAGTCAATTAATTTTGTAGCTCAACTGGACAGAGTTGGTGCTCCTTTGACATTTAATGTCAGGGTGGCAGAGAGTTTCTCTTAAAAAAAATTACTACATTGGAAATAAAGAGTGTTTAAAGGAATTGCTTTATATTGTGAAGATAGCTAATGTTTTGTTTCATTTTGTCTTTCCTTACTCATAGGCACCAGGGACAGCCAAGGTTTTTTAATTCATTCTTCAACCAGTGGTAAGGACTCCATGTCATCCTTCAAAGACAGTTTGATATTTATCTTCTTCAAAGATCTCGAGGGAAGGAAAATCTATAAGCTACCCTGGTGACCCATCTCAGTGTAGAATAGACCTTATACGTTAATACAAGAAAGAATGAAGAAAATTTCAGTTTGACATAAAAATCATCATTTACAACAGGTCACTGAGAATGAAGGGACGACCATGCATTCCTTCTCTTCCCGTGTGGAGAAGACGAATGGCCTCTCTCCGCCGTAACTTTCCCCTGAGTTCTGCCTGAAATCCTTGCAATCAGTGAATGTTAAATGAAGGGAGATCAAGAATAGCTGTCAGGCAGTGGATGTAATTATGGGGAAATGAGAGGTCGAGAAAAACTGAATATCCTCCTCTTCTTATACATTCCCCCCCACCTTTTTTTTTTTTTTTTAATTCATAGCTTTTTTTTCTGACTTTCCCCGGGTCCCCTCCATTTCTCCCAGCTCATTTTCTCCCAAGTTCCTGACAGTGAACACAAACTTAGGTCATGACAGGTCATGACATTCAGGTGAAGAACTCTCTGAGTTTCTGTGACAGAAAGGAGTTAAAAAGAAAAAGAAACAAACAAACAAACAAAAAAAAAACAACCAACAAACAAACAAACCCACCCTGACTTCAGGTGAATGAGGTTGGGCTAGACATAGATGCTGGAGTGTTCATCTCAACTCAAGCTCTGAGGTTGATGCCCTGGGGATAGAATGGACAGGTGGTGGGTGAAGGGAATACACTTTGATGAAGCAGCATACTAAGTAGACTCTTGGGCCCCTAACACTAAGGCCCTGCTCTGTTAGGTCTCAGGGATAATCTCTCTTCTTCTAGCCACATATACCATAGTCTGAAACTTTAAAGAAAACAACTAAAAGCAACCAAAGCAGGAGTTATATTTTAATAAGATGATAATTTTGAAGTACTCTCTCTAGAGATGGTCTATTCAAAAGTTATGTGGATATGATGCTATTTTAATGAAAGCAACATGAGAAATGCATCATATTACTACATAATCAAGCTGTGATAATGTTTTCCGTAGCTGTTACATCACTGTTCTGTGATCTGCTCTGATTCCAGTTGAAATTTAAGGTGTTGACTACAGGCCATAAAGTGCAAAAATTATCTGGATCTTGGTTGCTTTATTCTTTCCTAACCCGGTCACTGTAAATTTAGAGTTCTGGGGGCATTTTTGCTGCTAGTTTTCTGATGGAAATTGAAAAATAAAGTTGTTTTGGATATATGAGTCCTTGCTTAGGGAATCAGCCTTTTGGTAGGGGGTGGAGAGACAGAGACAGGGTGGACTTAAAAATATTGCAAATAGCATCTCTTAACGCTGGGCTTCCCTTGGGAGAGGAAGTCCTATTTCAAAATGTTAAATATTTAAAATATTTGTAATAACTAATTGCTTTTAAAATCTCAAGTATTGTTTTCCAGATATAATTTTGTACCTAAGTTTGTATGGAGTTAAATTTATGTTATACAATAATGCAGTTCTGGCTTAGGGCCAGAGGTGTGTTATAGACTGAATATTTGTGTCTCTTCAAAATTCCTGTGTTGAAGCCCACACCCTGAACATGATGTTATGGTAGTGCTGACAGTGTTGGGGCTACATGTTCTGGGCCTCATGGGGATTAACATACAAAGCTTAGAAAGAGTCATCAAGACTGGGATGGAGGGAGGCTTGCTTCAGCCTCCCATGAATGTTAGAGATAACGTAGTCTTTCTTCTTCCTGACTCACAAGTGGCCCACAAAATCTAACTAAAGGTTAGCACTCAGGTGTGCTGACCCTTTGACATGCATGCTAATTCTTTGACCTTACTGTAGTGCCCCCCCATGCTTTCCCCACCATCTGTCCCCTTGCTCTATAAAACTTACAGACTGAGGTCCATACGTTGCAGAGAATAGCTGTGCAGTGTCTGGCTCATCACCTGCCCAGTCTATCCTGGCAGGAAGTTACCCTGAATAAAACTGTGTACGCTGTATGTTTTGTTTTTCAGTCTCAAAGTGCCTCCTCAATTTGGGGGGTAGTTTTCTATTCCTCTTCCACCAAATGATAGAGTCTCTGTAGGAAAGGCCTTTGTGAAGTAATTAGGTTTAAATGAAGTCATGAGGGTGGGGCCCTCATGATGGTATTAACATCCTATAAGAGGAAGAGAGATAGGAGTGCTTCCCATCCTCCCCCCACCCCCCCACCCCACTCCCCCACCCCCTGGCTTTCATCAGGAAGCATATTTGCTAGCTCCTTGATCTTGGATTTGTCAGGCTCCAGAATCTTGAGAAATAAATATGTATTATTTAAGCCACCTAGTTTATGGTGTTTTGTTATAGCAGCACAAGTTGACTAGGATAGGATGGGAATATCAAAATAATTCTAAGATGTAAAATGTTACTCCATTAGCTTCTTTTAAGAATGTTCTGTTGAACTTTCTAGCTGTCTTTCACAAATCCCTTGCTGCCATGGACCCAACCTAGTGGCTTCAGAAAGTATCCATCTCTCAAAATCCATACTTTGGAATTTTACTCGTTTTCCATTATACAGCCAAAAATGTTTGTCATTTATCAGTACATCCCCCTCCCTCTTTACCCATATTTAAATTACCACTAATTCTCATACCAACCCCCCAAAATATTTTGATTCTCCCCTTTTTATTCTTATCTACAGTGGTCCAATTTATTATCTCTTGACCTTCATTGCAGAAGTCTCCTAATTGGACCCCTACTTCCACTCTGGCCCTACTCTAATCCATTTTATTCAAAGTTGTCAGCATCATCTTTTTTTTTTCTTTCCCCTTTTAATGGGTTTATTTTTCAAAGGAATTTTAGGTTTATAGAAAGATTGAGTGGAAAGTACAGTTCTTTTACACCTCCCTGAATCCCATGGTTTCCCCTATTATTAACATCTTGCATTTTTGTGCTACACTTATTGCAGTTGATGAGCTGGAATTGATATATTATTAACTAAAATTCATAGTGTTATAATAGGGTTCTCTTTTTGTAGTGTACATATGGGTTTTGATAAATGTATTATATGTGTCCACCACTAAAGTATCATTCAGAATACTTGCACTGACTTAAAAATCCTCTGTATTCTGCGGATTCATCATGCCCTCCCTTCCTCTCTGATAACCACCAAACTCCCACCCCTGTCCATTCACTACTCTGGGAATGAAAGTCTAACATTTTAATACATTGTTTTATAATGTGTTATGTATTATGTTATTAATATCAGTATTAATTTGTTTTATATTATGAAGTCCCAGAGCAGTATGTGTGTTTTGTTTTGTTTTTTGTTTGTTTGTTTGTTTGTTTTAAGATGAAACTATTTTGAGGATTTAAAGGAAGCTAAGGGCCCTCATCTTGTATTCATTGACATACACCCTGTCATGTAATTTCCCATAAAATTTCACTGGTTTCATGGATGCTCTGAACCCCTGCTAAGAACCCCTGCCCCAAAGAGAACAATTTGTATATAGCTCTTTATACCCTATGGAATAAAGTACTAACAATTTCTTTCAGTAATAACTGAAATGTATAAATCTAGTGTGCAAACTAAAATTTTGAGCTGTCCTCCTGGGGTAGCTCTTTTGGTTATAAAGAAAACAGAATTCACTTTTAGAACAAATTTGTTGAATATATTTTCTCTCTGATGAATAGAGATTTTTTTCTACCAAAGTTTGAGTTTTTAAGATAACTGAAACACATGTTGTAAAAAACTTTGTCATTTCTGTGTTTGTGAAAGCCATTTCAATCTGTGCTCTTCTTCATTTGCAGTGTTTTCTCTCTTTCATTTTCATTGTTCTAATTGTTTTAACCTACTTAGTTTTTCATATAAATTATTCCTTCTCCAAATATAATAGAATATTTACTGACAACACTTGAATTCATAGAAATAATAGGACTGCAGATCTAGGAAAACCCTCATATAACATTAATTCCTTGGCTTGTTCCTCTCTCTGCCAAGACCCCACAGGTTTCCACAACAAATTAGTGAGTGGTCCACAGCTTCATTGCCTTTCCTGTAGCCATCATGCACTCTAGAGTTTGCAAAGGAGTCTCGAGAGTTCCATGGACTTCTGGATTTCAGCAAGACCTCCCAGCTCTGTGTGTTTGCGGAGTCTGTTTCCCTAAGACAAGCTTAACAGAAGGCAGCCTAGAGACCTCACTTTTTGCTGGTAAGGCCATCACTCTTGATTTATGTTATGACTACAGGTACCCAAGATAATAATCATCAGAAAATGCCATATTTAGAACTACTTACCCTTCTAAAAAAAAGCATCAGGATGAGTCCATTATGCTTTACTCTCATGTTTATCTAAGCCATCTTCAGAAGCCCCCAGATTTAGGTTCATAGATCATCACCTGGGCTCATGTTCCATAAGCTTCAAATGTTCCCTGATATGACCATGTTATTTGCTTCCACACCAGACTTCAAATTGTTCCACTGTGCTGTTGCAGTGTATCATGAAAATCTGAAGTCTTTGAAATTGGCAACACTCTCCTCCTCATTCCTTTTACCCTTTTGCTTGAGCTGAAATCTGGTCATTCTTCAGGACATTGATTCTCATCTCGTTTTCTTTACTGGTAGCAATTTTTAAATATCATATCCTACATGTAATGGAGACTGGATATGAGGTGGATGTCCTCCTTATGTTTCATTGTTCCTTCTAGACTGTTGAGTTTCTCTCTTTTCTCCAAAAGATAAGATCCTCTGAAGTGCATCCCCTCTTGGTAATGTACAAAAGTCTCCCCTCATTCAATGAAGATTTGAAAATCTAGATCACTGTTTTTGTTAATGATGACTTCGACACCCTTGTTGCAGGGGTGTTCAACACCCTTGTTGCAGGGATGATTGCACTCAACCCCTCTGAGCTTCTTGACTTCATTTTTCCTGACCACACTATATAGTCCATGTGCTAGACTTTGTCATTGCCAATAGGTACCCCACCTTCAAAATACTGAATTCAAACATTCTACTCTTTAACCAATGTATTAGTTTCCTGTTGCTGCTATAATGATCTTAGTGGCTTAAACAACACCATTGCTTTATCTTATACTTTTGGAAGAAGTCTGAAATGGATTTTAGAGGCTAAAAGCAAAATATCAATAGAGTAGCATTCTTTCTGAAGACCCTCTGGAAAAATATGTTCCCTTGCCAGCTTTTAGAGGCCACCTACTTTCCTTGGTTTGTGGCCTTTTCCTTCCTGTTCAGAATCAGAACTATGGCATCTTCAAATCTCTCTCTGGCTTTGATTCTCTGTTTCTGTCATCACATCACATCTCTTATTTGTCTCTGATTCTTCTGCTTTCCTCCTCTAGGGGCCCTTGTAAGTATATTTGGCCCACCTCGATAATTCAGGGAAATCTCCCCATTTCAAGATATTTAAACTAACCCCGCATACAAAGTCCTTTTTGCTATTTAAGGTAACATATTTATGGATTCAGGGGATTAGGATGTGGATGTCTTTGGTGGACTATTATTTTTTTCCTGTCAGATCAACTATCTTGTATTTCCAGGTCATTTGCTAACTCTGTCTTCAACATTATTTGATTACATTTGGATCTTATTCATTTAATAATACTACTTATTCATTGTCTATTACTATTTTAATGGGCTCACTTTTCTGCTTATCCAATTTATATTTTACGGTCTTTTATTCCCTTGCAGACACTCAACACCTTTCTCCCTTTCTCATCTGCACCTCTGCCTTCTGTAGCACTCATCAGGTTGTATCTCTGGTTAAATACAAACAACTCTCTGTCTACCCACTTTTCACCTGCACCGGAGCAGCTGAAAGTGGGTAGAGAAAAACATCTTTTCATGAAGATCTTTCATATCCTTCTCGTCTTCTTTTCTTCCTCGTGGAGGGGCTTTAATGACATACCTGCCCTGACTCTAGCTTCTTATTTACACTGCAGTAGAGGAGATGTGACTTTATTTATTTGAGGGACCGAAAGGGGGCATTGGGAATATGTACCTCATCCTCCTTGGCATCTGACTGCTTGCAGGAGTTCCCCCTCCTATGTTCTATGTTGCTGTGAGGGAAGTTTGACCCTGGGAGGGAGACTGCAGTTCTCCAAAACTGATGTATACTGGTTTGGCAGGTCTGTCTAATTGTGGACTTCAATATTAGGGAATCCACTTGCCCACAGATATCAGACACATATCCCACAATCAGTGTTATAAAAAAAAAAAAGTGATACTTGATTTCCTATTTGCTTTTTTCTCAGTTGGAACACAACTTGAGTGTATTATCTATTGAGTGCCCCCTTATTCTGACCATTTTGCCTAAAACATCCCTTTTACTCTCTAATTCTTTGCCCTGCTTTGTTTTTCTTTGTAATAATTACCAATACTTGATATGATGTTTTTGTTTATTTGCTCTGTTTGCTCTGCTACATGTAAATTCCAGGGGGTAAGATATTTGCTTAGCTATATTCATAGTGCCTGGAGCAGTGATTAGCTTACAGTGTGTATTTGTTGAATGACTATTGAAAGAGTATGAGAAGCTTTTCATTATCATCTGAAGATTCAATTTAGACACTTGTAATTTTATTTTGCTTTATTAAAAAAGTGCCAACTCTCAGTTATCCAGGGTAGAGTTAATTAATTTGGAGATTAAACATGGTAAAAAGTAATAATAGTTCATATGTTAAAAAATTAAAATATGAAACATTTTGATATATAGCAAGAAAAATTTTATATACCAGAAAGAGCCTATTTTCTTTCTTTTTTTAAAAGATTTTATTTATTTATTTGAGAGAGAGGACAAAAATGAGCAGTGAGGGAAGGATAGAAGGAGAGGGAAAGGGAGCAGCAGACTCCCTGTTGTGTAGGGAGCCTGACTTGGAGTGAGAGTCTGTTTTTAATACAAGTATGTAATAACTAACATCTATCAAATATATCAGACACATATCAAATTGTATGTTCTTCAACTTGGAAACACCTTTACTCTTGTTAGAAGTATAGAATGTTAATTTGAATGTTACAATTGAAGCAAAAAAGCAGAGTAGGGTAAATAAATCATTCAATAGAGAAAAAAGATGCCATTTCTTTACAGCATGCTATAGAGCAAACAAATTTTTGTTTGAGAAAAATTTTCTTTTGTGCCCTTTCTGAGTTCAAGTGGATTGAAAAAGTGAAAGCATGATTAGAGATCATCTTTTGAAACCTGTGATAAAATTTGTATTTCATTAGTAATGGTTAGAGAAATGCTGCTAAACAAGAACAAAGTTAATTTGAAGTCTCAGAATGAAAGATATAACAGATATCTACTGTTCCTCTTTTCTGATAGCAGATCTAGGTTTTCTTTTTGTGAGTCTTCCCTTTCCTTTGTGCAGTCCTTATGATTCAGGTGAGCCTGAATCCTCTTCTGGTTCCAGAGGGTGTCAGAAGGATCAGGCTTGAATGATCACCATATTCCATATCCTTGGCCACAGTCACTGACACAGAGATGAGCTCATGACCCAAGCAGTTTTGGTCAATGTTAATGCCAGGACTTTAGTTGGAGCTCTTGGAACAAAGTGTACATTTTAGCTGGGGTTGATTGGCTTGGTAGACTGTAAAACTGTGGCTGCCAGGGCTGTCTTGCTGGAGGCAGGCCAACTCACTGAAAATCAATTCTACGAAAACTAATTTTCTGAAATTAAATTTCCCAAATGAAAATTTGCTTATATGACAAATCTACTAATTTACCAAAATCTTATTTCTTTTAACTACTTACGAGGATTACTATAATTTATACTTGGCGGAGTGCTTTTAAAAGATGTAAATGCTTTTTAAAAATAAGCTTTTTTTTTTTTTTAGTTTTTATTTGTGTATAAGCATCTTAAAGAATTTATAGTTGGTAAATTCTAAGGATTATAGGGTGATTTATTCTTCTAACTATACATTTTATATTTAGGAGACAGTGTTTCATCATCGGTAACTAAGAGCATTTCAAGTGACTTTTTTCAGTTTTTGTTTACTTCATATCTTTTTAATGTCATTTTTTAATGTTTTTCATTTCCTACATGCCAAATATGACATAGTAATCACACAGTACATTACAGTAATAATAGCAGCCTCCTCTGTTCATCCTAATTTTTCTAACACTGCTTTAAGTAGTTTTATGGTTTAAAGTCAAATCTCTTAACAAGTTATTTCCAAGTTTATATATTCAATTGTTTATTGTGAGAAACCCGAATAACTTCATTTCTTTCAGATAATTTTTTTAATGTTATATTCCCTCTACTTTTTGGTATTTTTAGCTTTCTTGTACCAAGTCCTCAGATGACATATAAGCTTAAGTGCATTTTTAGCAATTGTTTGCAAAATTTTAACAAAGACATTAACAACAAAGTCATTAGACAGATTTGTTTTCACAGAACTAATTTTGGAAAAAAGAATTTTGGTAAAATAACCTAAAATCCACTTTCCACCACAGAGGAGAGACTTCTTCTTCTTAAAAATGAATTTAATATAGAGATGAGAGATAGATTGCTGACAAAAACAAAATTTGAACACCTGGATCCTACTGTGCATTAAGATAGAGGTTGGAGATTGGGTTCTCAGGGATGCAAACACTGAACTAGACGTTAGCGTATAGGAAGTATATCAGGATCAACACCTGTGGAAGTGAAGTGAAGGAGGCTGATTGGGCAGAGGAAGCAGTTGGGGTGTGATGTGTTCTTTACAAGGACTGCAGACAGTCCCACTCTTTTGAGGAGGCTGGAATGCTTTGATCTAGCTCTACTCTTTTCATAGCATCAAGGTACCAGGGAAATTGAATTGTAAACAGAAAGTTGCATGGGAAACATGGAGGGAAACAAGGGGAAGTGGACATTTCTCAGTACACAGTGAAGCTTTACATATCTTGTGCAGTGGAGGATTTCTCTCTGGTGACTGTTCGTGTCTCTCAGAAGTGGTACTCTCTCCCATGGGTTGTGTTGGACAGGATCACAGGGCCAATTCTACCTTTGAAATCCCTCTATTTCCAGTTTCACCTTTCATCATAACTTTTCTGTGACAAAATTTAATTTATCTTTTTTCCTATATCTTCTAGAAGATTCTTGCTAGAACCTCTATGAATAGCTTCCATGTAATTCTTACTGCCTTTGACTCTTAAAGCTAAAGTTGTGTTGTAAAGACTGATGAACCTATAAATGTTTTCGTTGCACAGGAATTAGCTATTTCTAGGAGGGGAAGTCTCCAAACAGGGTTTTTACTTGGTATCCTGGATAAATGAGGCCTATTTTCACTTGTCTTGAAGCCAAAGTCTTCACGGTTTCAGATACTAAGACACTTAACATCTGTCTCTGAAAGACTTGAAGCATACAGGCATGCCTCTTTTTGTCATGCTTTGTTTTATTGTACTTTGCAGATATTGTGTTTTTACAGATTGAAGGTATGTGAAAACCCTGTGTTGAGCATGTCTGTTGGTACCATTTTTCCAACAGCAAAATTTGCTTGCTTTGTGTCTCTGTGTCACATTTTGTAATTCTTACATTTCACACTTTTTCATTATTATATTTATTATGGTGATCTGTGATCAGTGATCTTTGATGTTACTATTGTAATTTTTTTTAAAGATTTTATTTATTCATGAGAGACAGAGAGAGAGAGAGAGAGAGAGAGAGAGAGAGAGACAGAGACAGAGACAGAGACACAGGCAGAGGGAGAAGCAGGCTCCATGCAGAGAGCCTGATGTGGGACTTGATCCTGGGTCTCCAGGATCACACCCTGGGCTGAAAGGGGCGCTAAACTGCTGACCCACCTGGGCTGCCCCTGTAATTGTTTTTGGAGCACCACAAATGGTACCCATATAAGAAGAATTAATTGATAAACGTTGTATGTGTTCTGATTACTTCACCGATCAGCCATTTTCCCTATCTCTCTCCCTCTCCTCGGGCCTCCCTATTCTCTGAGGCACAACAATATTGAAAGTAGGCCAATTAAAAACCGTACAATGGCCTTTAGGTGTACAAATGAAATAAGAGCTGCACATCTCTCATTTTAAATCAAAAGCTAGATATAATTATGTTTAATGGGGAAGGCATGTCAAAAGCCAAGACAAGCTGAAAGCTAGGCATCTTGTGTCCAATAGCCAAGTTGCAAATGCAGAAGAAAAGATCTTGAAGAAAATGAAAAGCATGACTCCAGTGAACACAGGAATGGTAAGAAAATGAAACAGCTTTATTGCCAATATGGAGGAAGTTTGAGTAGTCTGCATAGATCAAACCGGCCACAACATTCTCTTAAGTCAAAACCTAATCCAGAGCAAGGCCCTAACTCTTTTCAATTCTATCAGAGTTGAGAGATAAGGAAGCTACAGAAGAAAAGTTTGAAGGTAGCAGAGACAATAAACAAGTAAATAAGCTAAACATGATCATTTCAAGTAGTGGTAAGTGCTCTGTAGAAAATGTAACAGAGTAATGGGCAGACAGTGGAAAGAGGGAGCCCTTTCGATAGTATGAACAGAAAAGGCCTGCCTGGGTGGCATTTGACCTGAAAACTGAGTAGTGGGCAGCTCTGGTGGCCCAGCGGTTTAGTGCTGCCTTCCGCCCAGGGCGTGATCCTGGAGTCCCGGGATCGAGTCCCACATCGGGCTCCCTGCATGGAGCCTGCTTCTCCCTCTGCCTGTGTCTCTGCCTCTCAATCTCTCTCTCTGTGTCTCTCATGAATAAATAAATAAAATCTTAAAAAAAAAATCAAAAACCGAGTAGCAACAGAGCTGGCTATGTTAATGTCCTAGGAAAGAGGATTCTGGGCAAAGAAATTAAATACGTGATGATGGTGGGTAGGAGCCTAATATAGACAGTAATAGACATTTTGTTTTGTTTTAAATTTATTTTTATTTATTTATTTTAATTTAAATTCAATTTGCCAACATATAACACCCAGTACTCATCCCATCAAGTGCCCTCCTTAGTGCCTGTCACCAAGTCACCCAGTCCCCCCAACCTCCTCTCCATCCACAATCTTTTGTTTCTCAGTTAGGTTTATCTTCCTCTCTAATTTTTCCCCACTCAGTTTTGCTCCTTTCCTTTAAGTCCCTTTCACTATTTCTTTATTTTCCACGTATGAGTACAACATTTAGACTTTCAACCATTTAGAGCTTATCTTTGTGTATGGTGTAAGAGAATGGTCTAGTTTCTTTCTTCTGCACATGGCTGTCCAATTTTCCCAACGCCATTTATTGAAGAGACTTAGACAATAATAGACATTTTTATTTTCATTCTAACTGCAATTATATTCTTATGGAGGATTTTAAGTCAGGAGCAATATAATCTGATTCATGGTTTAAAATGACAACTCTGGATTTGCCGGGAAAAGAGAAGAGGCGGGGAGACCGGTTAGCTATTATAGTAATCCAGGAGAGTGATGGTGATGGCTTCAAGTGGTGGACTGAGAAAATGGGGAGAAGTGATAGAATTGAGATATACTTTGAAGGTGTGACTATTAGACTTGCTGATAATTGAGATAATGCTAGGGAAGATGGTAGTGAGGAAAAGAGAAAAATCAAGGATGATAAGTTTCCTTCTTTCTTTCTAACAGTTTTCCCATAAGGTGACAGTCTTCCTTTGCCACTTCCATGTCTGCCCTCTCTCTTGTCAAGTACCACTACCTTTCAGGTACTGTTGTGAGAGATACTTTCTTGAAAAAAGTCTTTCTTTTGCTCTGCCTTGTTTTTGAGAAATAGGCCTACTAGGATTTTGATGACTGTAGGTTTCCTTTTTGAAAGCACCATGTTACATTTACTGCCTTTGTTTTTGCTGTTACCCCTTGAATGTTTGTGTCCCCATAGAATTCATATGTTTAATTTGATGGTATTTGGAGATGAGGACTTTGGTAGGTGATTAAGTCATGAGGGTAGAGCTATCATTAATGGGATTATTATCCTTAGAGAAGAGATCTCATTTTTCTGGACCCTTTTGCCATGAGAGGACACAGCAAGATAGCCCGCTGTGAACCAAGTAGTAGACTCCCCCCCAGATGCCAAATCTGCAGGCACTTTGATCTTGGACTTCTCAGCCTCCAGAACTGTGAAAGATAAATTTTATATTTGTTGTTTGAACTGTTTAATCTATTGTATTTTTGTTATAGCAGCCTGAGTGAACTCTAACACCCCTGCCTTAAATTGTTTGACCTGTGTTTCTGGCCTCCTCCAACCCTCGCCAAGCCCTAGAAAGACAACTTTATCTTTCACATATTAACTCTTGTCTTTAGTTTTCCCCACTGTCTTTAGTGGAATCAGTCACTCTTTGTTTCTATATCTTTTTGTACTTATTTCTAATATTTCATTAGAACACTTTCTACATTCTATTTTCATTATTTAAATTTTTGTCTCCTCTGTTGGAATGTGAGTCCTTCAAAGGTAAGAAAAATGCTGCTTTTCATCCTGGTATCCCTAGCACAGAACCTTACATTATAAACTCTGATTAAATGTTTGATCAATGAAAGGCATTGAATTACCTCCTGTTCTGGTTTAATTAATTTTACTTGTAACCGCTTGCTGAAATAATCAAAAATATTATCAAATAGCACCCAAGTGCCATTCTTACCAAAACAGTTAGTGTGTTTAATGTTTATTTAAAGGGATATTTTAAAATTTATGTGATATGTTTCAGTCTCTCAAGTTCTTTGCTATACTGGATCCAACAGATGTCTCAAAGTTAAATTTTGCTTACCTGTGTGAAAACAGGTGAATAGTAACTGATCTCTATCCTTTTCCCCTGTTCCTACTAATACCAGTTCTGGAGACCTTCAGTCCGGTGCTGTTTGATGGAAACTTGTGATCAGTATGTCACAGTGTTGCCACATGAACTCTTTCTAAGGAAGGCTGTGAAATAGCTAGGCTTTTTTGTTTTTTTTTTTTGGTTTTTTTTTGTCTTTTTTGAGAAGCATCTTGCTTCTAAATAGCAATGGGTTCTCTGTTGCCTTAAGTCTGCAGGTAGAGATGCTGATGGTGAGAGTGATGTCGGTGTGTAGGGTGACCAGAGGTTTTAGATTGAGATTCATCTCCTGAAGATGTGTGTGTTTCTTCTAATTTTGGAAGATCTATCTTTTCTTGCTTTGAAGCAAAAGGATAAGGAGAGAAACAATTTGATGATTCACATTAAAAAGAGATAGGAACAGTGTGCGCAATATTTTGGCAGGAAGGGACAGAAGGATAAATACACTTTTAACACTTTACCAAGGTCATAATTGTGCTAACTTTAAGTTGAACTGGGAGAGGGCATTTGTTCATAGAATATGTTTAAAAAAGTGTTCAGTTGTTATCAGGATTGAATATCCATTTTTCTCTGTTAATCTTTGAAGGGAAACCAAAACAATTATATTTGATCAAGGATAGAGTGAGAATTGTGCTGCTACTGTCATTGAAAGAAATGTGTAAACTAGAGTCTGTGATTATATTTGAGTCTCAAGCAGCTTACCATTGATACATATTGGGAACACAACATGGTATTAGCTCATCTTAAGATAAAAATCTTCTCTCCTGCCTGATTTCCTTGCTTCTCTTTGCAATAAAAGTCCTCAAAATGGTAATCTGCAGTTTTGGTCCCTGATTCCTCTCTTTATATCTCCCTACACTCACTCTTCTCAGGCTCTTGCTGCTCTACATTCCACCAAGATTTCTCTCATTAAGGTCAACAAATAGCTCAGGTTGCTCAGTCTACTCCTCCCTCTCATCTTACTTGACCTATTAGTAGCCTATTACTAAGAGTGGGCCTATTTTCCACAGTCAAGAATTCCTCTGTCCAAAAACTCTCCACTTAGCTCCCAGGATACTACAGTCTTCTGATTTCTTTCTGCATTACTACTGCATCTTCTCTCTCTCTTCTTTTTCTGATTTATCTTATTTATCCTGACCCTATAATGCTACTTTGGCTCAGGCCTCAGACCTTGGATCTTTTCTCCTCTCTCTCCTTACTCTGTTGGTGATCTCATCTGCCTCATGACTTAAATTTTGTCTACATGTTTACACTTGCCAGATTTATATCTTTTGACCCAGACCTCTCTCCTCATGCTAGAATCATATATCCAGCTGACTATTTGATAGCCCCATTTAGATGTCTAATAGATATTTCAAAATTAATATGTCCACAAAGGGATTTCTACTCTTGTCCTCCCCTAAATTTATTTCACTCACAGTCTCCCTCATTATGAGTTAATGATGACTCCTACTTTCTAATTGTTGAGCTTTGACAGTTTATACCAATCTATTAGAATATACATTGGCTCCACCTTCAGAATAAATCCAGAATTTTGCATCTGCTTACAATCTTTGATGGTCCAGCCTACCATCATCCCTCATCAGGATTGTTGTAACAGTTTCCTAACTAGTCTCTCGTGTTCCATACCTACCCCATCAGTGTATTCTCAAATGACAGTCTGAATAATCTTGCCAGATGTAGTCCACACCATACCTCTCTTCAAATCACATTCTACCAGTAGACTTCTAATTTCTTCAGAATCAAACCAAAAGGTCTTACAGTATATTATGTATTAGTTAGCTTGGTTAGTTACAGCAAGCTACCATAGACTGAGTGGCTTAGACAGTTCTGGAGTCTAGGAAGTATAGGACTATGGTACCAACAGATTCAATTATTTTTTCTTTTTTTAAGATTTTATTTATTTATTTGAGAGAGAGAGAGGAGGAGGAACAGAGAGAGAGGGATGAGCAAACTACATACTGAGCTTGGGGCCTGACATGGGGCTTGATCTCATGACCCTGTTATCATGATCTGAGCCAAAACCAAGAGATGCTTAACCAGCTGAGTCACCCAGGTGTCCTCAACAGATTTGATTCTTAATGAGGGACCTCTTCCTGGCTTGCCGAAAGCTATCTTCTTACAATAGCTTCACATGGTAGAGAGGAGAAGCTCTGGTGTCTTCCTTTTCTTAGAGAGGCACTAATTCCATCATGGGAGCTCCACCTTCATGGCCTCATCTAAACCTAGTCACCTCCTAAAGCCCCCACCTTTAAATACCATTACATTGGGAGTTAGGGCTTCAACACTGGGGAGAGGGGGACACAGACATTTAGCCTATAAGAGCTTATATAAATCTACTGGCTGCTCCCACCCCCTCTCAGAGTTCTCAGGCCTCCCTGCCTGAGAGGGAGGGCTGTCTGGTCTAACCATGACAGCCTTCTTACTTTTCCTTGGACCTACCAGGTACTATCCCACATCTTGGATTTTGAACTGACTTTTTCCAGAAATGCTCTTTCCCCAGATACATGTATGGATCTATCCATATTCCCTTTTGAACCTTTGCTCCATTGTCAATGGTTTAATGAAGCTTGCTCTGAGTGAGTTTTTTAAAAATTTGTGACCCCTTTCTCAACACTCAACATGCTTTTTACTTTTGCTCATTTTTTTTCCATGGCACTTTTTACCTTTTAATATAATGTATATGTGATGGAGACAGTGGTTTGTGCTCTTTCAATATACTTCCTAGCTGTACCTCTTATGCCTCTTGCATTTTGGTGGGGCATATGACTTTTTGCTTATGGAATATGTGTGGAAGTAATGTGTATCACCTCCGGGCCAGGGTGGTTCAGAGCAAGTATTTCTTTCTCATGTTTTTACTTTCTTTCTTCATCTCTTGCCTGGATGCAGATGGTTAAGAGAAATTGCTAGGAGAATCCTAACTTTGTGAATCACAGGAAGGATTCCACAGAACACCCAATTGGAACATGGTATGAGGAGGAAAAAATTGTTATTGGATCTCAAAGTTATGTCTAGCCTCCATTCTAATTGGTTAATGCCCATGCTATTTTAGAACATTTTGAATACCACTCTGGGAACATAAATGGATCAGTGCATTCACTTGAAGCTGAGTGGGGTAAGTAATAGCTATTAATGGAGGGAAATATCAACAATTAATATGGATACCACAGGTATAATCAACAATTTCAACAGTTCCTTAGATAAATAACGATCACACACATTCAAGATCATTGAGTATTGACTATAATCTGGGCTAGTTTGTGTGAAAGTATCTTAACTTGCAAATTTGAGGAAATTCAAAGTCATTTCCATTCTTTTAATATTGTGGATGTTCATTAGCAAGCATTTTATTTTAGCGTTTATTCCTGACAGTGTAAGTCCAAACAAATCCTGAATTAATACATGTATTGTTTCCTACCCACAGCAGTTTGTATATCCATGATGTATACTAACATCTGAACTGCGTCCTGCAACTTATCAGAACTGAGGCTTAGTTGGGAGTAGATGTGTCAAATAGGATAATGTAGGGGCAGAAGAGAAGTCTCTATAGTCCTGAACAGGTGAAGTAGTAGACCTAATAAAAAAGACCTGAAGCTGAATTTAGACGAAACAAAAATCTTAGCTAGTGAGGTGGACAGGTCAGGAGAAAAGATTTTTGGGAGGGAGTCAAGACCCTATTTTATATGTCTGAGCCAAAGGTAAGGAACCAATTATTATATTTGGAATTCAAGAAACCAAATAGATGTTCAGGTAAAAAGAAAAAAGTCTAGGTGCTACTATGAACAGCCATACATAGGTTGACGTGACAATAAACATTGGGGCTCTGAGTTTATGGTACAGAATTGGTTCCTGCATCTGAGATAAGACTGAACTTATAATTGAAAATTTAATGTTCCAAAAGCTAAAAGTTTGAGAGATGCCAGGCAGAGAGAGAGCAGATATTTTCACCATTGCTACCCAATAAGTACCCCCACAATGCTTTGTTAGTAAAATAAAGGATTGAATAGGCAGAAAGGTTTAATTTAGATATTTAAAAGATGGTTAACTGAAACAATCTTAAATTGTCTAATGTGTTAAAATATATTTGGTTGTATCTTGGTAATAATCTGAATATGAATTTTATTTTCATGATTTCAATCTTAAGCTTATGTCGGGCAGTTTTTAGATATGAAATGTATATATAAGACGTTGTGTGATATGGAGTAAGTACAGTTGATCCTTGAACAAAGCAGGGTTTAGGGGCACTGCCTCACCCTTCCCAGTGTAGTTGAAAATCCATGTATAAATTTTGACTCCCCCAAAATTTAACTGCTAATAGAACCAGGAGAGATCACTTCTTACTGCCATGTGCAATTGACTGGAGAGATGAACTGCTCAGGCGGAGATGATTAGTGTCACACGGCTTTTTAAGCAGATCCTTGCAACACTTGAGCTCTCTGCAATAGCGACAGGAAGTGGCTATGAAATTATTACAGTAGTACAGCATGTACTGTAGTTAATTTTATGCAGTTTGATTTCATTCATCATTTACATTTGTTTACATTTCTCCTGACCTGTGAATGGCACCAAGTATGGTCTGTAAATGTTTGTGTGCATGACTTTTGATAAATTTTAACTTTTTATAATAAATTTGTCTATGTTTTATGGTGTAAATGATAGAGTAGTATCTACCTGTACTTTATGCATTCATGACACACCTAACTTTATCTTAATTTTTTCAGTATTTCTAGGCTACATGGTTTGTCCATGAATTTATTCATTCTTAAAAATCTTCCAATATATTTATTGAAAAAATCCTCATATAGGTGTATCCATGAAGTTCATATCTATGTTGTTCAAAGACCCATGTGCATTTTTTGCAATTAAAGCCATTTAATCAATAGTAAGTTAAAAATAATTAAACTAAAAAATAAGGATAACATGAGATTAAGAGACATGGTATGAATTAGCCATTTGTATATAGAACTGCCAACACTTAGTGTGTATGGAAGTAATCATGGATGTCAATATTTTCAAATTAAATTTCATCAAAATGCAGAAAACTGGGTTTTAATGCGCAGTGTCATATACTTGATTTCCTAGGTCAGGAAATTAGGGTTTATTTCTCAGTGAACAAATAGGAAAAGCCAGGATTATATATGTGCTCATTTTTTGTTGAAATAAACTTTTGTTTCAAGAAAGGCGTATGGCCCATAGCCTGTTTGGGTGGGATTTAGTGCCCAGCTGTATGGCTCTTGATAATAAAAGAGTGATAATAAAAAGTGATAATAAAAATTATATTCACCCGCCTTTGCTTTGTTGAATCCAGTTATGTTTTCCTAAAGGTGATGTGGAAGGTCGTGTTAACTCTTAGTCCACTCCCTGAAGATGTGGCTGGTATTACTGCCTTATTGTCAAATTTCTCTGTATTGTCTCCAAATTGCTCCACAGGCAAACATGAGAGTTTTGATAAATTGCTTAGAGATTGTGTTTGTTGTTGTTGTTTTAGAGAGGAAAGGAGAGAGAGGAGGGAGGGCCAATGGAGAAGGGGGGGGTGGGGGGCGAGGGAGGGAGGGAGAGAGAGAGAGAGAGAGAGAAGCAGATTCCTTGCTTAGACTGATGTGGGGCTCAGTCTCACAACCCTGAGATGAGATCGTGACCTGAGCCAAGATCAAGACTTGGTTGCTTAGTTGACTGAGTCACTCAGACACTCCAAAGATTGTGTGTTTTTGATCTTATTGTTACAGTGACTCAAATATAAACCACTTTCTAGCCACCATTGTAGTCAATGCTTTGGTCAACTCTCTGTGGCAGGATAATCTTTTGAGGTTTTTATTTATTTATTTTTTATTTTTTTAAAGATTTTATTTATTCAGTTATGATAGACATAGAGAGAGAGAGAGAGAGAGAGAGAGAGAGAGAGAGGCAGAGACACAGGCAGAGGGAGAAGTGGGCTTCCTGTTGGGAGCCTGACACGGGACTCGATCCTGGGACTCCAGGATCGTACCCTGGACCAAAGGCAGGCGCCAAATTGCTGAGCCACCCAGGGATCCCCTATTTTGAGGTTTTTAAAATGTATTTCTCCTCTTTGTATTTTCCCCTTTTTCTTTTATGTAATTAAAAGATTAGGTGCTACCATTGTTCGGAGAAGGTTTATGGAACAGCATAAATGTAAAAATAGTAGCTAAAATTTATTGAATATCTTCTGAATGCTAAGGACTTTACTACTTTTTAAATGGGAACTACTTTAATTCTCATAGCACCTTATAAAATGGGTACCATTATTATTACCAGTGTTGGCATGAGAACAGAGAGCTGCAGTGACTATACCACAATCATATCATGCAAAACAGAAATGGCTAGGGTACTGTCCTTTCCAATGAAAATTTCCAAAGCTGAAGTCATCTGAGGAGACTAAGATTGGTTTCCTGGAAATGGAGGAGAGATGGAGTATCTGTAAGAGAAAAGTAACAGGAGAGAGGAAGATTTTCCTATGATTAAAGTGAGATTCCCCAGGCTGGAAAGAAGAGGTTTGTGGATCTCAGAAGCCTGAGAACATTTCTAATTCCTGACCCAGTATTAACATACTCTAAAGGCAGGTCATTGAACTATATATATAGCCTGTTGGGCCATGCCCAGTTGACTGCCTATTTTTTGTTTGTGTGTTCATAGATTTTATTTTTTAGAGCAGTTTTAGGTTTATAGAAATATTGAACATAAGGTATAGATTTTTTATATGTCCTCTGCCCCCACACATACATAGTCTCTCCATTATCAACATGCCCACCAGAATGGTACATTTGCTATAATTGATTAACCTGTATTGACATCATCATCACCTAGAGTCCATAGTTTACATTAAGGATCACTCTTGGTGTTATAACCTTGGGTTTTGTCAAGTGCATGATGATATACATTTACTATTCTGGTATCATACAAATTATTTTCAGTGCCTCCAAATCCTTTGTATTTAGCCTATTCATCCCTCTATCTCCCTATGCCTGGCAACCACTGGTTTTGTTACTGTCCCTATTGTTTTGCCTCTTCAAGAATGTTTTACAGATGAAATCATATGCTAGGTGGTGTTTTCAGATAGGCCTCTTTTGCATTGTAATATGCATGTAGGTTTCTCCATGTCTTTTCATGACTCAACTGTTCATTTCTTTTTAGCGCTGAATAATACTCTATTGTCTGGTTGGACCACAGTTTGTTTATCCATTCACTACTGAGGGGCATCCTATAGCTTTCATGTTTTGGCAGTTAGGAATAATGCTGCTATACACATCTATATGCAGATTTTTGTATAGATATAAGTTTTCAGCTCCTTTGAGTAAATACCAAGGACCATGATAGCTGGATTTGTATGGTAAGAGTATGGTTAGTTTTGTAAGAACCTGCCAAACTGTCTTCCAAACTGGCTGTCCCGTGTTGCATTTCTACCAGCAATGAATAAGAGTTCCTGTTGCTCTACATCATAATCAGCATTTGGTGATGTCAGTATTTTGGATATTGGGCATTCTAATGGGCTGCCTGTTTTTTGTAATTATATATTTTTGGAGCACAACCATGCCCAGTTTTTTATATAGTATCTATGGCTGGTTTTGCAGTAAAGTGGCAGAGTAGAGTAATTGTGACAGAGACCTGTGACCTAGACTAAAATATTTACTGTCTGCTCTTTTATAAAGTATTTGTTGACCTGTGTACCACAGAACTGCTGTTACCATATCGGTTCTAGGGATGGCTGTTTTATATCCGGCTGACATTCAGAAAATATTTCCCTGTTTTCTATGACCCTGATAAAACTCTTATAGTATCTTAGTTGTTGTGGATTACACAAATTCTTGAACAGACTGCTGAGGCTTAATATTATTTTTAAAAATCATGCCTTATGGATGCTTGGGTGACTCAGTCATTTAAGCATACGATTCTTGATTTTGGGTCAGGTCATGATCTCAGGGTCATGAGATGGAGCCCTGTGTTCTTGGGTTCCATTCTCAGTGGGGAGTCTGCTGGAAATTCTCATTCTCTCTCTCCCCCCCTTCTGTGTGTGTGTGTGTGTGTGTGTGTGTGTGTCTGCTCTTTCTCTCTCTCCAATAAATCTTTTTTAAAAAATCATGTCTTTGGGGATCTCTGGGTGGCTCAGAGGTTTGGTGCCTGCCTTTGGCCCAGGGCACGATCCTGGAGTCCCAGGATTGAGTCCCGCGTTGGGCTCCCAGCATGGAGCCTGCTTCTCCCTCCTCCTGTGTCTCTGCCTCTCTCTCTCTCTCTCTCTCTCTCTATCATAAATAAATAAATAAATAAATAAATCTTAAAAAAAATAAAAAATCATGTTTTTAAAAAAATTTCTAGGCACATATCTTTTTCTCTTAGAAGTCATTTTTTAATCAAATAAAGTTATTTCCTTAAATACATGAACTCAATTAAGGTTTATTTTTAATATATATGTTGGAAGTATAATATTTTCTTTTTGCATTCTCTTTGGCTCTCCTCTCTTTTTCTAACAAGCAGTTATGTCTTTCCCCCCACCTCCCTCAAACCCAGTTTCAGTGATTCACCCTCCTATGTAGCGATTTAAAATAGTGCCAAGGAAAGATGCTTGTCCCTGTTGAATCTGTCAAGCTGTTAACTAGTTTCTTCTCAGGTGTCTGCTGAAGATGAAGCAGGTTTTCAACAAATGTGTTTCAGGGACTCTCTGGCTAGTTTTTCATCATTATTTTCAGCTGCAACAGGGTTCTAAGAGAATCCTTTGTACTCTAAATATTATTTTACCAAATTGCCATCTTCACACATGTAGTAACTTCACATTTATTTGGCATAGGCAACAGGGCCTACAGAATAATTTGTGATCTAAATGCAGCTTGTAATAGCAGACTTGCTGCTGGTGCTTAGAAATTAATTCAGAAATCACTGCCTGTAGCATAATGATTTACCATTGTTTTTGAACCATGTTATGGAACCTACAAGTATTAATTAAGAATTATGGCATACGGCCAAATAGAATCTGGTGAAGTTTTATGTTATAGCAAAACAACCTGTTATCAAAGTATTTTGAAAATAATAAACATTTTCATGTTTCCAGATCAAGTTGTGAAAGATACTGTTTAATGTACCCTGAGGGCTTGAATCATGCCAACACCACATTTAGTCTATAATTTGTATAGTCTAATAGATGAATATGTCCCCTTTTATGAATTTTTAAAGCTTAATAAGAATAATTCACCAAGTTAGATGCAATTGAATGGATTTAAAATTGAAGTGAGACTTAAAGAGAAGGATTTTATAAATCAGGTCAACAGTGGTGATTTTTAAAAGTTGGACTGAGTTGAAAAAAAAACTGGTAAACAATTGAAAGTAGACCAGAGTGAAGAAGTGAAGATTCATGGGATGTTTAAAAAATATGGTCTATTTCAGATAGAGTGCATCCCTGAAGGCTTAGCTCAAAATAACCTTCTCCCCAAGCAGCTACCAGAAAATCCCTACTGGAAGTGATGATGCTAATGAGAATGGTCATTAACATCTTACAGCATTTTACAGCACTCTAGTCTATAACGTCTTTTCTCAAAATGAAGCTTACTTGATTTTCTGTCTAGAAGGTATCATTATTTCCCAAACTCCTTTATTTATAATTGCCTGTTGGTGCCGCATTCTTCTATCAATCCTTCTTTATCAGGGATGTATGTCCAAGATTTTAATTCAGGAAATAGGTCTGGGATTAATCCCCATCTCCTTTTCTAATCTTCCTGATTCCCTGATTCTAACAAGTACCACCACGATCAACATGTATGAAACATTTTGTATGCTGTTTTGCCTATATTTATGTTCAAGTTACATTTCCCCAACTGAGGCATCAATTATTAAATGAATTATGAGGCTAATCAAAACAAAACATATCCATAGAATAGGAACCCTAGAAATTAAACCTCCATTAAGGTTCTATAAAAAGCTCCCATTTGTCCAGAGTTTAATTCAGTTTAGTTAATTTGACAACTCTTAAGAGTGTTATGTGTTAAGTGTTGCAGAGACTTCCAAGCAAAGTAAAACATGGCCCTTGTCCTCAAAGAGCTGGCAATGTGAGACGTGAGATAAAACAAAGAATATTGTCACAAAAGGAAATTCTCAGGTTAACTGAGAATTATTACAGTTACCCTAAAGAGGCTATCGATGGCCAAAGAAATAAGAAAGCAGTATAAGATACTTGATACCCAAAGCCAACTGTATGATTTGCAATATTCTTTTCATGCCTATGAAAGAAGTAGGATTTCTCTCTCTCTTCTAATATGTTAGAAGCCAGGACAATCTATCTTTTGTGGGAGAGGACCAGACATACTAAATAGGAGGAAATAAAATGGCATCCAGGGAAAAGTACAGATTGCAGATGAAGGCAAATGTAAGTAACCAGTTCATGATAAAAAATGGGAGAAATTTGGGGATTAATTCTATATGACAGAATTATATATGCCTTGCCTAGTTTTCTGTGTGCTCCCAGGAGATGTTCACAAACAGTATTCTAGGTGCATATAAAGGGATTGTGACAGGTGGATAACTTGAAAATAGCTACAAAAATATTGGGGGATATTATGGTTATTTGAATACTTAATAAATAGTTATTTTCTTCTAGGTAGAGAAAGGAATTCCTAAAGTGAAAACTGTGCTTCCCTGTCAAAAATTTCTCCCATTTTTTCTTTTAGTAATTAATTCAGGAAGAGTATATACTGCACAGCTATGCATCACGCTTGATCTCTAAGCACTACACGATGATACTGTCTACTTTACCATCAAACAAAAGCTTGTCATGCGGGATTTTTTTTTTTCCTAGTGAAGAAATCTCTGTCAGCTTTGCTAAAACATAGATTTACTGTCTGGCATTGTTCTTTCAGGCTTTCACTTTATGAGGCTACATATGTTCTCGATCCTAACAGGAGCCCATTTTTGCTGCTATCTTTCTGGATAAGTGGCTTCCTTTCTTTCACTGATGGCCTGAGGTGCATTGGATTAAAGATTGTACTAAATTAGACTTGTATTCTTTTGAGGCAAATACAGTTTATAAAGAAAGGTGGAAACCTACCTTGATGAAGAATGTCCAGGCATTATGGCATTATGCTTTTGAAAGTGCTTAGCCTTTCCACTATGGGTAATGGAGATCGGGATTCATCCTTTCAGTTAATAATTAGTGAATATTTGTTATAGACCAGGTAATATTTTAGATGTCCGCTGTACAGCGGTGAACAAGCCAGGCCAGGATTGTAAGCTCAACAAGTTTATTAAACGAGCAAGTACATGAGCAAGATAACGATTATTACTAAAAGAAAACAAAACAAATTACAAATTGATGGGATAAAAAATAATGTAGGTCAGAGTCAGGTGGTAATTTAGGTGTACTGATTAGGGAAAGCCTCTTTGATGACAGGACATTTAAAAACTGAATGACAGAGACAGTGACATATGACAGTCTGGGGCTCTGGAATGTTCAGCACAGGAAACCAAACTAGCACAGCGGCTGGATAGAAGGAACAAGGCTATATGTGTGAAGAAGCTTGTTGGGTATTTCCTAATGTTGATCCAGTAGAGATGTCCAAGTAAGCCATCTTCAACAAAGGTTCCTGTTAACAAGTCTTATTATTTGACAGTCTTACTGACTTCCCTCTAAAAGATGACCTTTAACTCTGAAAATAAAGACAATTTCTCTTTCTTTTCAAAGCCAAATAAGTAGTTAATATCGTTCTTATGTTTATTCTATTTTTATTTGCTAGGAGGAAAAAAAAAATTCAGTGACAAGTGAGGGTGCTGCTTAGAAAATCTTCTAAAGCTCTAATCTGCATAATAGCCCAGAGAAGGAATAAAGACCATTGCTAATTTGGCACTTTTTAGGGGTTTTCCTGAAAATAGAGAATCCTAATGGTAGTAGTTGTATTTATAACTTTTCTTTTGCACTCTTTGGCAGTTAGGTGAGGAACAGGAACAAACACAAACCTGCCATATTACTCTTACCCTTGCAGTTTGTTTATAAATAAACAGAACATTAACATTTCTTTATAAATAAACAGAATAATCATGATCTTTCGCTTGTTCAGGTGGGGCTTCTTTTTCCCTGGTTCAAAGTAGTGAGATTTATCCTGGATATGATAAACCTACATTTTCCTTTTATATTTGTAGACTTTGATAAACCTTACTTTTTTTTTTTTTTTTTTTTTTACCTCTTTTCAGCAAGTTTTGGAAGATTTTAGGCCACTAGTATCACTTAAAGTTAACTAACGGTTGTTATATGGAAGCATTAAAGATTAGATGGCTTTGTTATTATTTGTCATCCAACCTACTATTGTAGTGGAACAAGATAGTAGCATTTGGGGAAACTGGAACCACTGGCTTTTTGACACATTTCCTGTACAAGGGCTTGTAGTTCAGAATGAATTTCATTTCTAATAACTGCTTTTGATTATTTATAGGTTGGTTGGGCTTCCCATTCACAACCCAGCAGAATAACTCCTCTGGTGGGGGTGGGGGTAGCTGCAGTTTTGAAACTTTGTGGCACAATTCATCCATGTGATTTAAATTTTCAAAATTATTCATTTCTATTTCTACTACTGGAAATGTTTTACTTTAATTCAAAATGTTCAGTCCCCTGCATGGCTCATATATATAGACTTGCTAATCCATATACTTAGTTCTTTGAGTTACTAACTTGTATTGTATTAGTTAGTTATTAATGGCTTTGAGTTATGACTTGTATATTCTTCATGACTAGATTAGTGGTCACCAAGAAAACTAGCTACTAAATGTGATTGGTTTAGTATAACTCAAATAGCATGTCATAATGACAGTAAGTCAGCGTATCATTTTGAGATACAGATAGCATGTTGAAAAGAAATTTTCCCATCAAGTCATAGAAGCTAAGAAATCAATGCTTTCTTATGAAGAAATATTTGGAAAAAGAAATGAAGCCACAGAGATCCACCCTGGTGTTATTTAAGTAAAATGAATGTCCTCTCATATAGAAGAATGTCCCCTTATATATTTTCAGTCTCGTTGAAGAGGTAAATGAGAAACGGTGTTTCACTGTCAAGATGTATCTTGCACATTTGATGGAAAATTACTGAAGAGAAGCAGTCACATTTCAGAGTCTCAAACCTGTTAGAAAGTAAGAGCAGTTTCTCTCCATGGAATTGTTATTGTGAAAAAATAGGCTAGCTTATAACACTGTGGTGCTTGATTTCAAGTCCAAGTTTATATCAGCCCTTCAACAAGGTGTGGAACTGTAATAGGATGTGGTGGTTTGATATAAGGTAGTTTATAAGTCTGATCCTTAAAAGCCCATGACATTATACTGAGAATTCTCTGTTCTGATTTTTCTCAAGTAAGAAATGTATGGGGGTCATTGTTAGACATTCTGAGTGGGTTATAGGAAATAAATATGAAATAATTACTACTGTATGGAAACATTCCCCGATTGTGCTGTGGTATATCTCTGGCATGTTTGAATTGTTGGCAAAAGAAAAAAAAAAACTATCATAGATATATTGATGCCCACAATAACTTTGGGACAGTATAGGCCATACTTAATTATCTTGGAGTAGATTTGTTCTATTCATATTGTTTTCAGAAAAGAGATAAAAATAAGACCAATTATAATAAGAAGACCCAAGTCTCCTGGGAATTTTTCTTCAGTGGGTAACATTTCAGGGAAATCCCAATTTATCTGATTTAATGTCTGTGAGAAAGTAATTCCCAGAATACAAATAGTTCTAATACAGATTTTTCATTGCTTTATAAAATCCTGTGTTTCAGCATCTTTAATTACTGCCTTGCTGACGTGTGAATGAAAATCTATAGTGATCAGATCACAGCATATGGCCTAGGCAGGCCTACGTTGGCAGACCCCAGTCCTTACTGTATCACATTCTAATTCTTATACACCTATTTTCATACATCACATTGGATTTTTCTTTGATGTAAAATTTTAGATAATTTTATTTTAAAAGAATAAATTATTTCTTTTGCTCTTGAGATTTATTTTTTTTTGTATTTGCATATGAGCTGAGTAGCAATTGGCATACATTTCTGTGGACATTATATGAACATTTATTCTTATTTTTGGAGCTAATGATAAATTTGGGGTGGGAGCCTTGGAAAGCTCATAGATCCTAGGTTTTGTGTTTGCAATACCTAATGCAAGAAATGCTCCTGGCTGTGCAAAGCTGGTCCAAACTACTACAGTTCTCTATAGAAATCTAAGACACTCACTGCATAGCTAATTTTATGGTTCTTATGGCAAAGTTGGTAAGTATTTGGTTCCACTTTTGTAAGGAGTAATGGTAAAATGCTTCAGTTTCTTGAGACAAAATACTGTCTTTTTAAGGATAGTGTAACTGTCAGAATCAGTAAATCTGAGGTGAAACTGCTACTTAATATAGAATAAGTATTACTTGAATACCAGTTTTTCAGTCTAACAGATAAAATGATTATTGATTAATCACACATATACACATACGTATGTGTTTGTAACTTTTAAGATGACTGTATTGTATGTCTTTATAAAAAGGAGACAGAAGCCTTCCCACCCCCACCTACACTGTAGACACTGCAGATTAAAAAAAAAAAAAAGGTTGAACCTTGTGGATCGAAGATGAGGCAGGAGATATAAAACGGATTAAAGTTAAAATGAAGATAAATTCCTGAAAGCAAACAAAGGCATGAGAAAATGCAAAAAGCTTTCAAGGTTAAATAGAGTGATAATCTCAAAAGCCAAATGAATTTAAAGTTCTACTCGGTTTTATCACAACCTTTCACAAATAAGACCTTAAGGAGATACATGGGTAAATATGATGAGCTGCTGTACTAGTTCACCACAGGAATACCATATCTATCATCTGATTCTCTCTTATAGTTGTCACCCTATGTAGAAAAAGGTCTCAGTTTGAGACCGTTTTAATGAATTACTGATATTTGGGTCATCTCAGTACAATGCGTATTTTGTTTTCAATTCAAATCATTGGCTCCATCACATGCAGGCACCACTTCTTAATTGGAGAAAGAATATTTAAGTTGTCTGAAGATGGTTAACCCCAGGATAGAGTTCTGTGCTAATGGGCCAAATTTTGTGTCTAATATCTCCATGGAGCAGCTAGTTTTACTGTGGCATTGGCTAAGGATTTCTTTCTCTTCCCATTAATCTTTTCCTGTATACTTGCTGAGGGCTTTTGACCTGGTCACTCAGGGACTTGCCAGCCAGCAGTTGACCAGTATGTGTCCTTTGTTTTGTATTCAGGATGGTCTGCTGGGTCATCGGGTCAGTGCCCAACTGTATTAGAAATAATAGCTGTAAGTAAAATCATGGTGAGGCTTTAAAAGTACATAAAATGGGTAAAAAGCCATTTGCTCACATGTAATGTTTAAGAAATACTTGGTAGAAGTGTTGTGTGAAAAATGACAGGTGCATATACTACAACTAACCCTGGCTACTGACTAATATTTTACAGTAATGCTGAGTATTTCTAGTTTCCAATAATGCTAAATTTGATTTTTAAAATACTAGGATAATTGGAAAGGGGACTACAGTATAGTTCAGAACATCTTCATTTGACTGTTAACATTTCTTTATAGCGCTTCCTGTAATTTCGCAAAGAGTGTATTGTGCTTTAAGTTTTTGACTGTTTTCTCCATGTTGTCAATTTATAGCTTAAGAATATTGTGGATGAGAAAAAAATATCGTATCCAAAATTAGAATTTGTGCAAGCAAGGATGAATAATGTATTCATTCCAGAGTTGAGAAGCGAACCTTTATTTCCCAGCGGAATGTGGAGTTACTAACATGGAGAATGAAAGAATGATAGTTCAGGTTCAAGACAGCAGAAATTCAAGGAAGACAGGCTGAGAAACGAATAAACCTTTGAAAGTAGAACGCTGAAGTGAAAAAGTAAATCTGGAGGAAGTATACTAAGTAGATATGCGACCCACCATTATCTTTTTGACATTGGGACTGAGCCAGAAGGTTGTGAGGCACGGGGAGCTGCTAGCTTGTGGTGGAGCCAGGTGGGAAGCAGAGTTTCCAGGCAAGTGGACCAGTCTTGCTCTGAGAAAAACACAGTGGGGACTCAGTGTGGTTGGAGAGAGGTGAGGAAAAGCTCAGATAAGACTGTCGATGACAACAGTGATACTGGATTCTGGATCAATTAGAAGTGGCAAGGTTTGGGCTTATGAAATTCTGGATAATTTACAATAGCGTTTTTCAGAATGCTTCTTTGGCTGCCTGGAGGTACTTGAGATGAGTTTGGAAGGTACATGGGCACAACATTAAAAATCACTGAGCCACATAGAAATTCACTTTCTTTGCAATTTTTTTTTTCTAATTAGAATAAGGAGAAAAAACCAAAAAGCTTCAGTGTGGTACTAGTGTGTCCTTAAGAGCTCACTAACATTTGTTGATCTCCATATTTGATAACTGGAAAGCAGATCTTGGCAAACCACTGCATCTTGCTAGAGGTTTATGGTATTTTTTAATGACACATGCTGATTTTTCATTTACAATAGAAGTAGACAGTTTTTTAAAGTAAATTTATTTAACTAAAAATAATGATTCCATTTAAACTAAAATGTATGAAGTGTATGAGTCTAGGTGTTATAAGGATAATACATTAGCCATAACAGCAGTAGGCAAATGAAGACAGCTTGGCCAACATTGATGTAGGAAAATAGTTCTGGTCTTCTTTTATTTATAAGAGAGTCTGAAGATATTTGGCCAAGGAGTATGCTAAAGCTTTCCTGTGTACCTCCACCTTCTTAGTAGTCAGAACGCTACTTACGGGGAAGAGATAAAAAACTTTTTGTACCAGAACACTAGGAGAAGCAATCAGATACTAAAGTGGAAGCTTGGATAGGTCCCCCTCTACAATAAAAAGGTGATTTAATACTGTTTTCAGCCCCAGACACTCATACTTTATGTTTATACAAGTTGGCTTGCAACAGTAATGTTTTTGGTAAGAAAACAGAGTAAACATTGGATCTTCTATTAACTTTTAAAAGCAAATGCAGTTTATTATACAGGTTAGGTATAAAATAAAAATAAAACTTATTTGGTAATAATTAGTTGAAGAAAAATATAGCCAAAATTTGGGCCTTAAACAAAAATCGCAGGTATATTCCCTCATCTTCAGTAAATCATAACCTAAGCATTTCTCAAGAAATATTCCATTGAGGGTGCAGTGATTCTTGAATGGGTTGGGCTGGTATCTAGGAATCTAAAATGGCATGTATTTGGCAGGAGTTAGTTACCTTAACTCTGACTCTCATTTGCAATTTTCTTACCCAACCAGGGTCATCTAAGAAATTAACACTCACAAGTTATATGACTTTTCAGCAAGAAACTAACTCATAAATTTAGAGGTTGCCACTTAAGTGGACAGTGAATGTAAGTGGATTATTTTATGGAGGCTTTGAGGCCTCTAATAACTATCTGTAAAGATTCTTTGATATATTAAGAGAGCTTTTGCACAGCTGATTTATTTACTGCATGCTCTTTACCCTCCACACCACGGGCATTAAAAAAAAAAAAATGCCTTGAGTGCTAACTAAATCTAGAAGTGGCTGAGTTGAGTATGGCATAGGAAAAAAAGCTGAGTTGAATGATAAGCATTTAAGAATATTAAAAAGAAATACTTCTCTATCCATTGGGCTCTGTTAGTAACCAATTGGTTCAAAGCAGATCTCAACAGGTTATAAGGTAGTATTGGCCCTTTTTATGTCTACCCTTAGCCCAGAAATAGCTTTCTGTTCTGTGCACTTTGCTTTTCTTTTTTCCCTAAACACTTTTTGTTCTGTGTCACAGTTAGTGGTGGATGCATCGGTCTTTTTTGATAGGTTTTTAAGCTCTGTATCTTATATATCTTATTCAGCTCCCAAGACACCGTCTTACTGATAGTAGCCTTTCAATCACTGCTTTCTGAATTAAATCTTGAGAACTGTTTAGCCTGCATCTGGAAATAAGCAGACTGCCTAGTGCCTCAGATGCCATTCTAGTTTTACCACTTGCTACCTGAGTGGCCTTAGAAAAGGTACTCAGTCTCTTTAAGGCTTAGTTTCTCTACCTGCAAAATGGGGCAATAATAGTACCTGTCTTAGAGTTGCTGTGAAGATTGAATAAAATAATTTATGTCAAGAAATAGAACAATGCCTAGAGCCATATATAGGAAGGCAGTCAACATATTTGAAATATTTAATTTTGGTGATGATATCCCAGTATGTTTTTTTTTAGAGACTACTTAAAAGAATTATAGATTACAGAAGTTGAAAAAAAAAAACTGTTGAAATCCTAGGGTCTAGATTTTTGTCTTGTTTCTATTGGTATTTATATAACGTTAGCCTGACCAAGATTTCATAAGCTCAAATCCTCATTCCAAATGGAGGTGTTCAGACTTGATGTCTCTAAAACTCCCTCCATTTAAAAAGTTTTATGGCTGTTATTGTGTTTATTCTCAATAGAAGGGCATTTTAAAAAATAGAAGCTAATATATTAACCTTTAGGATACTGCATAATTTGTGTATGATAGATTAGACTTGATTAAAAGTTGAAAAATATGGGGCAACCGGGGTGGCCCAGCGGTTTAGCGCCACCTTCAGCACAGGGCGTGATCCTGGAGACCCGGGATCGAGTCCCACATCGGGCTCCCTGCATGGAGCCTGCTTCTCCTTCTGCCTGGGTCTCTGCCTCTCTCTCAGTCTCTGTGTCTCTTATGAATAAATAAATAAAATCTTTAAAAAAAGTTGAAAAACATCAAGGTCTTATTGAGACCACAACAATTAAATAATTTTTTAATCTGTATAAACCTCATTTAAATAAGTGAAAGTAAGATGTGTGTTTAACATTTTTATCTGCTTAGCAAAAGTTGAAGTTGAAGCTAAGTTCACCTGAAGTTATCAGGTGAAGTGATTAAACCAGCTATTGGTAGAATTGAATATAATGCTGCACAAACTTAATGAATGTGTCCTTTTCCCAGATGCAGTTTACTAATGCTTTGGTGACTTCTTTGGATCCATTATACTTCTGTTTGGATGGTTGCTGAATGGTTGAGCTGTACTTCTGGAGTTCTCTCCTTGACTCAGGTTCCAAAGCAAATTGACATTTAAATCTTGATGACTGGAAAGTGGAAAAGACCCATTCCATCAGGCTGTCCTTGAAACCCTGGATTCAAAGAGATTACCCTGGATCTTTCGTGGTTCTGAGTCACAACACATGACTGATTGAATCTTCTTTTTACTCTAAATATCCAGCAACTATAACCCTCTTCTTTCCACTCTGCTGAGTTTTGAAGTGATAACATTTAGTGCTATCTCTCATTCCTTGGGCCCCATTCACTCTCCAAACCATTGCAATCCGATTTCTTCCTTGCCACTTCATTGAAACTGCTTTGGCAAAAGATAACACCTTCAAAATTGTTAACTCCAACAGATATTTTTATCCTTTTTTTTTTCTTTTACTGTACTGCTTTAGACAATATTGCTACATTCTCCTTCTCTAAACTCTTGAAACAAATATATTTTCTTTGCTGTGTGTATTCATAACTTGTTTTCCTTTCTTAGTGACTGCTCCTTCTTATTTGAGACTTTTGATTATCTTTTGAACTTTAATTTTATCCTTTCTCACATACTCCAACTCAAAAGATCCTGTGAAGTCTACTTTCAAAAAGTACATGAATCCTTGTAACCACTCTAAGGTACCATCATTCTCTTGTGAATTAATGATATGGCCTTCTAAAAAAAAAAAAACACACAACAACAAAAGCCTGTTTTTGCTTTTGCCCCATACAGTCGATTCATATCACTTTGCCAATCTAAACTTCTACTGGCTCACAATATCGTTCAGAGTAAAACCCACATAATGAAGTCTGTATAATGTTCATGAAGGCTCTACTTCATCTGGCTTCTTATACTCTCTCTAGCATCACTTCCTTCTGCTTTCTCCATTTGTAATATTTTTCATCCATACTGACCCCATGTTGTTTCCCAGTCCAAGCACACTCATAACTCAAGACCTTTGCATTTGCTGTTTCTTTTTCATAGAAAGCTCTATTCCTAGATATTCATATGACTCACTTTCTCACTTACTTTAGATCTTTGCTCAAAAAGTCACCCTAAAAGTGAAACATTGCCTAACCACACCATATAAAATAGCAATGCTCTTCCTCCTCCTGAACTTATTTGATTTCTCTCAACTGCTTATCTTCATCTTGTTACACGATGGGTGGCTGCTAGATATTTAGTCTTGACTTTTCTCCTAAGCTTCCTGAAAAGCATTTCTACTTAATTGTCCTACAGACGTGTTGAACACACATGTTCATCTGACCTGATCAAAAACTTCAGCATCGTGCTTCTATATGATTATTCATACTCTTTTTCCATCTGTAACACTCTTTTTCATTTGCTAATTCCTACTCATGCTGCAAGATCAGATTTCATATCTTGTGGCTTTTTATCAGTATGATTTCCACCCTTAGAATGGTTAATTGTTCCTCCTCTCTCTATAAAGCCTTGAGCTTATCTTTAACTACTGTATGTACTGCCTTATAACAATTTGATTTCTTGTTAAAAAATATTTTATTTTTGCGAGAGAGAGAGAGAGAGAGAGAGAGAGAGAGAGAAAGAGGAAGAGACTGAGTGAGCACCTAAGCAGGGGGAGGGGCAGAGGGAGAAGCAGATTCCTTGCTGAGCAGGGAACCTGATGTGGGACTCTACCCCAGGGCCCTGGGGTCATGACCTGAGCTTAAGGCAGATGCTTAACCAACTGAGCCACCCAGGCACCTGCAATTTGATTTTTTTTTAAATTATCTCTCTCCCCTAATAAACTATAATTTCCTTAAGGGTAGGGATTGTACCCTACATATCTTTCTGTTCCTAGCACCTTAGCATTGTCAGTATAGAAGGCACTCGAAGAGTGTTTGCTAAACTGATTAGAATGTTAAGGAAACTATTAGCCAAAAAGGGCAGAAAAGATTAATCTTTATGCAACTCCAAAAATTTGAAGGCGTGGGGCTGGAAGTAGGGCATAGGGGCATAATAGGATCGGCATGAAATTATTGCCTTTGGTGACAGATGCACTTGAAGAGAGGAAAGATAATAGAGGTAAAACAACAGAGCCTCTGTCTCTTAACAGTGTCACAGCACTGTGTCAGGTGGCTGGCCCAGCTTTAGTAGTCCTGTTGGGTGGCGGTAGAAGGATAAATTACACATCAGTGAATTATTAGATCTGGAAGCCTCTTGCAAACAGAAGGAAAATAGAGAACAACACTACGTTTCAGGGAAATGCCATGAGTGAACAATATAAATAACAAACTTTTAGTATTTTTTAAATGTATAGATAATTGGATAATTGATTTCCTTTGATGCATGGCTGTTTTCTTATCCTTTTCTGCCTAATGGTAAATAAATAGATGCTGAATTGAGGCTTAGAGTAGATAATTCCGTGGTTGATGTTTCCATACCTAGTAATTACAGAGTTAGAATAGAAATCTACTTCTGACTCCAAATATTTGATTTTTGTTTAATCTCTTCTTCAGAAAGAAATGTTTCCGAAGACATGTATTCAAGTGCTGGCTTCCTTCTTTAATCAGTCACTTAATTTACTGGATTCAGTTTCCTGGTTTTTGAAATAAGTGTAATAATATTTGTACTGTTTAGCTCCCAGCCTTGTTGTGAGGCTCCAATGAAAACTACAAAAATGCTACATGGAGGTATTGTTTTTAAGATTACTATAAAAATATAGACTATCTTATTGATGTATATTGTCAGCTTCATTTAAAATTATATTATTTGATGTTTGGTATATTAAAATGACAAACAATATTTACTTTAATTAGGCTAATACTATTTTGTTATGATTACTTAAAGAACAACCAATATGCTTGATAAATTAATTATGAATATATTGAAGCCTTTCTCTGAGACAGTGTCCTCAGTGTCCACACTCAAAAGCCAATTATGATGGGCACGTACGTATTCTTTTGTTTCTGCTAGTGGCTTATGCTTCCTGAATGGATTCCAAGAAGGAATCATGTTATATTGATTTCCTCTTGTAGCAGGTTGTTGTATAGCCAGCTTGGAATGTATACACGATTGTAGGAGTTCATAATATTTGTTAGAGGAAGCAGATTTATCTTTATAATAAGCACTTTGCAGAACATTTTTTCAGGAAAAATACTCTAAGTTTTTACTAGTATGTTAAGTATGTATCATATAGTTATTCATTTACTCATTCAACAAATATATACTGAGTACCTATTAATTGCTAATGTTTTAGGCATTTGGAAATATTAGTGAACAAAGTAGAGTTTCCAGCTTCTTGTTTCAGTTGGGGGGATACATATTAAACAATAATTAGAATAAATGAGTATATTACATAGTATGCTAGATGAAAATTAATATGGGGAAAAAAGGAAAGCATGGTAACAGAGACCCAGAGGCTGAACTTATCACTCATTCAGCTAAATAGTATTTATTAAGTACAACTGCAAAGAAGGTAATGTCTAATTGATACTGCACTGGTAGTACTTAGAGAAATCCAAAATCTAGCTTGAAAAAAGTCAGCAAAGGTAGTGATGATATGAGGAAATGAGGCTAGCTAATAGATTGCTAGCGGGTGTGTAAATTATTCCAACTTGTAAGTAACATAATCTGACATTATCTATTACATTTATAATGAACAATAATTTACCAACTTCTGTGAATCCATCCTACAAAAGGGAAACTGTTAGTATATAAGGATGTTTGAGAATGTTTATTGCAACATTGTCTGCTGTTGCAAAAGAGGGAAAGGAGATGACTGGGTAGGAACCAATGCACAACTAAAGCAGAAGGAAGATGAGCAAACATCTGAATCTTACCAAACATTTAATGATAACCAAATCCATGAAATTTCATGGATAATACCAGAGAAAACAGAATTAAAGAACAAATAGGCTTTTAAGGAAGTATAATTGATATCCTTAAAGAGATAAAAGAACCTAATGCAACCACCACACAATGACAGGCTTAAAAAAATTAACCAATTAACGATCATCAAAATACGAAGCTCAGTAAATGGGCTGAACAGTATTCATTGTTCATTCATTCATTCATTATTCAATCAGAAATGAAGATTTAATTAAGGATTAAGAAGACGGAACAAAGGGATTTACCTAGAATTCACAAAAGAAAAAAAAATGAAAAGTATGAAAGAAATAATTCATTTAGATTAAAAAATTGCTGTATTAATTTAAAAGATTTCCAGGAGGCTCTTTTGGATTATTGTGGAGTGAGGCACCATGAGCAGCAAAGTCTCCCATGAATAAAAAATTAGTCAAGAAATTGGCCAAGAAGTATGATGCCTCTTTGGCCTCAGAATCTCTGACCAAGCAGATCCCAGGAATCCTGGGCCCACGCCTGAATGAGGCTGGCAGATTCCCTTCCTTGCTGACCTACAATGAAAACATGGTGGCCAACATGGATGAAGTGAAGTCCATGATCAGATTCCAGACGAAGAAGGTGCTGTGTCTGGCAGTGGCTGTTGACCACATGTAGGTGATGGATGATGAGCTTGTGTACAACATCCACTTAGCTGTCAGTTTTCTGGAATCTTTGCAAAAGAATTGTCAGAACGAAAAAAAAAAAAAAAAAAGAATTGTCAGAACGTCCAGGATTTGTACATCAAGAGCACCATGGACAAGCTCCAGTGCCTGTACCAAGGCACAGCTTAATGAAGTCTACTGCTAGCATTGGAAATGATAATTATAAATAAATAAAAAATTTCCAGGAGGAAAAAAAGATTCTCTGACGGCACCTGTACCTGTACACTTGTATTCTCAAACATTGGCTATTTTTTTTTAAACTTTATTTATTCATAGAGACACACAGAGAGAGGCAGAGATACAGACAGAGGGAGAAGCAGGCTCCATGCAGAGAGCCTGACGTGAGACTTGATCCAGGGTCTCTAGGATCACGCCCTGGGCTGCAGGTGGCGCTAAACCGCTGCGCCACCAGGGCTACCCCACATTGGTTATTTTTAATTTAAACATTATTATTATTATTATTATTTGCAAATCCGGTAGGTTAAAAAATTATGAATGGCATTGAGGTTGAGCATTTTTTTTCTATATGGAGTAGATATATGTGTGTATATATATATATATTTTTTCCTATCTATTATCTATTCATGACTTTGACTTTTTATATTAAATTATTACTTTTTAAATATATAAACCTTTGTAGATAAGGGCTAATAATATTTTGCCCATTATATAAGCTAGTAATACATAATCTTAGTCTGTCATTTAAAAAATTATGATATACTTCGTCTTTGAGATTTTTCCCATTTATTCAAATGCCAATATTTTCTTTTCTGTTTTCTGAATATTATGAGTATCTTATAAAGTATTCCCTTTATTATTATTATTATTATTATTTAAAGTATTCCCTTAACCTATATTTTATTTAACTCCCTTATAGTTTAATTTTTCAATTTTAGATCTTAAGCCAATTTGAAATGTATCTTTAATTACCATAAGAATTGGGTAGTTATCTTGTTAAGTCTGTGTGTATGAGTTAAAAAATTGGAGTTCTCATCTCTTATTTCCCTCCTAGTACCATACTGTTTTAGTTACCACAGCTTTATATTTATAACTGAGAGAAAGTGATCCAATTTTATTCCTTTTTTCCAAACTGATCTTTGCTATTCTTTATTTACTTTCTAGAAAAACTTATGAATCTATTTGTCAGGTTTCTGTATGAATTATGACCTTCAGTTTTAAAATAAAACAAATATGTTAAACTGGAAAAAATACATGTAGCTTAATGAATGAATGTAATGTGAACACCATTGTAGCCAGTACCTGAGTAGGAAGTAGAATTTTGCCTGCCATCCTAGAATCCATCCATGTACCCTATCCAAATCCCACTTGCCCCAATAGAAACCACTACCTTGATTTTTATACTTATCACTCTCTAGAGTTTCTTTATTAATTCAATTTTTCAAATTAAAAGAAAAGAGAGTGATAAGTATAAAAAGGAAGACAGTATAGATGTTTAATTATTTCTTAAAATTTACCAATTTCCAAGATACAGAATTGATTTCCAGTCATCTTGCAGAGACCCATTGGCTTCTTTCCTTATCATTTTGAAATCATAGATTTAAATGTGTTGTGATATATTCCAGTTTCTGGGCATTATTATTTTTCTGAAGCATAAACTGTCTTATTTTTGGCCAGTGGGAATCTCTTCCCTTTGGCTCATGGGCCTTTTGACAGAATTCTGGTAGTTTTTGATTGCTTCCTTTCTCTGCTCTCTAATTTGACAAGAATTTCTGGCCTTGTGTATTTCCTATCTCAGTCTTAGAAAATCAAACTCTGGAAAATTCAGTGGAAAGTTGGATTTCAGGTTTAAAATCTGGGTTTTAGGGATGCCTATTTATGTTGGTCTAGTCATTGTTTCTAGCATTTTAATAAAATTATGTTTGTAGGCAGAGGTGAGAAGCATATAGAATTAATATATCTTTAAATATATACATATTCAAAAATAATATGTAAGTTTATATTAATATTTTCCAATATATTTAAGTACTGTGGGGTTTTTATGTAACCTCTTCTCAAGGATATAGGAGAAAATAGTTAGAATTATGCCATAATTTCTTATTTCCTTTATCCTGAACTATACATACAACAGCCTTAAAGTGATATTACTAATATGACCATTATCAGTCTTAGTACAGAACACAGTTATAAGTAATTTTTGTATATGCTATTCACATTCCTTACACCTTTCATTTTTTAGTCGTTGAACTATAAGGTCTGAGCATATAACAATTACATACTATATCCTTTTTCGTTTAACTTAATTCATTTAATTTTTATTCTAAATGTAATTATAAATGTAATATTCAGTCACCAGTGCTTATGTTGATATTTCTGTAGTCATTTGGTTGCTAGAATCCTTTCCCTAGTTGATTCCTTAGAAAGTGCTCATGACAACATTCCTGAATGCTCGAATGTTGATAATCATTTGTCTTATGCCCTTTATATTTGAAAATCAGTTTTGCTGGTTATGAAGTCCTTGAGACACCTGTTCTGTCACTGAGATTGTCAAATATATTCTATTTTTTTTTCTGGCATAAGGCATTGCTGTCAAAGTCCAATGATAATCTAATTTTATTTTTCTTTTTTCTTTTATTTATTTATGATAGTCACAGAGAGAGAAAGAGAGGCAGAGACATAGGCAGAGGGAGAAGCAGGCTCCAAGCATTGGGATTCGATCCCAGGTCTCCAGGATCGCGCCCTGGGCCAAAGGCAGGCGCTAAACCGCTGTGCCACCCAGGGATCCCTAATTTTATTTTTCTTAAAAGATAAATGTTTTTTTAAAAATGCCCAAAGATATTTTTTCCCTTTAGAGTTCAGTGATTTTTTGAGAGTATACCTTAGTGATAGTAGTTCCAAGTCTGTCAGGTACATGTGTCCTCCTTTAATATGCAGTTTTTTAAATCTTGAATTCAAGAAAGTTTTCTTGTATATTAGTTTTTTAGTATTTATTCTATCCATTTGCTTTCCTTTTTCTTTCTAGGTACTCCTATGATCTGTATCCAAGACAATATCTTCAGTATTTTATCTCTTCAATATTTGTCAAGTCTTTCTCAGCCATTTTTGTCTTTTCTTTTTCAAGACTTTCTAAGGTGTAATTTACATATAGTAAAATTCATCCATTTTAGTGTACTGTCCTTTGGATTTTAAGAGATTCAGTAAATGTAAAAAATGGTGTAAATGTGGTGTAAATGTCATCACAACCAAGATACAGAAACAGCTCTAGCATTCCTATCCCCTAGATTTCTCTGTTCTCCTCTATAGTTGAGAATTTCCCCACACCAATCTCTGGCAACCGCTTATATAATTTCTGTCTCTGTGGTTTGCATTTACAAGAATGTCATATAAATGGAATCATATAGTGTGTACCCTTTTGAGTCTGAGTTATTTCATTTAGTGAAATGCATTTAAGATGCATACATGCTGTATTCATCATTAATTGTTCTTTTGCTGCTGATTACTGAGTAATATTCTAGCATGTGAATGTACCACTGTTAGACTCTTCATTCCTCAGTTGGGAAACATTTGGGTTGTTTCTAATTTTAGGTAATTATGAATAAACCTATTATAATTTGTGTATGAGGTTTTTGTGTGAACTAAGTTTTTATTTCACTTGAGTAAATGCATAGGTGTGGGATTGCTGGTTAATATGATCAGTATTGAGAAAGGCTTCTGCATCTGGAAAGAATGAAACTGGTGTGAGGAGAGAGGAAGAGCTGAGAGGCCTAATGGTGTTAAGTTCTTGGTCTCAATTTTTCCTAATATCTGGATGCTTCTTTGCTTTCCCCATTGCTTGGTTGTTCAGCTATTCTTTAGATTTCATAAAATAAACTAATATTCTTTGGATAATTTATTTTTGTCCTACTAGGCAGTTCTAAATATATTTCTGACGTGTGCAATGATGTAAGACTTGTTTTATAGCAACCTTTTATTGATCATTTAGAGGGAACTAGCCCCTGTGCTCAATCTTTAACATGCATTTTGTAATTTGTGCACTGTGATTATCCAGCCCATTGTACATTAGTTGCAATGAAAATTTAACTCGTTATGAAGAAGAGAGAGGAGGAAAAATGAAAATAAGTAACCACGTGGCACTGATGTGTTTACTAAAGGGTTCTAAACATGCTTTCAAGAATTGCCAATGTATTTATTGTTTTGGAGAATTCACTTTTGATTACAAATGACTTTGTTGTTTAGTATGGGCACTTTAATGTTTAGAAGTCTACTCTGCCACACCCCCCCCAAAAGCCACATTGCTATGAATTCACACATAAATATGTAGATTACTTCTTTGGTGTATATATTAATAAATAAAATATTCATGAACTAGAGACTTAAAATGAAAGATTTAACATCATTATGGCCCAAACACTTTGCTATTCCCATTAGTTCTAACAACATCCAACTTTCTGGTTCCCTATGGAACAAATTTTTAAAATATAAATGATTAAATAGGCCCCTCAATATGACCATGATCTTTATTGAAGAATTTAAGGTATTTTGATTTTCCTTCTGTGTGGTCATGAACACTATCTTTTTTTGAATTACTTTATAAGGACACATATGCTAGTTGCTATTTGAGCAGTCCAGATGCTATGTGTTTCTGGAGTCAAGAAGAGGGTGAGGTCAGTTTCTGGGTTGGAGGCTCAGGGGAGGCTTTGTGGAGAAGGTGATATGAGAATAGGGCCTCATAAGTTTATTTGTGTTCAGAGACAACTGGCACCAAAAGAAATACCTGTATTTAATCTGTATATAATATACTAAACTGGTATTTAGGTAAAAGGTTCACCTTAAAAAATTAATTGAATTTCTTTTTCACATGATTTTGAACATACAGTTAAAATCAATAAGTCCATATGTCTGGATTCATGAATAATTATTAAAAGACAATCATGCCCTTTTTGATCCTGTTTCCTAGAATGAAATTACTCTCTTTTCTCATTATGGAATTTTAAAATATTTAGTCATAATTCTATATTGCATTATTGTAAATGATATGAATTCCAGCAAGAGAGTTATTTTTAAACTTTCATGATCTCCTGGAAAATAATAGGTCATTAAAAATGACCATTATTTATTCAGTAGAGATCAAAAGAATCAATGTGGTCACTCAGTAAAATATACTTTTGGACTTAAAAATGACTAAAATGGATTTTTAGAGTAATAAAACAATCCAGAATGCAATAAAAGCACAGTTCAAAACAGGAAAAATCATCATGACATTTAGAAGCAATAGAAAAAATAATATATAACCTATTTGTAATTGATTTCAATAGGACCTCTGACATTTCTGTGTACTAAGGGGCCTGTTCATGGAGCCATTGCTAATAAACAGGGTAATGTTGCTGATTATTTATGAAACAGTTAAGAAATAATGGTTCACACTCAGCATAAATCCTGAATTAATGTCTTGAATAATTGTATGCTACATAGTATTATCAACCTGATATGCTGATATGCAGGTATCACTTTAGACACTTGTGAACAGAAGTTTTCTTAATATTTATAAGATGTTGAAAGGTCTGATTGCCTTATCCAGAAACCACAGACATTTGCTAACAATGTATGTTCTGTAGTAAATGTGGTATTTTATATGTGATACCATGTTAAGCATCACACAAATGAAATTTAATCCACTATGCGAATTTTATTTAGTAATACAACAGAGTACATGCTTTGAAATGCTAGTGTAGTCATTGATCGATCCTCTCAGTCTTCAGATAACATCGTATGTGGTGCCCCTAGACTCTGGGCAGGTGAGCCTCTTTCACCTTAACCCACAATATAAGTTCCAATTTTTATTTACGCCATCCCAATAAAAAGTTTGGGAAGCTCTGAAAGTAACATTTATTGATCCATAATTATGTGGAAGATATTGGCCTCAGAACTAAAAACGATTTAAAAACAATAAAGTATCTTATGCTTTTAGAAGTGTTTAAAATCTAATGTAAGAGGAATATGTAATGAATAAAAAAATCACAGATTTGTTATTTCTGCTTTAATGAACTTAACATGTATTCCAAGTTCCCATTCCCACTATAATGGAAATCAATCTTGCTAAATCAAGGTAACTATCTTCTGGATAAGCTCAGGCAACTTCAAGTCTCCTTTCCTGCTCCTCTTCCATAGGAAGGTCTAGGTTCTTAGGCACTTGCATATTTTCGTGACATTGGAGGAAGATAATAAATAGGTCTTGGGTTCCTATCTGCTGCGCTTGGTGCTAGACTACCTTGCCATCTCTCCTGTCAGTGTCAGCAAAGTGCAGTGAGTATTCTGGGAAGTTCATTCTGTGCTGTAAGCCTGCCCACCCCACTCTATTTCTCATTCCCTTAACCTTCAGGGATGCTATACCTTAATTTTCACTGATTACTCTCCCTTACTTGGGCAAGAGAGCATTTTCTGATTCTCTCCATATCCCACAGCATTCAAGGAAGGATGGTGGAGTGGGCATGAATTTCATTCATTCATTCCTGCTATTCCTAGGGAATTACCTGACTTATCCAAGGCCACAGAGCTTGTACTTGGCACAACTTGAATCCTTGGCTGTTAATTGTCATGTGATCATTTTTTCCACCTAACACTATTTGGTCTTTTCTTAAAATTAGAAAATTGGTCAGTTGAAAAGTACATATAAAGTATGAACATGGAGTGGGAGCTGAATTGCATCATGCACTTAATAATTGTTAGGGCTTTTTTTTCTCTTCCTGACCTTAATGGGTCTGAGATTGAAGTATTCATTGTGTCTTATGCAGTTCCTAATTTTATATATTCCTTTTCTCCTTCTCTCTTTTCCATCATACTTGGGGTGCTGAGGGAAGAGTGAATACTGCATATGCTTTTGTGGGGTCACTATTAAGCCTTGGTGTTAGAGAGCCTGACAACTCATGTACCATAAGATAAACATTTGGGGATTAAACTAGTAGTCACTTTGTTCCCTGGCTGATTTACTTGGTAATATAGAACCATCTTCCATTTCAACTCTTCTTAGAAAAAACATATTTCATACACTGACATACAGATACCTGGACAGTTTTGATGATCTACATCAAGGATCAGCAAAAAGAGGTTTATTAGAAAAATATGTATCTAAAAAGCATGTCAACAGTTCTTTTAGAAAGTGCTTTATCAATGTGTCAAAGATCTTTGAAATACACACCAGTGTTTATCTCAGAGTTATGTCTAATCACAAACACTGTATTGGATACAACTTAAATATCAGCAGTAGTAAGATGATTAAGTGGATTATGGTACTTGTGCAAAATAAATAATTATATAACCCTGGAATATGATAGTGATGAGCAGTGTCCATCAGGGGGGAATATTTTGTGTTTTTAGTTTTACAAAGGACATATAATTGTATCCTAAGTATGAGATTAATTATGTAAAAACAATAGCATAGAAAAAGATGAGAAGCAAATAGATTAAGGTAAAATAATGATTGTCTTTGGGGGATGAATTTACAGTGGTTGTACTTTTTATTTTCCCTTCCAAATCTTAATCTTTTTCTTCAGTTATCATGAACTACACATACTTAGGGGAAAAAAAGAACACACTTTAAAAGAGGTGTTTTACAAATATGTAGTATCGGTTTAAGATGTTGGAAGCAGAAAAACAATCTCAGTTTTTGAGTTTTTACAGATTTTGAGTTACATTTGATTACAAAGTTCAAAAAAGCTTTGTGAGTTGGGGCCGTAGTGCAGTTTTTTGCGTTGTGTATCCCGAGATGTAACATAAGTGAATCACAGCCACTATTAGTAATGTGCAAAATGAAGAAAAAATATGTTGAATGGAAAGAGCATCAATCTTTAAACAACAGGTGGAGTTATTATTTAGCATTTTGAGTGGGCTAGGGTGTTTGTTTATCTCCTGCTGCTATTTATAATTCAGGACTGTTGTTATTTGAACCAGAATAGAGGAGCAAGTTGAAAGAGAAGAAGAAATGAATAGCTCCTCCACCTCCTCTCTAAGGAAGCTTACCTGCAATCAATCCTGCCTGAGTGAACAGCAGCTACAAATGGGTGTGCTCTCCTGAATTCACTGGCTGTACCCACAGTCCACGCTGCAGTAGTTGAAGCAATCTTCCTTTGAAAATATTGATTTCCTATGGAATTGTCATTTGAAATGATGGATCTACAGTTGGGTTGGGACCTGGAGGAAAGATGGTTGTGTTTGTGTTGCAGGCATGAATCTTGACAGGCTTTGTCCTCCACACAAAGGACAAAAGGAAAGGAAAGAAGTTATTAGAGTTGGGAGAAAGATTAAGGAAAATACTTTAATCATCTTCTGGTTTTGCAGGCCAATTTCTAATACTTAGGACAAGATTATTTATGGGTCCATCATTTCACAGTAGTTGAAATTTTTGATTATTTCTAAAACCAAAATAGTAAGACTTACGGTTATGTACTTTACAACAGAGATGCAGAAAGTTTTTTGTTTTGGCTGAGTATTCTTTGGTCATAATTTTCTATTTCTCAGAGGTGATCCGAAGGCTGATCTTTGGGTCACAGTAATAACAGTCCTTTTTCCATATATTAGATTTCCTAGAGCCCTGGAGCCTTCCATTAAGAAGGACTTGATTCTTGATTATTTGCATCCTAAAATATTGGACCTGATTCTTTGCACCCTCCCTACTGTTATGTTCTTTCATATCATATGAATTTCACATAATATAGATCATCTTTTTCTGTAATGTGTCATTGCTTTTTTTCTGCCACACTTTGAGGTGAGTTATTCTATCCCCCCCCTTTTTTTCCCCCTCTTGTCATTTTTTTTCCTGCATGCTCTACTTTTTACCTCAGAAACAACCAACCTCATTGGGTTGAGGTTTGTTAATTAGACTGATTATTTGCTTGACACACATCTCTTTCCTATTATTCTATATAGGACCAAAGATGTTAGGATGCTGTTTTGTTTTCTTCATTTTCAGAGAATAAGTCTATGAAGCAAGGTATGTACATGAAATTCTTAGAGTGTGTGATATATAAAACCATTAAATTCCTAGGGCAATTAGTGAATACCTATCATCATGAATGCAACATTCTTCACAAATTTTATAACAACCCAAACTTGGCTTTATTATAACACTATTTTAAAACCATTTTCTACAGAAAATTTTCTATTTATATAAACTATAATAAAATTAGATCACCTTGTAGGTGTTGGAGCATCATCACTATATACTGTATATTAGGTACTTTTCAGAGTTTTTGGGTCATTGAGTCATTATGCCCTTAGGCTAAATAAGCGCTATGATTCTTTGTTATTGCATTTAATATATAAAATTTTTTTTTGATATTGCATTATATGTGTGTCTTTAAGCAACTCACTTTTCTGGTTGTCTTAAACATGTGCTTTCTCTCTTCTCTAATTTTATGCTTTTAATCTGAAAAATCATATCTGTACTAAGCAGAAATCTGTCTGAAGTAGGAATAAATAGTCACTGGGTAATATTTAAAAACACAAAGTTTGTAATGTAAGAGTTGAGCTTTTGGTACAGCTTTGGACCTCTATTTTTTTTTTCTGCTGCCTTGAGCCCCTTAATAAAACACTTGGTTTCATGGTTCTTATTAGGATTGCAGAGATTTGAAGTAGGTGACTATTTCTAAGCAATGCCCTTATTAATTAATAGGTAGATCAACTCTCAAAATGTTGTGAGGTTTAAAGGTATCCTATATGTGAGCATCTGATGCATGATAGTCACATAGGGTGTGTCTGTGAGAGAGGGAGAGAGAGAGAGAGAGAGAGAGAGAGAGAAAGAGAGAGAGAGAGAGATGGAGAGGAGTAGGAGTGCAAGGGAGAAACCAGATCCATCCTTTCAGGAAAGAATTGACCAAAAGGGGTGGTTTGCAACTCCTTTGGTAGCCATCTCTAGCGTATTTCACTGACCTGAATCACAATTTTCAGCACTATTGTCAGACAAACAGAAATGCCACCTTCATCTTTGTTTTGTTTAGGACACATCCCCTCCATCTCTTTTATTTAGAGAATCTATTTAGTTTGGGGAATGGACTAGGGCTTGTGTATGTGGATTAATGTAAGGTGAAACAGAGTATGAAAACATCCAATTGGAACAGTGATTAATTTGATTTTAATAGATGAATTTCTTTAACACAAAAAAAGGAAAATGCAATTGGCAGATGCTTGCTGATGATCACCTATCATCATAGCAATGTCTTATTACTGAATAATTAAAAGCACACTTCCAAACTAGAGAAACCCTTCCAATTTGGACATAAACACATACTAGGATTCAAGTACCATTTTAGATTTCAATAAAACCTTAATTAATCAGAAATCAATATGTTAGGAACTCAAATTTCAATAGTCAAATATTCTACTCTATAATGGTAAAATAAAATAGCCTTATATTTTTAAAAAGATTCTTCAATCACAACAAAAATGTATATTTTCTGGGAAACTCTCAGCTAGCCAGGGTTCATCCTTCCATTTCTGGTAGGATATTGTTAATTGAGTTTTTACTGTAACAGTGTTTCTAAGGGAGAAATTTTTACTCCTTGAAGACAGTGGGCCTATCTGCATCCTTTAAATTCTTGCAAATTAAATTCTGATTAGACACATTGATAGAAATTGTCTGGTGTATTTTCTATATAAAGAGAAAGATTTTATATTAGTCTTCTTTGTGCATGTGCATTATTAATTGGAACAATGTCATTTGAAAAACTATTTTATTTAGATTCTCACATTTATTTTAACAAAGTAAGTAAATTCTATTTGATGTTCAGTGAAACAGGCTAAGTTATGTTGTTGGATGTTTATGGTAAATATGTGCCATTTCCCACTCATCTTTGTTTAGGCAAACATTCATTTCTGACATTTATCTATCTTATTTACCAGTCACTGCTATTTATATTAGTAGGCAATGCTATTTCCTATTTAACTTTGGTATGATCACTATGCAAGTATAATTTTGAGCTCAGCCACCTGTTTACACATTCTGTCATATGGCAAAACAAAGCCCTTTCTAAAGTAAGTATTAACAAGAAAAGTGGCAATTGTGTGAGTGAGACATTTGGCAGTCCTAACCCTAAAGCAGCCTTAAATTAGATTTTTTTTTAAACTGTTAGCCTGCATTAATTCCTGAGGATGCTTATTGGTAGGCAGTATAATTGAGATGCTGGTGAGTATGAATGGAGTAGCAGGACCATTATTGATAACACTTGGATCTAAGCTTTTAGCTTATAAATATTGAAAATGTGTTAACATGTATTGATGTTTGGTCATGAACCCAGGGGCAGTGGAATGCATAAAGAACACACTGAATGCATAATAAATGGAGGAGCTGCAACTCTGCTGTTACATTGATGATGTACTTCTCACATGGATGTTTTTTTAACATGGAGAATATTCTCTCTTGTCAAATTTTTGGAAAGGAACTATGAAATCTTCTAGGGCACAGATTTGCCAAATTTTGGCAGTTTCCAGAAAAATCTCAGAGTAAGCTTCTCAGTGAGTGTGGTGACTAGGGATTTTAGAGATCAGAGTTTAATCCTATTACCTGTGTTGTTTTCCACCTTAACACCAGGAATCCATTTTGGACACTGATTTCAATGAGCTATTATTAGGTGAATGTCATTTTAGTGAGTGATCTAAAACTGAATGAAGTCCCCCAGTCTAATGTTTTGCCTTGTATACAATAGTAAAAGATGTATGAGAAGAATAATTTATGTAGGGAATATGGAATTTGACGTGGGAGGCTCAGTTATAAAACAGGGACTTCGGGATCCCTGGGTGGCGCAGTGGTTTGGCGCCTGCCTTTGGCCCAGGGCGCGATCCTGGAGACCCGGGATCGAATCCCACATCAGGCTCCCGGTGCATGGAGCCTGCTTCTCTCCCGCCTGTGTCTCTGCCTCTCTCTCTCTCTCTGTGACTATCATAAATAAAAAAAAAAACAAAAAAAAAACAGGGACTTCTCTTTTCCTGAATTAGGGGTAATCTGAAAATTTAAAGGAGATGGAATTCGGGTGAGCGAAAATAGTTAATATATTTTTGCTAATGAAAAACATTTATGACTGATTTTCTCTCTGTTTTTTTTTTTTTTTTTTTTTTTTAAGGTGGGCTGAAGGAAAAGCTATTCAATCAAACTTTAGGTAGTGGAATGAGAGTTTTGACCAAGGTTTTGTCTTCCGATCATTAAAAAGAATTTTCTGAGTATGAGTTTCTAACAATATGGGTAATCAGAAATTTGGAAAAGAAAAGGCTAGTCTTGTAGGATGTCAGGAAAGGGCATGAGCAAGCATTAGATAAAAAGAATGCACACAAAAAAGACCCTTAATGGGATGAATACCCAGCTTGTCAGAAAACAAAAAAACAAAAAACAACAACAAAAAAAACCCGCTTAATGATGGAGTAAAGATAAATTTGTCAGTTTCTCATATGTTGAATATTCATCATATAGTCTATGCAGCTGTATCTCAGAATGCTGTTTCCATTTTTTTAACATAAAGCAGATTACTAGTTTATTCTTAGGTACTGAATTGTGTACCTTGTATGCCTAAATGAACTGTTATAAGACAGGACTTTAAATAGTATTTTGTTATTCTCAGTATTTTTTTTCTTCTTCTATGATCAGGTTTATGGTATATAGGCTACATTTTTTTTTTTTTTTGGAGATAGGCAAAAGATTATATGAAGAGCATATTCCTAGTTGGTATGCAGATATTCTGATGGATATTTATTCAGTGTTAAATAAAACTAGTGCTATATTAAATCATATGTACATATATGTTAAGGTATGGATGTTGTACTTGTTTATTTATTAGTAGAGGAAGTGATCTTATTTATTTCTCTAGTAGGCTTATAGATTTATTTCTCTAGTAGGTTTCATAGGTTAATTCAGAGCCTAATCATATCTTTTCAGACTCAATAACTTATGTTTCAAATTTTACAAAACTGTAACTTGGAAGTAATATATCAATTCTTATATCCTCCCCGATAATATAAGTAATATATCAGTATCTTACTGGTATTTATAATCTTATACTTCAAACTAATTTAAATGACCATTTTAAACATTTAAAGTAATTAAATATATCTATATAAATATGTATAAAATACCTGACTCCAGAAGTGAATTTAAGGTGAAACTCATGAAACTGAAGCTCCAGACCCCAACTTGCACAGGTCCTTTTCTTTTTTCTTTTTCTTTCTTTTTTTTTTTAATTCCTTAATTTTTTATTCCTGGTACCACTACCACAATTTACAGGGCAATATACCTGATGTAATGAAAAGAAAAAGAAAAAGACAAAGCTACAACAGATAAAAGACCTCAGGAATGTACATTTAATTGACACTACATTGCATTAATCAATAGCTGCACTTTCTTGCAGCTTTTTGCAAACTGTGGCTATGACAGTCCTGAACAAGAGTTTCCTATTTAAGCTGCAGTAACTTTTCTGACTATGGATCATCGTTCCTCCTGTGGCAGGTTTTTACAGTTTCTCTAGTGCATTTGGGATGACTGTCTGAAAGTAACCTGCAGCTTTCCTGATAACTCCTCTCTCTCTCTCCTGCTAAGAACTGCAGCCCTTTTCTTCTGAAATTTTTTTAGAAACTTTGGCTACCATATCCACCACTTCCACCACCAGATCCATAAACACCACCATAGGGACTGCCTGAGCTTCTTCCATCAAAACTGCTCCCCTTCATGGGTCCATAATTTGATTGCTGTTGTCCATTATAATTTCCAAAATCAGTATAGTTCCCACCACCACCATAGTTACCACCTCCAAAATATCCTCCTTCATTGTAACCATCATATCCTCCATCACCACCACCACCATATCTGCCTCCTTGGTTTCCATATCCTGGTCCACATCACCATAGCCTCCTCTACTACTATAACCAGGACCACCACCATAGTTGCCACCATCACGTCCAAATCCATTATATCCACCATCACCTCCTCCATAACTACCTCGGTTGCCACCACCTTCACCACCATAGCTTCCTCTTCCACCAAAGTTTCCACCATGGCCAAAATTACCACCACCTCCGAAGTTTCCTCCATAACCCATGAAGTTGCCAGATCCACTTCCACGACCGCTTTGTGATCCAGCAGACTGCCTCTCTTGTTTAGAAAGGGCCTTTTTCACTTCAGAATTATGCCCATTAGTTGTGTGGTATTTCTGAACAATAATTTTATCAACCGTATCATGATCATCAAAAGTTACAAAAGCAAATCCTCTCTTTTTTCCACTCTGCTTGTCTTCCATAACTTCTATGGTTTCAATTTTGCCAAACTTTTCAAAATAGTCTCTCAAAGATACAGAGTCTTCTGTATCTTCTTTAATACCACCAAGAAAAATTTTCTTCACTGTTAGATGGGCACCAGGCTTTACAGAATCCTCTCTAGAAACAGCTCTCTTTGGTTCCACTACACGCCCTTCAACCTTGTGTGGTCGGGCACACATTGCTGCATCCACCTCTTCAACACAAGAGTAATTCACAAAACCAAAACCCCTAGAAGTTTTGTTTGGAGGTCTCTCATTACCACACAATCTATAAGTGTGCCCTATTTTTCAAGATGTTCTCTTAAACTATCATCTGTAGTTTCAAAGCTCAAACCACCAATAAATAGTTTTCTCAACTGCTCTGTTTCCTTTGGGTCATGGCCCTCCATTTGAGAATGGACTCGCTTCTTCCAACTCGAGTTCAATATGGGTGCACAGGTCCTTTTCAATTCCAGTGTACCCTCCCCCTTGGATGTGAAGAGGAAGTGCAGATCATGCTCTAGGTAGTAGTTCTGGGACTGTGGGTGGTTCTGGGTCACCAGCATCTCCACATCTACCCATGTCCTCTGTGAAAATCTCATCTTGGTAGAACTCATTGTTCATCCAGAGGATCTGAACAAAAGGTATTCTCTCCCTGTCTGGATCAGAAGCTTCTGAAGGTCTTGGTTTATAGCCATTTCTGCTCTCTATCAACCAGGACCAGCTCACAAGAGGCAGGAAGGACCTAGCTAGGTCCATGGGATAGGTCTGGGGAGGACCTAGCCACGTCCATGGGGTGAGGCATATATTAAAGATCAAAGTGCTGAGATTCTTCCAGAGCTTGCCCACAGTGATCATAAAACACCATAAAACTGTGGTTTTATAGTAAACATCAAACACTATAGTAAAGATAAAACAACATAAAAAAACATAAAACTCCCTCTGTATTGAAGCTTGAAAAAACCTTGTAAGCTATCAATAACACAAAACAAATTCTCATTAGCCATGCTAGAGGAAAGACTGAATTATCATTTTTTAAAAAATTATATACAAATTATTACTATATTGAACCCAAAATGTAGGGGAAAAAGTGTTGTGCAAGTATGATAGAAGTGGCAATTAATAATAGTAGTAAAAGTAATAGGTTATTTTCCTGGATTTTGTTTTGTTCATAAGGTTTTCAGATTTTTATTTTTTTATTAATTAATTATTTTTATTTTATTATTTTTTGGGGGTTTTCAGATTTTTTAAGACTTTATAATTGATTACAAATCCTTTCCTCATTCTAGATATAAACTCATTTTCACAGCTACTTTTGTATTCATAATTTTATATTATTTTCTAAAAAATAGTTCTCCAGGCTACACAAAACCTGGATCCCTTCTCTGCCTGGTATAGAGTAGCTATTTAATCCATATTTATTTTATTTTCCTCTAGATCCATTAAATTTCCATTGACTGTATAAGTAATGATGAGTTTATCTACTAATATTTATTACATACAAATACATAGTGTCTATCAACTATGTCATATCATATCAATATGTTTCACTTATTATGCCATGGGTTGAATGATGGCATTTAAAAAGATATGTCCACATTTTAACCCTTGAAATTTGCAAATGCTATCTTATTTGTAAAATGGGTTTTTGTGACTGAAATTAAGTTGAGGATCTTGAGAAAGGGAAGTCATCCTCCATTTTCCAAATAGGCCCTAAATTCAATGACAAGAAATAAATAGAGAAGACAGACAAAAGAGGAGGAGGCAATATGGCCACGGAGATAGACCACAGAGGATGAGTGATGGGTACACAAGTCAAGGAATGCCAATAGCTACCTAAAGTTAGGAGAGGCAAAGAACATAATATCTCCTAGAGCTTTTGGAAGGAGAATGGCCCTGCTGACACTTTGATTTTGGATTTCTAGCCCCTAGAATTGTGAGAGAATAAACTTCTATTTTTTTAAGCCACTTGGTTTGTGATAATTGGTTATAGCAGCTACAGAAAACTAATAGACCTTTTCATTTTATCACAAATATTTTTTGATGTTATCATCAATGCCTGTTTTATTGTAGTAAATAACTGACTAGAAATTGGGTGAAGGAGGTGGTATTGGAGGCTTTTAGGGAGAAATAGAACAAATTCTGAAGACAGAGCAAAATCAGGAATTTATATTCATGAAGCAGACAATTCTGTTTTTTCTTTCTGTTGCATTCTTTCTGATATTATGGTTTTATTTTATTTATTTTTTTATCTGTATTGGGGAAATGGTTAAAGAATAGACTTTATTAGCATTTTATGAATTAGAAAGAAGCCCAAGGATCACTGTGTTAGGACCAGAGTTACAAGAGAAGTGAAGAGGTAGTTAGAAATTTTATGAAACTTTCAGTAGCACAAGGAGGCACACTGTGTTTAGCCATATGAAAAATCACCTAGAATACATCCTTTTCATATTTACAGGCTCAAAAATGTATCATTACAGCAGGAGTTGTGAATTTTCTTATTTGTCCTAGTTGTGACCTATTAATGGTACCACTTACCTGAGTATAGAAAGATCTTCTTTTTAGTCTTTTATAATGTATTTTGAAAACTTAAGTAAACTGATACATGTTTTTGGTTCTTCAGTTGTACAGATATTTTCATGTAAATATACATAAGATGGTAAGTGCACACACTTTTTTCATTAAGTGATCTAGACTTAAGAGTTGAATTGATATGACTGTTAGAAAAAATATGTCAGTCATTTAAATGCATGTTAGGAAATATATTGAACTAATATATGTAGAAAGATCATTTCAATTTCATCCAAGAAGGTAATTTAACCACTTATACCCATTTATATTTAATAATGGCTTCTTATTTTGATGTTTCTATATATTGAATTTTTTATATATCATCTTTGAAAGCTATAGTCATTTTTCTTAAAAATTGATGAGGAACTCATGAATTGTATCTATTGAAAATCAGACTCATTGTTCTTTGCAAGAATGGAGATGAGAAGGAATGCTTTGTCCACCTTGTTTTGTATTAAAGGACATATTTTTCTAAGAGGAATTTAATGTATTTTATCAATATTGGCTCATATTCTGTTGGTAGTCTGTCCATTAGAAGGCCAGGTGAGTTTTTTTTTTTCTTTTTTTTATTTTTTGAAGTCCATTTTATCTGATATAAATTTAGCTATGTTCCTTTTTAATTTTAATGTGTGTTATCATTATTTTAGTTTTTATTTACATTCCAGTTAGTTAATATACAGTGTAATAGTTTCAGGTGTACAATGTAGTGGTTCAACACTTCCATACAATACCCGGTGCTCATCAGGCTGGCTCAGTCAATAGAGCCTATGACTCTCGATCTCAGAGTTGTGAGTTCAGGCCCCACATTGGGCATAGAGCTTACTTGAAAAAGAAAGAGATTCTCTTAGATAAATCTCCCATGTTCCCCCATCCCAATCTATCTTCTGAATCCAATTCTATTTATAAATTGCTTCTTATTGTTTTCAAGGTAGATATATGCATTGTTTAGCATTGATTAACAAGCCCTTTTTAGTTAAATGACTCCATCTCCTACTAATGCCTCCCTCTTCATCCTCTATCATTTTATATTGACTATTAAGCCATTCTATTCTATGTCTGTGTGCATTTTTTATAAGTTATGGAAGGATTCTAATTGAGATTCAACCATAATGTAATTTTTCTGGAAAACTGGTAAGGTGGGCACTCTTCCTACATCGACAGAACTTTTAAAAGAGCTTATTCTGAGGCAAAAAGAAGGATGAGTGTGTTGTAATAAGTGAACCTTAGCTGCAGAAGGTCAGAGTCAACCTCAAATTCAACATGTTGCCCATCACTTGTTTACCTTCCTGTTGGGCACATGTCTGAAACCTATGGAGACTAAGTAGGAGAGAGATGTAGAAAAATCATAAAAAATGTTAAAAGGTAGTATGGGGGGATTGGTGAAATTGAGGATAGGGATTAAAAAGAGTACTTATGATGAAAAATGAAATAAAATGATAAAAAATGGTGAAAGGTAAAAAAAATACCATAAATCACATTTTCCCTAAAACCTGTGTAAAAAATTAGGATCCCAGCAGCATTGCTTTTTGAGTCTTCTTTTTGAGTGGAATTCCTACTATGCTTTGCCAAAGAACTCCCTAAAATGTGGATTATATGAAGACCCAGAGGTGGCCCCAGAGAGCTGTGGTTCCCTGTGATATGTTGATGCCAAGGACATGCTACGGGGAATATAGGTCTCTTTAAGACACTTTCTCTGATCTCAGAAATATCTTGTTGTTGTGGTGTTGGTGTTGGAATTGGTAGGAGCTGTACGTTCTGATTTAGTAGATGAAGCAAAGTTGGAAACTTTTGGAAGTTTGGAAGTTCCAAATTTAATTACTTTGTGTCCTAGAGTCTTGCAAAGTAAATGAATCTTATCTGATATGCTTACTTATGTTATTATATTAGTGGCTAGAAATGCCTAAAATATGTTCCTTCTGCTACTATTTCAATAATATCAACTGTTAAATTTATCGAGAAATCAAGTGCTTTAATTCAAAGACCTAATCTATTATGGTGAGATTTTGGTGCTTGTGGCCGGGTTGCAGATCTGATTTTTGATGAGGTGGTTTTCATGTATTGTCCTAAATCACACCTCCTAACTTCCGATAGATTCAACTCTATCAGATCTGCTTCCAAATAAGTAAGTTGCTCTGGGTTCTAAGGACACTCCAAGATAGCTGATGGCTCTCTGAGAAGAGTGCCAGGTGCTCTGTTTTTGACTCCTAACTCACTTCACTACTCCCATCTATGCATGAGAATCCTCATATTTATCAGGAGCAGGTCAGTGATGATGGTTCCTAGACAAGCCAGTTAGGAGCAGTCATCAAAAAGTTCTGCTGTTTATCTTCTTCTTCTTTTTTTTTTTTTTTTTTTTTGCTTTATGATAAGCTGCAGAAATATCAAAGTAAAGTGGGGGAAAACAGTCTTGGCATTATAACATTGTAGGTTGAGATCTACTGGTTTCATGTAGGGATTCAGCTTTGTTTACTGAAAGGAGTAATTGATCCAAGAGAATTTGAGAGACCTGAAGCAGTTATTGCATCCCATTCAGGAATAACATAGTTACCTTATTGATTAGTGGGGATTTTAAAAATCCTTACTCTTGTCTATTGAACCTTGATTAAATTGAACGCATGACACAATCTTAACACTTGACCTATGTGAATGGAGGAGAGCTTAGTGTCGAATGAACTATGGATAAGAAGGACCACCCAGGGTTGTGAGCATCCCTAGAGACAGACGCATTGTTGGGATCTCCTGTCCCTCAGTCTGTAAATTGCTCTGGTGAGGACCAAAGTGAACCTCCACGTCCTATTATACCTAAGATATTGCTGCTCAGACTTCCTTCCTCTTTAGTACATTTTTCTATGGCCCCAGGTTTCCATATTTTTATGCAGATTCAAATAACCAAGTTCATGAAGAAGAGTATCCTTTCTGTTTTAATGGCATTCAAATGTTTCCCTGTTTGAAATTGCCGGACCAAATTTTATCACTCTGTATATGAGGCGATTAGAGAAGTTAAGCAGCTTTCTGTTCACATAGGTTGCTAAGACCAGAAGCCAGGTCTTGAGGAGACACACCAGAGCCAGGGCTTTTGTCTGCCTCTCAATCCATTCCATTTTTTTTTTAACATTATGTATTTTTTTGCCTAAAACCTAGAATAAGTGGCTCCTTTTCTATCTGAGAATGCAAAAATAACTGAGGTGCTCTTGAAAGTAATTAGAACTTACTTCCCCATCAAAGGGAAAAACAAAACTAAGTCTGATTGCTTATTTGTTAAATTAGGTTCTTGGTGTGGGCAATGAAAAATATAAAACCTTAATGAAGGCCATACTATATGACATGGCATATTATGTATTTGTTTGAAAAAGGAGAAACAATGAAATTATTTACAGAGCACATAATGGCTACACTATTCAGCTGCTGCAATTTGGAAATTTGAGGGCACTTAAAATTTTTTTCACAAATATAAAACAGGAATCTACAAAGTGCCAGGCACTGTGTGAAGTGCTTAGGATGCAACAATAGCAGTTTGGTCTTGTCTCCTGCCTCCCCTGTGCATTCTGTCTAGAGGGGGGATATAGGCAAGTAAGTGGGTAAGAGGTGGTGTGAAAATGAGCCTCACAGGTGAACTGCAAGGCATGTGAGTACTTAGCAAGGGCACCACATCCAGACGTGGAGAGTATGAGCAGTTTTGCCAGTAGTAGGGACATGTAAGCTACAAAGTCAGGGACGAAGAGAAGTTAAACCAGAGAAAATAGGAGTTAGATGGGGATGGGCAAGCACTGTAGATAGAGGAGCAGCATGTGGAAAGATTCCTAACTAAAAGAGGAAGTATTTTTTTCGGGAACAGAGAGAAGTTTCGAATTGCCCAAGTATGCCTGCTACAAACTTTTCTGTGATTTCAATATAAGTATATAATGTTATTTTTTTTCCCCCTCAGGGCACCCATTATTTGGCAAATGAATACTTTTCCTAGACCTGGACATTTAGGAAACAATTTTGGCTCCTTTTTCTTTCCTTCTCTTTTCTTCTATTTAAAAAAAAATAGAGGGATCCCTGGGTGGCGCAACGGTTTGGCGCCTGCCTTTGGCCCAGGGCGCGATTCTGGAGACCCGGGATCGAATCCCACATCAGGCTCCCGGTGCATGGAGCCTGCTTCTTCCTCAGCCTGTGTCTCTGCCTCTCTCTCTCTCCCTCTGTGACTATCATAAATAAATTAAAAAAAAAAAAATAAAATAAAAAAATAAAAAAAAATAGAGATTTTTAAATTAAGATTTAAAAAATTATTTATTTATTAGAGACAGAGAGAAAGAAGAGAGGGTGAGAGTGCTCAGGTGAGCAGGGGGAGGAGCAGGAGGGAAAAGTAGACTCCCGGCTTTACAGGGAGCCCATCTCAGGGCTCTGTCCCAGGACCCCGGGATCATAATGCAAGCCAAAGGCAGATGCTCAACCGACTGAGCCACCCAGGCCCCCATCCTTTTTATTTTCTGAAGAAGGGACAGATTGCTTATCTTCAGACATCTAGTTGTTGATTATCTCCGCCTGATGTGTGTGACTGCGTGTGGGAGTGCTCCTGTGGGAGGGGATACCATGCTTGTACATAACTTGAACTCTGTGAATCATGACAGATCGGTGCCTTCCATTGCCTGCCTAGTGACTGTTGTCACTTACAGCATAGAATGTGGGCACTGTGGTCGGAAAGCTTGTGTGACTTGTAGTATATAATTGTGAACATGTTCCCGACTCCTGGCTTCTCCTAAACTTTATTTTATATATTTTTTTGTATCTTTCTTGTTTACATGCAACACCAGAATCCTACTTTATTGCTTGGAAATTTCTGAAAGTTCTGTCACATTGGACAATTATACAATTATAACTGAAAGGGGAAAAAAAAGATGATTGTAACTAGCTTATGCCTATCCAAAGCAAACCCGGTGATGAAAAATTGTCCTGTTTATGTTTCTCTGTGCCGAAACAACTTGCTCCCTTCTGGCATGACCGATGCTTATATATTAGGTCACTCAATATTAAAATGATTATGAAGATCCCTGATGCACAAATATGCCCTAATAATGTAATTATTAGCAATTATAATCATTATTAATGGTATTAATGGCTAGATTTTATGTCATGTTACTATAGATCAAATACTAAGCCAGGTGTTTCATGTTTATTGTTTCAGTCAATCTACATAATGTCCTTATGAAGCAGGCATTATCATTTTCCTTATCCTACAGGTAAAGAAATAGAAGCATAGAGACATCATATGCTTTGCCCCAAATCACAGAACTAGTATGTGGGAGGAAGAATTGAATCTAGGCTGTCTGACTTCAAAGTTCACTTACCTACTAGACAGAGTCTGTTGCTGGAGATAGTGGGATCATAAAAGTTTGCAAAAACTGTGAACTAGCAGCCCGCCCAAGAAACCAGTTGAGTTTAATTTACCCATTAATTTAAAGGACACGTTTCCTTGGCATCACGGACTATCTTCTTATGAGTATCTTCAGGATATTTATTAGGTTAAAATTAACTTGCAGTTCTTACAGATGCTAATAAGCTGCCCTGTTTACCTTTAAGCTGAACTTTACAAATGGTATTGTACCTTTATAACCTTGACATTTATTAGGGTTTGAAAAGTGCTGTTCACTACTTGAGAAAAGAGAGTAAATGTATTCTTAGAGTGCTTTGAAAAAAAAAATCAGTGCTGTATGTGTGAATTGTTTGAGTGTTCTTTATGGTACACGAAGCACTTTTGCATCATTTTGTTTTATTCTTATAGCCCTCCAAGAGAGATAGAGTGTGTATTATTGCCTCCATTGTGCTGTTAAAGAAACTGATTCTCAGTGAGTTAAGGACGAACCAGAACTAGAACATGGAACTCTTACTATTTTCCCTAAATGCTGCTTTTCCCTACATGCCTCTATGCAATTCAGGAGAAAAATAGATGGAGGAAATTTCATAGGGAATAATATGTAAGAAGATAAATTCAGCTCCCTTTAGGATAGGGTGGAACGGGATACTGCCTCTTGACTGCTTAACATTACCAAATATGACTTGATTAATAACATCACAGCAGACAATGTGATTCCCAAGTAGCACAACTCATAAACATGGCACATGGCTTCTTTGCTGGCACCTACTTTTATGTCACTAGAAGATGGGGGAGCTCCATGGACTTCATTTCTCTCCATTTACCCTACACTGATGCCACCATGTAAGGAAGACAGGTGTTTACAGAGAGTGGCTTTTTAAACTCTAGGAACACTTGGGGGAGCTCCTTTATTTTTTATTTTTTTTTATGGAGGAAATGCATTGACTATCTTGGCAGGGATTTAGAAGGAGTTCTTTATTTTAGTAAATGAAGCTAAGGTGATCTTCCCTGTGAGAACCCATTGTAGGAGAAAACTGTTCCAGTAATTTGCCAACATACTCAAATTCTTACTAAAATTTGTATTTAAATAACCTGTGTTGTATTTTAGAAAATGTAGCTCTTGGCTAACATTTTCCATATTGAATTATAGAAATAAGAATGAGGTAAGTGGAGGGATGCCTGGGTGGCTCAGTATGTTGAGTGTCTAACTCTGGATTTTGGCTCAGATCAGGATCTCAAGCCCTGCATAAGGCTCTGTGCTCAGTGAGGGGTCTGCTTCTCTCTTTTTCTCTCCCTCTGCCCCTCCCCCTGTTTGTTCACTCTCTCTCTAAAATAAGTACATACATAACATAAATAAATCTTTTAAAAAAATGAGGCAAGTGGCAAAATAATGGAGTTGAAAGTGTAGATTTTGGTAAATAATGGGCAAGAGCTTGACACAAAAACATATTCAAGGAGATCTTGGTAACAGTCCCAAGAAACCAACAGTGTTAGCCTGAAGCAAGTATCTGACACGGCCAGTGTGCATGGCAGCGATATGAGGGCAGGTGGGGTCAAATAGAAAAGGCAAAGATCAATGTACATTAGCCAAAAGATAATATCTTTTTTATTAAACTAGTGTTAGAGCAATTTTACAATGATCACATGTTGTGGGAACTTTGTGATCTTCAAATGTTGTGATAAAAAAAAAAAATTTCCTTTGATTGAAGAAATACTTCATTACCAGGCAAGTACTTGTAGTCAGAAGCCTGGGTAGCAAAATTGCCTATTGTATTGGCCCAAACATCTAGCTTGATGCAGACCAGGAAGGCCCTACAATCCTAACAGCTTAAAGAAAGGAAGATGACATAGGGACCAGTGGGCTGGTTTAAGGCTCCTTTAGAAAGAGAGATTGAGGTCTACCCAGGGCAAAGATTTCAGGACTCTGGTGAAAAGGTCCAGTCTCTCTGCTTCAGAGATGTAGGCCTTAATCAAATCTATTATCCCTGGGTTTAGCTCAATTCTAGTTTATGTGGTTACCCTTAGCAATATCTATCATGGATCTGCCTCAGACCAGCTCTGTGACCTTGATCTAACACTTAACCTCACTGGATCTTTGTCTATAGCGCAATCAATATACTTTCTGTTCTTTTTCAGCACTCACAGGGATGCCTGTGAACAAATAACATAGATGTGAAGTTGTTTTGAGTTTCTTAGAGGAAAGACGCATTGAATACTGGAAATTATTGCTGTTATTAAAGTTAATGATTATTATTAGCAGTACATTGGGATAAACAACTCTGCCAGTCAAGATTTGAGTAGCTCTTAGCTAAAAATCGAGAGTTCAGCTTAATCATAATGAGGGTTCTACTGGGGTAGATACAAGGTTGAGGTATGATAGTGCCCCCCCCCCCCGCCCCGTTAAGGGCATTGAACGATAGGTTTATTTAGTACCCATGAAAACATTTTCTTAGATCTTTTTTTTTTTTTATGATAGTCACACAGAGAGAGAGAGAGAGAGAGAGAGAGAGAGAGAGGCAGAGACATAGGCAGAGGGAGAAGCAGGCTCCATGCACCAGGAGCCCGATGTGGGATTCGATCCCAGGACTCCAGGATCACGCCCTGGGCCAAAGGCAGGCGCCAAACCGCTGCGCCACCCAGGGATCCCTTAGATCTTTTTTAAAATTGGAATTGGAAGTTGTTCAAGTACTAGATAAAATCCATTCTATTAGATGAGATTTACTCATTTCAGTGATGGCTGACTGGCTTTAGTTTTTGTTTTTGTTTTTGTTTCTATTTCTGTCCCCCCCCCATATATCCCCTCCCTTCCCAGCCTCCTGCACACATGAAATGAATTATAAAAAGCAGTACATTGAACAGTCTCAACTCAGCAATATGCAAACATGTAATATTCAGTTCTTTTCAAGATTTTGTCAGCATTATTTTCTGTTCTGCTATCCATTGATAAAGACTAGGGAGTAGAAAACCTTGATGTTTACAGTATAAGTATCTCAATACATTCAGATAATTTGTTTCAAGTCATATTCAGTATTTATTATGGTCAATGTCTACTTTCAGTGGAGGAGTAATGGCCTGCATTCCCTTAGACCTGTGTTTGCTGAAGTCTGGGATCTAGGTAAAGACTAACTCCCCATATAAGGGGCCACATGCTCTTTGTGAGCAGTTTGGGGCACCTCACTAGTTGGCCATCGCCTCTTCTCCATCTAACAACTGGCTGCTTGATAAGATTTGAGGCAGCTGGTCTCTAAGTGCCTTTTCCCTGGCATGGCACTTGAGATAGGCATGGGTGGCTAGGAGCATTCTCTCTGTGGCCCCCTAACTGAGAAACCCTTGCAGATGGTGCCACTACTTTTCCTCAAAATCCCTGATGGGTAGTCTCTGTGTGGGCTCTTGTGGTCACCACCTATCCTTGCCTGACATTTTTGTAGCCTGTGCTGTGCCCTCAGAAAGCCTCAGAGCCCCTACCATGAAGCTTCAGCTTATGGAGAAATTGAAGAGAATAAACTTTGCCCTATTCCCAATTGTTTGCAGGTCTTGGTGCTTAGCAAACAGTTAGCTGTATAATGAGCTGCCTGTGAGATGTCTGTCTACTGCCACAAAGGACAAAAGAGAAAGGAGGACGCGCAAGTACTCTACAGATTCTCTCCTATCTTTTCTCCGTGGATGCCCCTTCTCTCCTACAACTAGGCTTTCTAAAATTTTTTATTTATTTTTTGGGGGGGGCAAATTTTTGATTTTTTTGGAAACTCCTAATGCCAGGTGATTGGCATAAAGGCCACTCCATTTCGCATCCCTTTATGATTCCTGAGTGGATCTGAATCTTTAATTTTTTTTTTAATTTTTTTTTTTAAATTTTTATTTATTTATTTATTTATTTATTTATTTATTTATTTATTTATTTATTTATTTATGATAGTCACAGAGAGAGAGAGAGAGGCAGAGAAATAGGCAGAGGGAGAAGCAGGCTCCATGCACCGGGAGCCTGATGTGGGATTCGATCCCGGGTCTCCAGGATCACGCCCTGGGCCAAAGGCAGGCGCCAAACTGCTGCGCCACCCAGGGATCCTGGATCTGAATCTTTTAGAAATGAGTTTCAAAGTTGTTTTTATTCATCCTCTTTAATTAGGCAAAAATAAGACATCAATATTTCATAGTAAATGAAATCTCTCTCCTATTTTAAAAGATGCCAAGAGATAAAAATCTAGGCTAATCAGTTCCAAATTGTGGTGTGTGTGTGTGTGTGTGTGTTTCTTCCCTGAAATCAGAAATGTAGACATTGTTTTCCCGGTTTTACTGATGTGGAAAATGAATCTCAGAGCAGTTGTCACGTAACTAATAAAAGGCAGAGGATATATTCAAGTCGAGATTTGGCAGACATCAAATTCTGTATTCTTTCTGCTAGAGAAAACTACCTCTTAGCCTGCCATTCCACTTGGTCAGCCAGCATTCGAACCCCATTCCTAAGTATGGGAATGGCGTTTTCCTTATGTGTTTTGGGCATAACCACTTTCCATTATAGAAGGTGAACATATTAGATCCTTTGTTAGCCCCCGTTGCAGCTAGGACAGAGACATATGACCATGTCAGATATGGTCATCCTAGAATACAGGGCACCTGAGGAGTTCTTTCTTGTCAGCAGTAGGAGTTGCCTTGTTGGGTTGAACCTCAGCGGTGGCCAGAGCAGTGCTGTCACTGCTTGTGTCCGGTGCTGAGGGCTTGCAATGCTGATAGTGCAAGCTGCAAGGTCTGTATCTTTTTTTTTTTTTTAAATTAATTTTTATTGGTGTTCAATTTACCAACATACAGAAAAACACCCAGTGCTCATTCCATCAAGTGTCCACCTCAGTGCCCGTCACCCATTCCCCTCCAACACCCCCCCTCCTCCCCTTCCACCACCCCTAGTTCGTTTCCCCTAGTTAGGAGTCTTTATGTTCTGTCTCCCTTCCTGATATTTCCCAACATTTCTTCTCCCTTCCTTTATATTCCCTTTCACTATTATTCATATTCCCCAAATAAATGAGAACATACACTGTTTGTCCTTCTCCGATTGACTTATTTCACTCAGCATAATACCCTCCAGTTCCATCCATGTTGAAGCAAATGGTGGGTATTTGTCGTTTCTAATGGCTGAGGAATATTCCATTGTATACATAAACCACATCTTCTTTATCCATTCATCTTTCGATGGACACCGAGGCTCCTTCCACAGTTTGGCTATTGTGGCCATTGCTGATAGAAACATCGGGGTGCAGATGTCCCGACGTTTCATTGCATCTGAATCTTTGGGGTAAATCCCCAACAGTGCAATTGCTGGGTCGTAGGGCAGGTCTATTTTTAACTCTTTGAGGAACCTCCACACTGTTTTCCAGAGTGGCTGCACCAGTTCACATTCCCACCAACAGTGTAAGAGGGTTCCCTTTTCTCCGCATCCTCTCCAACATTTGTTGTTTCCTGCCTTGTTAATTTTCCCCATTCTCACTGGTGTGAGGTGGTATCTCATTGTGGTTTTGATTTGTATTTCCCTGATGGCAAGTGATGCAGAGCATTTTCTCATGTGCTTGTTGGCCATGTCCATGTCTTCCTCTGTGAGATTTCTCTTCATGTCTTTTGCCCATTTCATGATTGGATTGTTTGTTTCTTTGGTGTTGAGTTTAATAAGTTCTTTATAGATTTTGGAAACTAGCCCTTTATCTGATATGTCATTTGCAAATATCTTCTCCCATTCTGTAGGTTGTCTTTTAGTTTTGTTGACTGTATCCTTTGCTTTGCAAAAGCTTCTTATCTTGATGAAGTCCCAATAGTTCATTTTTGCTTTTGTTTCTTTTGCCTTTGTGGATGTATCTTGCAAGAAGTTACTGTGGCCAAGTTCAAAAAGGGTGTTGCCTGTGTTCTCCTCTAGGATTTTGATGGAATCTTGTCTCACATCCACATGCAGAAGAATGAAACTGGACCACTCTCTTTCACCATACACAAAGATAAACTCAAGGTCTGTATCTTGAGACAGCAGTCAGGGGGCTCTGGTCCACCAGGTCAGGGGCCTGATTTGCAGCATTATTCTTGGCTACATCTCTATGTGTCTCTTTTCCCAACTTTTCCAATGAACCTGCGACATATCTAATATTTTTTCAATAGATGCCTTCCTGTTTAAATTAGCTAGGATTGATTTCATCTTGAGGGGGAGGGTCCAATCTCCATTCTTCTGAATCATTTTCAGCCTAATTCTTCAGTGTTTGACTTTTTTTTTTTCTGAGTTTGGGGATCTGTTGGAGTTTATTAGAGAGCAAGGTAGTTTTACTATTGGGTATGTTTTGCAAAGTACTCTCCATTGTTTCCTTAAAACTAAGTGTGATTATTAGGATATAAAGAATATAATTGCTGCAACATGCAAGAGCATAAATGAATTTCCCCATAACTTAACAGGCACGGGCTTTGGAATTTGTGGAAAGGGAAGCAAAATAATGATTTCAAGTGATTAATTTTATGAAGCGATACCTTTCATTTGCCATCTGCCTAGCAGCACCCACTCAGTTCAAGGGTTAATGCATGTAAAGCCCTTTCTCCTCTGTCCACTCCTCCCTTTCCTAACAAACCAGTCTTAACTTTTTTTCTCTCCCTCTTTTTTTTTTTTTTTTTTTGTACGCTTACTCCCAAACACCCACTGATACATAGAATACATTCAGTGGCTCCTCCAGGTTGTGTCTCATTTGCATTTTCCTCCTCTAGAAAAAGGATATTGCGTCTCATTTGTATTTTTCTCTCCAAAATCAAGCCCGATGCCTGGAACAGAGTTGGCAATCAGTGAGTATTTACTTAGAGAAACAATTAGTACTGTAAATTCTGGGACAGTTAATTTCTTTAAAATTTCACCTTTTTTAACCTAAGTTAAATTTTCAAGAGAGGCTTCTCTACATGATTTGTATAATTCTTCATTCAACCTCCCTGACTTCTTTGGCTTGTTTCAAAACCCCTAGTTCTTTCATAGCTGCATCCTTTCCATATTCTCTGCCACCACTCCCCCCCTTCATGTTAAACGCACATATAACCCATGTGCCATACACAACAAGGTGGTCCAGGGTTCATGGCTGGTTTTTCTTTCCTTTTTTTTTTTTTTTTTTTTTGTTAACTTTAACATTCTCCTCTGAAAAACCTTGGTATTAATAGCACATTTTAAATTACCTCGTATTTTTACTTTCTCTGGCTCCGCTCCATTGTTGCTACTTTTGACCCATTAATACTTAGGAAAAGAGTTTTGATTGCTTCGTGACACATGCTTATGTTCAACATTTTAAATATAATTTGAGAAAGAGAGAAGTTTAGATTGGACTTAGACGTGCCTTTAACTTTATATGCTTAGAGCCTACCTCCCAAAGTTCTCTGGTACAGTCATTATCCTAGTCTATAGTGTAAAACTCTATTTGTGTTATCTGTCTCAGAATTCTGAATTTCATGCTGTGAAATATGGGGTTCCATTTTGTAACACTCCCTTTCTAGAACCTACTCTTTATTTTCAAAGAGAACAAGGATTATAGTGGAAGAAAAGAATGAGGATAATAATGGCTCCATTTTTACAAGCACCCTGTCAGGTTTTTGTGATGTAACCTTCGTCAATTTAAGTAAAGGCAGGTGAGAAAGACCCAGGGGCTCCAGCCACACAAGGCTGCCCTACATGTCCCTACTGTTCTATCTAACCCTAACTCTCTCCTAGTCTTTTCAAAAGGAGAAAAGAAAAGGACATGAATAGTTCCTGTCTGTTGTACTGCAAACTGGATAGAATGTATCAAAGAGGAAATTATACGTCTGGGATTTGGAAAACATTCATTATAACTGATCATAGAACAAACTGACATGGACTGGTGCAATGTGCTGGCCTTACAGTAGATTTAAATACATAGAACAAAGGCAAGGACAAGCAGCAGCTTAACCTTGATTTTCAGTCAATTTCTTTAAATCTCCTTTTAAGATTTCTACTATATTTTGGGCTTCAAAATATACTGAAATCCTTTTCTTAAAAGAAACCATGTTAAGCGTCGTCATATTGTATAAACAGATACCTCTGAGGCATTTTAAAGTCTAGTCAGGAAGGAGGCAGGGAAGGAATCCAGTGAATTATAATACAACAATGTAAGATTTAATAGTAACTACCTTACAGTGATTACTTACCTTGTGCCTTTATTCTAGTTGCAGTACCAATAGGACCTCAGTTAACCTTCCTAACAACCCTGTTACTGATCTGCATTGCACAGAGAAAGAAAGGGAGGCACAGAGAGGTTGCCCAAGGCCACACTGAAGGTGGATGAATTCCAGTCCTGCCAGGTTGGCTGCAGAGTGTGTTTGCACGTTTTAGACAGTAATAAGAGGTGACATAAGGCAGTACATGTTGAATGAATGTGCATTTCAGAGGTGGCGACATGGTGGCTTGAGCTTAAATCTGTTCCTTCACTGTTTGGGTCACACTCTGTTTTGCCTAAGTGTTCTTTTGAAAAGCTTCTGTGAATTTTTAAAAATTTGAAATTAATCGCCAGTGCTTAAAAAGGGATTTTCCCATAAAATCCATATCTTCCAAATCATAGGCTTTTCCTATAATTCGGACGATATGGATAGCCTCTACCCACATTCTTATAAAGGAACCGTCTGCAACTGGGTAGCTGCTGCTCACTTTAAAAGAGGGATTGCTCTTCAGTTTGCTGCAGTCCTCACCACTCCCTTTTATTTCCCATATGAATGTTGCGTGTCAGCTGCCATTCATCTTCCTGCTTCAGTGTATTTTGTTTTTTTTCTCCACGTTTACATGGGTCTTAGTGGATAGCATTGTTGTAAGTAGAGCAAAGTGTGTTAGGGAAGGTAGGAAGAAGGTGAAATACATACAAATCAAATTACAATTTATATAAAAAGAATTCTGTAGCAAAACCAGCATTACTCAGTTTTTGACCAGAGTCAATTGTAATGGTTTTGGTGGGTTTTGGGGTTGCAAAATGAATGGGAATACATAAATCTGAGAAAGTTTTAATGGAAGGACAAATTATGTTTTCTCTTTCCCTCTGTCTCCTCTCTGTAAAACAGACAGACACACAGTAGCATACACACATGTATTCAGGTACCTACATATATAACCAAACATACAAGTATATGTACACGCTCTTTTTCCCTTTGAATTGTTTGATGCATAAAACATAATGTTGGTACAACTACCACAGTAAATTAATTACTGGACCATAATTGTGTCCGGACGATCAGGTCATAGCTTTAGAAATACTGTTTTCCTTCGGGCAGGCACTTAGGGTATCCACAGGGTCACAGAATCAGTAGGGAATAAGGGATGAGCCATGGATGCCTTACAGATAGAATCAACAGGTGACCATATCCATGCAATTGCCAGCCTATCAAGGTCTGACTTTTCAAATTCCCTGGCAAGGTCTTCTCTTGTCATCTTATCCCTACAAGCGCTGAGTGCAGCCTCCTCCAACCCTTGTTCAGATGGAAGAAATAGTTTAAAAAAATTTCATTTTAAGTAGGTTATCACCTGGCATCTTTCAGAATAATAAAATAAAGAACAATTTCAGAACTGTCCTTGAGTGCATTTGACTGAAGCATCTTCATGTGCAGTGAGGCTCACTGAGCATCAGTTTGCTACACTTCACTGTACTGGAGATAGTTCTCAATGCAATAGTCCATTCCAATTTATCTTATGCCAAGAAAATGAATATTTTTTAGACTCCAGGGGCACAGTTTCCTTTTTTAAGTATTCTGTCTTAAAAGAAAATATCACTTCCAAACGAAAAGCAAATATTTAAATCTCTCCCTCACTCCTTTCCATCCCTATCTTTAAAAGATTAGATATCAGAGTAAAATAATTTGTGGTAACTGTGCAAATTTTTAAGATGTAGCCTGGCTGTGCTACTTCTGTCCAATACATAACATTTTTCTTAATAAACTGCTTGAAGCAAAATAGGAATTTCACAGGTGTTAAGTCTATTTTTCTTTCTTCAGTTATAACTGCTGATTTCAAATATGTAGATTTGGGACCCATGAACAATAAAATTACTGTCCTGCAGGTGCATAATAATAAATAAACATTAAAGGTTGAAAGTATATGCAAAGCACATACAAAAGCAAGTGCTAACCAGGTTTCAGAATTGAGAACTGTCATAGCATTTGCTGCAGTGGGAAAAGCGTAGACATTTTGGAGTTTTGTTCCAACCAAGCAGACATTAGTTTTGTGGACACTAATTTCCATCTGTAAAGGACTCCTTTTCCTTTCTTCCTTCCTTGCTCTTTCCTTCCCTCCTTCCCCTGCCCCATCCTTTCTTTGTAAATTGGACACGTACTCTGCTCCATTCACTGTACCAGGTGCTGGGGCACAAACTCTCTGTATTAGTCTGCTTGCGATGCCATAACAAAATACCACAGATTTAGGAGGTATTTTAACAGGTGATTTTAACAATTGAAATTTATTTTCTCACCCTTATGGAGGTTAGAAGTCCAAGATCAAGGTTTTGGCTGGTTTGGTTTGTGCTTAGACCTTTCTCCTTGGCTTGCAGACAGCTCTCTTTTGCTGTGTCCTCACATGGTCTTTCCTCTGTGGACATGCATCCCTGATGTCTCTTGCTCTACTGATCAGCACACCAGTCATATTGGATGAGGGCCCCAACCTTATAACCTCACTGAACCTTAGTTACCTCTTAAAGTCTCTCTCCATATGTAGTCACATCCTAAGGCACTGGGGATTAGGACTTCAACATATGAATTTGGGAGGTACTTTTCAATTAATGTCACACCCTGATACAAGGTCTCTCTTTTGGAGAGGTTTATAAGAGAGGGAAATAGAGAAGGGAACAAAAGTATTGGTCTCCTGACCAAGAATAAGTCACTTCACTTCTCAAATTCTCACCATTTTTTTCCTGTAAATGATGAGTTGGGTAAATAGTATCTAGGGTTCCTAACAGCTCTGATGGTCTGTAATTCCAAGTCTGTGTCTAAACTTAGGCTTGACACATAGTGTGAAATCCATGTGGAGAATGGGAAAAGAGCATGACGAGTTAGTAAGGACAGTAGCGGCTGAATAGTTACTGCTCCCTCTCAAGGGGCTGCTGGTATGACTGCAGTCATTCCCCATCAATTTTCTTTTCTTTTTTCCAAATCATCATGTTGTACACTTTATTATTATTTTTATTCCAGTTCAATTATCCATCATATAGTACATCAGTAGTTTCAGATACAGAGTTCAATAAATCCCCTTCAATTTTCGAAGAATGACGCCCCATCTCCCATGTATTTCAGGCAGTTGGTGATTTTTATTCATCAATCACCCATCAACTTTATATCTGAAAGGATGAACAAACACTTAACAAATTCTAAACAAAACAAAACAAATGAAAAACCCCCAACTCTCTCCTGGGAGTTGGGCAGACGTTGTGTTGCCTGAATTTAGGGACTGAGTTCCTGAAAGAATTCCAAAAACATGTACCACCAATCAATAAAGTAACTTCTCCCCTACCATAATATCAAATACATGCAATGGAAACCCTTAACGTTGCATATTCAGTGACATATATATGAGGCTTCTTTTCATAAATTGTGATTCCTCTTTCTAAAAATGAATTTTCTTTTTACTTTTTACCTTTTATCCAGTGTGAAGTAATTTAAAAATCCATTAACACATATTGCCATGTTAATTGGATGATATTCTTCAAGGTCAAGAAACTATCAATAGATATTGAATAGTGACTATAAATAAACTCATCACAGTAATTAGATTTGTCAATTAAAATTGGGAACGGCTAGCTCTTTATGACTGGATTAAAGGTGGATCATTTTAGGAAAATAATTTTACTCAACGTAATAGATGAAGATTGGATGGTGATCTCATATGCAAGTTTCACTCTGTGAGTGAAATAAGCCTTTGATGTTTTTTCATATCAGTAGATTCAGAAACTCTAGGAAGTATGGATGCTGCTGAATTTTCTCTAAAAATATTTAAAAACTCAAACAAATGAAAACTCCAACATAATATTTACCAGACACTCTAATAACAAGATCTAACATTCATTAAGAACTTGGTCTGTGCTAGCCTATGCACTAAAACTGTAATGCATTATCTTTTTTTTTATTCTTCATAAAAACCACATGAGGTATATAATTATCTTCTTTTTGCAGGTGAAACTTTTCCAAGGTCATTCATACTACTAATAAGTGCCAGAGCTGGATTAAAATTTAGGTTCATCTGACTCCAAGCGCAACACTCTTGTCACCTCTCTGCACGTCCATGACTAGATAAATACTTTAATTAGTTTCGCTTTGTTCATTATTCTCTCCAAGTGAGAAGGTTTTTGGTGAAGAAAAATGTAACTCTTGTTGTTTTAGTTTTAGTAAATTTGGAAAGGTTATTCTGAAAACCAGATCACATAATTTATTGCATAGTTCTTCCTTTTTTAATCTGGACGTGGTACAGTGTATAGAAATTTGTGGCCACTATTTGCATTCAATTTTGTTGGTGACAGAGAGCTGTATATTTTTCCACATGTTCTTTCTTTATAATGTGGGGGCTATTCTAAATTGCATAGCAACTTTAGCATCACTGGTCTAGGGATGTCAAGTGTTTTGATGCATGGAAGACAAATGTGACTGTCAATTTTTGATACTGCCAAACTGATCTATTCACTCAGCAAATAATCATTAAGTGCCAGTCGTGTGCCAAGACCTGGTCTAGGTGCAGGCAATTCAACAGTGTATTAAAAAGACAAAAATTCCTGAATTCAAAGAATTTATATTCTAGGGGTAAAAAGGCAGAACTAGTGTATGGTCTCGGACCTGTCGGACCCCAAAATGCATACTTTACCTGTAAGCTATTCTGCTTTTATATCTACTAAGCCTTTTTTTTTTTTTTCACATAAAATACATACATTCGGTGTGTCTGTGTGTGGAGTAAAAGTTTGGGGGGGTATATAGAATGTGTGGGTAATAGCTGGGTAGCAACATACTAAGCTGTCGGCCTTGGTACATCAAAGTGTGACACTAACTACTGACGTCTGAGAGCTCGATGCTGTAGGGCAGGGTTCATACTGTCTGCTGCAGAAAAATGTCTGGATTTGTGGTATGCTGGGTCCCCCTGGGGAGTGGCCCCCAAGAACTTCTGTGATGAGTGAGAGATTATTATATGGAGTATCTGTCATTGCTTATAATCAATTTGATTGCCAAGTTTTTATTTATTATTGTAGTAAATATTCTTATTGCATAATCATTAAGTTTTAGGTTCCAGATAGTGAAGATAAGCAAAGATTTGGGGAAATGTTCAACACAATGGGGCATATATAGCAAATACCAAATATTTTGACATGGATATAATATTGACTGAGAGTTCAACCAAAAATAAGGCTGAAGAAAATAGAATGTGTGCTGTACTGCACGGTGTTTGATCTTATGGCAAGGAAGATGAGCACTCCATGCTTCTCATACTCGGAACCAGACATCTCCCAGAACATATGGTTGATACTAAGTGGTACAGAGGCTGATATATAAATCTGTTTTCTCTGTAATACCAACTATTTCTTGATTACCCTAAGAGAAAAAAATTAAAAATCCTAAACATAGATTACAAAGAACATGCAAAGTCCATATACATTTTGATTTGTATATCTATTTTGGAAGTATAATAATGAGAAAAGTGAACATATGTGTAGAGATGGCAAATTTTCACTGATGACGAGCAATATCCCATCAAGAAATAGAACATTACAAAAAAAAAAAAAAAAAAAAAAGGAAAGAAATAGAACATTACAAGCACCCTGAACTCCCCGTGTAGTTTTCTGGTGTCTACCTCCTTTCACTCAGCGTAAGCATTCTCTCCTGAGTGCTACAAGCACAAATTAATTTCACCTGTTTTGAACTTTATAGTCATGGAGCCATACAGTATGTATGTATGTATATATATATATATATATATATATATATATATATATATATATATTTGTGTCTGGCTTCTTTCACTCATCATTATGTTTGGGAGAGTCATCAGTATTTTCTGTGTAATTCTAGACTATTCATTCTCCTGGCCGTATAGTGTTCATTGTGTGAATATACCACATTTTGTTTATACACTGTGCTCTTGATGGACATTTGGTAGTTACAGTTTTTGGCTAATACAAATAGGTGTGATATGACATAAAAAACTATGTCTTTTCATGGACATATGTATACCTTTCTAAGAGCCAAGTTGCTGGGTCATATGTTTCTATATGTTTGGCTTTAAAAGATACAGTTTTCCAATGTAGTTGTGTGATTTATACTCATACTAGCAGTGTGTTAAAGTTTTGGTTGCTCTAGATTCTTGATAAAATTTTCCATTTTTTAAATTTTAGTCTTTCCAGTAATACTGGTGATTTTTATTTGCATTTCCATAATAAAAATTTTCATATTTTTTGTCATTGAGGTATTCTCGTTGGTTCAGTACATTTTTGTGCACGTTTTAGTTGGATGTTTCTGGTTTTGTTTTTTCCTAGTGATTTGTAGAAGTTCATTGTGTATTCTGATATTAGCCCTTTGCCGAATATCTGTATTAATGTTTTCTCTCAGACCTTTTGTTGACATATGACATATAAGACTCAAATAACATACTGCTCACAAGAAGTCACTTTGGGTTATCCCCCAATCAAAGGATGAAACTTTTCTCATATATTTGTTCCACCACCACTTAGGGATCCAGGTACCGTATTCTCCAGCCCTGTCCTGGCCTCCTTTCAATCCAGAAAGATTTGAGAAGTGATTAGCAAGGCTAAATTAATAATGTTTGCTTGTATATGTCATAGTCTCAGGAATATTATAGAGTTTAGAGTACAGAGTCATATTTAGTCAATTTTAGAAGATTAAATTCAAGTTTGTAAGGATGAGTTGGATGTGCATTTGAATTAAATACCATTTTTTAGGAGACTTAGGTGGTTTCCACTCAAAGGAAGAAGTGGCTTTTAGAAAAGATGCCCTTTTTGTTAATAGACACATGACATGTTTTTATTTATTTATTTATTTATTTATTTATTTATTTATACATGACATGTTTTAAATCCAAGAATGAAAACACTATTGTTATGTTGAAGCCCAGTCCTGAAGCTCCTTGATACTGTGGCCTGTCTTCTGTTTGTACAAAATATAAGAACCTTTCTCTGTTACTTTTCCTCACTCTTTTTTTAAATATATGTATCAGGAATGCATTCTGCTGTAAATAGCAATTTAAACCCATGAGGGCTTATTGGTTTTATGAAACAAATTCAGGTGTGAGGTGTCTGGAGCTAGTATATCAGCTTAAGACGGTTGCAAGGGACCTAGTTGCGTTACATTTTCACACTCTCCTCTCTTTAGCGTGTAGGTAGGTCTCTGTCCTTCTGCTTATGGGCTCCGGGTCATAGGATAGCTACTGTACCTACAGGGAGAAAATATGTTATCCAGGCAAGAAGAAGTCAGAGAGCAAAAAACTAGTAGGCTAGTCCCTAGTAGGCTTCACATTCATGTTGAAAATCTCTAGGAACTTTTGCCTAGTTCTTACAGCTTGAACTCTGACATATGGTTGCATTTGGCTCCAAAGCAATCTGAAAATTGAGATGTTTTGTTTTCTAGCTGAGAGAGGATGCAGGACATGGACAAAAAAAAAAAAAAAAAACTGTAGAAGGATAGGGTCCCCAGAATAGCCCCAGAACCATCACCTCCCTCCCTTCTTTCTTACATATTTTTTAAACTATTGGTTATCATTACACAAGTATTAGAGGCTTATTAAAGAATATATGAAAAATATTTAACATCCTAAACAGTCACTATAGGTATTTTGGCTTGCATTTCCTAGTCACCTTGGAAAACAAGATTGGGGTGCTCAGTGTCCTCATTGGTTTGGGAGTGTCACAGGCATTCCTGGTGGACAGAGGTAGGTTATACATGCAGACTTTCCATCTATATTTATTATCTATATTTATTTCTACATGTATCTGTTTATTATAAAATAAGTGAATTCACATTGATTTAGCGAATTCCAATCCCACGTCATTCTAGCTGTATTTTTTTTCTATTTGTCAGCCCTAAACACTGTGAGAAACCTGGCTCTCATTATCCTCTACTTGTTTGCTTATTTGATCAGTCTCTCTGTAACCAGTCTCCTGTCTCACCACTTTCGTCTACCATCCCTCCGGATGTCTTCCTAGCTCTAGTTAGCCTTCAGCATCATGTGCCAGGCTGCTCCCTCTCTCAGACACAACCTTCTCTTCCCGCTTGAGCTCAGACAGCTATGCTAGGCTGCTCATCTGCCCCCACTCCCTTCCTCCTTCCTAAAGGAAGACCCTTCCCCTAGAGGAAGCTGAACGCTGCAGCTTCTCCCTGGTTCACTGGACCACCTACACCTACCTTGATGGGTGCTGTCAGTTATTTTTAGACTGAATTTCACAAGAAAAGAAGGGAAAGGAGAGAAGGATATGAAAGAAACCATTTGCCTTTTTGTTCTATGCTTTTTTCTGATGTTAGAAATTTTATATTTTCTTTAGGTAAATTGATTAATCTTTTTGGGGTGATTTAATATATATATTTTAAAGATTTTATTTATTTGTTTGAGAAAGAGAAGACACTAGAGAGAAAGAGAGAGAGAAAAGCATGAGAGAGGGTTAGAGGGAGAAGGAGAAGCAGTAGAAGGAGCCTGACCTGGGGCTTGATACCAGGACCCTGGGATCATGACCTGAGCTGAAGGCAGATGCTTAACTGACTGGGCCACCCAAGTGCCCCATAATATATTATTTTTAAGTCTAAAATAAGATGCCCATAGAGATATTGAAAAATATATTAGTTTTTCTAATTTTTTTTGCATTTAGTTATCTAATCAATTGGGCATTTATTTTGTCATTTAATGTCCAAGAGGGGAAGGATCTAACCATTTTTTTTCTGTTATTGTAATACTACCTTCCTTTTTAAAAATTTTCTTCATATTCTTTTCTTGTGACTTCCCTTATCGCTGTTCTGTGTCCCTCTACTTGTATTTGCTTTTCCTCTTTGCACCTGTTTCTATATTCCCTCAAATCCCACCACCAGAGATCACCACGTCTGCCAACTCCCCTGAGAGCACACTTTGCTTTTCCCTCTGCATTCTTCATAATGCTTTCTCTATGCCTTGAATGATTGTCAGCAAGGTTTTAGGCAATCAGGCTGAGTCATTCACAGTAAGGAAATGCCAAATAAATCACAGATCTGTAAGGCCCTTCTTAAGAGAGGTGAGGGAAGGAGAACCCTCTGATTCTCTAAGATCTTCCAGTCCTAGCTTTCAGTCAGCAGAATCATTTTTCTTATTCTTCTCTGTGAGGTGACTATCTCACCTTAAGCAAAGTGTGCCTTGCGACTCTTAATAGATTTCTACCCTTGGGATACACTGGTCCAAAAGGTTCCCCATAATATTTAGGTGAAATATACCTGTTGGAAAAGGCAAGTTTAGAGGTTCCAGAAGCATTCCAGGACAGCTGCATCAGTCCTCCTTTTTCTTTCACTCCTCTTTCTCCGATAAACAGAACATGCTTACTTCACATGTTGGAAACAGTCATGGATGTGAACCGCTTTATGCTTATGTTTTAATAAGATACCATGAGATAACAATTACTCATTTCACTACTGCAGGTTTTATGTTACAGTATTATTCAAATTTTCAAATAAATTTCCAGTCTCTAAAATCCTAGGGCATAGTTCTCAGACCACAACTTAAAATAAGTAGGGGTTAAGGGACTAACGAGATAATAATGAGGTTTAATGAAAAAGAGTTCGAAGGACTAAAGGACCATGAGTGATTAAGTTTCTCTCCTCCTGATTCCCAAGTGAATGCATCTGTGAGGAACTTTGTTTTAGAAGGATGTTCAGGTCCCGAGTAAAGTCAGAGAAAGGGCTAAAATGATGTGGTTATAAATAGGAAGTGTTTGGGGACGGGGGAGGGACCTGGAGAGCATGTAACAGATTTGTGAGCTGAGTGATTTTTGAAACTACCTTCAAGGTGAAAGTAATAAGACGACCCTATGTCAGTCTTTCTGGAATGTACAGTCAACTCTTGATTATGGAAGGGAGCAGTGGAGTGGATAATTAGCAAAGAATGGATAGTTCCCTATGCTTTTCTATTAATGGGGGGAAAAGGGTGATTGGTTCAGGTTGTTTCATAGAGGAGAGAGAGAATCTTTTTTCTCCTCAACCTTCTCATTTTAAACTATGACTTTCTCATTTCATAGAAGTACCAGGAGATAATTTCTTTATCTTCCTATCATCACATCATTCAACACTCTGCATCTGTACACATGAACTCTTCCTCTGTGGATGAAATGTACCTTCTGTCCCCCTCCCACCTGCACAATTTACTCTTAAGACCCCATCCTCTCCAGCCTAGTCAAGGGGGTTAGTCTAACAAATCTTTTCTCACTTGCTTTATCATTTCTTGCTTTTTACCAGATCTTTGTGATGAGTACACACATAAGCTTTCTTCTATCTTCAAAACAAATAAGAGGAATAACAATACTCTCAAATTCCCTTTGCTCCATTTATTTGCTCTTCTTTTGAGTAAAACTATGAGAAAAGGCTGTTCTATACATATTACATACTTCTTGTCCTTATTCGTCTTTGAGTCCACTTGATGACCTTGACACCACTGTCATAAACTATACCTGACTTTTATGCGGCTAAATGGAATAGTCAATTATCAGCTTGTCTTACTCAGCATCTCAGTATCCTTTTACACAGTTAAACATATCCTCACTCCTAAAACACTAACTGATTTCTAGGATGCCCCTTTAATCTTAGTTTCCTAATCTCGCTTAGAGATTCCTCTGTAGTCACTCCTTGCTACCCTGACCTTTAAAATTTGGAGAGCAATTTCTCATTGTTCTTTTCATTCTTGTGGCTTTAAATACTATCTCTGTGCCAAGGGCTTCTTTACCCATATATAAACAGCTTGGTTTTATTTATTTATTTAACTTTCTTGAGGTCCCTGATCAAACATTGGGTTTTTAGTAAGTCTCCCCTGACCTGCCTCCGTAGAGGAGTGTACCTCCCTGCTCACTCCTTATAGCCCCTCATCTTCCTTTTCCTCCTCAGCCCTAAGCAACATCTGACATGCTGTGTATTTACTTGCTAAAGTCTAAATAGAATATAAACTTACTGAGTCAGCATTTTAATTTATTGACTCCTGACTCCTAGCACCTAGAACAACATCTGTCATGTAACGGGTACTGAATAAATATTTACTGAATGGATGAATGACTGGATGGAAATGGAAACAAGCATACAAAATAAGATTTTGCCTAAAAGTTGTAAGGGCTAGAGTTCTATCATGTTTGTGTAACAGGATGGGAAGGACGTGTTGTGGGAAGAGAATGGAGGCCAGAAACCAGAGCCCAAGCGTCAGCTGGTTGGCACCAAACCAAACTCTTTGGAAGGGAATTCTGGTTCTGTCTGAGTGATGATGAAGTGATTCATGCAACATAAAGATGGGTGATATACTTTGTTAGGCACCAGGGTAACCAGTTAGGATAACCTCATGTGGTGGGGGATAGCTCCAGAGATTTTTGGCCAAAGCAAACCCGAAATGTGCCAGGTAGAAGAAATTATTTTCAGGACTCACTGGCCCTGTGAATTCTTCAAGTCTATTTGTCACAAACTGCAACTTCTTCAATCATTTATATTTTTTAAAAAGATGGGGGACTAATGTTCTTTTCTTAAGAAGTGTTTCTGGCTTACAAAGAGGCAGCAGAAAAAATAACAACACATTATATATATGAAAATCAGCAGCTGCAATGAGATGAAAATAAAGCAATAGGATTTTTAAATTAAAAATATTCTAATTTCAAACCTCCTGTCTCTTACTATTAAAAAAATTCTCTAAGGCAACAAGCTATAGCTATAAAAGCTCAAAATCTGTTTTAATCTTGGCTCTACTGCAAAATTAATGGAATAGCAAAACGGGGAATTACTTATATTCTCATTACTTTCGTATTTTTTATTATTATTATTTGTACATTGAGGATGCTGGACTGGAGTAGAGTTAGCAAATATATTTCATCCTTTGTGCCAACAGTGATCTATTGGTAAAGGCCTCCGAAAGCGCTGTGTGGATAAGCATTGGAGACCACACCTAGGCTCAGTGAAAAATAAAGCTGAAATTGATTGTTGCTGTCTGCCTTGGGTTTAGGAAAGATGAATGGCAGCATGTGTGCCTTGTGTCTGCTGTCCTGCACTGTACAGTCTAGAAGATATTTTCAGCTCTAAAATTCAGTGATTGGGAATGCCAAGTATGTTATGTGCCATCTTTGCAATAAAAGCAACAATAAGATTTTATATGTAAGATATTAAAACATTATTTTTAGTGTTTTTGGAGAATCTGAATATGTTTGCTAACCATTTCTCCTAAAGGTCTTGTGATTTATATATTAGTCATAGTATTTTTACATTGTGTGCTAAGTGCAACGTGGTATGTTGATACAAGCAGCATACAGAAATAATAGTACTATTTGGCCATGGAAAACTCAAGTTAGCATAATGAGTATAATTTTTTATAGATTGTAGTTTAATTTCAAAATAATTTTGCAGTTTTTCCCCACTGGCTTTGCCTCATAAAACCCCATTGGAAGTACTATTTTAGCATCTAGGAAATGAGGCACTTCAAATGCAATCTTTCCAAATTATTATAGAAACTTCTAGAATTCAGTGATGCTGTCTACACTAAAAGAAGTATAAGGATGAGACATAAGGAAGACTCTCTAGAGCTATTTAGTGATAATTCAACTTTAAACGTGGAACCCTAATTATGATGCTACAGTTTGTATTTCTTAGAGAAATTCTTTTCTGCCCTCCACCCTCAACATACTATTTAAAAGAAGTTAAACATTTTAGATCAAGCATATGGGTGTAATATAATTTAATCTGTTTTTCAAAGACATTACCAACAAATGATACAGTTATGTAACTGGATGAAGAATACCAATATGTTTTGAATGTTTTTAGTGCCAGTGATCTAATGATCACAATAAAGACATGTCAGTTTGTGAAAGTAAGCATGTGTTTTTCATGTAACTATTGAATGTGTTTTACTCATCTTCAAACCTAGCACTGAATGAAGCACTTAAATCCTTAACATTTTTGAATAGAAATAATTTAAATAGAACTTTGGATAAATAAATTCTGAAATATATTATTCTATGTATAATCCTGGAGTTATTTGTGAGGTTTGGGTGGCCTGGGTACATTTTCTCTAATATCTAAACTTGGTATATAATTAAGGGATTTTTTTTTTTTTTTTTTTGAGAACTGAGAAAGGACTGTTAGAAATCATCTAATTCAATTTTCTCAATTTCTTTTCCTCCCCTTTCTTCTACTTTGTAGTTGATACGATTTCTATATTCATCTTTGTCATTTATTTTTCTTCTGTTTTCCCATTTTCCTCATCAGGGGAAGCCAAATCTCACTTTCTAGATGAAGCTTAGTGTCAGCCAGACACCTGGGTCAACGTGAAATGTCTGTTAAATTAACCGAACAGTGGTTTGCTTTCACACCCTGACTGAATTGTTTGATTTTAGCCTGGGTTAGGTTGATAGTTTTTCATTTAGGCTATCTGGTTTAGTCCTTTTAGTAAGTTGATTTGATTAACTGAGTTTATTTTACTCACATTAATGTAATCTCCCAACTAATTGCCTCAGTGTCTATAGTCTGTAAGTAGCTCAAGGGCTTGAGGGTTTTTTGTTATTGTTATACTTTTACAAAGCAGGCTTCTCCTTTTGGGCAGGTCCACAGTGTGTTCATCTTTCAGTGTCTTGGACAGTGCTTTCTACCTAGTAGGCTCTCAGTATTTGGTTTATTTTAATCTTATGTATATTCTCTTATTCTGTTTACTTGAGATATAGATTAAGAGTTTTTACCATAAATTAGGACATCACTTTCGTGGTTCTACATGAATTCCGTGGAGTCTCAGTTGAAGCACTGGATATTATCCTGAGCTCTTTCAAAGTCTTCCCAAATTCTGACATTCTTTGAAGACTTCATGTTAATGGGATCGCTTGTCTGGCATCTGAGATTCTTTCAATAGTTGCAAGTGCTCCATTCTTTTCATTTCTTATTTTTTAGATTTATTGAAACTCCAAAATTTGTTTTCGTTGAGTGTTACTGATACATTTATAGATGAGAATTTCTGAATAAAGTTTACCTGAGGGAAACATAGATAATTAAACCCCAAATCTCTTTATCAGTGATAACCCACTACAGACAGAAGAAGAGAATGCTACTATTTTAGAGCACTGAAGGGAATGCCGAAGTAGGAATCTTATAGTCACCATAGGGAATTAAAAACTGGATATTGCCAAGCCTCTTCCTTTTACATATAAGGAAATGAAATCAAAGAAAGATTAAATGATTTGTCCAAGATGCACGATAGTGACTGAAGGATCCTGACTCCTTTTCCAGTGTTCTTCTGATACTACTGTCCTGAGAGATAAATCCTAAATTCCTTAGATGTTTACATTTCTCCATCTCTATTCCTGCCCTTCTGTCTAGAGTAAATCACAAATGGCCAGGTCCCTCTAAACCTTTTACTGAAACTATTAAAAGAAGAACAGTGAAAGATCCTGCTTAGCTGGCAGTGGTTAGATGTGGGAGACTGGGTAAGGATGAGTAGTGAGTGGTTAAACATGAAAGACTTCACAGGTCATGTTTATCTAATATTTTCAAAGTTGTTAGAAAACCTCACCAACTTGCATGGGCTTTTACAGAAAAGACAAGCATCCCATAATCATCAACACTCTTCAGGAATGATTTTCTTCCTTATTCTTTTATATAGGAGTGCATTCCAATTTAGGGTACTTTAACTGTCAGAAATATCAGAAAGAGCTTTTACACTTTAAGCAATCTTCCCCAAACCCCTCTCCAGTAGACACACAGTGAGAGCAATTTTGAAGCAATCCTTGTTTTGCCTTCCCATTGCCCTCTCACCCCAGATGTAGCTTTCAGCTAATTAGCTCTTCCTGACATCGAGATGAGAGTTATAAGGTGCTCTACCTGGAGAGGTAAATTGGGGGAGGTCACGCAACTCTAGCCTTGCTGGGATTTATTTGTGAAAGCCCTATTTTGGTTAGCTACTTGACACCTAACTTTCCAGTTGCCCAAGTGCTCACAATTTCAAGGTTCCAATGAACTGAAACTTACCATTTTAACTTTAGGTCAGCCTCTATACTCTGCTTTTGCCTCTTATCCTTAGGTATTGCCAGTCCCAGCTGTAATGAAATCCATTTTTATTTTTATTTTATTTTTTTTAATTTGAAGAAATATTGAATGTCAGGACAGAATCACCAGATTTGTTTCTCATGGGCATGTTACTTAAAGATTAGAAGATAATGAAAGAACGAGGACCCCCTCAATATATTTAGCATCCAGTATGCTTTGGGAGGCAGCAAATCAGAAGACCATGCTCTGCTAAGACCTTCAGAGAGGAATGAAGCCAATTAATGTACAATTACCAGCAGCAGTGCTTTATTTGAAGGGTCTTTTACAATGAAACTTTTTAACAGGGTAATTGTAGACATCTGTTTCATCTACCTTAGCAGCAACATAGCCAGTATTTGCTAAGATCTTCTGAGCATTTACAGCTTTACACAAAAGGACATATTGGCAATTCCGGTTTCTATATAATAGGCATACTATGCAAAATACTGAGCTAGAATTCAGCATTGTTGTAGAAATGCTCAATGTCACCAGAGCGATTGACTCATTCCACCTGGCTTTCAGACATTTGGAGAAGCAAAACATATGTACCTTAATTGCAAAATGTGGGCTTAATGAACGTGCAGGCGTTATGTTATACCAAATGCAACAATCGACATGATGGCAAGCTGCTTAAGAACATGTCACAATGTTTGGTTTTTAAGAGGTTTGCCTTTGGCAATGTTTCAGAGAAGAATGTGTTCCTTACATTTGCAGTCCTGTGAGCCAATAATAAAATGTTCAGCATATGAAACTGGTATTTATTTTAAATTGCTATGTCAATATTTTTGTTTAAAAGCAGGTTTGATTCCCTGTGTGGACTTTGTTGAAGCCTTCTATCACTGCTTTTTATTTGAGTTTGATTTAGCTTCTTTTCCCCCTGATTTTGTGTTTTGCAGAATGGCTTGCATGAAAGCCTTCTGATTGGGATGGGGGGGATAAAGTTGCTATGTGATTTCAAAGCCCAGAAAATGTAAAAAGGAGCAACATTTGCTGAAGGCATCAGAGAAGTGAATGCAATCAAGCAGTGTTGGTTTGTGACCTTGAAGCTTCCCAGAATAGCTACCACATTTGGAATAATGGAAGCCCTGGATTCAAATGCCTCAGGATGACCTCATCAGCAGCAGCCCCCTTCCTCCTACTGTGATGTCTCCAGGCTTTATGTCAATGTTTAGTCCGTTAGCAGGAATCCAGAAAATCAGGCTTTTGTTTTCAAAAATACAAAATAAAGGCAACCATTGTGGAATATTGCATAACTGATTTAATCCTAATGTGATGTCAAAACAAATTTACCCCGCAGTTGAGAGAACGCTTTATCTACCACGGATACCATTGCTGTGTGGATGCTGGGTGCTCTTCCAATAAATTGTTGGGCAGTTGTTTTCATGAACTCTCAGAATTCTCCATCCCAGGCACATTTCTGTGGGGTAATTAAAACAGGCTTTTTATAACAGCAGTCTGAAACAGTATGCATCATCTATACACACTGAGCTGAAAAAATATTGTATTCATAAATTAAATTGGACATTTTGAAAGGTTAACGCAAAAAGCTACTTTGCTCTTGGTAATCAATAAGGAAAAAAGGATTTCAGGTAATTAAAATCTGTGAAGTGAACATTTCTCATTTGGAACCTATTAAAAAGAATATAAGCAGACAGAGGCAAGAGATAAATATGGAAAACAAGTGCTTCAGAATTTTTGTTAAATGTTGGCAAGGGAATAATAACGTGTATTGAGAGGTCTGAAAGGATATAACATGTTATTATAGATAATATAGCAAATTATACAGTCTGTATATAAGTTATGTGTGTGCATTATTTAATTTATGCATTAGGCTGTGATTTTAAAATATGAGTATTCTTTATTTTGGGCTCCAGTTTAGCTATTATGTATGTCTTTCTTACGTGTGACTCAGGAACCAGTATGATCCATGGATGCTTGGGAAAAATACAGAATTCCAGGTCCATCTCTGACCCGCTGAATCAGGATTTGCAATTTCATGAGATCCCTTGGGGATTCATGCGTACACTACAGTCTGAGAACATGGCTTTGGGTGATTGTCTCATAGTAAGGTGGGTTGCCTCTTAACAATTTGTGTTCATTTTTTTTAGATGCAAATCAGTAGTGTTTTTGTTGGCTAAATGCAAGGATAATAACTGACTCTACAGAGGTTATGCTGGAGTACCTGACTTCGTGCAATGTAGCAACTAAGGGAAATATTTTATTTTATTTTTAAAGATTTTATTTATTTATTCATGAGAGACACACACAGAGAGAGAGAGAGGCAGAGACACAGGCAGAGGGAGAAGCAGGATCCACGCAGGGAGCCTGACTTGGGACTCGATCCGTGGACTCCAGGATCACACCCTGGGCTGAAGGCAGCGCTAAACCCTGAGCCCCCCGGGCTGCCCAGGAAATACTTTTAGAGTGGACTCAGTCAGACTCTTAACACAACTTGCTTCTGGGCCCTTACTGACACACCTTTTCTTTTTGTTCCGTGGTGACATTCCTTCTTTTCTTTACCATTTGCCTACCAAAATTCAATCTCTGGTTTCAGGTTACAGTTTCCTTTATCTAGACTTCAGAAATCACCTCCCTGGAATTTTTTTGATACCTTTGTTGGAATATTCTTAGTTCTTTAGAATTTTTCTAGAAATTTGACCCTGGTTATAGATGTTAGACTTTGAAACATCTGAACACTTGCCCTTTGTGGTGGTTAATTTTATGTATCAACTTGACTGGGCTAAGGGTTCCCCAGATAGCTGGTAAAATATTATTTCTGGCTGTGTCTGTGAGGCTGTTTATGGAAGAGATTAGCATTTGAATCAGGTACACGGTGTAAAGCAGTTGGTCCTCCTCAGTGTAGGTGGTTATCATCTAATCCATTGAGGGCCTAAATAGAACAAAAAGGCCAAGGAAGAGTGAATTCACTTTCTCTCTTTGAGCCGAGACATCCATCTTCTCCTGCCCTTAGAAATTAGACATCAGCCTCTGGTTCTTGAGCTTTTAGACTCAGACTGGATGATCAGCTCTCCCCACCCTCCCTCCAAGGTGGGTCAGTCCTTAGATTGATTGCCTGCCTATGATTCCTGCTTTCCTCATTTAACCTTCTGGTCTCAAGCATACAGCTTCTGCTAGATACAGTATGCTAGAATATAAAATTCATTTTGCTTTCTCTTCAGTTTTCATATAGCTCTTAGAACATTGAAGTAGCATATGCTTCATTTTAGTTTTGACATAGAGTTGCAATGATGTATTGTTTTTATGATGGAAAACACTTGTTTTTGCTAAGGATTAAAATATATGGCTTTGGCTTGTGGATAATAAATATTTATCTATCTATTTATCTCTATATAATTTTTTACAATGAATAAGGCCCTGTGCTATGTGCTGTGTGGCATAAGGATGAATTATAAAAGACATGGTGTAGAGTACCTAGTGCATGTTGACTATAATACAGGTAGGCCGCTCTATAAGTGCTATGAAAATAGAAGTGACACGAAGGGCATTAGGTGCTCAGAGTAGAAAGAAATCACATCAATCTGATATTCAGGAAAAGGCTCGAAGAAGAGGCAGTGTATGAATAGAACCAAAATGGAATAGGGAAATGGTATTCCCAGCCCAGGACATAACAAGGGCACAGATGCTAGAAGAGATTTATATAATATATACCCAGAACCATACTGGACATTTTGGTGAAGCTGAATATATGTGAAGGCAAATGGTAGGAGACAGAGGAATCTGAACACAATGTGCTAAACATATGAACTGGACCCCTGGAAGGAGCATAATTGTTAGTGACAAAAATGGGAGAAAAAGAATGCTATAGTGAGGAAAGACACAGAATTCAACAACTTTGTGCCTGAATACCTGGCTACTAAAGGCTAGCCTTGGAAAGGTCATACTTAGCAATGAAGATATGTCTATGAAGTCTTTGTCCATCTAAACAAGATTTCTCGTCCAGAACGAAAAAGGATACATTAGAAGTTAATGGCACCATCAAGTGATGGGCAGCCACATTTGGAATACTAGAAGCCCTGGACAGAGAATAATACATGGGTCATATGTTTGGCCAAATGGATCTAACAGATTGAGAATCCAGCAAACTCATTTATCAAATTTCACAGTTCAAGACACCAGAAGAGAACAGGTGAGTTTGGGGTGAATGAAGAATAGCCTAATGGAGAAAGTATGGACCCAGGACTTAAGGACAACAAAACAGATTGTGTCTTAATTCACTGTGCAACTTCTGGCAAGCCATTTCAACTTCCTGGGCTTCAGGGTCCTCACCTGTAAAACGAGGACAGTCTCCATTCCTAACCACTGTGGATACTCTTCACCTAATTTTCTAGTTCTTTTGAAGATCACAATGAACCAACAAATTTCAATTGGGAGACTCTGCCAATCAGTAGGATGAGGGCAGCGATTTATATTTCTTTCTGAATATCAAGATGATAAAAATGTTGGATCTACATTCCAGATATTGATTCATATGGAACTGTTGTTGGACACTCAGGTAAGTAGTGGTAGAAGCCAGTGCTTGAGAAGTACCAGTAGACCCAAGACTCCTATTCATTGCTTTTTTTGGCCACTGGACTGCCGGAGGAATCGGAGGACAGCAGGAGTGAGAAGCTGTTACTGGAGACATCTCAAGGTGACTCTTTGAATAGGACTTGATATTGGGCCTTCAACAAAAACATTCCACTCCTAGCTTATACCTGAGTCCATGATGCTTAAACTTCAAGTTATGTATTTTTTGGGTTCATCACTGTGGAAGTTCTTACAACAATTTGTGATTATGACTTTTGCTCCCAAGTATGACACAGTCAGTTTATGCACTGCAGGGAATATCTGCCAAGCAACTAATATATCTCAGTGCAATATTAAAAAAAAATTCTGGTGGCTGTAGTCCCTTCTCATTACAGTTTTCTGCACAGTCTACTCTGGAAAGAAAACTGCAAAAATAGAAGAAGATGTATTTTCAGAAAATTATTCACAATTAATGCCAAGTGATAAAATTCCTAAGTCGAGGAAAAGTCCCTCGATTAAATGTTGAGGGAAAGACAATGCTAACTTGACCTCCTTCAATTTTCATATGGAGGCTTGTGAAGTTTGGGTAGGATAAAGAGAAAAGCACCTTTTATTCCCAGAAGCTTTTTAAAGCTGCCTTTAGTAGGCACTGTGTGTCTTCTTTTTGTAATCTCAGGTTTTATAGTCTCCTTTATCAATTGTGAGAGGTGTGGAAGGGCTAGTTTATATCTTTCAGAAGGGACACCTGGGTCAACAGGTTGAAAGAACTTTGAAAGTTATTTGTATCTTTGCCAGTCACTGCATTGTGTGAGAATCACTGTAGCTAGTGTGTAAACTACCTTTGAATAAGAGGCAGAAAATGGAATTTATCAGGGGACAATGCCCTTTGTTTAGAAGGAGCAACAAAAGATGAATAAAAGACCACAGCCAGTCTTCTGTGTTTAGTGTCCCATTTTTCCAGATAAAAAAGGGGATAATATTCAATCTTGATTGTGCACAGAGGCCTTTGGTACTTTAAGGAGATGGAGGAAGAAGAGAAATGAAAAAGAAATAAAGGGACCAATATGTTCTTGAACTGTGACTTCTGGCAGCTGCATTTAAAAAACAACCATTACATTTTGTGGGAATATCTGTGAGGCTTATCCATTATGTGTGCAAACACAATCTGATTAGTATTTGTTATAAGCTCGTCTTGTCTGCTTTTATTACAGACATCACCTTCAGATGTGGGGCCACTGCAGCTATTAAATCAGGAATATTTAGCTATTATTTGTAATAAATGTCAGCAGGGCTGAACTGAAGCCAGCAGGAAATGTTCAGGGCAGAAAACACACTGACATTCATTCATGCAAATTTGTACCACTGGTCGAATTAATCATAAAGAGGGAGGGTAGAGCATACAATGCATTTATATTACTGGTTTGGCCAATTCTCCTTCTTCCTGAATATAGGAGTTATAATGAACAGAAAGCAATCTGCTGACAAATAGTCCCATGTGAAGTGCAGGCAGTGAGATTAACTTTCCAAAGCAGACATGTCTGGGGGTCTAGTGGACTCCCCTCCTTCCCTCCACACCACCCCAGCCCTCTGAGGCCGCTTTGTGGTGTCCTTGTTTTCTCTTTAAAAGACATTGATTTAGCATGCACATAACTATTACCTCTTAAAATCCCAGGGACACTCCAGAGAACATTCCATGCATATTGCTGAGTATTGGATCAGCCTTACCCTATTATAAATCAGGGTGCTTACGTCACACTGGGAAGGTATGGGGATAGGAACCAAGTCGGTGACTATGAAGAAATTGCCATTTACCAAAATGGAGAGAACTTACATTAAAAAAAAATGCATTTGTGTAAAGTGAGGTGAAATAACCCATACAACAGAATAATATAGTCTCCTCTGAGAAGGTTGCAATCACTGTCGTCAGCAAACCTCTGGCTTGCACTGAACATCAAGGAGTATCATTTAATTGTATGAGTGAATAAAGTTAATACCAGAAAATCACTAGTGCACTTTTTTTTTTTTTTTTAAGAAAGGAGACAAATACGAGATGAAAGCATACTTTAAAATTTTTCTCATTTTCTCACAGCATGAAATTATTATTCACTGGGAAACAAAAACTGCTTAAAAGAGCTGACATAAAAATTATAGGTGACTTCAAAGATATTAATTATTCTTAGTTGTTTTAGTCCTATGATTTGAATTAAAAACATGGAGAACATGAGATAAAACTAGGCTTGATAAAGTTAACACAAAAATGCTTTTAAAAACTGTATACTAAAAAAAAAAAAAAAAAGAAAAAAAAACTGTATACTAATTTTGGTCAAAATTAAGTAAAAGTCTTCTAAAATGTTTTCGTGTATCATGGAAGTCATTTCAAAGTAATGCTTTTCTAAAACATTGTCATTTTCTCCGCACTGTACTGAATATGCACACCTTTATAGAATGCATATTATAAACTGAATATTTTCTTCATAATGTTAAGCCCTGATGTAATTATATCACTTGCATTATTTCTCTTTGTATAGGTTTTAGAAGAGAGCTTGTACAAATCAAATGGAAAGGGACATTTCTTTTTATTTTATTTTTTAAAGATTGTACTTATTTTTTCATGAGAGACACACACACACACAGGGAGATGCAGAGACACAGGCAGAGGGAGAGGCAGGCTCCCTGCAGGGAGCCTGACGTGGGGCTAGATCCTGGGTCTCCAGGATCACGCCCTGGGCTGAAGGCAGCGCTAAACCGCTGAGCCACCTGGGCTGCCTAGAAAGGGACATTTCTGTTGATTAAGTGAAAATGGTACTAAGTATAGTAACTGAATTGAATGACTTATACTATAATTTGGGAGATCAGGAGGGGCTGGCATCAAGGTGAGGGATGGAGTGTGTTTTCATCTATGGGATTTCTGCAGTGCTAATGGAGAAGACCAGAAAAGCTGATGCAGCATTATGACTTCATGACTTTTCAAAGCTGAGCTATTTTTTTTTAATAATACCTTTATGGTATAATTATTGATTCCATGTCTTATTCTCCAAAGGGGTTGCAGGAATTATAGAGAACATATTTTTTTTAAGTAAATGGAGAAAAGATGTGTAAATTATTGGCAATAGTTAGTATCACTAATAAGGAAGGTCATAAGGTGACCTAAGGTGGATATGCACACACAGACTATTAGGCCTTATATAGTTCCTAAAGTGGAGTCAAAAGTTTGGCTTTGGGCTTCCTGGTGGCCGAGGAGAAAGAGCAGTGTAATTCATAGATGATTAAGGTTGTTGGAAAGAGGAAGTATTAGAAAAAGTATTAGTATTAGCAGGTAGACTCTATGGTAGCCCCCAAGATTCTTGCCTCCTGGTATTCATGTCCTATGCAAACTCTTCCCTTTGAAAATGGGGAGGATCCATGATTTCTAACTAGTACAGTATGGCAAAGGTGAGGGGACATGCATGATCACATGTCAGCGATTATATTGTGTAAGATTTTGCCTCCTATCTTGCTAGGACTTTGAAATTCTCCATCTCTGGCTGAGAAGAAGCAAGATGGCATATTGTGAGCTGCCATATGGAGAAAGCCAATAGCAAGGGGAGGGTAACCTCCAGCAAGCAGCCAGAAAGGAACACCAGCCCTGATTCTGGCAGCACAATCATTGAGTGGTGCCAGCCGTTGCAGGCGTGGATCCTTTCCCATTTGAGCCTCAGATGAGACTGCAGCCTTTGCTGACACCTGTATAAAACCTTACATAACTCTGAAACTGAAGGCCCAGGCAAGTCATTCCTGAACTGATCCACTGAAATTGTGAGTTAATAAGTGTGTTTTATTAAAACCCCTGAGTTTGTGCGGCAATAGATAACTTATGTAAAACCTAAGGAGAAATCTTCAGTTTCTCTGCTATCTGGGTCCTAAAACTATTTTTTTTATGTTTAATTTACCTTTGGGACCCAAAGATTTTTTTTTCCCTTTCCCATCAAATTGCCTGCGTCCTTCCTCCTCTGAGAACTTTGCTCCCTTTGCTCTTTAAAGACATCACTTTCCTATGTTTTCTCCCTTTTTCATCTTGAGACAGTTCTTTCTACATTCAAAGAAAAATGAATGTCCAGGGGTGCTTGGCTGCCTCAGTTGGAAGAGCATGCTACTCTTGATCTCGGGGTTATGAGTTTGAGCTCCACCTTGGGTGTAGAGATTACTTAAAAATAAAACCTTTAAAAAAAATTAATGTCCAGTCTCTGGAGAGACTACCTACTGTTTTCTTGAGAGATTTTGATGATGCTTTAAAAAAGTATCATAGCATCATTTACACAGTAAAGGTGTTACAAAGAGTTTCATAAGGGAGAGGAAAAATAGAAAACATTTATTATATGTTACTTCTAAGTGCATACATTTTAATCCTTTTTACACTAATGAAAACCATTTTTTTTTTTTTCATGAGAGAATTGAAATTCAGAGATTTGAGAATTTTCTTGAGGTCACACATTTGTTAGTGCAAACTGGAATCTGATACCCAGCAATTTGGTTTTGGAATCTGTGCTTTTAACTAGTATGCTATCCTCCCTCTTAAAGGCTTAATAATAAGGAAGACAGCTATTAGAGTGTGCATGTGTTCAGATATAAAACTGAGTTTAAGTTTCCTGGTGGTACTTGCAAAAGATGAAATGTGCTAAGTCATTTAATTTACATTGTGTAAGAATACAGTTATGAAATGGGCGATGAATTAACCATAAAATAAAAGGATATTCAAAATTGTTTTGGCTTCTTGGTTGGGCATGTGGCCCAAATCATCTCATCAGAAGGCTCATTTCAGCACCAATTTTGATTACTCTGAGCTTTATTTAAGAAGGCAGCTTTTTCTTTCTCCTTGATTATTCTCCTTGAACCTTCGAATTTAAGGAACAGGACCCACTGATGTGTCTTTCAGAATAAATAACCTTTGGCCTCCTGTAGCCATTCCTCCATCTCCACCTTTACTTCCTTGATTGTTGGAGTTTTGTATAGTGTGATGGTTAACTTTCTGTGTCACCTTGGCAGGGCTATAGTGCACAGACATGTGGTCAAATGTTATTTTGGGTGTTTGTGAGTGTTTTTTTGAAGAGATTAGCATCTCAATCTATAGACTCTGAGTAAAGCAGATTTACCTCCCTAATATGGGTGGGTCTTAGCCAATCATTTGAAGACCTGACTAGTTAAAGACTTACCTAACCCCAGCAAGAGGGAATTCTGCCAGTGGATAGCTTTTGGAGTTGAACTGAAACATGAGCACTTCTTGGATCTCTGACTTGCTGGCCCATCCTGCACAGATTTTGGGATTGCCAGCCTTTATAATCATGTGAGCCAGTTCCTTAAATATATATATAATAGTTATATATATATTCAATAGGGCAAACAATCAAAGTTGAATGCCAGAGTCTACCTATAAGCTTCTAGTTTGCAAATTCTGACTGAAAATATGGTGAATTTCTGCTAAATATAATGATGTATTATTTTTAGCTTGTGTTATTGTGATTAATATTTACTTCTTTTTCTTTGTACTACATAGGTAGCACGACTAATGATCTCTTAAGGCCATTCCTGGATAGTGATAATAAGACCACATTATCTGAATACAGGAGAATGCTTATCTTCCCATTTGCTTTAATTTAAAGCATTAAAAAGTAATTATGATATAAAGTTTAAAAGACAGACTGAATGTAGAACACATTTTTTTTTTACTATCATTTAAATTGATATCAAGACCCTATTTCCTCTACAGAAATTTTCTATGATTTCTTATTTTCATTTGTTTAGAAACAAGCTTGCTGAATTAGTAACACAGTCCATCTAGATTATAAATTCTAAAGGAATTCACAAAAGTTCCTATTCAGGCTCTAGGAACCAAGTCGGTGACTATGAAGAAATTGCCATTTACCAAAATGGAGAGAACTTACATTAAAAAAAATGCATTTGTGTATTTTACTTGTAGCTAGAAAAATTATTTAAGCTTTTGAAAGCAATTTTTTTCATCTGCAAAATGTGAAAGTTGAGAATTTAAATAAATAGCATTCATTTTGGCTATAAGGTATGATGATTCTTGGTTTATGGCAATAGCACACAAATTACATCTTGGGAAGAGTTCATGGTACTGTCTTTGTACCATTCTCTAGTTCAAATATGTTACTCTTTAAAAAACTTATAAGGGAGTCAGTCTCTTAATCCCCCTAAACCTTTAAACTCTTTTCAGAGTTACAATTTGAATAATGTTTTGAGGTTAATGAGTTCTGTGTGTTCTATAATCAGCAAGTAATGAAGTACTTCATTTGTTCCCAAATAATAGATTTTAAAAATGAATCACAAACATACAAATATTTACATAACTTGCCCTCATAGGTGGGACTATGACACCATTCAAAATTTCTTTGCAAAATTAAAAAAAGAAAACCTAATTAAAAGTATAATGAAATGGATGTAGTGATATTGCTGTTATTCATTCACTAAGGTGATGAAAAAAATAGCAGCAACAACATCATCCCATCATAGTATCATTTATTAAAAGATGACTTACACTTTCTCAGGGTGACAGGTTCCCCAAGCACATTCCAAAGGCATTCTGAATTTTCTTTTTGATTTGTTTTTATCTCTTTTCAGGCTCTTGGCTAATTATGCCAAATTCTATATATCAATCATCTGTGTGAATAGAACAAATATATGCTAAATAGAATAGACGTTTCTGATTGAATGTGTATACAGAATTCAATGATGAACAAATATGACCTAACTCTTTAGGGAATGAGAATGATATTGACATGTTTTCAAACACTGAGGTTTGGTGTTCACAATGAATTGAAATAACCTGGTCTTCATCAGATACGGAGTTCTCACCTGCCTGAGAAAATTTTTATTATGTAGATATTTTGATGCCCTAAATTTTACATTCTAGGTATTTAATAGCCACTTGTGTAAAATAAAATTCTTAAGCAAACACTGCCCCAAATTAGATTATTTTGAGGATGGAATATATAAAATTATATCCTCTTCTTGAAATACTTTTCATTTTATTCAGGACTAGGAAATTTTTAGAGATCCTGGAAGCAGTAGGAATGAAAGTTTTTGTGTTTATTAAATCTAAGTTAAAAGCTCTCACACTTGATTCCTCAGCTGGCAGCTCTAAACTAGAGCATTTGTGTTTGTTAAAAATTGATTTTTCCCATGGCTAAAAAGTTGATTTATTTTTGTTTTTGTTTTTTTTTCCCCTCAACCATTCTTATAAAAAGGAATGAATATGAAGTGTTTTTGTGAAATTCATTCACTTTATTTTTTTGGCAGCTGAGATTTCTCTAGTTATTTGAATATGACCTTGTGATCCCATATCACCATGATCTGAGGTTCTTAAATGTCTTCCAGTTGAGGTAGAAAATACGTCAGAACTCATTAAGAGGTTACCTGCACACCATATTGATTTTTATAAATTGCTTCTTAAATTGTAGTGGGCAGCATCACACACAGAAAATCACACTGAGGTCAGGTGATATATTTGGATGAAATTAATTCATTTTGCTAGTAGTTATGGATAAAGCCATTCTCTGGTACTGTGCCATAAATAATTGTCCTTTGGTAAATTATTTAAAATACACATTTTTTTCTTCATTTTTAATGACGGTATATGTCAAGTAAATTGTGCTTATTGTCAGCCTTGGTGCCCAACAAACTCTGATCCTTCCCAGGCCAATCTTATCTATCCATAGCTATTGCTGAAAAATTTGACCTGTGTAGATAATGGAACTCAGCCCCCTTGTTTGGACTGATTGGGAAATAGGGAAATATTAGTGGTTAAGAAGGGGAGCAGTAGCTAAAGGTGTCATGAGATAGAAATAGAACCCTGAATGATGATCATAAATCAAAGTTCTAGGAGGTAGAATTGTGAGGACAGTAGTTATATAACGAGGAGAAAGGATTATAGATCTGTCTCTAGATCTGTCTCTAGGAGTATATAATTGGCAGAAAAAACAAACAAACAAACAAACAAAAAAAACCCAAAAATGAGTTAAGGTAATACCAGAACACTGGTGTAAAGATCCTACCGTGCCACCAGGGTTTTATCCTTCTGAGCACCCTATTGTCCTTGGTTTCTGTAGTTGTGTATCTTTACGGGTATTTCTTGTTATATAAGGTAACTTAAGTTTGTCTCTATTTCTTGACATGCAGTGAGAATTAATCCATGTTTTCCCTAGCTGCTGAACCAATTCGTTAAGTGAAATGTTTTTTTGTTTTAACTCACTAATATTTAAAAGCAGATAAAGTCCTGCACACTTGAAGCAGTGGTGGGGACCTGAAGTGTCTCTGATGCCTTTTGTTTCTCCCATTCCTCACCTGCTGAGACAATTTTGTAGTCTCCTATAGTTTAAAACCCACTAATTTGAACTGAAGATATAAGTAAACCCATAAACAGGTGATGAAAGGAACAGGGAGATGCAGAAACATGGGAGTATTTCTTTTTCTTAGTGGGTTTGGATTATTATTTTATTGTGGTTCCAATCATGATTCTTTGGCTATGGGACCTCTTCTCTAACTATCTTCATTCTTCCCATTATCTCACAAAATAGCACAAAATAGTGTTCAACTGTAAGCTTAATATTTCTAGTCTAAATCACTTCCCAGAACTCTGGATTTCTCTTTCCAGTTGCCTACCAACCATGCCCTTTGTGTGGCTAATAGACATCTCATAAAATAGTGGGAAGAAAGAAATCATTACACAAAGCAGTTGTGTAGTTATATTGAACTTAAAAACTGTGTTATAATAGCCAGTTATGTAAACATGTTGGATCTGATAATTTGACTAAAGCAAAGCATTATCAGATACTACATTAAATTAATATTTTAATTTATTGCCTTATGGCTTTGATTATATTTAATTCATCTTTTTGATTTTATGTTTATATAAGGAGTTTATATCTGAATTTATGTTTTAAATATTTTAATTACCATGAATGCAATTGAAATTACTAGTGGTAATTAATGTACAGTGCTTTGTTTTTCTATAAAGTGTCTGTGAAAGCCACTAACTGATGCCATATTATATATTGTTAACATAATTTATGTAGTTCACAGAGTGATCTTTTATCTGTAAGCATCCTAATAGCAAAACTTCTTTTAATCAGACAATTTTAGAATGGGAACTGTATACTTTTCCTGAAAAAAGCAAGATTAAACTGATGAGACCCCTTTTTAATGTATGAAAGTAGAAAAACACTATTTAAAACCAAATAAAATATACAAAGATATTCCTTATATCCACTTCATTTTTGACCCTTACTGTGTCTTTGGAGGTAAAGATTATGTGTAGAGTGTTTGTTGGGAGTCAATTACTAATATGAATAAAAAGGTAATAAGTTAATTTCTGAGGTGGTATCAGATGTCATAGCTTCAAAATATGTTGATTTGCTGAAAATATTTGGTTTACTTGCAGACAGATTTCCTTTTAGGAATACATGCTTTTTTTGGTACCAAGAGACATATTAGTTTACCTTTCTTTCCATATCCCCCTCTTTAATAACTGTGGCATGGCAAAAGGATAGAAATTATTTGTAATTGGAGGAAGCTCACAGTCAAATAGAGAGGGAGGGAAAATGAAGTAAGGGGGAATCACGAAAGTTATCAAATCAAATAGAATTTCATTGATACTGTTAATAAAAAAACTTCCTCTTGACACTAGTATTGTTTTTATTGCTAGTAATCTTAGTAAAATGATCTCTAGAATTAAACTCAAAAGAAGTGTTCTGCTTTTGCATTTTATGTAATTGTAGAGAGGTTGTTTATGGAGAAATAGGATTTTTAAAGCAGAATCTGTGGTTAAGAGACTGTAAACAGTGTTTCTGACATAATTTTACCCACACAAAAATCTTCCAGGCCTGTACGACCCTTGTGCAGATATGGAATAAAAGTGCCAAGAAGTTAAGTAATATGCCCTGAGTGGACAGGTTGTAGTGGACGTGGATTTCAAACTCAGACTTGTCTGGCTCCCATATTCATAACGTTGCCATTACATTTCTTTAATGAACATGAGAAAGATGACCACGCAATACTATGCATTTAGTAAAACATAGGTATTGTGTTCCCGTAAAACTAGTCTAAAGATAATTCCTATATTAATACTCTATTAATATTTGAAGCCCTGGCTGTATTTTAAACCTTCCATGATAACTAATTTAAAGAAAACAACACACTTTTATATTTGTAATTTTTAGGAAATTGAAAATAAAATAAATAGTTGAATGATTGTTTAATTACACTCCATAAAGTATATACTAAAAAAAGTTATAGTGACCAAAATACCTGTCATGTTGTCTTTCTGGATCTAGAATTACATACCTAATGTTCTTACAATATGCAGACCGGTATATTTGTTCCTTATTAATTCTAACATTATTAGTATTAATCTTACTACTAGTTTCCAAAATTGGACCCTTTTTTGGACCAGTAAATAATTTTGCGGATTATTGGACTTTCTTTTATTTCTCCAGGCTAGAGTGCTTGATCCCATTAGATCATGGTTATCAATACCAAAAGGCCATTCCAATATTCATTTTTGGGACACCAGTGTACTTCGCAGTTATCAAGAAAAAGGTGATGGTATGTGTTTCTTAAGTGATTAAGTGGGAATTAGGGAACACAATAATTCTTCCCTCAACCCTTTACCACTGATTTCCTAGAAACCTAGGGTCAAACTTAGTACATACACATTTGTTATAACTAAGCTCCAATCTTGGTTAAAAAAAAAAATCCTTTCTCATTTTTTTTTTCATTTTTAAAAGTTTTTTCTTTCTCTCCTAAAATCTAATTTATTTCTAATTTTATTCTGTTCTCATAGGTATACTTTTTGGTAATATGCTTATAATTTAGATTGTCTCCAATTCTTTTTAGAAAGAACAAATATTCTCTTTCCATGGAATAATATAGTATTACCTTGTCAAATACAAATAAAGGATAATTTTGTTTTTGAATCTATGAGGTCAAGGAAAATTGTGACTGGAGACATAATTTATTGACTGTATTAGTGAAATTTATCATTGTCTACGCATACGTCCTGTGTAACAATCCTACCTTTCAAAAAGTTGACTAAAAGGGATTGTCTTTGTAAACTTTCTTTGGAATATTACTGGGTAACTGCTTGAAAACTGTGAAATGGCAAACCACAGACTGTGTGCATGTTTAAAAGTTGATCTTCACAACTAAGAGGAAATAGTGGCTTTCGACTTAGTTATTCATGCCTCACAGCAGTGGATGGGTGGTTATTGTACAACACTGCACATTCTGGGGCGAGATTTTCTGTAATAACACAAACCAACAAGTTTAAACCTCAGAAATGACCTTTTAAAGGGCAGGCATTCAATTTTGACAAAAATGATCAACAGCAGGCTTGAGGGTAAAATATAAAAATTGAAAACCCTACAATTAGGTAGTTTATTTAAAAACACAGGATGAGAGGCACAGATGGTTCATATTAACAAAAGCAAATAAGAGACTAAACACAGGAGTATAAAACTAGCAATGGCAAGAGATGAACTACCTTAACAGACTGGCTCTAAAATTATATATCTCTTCATCTATGAGGATTTATTGGGAACTGGAAGTAAAGTAGAAGTCTTTGCTTTAAAGAAGTTGACCATCTAATAAGGAGGGTAGAATTTATATCAGTTCTTTAAATCTATGTGCAAATGAAATTTCACCCTATAAAGTTATTTGTACAGAAGTATGGATCAAGTTGTGAAAAAAAAAAAAAAACAAACCTCGTGCATGTACAGGTACAGATGTGGATTGTGCTTACGTATGTCCCAAGAGCTATGTATTTCTCTCAGTCTGTTCTGCCCAATTATATAAAATCAAAGTACAGAAAAGTGATACCTGTTTCCAAGAGTAATTGTTGGATTCAGATGATTGGTCTTACAGGTCAGTTAACATTTCTGAACCAGTGAACCATCTATTGCGTGAGCATGGTACCTCATGAAGAGCTACGTGGTAGTGAGAGGATAGTGGATTGGATAGAGGGAGGGATGTTCATACGAAAAATTAGAATGGTTTTTGTACTCATGAGTGTAGTAGTTTGAAATTATGGATATGGGTGGGGGTGGAATAAAGACTCTAAGGGAATGTTTGTGTTCCGTAAACTCCTCTTCATTCCTTTTTCACCCTTTGTTCTTGGCCTTGTTCCTCCTTTCTCTTTTTAAAAACCTTTTGTCTCCCAGATAATTCTGCACTGAGCCCTTAGTGGTTTGAAGGAGGAAGTTGGATTGCTTATGGGCAGCGTTTTAGGTTTTCTTCTCTCTTAGCGTCAATTCTTGACCCAGTTTTTGGTCACAGTGGATCTATCTTCGTGCCTGTTTTTGGCTGGGTGTGGAAGGGGAATGTGATTCTTTTGCCTGTCTAAAGTCTTGAGATTCTTGTTTTTTCCTAATTTGATGGCCTGAGCAAGGGAGGAGAAGAAGAGGCCTTCTCAAATGCCAACTAACTCTGAACTTTGGTTTTATGAATGCCCTAGACATTTGATTGTTGTCCTTCATAGGTACTTTCTATGATAGCATGTGAGGCTGTCAATAGGAAGCTAATCTATTTGATCTCTTAAAGTGAATGGTTTCAAGGACACCTGCTTATATGGAACACTATTCTGTATCAAATTGCTTTTATTAAGTTATTTTATAGATTGAAAAACTGAGTAGCATAAAAAGTTTAGTGACTTTCCAGCACCGCTCAGCAAGTCATTGTCAAGATAATATGGACTCCTGAAACTGAATGTTACAATCAGGTAATTGTATACATGCATTTTTTTTTTTTTTTTTAGCCCAGGCCTCTTATGGGCTCCATTATGTTTTTTGTCGTTGCTTATTTCTTTCAGCTGGCCATACTCCAAAAGCACCAGCTCTCAGAAGCAGTAACTCTGGGAGTGGCACCATTGGCAGCATCTAGCTCATCACTGACCCGGAGACTCTGGCTCTATGTAATGCCCATCCAACGTGCCTGTGATTGACTCACAAAATGCACTCACTCCATGAGTGAGACTGAATGACTTGAATGGGCCACAGGTAGTAATGTGTGCACAGAAATCTATAACATGTTTTTCTATTTTGAAACTGTGAACGCCACTTGGATAAAGAATTTTCTTTTCATTTGCAAGATTTCTCTCTGTCTCTGACTCCTCCATGTTTCCTCTCTGCTACATTAGCCCTGAATGAGCTGTAAATGGGATACTATGGAGCGCAGGAAGGATAAGGTGTTCAAAGGGAGTGAAGCGGGGGCTGGGGGAGAGGGGCGGTGCATGTGATTCTTTTCACAGTTGATCTTCTAATGACTTGTTCAGTCTTCCAGGTGGCTGGCCCCATCATCAGGACTAGCACTTTAGACAGTGTGCCTTTCCAGCTGCTAGTACCTTTGTCATACCCACTGTTGCATTCAGTGCCAGGCTGACAGGGCCCCATTGGCAGAATTTTTCTAACCTCAGGTACGAAAGCAAAGCAAAAACAGTTATGTGATAAATGGATCAGAGCCATCTCCTATCTCTCCTTGGAAGGAAATACTTATTTTTCTTTCTCCTCAGACAAATGAGGGTGAAATAAGGCAGGCTTGTTGTGGGGAAAGAGATGAATCAAAGAATTTCCTTACGTTTCAATCAATACTAAATGCTTTGACATATGTTTTCCACTGGGAGGGCGGAACTGGGGTTGTCATAGAGTAATTAGAGGCTGGTGCACTGAGCATTGTTTATGCCCTTCAACCAAATACCACAGGTAGTTAAGCCTTTTTGTGTGTCTCTGTAGCAGGGATTCTCCTTCCTGGCGGTGATGGAGAAGTGTCTACAGATGTTTTCTACAGATGTCTCCCAGTGGGGACTCCCTTTTACTGACTGCTTTCTCTTGTTGCCTTTCTTTTTTCCTCAAATCTATCCATTTCCTCCCAATGAATGTTTTGCTGCTGTTTTGTCCCTCCTACCTGCCTCCTAGATCTCTTGTATCTGACTTAGCTTTGTCCTTTTTTCTTCCTTGCACCTGCACCCTGGCAAGAAGGCTACCTATTCTTTTCCAGATCTCTTATCAAAACTCAGTTTTGGAAAATGTTTTCAGTACAGTATCACAAGAAGTGCATTTCTAAAGATTAATAGTTGGGTATTCAAAAGAAGAAAAAATATTTTTATACACATATGTATAATAGTGTCTCATTTAAATCAGGCATTAAATGTGAACTATATGCTGCACTTAGTGCATTCAATTAATACATATTTATTGATGAAAAGGGCCCACAAGTCTAGATTTAGAAAGAAATTTGACTGACCTGCAATGAAATGGGATATGAAAAAATAAATACATTACTAAAAGTCAAAAATTGGTCCATCAATATTGAAGCTGTATTTGTCCTGCTAATATGATTATGATTAGATACATTACTATTATACTGGGAAGAATAGGAAAGTCTAACTAAAATAAACTGTTGGACTAGGTAAGGTATCTTGTCAACAGACTTTTTAAGTTTTGTGCAAAAATAATACACAGTATTTTTTTTCTAAGATTTTATTTATTCATGAGAGACACAGAGAGAGGCAGAGATCTAGGCAGAAGGAGGAGAAGCAGGCTCCATGCAGGGAGCCTGATGTGGGACTCGATCCCAGGACCCCAGAATCAGGCCCTGAGCCAAAGGCAGGCGCTCAACTGCTGAGACACTCAGGTGTTCCAATATACAGTATTTTAAATTTGTTTAAATCCCCTGGAAAATTATTTTTCTTTTACTTCTATGTACTTTTATTTCTCCTCTTGGTTTTCCTACAAAACATATTGTTTTCCCACTCATTATTCTCATACTATTGCTAGTATACTTCTAGTTAAATTGTACAAAACCCAGACTTTTAAACAAATGTTTTTTAAATTATAACTTATGGGGGCACCTGAGTGGCTGAGTCGGTTAAGCAGCTGGCTCTTGATTTCAGCTCTTGAGGTCATGATCTTAGGGTCCTCAGATGGAGCCCTGCGTTGGGCATGGTGCTCAGCAGGGAATCTGCTTGAGTTTCTCTCCCTTTCCGCTGCCCTTCCTCATGCTCGTGCATGTGCACTGTCTCTCTGTCAAATAAATCTTTGGAAAAAAAATAAAATTATATTACTTTTTGTGATCAAAGATAATCTGGATACATAACAAAGATTTATTATTTATTGTCTTTTCTCTTTTAATAGATGACATATAGGTCATGCTGATAAGGAACCCTTGCAAAGCATTTATCTGCAATTGTTTGCATAGTCTATATTTCCATCTCTAACTAGTTTTGGAAATTAAAAAGGTAGGAAAAGTATATACCTTGCTAAAGATAAGAGAAGCACACACGGTGCTTCAACACAAGAGTTCATACAGATAGGGAGAACGTATTCCATCCTGGCTTTCAAAATTGAGAAGCACTTCTTTAGAAAGGGAGTGGGGGCAGTCTGAAGTGTGTCATCAGCTTCTTAGAAATAATTTAAGGTGGAAACAGAGAAGAGATGAAAGGGGTGAGTGGGACAGAGATTAAAAATAAATGCCAAATTTGGAGGCATTAAAATAATGTGCGAAGTTTATTTTTTCTTTGGGTCATTCTCATTTTTGTTGGGAGACTTCATCTTCTTCACAGCAACAAACTGATTGATACCTTTAGCTCTCACTTTTATCCTGGCTGAAATTTATAACCATGAATACAAATCACAGTTGTTTAGAAAATATTCCAGGTGTGGAGCAGTTCTTTTGCTTCTTGTATTTTTGAGTTAGAATACGTGGGGAATGCCTGAATTTGGGAACCCTGTGGATATCTAACTATTTTCTTCATCATGATGTTTGAAAATATATTACTAAAGACAGTATGTTACTAAATTCTCACTATAAACTGGTGAGAAATCTTCCATTTGCCTTTTTGATGCCTGAGGACAGAAGGGAAGCAAAGATAATTTATAATAATGTTCTTCTGTACCTAGACATTTTTTTTGGCAAATATTTTACATAATTGGGTAACTTCATCCAGGGAGGAGAAATTAGCACACTTTATTTAAAAAGAACCACGACTGTAATGAAAATTCATTAAAACATTTTTTAAAGTACTTTTTAAAAAATATATTTTTAAAATAAGGTGATTTAAGAGCCCTTTGGTGGAAATGTGCTCATTTCCAGGCATAGGCACCTCTCTGGCATCATTACCTGAACACCAAAGAACCATTAGGGCCACTCAAACCACCAAGGCAACAGAGATTTCAGCTAAAAAAAAAAAAAGAACAAATAAGTATCTCTACTGTAGAGGATTCTTCTTCTTCTTCTTCTTCTTCTTCTTCTTCTTCTTCTTCTTCTTCTTCTTCTTCTTTTTCTTTTTAAATCAGACCTTTTCCTCCTTTCTAAAGTGGTAAAACAAAGTTTTAAAGTTATCTCTCCCATGAGACAGGTGACCCAGTTCAGGAATATCGTAAATATAATGGTAACTCTCTTCCTGATACTGTTAGCAGGAAAGTCCTTATCTATGGAATGCTCATAGTGGGTGTCTTTGTTATAAGATTGCCAAAGGTAAACAAACCTAGATTTAATCTGTAGATTTATGAAACATCCTGTCTAGAATCTTGTCTGTTACCATGAGCCAGAAACTTTATTGTATACAAAAGGCAAGGGTTTGTAGAGTTATGTGGGCCAGCCCAAGCCCTCCCAGCTTCACCTATGCCTCTTGATTCTGGGTAGGATCTCTGATTCATGTGAATCTGATTTGACAATCTAAACCTTTGTGTCAGCCCGTGAATAGCTTCAATGTATTAAATAACTAAATTGGATAACATGCAGTAATTTTACATATGTGATCTCATTGGATTGTCTCAAGAACCAGGTCAATGCCCTTATTTTTACAGAGGAAATAACTGAGGCTCTGAGAGGTTACTAATTTGCCTTAAGTTACACAGAGAATTGTAGAGCCTGGCGCTGTGCTAGACTCCTTACAGGTAAATGAGAATATAAAAATCTAGTCTTTGTTTTCCTGTGGTAATCCTCTACGTTTCATACAAATGGTATTCCCTGTCACTGCAAATAACATGTGAGACTTTTACTAAGAAAGAAACATGAATGTAAGGTTGTGGCAGTACTAGGATAAAACCTACTTAATTCTGTATGTTAAAAAAAAAAAAAGGCTTGTTAAGGAGGGGATTTAACTGGAGAGGAGACTAAGAAGACTGTAATTTCAGGGAATTTGAGAGAATCTGAACTTTGAGTAGCTAGGATAACGGCTAACAAAAGAATAGCCAACTTGACTTATATCCTGAGAAGTATGAGGAATAGAAGTGTTTAAATGGATGTTAGAAATCATTTCATGCCATCTACTCTGTAGTGATGTAAATCTCAGTCGACAAAATCGGGCGAGCTAGAAATGTACCTTTGGTTTTTATTACTTATTTTAAACTGCTCTAGCCTCCTTTTCACTGGGTAATGGAAAATCTAAGTCAAGGTGCAGTTCTGATCCCTTCCCTGGAGTGAGTTTAAGTTCTAGGGGCCTTTGAAGGGCCCAGGCAATGCATTGATGGTGGGACACCCTTAGGTCCTTGATATCTGCTGAGCTGTACATCAACTCACTACATCCTTGGTCTTTGCTTTTTTTTTTTTTTTTTTTTTCCAGATCCGTGTCATGCCGTGCCATGCCTTGACTTTTGGCGAACAGTCTGCTAGGGGCTTGTTTTAAGTTTGTTCTCTTTCTGCATTATCCTAGGGAGCAACAGAAACTGCAAGCTTATCTCAGGCCCATTTATTTAAACCCACCATGCAGCTGCTGCTCCACTGTCTTGTCTGGTGTGCAGGGAAATTCTGGAGTCTTCCCACCTTCTTGGGCTCTACTGGGCAGTGTGGCAGTTTCCCTGTAATCTGAACTTCAGACAGCTCTTTGGAATTATTTTCTACCACTATAGCCTCTTGGCTTAAGACAAGGGGCATAGTGAGTGCTCAGGCGACTTTCCTCGGGATGCATCACTATCTAAGCTCTCCTTGCTTCACCTCTGAATGAAAGTAGCAAGCTTTACTTTTACGTCTATATTTTTTATATCCCGGAAAGCCCCCTTGGCCTTAGATTTTGGACACTCCAAGGCTTATTCTGTGTACTCCTCTTGTCCCAAACTTTTCAGAGATGCCAAGTGTTTAGTTGTCCAAATGGGAGCAGTTATAGGAGAAATGTAAAGATGAGAAATGAGAGCTGTGAAGTTGAGGAAATGGTGCCATCATGGTGCCTCATGGAGTCAAGAAGCAGTGCCAAGATTATTAGGTAGGTAGTTCAATTTTTCTTCCTTTTATGATGCCATAGCCCAAGGACAAGAGAGAAATGTCATAACAGTAATAATCATGGCTAATTCTTATTTATGGCTTACTCAGCTGGGGACTCCTCTAATAGATATTTATGAAGTACCCCATGAATCCTCACAACGATTCTATGAGGTATATGTATTTTCTTCACTTTAAAGATAAGGGAACCGAGGCCCAGAGAGTAATGGCATGTGCAAAGAGAAGTGGTAACTGCTACCATCTACGGTATTATACTTCAGTGGTGGTAGACAGTATGGTTCTATTAGTTACACGTTGCTTCAGAACAAATTTTCCACAACTTAGCAGCTGAGATCAAGAAACATCTTGATCAACAGACTATTTCTGCTGGTTGGAGATTGGGGAGCAACTTAGCTAGGTGGTTCTGGCTAAGGGTTTCACCAAATTGCAGTTAGTATATAGGCCAGGTTTACATTCACCTGAGAGCTCGAGTGGTGCTGATGAATCCACTTCTAGTGAGCATCACTCATGTACCTGAAAAGTATGTTTTGGCCATTGGCAGGAAGCCTCAGTTCTTTGCCATATAGACGGCTCAACGGAGCTGCTTCGGTTTCCTCATGATGTGGTGGTTGGCTTCCAGGCAGCGTGGTGAGAGAGCTAGAAAGAGAAGCTGCAAGGCTGGGAAGTCATAGTCTGTCACTTCTTTCATAGTTGCGTATTAATTTGTTAATTTCATTTCATTTGTTGGAAATCGGTCACTAAGTCCAGCTTGTTGTTCAAGGGCCAGGCAGTTAGTCTCCACCTTTTGAAAGGAGGATGTCAAAGAACAGTTCAGAAACATCAAAGTGGACATTCTGCGTTCATCATGAATGTTGTAATTTAGTTCACTGTAACTTCTAACGTGCTCTTTACAAATGTGCGTGAAAAAAAAAAATAGTGTCTCTATAAAGAAACATATCCAAGACCTTATTAGGAGCAATGTATTCTATACGATCGAATCTGCCCATACTTTGTGCGAGTACGACGGTATAAAATGATCATGGCTTTGATGTGTACTTCATGGTACTTAGGAAGCAAGTTTTCAATTTATAAAGATGTCAGTTTCCTTTGCTTTTATTTGTGGCTATCTTTTATGGATTTTCCATTTCTCCCCTTGATATATTGAAGTCAGTCTCTGTGGTGCATTTGTCATCCTTGGGTTACATTTCTAGGTAAAATGCAGTTTACAGGTTCTAGCTCTACACATGGAGGCTCAAACTTAAAAGAGTTTTGTGATCTTGGATATGTTAATAGTCTAAGTCTCAATTTCCTTGTCTGTGAAGTAGGAGTGATAATAGTACACATGAAAGGTTATGCTGATTAAATGATATAATTGCACATATGTTGTTTGGCCCAGTGCTTGATACAGAAGTGCTCAGTAGAGGTGGCTGTGTTGTCATTGCAATTATTTTTCTAATTATAACAGAGCTAGTATAATACCTGCCAAAAGACTACTAACTTTGAAAAAAAAAATTCTGAGTGATAAATGGTATGAGACCACCAATCTCTTTCTCATGGGATCATGCTATTTAGAAAGTGCTTCCTCTTTAACAAAGGAGCTTTAAACCAGTCAGTTGTCAAGCACCTGATTTTTAAGCACCTGACTTTCAACAAAAAAAAAATGTATTCGTATTCCCATAGGATCAGCCCAAATGATTTAATTGATTTCTCTACTTCCTGGTAAGGTCAGTTGGTTAATGATGGTAAAACACTTACTTGTGGTAGAGTCACAGGTCAAACTTCCCAGGTCATTTCAGTTTTACTCAGAATTCATCTTTTGTTTTCTTTTCAGCCTTGTTCTCTGTTAAGTCAGATCTCAGATGATTGTGTTATCAATCACTGTGGCAACACTTACTCTATATGCCCAATAATATGCTCAGAAAATCATGTACCTTCTTTTCATGATACAGTTCTATAGCTGTTTTCATTGCACATGATAAGCAAAGCAATATGCAAGTTTCTGAGCTGGGAAGTGGAATGTACCAAGACATGGAATTGATTCTCTCTCTCTTTTTTTTTTTTAATTCAGGAACTAATCAAAATATTTAGTTCCTGGGTTTTTATGTCTGTGATTCGTGGATTGAATCTCTGGAAAAGTAAAGAATTTAATGATCTGAATTCAAATAAGTGCGTACTATCCTCTCTTATAATGAACATCATCACTGTTTCATGATAACATTGGAATATTCTGTTTCATAGAAAGCGATGAATCATCAAGCTATCTATGAAGGCAGGGTGTGATAGATGTGACAGTCCACAGAAGATTCTGTAAGGTAATTTGGCTTCAATTTGCCTAGACCAGCCCAGTTCAGTGCTTTAAAACTATATATCTCTTCAGCATATAAATGGGTATTGTTGTCCAAGGTAGGCTGTGGAACTTTTTCCATATAGGCTGTTTTTCCAGAGAAAGTTGCAGGAGGAAAAGAAGATGCTTTAAAACTTTTTCTTTTAGGGGGCACCTGGGTGGCTCAAGTCGGTTAAGCACCTGCCTTTGGCTCAGGTCATGATACCAGGGTCCCATCAGGCTCCCTGTTCAACAGGGTAATCTGCTTCTCCTTTTCCGCTTGCCCCTCCCCCTGCTCGTACTCATTCTCTCTCTCCCTTAAATAAGTCAATAAAATCTTTTTTAAAAAGATGGGGGTGCATCTGTTTGGTCCCTTTTGCAAGGTTTAAAGTCTCAGAATGAATAATCTGTCACATTAATCTTACTTTCAATTGTAAATTCCTTGAGGATACCGCCTGCCCTTTGCTCACAACTCTGTATCTATTTATGCTTATTTTGCTCATTATTTTGGCTCTACCTCCAGTGCTAGCGTAGTGCTTGGAACATGGTTAGAAGCCTTTATCTATTGAATGAATAAATTCTCCAAACCTACTCAGTTTTTACTCTATTATTCAACTTTTCTGGCCTGATAGAAATCTATGACATGTTTTATTATAGAAGCTTTCTTTTCTTTTCTTTTAAAATAAATACCTGCTATAACCATGCAGGACTTTTTGGAGCATGAAGAAACATTCCCACTGAGAACTGAGTCCCATAGTCTGTTCCCATGCCTCACATGATAACATCTCTCTGACGTACGGTTTTAAGTGTGCAACTTGAAATGTTAATTCATTTGTGTTCATGAGCTGGATGGATACTTTACATCATCCTGCTCTTCACAATTAACCACTTTGTACTTATATTTTCTGGCATTAGGCTGTGTATGTGTTATTCTGGAAAAATATCTTGGCTTTTGTGAAAGATGGCTTGGGAGAATTAAATGTGTGTGAAGTGAATGATAGTGGCAATAAAAATTATTTTTAGGAAGCTTCTGTTTAAAAGCTAGTTTTCAACAGAAAATAAGACATGTTCCTTAGTAGTAGTATATATGTGGCTTTTAATCAGTTTTCATGATTTTACGTTTTTTTTTTTTTTGTCTTCTTTGATATCGTTTTTAATCCTTGAACAACTGAGGATAAATTTGAAACTTTGTACTTTAAAGATTAAGCAGTAGGGAAAGCATTGTGGACTTTCATATGACAGTAAATAGTTTTAATATCTATCATTTAATGAGCTATTGTAATGCATCAGGAACTCTGGTGCTTGTTTTACAAGGATTATTTTATTTGATTCTTAGAGCAACCCTAAAAAGTAGGTATTGTGAGTAGGCAAATTGAGACTCATAGCAGTTATCTTGCCGAAGACCAGACTGTAAGTGGCACAGTGTCTGGGTTTGGTCTCAAGTCCATTGAAAAGCACTTATTCTTAACTACACTAACATGCTCTTGGGACTTGAAAGCAACTATCCTAATGATGAATTCTTATGTGACCTCTTACATCATGCTTTCTCTTTATTGCAACTGCTACAGGCCCCAAATCCATGAGGAAAATGTAAATATGTTGGCCACGTTCATAAACTGTGGATTTGTTTTACTTACACTAAATAAAATGTTATAAAATTTATACATATAATGAGTTATATGATGAATTTCAGTATTGATGCTCAAAGGTTAATTACTATTTGATTAGATTTTACTGTTTTACTACTTCCTAGCCTGCAAAACAATAACCTGGCTATTGTTTATGTTGAGATTCATTGTTTTATAAACTATAATTCTCAGAGAACACATATTCACTCTGACCAAATAATCTCTTTGCTCTATCCCAAGCATACCAATATTCACAGGTGTACTCTCAAGAAATCCTTTTGGATTATGGTGATATAAGTAGCTAGTATTTTAGAAAATCCACAAAAAAAGCAAGCCATGGAAAGGCCAAATAGGCTGATTTTGAGAAAAATCCTTTTCTTTTCTTCTTCTTCTTTTTTTTAACTAGTCCTCACCTTCACCTCTTACCCATTGCATGGCTGGATTTGCAGTGCTTCTGTTAATGTGCTGTTTCTCTTTGTCCAATTTACTGGCCAGATGACTGTGTCATAAAACCACCATCACCACCACCACTCCTGGTACTAATTAGCACCCCGTTTGTCAGCTTCAGTCCAGTGGTGAGGACTTGAGTGGTTATAAATACTGTAATACCTTTTCACCTGTGAAAGTAGCTCTTCCAAAGACAAAGAAGAAAGCACAGCAGGCAGGAAGCCTGCACTATTGCCACCTGAGCTGTTCCTTTCTCTGGACAATTTCAAGCTTTAACATCTGTTCTAAACACTACATTTATTAAACTAAATAACAAAATACATTCATCTGTGTATAATAGTCCTCCCAGGGGATACAGAATGGGATTTCCCTCTTTTTAAAGAAAGTGAAACACAGTTGACAGAGTCTCAGGTCTGTTTAATGTCAAGAAAAGCAGACTGGGAAATAGGAAAGGAACTTATTAGGAAAGATTTTTTTCCCCCTCTTTGACCGTGGTATGACTGCTGCTGAGGATATGCTTATGTGTATTCTCCTACAATTTTTAATTACTGGGTTTAATTGTTGGCAGGTGGGTAAGAGTTCTGTTACATGTAATGTTTAATTGTTTATCCTTTGCTCTTTGTTAGAAATTGAATGCATTAGTTTGAAAATGAGACTCAAGAGGTCTGTTGTGGTAATGTGTTCTTTTCTCTTCTAGAGGACAAAATAAACTCAGATTATAAAGTTCCGATTTCTGCAAGGTCAGAAACTTTCCTCCCAAATAGAAGTCACATGACTATCTATGACTATGTAGGTCACTCACTTTACATTCTTAATAAAAGTAAAGGATGGCAGGAAAATATAGCCCTTTTTAGTTGGATATCAAAGTCCATTCTGAAACTAACACAGAGAGCATCACTAAGTATTCCAACTTCTTCTGCGTTATCATAGTTAAGACTTAGACCTTCGCTCCTTTTCTCTTGTCTTTCCTCCACTTACCTGGTGATCTCCTAAAGACTTCATCCAGATTCTGAACATACTCGCTTCATTCACAAGATTCTCATTTAGGACTCCCATCCTCGCAAGACTCAATCATCTATAGACCGCAACCTCTATCCAGTTACAGAGCTCATAGGGAGCGGCTTGGCTTTTCGAAAAGGGACTGGAAGAATGGAAAGTCTAAGGGGGAATAAAAATAAACTGGATATAGGCTTATAGAGGGAGTTGGTGATAGATGTGATTCTAGGTTATGGACGGTGGTGAAGAGTTCGAGGTAGTGGAGGATAGCACAGAAGCAGGGGCAGGGGAGTAGGGCAGGAATGAGGAGGAAGACAGGCCTATGAAAGATGGAAGATAAAGTATTTGGTGAACACTGAAAGAAAGCATGCCCTGAGGATGTGGGTAAGTTTTTGAAATGAGGGGAAGAAGAAAAAAGAAGGTTCAGTACTTCCTGGTCTTGAGCCTACATTAACAATATCTATAATGTACCTGGGGTCATTAATATCTTATCCACAAATACACTATTTCTCATCGTGACCCACATGTGATTGTACATTTATGGCATACGCATGACTCCTGACTCACCTATCTAGTATCTGGGTAACATATGGGTGTTTGACCCTTTGCAAAAACATACTTGTGGGTGTGAAATGCAGCATAACTACTGAATGGTATGAATTGTTACTTTGAGTTTGACAAAAAAGTCTTTTATTTAGCCAAGGTAAGCAAAAAAGTACGATATTTCACTTGTGAAAAACTGGATTTTATGAATCCAAGGGGGAGGTCCAGTGTACCTGCTATTGACTTACTTGAATTGGTGATTTGGATTTCTAACCTATCATAAAGTGACTTTTTTGGGTTTTTGTTATTCATAGATACAGGAAAAAAACTTAGATGAATCTTAGATCTAGATCATTCTCTGTCAGACCCGTGATGACCATGAGTTCACATTCTCACATAATTCCTCTTGTTTACTTTAAAATAACTCAAGCTGATTTCTTGGTATCTATTTCCATATCTTTAAAGACCATCTCTATATTGTACTTTAAGATATTATTTTTTAAAGACTTTATTTATTTGAGAGAGAGAGAGAGAGAGAGAGCATGAGCAGGGGAAAGGGGCGCAGGGAGAGGGAGAAGCAGGCTCCCTCCTGAGTAGGGAGCCCAACGTGGGGCTCAGTCCCAGGACCCTGAGATCCTGACTCCAACCGAAGGCAGATGCTTAACTGGCTGAACTACCCAGGTGCTCCAAGACATTATTTATTGAATGTTCACTAAGAAATGTGAGGGCTTAGTTTCATTGCACCTACTGCACATCTATGTTTTTCTTCTTTCGTACTCTCAAAATACTATATTTGGGTAAGTCAAAATTATACGCGAGGAATTAAAAGCTATTTAAAACTGAGCTATGTAGTATGCCCTTACCACTCTTCCTTTCTTACACAAAAGTGGGAAGGAGGGGCATTTTGAGAGAATATTGAAGAATAACTCTTGATTATCTCAAATGGGCTTGGAGAATTGTCTCTCAGAAATTTGAAGGTGACATCCTACTAAATTTGCTTTCCATTATTTCTTTGAGGATGTCCAAAGGTCTTTAAATGCTTGATGCTTTGTTCGTGACTTTTTCCTCCTCTCTGAAAGGCTATAGAGTCTTCTCTTTGTCTCTTGCATTCTGGTATTTCACTGTGATGTGTTTCATTGAGCTGAGTATTCATTCAGAGGGCTCTTTCAGTTGGAAATTCATATTCGTCAGGTCTGGGAAAATCACTTGATGTATTTCATTAATGATTTTTTTCCCTTTCTTATTGTCATTTCCATTATTTGGATATTAATGATAGTTTTTGACGTTTTCTTCATCTGGAATGATCTGTTCCTTTCTGGGTGTTTTTTTTTTTTTTTTAATAGGCTTTTACTCTCCTTCATGTTAAAGACTTTGCGAAGATGTCTGTTCAACATTTATAAGGTGGTAAAGTGTTGGTTGAAAATTATAAATATTTAGGTTTGATTCAATTCTGCATTTTACTCTAAGGTGGCTTTGAATGGGCTGTTTTTTCCAGGATCTTTAAGTCTTTTCCTGTGAAATGGCTGAGATGAGTATTCTCCAACCATCTTCCTGAAAGAGATTAGTCTGGCTGCTAGATTCTGGAATCCAGCTGAGGAAGGAGCCTTGTGGGTGATAGGTACGAGAGGATGTTATGTTCACTTATTGCTCCTATTTCCCCATATAGTCTTGCTGTCAACTGTGCCTGTAAACTCCAAATTCAAACATTCTTTTTTTCACCCTCTGTGAAAATAAATGTTCAGTCTTTTGCAGGGATGAGGCAGTTCTTTGGCTGCCCAGTGTGGGAGAGAAGGAAGGTATCTATGAACTCTAACTGCTTCTAATGCAGATTTCAAGCAGCCTTCCTTTCTTTAGTCCTTCGTTCACCCTGCTTCCAGGGGGTAACTAGGTATACCTGAACTCAAGGGGTTCATTGCTTGGGGAGCATCAAATTGATCACAACTCAATAAAGAACTGAAAGCAAAGACCTTATTATTACTTGTTAAGTCAGGAGACAGGGAGATAACTCTCAGAGCACTCTCTCCCAATTGGGTGAGTACAGGAAGCTTTTATTCAGTGCATTGAGGGTGAGGGCAGGGAGCTTCCATAGGTACGTTGGTTCTGTTGCACATGCCTAGTATGTCAACATGCTTGTGCATACATGGTATGTTCAAAAAAATAGTAGAAAACTGTGCCCATAGGAGGAGATCTTAGTATTATAATGAGCTAAAGGTAATGAGGTCAGCTGAGGGAGCTTCTGTGCAGGTCCTCATCTCAGGGTGGCTCATGTAAGGGCCACTGAGCAAGGGGCTACCAGGTGAAACACCTCCTTGGGTGTCTCCTTACCTAGATGTGTTGATTCTCCAAAACAAAACACTTTCTTTCCCTGCTTTTGTCTCTTCCCCTCCTCCCTTCAACTGAAATCTTTCATCTCTCTAATTTGAGTAACTTCCCATTGCATCCTAGCTAACATAGGTAGGGGCTCCAATTCCTGAGTTTTTGTGGATTCTGAGTATGATTATTTCTTTCCTTTTGGTATGGCCAGCTGAGGATCAAGTTTCTTGTAATTCAGTTACAGCTCATCTGTCTACTTTCCAGCTTCAAAATGTCACTGCTGCCTACTTCTCTCATTTCTTTGGCTTTTCTTTTGAGTGTATGCCTTTATTTATTTATTTTTTTCAATTTTTATTTATTTATGATAGTCACAGAGAGATTGAGAGAGAGAGAGTCAGAGACACAGGCAGAGGGAGAAGCAGGCTCCATGCACCGGAAGCCCGACGTGGGATTCGATCCCGGGTCTCCAGGATCGCGCCCTGGGCCAAAGGCAGGCGCCAAACCGCTACACCACCCAGGGATCCCGAGTGTATGCCTTTAAATATCACTTTATTATCATTTTAATGGGGTTTCAGGAAGGAGCTAGAGTAAAAGCAAATGTTCCCGGAGATTTCCTTGGAAGTTGAACATTCTTTTAATAGTACTATTCCTTTCTGAAATGTTTATTTTCTCTTAATTGGGCCAATATTTGATTTATTGTTCTTAGAATATTGGTGGAAATATTTCCTCCCACACTGGACAATAAGGAAAAAAAATAAAAATTTACAAATGTAGCTGAACCTGTTTATAATGCTGCTTATGGAATATTTACCTAATCTTAAACTTTTACCCCAGATATATACGTTTTATATATTTTGACACATTACACTGCAATTGGATTAAAAGACAAGGTGAGATGGCTTCAGGATAGTTCTGACAAAGCTAAGAAAGAAATTCTGGCATATAGAAACAAGCATGCCCAAGTGATAATTGCCAACAACTCAAGAAGAAAAATAAATACTTTAGACTTTCAACATTTTGGCATAAAAAGCACCCATAGTACACACAAATCAATAATAACACATAATTTTTGAAATGAGATTTTATTTAATGAATGCCTGCATTTCATTGAAAAAACATTTCATTCATTTGAATACACAAGGTATTTTTTCTCCTCCTAATTTGTGACTCTAAAATGATTTTGCAGACATTAGAACAGCTGCCAATGTTATAAATTACAACATACACTAATTAGAATTGCACTGAGTATTTAAAAGGGAGAAAAAAGAAAGGTACAAACACCTTTAAGGTATTAAATTGTTCAAAAAGGCATTCTTGTTATTCCCAAATGCATGTAAAACTCCATAAAATGCTACATAAAGTTATTGTCCATTTGGTTACTTTGGAATGAAATTTGTGAGTAGTTTAAACAAAGCATTTTTAAAATTTTGTTTGCAAGATATTTCTCTATCATGGCTGCTCTTATTAATTTTTTTTTAAACATTTTTTTTTAATCTTTATTTATTTATGATAGTCACAGAGAGAGAGAGAGAGGCAGAGACACAGGCAGAGGGAGAAGCAGGCTCCATGCACCGGGAGCCCGACGTGGGATTTGATCCCGGGTCTCCAGGATCGCGCCCTGGGCCAAAGGCAGGCGCCAAACCGCTGTGCCACCCAGGGATCCCTGCTCTTATTAATTTTTGTGTGTGATGTGTATGTGGGAATTAGTGATAACTTGAGAGATTAGAGCCTGTTCAAAGACATAAAATGAACATACTTTTAGGAATTCATGTTAAAACGGCCTGGAAACTCCTGATACTGAAGTTTCTCAAGAGTTACTTTCAACATTTTAAAATTCTGAGCCACTATATCTATTCAGGAAAGCAATCAGTCTTTGAGTTTGAGTCTCCATTGCTTTATCCTCAGCCTCTTGGTTCAGGAGGACAAAATGCTTCTTTGTTGATTCAGATGGATTGATAGGAGTTAATTAAAACAGCAATTATTCTGCCTAAGACAATTCCAAAATGAAAAGAGTTTTATTTCAATTTTAGGGGGAATGTTTTTGTATATACCAGTGCCTTTTTACGCATGAATGGGATTCCCCCCCTGCAGTTAGGACTCCAGGAAAGATTTGATGTACATTACTTAGAACATAGTAGAACATAGGGACCAAAACAGATAAGCAATATTCCCTCCCTTATCAAGGACACCTTTACCTACCACCTCCTCTAGATGAATCACAACAGAGAACAGAGAAATGAATAAATAAGGTTTGTGGATTGCCAACATATATGCCCATGTACTAAGTAAAGCTCATGAACTGTACTCATAGGAAAGCATCTTAGATCCTTTTATAGCAATTGTTTAAGTTCCTGTTATAAAAGTCCAATAGGTTCTTTTCTACCCCACCAATATTATTTCAAAAATATTTTAAAAGAAGGAGAAAGGGAGGTAGAGAGCCTGATGCAGACAAGCCAAAGGGACACTTACTGTAGGTGAGGGAAGAAATAGACTGATAAATCCCCAAGATTTCTAAGGGCAGCACTGCACAACTCAGAATAATAATAGTAATGGTGACAGGGGTAGTCATTGTGATGGTTTTAATTTTCTGAGTGGTTTCTATGGGCCCGAGTTTGCTTTATGTAAACTTTCATATTTGATATTTATGATAAATCTGTGAAATACGAGTTTTCTTCATTTTTATAAATTATGTACCAGAAGCACAGAGAGGTTAAGTCATTTGCATGAGGGCCCACAGTTAATGATGCAGAGACGGAGTATGCACTCTTGTAGTTATATTATGCTCTACTGAATAGCTTTCATGTGATGGCTCTTAGTCATCAAGAAAATGTTAAATTGTGTTCACAAATTTTGGTTAAGAAGATAGAGAGTACTGTAGCATGATTAGAGGGATAAGTGTCAGTTTTCAAGAAGAAAACGAATTCTCTTTTATCTAATTGCAAGTGTATGTGAGGGTCAACTAAACACAGGCCCAGTGACAAACCTCTCAAGGATAAGGGAAGAAATGGCTGATGTGCATTTATTTTGGACATTAGTCTAATCAGCAGGATCTGATGAATGACATTTGGGATGCCTGAGACAAGGGTGGATACTGCTGCAAAGCCATTAGAGGCTGTTATTGAGGATTTATTTGAGGATAGCAAAGCCTTTCAAATTTGTCCAAGGGAACATTTGTTTATAAAAGGAAAAGCAATCTTGTCAACATGGATGAATAGAATAAAATTCAGAAATAGGATAAATACTGGAATAGTCAGTGCAATCCATACCATTGGGTACAGACAATGATACCATTATTTTTCTCCTATGAATGAATAATGTCTTGGATAATTAAAAAAATTACTTGATGTCAGTCTCTAGGTGGGTGTGCCTATGACTAGAAAACCACATGAAGAAGTTGTGCTATCTCAACCTCAGCAGTGGGGCTAATCTTTTTTTATGACTTATTTATTTTAGAGAGGGAGAGAGAGAGAGAGAGAGAGAGATCATGAGTGTGGGGTAGGGGGATGAGGGACAGGGAGGGAGGGGCAGAGGGAGAGGGAGTCTCAAGCAAACTCCCCACTCAGGACAATATCTCATCACTTTGAGATCATGACCTGAGTGAAACCAAGAGTCAGACATTTAACTGACTGCACCACTCAGGTGCCCCAAAAGTGGGGCTAGTCTTTGATGCAATTGATTTAAATTTTTTTTAAATTTTATTTTTAAAAAAAAGATTTTATTTATTTATTTGAGAGAAATAGAGAGAATATGAGCAGAAAGGAGGGACAGAGGGAGAGGGAGAGGGAGAGGCAGACACGAGCAGGGAGCCCAACACGAGGCTGCATCCCAGGACTCTGAGATCATGATCCCAGCTGAAGGCAAATGCTTAACTGACTGAGCCACCCAGGCCCTCATGTAATTGATTTTTATCAAGTAGAAAAATAATCAGTCTTAGATGAAACTTGGTATATATGTATCAAGATGCAAAAATAATCAGTCTAGATGAAACTTGGTATATATGTATCAAGATGCATGATTGCTAGCAGCTTGGATGACAAATGTGCTAAAGTTGAACAGATCGTGAAAATTAGCAAAATAGCCAACAAAAGTCAAGTAGGGGTGATTACCTGCAAGTATATTAATGATGACAAATTAACAATACATATGACTGGAAAAAGCCTGGCTTGGAAGAAATATGGCTGGCGATTACCTAACAGAGAGGACTGTAAAGAAAAATAAGAATCTCAAACTTAAATGTGAAATATATACATGAGTTTATAACATCTAAAGTTATTAAAAGTTGCTAATTAAGTACCATTTCTGATGATTTCATTAATGAAATTAAACCAGGATTGGAAAAGGACCCTGGTCAAATGTCCAAATACCAAAATGATGGCTGAACTAGAACATGCAAAAGAGCAATGTCATACTCCCTCAAAAGTTTTTTAAGGTTTACTATGCATCTTTTTCATGACATTTATTTATTATTTATTTATTTATTTTTTATTTTTTTCATGACCATAATTTAAATGATGACTTTTAAACAATTATTTTATACTTTTATTAGTATTAATAGAATGGACTGTAGAAAACTTAAAGTCAGCTCTTAAAGGTAATTGCCTGCTCCTTTTTTTTTTGCCTGTTCCATTTTTAAAAACATGTTGTAGACTGACATTTATACAACCTTTTTCCATATTTCATACCTTTTCTTTACTGCATTGCAATATACTTTCACTTTATATGCCATGTTGTGGTAGAGACTATTGGTTTTTAATGCTCTCAGGTTGAATTGTAGTGATTTGTCTTCATAAATAGGCCAGAGTCATAAAATACAGGATTTCGTACATTTTCTAAACAACATATGACATTATATAATTAAATTTTTAGTAATGTAGTGCATCATGAATGTGACTCTAATGTGCTATAGAATCTGCGGGTAAAACAACACAATAAACTTTCACTAAAATACATTGTGTAGTATGGCCTTACATGTCCTACGCCCCAGTTCATTATATGGTAAGTAGACTCAAAACGCTACTTTTGAGAGAAATCTAGACATACTTAATGTTATCCTAAATAGTATCTAAGGTTTGGAAATAGGTATCTGAAATTTGGGGAGTGTCAAAGTAGGTAGTGTCAGTGGTAACGTTTATATACAGGCTTTCCACATGTCACACCATCTAGTACCACTCATTTCATAACAAATGTTTTTTTTGTATAGGGTGTGTTTATCATGTGCAGCTCTAATATAAGCTAGACAGGGTAGAGAATGACTAGAAGGACAATTCCTGGTGGGTTTTTTTTTTTTTTTAGAACTTTTTGGGAGGAAATAGCTTAATAGCACACAGCAATGTTCTATTATTTGTGGTAAAGTCAAATCTGAAAGCAACATATAAATGTTTTGTAGATATTTGGATTTAGAAAGAACATAGATTATACCCTCATCCTAGACATTGATATATTTGGACTTGTGGTTCTCAGTTTTCATTCAATACAAACTTCTTTCCGTATCTCTTATGTATAATCATAAAATTCTTCCTCACATTCCCTAGATTTTTTTTTTCCCTAGATTTTGATATGCTTCCTTTTCCTACAGTCTAGCTTGAGAAACACTAATTTAGAACATGACTTTGAAAACTGACTCGGTTTTTCTTTTAGGAACCACCTTGCCCTCTTTTACTTCATGTTGTTTGGTCGAGTTAATTCCAATCTAATCTAGAAATTTAGGAGTAGCTCATGGATTTTTTTTTTTCTTTTTAATCTCTGGCTGCAGTTCAGAGATTGATACATGAAGTAATAGGTACATAAGATTCAATTCCAAGAAGAACTTTGGCATGAACTTGTATAAAGAGGCTCTTTTTACTTATTTATATTTTTTGTGGGATTGCTTTCTGTTAGGATAATGCAAGGTTGGAAATGTCAGTACTCACAATAGAGAGAGGTCACGCTTAGAATACAGCTCTTGCAAAATGAAGCTGTGCTAAGTGCTGGAAAGTGATGAAATACTGATCATATTGTTTGAGCCTCTGGGTCTAACCATGCCTGAAGCTAATATTTTTTTTATCTGAAACTTTCAGTCATAGAAAATAGCAAATTAATGCCCCTCTCATTTTTCCTGTGGTTTAATGAATTGAGTTGGCTTTCTGTTCATTGCAAACAAAACATCCTAATACGGAAATGGCTCATACATAAAGATATGCATATTCCATTTATTCATTTTTACTTATCTGTTTGTCATATATACATGTGTATATATGTGTATGTATATATATATATATATACACACACACAATGCAATATAATTTTCCTCCCCTTGTTACCTCTGTTATCCATAAGCTCTCTAGCAACATGAATACTGATGATATATTCAGTAACCATAATATAAATTATTTTTGAAGCACAAACAATTACTTTCTTCAGATTGGATGCTGACAATCATGTCCTCTTAAACCAGTGTAGTTAGCTTATTATCATGTTAACCTGTACCCTCGATATCACCATCACCAAAGCTGATGCTATTCTTTTGTGCTCAGTTTATGGTTCTCCTCTTAATTCATAGTATAGCTGTGGCTTGGCTGTTTTGTTTCCTAACCCTCTCTCTTTCCAACTGAGTTTCTGTTTTTGATATGTTTTTCCATTTCCTTTCTCATATCTACCATATCCCTTATTGCTCCTCCTTAACTTACCCCTTTGTCACAGTTGCTGCTTTGCTAATCTTCTCCCTCTCTTTTCTTTTACCATATTCCAGGCCTTAAAGTGTCTTCCAGGAGGTACACGTATGAAAGGAATCTTGTGGACTAGGGTGTTTGGATTTCTTAGTACAGTGTGCCAAGGACATAGCAGGCACCCAATACATGTTTATTGAATTAGTATAAACTTACCTTACTAAAATAGCATTCTAGAGTCCTAAGAAAATTAATGCTGTTTCAAAGCTGCCTGATTTATGCCCAGAGAGCAGATTAGACAAGGAGAGAAGTGAGCTTATTAATCTTCCCTTCAACATATAGTTAATTTTGATGATGCCTGTTAATCACTCGCGGCTGTTCAGAAGGTAGTAGCAGCCTGTCTCTCTTTTTAATGAGGTTAGGTCTTCCTACAAATGCTCTAAGAGCTAAACAATGAGACTTCAAATGTTGGTAAGCAATTGTTTATCTTTCAGCACAAGTTCCTGTACTATTTTACCCATTTTTTAAAAGTTTATGAGACCCCAGGGAGATTATTAGGAGGAAAAGGCAGCCGTACTTTTGGCGTTGTAATGTTGCTGCGCTATTTCAGATCCTCTCCCACGCTCATTGCCTGGGCTCTGCCCTTACAGAGACCTCTAATGGCCCAGTTCCTCATTTCCCTTAGTCATTATTCCCTGACTGCGCTTAAGTCCTTGCTTGTTTAGAATTTTTGTCAGCCACCTTTGTACAGTCCTTATGCCCTGGATTGCCTGTGCCTTGGACCTCTCGCCACATCTACTGTGTCTGGATCTACTCCTGGCCAGTTTATCCTTTTTTTATGCTCCCAGCGCTATAGAATATCAATATTAGCAAGTGTTGATTTGACTTACTGTGGCCCCTAATTTACTTCTTAACTCACTGTGAATAGGAAGAGTTTTTTTAACCCATCTATCAATTTCCTAGTAACAGTTTTTCTAAATTTCTAATTGGTTCAATCCTTTAATCTCATTCCACCAGCCCCAAGATTGTCAGATAATTTTACCTCGGTTCACAAAAGGATGGAGACCGCCACTTTAGTCACACCTTTGCCCATATTCCCTCTTTAACTCTCATGAGCACTTGATACTCACCTTTCTTCCTTGCTTCCTTTTGTGTGGAAGTTGAGTCTTGTCCTTTTTTAAAGGCCAGCTACAATCCATTTGCTCCTCAAAGACCTTCCTTACTCCTTCTTTTCTTGATCCATAGCATCTGTAGTCTTTTCATCATCAAACTTTTCTGAAACCTGCAAATGTACAGAGGCCTCACCTCTCTTTCACCATTGCCAAAATTTGAGATTCGGAACTAAGAATCATTGTCGCTTCATAATTATGTACTCTAGGCCACTGTTTATTTAGCTTTGCTGTCTTGAGTCTATGAAACCCTATCTTTAAATTCACCTACGGGATCCTAATTGCCAAATCCAACAACTTTTTCTCTGTTTTTACTCTCTGAGCCTTTGGCTTTCTTTAGCATGTTGTCCTGTCATAAAAATTCTTTCTACCTTTGCTACAACATCCTAAGAATCTTGTTTTTTTCTTATCAACAGCCTCTGCTTACAACTCTCCATTCCCTTGTCTACTTTATTTTCACCTTACATCTGCTTGGAGACCTAGTATACCACTGTGAGGATCATCTTTTACAAAACTGGTTTATTATGACTCTATGCTGCTTGAAAACCAAGATAAGTCTTAACATCAGAGCCTCGCAGATAAAAGCAGCAATCTTCTTCTCTCCTATTTTCCCTACTTCCCTTATCTCACCTAATCTGGCTACTACCCTATCCCACTGGGGATTCCATGCTACCTCTCAACTAATTTGCTCAATTTCCTAAAATAATTCCCATTGGATTCTTTCTTTTCAGCCAGCTAAAATTTCTATGACTGGGAAAAGATACTCTTAGAATAAGCTAACAATTTCTAAACATCTATGATGAACAGAAACATTAACTCACTCTTGCTTGCTTTGAAATATTTTCTTCCTCTGATGGGAAAGCTAATATTTATTAGCTTCCAGATGACACATCAACAAGATATTGGTCTGTGCTATTGAATATCTAAAGTGTGCTCCAACTGAGCTATATTTAGGGGTTGCTTGAATTAAAAAACAGGCTCCACTCAAAAGGGCCTCAACAACTAGCTTGTGCAGTAGGGCATTAAGCCTAGTTTTAGCTCGTATCTGAAAGCTTTCACTAGTTTGAATATGGTTACTTTTTTTTTAAAATTAAAATATCCCTATCTTGGGAGATAAGGAGATGTTTTATTAGTATTTTAAAATCAAGGCAAGAAATTTTTTAACCCAAATCAGTGACACTTTTGGTTCGGCATGTGAAATTTAATTATTTTCCATGAGGTATTGCTACTTATCCAATTCAAGAATATGGAAAAATCCATGTTAGTGAGTTTATAATTACTTTATGACTTAGTAACTTATGATATCAAAATCATATCCATTCCTATTTAAAGATTTTCAACAAAATAAACATGTATGCTGAAAAGAAAATATATTAGGTATGTATTTACTCAATTACCTGATTGAAAACACAAACACAGAGTCCTTCAAATGAATGTTTACTCAAATACATAGTTACCCCATTTCCCCCTTTTTAATTGGTTATTATTGGTTTCTGGTGTTATGTTGAATATGTAATATTACATCATGGCTTCATGTTCATAGAGAAACAGGAACACTCACTTTGTGTGTGTGCTAGATATCAGACAGACATTTGTTATAAATGCTCCCACTAGTTTGCATACTTCAGTTTAAAATGTGTGTGCCCTGTCACTTTTGGGTTTCTCCAAAATATTGTAGAGTTTATACATACTAGGAATGACAAGAAAAATAGATTTTTTTCTTATAATTCAGCTACTCTTCTTTGTGAAGAATCATTATCAATTTATTTGATGACTTCAAATGATTTAAAATGCTATTTTGATACATTTCTTTTATAAACAGTAAACTAGCTTTTTAAATTTTCTTGCATTCTTTAGGTTCCATAAGGGTGAGTGAAGAATACATGTTTTATGTAAAATATATAATATATGTCATATAAGTGATATAATTTGCTTTCTCTTATACTACTCTTAAGACAATTGTCAAGATTAGTTTTAAATGAACTGTCTTCCCATGGAATGGTTTAAAAATCCTAGGCTATTTCATAACAATATTTTGAGACTCTTCCTGTAATAACTCAGAAAGAAGTTTGAAAAGTGGCATCATAGGTCTTAAAGACTATGAAATCTGGGTTCTTTTTTCATACTATTTTGGGGTTGATGTTTGCCAAAGTACAAGTCGCAAAACTTTTTGGTTTGGCTTCTTTACTTTCCATTGATGAAAATATATGTGCAGATCATGAGGTCATATCTGCCACAAAAATCTTCCACTGGTGTCCATTCTGAGTTTGTGAAGAATTGTCTTTGTTGTTGCGGTTGGTTTTGGAAGACATGTGAACTTTGTGTCCTTTATGATATCTGAGGTTCCAATAGTTATGCTTGCTTTATCGGCCTATGGTCCTCTGGGGTGTAAATTTGACTTTAAAGATAATTGGTGCAAGAGTGAGGTGAAGCCTTTTTGTACTGCAGAAGTGACAGGTTTGGGGATCTCTGCTTCACTAGAGGTCTGATTGCCTGCCTTGCATCCTACATAAATGCTTTTTTATTTTTAACTGAGAGTCTGTTTCCCTTGATATGGAATTCCTTTGGACAACATGTCCTCTGACCTGAACCCAAATATCATTTCTTGTATGTTAGGGATTTAATGAGGCATTTCTGGATGTCTGAAAAATCCGTAGAGCATAAAATCTTTGAAATTATTATTTCTCCCGATAGGAACATAATGTGAATACATGATTAAAAGCCTGGTCCTGTTTTTGAAATGTCTAAATACATACACAGAACAGATAAGAAAATGGTTTTCAAGGCAGATTGTCCATTCTTTCCTGTACACTTAGCCAACTCAGAAGAGAATAGCTAATACTCCCCTTTCTTTTCACAGAACATGACATCCTCTGGTCAGGTGCTGATGAACACAAAGGGCCAACAGGCTGCTAACCTGCTCTCTGGTTTGGTTTGTTTTTACAGTTATACTACCAACTGGCTTATATGCTTATAACAATGTATTCCCAAACTGATTGTGTCAATTATTATTATAATTATGTAATTTACTTGATAATCTATGAGTTAATGTAGTGTGAGTGTGAGAAGAGAGTTGTGATAACTAATGAGGATGATAACTAATGATAACTAATGAGAACACTCTGGAAAAAACCTGATAAAGGTGAACTGCTAAAAATACTGTGTTTGCTGTCAAATTAGGTGTGAGCAAGCCAAATATAAACAATCGGAGGATAAGTTATTAAAATATAGAAATCTCTTTTTTGACAAAATTGTAAGATTCTTGCTTAAAAGACACTACTAAATAGAAGTTGCTTATAATGGTTTAATGTATGATTAATGAAAGAAGGAAAAGGGGGAATTACAATCCTTAGATCCATACATTTGTTAAAAAAAAAAAAAAAAGCCTTGTCCTACATCAAAAGGCTGAATAATGAGTGTGGTTTATTTTTCATAAAATTAAGTATTTAAGATATTATATACTTTTTCTTTGACTTATATACTTTTTCTCTGATTCCCTACTTTTTTCAACTATCTGACCAATCACTGTTCTAGATACCATAAGACCCTTGTGTCCTGTAAATGCTTTTGTTCAAGTAACGGTCTTCCCTGCTTATTTTTAACTCAGAATCCCTAATCCAAGTAGCAAGCAGATTTTTTGCTTGGTCAAGTTCAATTTCCTTAGTTTACTGTATTCTCCTGCATGGGTCTTTTGCTACTTTTCCAACATCTTTATCCACCTCTTTCTTATACGGCCGAAGCTAGAGCCACATCTGACTTCTGACTCTTCAGTTATCATGTCATAGACTTTATGCTTTTGATCCTACTGTTTGGGATTCCATCAGCTTCCCATCCATCTGATCCATCTGTCTTGTCCTCTAGCAAAGTCCTACTCAAATATTCCAGCTCAAATATTCATCTCCTCTGTAAAATCATCCCTGTAGGGAACTCCGTTAATATTCTCAGAATACTGTGTTTTAGCACTTATCACTCATGTTGCAAGATGATTTTTTAATGCATTTGTTTCAGCCAGACTCTAAGCTCCTTAAAGGGAGAGAAACCATGTATTGATTGTTTCTGTATCCCCAAATCCTAGCAAATACTAGGTATTCAGTAAATGTGCGTAGAATGAAGCAACAAAGAGATCAAATTTGTTTCAAATTGAACCAACAACTAGAATCTTCAGAGACTAAGGTCTCCTTCAGAAGCTAGTGAACCCCCTTGTCTTTCCACCTTAAATTACCTCTTCTCTCTTCCTTTTACCCCATTCTTGAATTTGTCTCAACTTCTATATCTCTCATTAATTCTAAACCTACTGTATTTTCATTTCAGCTCTCACAAATTTGTGGGTGATTGAGATTTTTAAGAAGGTGGTAAACAACTACCGACAGGGAATTCTAGAAGGAATTAAACCATTAGATGGTGGGTTTGACCACATTACATTTAAGACTCCCTCTCGCACTAATATTCTGTGAGTTATCCCTTAGCAGGTATTAGTTCCCTCACAGATTTATGGGACTCTTTGCATTACACCATATGGACAGTCATTCATTCTATGTGGTTACCATGACTCTCTTATGGAGTCTCTCTTTTATCATCTAATTAGTGACAAACAAGAGGGAGTGGGTAAAGTGCCCATTTACCATTCTACCTACCTCTTAATAAATCCTCAGCCAAGGGAAAGAGCTCTGTAGAATTGGATGTTTGTCCTGGCAGATGGCTGGCCTTGCTTACATATCTCCACATGCTACCCTCTGTTATCTAATATTAGCAGAGTGATAAACTTTGTGTGTGTGTGTGCATGTGTATGCACCGACATGCACACGTTTTCTAGTTTGCATTCATAATCTAGGTGAACAGAAAAGACAGTGTACTTCCAGTGTATAAAGAAAGTAGCTGGAAGAAGCAGAGCGAGACAGACTCAGACACTAGGTCATATATTACTATAAAATATATTCAGATGGTTTGGGGTGAAGATGGTCCAATGCATGTATCACTTTGACCCCTGAGCATAAAAGCTGATATCAGCAGATTTTACTTAGGATGGGCAGTTCTCTAGGATGAGGTGGGTGCAACAGGATCTTTACTACTCAAGCGAATGCCAATTTCTGTCACAAGTACTGTCACAAATTCAAAGATTTCTTTGTCATCAGAGAATAGTAGCTTTTTTATTGGGGGCATTTAATAGGACGAAGATCATGGAAATTACCTAGGGCCCAGTATTTTAACAGCCAATACTCAATGTCATGATGCTCTATAGAGAATTCTGCTAGTTCTGGCCAAAGGATGGTCATTTCATTTCTTTGCTGATTATTTCCTAAAAATATGCTATATGCTTCTACCGTGAGTGGTTAAAAACTCTGAAGTCTTATTTATTTATTTATTTATTTATTTATTTATTTATTTATTTATTTATTTATTTCTGTGATTATACGTGGCTGATCATTTTATTTCTCTAAAGCTACTGTGTTGGGAGCAATTTGGTTTAAAATTTCAGAACAGAAAGTGGCGATTTAACCATATGACTCTCCACTGTATTTATAGAAACAAAGTTTCACTAAATAAGTTTATACAAGGAAGGGAGAAGAAATGTTGGGAAATATCAGGAAGGGAGACAGAACATAAAGACTCCTAACTTGGGGAAACGAACTAGGGGTGGTGGAAGGGGAGGAGGGCGGGTGTTGGAGGGGAACGGGTGACGGGCACTGAGGTGGACACTTGACGGGATGAGCACTGGGTGTTTTTCTGTATGTTGGTAAATTGAACACCAATAAAAATTAATTAAAAAAAATAAGTTTATACAGCGCTCTGAAATTTCACCTTTCTAGTGGGACTAGAAAATAAGCATTTTGAGATAGGTTTCCTGGAAATCTGGTTAATGCTAGCATTGCAGATCATATGTAAAAGGCTGTGTGTGTGTGAGTGTGTGTGTGTCTGCGTGTGTGTGCACTCATGTGGACATGAGAGAGAGACCCACAAATAAAAAGAAACAAAATGTAGTAGATCATCTATAAAGTCAAATAGGACACAGATTAGAAACAAATGAACACTTTCAAAACTTAATAAAAGAACCCAATTGAGGGTATGTGGGCCAGAAGCACAGCTACATCTTTTAACCACACAAAATTGCATTTCATTTCAGGTTCTTGTCAAACCAAGCAACATATATCAGACACTTGAAACAAAAACTGACATTAGTACCAGCTGTTGGATGAAGACATGCAGCAATCCTCCTGAAGTTTAGCAGTTTGCAGTGTCTGTAACCTGCACTTAGCTGTGACTGATTCAGGTTTATGTCCTTGAAATAGAGAGTGAAGCACCCTGGTAGATAAAATTAATTGATGAAATTTAGGCATATGATTCAATTCACCCAAAAATGAGTCACATGGAAAACAGAAATTAATATATATTCATAACACAATTACCCCTTGGCTCATTGACAGCAGGGAGCAAAATAATTCTGGGATAGAGAGGAATTCAGGTTAGAACTGAGGGACTTTGCCAGTTACACAATTACCTTGTGGCCTGAAGGGGCCAGCGTCTTGCCCTAGGCAATGCCATCACTCTCAAGTATTCCAAAGGCCTAAACAATTCACTCACTTCCCTTCCTAAATTGTATGCATAGATGATAATCCAGGGGAACTGGGGAGCTCCAGATGCCCTATTATTAATATCTGACATGTAATATTTCATTCATAAAGTAATGACTTTGCTTCCTTGGACCCTCAGCAAGAAACTAAAACAAATGTGACTACACTTTATAATAAGCGACAAATCTCTTCTTGCTCCCTTTTGGTATTCATTGTGATATCATTAATCAGTGCTATACTCCTGATAATAAATCGTGATGTTCCCGAGAATGCGAAAATGCATTATTCTTCTGTTGTCCAGTATTCTGTATGCCACACTCTTAGTTAAAAACAACTAGAAGGCTCTAGGAAAAGCGTTTAGTTTAAATTCAGTTATTCAACTATTTTACTTTTGAGACCATCACGATTACCTTGGGATCTCATTAAGAACTGAAGATTGCTTTGTCATTTGTCTATTGTCCCTGGAAGGAAAATAAAATTCCTTCCTTTTGATTTTGAATCTGTAGTCTAAGAATGTTTTTTTTTCCATCTATATATTATGAATATGCATGTTTGCCTGTTCTAGTATCCATTGCAGATGATGGACATAAAAAGGGAGGAAAAAATTATGTCCATTTGATCCACTTCCTAATGGGAACATTATCCATCTGTTCTTAATAGACTGTAATCAGCCCTATTTATTTTTGATTTTTTTCTAAAAGAAATTGACAAAGACAAAATAAAAGATGCATTTAGGATTCAAGAAAAATAGCTTCCTCATCATGAATCTCTACTAGATCTAATTTGTACCATGTCACAGATCACATCATGAAAGCAATATCAACAGATTAAAATAATACTTGTACAATCTGCAATCAAAACAGAAACAGTTGGCATTTGATGTCTGACATTCATGTTTTCCAAGTGTATTTTTAAAATGGAAGTAATAGTAATATCTACTTACTAAAAAAAGTAAGATGGATTTATAAAGTAAGGCTTAGGATGAGTTTTCTTTTGTATCACACCCCAGGTTCTGTTCCTAAAGGAACTATATTTAACACTTGCAGCTGTTTTTTTTCCCCCAATATCAGCCCCATATTTATATATTAAGTGGTTTTTATATATATATGTTCTTCTGATATGGCCCTAACACTGGTACATCATATTATTTAATTAAATAAGTATTCAGTCCTTATAGTAATGATTATATACTGTTAACTGGATTATATACTGTTAACTGGCGTGTCAAGTGGCATAATCTACTACCTTTCTGATATTATACATTTGTTTGATAATTGCCTTTTTACATTTTCTATCTAATTTCTTTCCAGCTCTTCAATGGAACTGTGTACCCCTCTTAGTACCTTTATCCACATAGTAAAATATGTCAGATAATCTGTCATTTCTTTTTCTTTTCTTCTTCTTCTTTTTTTTAACCAGAAGACTGGGAGCATTCCCGTGCTCTCTGCAGGCATAAGGTGATTTGTGCTACTCAACTGCAGCGTGTATTTACATAGACTGTGAGGTGAATGGCAGCTTCTGCCCCCATTTCAGCCAAGTTGTACAATGCCGGAACCATGAGCTGCCTCAAACACCTATCTATTTGTTGGAAACTACACTGATTGTTTCCCAGGTGTGAAGCATGACTGTTGCCTTGGGTCTTCTCTTTATCATTATTGTGATACTCCTTTCATATATCTCTGTGTTTTCCTTGATTTTAGGTTTTCATTGCTCAAGATTCTCCACATCATTTTAGTGGAGCTGTTTCTAAGTACGTTCCAGAAAGTGTGCAAAGGATGTAAAGCTAGCATGTTTAACAATATTTTAATTTTCTTCTCCCACTTGTTTGATAGTTTGGTTAGTTATAAAATTATAGTTTGAAATGTTTTCTTCAGAATTTTTAAGGCATTTCTCTCTGGTGATAATGAGAATTACTGTGTTATGTCATATCTCAATCTTTTGTGTATAATCTTTAAATTTTTTCTATGGAAACACTTTGTACCAAATGTTTTAGAGTTTTATGATAATGTGCCCTAGTGTGGTACTTTTTCAATTTGTTGTGTTTGGTATTCATGGTCCCTTTCAATGTGACAACTAACCTTTAGTTGTGGGAAATATTATTTCTTATATAATTCCCTTCCTCTTTTTTCTTTTTAACCTAGATCTCTTGATAGGTAAATTGTTTGACTTCTTGCTCCGGACTTCTAATTTGTTTATCCTTTCTTCCTATTTTCCAACTTGCTATTTCCTTTTTTGTCCTCTTTTTGCAAAATAAACTCAATTAAATCTTTCAAAGTTTCTACCAAAACTTGTATTTCATCTATTCTATTCTAAAATTTCCATATGCTCTTTGTCTTTTATGCCCATTTAAAAAAAACTGCACCTTTTTCTTATTTTGGGGATGAAATAGCCTCTTTTATCTCTCAAATAATATTTTTTAAAGTTTCATTACATCATCTCTGTTTTTGCCAGGTTCCTTTTATCTGCTCTCTCTTTTTCATGTTGGAGGCTTTTTTTCAAATTTCTTTTGGCTCTTGGCAACTATTCAAATATAGGAGTGAGGACTAAAAAGCTGATGGGGAACTTTATGGTATGTATGGTGGAGTAGGTGTTATTTATAAAAAGTAGATTTAACACAGATTCAGAAGATTCATTGTGGGGGCCCTGAATGTCTTATTGACTTCTATTCTGATCATTTTCTCCAGAGAGTAATTCATTCTATTGTTAGAGTGGCTGCTAGCATGATAAGAGTTTAGGTAGGAGAGAGGGATGGAAACTCATTGTACAGTACATAGAATTTAACTTTATTCTCCATTTTAGCAATAGGATTTGATTTTATTCTCCTCATCTCTGCCTTCCCCAAGTTTTTAGCCTCTCTGGTCATTTTCTTTAAAAAAAAAAATTTAAATTCAATTAGCTAACATAGAATACATCATTAGTTTCCAATGTAGTGTTCAATAATTTATCAGTTGCATACAACACTCAGTGCTCATAACATGCCCTATTTAATACCCATCACCCAATTACCCTATCCCTTCACCCACCTCTCCTCCAGCAACCCTCAGTTTGTTTCCTATAGTAAAGAGTCTTTCATGGCTTTTCTACCTCTCCAAGGACTTCCCCTTCAGTTGAAGCTCTCCATCTCTTTACAAAGGGAATAGTTGCCTGGTTATCTAGAGTAGGAGTCTGGGCTTGAGGAAACGGATTGTTTGAGGGGAAGTATTGTACTATATACTCTTTGGGCTTTTAGCCTACTAAGCAAATTCTATGCCTGCAGAAGCTTCCTAAGGCTCTCCAGAATTCTGCAGCATAAATTGGCTTTATCTCACTGGTGTGCCCCACTGCATATGTTGACATTTTAGTTTTCTGCACCCAATTAAGTATGTTACAACTCATTCACTTCCTTTCCACATCCCAACATTTGTTGACATATATTGCCTACTGTTTCCTCCTTTTATTTTCCTTGTGGTTTAAAACTCTTTATTATCTTATCATCATTTTTGTAAGGGCTCAGAAGGGAGTAAACATAAATACATGTGTAAAATCTGCCATGTTGCATAGGAAATTATCTAATATAATTTTATTTATCAAAGAAATTACTGTATTGAAAATATCTGTGTGTATATATAGAGTATTTTTACTATGCTAAAAATTTTCTGTGCTCTATTCATCCTCTCCCCTCCAAAGCCCTGGCAACCACTGATTTTTTGCTATCTCCTTTTTCAGAATATTATATAGTTGGAATAATCCAGTTTGTAGCTTTTTTAGATTGGCTTCTTTCACTTAATAATATGCATTTAAGTTTCCTCCATGTCTTTTCATGGCTTAATAGCTCATTTCCTTTGGGCACTGAATAATTTTCCTTTGTCTATATGTACCTCAGTTTATTTATCCATTCACCTAATGAAAGACATTTTGGATGCTTCCAAGCTTTGACAGTTATAAACTGCTATAAATATTCATGAGTGTGTTTTTGTGTGGACATAAGTTTGCAACTCCTTTGGGGAAATACCAAGCATATGATTAGTTTTGCAAGAAACTTCCAAATTGTCCTTGAAAGTGGCTGTACCATTTCATATTCCTACCAGTGGCGTATGAGAGTTCCTGTTGCTTCATATCCTTGCCAACATTTGGCCTGTCAGTGTTCTCATAGGGTACCATGAACAGTCCTGTGAGGTGGGATGCCCAGGGGCAAGAATGACAGATATTGAATTTCATACCCACTTAGCTCAGAGAGAGATTCATAGTCAAAATACTTTGATTAAAAGAAAGTAAAGAAATTTGATGATCCTTATCTATCTAGTATTGGGAGTTCTGTTTGTGCCCTGTTGCTGCTTTAACAGATTACCAGAAATTTGGTGGTTTAGCACAAATTTATTGTTACAATTCTGAGGTCAGCAGTCCTAAAATCAAGGTGTCAACAGGGTTGCATTCCTTTGGGAGGCTCTAACGGAGGATCTGTGACCTTGCCTTTTTTAGCTTTTAGAGGCAGCCCGCATTCCTTGCTTCTTAATCCCTTCATCTGTCTTCAAAGTCAGCAGGGTAGTATCTTGAAATCTCTCTTTCTGTCTTTTTCTCTGAACGTCCATTGTCACATCTCTTCTGATTTTCCTGTTTTCCTCTTTGTCTTATATGAACCTCTGTGATTATCCTGGGACACCTGGATAACCCAGAATAATCCCTAACTCAAGATCACATCTTGAAAGTCCCGGTTATAATGTAGGATAACATATTCACAGGTTTTGGGGGTTAGGATGTGGATGCCATTGGGGGAGACATTATTCTGCCAAACACATGAATTGAAAATATCCCATGGTAATTTGGATCAGAAGAATGTAATATTAACTCAGGGAGGACCCAAAACAGCCAAACCAGCAAATAAATAAGGATTTATAATTCACTATTGAAATATTTTATTACTTTTTGTTATGAAATAATCTTGCATTCATTGCAGCACATCCAACTAGTATATATTCACATATATATACATATTCACTGTTTCTTTGCATATATATATATATGTGTGTGTGTGTGTGTGTGTGTGTGTGTGTGTGTGTTTATATTTCCACATCTTTGTCTTTCAAAGAGGAATGTCAATCCATGAACACAGTAATGAAATCTGATGTGGGCTTCAATCATCCTGATAGATGGCATATTTCTTTGTTGGAGATCCAGGAAATGATTGGCTTCAGGTCATGTTCTGTATGTCTATTACTCTAAATTGTTAGTTGATTATTTCTTGTTTTATTGACTCACTATGAATGTGAAATGTCAATTTTAACCGTCTACTTTTAATAGTTATTACTTCTCTCTTATTAATCTTCTACTTATTATTTATCTTAATTGAGGAGCAGACTGTTGTTTAGATTATCACTTGACTGAATCTTAATCCCTTCTAACATGAGCCTTCTTGATATTCATGTCGTTTTATTATTCTACCATAAGTTTTATATTTAGATTTTATTCTACAGAACATCCTTTTAGAATCTTTTAATAAAATAGAAAACAGGGCAGCCCAGGTGGCTCAGTGGTTTAGCACCACCTTCAGCCTGGGGTGTGATTCTGGAGACCCAGGATCGAGTCCCACATCAGGCTCCCTGCATGGAGCCTGCTTCTCCCTCTGCCTGTGTCTCTGCCTCTCTCTGTCTGTGACTCTCATGAATAAATAAATAAAATCTTTAAAAAAAATAGAAAACAATCAACTGAATGAAAAATGAGCCAACAAAGTAAAAGTATATCCCTTGAAAGACTAGCAAAATAGCTGCAATTGTGCTGAAAGAGCTGAAGAAAAAATTTTAAATAAAGTCTTTTTTTAAATAAAGCATAGGTATAAGATAGCACTTTTAAAAAGAAACAATAAAAAGTAAGTAAAAAGAAACAATAAAACCAAGTTTACATGAAATTAAGGTTTTCTAGATGCATGTGTATAATTAATGGTTCCGTGGTCTAATGAATTAGTAGTAGGAATCTACCATTTGAAAGGGGTACCAGGCCTGAAGAGTTTTACAAATAATTTTATTCAAAATCTCAAAAAATGTAAACCTTATCTTGAACAAACTGTTCCTTTTATTGGCTGTCTCCTTTTGTGTAGATATTAATATCAGAGATTTGAAAATAATTCAACATATCAAGGTAATTTTTTATTCAGAGCAAGATAGAACAAACAAGTCAACACTACAACTGATGTAGGAAACAATTTGATAAAATTCAATATTTGTTCATGACAAATATTTAACAGATTAGGATTAAGAGGAAACTTTCTTAATCTGATAAAATTATGCATTAAAATCATTTAAAAGTAAAAGTAATGGTGAATGAGTAGTACAATGTTACTTTGGGGACATGAAAACCATTTTATTTCTTCCTATTTTTGAAAATAAATGATAAGGTATATAAGAAGAAAGGTAAAAATAAAATATAGCAGCTTTATTATCAACAAGGATTCTTAGAGAACTTGATTTGCATATGCAACCACATTGGCTTTCTAATTCTTATCTCTTGTATTGAACTTGTTTCCCAAATGGAAGCCTCCCTTTGCCTTCTTCAATGTGAGTACTGCATATATGACCAAAAAACCCAGGATTCCAAAGGTAAGGAGTTTTGAGGAAAAGTACCCCAGAAGGAGGTGATTAAATCATGCTTCACTCCTTATCCTAAACTTGTCAGTTTGGTAAAGTAATGGCAATAACCACATGGTGTTATAAATTTGGAAGCTTATGGAAATGTGAGCAGTGAGTAATACAGCTATGCCTTAATAGTTTTTAATGGGGAGCCCGGGTGGCTCAGCGGTTTAGCTCCTGCCTTCTGCCCGGAGTGTGATCCTGGAGACCGAGGATCGAGTCCCACATCAGGCTCCCTGCATGGAGCCTGCTTCTCCCTCTGCCTGTGTCTCTGCCTCTCTCTCTCTCTCTCTCTGTGTATCTTTCATGAATAAATAAATAAAATCTTTTTAAAAAAATTTTTGTTGAAGCCAGAAACAAGGTGATGATTTTTACATTATACCCATTATTTGATATTGTACTAGAGAACCAGGACAATAGACTAGGTAATCAAAAATAAATATGGTTTAAGGAAATGAAAGAAAGACACAAAGGTAACATGCAAAATTAAGAAAAATAGATAAGAAATTTGAAGCATTAAGAGAATTCCATAAAGTTGCTGGATATAATATCAATATTGAAAAACAATTGAAGAAAATTGTAAAAAGGGATAAAAGAAAACTTGAAAACTGGGGAAATGTGTTAAAATTATTAATGAGAATATATATAAAGGTTATAGTTTTCCTTCAAATCACTCTGTACATTAAATGCAGTACCAATTACTTTCCAATAATTCTTTTTTTTCTGTGTAAATTTATAAACTGACTTAAAATATCTATGGAAGAATATTGGTCCAATAATAGTTCAATAAAGAAATCATGGAATTCATGGGAATTTGATGTATTTGATATGAAATAAGGGAAGAGAGGCAGATTATTCAATAAGTGGTGTTAATACAATTGATTTTCATGTGAAAAAGAAACATTACTATATGAAAAATGAATTATATAAGTTATAGAACTAAGGTAAAACAAAATTTAAGACAGAATATTGTGGATTGATCTTTTTATGCTTTTTTTTGTAGGAAAATATTTATTAAGACATTAAAAATATCAAACATCAATGGAAAATTGGTATGTCTATTTCAAAATTTTAATATTCTGTGAGTATATTTCAACATATATGACAAATATTACCATTAAAGTTTTATGGATTTTCATGGGCCCCTGAGTCCCTTGAAAATTATACAAAATTGCAAAATTATATTCACAGGCATCCATAGAGACTGTTTTATCAGTCTATAAAATGGGTGTATGACCCCTCAAATTATTTTTAAGAGCCACTGTTTTAGGTAATCTGTGGTAAACTATGCACATATACATATACACTCAGGAGAGCAGGAGAGTGCTCTTTATTCTATTTGTTCCCTGAATTCTAACATTTTTTGGCATTTGTCTAGACTCTTCCACTGGCCCTTAGTTTTCAGACCAAATGCTGTCCTTTTTAGAAAAAAATTGATTGGCATTTTAAAGGTGTACCTGTTAATAATAGTCTTAGGAAAGACATCTGTTTCCCTCAGTTTTGCAATAGAGCTATGGTGAGGTCCTTATTTCTGAGAATTAGAAATTAGGAGCAGATATATCAGCTATGTCTTACAGCTATACTCAAGCTATAGCTTGGGTGCTAAATTCAGATTTCTCATGAAATAAAAAAATAATAAATACTTTTTTTTAGTATATCCTATGAAATATTTTAAACATACTTCTAAAAATTTGTGGCTTATATGAAATTCAAATTTAACTGGTATGATATATTTAGCAACTCTTCTCTGATGTGAAGTTTCTCACCATTGCCCACTCCTAAGTAAACTTGGATAAGACCAAGGTATCCATTCTATACAACATGAATAAGGATTTTATGAATATTACTCTCTGGCCTAGAAATGATTCAGCTCTGGATTCCTCTAACATTCAATATATTGCAGAAGACAAAAACCATTCATCATTCATTAAGTTTATCTTCCCAGATGATTAAAAAACAAAACAGAACATGATTTAGTTCACCAAGATTACCAAAAGTATTCAAATCATTTAGAACTATAATTTGCATCAAGTTTCTAAAACACCAAGAATCCTAGATTTACAGATTCTCTTTGAGAATGTTTCTTTTCTCAGCTTTATCCCTCATCTCCCACACATGCCCACTGTTATTATCTCCAAGTCTTTTGTTTGGCTTTCAAGTTTTACGTTCTAAATACGTCTTAGGTGTGTGTTATGCAGAAAATCAGGAAACTAATACATAAAAGCAAGGCTTAGAAAACTCTAGTCAAAATGAAGAATTTAACCATGGGATACCTTTTGAGTACATGAAATTTAAGGTTCTTTTTAAATCTATAATCTCTGATCCATAGGTTTTAAAACAGTGACTCAAATTATACTTAATGTGATTAAATTATTTTGGTAGTCTTAGTGCTCTGTAGCATGATTTCATCTTTTCAAACCGTCCATGTAGATAAATTTATGAATAATGAATAACGACATATTTGAACTTAATTACTGTAGGAGGCCAGGGTAAGTGTGTTTTCTGGGACAGCAGGAAATATGAATAATATAATGACTTAAGGTGAATTGTAGGAATTGTCATTTTGCAGTTCCAAGAATAAATTTAAGGAAAGATGTTGGGGTAGGCCAGAATAATGGCTCCTCTATGATGCTTGTATTCTAACACACAAAACCTATAAATATGTTACATTATATGGCAAGGGGGAATTAAGGGTACAGATGAAATTCAAGTTCATTAAAGTTCACCTTAAGATAAAGAGGTTACTTTGAATTATTCATTGGGCTGAATATGATCACAGGAATTCCTCAAACTGTAAGAGGGAAGCAGAAGAGGAATCACAGGAGATTTGAAGATTCTATTCTGGTTCTTTTGGAGATGGAGAAAGGGGATCAGCCAAGGAGTGCAGGCAGCTTGTTGGAGCTAGAAAAGTGAAGGAAAGGATTCTCCCCTAAAGCCTCCAGAAGAATGCAGCCCTGTTAGTATCTTGGTATTGTTATCTTTTGGGACTTCCGACTTTCAGAATTCAAAGATAATAAATTTGTGTTGGTTTAAGCCACTACGTTTCTGCTAATTTTCCACAGCAGTGATAGGAAACCAATATAAATATATAACTTATATGACACAAAAGATTTTCGATTCCAGGCTAAAGTTTTTCTCTTCTAAGATAGTGCATTGGATTGGTATATTTTAGTTTTTAGCCGTCATTTATTGGGCTTATTCTGTGTGAGTACTTTGCTAACATGCTTTACATATTTACTTCATTTTATCCTCAACCAATCAGGTCAATTTTTATCATATTCTCTTCATGGATAAGGAGACTGAGCTTCAGAGAGATGTATTAATGTGCCCATCTTTGAAAAGCAAAATAGATCTATCTGAATTTATTTTTTTTATTTATTTATGATAGTCACAGAGAGAGAGAGAGAGAGAGAGAGAGAGAGAGAGAGGCAGAGACACAGGCAGAGGGAGAAGCAGGCTCCATGCACCGGGAGCCTGACGTGGGACTCGATCCCGGGTCTCCAGGATCACACCCTGGGCCAAAGGCAGGCACCAAACTGCTGCGCCACCCAGGAATCCCTAGATCTATCTGAATTTAAAAGCTCTTAAGTATTATATTTCATCTTCCTTAGTGGAAGTAGCTAATGTGTGATATGCTAGTTAAATTTTGGGGGAGGGAAAGGATAAACAGTTCTCAAGGGTAGAAAGATTAAGGAAGATAATGGAAGAACTTGGGTTAAGAGGAAAGTTTGCCTATATTATTTATAATATAATCTGGGTAGACATTTCTGAAGAGACATTTTACGTGTTTTCTGGTGTGCTAGTACTGAAAGAGATGTATTTTACATGGGTTGAGAGTTGTGACTTTTCTTGCTTCATGCTAATGTTGGCATTTTGTTATACATTTAAAAGGAGATTTTGATATTAATTCAAATTGTGACCTTAACTAATATTGGTTGTACTTTTGGTCCTGATAAAAATATGAGTCATGAGCATGACACTGTATGTAAGATGGCTGAAAGAGAAATTGAATGATCTAAGCCATTCACGGGAGTAGCATCATTTTGGCCTAAATGAAACAAAACTTACTTTTTGCCCAACCTTAACTATATATCAGGGTTTGCTAATGGAACAAAGATGTGGGAAAGAGTGCTTTACCAGTTAATTCTAAAATGCTCCGATACTATTTTTCCTCCTTTGTTTTATTCCATTTAGCTTTATTTTAAAAACAATCCAGAGCCATGAACAGAATGTCGTCTGTTTTATTCTTTGCCTTATTTTCTGTCTGAATGCAGTCACTGCTGGGCATTTGTCTCAACAACTCTTTATTCTCAGAGAACAGAGTGGACTGACCGTTAAGATAAATAAATGCATGCAGTATTTGGATAAACTTTATATTACTTATAACTGATATTTCAGAAGGTGCTCAGATTCTGGGGGGAAAAAAGGAATTGACTGAAAACTAAGATAGCAGTTAAATTGCTCCGATAGGCACATTTTTCTTTTCATTACTTGAGTATTGTGATAGTTTACTTTTCTTTCTTGTATCAAAAGTGATGTTTTGCGTCAACTTTTCGTTTTGCAATTGTGAGGCCCAAATGTGTTTCTGCTATTTCTGTGAAAGAAACTCTGACCCCATCTGGCTGATGCAGAGACTTACCCTTACTGAGAAGTCCTACAGTACAGCTCTCTTCCTGGGCTGAAACATTATCGTTAGAATTGACTTTCTCCCATCTTTAAGCTCTGCTTTCCACTGACTTTGTTGGCTTTAATCCTGTGGGAGCATCAAATTCCTATCAGCACAAAATCAGTTTCAGGAGAAAGAGAGCTTGCTTTCTAGGTTTGAAATCTCTTGACATAACTGGTTTAATATGGATCCTGTGCCCTCCCTGAACCAGTCCTGTTGTTGAGCAGTGGACAATCCTAAATAGCTAAGCATAGTTATGCATTTCTTTTGTGGGAATAGATTCAGCCTCATTAGATCCAAGTAGAATGAGAGTAGTTGCGTCATTACCGTAAAAGGAGGGGTTGGATGCTAGATTGCAAAACCAACAAATAATCACGAGGTCTTAACTTTTCTTGACCCTGCCTTAAAACCAAAGGGTGAGGAAAACAGTCACACTTGATTATTTTGCCAAATGGCACTGTGCCTTCTCTTTGCCTTGTTAAGATGGGTTGAGTTTAGTGTTTCCTTTGAGGATTGTGGAAGTGACTTGACCTTTGCAAAATAAAAGTAACACCACTGACATCAGCTCAAATGAAACTAGTTCTCCACAGTCAAGTGAAAAGTTGCTGAACAGTGCCTATTCTAAAAGCAGATTACAATGAAAGATGACACACGGAAGAATTAAAGTAGCTGTTAATTTTAGATTCTTGCTAGTTTTAGTTACAAGAAAGAATTTAATTAACTTCAGTTTAGGTAGATAGCAAAGGAGAACATCTGCTTTCTTGATCTGGAGGGAGTTAAAATCAAAGTTTTGAGCCATTAAAATAGAAGGATTGGGAATCCTGATTGAACTTTATAGCAGATGAACGAGTACAAGATTATAAGTTTCCTAAAGCTACGTAGATAACTAGCTCAAGTTTTTTTTAGACTGGTTTAATGGCAGAATGGGTTTATTATTAGTTAGGTGAAATTAATTGGGTTCTGCTTTCTATGTAAGTACCATGTCATTTAAAATTATGAGAAACTTTCTTAGAAAAAGATTTGGAGGAAATCAAGTTTGATAACTTGGATGACCATGTATATTTACTCACTGAAGTGAACTTTTAATCAATTTGTTTTAAATGACAATGCAGTTGGGATCCAAGGAAATGAATCTTGTTTACCACTCAAATTATCCAACTAATTGAAGTCAAATGAGTAAGACTTACATACTGCCTTTGGTGCTCTGCTGTGTATAGCTTTCTGGTTTGGTTTCTAATCCGGAGAACTCATTGATGTGGCAATATGATGTGCTGAGAGCTCAGCTAGCTAACAGAAAAATGGTACACAATGTATAAGAGACTCCTCTGAAATCTGGTTCAATGAAAGATAGTGTTTAGGGCTTCCTGAATGAATTACAGCCTGGTAAGATACTGCTATAAAAGCAGCGAAACCATTAGCATAGACAGTAGAGATGCTAGGCTGGAATGCTTTTATATGCCAATTTAATGTTTGTGATTATGCTGCACAGATTCAGTCCTTCATAAACTCATTTCTATGGCAACAGAGAAATGTTGAAAGCCCATAGCATATAACTAAGACTTTTGAAAATTCTGACTAATCTAAAGGAATACGTTATCTTCTTTTAATGCACAAATTTTGAGAAATTGAAAATTACTGAATAACACATGAAGCAGAAGATCTGACATCTTATAGTTAAGCCTGCTGAAAGCCTTATTTGATAGCTTATTAAATGCAGCTGGTATATTTAAAAGTAAGACTAGAGGGGGCAAAGAAAGAGTTGAGTCTGTAAAATGCTTTAGTCCAAATAAACCTTTAACACTTTGGTGATAGTGAGAAAATGCGGCCAATCTTCCTGAAGCAGTTTACTTTTAGGATTCCTTTACAGTTTTGGAATGGGCTATTGTGAGATGCAGCACAGAGATTTCAATAACAAATAAATAAACGGAAGATAACCCATGGAAACTTTTAATAATCTGATAGCCTTGTAAACGCTTTCTTCAGAAATTAACTTTGGGGACTTTGACATTTATTTTCTTATAACAAGGGTGAATCGATTATTGAACGGTTGAAAGCACACAATGCATATTGATCTGTTCATGCATAGCCACTTTCTCCCAGCAGGCACCTTGCTGCCTGCAACATATTTTTAAATAGGATTACTACTCATTAAATTACAATGACCTGAAGCAATGGTCAACGAAAATGAAATTGCCTCGGTTCATCATGGTTTGGAGCATTGCCATGGACATTCAGTGGCTTGCTTTCCCTGGTGGAAGTTGACCTGGAGAATATACATGGATGACTGCTTCGATGTCTAGAATTTAGCTAAGCAAAACCTCAAATTTTGTACCTATGACCAAAACTGAAATATGACCAAAGTGTTATATCTTAATGACAACTTGTTTTATGGAATCTTTATTAAGCAATATATATTTTTAATCAGATATCTGATATTTTGTGTAGCAGTTTACTGGCTACTGATGCAAGAGATTACAGTTTAATTTTAGTCAATAGCAGAATGCTGATGAGTACAAAAACCTCCTTTCTTGCTGTGAAAATAAAGCATGTTTTGTAATATAGACTATACAAAGCAATCTTTTAAAAAGAAAAAAGCAAAGTAATTGTCCTCCCTGATTTTATAAGCTAAGGGGAATTTTTTCCTTTTCCTTTTTTTTTAATGGCAGAGAAAATATATAGGAATCACTTTAAAACAGTGTCCCAAGATATTAAGGGAGGCATCTAGATTAGACGATCATAAGTGGGTAGGAAGAGGTATAATGTGGACACATTAACATTTTTCCAAAAGTCATGTATTATTCACATAGTAATTCTTGACCATTGAGGATAAAAGGCCATGAGTGCCTTACTACTCTCTTCTTGCTTATATTTTATTATTCCATGATTTAACTTGTATTTACACATGACAGTCTAATAATTTCCACTTTCTTAACTCACTTGCTGATATATGAGCACTTGGTATTTGTATATGTTTCATATTTTTCTTTGAGAGATGCAGAACCTAGGTTATGATAAAAAATTGAGGGCCCAAAGCCCTTATTCATATATCTTATAACTCTGTATCTATCAGTCCTGCCCATTATATACCTTTATACATTGAGAATTTGTTATTGGTAGAAAGACCATGTAATCTCGCCATTTTCTTGGAGAAATTGGTCAAAAAAGCTCTTGTGATAAAGTGTCAGGACTGTAAAGTCAATTTTTAAAATTTCATGTAATATAGCTACTGTTACACTTAGAGGAGCACATTTAGTTCCACATCTTTCTCTCTCAAGTTCCAGTTAATTGATGAATTATTGAACACTACATCTGAAACTAACGATGTACTATGTGTTGGTTAATTGAATTTAAATGAAAAAAAATTAAAGTTCCAGTTATTGCTATATATCTGTATTTTAATGTGACTCTGACTCCTCTGTCTACCTGAACTATTATAACTCTGGAAACTCAGGGACTTCACTATTGAGTTAAGTCTCTGGGGCTTGGGGCTGGGATAGCTATGAGCTTAGAGTTCCTTGATGGCACGCTAGTGACCTTACTATCCAGGCATGGTCTTAATGTTTACATGCTGTTTCTGTATTATTCATACTATTTTTTTACATGCAGAGTGAACTTCGCATTTTTCTGAGGTGTCTATAATAGGACCTATAGTACCTCACTGACCTGTATGAAGTGACAACCTCTCTCAAACAATGTCTCTCCAGCATTCTTGTGTTACTTTGCTTTGCTTTCCTCTATAGCACTTCTCATCTGACATACATCTAACTATATGTTTATTTATTATAGTTTTCCTTCCATTTGTTTGCTGTGTTTACTGTAGTTTCTCCTGTCCCTGAATATAAATGCTAAGTAAATATTAGTTGAGTGATTGACTAAATGTTTGGAAGTTTGAGTTTTGAGGGTTAAGGGCCTAATCACAGTCTCATCGTTACTATTTGAACATTCATTGACAATGAGATTCATGGGTCCTTGAGGAAGATGTAAAACGGAGAGACCAAATTGCATTCCTGATGTTTATAAAAATATTATAATTATTTTAGCTTAACATTTTCATGTTTTACTTATTGGCACCTTCTGATAATTTAGATCTGCATAAATTGATATTATCTATATTCCAAAGAAACAAGAAAAAGTGGAAGGGTGAGAACTGATTTCTATCTAAGAATGATGTCCTTTTGAAGAGTTATATTAGGTAACATAAGTAAAAAGTTTCTATGGATAGCTTTTGATGCATTCCTGGTGCTGAACTATGCTGTTCACTTTTATTGTTCAAAGTGTAACTCCGGTTTGGACGTAAATATAAGTGGATTATGACCTTGATAATGTAATGTTTGGAAAACATAGCAGTTCTTTCACCATAAATCCCAGGAGAAGCTAAGCTCCTGGTGGTGGGTCCTATGTAGCCTTTCTGTTGTGGAAATAAATAACATGACCACTTATGAGAAAGAACTATCACCGCAAAAGAGAAATCATTGCTCAATCAGGGTGAATTTAAGGGTGGAAATTTAAAATGCAACAAAAAATGTCAGCTGTTTAGGAATAATTGGTCAAATGGAACATTCAGTCTCACTTGAATGATTTTAGATTATGAGTCATGATTTCTTCTCAAAAGTTAAGTATTGCAAACCCCTGTGAATTTTAAAGTCTAGTAAATAAACCAAAAAGAAAAAAAAAAAAGGAAAACTAAGCTGGTTGGAGTATAAAAAGATGTTAACAAATGAAAGTTCACTCGGGGATATGAGCAGATGTAAAGTTCCAGAAAATATCTGGAATTGATGATTTTTTTCATAATGTTGCTCATCATTTCCTTCTAGATATTATGCTGCTTTCCTTCTTAGAATTCTTCTCTCCCTGATTCTATTATCCAAATCTTACCCATAATGAGGGTTTTCTTCTCCAGGAAACTTACCCTGTCAGAATTTACAGAAGAAGTCTCTTTTATGAAATCTGGGAGACTTTGTATTTAGATATAGTATTTCTAAAGTTTAGTTCTTTGATTCTTCAATAGGATTTTTGGTAACCAGGGGGCAAAGACCACAGTGGTTTTGCTTCTTTGTCCTTTTTCTCCTTCTCCTTTTGCTTCTCCTTTTTATTCTCCTTCCTTTATTTCATTTGACTGCTGGCCAATTGCTAGAGTTGAATGTGTTTTCTATTTCAAGGTGCCTGATATAATTTGGAGAATGTGTTGTCCAGTCGAAGAGTTTGGAGTCAAACAGGCGTGGCTTCTAATTAATTCTCTGACTACGATCAAGTAGCTTCTTTGACCTCTGGCTAGTTTCTTCTCTTTATTTTTAAGTGACTGCTTTAAAATGTTATGGCTGTTAATATCATTGTGAAATTAAAGTAGATAATGTACGCAACCTGTTTGATGTATAGAATATACTTGAACATGTCCTCTCTCCTCTCACCTTTATTTTACTCATTTGACTTTGTGATGATCCTAATTTTTTGTTTGGGTTGTGAAAACTTAACGTGGCAATTCTAAATGAAGATATTATTTCAGATAACTGTGGTGCTACTTTGAGGCGTTTGGGAAAGTGGAAGATAAATAGAATTATTTTTTTAAAAAAGAATTATTTAGTGAAGTGAATGGTCATTTTGGTGGTATAAATATTGTTCTTTCATTTCAGTTTTCTAACTTCTCTTCCTCTCTTCTTCCTTCCCTTCCTTCCTGTCAGCTTCTCCCCCCTCCCAAAGCATAACTCCTATATCCAGAGATAAAAAGCAATTTAAAAACTTCAATATAGTGGTTATAAAGTAGATATGGGCATATATTCATTTTATAACACCTCAGACAAAAAAAAAAGGTATTTCATTACTTCAGTCCTTAGTTTGACAAACAGAAGCAGTATACACATAATACATTCTTTCCATTGACAAAGTATATTCTCTAGAAACTCACAATTGTGAATTTGAAACTGTACAGGACTCTGATTAGGCATATCTTGCTGTCATTAGAAATTTTTTATCTAATTCTGGTGGTTCAACTTGACATTTCTTCCCTACCTTTCCCACTGATGATTTACATTTCTGATGATATATAAAATTAACTGCATTTCCCTAAACTTAATCTCATTTTATATCTTGTCTACATTTCTTTTTACTCAGGTCCATTTGTCTAGCTTTTCTGTCCTTACTGAAATTTGCAACACCATCCAATTTATTGTGAACTGAACATTTCATTTCATAATCTTTCTTCCAAACCATTACTGATCGTGTTAAGTAAGATATTCATTTTCTATCCTTTAGTCACTTCTTCAGTGGGCTCTGTTTTCATTATTATTTACCTTTATTAGTAGCCCTTAAAATAGTTTTTATTCTCTATTATAATGTTTTTAAGGGGGCCATTTTAAATTTTGGAATAAAATTTTATGATACACAAAATGTTACCAGAACTGGAATACTTTATGTCTATGGTACTTTATTTCTCTCTCTCTCTCTCTCTCTCTCTCTCTCTATATATATATATATATATATATGCATATATATATATAATATAAAATTTATATGGCTCATATAAATAAATTTAATATAAATATATTAAAATGTGAAGAAATTTACTCACTCCCAAATATAAATATATATTAATACATAAATATATATTAAATTATATAATATATTAATATATAATTATATATATTAAATTAAAATGTGAAGAAATTGCATTTTCTCTTATAATGGACCAGTGTTGCTTCTTTGTACTTTTAATAATTTTTTAGTATCTTTTCAGTTTTTTTTAATATTTATTTATGAGAGAGAGAGAGAGAGAGAGAGAGAGAGGGCATGAGCCAGGGTGAGAGGGGTAGAGGGAGAGGGACAAGCAGACTTGCCGCTGAGCAGGGAGCCCTAAGTAGGGCTCAGTTCAAGGACTTTGAGATCATGACAGGACCTGAAGCAGGTGCTTAACCAACTGATCCCCTAGTATCTTTGAGTTTTTATCTTGCTTTTTATTTGCTCATTCCAGAATGGAAAAGTTTTGTGTAGTAGAAAGTATGAATGGGATTAGCCTGGCTACTTGCTTTATTTCACTTTTGAGCAATATGTTTAATACCATCTTTCTTGAGAAAAATTTATTTGGTTGATTTTTATAATAACTACTTTAGCATAAGAGATAAATCCCTATACTTTGGGGACCCTAAAGTAACCTTGTATAATTTAGAAACAGTTTTTCTAATTACTGAACTTTTTGTAACTTTGATGATAACATTTACTTCTAAACTTTTCTCATATTCATATAAGTAAGTCTGTGTTTACTATTGATCTCATGACCTAATTTTTCTCTCTGAGCCATTTTTTTCTTTTTGTCTGAGAAAGAAGATGCATTTTTAAAATACCTAAAGACTAGGTTAGATTAAAAAAATATTTCCAGCATTAAAGTTTTAGTTGCACCTGCAGTCACTTATTTTGACTAACCATCGGAATAATTTTGCCTAAAACAGCTCCTTTTTATTACTTTCGTACTGGCACTTAAGAAAAATACATGTGCTGCCATCTGAAACTGGCATCCTTCCCTCAGCCTTAATGTATTCACTTAGGAGTAGTTGTAAAATTCCAACTTAAAGTACTTTGGGGTCTGCTTCCTATTCTAACAAGCTCTGCTGGAAAAAAAAATATCTGGGAGGGGTGCACACCCAGGAATAATTTAAATATAAATATTGGAACTAATGTTAGTCTCACTCTATGAATATATTTATCATTTTAATTGCTGCATAGGGATCCTAATTACTGTTAGTCCTTACCGTTATTAATTATAATTTTTATTTGGTTTCTTTTGATAACAATGTAAGGAAATGTTTTCTAAGAAGTAAAGCTCTTGTAGGATAGTGTGATCTTTAACAATAAAAAGAAGTATTCAAAATAAATACATGAATAAAGAACTATTCAGGCAGGTTTACAATCAGAGATTAGTTTGAATTTCTTAAATCTTTGATGTAAATGAGCACTTGATTATATATTTAAAATTTTAAAAAGATTTTGGGTATGGTTGACACACAATGTTACATTAGTTTCAAGTGTACAACATGGTGAACACCTGACTATATTTAATAGAGCTTCTAAGTTTACTGCTCCAGGCTAGTCTTACTCAAAATTTAAAATTAAACCTAGTTTTCTTTAAGGCTTCTAACCTCTATTTAGCTCATTCTTTTTGAATGTGCAAGAACTTAGTAATCAGGTACTAGGGATATTTATTTATTGTATCCAGTAGATCTGGCAAAGACTCTAGCTGGTTCCAAAATTTTTCTTTCTGCAAGAATAAAACCTCCCTGTGCTATGTTTCTTTGATTCATTGAACCTAGCTATAATAGGTTGTATTAAATTATGTGATCTAATTTATGTTAATGTAAACTAGCCAATATGTTGTAAACTTCTTCCCAAATAGTTTTCCCTCTATCTTATCAATAGGAAGAGTTTTAGAAAGTGCAACTTAACAATAGAAGAGGTAAATTTGGTTATGTTGATGTATATTGCATCTCCCACACCATAAGGCATTTTTATTTGCCTATTTTTCCCACAAGTAAAATCAGTTTTGTTGAGTTGACTTCAGCGTTAGGGGCTCATCTGGGTTAACTGAACCTGATCATGTTTATCTCATGAGATTTTAATTGGTTTGATATAAGTATGATGCATTATGCATTCAGCCCAAAATTAGTGATAATCTATCTATGGAATGCAATATAGTTATTGATTGCATTTATCACATTTTAATATACTAGGAATGCAGTTTTTCTAAAATTTTAAACTTTAATATGTTTTTGCCTAGATTATCATCTACATGGCTCAATCGTTCAAAAACTGTAAAATGATAGTAAAAGTTTCCCTAAAACAAATGTTTCTCAGCCACCTGATTTTTCTTCATATAGGCAACCACAGTTATCCCTTTATTTATATCTTTATGAAAATACTGTATGTATATGTAAGCAAGTACATACATACAAAAACATCTTTATCTTTTTTTAAACCAAATGGCCAAATATTATAATCATACATATCAGATACCATTATTTCACATTAGTACAGAAAGATGTTAGTTATCCCTTTACTATGGTTACAATATATAGATATACCATAGTTTATTTAACTAGTCCCCTATAATAGATAGTTTTTTTTCCCCCAAACTTACTCTAGTTAAAACAGTCATACATTGGATAACCTTGTACATAAGTTATTTGTACCCATCTGTGTTGAATTATATTTGAATTAGTTGAATTAATAATATTTGACCCTGATTTAATATTTGGTGCCTTGCCTTATTCAGTTTTTGCAATTTCAGTTTTCCTTTTATTGGGTTAAATTTATAAGCATTTCCAATTAAAACATTTCTTGTCACTGAAAATGAAAGAATGTTAGATGCTTTTTTAAAATTACCTTTTAAAGAATGAAGCATGAGATGGTTGATTTAATTACGTTAAAGAAAAAGGACAACCCATGCGACATTGGGTTTTACTTATTTGACTAGTATAGCATGAGAATATTAGAACTAAAAGGATTTTTAGGATGCTTTTCTGTAGTAAGCTAAAGAATCAATGAAGGGGGATAAAGCTGCTTTTCTTATTTCTAACACCAATTACGATATGAATTTGAATCTGGATATGGCAAAGTTTTTGGTTTTCTTGCTTCCCAGGCTTGGTGTTTACTATGAGAAAGAAAACAGGCACTCATTTGAGGCTGATTACATTATGGATACAGGGGCAAAATCATAACATCTCTCTTCCTATAATCACATTTTCACCTCCTCATGCAGTGCACACCTGTGCCTTGTTGGCAGTTGTACTCAATGGGAAGTCACACATCACATAGCTCCAGTAAGAGAGGAAATTAGTTTCTTGCAATATGTGTCCTTTCAGATGACACTGGGTGTTTCTTACTGAAGATCTGTGAACTAAATAAATAAAAAGTCAGAAGAGAAACTTTGAACAGAATTCAGTGCAAAGAGCTTCTGGCATGATGGGTACAGATCTCCATGCCATGGGTAATGGAATCATAATGACTTTAGTAAATGCTCATGTCTCAGTTTATTTAAAATTTAATAGCAATTCAAGGAAGAAAGCTTTAGAATAGAATTATGTATACCAAATCTGCACTTTGCATGAATTTTCAGACTGGCTCAGCTGAACAATTAGGATGTGGCAATGCATTCATTTGCCATATGAGTTCAACATTGTCTTTGTCTACCCCACCCCCTGCCCAGCCCTCACTGGAAATATTTTGCAGCTGTGTGACTTTCACATGGTAAGACTCTGTCTGAATTTCTCTTGTAAAGCCAAGATAGTTCTTGGAACTTTCACTTTGCTGGATACTTTTCAGCTCCCCAAATATTTAATCTTTTCATTTTGGTCTTATTACTATTAGCTACTTTCAAGCTATCTCTCTTATCTATGACTTTATTTTACATATTTTACGACTGGACTGTGACCTCCTTGGGTATATTTTGCTACTTCCTTAGTACAATTACTCTCTGTATATAAAGGGAAATTACTGCATTTATATTTAATTTGTCAAGTTGGATTACTCAACGAGCAGAGATCATATATGATTAGAGCAAAAACAAAGAAGGAAAATTATTCAAGACTTTATTTGAACTCGTGTTTATTTTACAATAAACATAAATGTAGTTATATTCAGAAAAATCAAGATTTTGTTGGAATTTCTTAAATTCATATTTTATGACTTAGTGTTGTTTTATTTAGAATTAGACCCAAGAGACCATCAGGTCTCTTGTGATCCTTAGGATCTTTAATAATTTTAATCTGATCCTACTCATGCATTCTTCCAACCATATTTTCTCTTCTTCCCAAGTTCCCAGATATTAAAAAAGAGAAAAGCTATGTTTTTCCTTTCAGTTGTCTCCCTCATCCTTTTTTATGGGTAGGCTATTATGTCTACAGAGCAAAAATAGTCATAGTTCTAAAATCTTGATCTATTTTATGGGTTAGCAATGATGGCACATAAGCCAAATTCAGTTTGCCACCAATGTCTGTATGGCCTACCTGCTTAGAAGGTATAAAAGTGCTTTTACACTTTTTAAATGGTAGGAAGAAAATGAAAAGACAAATAGTATTTCCTGATAAATTAAAATTACATGGAATTGGGAGACCTGTACTTCCAGGAAGATGAAGTAAATAAACTTCTATGTATTCCTCTTCCAAGGTAAATCTAAAAACATTACATATGAAACAAACAAAAAGACCCTGAGAAATAGAAAAAAGACAGACCAGTTAGAGTCCTCAGGACCCAAACAATAACACTATGGTATTATGAAGAGTTTCCTTAGTTTTCTTTTTGCCTCATACAGGGTACACTTGGAGCTGAAAGAACCAGAAGCCTGGAGATGTCAATGGTCACACAACAACAAAAGCTTCTTCTTTCTAGCCAAACTCTGGGAAAGAGACAGCATAGGAAGACAAAATTTTCTGACAATAACTAACTTCAGCCAAACACCACAGAAAAGATTAGTCCAATTCCCAAGTCTTCTGGCAAAGACTGACTATGAAATCCTTGCAAAGCTGTAATGAGGCATTCTGACCCCCCTGGGTTTTCTATCAGGGTCCATATGGTGGGTCCCTACTTCCATCTCTATAGCATCTGTGGAAGATGTGGAGAGCCTAGATTCATATCTAGTAATAATGAGATGGGTCTTCTCCTTCTCACTATGGTAGTGTCAGAGGAAGCCTAGTGGGGATTCAGAACTTTCACCAGTGCTCAATTGTAATGAGGTTCCCCCTTACCATCCCATGGTGTCAGTGGAGGTACTCCTGTGATCCCAGGAAGAATAGTATTAGTGGAGGCCTAGTGGGGAGCTAGAACTCCCACCCTGCCAGCAGGATCAAGGAGGCCTTTCTGCCCTTGAGAGTCAGTGCATGTTAAGTGGAGAATCTAGATTTCTCCCCTCACTTTTCAGTAATGAAGTGGTAATACTCCACATTTTTTCCTTTGGAACAGTGTCAGAAAAAAAAAAGCTAAAAATAGAGGGCTTGAAGAGTGCCCAGAATCTCATAACATAATACTGAAAAATGTCCTGTTTCCGTTTGAAAAATCTTAACTTAAATGAAAAAAAAATCATTAGATACCAATATCAATAGGACAAAAATCTTAGAATTATCTGACAAAGATTTTTAAAGCAGTCATCATAAAAATGCTTTGATGAGTGGTTACACAGTTGAAATAAATGGAGAAACAGTAAGTCTCAACAATGAAATAGAAATTCTCATCAAAGAAATAGAAGATATGAAGAACTAAAAGGTAATTTTAGGATTAAAAATACAATAACTGGGATCCCTGGGTGGCGCAGCGGTTTGGCGCCTGCCTTTGACCCAGGGCGCGATCCTGGAGACCCGGGATCGAATCCCACATCAGGTTCCCGGTGCATGGAGCCTGCTTCTCCCTCTGCCTGTGCCTCTGTCTGTCTGTCTCTCTCTCTCTGACTATCATAAATAAATAAAAAAAAAATTAAAAAAAAATACAATAACTGACATAAAAAACTCAATAGGAGGACTCAACACCATAATAGAAATACCAGAGGAAAGAACCAGTGAACTTGAAGATAGAAAAATAAAATTTACCCAGTCTGGACAACAACAATTGCTTGGAAAAATAAACAAAGCTTCAGGACATGTAGAACTATAACAGAACATCTAGTACATCATTGGACTCTCCAGAAGAGAGGAGAAAGAGGGTGGGATTAAATAATATTCAAAGAAATAATGGCTAAAATCTTCCTAAATATGTTAAATGTCATTCAAGAAGTTGTTCAAGCCCAGAACCCGGAGAAATCCACACTGACACACTATAATCAAACTTCTGAAAATTAATTCAATTTATGAAACTAGTAGTACCTAGAGACCAAAACCAAAAGTGGTTAGAAAGAAAGAAAAACTATAGAATTCTATCCATACGGTGGGATGCTACTGAGCAGTGAGGAGATACAAATGTGACTCATGCAACAATTTGGAGGACTCTCCAGAAAATTATCCTACATATAATGAGTCAATTGCAAAAGTTGTGTTATAATATAATAGAAATGACCAAATTATAGGATGGAGAATAGATTAACAGTTGCTAGGAATTAAGAATGAGGGTTGGGGGAGAAAAATGGGTGTGACTGTGAAAGGACAACGTGAGGGTTTTTTGTGGTGCTGTAGCCATTCTGTATCTTGACTACATCAATATCAGTATATTGGTTGTTATATTGCACTATAGTTTTGTAAGATGTTACCATTGGGGAAAAAGGATGAAGGATGTATGAGATTTCCCTGTAGTATTGTTTACAAGTTAAATTAATCTACAGTTATCTCAAAATAAAACAATTAAATTTATAGTAAATTCAAATTTCAGTGTCCATAATTAATTTTTTATTGGTACACAGTCACATTCATTTTTCTATATATTGTCTATATGTGCTTTTGTGCTGAAACAGCAGAATTACTTAATTGTGATGGAGACTTCTAGCCTATAAGGCCTAAATATTTACTCTTTGGATCCTTATAAAAAATGTTTGCTGAGCCCAGAATTTGATGAACTTCCTTTATCTTTGCTAAAGCAGCTGTCTTTTTTCTGCTACCCTTTAACATTTTCTTGGTGGCTCAGTCCCGCCCTCAGCTGACCTTGTTTTCAGGCTGAGAATGTAATGTACTTTGACTCTCTTCATCAGTGCTCTGCTATTAACTTTATTTACTTCTGGTCCAGTCTAGAGCTTACTTTGTATTTGTCCTTAACTTCATCTTTCGCTTTATTTCTGAGTACAGGCCTTTTAATTGTATCCCATTTAATTGTATCCCAGTTGCTATTTCTAATAGGCAATTGCTATTTGGCTGTCTCAAATTCTTGAGACATCATAAAATTTGTTTGTTTCTGAACCAGGATAGTACTTTGTTTAGATTTCTTCATTCAAGAAAGTACTCATTAAATGATAATTATGCCAGACCCTAGAAATTCAGGATCAACAAGGCAAACAGTTTTCAGTCTCATATAACTTAAATTATTGCAGGATAAACAGACAAAATACAGGTAAACAAATAAATAAACAAGATAATTTCAGAAAATAGGAAAGTGTTATGAAGAAAATAAACCAGTGTGAGAAGATAGTGAGAGGTAATATGGGTGGTTGGCCTTAACTCTACAGGCAGTGATGGTCTGTCTGAGGAGGAAACTGTTTCACTCTGCCCACGTAGAAATGCAGAGCCAGCAAGAGAATATCTTGAGGGAATGGCATTTCAAGCCATTTTAATAGCAATTACCAAAGGCCTAAAATGCCATTGGCTTATAAACCTTAGCTTGTTGGAGCAGCAGATATGTGGCCATTATGGCTGGTGTGCAGTGGGTGGTATATGAGATGAGTTGGAAGAGGTAGCCGAGGCCAGAGCAGCTGGAGCCCTTTGGGCCATAACGGCAATGAGTTTAGATTTTACCATAAATGAAGAAAAGCCATAGGAAGATTTTAAGCAGAGGAATAACATGAACTGACATGTTTTTAAAAAATCATGTTGACTACTTAAGGGAGAATGGAAATGTTAAAGCAAAGAAATTAGTAAAGCATTCTTGTAATAATCTGGCTAAGAGATGATGGTGTCTGTGGCCTATGTCTCCTCAAATGATTTAATTAAAAGTGCATGTTAAGTTAATAAAGGGAGAAACATTAGAAGCGGATAATTATTTCAAACGCTCTCTATGGGAGCAAGGATGTGAATAATGGAGTCTTAGCTCTTTGGTCATTTGATCAGTTGAAGGCTGAGTATCCTAGGAAATTGGAAAGAAAGGGAAGGTTCATGTTATCATTAAATATTAAGGATCACTTCCAGAATAGTGTGGTATATGATACACCAAATGGGGCATAGAAGTCCAGGTTCTTCAGAGAAACAGAGCACACATACATGTACATATATGTATATGTGTGCATACATGTATATGTATCCATATATATGTGCACAGACACACACGTGTGTGTGTGTGTGAGGGTTGATTTATTTTAAGGAATATTAAGGTTTCCACAGTTGTGGAGGATGGCCAAGTTTGAAAATTGCAGGCAAGCAAGCTGACAGGTTGGAAAATCAACGAAGAGACTTAAGTCCAAAGGTGAACAGCAAATTGAATTCCCTTTTCCTCGGGAGTGGTCAGTCTTTGTTCTAAGGTCTTCAACTGATGAGATGCAGCCCACTTTGTGTTATAGGAAGTAATCTGCTTTCCTCAAAGCCAACTGATTTAAATGTTCATCTCCTTTAAAAAAATTATAGCAGCATCCAGATGTATTTGATCAAATATCTGTGTACCATGGCCTAGCCAAGTTGACACATAACATTTAACCTGCATAAGGAATTTGGATTCTAGATACCTGAAGAGACCATGTAGGCCAAAGCCTAGGAGTATCAGTAGTAATGATAGAGTCAGATGCATAATGACCAGAGGGACATATCTTGACTTTGGGGCTATACAAGTCTTATCATAGCTATTATTGAGGGTATAAGTAGAACCTTGGAAATAATAATTAAGACTAGATTTATCAGCAGTTTAGAGGGATGAAGGCTTTGAATTGGATTTAAGATGATTCAAAGAAAATAAATGTAGTTTATTTTTCATATTTAGCTTTATGGACTAAATGTCAATCATGATGTAGAATGCCAAGGAGGGTGAGAGTAGTTCATAAATTAGGTTTTAATTTTATGAGAAAACACCTATTTAGGAATTAAAGAGGCCTAGGTAAAACCTCTATTATTTGTGCTGCTAGTATTACATTAGGATGTCTCTCTTACTGCTAATTCTAGTCAACTTTGGCTCCTATTTCCTCTCTGAGACTCAGAGCACTTGAGAGGCAAAGAATAAGAAAGAACACTATCAAATACCCACCATTTGCTTCAACGTGGATGGAACTGGAGGGTATTATGCTGAGTGAAGTAAGTCAATCGGAGAAGGACAAACATTATATGTTCTCATTCATTTGGGGAATATAAATAATAGTGAAAGGGAATATAAGGGAAGGGAGAAGAAATGTGTGGGAAATATCAGAAAGGAGACAGAACATAAAGACTCCTAACTCTGGGAAACGAACTAGGGGTGGTGGAAGGGGAGGAGGGCGGGGGTTGGGGGTGAATGGGTGACGGGCACTGAGGAGGGCACTTGATGGGATGAGCACTGGGTGTTTTTCTGTATGTTGGTAAATTGAACACCAATAAAAAATAAATTTATTATAAAAAAAGAAAAAACACTATCAGAGTTTCTGTGATTAATTTTCAGAGTTCCCATTAACAAGTGTACAAATGTACATTAATCATCTTCTTATTTGTAAAACAATGGGCTGTGTTCTCAGGACAACACGAAGACATAATTTCTGCACTGAAGGAGTTAACACTGTAGGCCGAGGTCAATAAGCAGGCAGTGTACCTACTGGCCACTTTGACTTTTGGATCAGACCAGTAGGGGTTACAATTCCACACCTGAACCAACTACTAGCTGTATATCCTTGGGAAGCTAATATATTCTCTTTGAAACCATTTTCTGATCTGTAAAATGCTAATAATACAATAGATTCACATGTTATACTTGAGTTACCTTCTAAAGTAAAAAAAGCAAATGATAATCTCATCAATATTATGCTTGAAAATATCCCATCACTTATGAAATACTGCATCCACAATTTTGTGTATACGAGCTACACAGTACCTCTTATACACTAAAGTTTGGCAGTCTCTAAATTGGACTAAATGAAAGAATAAAAGGATAGTCTGTAAGCAAGTGTGTGAGCATTCAACCATTTTTCTTTCCAAATGGCTATCAATCCCCAGGGAAAAATGGGGAGTTAGGTAGAGAATTATTCATTTCTGTTTTCTTAAAGCATTTTCTCCAAAATAAATATTTTTGATCATGTGTGTGTGCTTATATATTTGATTGTATTGTGAAAATTAAATTGAATAGTGAAATAGCTACATTGTTTAAGGGGTCAAAGGAGAGGAGTTTTCCTCGGAACATGTTCTAAAAGCAAGTCTAACTGCAACTCCAGTGTTGTAATTACAACTATTGAGTGGAGTAAATAATATACTTAGGTAAATCACCTCTTATCACACATGACATAGAATAAATGCTCAGATGGTAACTATTTTTGGTTATTTTAATTGATTTATATGTTGTAGATGTAACTTGATCATAACAAGGTTGATTGAACTAGGTGATGTTTATAGCTTCATTCAGCCTTACATTCTCTTAAATATTTTTTAAAGTCTAATACATGATTGATTTTGACACTGCACAACTGTTTAGAGTGTCTTGAAAAAGGAAAGAATGATTCCTGATTTGGAAATCAGGAAGGGCCTCACAGAAGGTGGAGTGTTTTAGAGAGATCTTTGAATAGTGATTTTTTGAGGGCTACAGTGATTTTGAAAGCCACCTTTGGTTGAATATACAACAATCACTCTCTCTACTCAAGGCTTTCCCTAAGTACTTACTGGGAGACCTGACTCCACAACAGACCAGAAGCTTTCTTTCTCAGCTTCCCTTGTGGCTAGACCTAGACATGACTTATAAATTATGGCAACTGAATAGCTTCTAGATTTTTTAATCTCTAATTATCAAAGACAAAGAGATAGAGACAGACACCACATTTTCTAATGAGCACAAAAATATAGAAAACATTTTTTAATACTATGTGCTACATGCCATTTTAAGGTTTTTACAGGTTTTCCTATTAGAGTATTAAATCCTCACTTTACATATATTAAGTTATTAAATCCTAGGAATTATTTTTATCTCTATGTTATAGATGAAAAAAAAAACACTAAAGCTTAGAGAACTTAGATATATTCTGAGGGTTACAAAGCAGTAGATTTTGAACTCAAGTAGTCTAATTCCAGCAGCTGTCATCTTGACCATTAGCTATGTAATGAGTCCCAGCAGATTGGTGACAATAACTGAAAGAAGGAAAACACTGGCTCCTTGAAAATTGTTGGGACAGAACATTAACCAAAACATGCAACTGAGTTTCTCTGCATTTATAGAATTTAGGAATATTTAAGTTCTTTATTGTTTAACTCATGGTTAGGTTGATTTTCCATTCTTTGCAAGTAATGGAGATAATCTAGGGTTTCCTAAGGCAGTACTGATGGTAGTAGTCTGGAGTTGGAAATGAACACTTCAGACATGGAGAGCAACATGAAAAAATTCAAGGATGGGTTGGGTTTAGGGACAGCTATTAACCTCTTTTTGCGGGACTAGAGTCCATGTGAGAAAGTTGTAGGCAATGAGTCTAGAACTACAGGATGAGTAACAGCATGTCATTCCAATCTTAACTAATTTCAGGCAGCACTGAGAGTTTCTTTTTAAGGTCCTTTAACATGGGAGCAATAAATGGAGAACATTACTTTAGGAAAAACAACCAGTTAATGCAGAAGGTCTTTCTTCCAGGGGTATGGACCAAGCAGCAATTGCATTTCATAAATGTGGCTACAGAAACAAGGTTCTCTATGGCATCTGTAACTGAAGAGCTATTGCTGGCCCTGAATTGTAATTATATATTTGTGAACTCCTAAGAAAAATCTGTGCCAGGAATATGTGCTGCCCTTTATGTTTGCATGGCGATGTTTGATTTCTCCCGATTATCTCTTTAATCTATTGCAAAATGTTTTAGAGCAAAATTACTTCCATTATCAAGTCCTCTAATGCTTTTTCTTAGAAACCATGTAAGGTACTGCTTTGTAGTTCCCCTGTCTAATGAAACACTACAGCAAAGGCTCTAAATCAAACCAGGGCTTCACTTCAGTCCTCCCATTTTGCTGAAACTGAAGGACAGATAATCTGTACCACCAAGATTGGCTGTTTTCTTTTTAACATTGCCTCTATTCTCCTGATAGTAGAACATTCTTTTCATGCCAGAGGCAATGTAGTATAAAGAAAAAAAGATGGGTTTTGACGGAAACAGAACTAATTTCAAATGTGGCTCTAACATTTCTATTTTATGTCCTTGGATAAGTTCTACTTAGGTACTCCAAGCCTCAGTTTTTCTCATCCATAAAATGAAAATAGCAATTCTTTCCTTGAAAGGCTGTTGTGAAGAATAAGTGACTCAATGTAATGTGTTCATGAAATGCTAGACATCTTTTCCTTTTTACTGACTCCTAATGAATAAGTGGAGGTAATTATTCAGAGTTTTTAGAATATATCCTGGTAATCTGAAAAATTGTTTAGAATTATTTTTAAAAATGGAATTAATCATTTTGAGACTGTTTATATGTTACTGTATATTACATAGTTCAAGATCAAGTGTCTACTTCTTTTGGAACTCTTTGAGTTTCTTTCTTTCTTTCTTTCTTTTTTTTGTAGTTTCTTTAAGATTCTTGTATTACATTGATTTCAAAAGAGCTTAACCTGAAATTTCTATATCTAAAAAATATGTTTCTTCTATACTCATCTGCTCCCTGTTTGTGATATCAACAGGACAGTTACTATCAAATGGTAGCAAAATGTAAAATCAAATGAAACATGGAGGGCATTCTTTGTGTTCTATTTGTACTGATTAGTTCTTTGAAAAGCAGAGATTTTATCATGGGTTCTCAAGGAAGTTCTTACTAAATTTGAATTTATGTTCACAGATTGATAGTAACAGATTTTCACTTTGTTTTGACATAAAGCAACCATGACATTTAACAGTGACTCACCTGCATGAGAATGATAAAGAAATCAAGCAGTTGATCAAATGAAAATCAGTGACTGAGTCAAATATAAATCTGATTTACTCTGATACTCACCTTTGGTTTGATTTTCATGGGTATCTCTGTCTGGAAATTCCAAATGTATCTGCTATAAGCAGATGCTTTAATGGTTCTAAAGTTAGGGATAGTCTGACCAGAGAAGTTCAGGCACTAGGGAGACCCATAGGCAAAGGTATGAGATAAATAAGTCTAAATTCAGGACAAGTCCACAGCAAATTTTCTCAATAGTGTGATATTTTTCATAGGGCTGATAACTTCTAAAAAGAGCAACAGAATTAAAATCATCCTTGGAAATTTAAAGCAGAAATTTAAAGTAATTTCCTGCTAAATAAGTATTGATTTAATTTTGATATTCAGTATTTAAAATTGGTTTCACCATGTGTCATTCAGAGCTGAATTTATCCCAAAAATGCTTAAGTAAGTTGCTGGTAAATGTAGTGTCAGTACAGTAGTGAGGATGGGAAGAAAATTACAGAAATCCATACATTTCAAACTTTAAAGAATTATGTAGGGCAGTTTTATTACATATTCCAGATAGAACACTTATCATCCCTGTATCTTCCCTTAAACATCCAAGGGAGTTACAGATGCAGTATCAAGATTTTAAAAAAAAGCCCCCAAAAGCATTTTAGATTACCCAAATAACACGACTGGAAGGGAGTTATTTGATCCAACCTACTCATTTCACACAAGCAGAGACTGAGACACTGAATTGACTTATGCTGAATGACAACAGTGATAAGGGTTATGAAGGTTTTACAATCCAACTGCACAAGCAATAGCTGTAATCACATTATTTACATGTGAACATCAATTATAAGGAGAAATTTGAAGGTGATGATCTTTCAGATAATACTTGACATAGGAAAGAAGAGAGAGAAGATAAAATGACCACCAAATATGACAAATAAGCAATGTGAAAAGATGCTTCATATTGTGTGTCATCAGAAAAAATTAGAATACCCAAAATTCAGAACACTAACACCACCAAATGCTGGCTAGGATGTGGAGGGGACTCTCATTTATTGCTGATGGGAATGAAAAATGATATAATCACTTTGGAAGACAAGTTTGACAGTTTCTAATCTACTAATCGTATACTTACCATGTGATTAGCAATTGTACTCCTTGGTATTTCCCCTAAAGAGTTGAAAATTTATGTCCAAATAAAAATGTATGCACAAATGTTTATAGCAGCTTTATTCACAATTGTCAAAACATGGAAGCAATTACAAGTCCTTCAGTATGTGAATGATAAGTAAACTGGAATATCTACACAATAGGATATTTTCAACACTAAAAAGAAGTGAAGCCATGAAAAGGACCTGAAAGAACATAAATGCATATTACTAAAGAAGCCAATATGAAAAGGCTACTGTATGATTCCAATCATGTGACATCTGGAAAAGGCAAAACTATGGACAAAGTAAAACCGAAGTTGCCTGGGGTCGTGATGGGGAGTGGAGGAAAGAGGGAATAATAATCAGAAGGCAGTGAATTTTTAGGACAATGAAAATATTCTGTGTGATACTATAATGGTGTGTATATGTCATTATATGTTTGTCCAAACCTATGGAATGTGCAAGACCAAGAGCGAATCCTAAAGTAAACTCTATGGACTTTAGGTTATTATTATGTGTCCATGTAGGTTCATCAGTTGTAACAAACATACCACTCTGGTAGAGGATATTAATAACAGGATGCTATGCGTGTGTGTGAACAGGACATGTGGGAAATCTCAGTATCTTTCTATTTTATTGTGAAGCTAAAATGGCTCTAAAAATATAATCCTGAGGATAGAGAAATTTGAAAGAGATAGTCATGGGTTAGTCTGATCCCAGATTGTTTTGGTGGAGTTTGTGATGAGCTCAGTCTAATCCAAAGGAGCCATTGTTTTCACACCTATAATTTGTTAAAGAAAAATTGAAGCAAACAGTGAAACTGGCAATAAAGACTTTATTCAAGACTATTGTAATAGGAATTGAGGTTATTGAAATAAGGGAGACAGTGAACTCCATTCTGTTGAGACAAAAGGTAGAGGAGTTTTTAAGCACTGGGGTAAATTAATGGAGAAGTACAGGAGGACACATTGGTCAATGTGATTAGACCATCTATGTTTGCTAATTGTTGCTCATCAAAGTTAGGCTCCTACCTTCCCACAAAGACTCAGAGATAGAGGTGCTATCTTTCTTGATGATTACTTTTCAAAGGGATGGTTCCCAGATCTTAGACGAAAATATCCTTGGGTTGCAAGAGGCTCAGAGAAGATTTGTATCTCAGAGATGCAGAGAAAGAATTTACAATTGCAAGTTTTCTAAAAGAAAGAAAGAAACAAACAACGCGAGAGGAAAAGGGAAATGGGGCTTATATTCAGGAAGACTAAAGTGTCTAAAGTGTTATACAGGTGAAGGGAATGGTAAGGCTGACTTGGAACGATTCCACTATTTTATAAGTAACCTTTCGTCCATATTCACATTACTTTTATAATTGTCTAGATGAGTAATATAATTCTCATAAAATGGTATTACCATCATTTTGTCATGAAGAATCAGATGCTCAAGGAAGTACATACTTACAGAGTCTCACAATAAAGACTTGAAGGAAGTTTAGGCTTTTGACTTGTGATCTAGTATTTATTCTACTGTGTTGGCTTGTTTCTTTGAAATAGCAACTAATTATCTGGGTAATATTTACAGTTTCTATAGCACTTTTATGTAGATTATCCAATTTTCATTTCACACCAAAGCACAGGTAGAGAAGTGGTAATTACCTTTAATTATAAATGAGATAATTGAAACTCTAAGAAATTAGGAGCCTTTCCAAATAATGAAATCGGAATCCAGATCTCATGATCCCACTAACTAATTAATTAAACACAGATTTAGACAAATACACAATATGTGTTCAAGTTCTATGTCAAGAGCTGCAGATTTAAAAGGAAGCAAGGTCTTTGCCCTCATGGAGCTTGCATCCTAATAAGAAGATGAAAAGACAGAACAAAAGGAAAGAACTATGAGGAGACTGTGGCAGGGAGCAATGAGGGCATTGAGAGAAAGGGTAACCTATCAGGGTGGATAGTTTTGCTTCTTTGAATGAGGTGTTTAGGAAGACTTCTCTGAGGAGTGGACATTTGAGCTGAGAACTCGCATGATAACATTCCTAATAGAGAGGACAGAAACTATAGGAGCCTAGCAGGGGGAAACAATCAACAAAACACTTATGTGTCAGACATACTTCCCAGTCCTTTGTGAATATAAACTCCTATAAGCATCCTTTGAGGTAGCTAGTTTTTTTTTTTTTAATTTTTAATTTTTTTTTTATTCCAAAGTTCTACGTGGCCATTGGAGGTATGGGAGAAAGGCTGGTATGGCTGGTGCATAAAGGTAACGTAGGAGTATAGATAAAGCTGAGGGCAAAGAGGAACTTAAGAGTCAGACCACTCAGTGCTTTGAGCCATTGGAAGGAGCTGGGATTTTATTGCACGAACTATGGAATCCAACTACAGTGTTTTCGGCAAGGAAGTGTTGAGGCCTGACTTACCTATATCACATCAAAAATTAGGGATTCCGGGGCGCCTGGGTAGCACAGTCGGTTAAGTGTCTGACTCTTGGTTTTGGCTCAGGTCATGGTTGTGAGATGGAGTCTCGTGTAGGGCCCTGGATTGGGCTCTGTGCTCAGCCCAGTGTCTGCTTGAGTTTCTCTCTTCCTCTCCCTCTGACTCTCCTTCCCATGTATGTTCTTTTTCTCAAGTAAATAAAATAAATAAATCTTAAAAAAAAATTAGGGATTCCTTTTCTCTAATGTTTGATATTTATATTCAGGAGCTAACCTGAGGCCAGCTACTATCAGCCCTCTACCTGTGAAAATAGGTGAGAGGAAAGAGAAAAAAGGTACTGTTGGGGAGATTTGGGGCTAAAGCTATACCATACCTTATTGTATGGAAACCCTCCAGCAAAACGGGGCATGTGTTATAGTATTGATACTGACAGACATCTGCGTCCTGTCAATGTGGGAGAGCTATGGGATATAAACACTACAGTGGTCATTTCATTTTTTATTTTTTTAAGTTTTTAAATTTATTTAAGTAATCTCTCATCGTGGGGCTCAAACTCACGACCCTGAGATCAAGAGCTGCATGCTCCACCAACTGAGCCAGCCTGGCACCCCCTACAGTGGTCATTTCATTTTAATACATGTAGTGCAACCCCTTATCACTAGTGGCATCATTATGGGTATGTTTTCAACAGACACATTTATTATCTCTTCTTATTCAAAGTAGTTGGTGTGTTGATCTGCAGATTTATGTCTCTTTGAAGAGATTGTGTTTATTATTAGTATGTTGAGACAGTTTATCAAGGTCAAAGTATAAATGAAAATAACCAACATCCTGCACAGGAGATTCAGGAGAAAAGTTGTCATTCTTTCTTGACTCTGAGCACATGGAGTTTAGATCGATATTTGATACATACTTGGGAAAGGATGTGATGGACATATTTAAAGTTAATGGGAATCTTAAAAAAAATTATATGAACTGCAGTCTTTTATTTATTTATTTTTTATGAACTGCAGTCTTAAAAAATGAAGTCAAAAATTTTTTTTCAGCCGTTTGCATTATAGATTTTATAATCCTTTTAACATCCTGAAAGTAGAAGAACTTATACGGGGATTTAGTGACTTTCAAGTCAAGCAAATTAGTTGATGAACAGGGATCATACGAGAATATCGTTCTTAATAGAAAAGGCAGAGATGAGTAAAAACCCTTAAGATCAAAACACTGAAAGGATTAAGCCAATTGAGTTCCAATCAGCATACTTTTCAGTAGGCCGAAGAGGGTATCTGCAGCAATGCTCAATGAGTTCTTTTCCAAAAATGGTACCTAAGTGATGATGTGATTGATACTATCATAATATAGGGGGAAACACTGATGGCCCTTCTCCCCTTCACTATTTGCAGCACTTCCTTCGGGACAGTTGGTGGTCTTGTTAGAGACAGAAGAGCCCAGCCAGCATATCCAGGGCTAGGTATTTCCGACCTATAATGGTGCATCTGGGAGAGACTGGAGATGAATGGGCTGAGAGTTCTGACCGTCAAATGATGAAGCTCACGTGAGTGCCACTGTGAATACAGTTATTTCTGGGAGTAAACCTTCTTTTCCCCTTGTCTCCTTGGACTTTGGTAGAATGTCTTCTCATGAACGTCTCAGTGGGTTCTGTCCTTGCTTAACAAATCCGGCTCCTAGGTCGTCTGTGTAGTACATGCTCTCAGAATCTCCAATGTGCCAGACCCAGGCAGCTGTTTCTGTTTGATTGTCGACTCAACTATGAACTGTTCCTCCTGACATTTGCTTGTGAAGATAGCTTTGGCAGACTTGTGAAGAAGCAGACAAGGCGATTTTGTGTCGGTGAAAATGCATCAACATTTTAATTGTTTTAGTTCCTTTTCTGTCCAGAGAGCTCTTGAAACTTTGCCCATTCTGCCTGGAAATCCTGGACATTGATTCTGCCTTGGGGGTTCGTGGTGCTCAGGTATATGCATTTGGCCCCATTTCTCTTCAGTGTGATTTCACATTTATAAATTATTGGTTTTTTTCCCCCCTTTGTAATAAGGCACAGCATAAGATACTAGGGCAAGAGGGGGAATAGTTACCATTACTATTCATGGAGAACTAGAAATATGGTAAAACTATCTTGCTCCCTTGGAGCATTTGGAATGAACCACCATGACTCGGAAGCATTTTGTGAATTTGCAAAGATCTTTAAGACTAACCATAGTTTACAGTGTTAATTTTGTATTGATTTTTAGCCATTTCAAATGCGAGAGATGTAGCTTAGCATGGCTTCTAGACTTTTTAATTAGGTCTGTATATTTAAGTCCAAACTACTGATGGAGCTTTTATGAATTGTTTTAAGGTTTAGGAGGAAAAACAAAAGAAAGAAGCATTTTATCCTTTTACTTAGTGCTGATTTTCCTTATGGTGATTGAAGTGAATACAAAGGGAAATTTTACTCTTGTTAGAATATTTTGAATATTTTAAAACTTTTACAGTACTAGGCTTTCATATTATTCCACTCTAAGTGTTAGAGCATGACATTCTCAGAATCCAGTGTTAAAATAAAACTTCATAAAATAAGAAATTGTTAAGCTTTATTTTTTTAAAGAAATATTTTCCACTTAATTTTGTATGCTGCTAATTTAGTTACTAAGAGCCTCATAAATTCTCTCTTTATAAACTGGAGAATTATAGGATGATTTACTAAAGGCAATGCATGGGGAACAAAAGTCTAAAGGTTTTATAATCGCGGCTTTTCAGTGAAAAATGTGGTTTAACTTCTACCTGGATAATGTTGCTTCCTGCATCACTGAGACATGTCTCATCTTGTCCCCACTTTGATCATCTTTCATGAGGAATAATTCACAACCTCCCTGACTTGTCATTCCCTCTTCATTCTCACACACCACCAACTAGCTAACTTTGCATTTCAGTAGAAAGCCTACTATACTTTAGTAAAGGCTTGGCTCTGGGTCTGGTTTATGCCACCAAGCAACACTATGATTTGGGGTGGATTATTTGATAATAATCTCTTCTTTACATGCTTCACAGAGTTTTGTGAAAAAGACATGAGATAAAATACATGGGGATACTTTTTAACGATAAAGTGCCATATAAGAAAGAGGTATCAGAGTTCCTCAAGTCCAGCCCATATTATGGCATTGCCTTGCTCAGAAACCTTCAATTCTTTTCTGTTTCTTAAATAAGCAATATAAAGGACACCAATGGATTCAAGGACTCCAATGTCCCACCGTGATATTGCCCTTTAATATTACTCCTACTTTTCTAATCCTGTTTCCTTCCCTCTCATGCACTCTTGGTTTCAGTGATGTTTTCCAAATTCTGAGCTTTTTGTACGTTACTTTTTCTATGTAGAATTTTTCTTGCCCAAATATTCAAATTGTTGTGTATTCAGCAGGTTTTTCATGACTGTTCCCCTACATATGGAAGTAATCTCTCTACTATCTGAAAAACCAAATCTGTTTTTCTTTATTTCATCACTTTCTATATTATTTATGGTCAGATTTATCTCCTGTGCTTTTACTTTCCTGAAAGGTTCTTTGTACCCCCAAATGCCTTGAATTTCCCACTGCACATTTTAGTTGCTCTATAATATTTGCTGGATAATATAAAAGAGCTTATTGTTTTTTCTTTTTTCTCTCTCTTTAAAAATTTTTTCAGCTTTGACCTATAATTGACAAATAAAGTAGTAAGATACCTAACATGTACAATGTGGTGATTTGATATACATATACATTGTAACACGATTCTCCTCATTGAGTTCATGAACATATATCCATCATTCACATATTTACCTTTTTTTTGTGAGTGTGAATCTTTAAATTCTACTCTCTTAGCAAATTTCAATTATACAATATGATATTATCAACTATAGTCACACATTAGATCCTCAGACCATATACATCTTATACTTGAGAGTGTGTACCCTTTTACCGACCTCTTCCTATTTTCCCCTTCTCCAACCCCTGGCAATTACTATTATACTCTGTTTCTATGAATTTGACTATTTTTTTGTAGATTTCATTTATGAATGACACCATGCAATATTAGACTTTGCCTTATTTATCACAATGCTGTCCATTTCCATCTATAATGATGCAAATAACATGATTTCCTTCTTTTTAAGGGCTAAATAATATTCCATTGTATGTATATTTGGGTGTGTACACACACACACACACACACACATACACATCACGGTTTCTTGATCTTTATCCATTTATCCATTGATAAATACTTAGGTAAAATAATACTGTGATGAACATGGGAGTACAGATATCTCCTTAAGATCATGGTTTTGTTTCCTTTGGATATATATCAGAAGTGGGATTGCTGTATCATATGACAGTTCTGCTTTTAATTTTTTGAGGAACCTCCATACTATTTTCTATAGTGACTATTCCAGTTTACATTTCCACCAAAGTATATCTGGATTCTCTTTTCTCCATATCCTTGCCAATATTTGTTCTCTCTCATCTTTTTCTTACCTGTCTTAACATAGGGGTTTAGGATAACTTCATAGTGTTTAATTTGTGTTTCTCTGATTAGTAGTGTTGAGCATCTTTCATACACCTCTCGGCCATTTGTATGTCTTTTTTGGAAAATATCATCTATTCAGATCCTTTGTCCATTCATTAATTTGGTTATTTGTGGAGGTTTTTTTTTTTATATTGAATTGTATGAGTTCTGTATATATTTTGGGTAATAACCTCTTATTGAATATGTGGTTTGCAAATACTTTCTCCATTTCCCATTCCATAAGTTGTCTTTTCATTTCGTTGATTGCTTGAGTGGAAGCTCTTACATTTGGTGTAGTCCTACTTGTTTATTTTTGCTTTTGTTGCTTTTGAGGTCAAATCCAGAAAATCATTGCCCAGATCAGTGTCTCAGGAACTTACCCCTATGTTCTCTCCTAGGGGTTTTATAGTTTCAGGTTCTTACATTTAAGTCTGTAATCCATTTTGATTTGATTTTTATGTGTGGTGTTATATAGGAGTCCAGTTGCATCCCTTTGGATGTGGCAATCTAGTTTTCCCAATACCATTTATTAAAGACACTATCCTTTCCCTACTGAATATTCTTGGCTCATTTTTTATAAATTAATTAACCATGTATGTGTGGGTTTATTTCTAGGTTCTGATTCTATTCTCGTAGTCTATGTGCACATTTTTATGCTACTATCATACCTTTTTGATTTTGATTGTTTTATAAACGTAGTTTGAAATCAGAAGTGTGGTACCTCTAGCTTTGCTCTTCTTTCTCCTGTGGCTCCTCAGGGTGTTTTGTGGTTTCTTACAAATTTTAAGATTGTTTTTTTTTCTATTTCTGTGAAAAGTGCCATTAGAATTTTGATAGGAATTAAATTGAATCTGTAGATCACTTTGGATAGTGTGGACATTTTAAAAACATTAATTTTTCTAATCCATGAATACAACATATCTATTTCTTCTTCAGTTTCTTTCATCAGTGTCTTAGAGTTTTCAGTGAATAGATCTTTTACTTCCTTGGTTAAATTTATTCCTAAGTATTATATATTTTTTTAATGCTATTATAAATGAGATTGTTTTCAGATGAGCATTTTTTTCAGACATAAAGGATTAATAAAGCATTAGTTTCAGGAAAATTAGGACTTTCGTTTTTCTTGTTTCCTAACTCTTTTAAGAAGTTTCTGAGCTTAATGGATCCTAAAGAAAAAAAAAATCTCTTACTATGATGATTGCAAGAAGGTACATATTGCAAAATTTCGATGTCAACCTTCAATTTTTAATTGAAAGTTAGGTAGTGAGCAAATCTTTTATTAAAAACTACTCTTTCTGTCTGGGTAGAGATTTGTCATTGAAGGTTATCAGTTTCTTCTGACAGTCCCCTCAAGTTAGTCATTTCTTTTGCTTGGACTTTACTCTCAGGGACAAAATGGTGGAATGTTGTGAAGGCAAGGAACATTTTTTCTTTACCCTCAATGTCTTCCAGAGATACAGGTTAACAAGAGAAAAAACAAAAGTTCTATTACCTGTGCACGGAGACTCCAAATTAAATGAATCCTAAATAAATGACAAAGACATGCAGTTTTTGTACTTTTTAGAAAAAAATGACAAGAAATCTGTGAAGAGTTGATGGGACAAAGAAAACTTAATTTTGGGAGCTACAATTAGTAAGGAATTCTAAACAAAATTTGATTCTGGTGTAAATTAGTAAGGAGAAATAAGGGTTGTTTATACAGGTGTCTCAGCTCTAAATTTCCCATGTCTGATGATAAGCATGTCTCTTTATTTCCAGATACAGGTAGAGTACCTCTCACATGAGAGATTTATTTCCTGCTTCCAGGGAGACAGAGGAATGAGTCGAGTCTCCTTCTTGCCGTGACTGTTTCTTAAGTAACTTTTATTTGAAGTAATCAATATGCCAAAGTGGCCCATTTGGGGGCAGCCTACCCTTGGCTTCTACATTTGGAAATAAGAATGAAGAATGAAGAAGGAGAGAGACATGTATCTATCTTGTCATTTATTTCTTGGCCATATTAGAGATAGTGTGTGAGTGTGTGTGTGTATGGGATGGGGTGTGATGGGGTTGTCCCAGGAAATGTGGGCAAAGGACAGATCTTTAGGATCCATTTGGGCAGATTTCACATTTCATTTGATCTTAATGATAGTTCAAAGTATTTAATGGGCATTACATCATTTGTATTTCTATAGTTGATGGGGCACGCAGTTCTCTTATTTCATTAAGGAATTGAATATATATTTGGAAATGTTGCACCATTCCTAAAAGGCAGTAAAAAATGAAGAGAAGAATTAGATCTACTACATGGAACATTTGCCCCAAGTATACTCCGTATTTCTTTTATTGAGTGTTCTAGTTACTGTAATGTTGTAATAAACCTTCCTAAAACTTTAGTAGCACAAATATCATTTATTATTTTCAGAATCCTCGGGGTCAGAGATCTTTTCAGGGCATGATGGGCTGGTTTGTCTCTGCTTCATGATGTTTTGGGCCTCACCTGGAGGATATGGAGATTGGGGGCTGGAATTATATGAAGGTTTCTCTGGGTGTCTCTATCTCTGGTCTCTCTATGCAATCTTGCCAACTTGGTGGCTGTAGGGTAGGTGGATTTCTTACAAATTGGCAGAAGACTCCCAAGGCTCATGCTCAGAGAAAGAAATGGGAAGCCAATAGAAGGAGAATTGTTTTTTGTTTTGTTTTAATCTCTATCTCAGAAGTCACACAGAAGTCTCTTCCTGTATTCTCTTTGTCAAGGCAACAGTTCTACTCAATTTCAAGGGGAAGAGAAATAGACCACACCTGTTGGTGAGAGAGTGGCAAGGTTCTGGAAAAGCATCTGAGACCAGAAATCTCACACGGGCCATTTGTGGAAAAGACTGTGCAGTACATGTGTTGAACTTTCAACTTAAAATATGGTATAGGATTATAGAATTTAACATAAATTTTAGTACTCATTCTTGGTTTCAGTGTATAGGTCTATTTCAGACTGCTATTCTAGCTTTATTATCTTGGGGTGTTTTCTTTTTTTTTTTTTTGGAGGGTTTTAGAATTTTTTAGTTTTTCTTGGTAAGATGCTTCAGCAATGTCATATGTAATATGCTTGACAGTAAAATGAAAAAATTAAATGGGCATATTTAAACAAATTTATGTTCCTGCAATAATTTTCCGAGAAATAATGACCATGTAGAAGTAATTAGAACTTCAATTGTGTTAAAGTTGGCTTCCTTTTGCTGACTTGGTTCAGCAGATGCTAATCAAGTTTAGGAGGAAGATTGTAATTTCAGCGTACGATATCCAGAAATGAAGTGAACGTGAAGGACTCTGTGACCTTCAGAGACGGAATTGTGCCCTTTCTAGCGAAGCCTTTTATTTCTAAAATGTGTGCTATTTCCAGTAGATCTGACTCATTAATGCCTGTCTCCTTTTCATGTTGTTCTGGATGGTCAAAGCATCATTATTGAGAAACTACTTTGTGCAGGGCACACTTTTTTCCTAATTGCTTTGCATAGAGATGAGTGCTTTTTCAAGGTTGAAGGCTCTGGATGAGATAAAGACTGCTATTGAGCTAATCAGAGCATATGTGGGGAGGGGAAGGGGGTCAATGATGTTCTAAGAACAGAGCCTTTTCTCTTTACCCTTTTCTCTTTTCAAATATAGATCTATTTTACAAACTTTTCACATTTTCTTATTGTTGTTTGCTTTATTCCTATCTGTATATTCATTTTCTCTTTCACAGTAATATCCCTTAGACACACACAGACTTTAATTCTAAGAAATATAAAATCAGTATTTCCATGACATGGGCCTTATTTTAGAGAACGGTTCTTTCGTATTGTTATGAATATTGCAATCAGTTGGTATATTTCTGTTAACCCACTCTGAATATGCACTTTATAGAACTGAAAGCAGAGAATATGCACTTTGGCCTGCAACGTTATGCTTCTAGGATAGTCATGCTTGTATTTTTTTTTTTTGAAGATTTTATTTTATTTATTCATGAGAGACACAGAGAGAGGTACAGACACAGGCAGAGGGAGAAGCAGGCTCCCTGCACAGAGCCCGATGCAGGATTGGATCCCAGGACTGGGAGGATACCCTGAACCAAAGGCAGATGCTTAACCACTGAGCCATCCTAGTGTCCCTAGTCATACTTTCAGTATATGTCATGATCTAACTAACCTTTAAGGCATGATGTTACACCTCTTTTTTTTTTTTATATATATAGACTTTACTAGGTTGGTAGTAAAGTAATAAGTTGATATACTGACAGCTTAAGTCTATACTTTAAGTGCCATTTTGTAGTTCATTTATTGTTAACTATTCATTATAGTTTTTATGTACTTTGATTTAAATTTTTTTGCCCTGAGATAATTCATGCAAAATATGCCATTTGGAGAGGCAGAGAATATACCTGCATGATTGTTAATGTATTTTTTAATGTATTTTTTATATAGATTTAGAGAGCTGACATACAACATGAGAATGGACTTCTTGCTTCAATAATGGATATTTTGGTCCTTGTCCTCAAGGAGGTGAAAGTGCTGAGGATGTGGCTTTATGACATCCAGATCTTAGTGTTTGCATTAGTTGGGGTGGAGAGATTCAAATGACGCATTTGTGATGCACTTTTCTTACCCTTACCCATGTTAGTGTGGCCCAGTGATATCTGTAATGAGGTGTCTTTCAGGGGCAAGGTGCAATATTAGTTACCAGCATTCTGTGATTTCTTCAATGATTCAGGGAACCACTGATATTTCTAGTAATTAAATAGGAAAAGAAAAAAAAAGAGGAAAGAAATACAATGCAAAAATGAAGAAAGGAAAATATAGCTACATGTAGGCAAGAAAGCAAAGATTAGATTAGCCATACGGAGGCAATTCCTGTCTGATTTGTTAAATAATATAATTTAAATAAGTAAAAAAGGAAAATGGAGCCAAAGGAAATAGCATGGGCATATGGACCAAATTTAGTCAAGATTATAAAATTAGAATTTAAATTTTTTATCATCTTCTGTTTCTTTAAATGTTTATTTCTGTTCAGAATCTATGGCTATAAAGACATATGCATCTTTTCCCTGAATGTTTTGAAATGTTTTTCTGAAGTCCAGGCTATAGTAAAATTTTAGTTGTCTATTATTAACTTTAGGTAGCTTAATAACTTTCTCTATCCGATAAAAATAATGCCAACAATATATTAAATATTTACCCTGAACCAGAAATTGTATACACACACAGACACGTGACAAGTAGATGAAGGTATGCAGAATCAACCACCTGAGAATATTCCTTTTTTTTTTTTTTAAAGATTTTATTTATTTATTCATGAGAGACACAGAGAGAGAGAGAGAGGCAGAGACACAGGCAGGGGGAGAAGCAGGCTCCATAGGGAGCCCGATGTGGGACTGGATCCCAAGACCCCAGGATCATGCCTTGGGCTGAAGGTGGTGCTAAACCACAGAGCCACCAGGGCTGCCCCTGAGAATATTCCTTTTTGGCATCTGGGTTATTTTAGGCTGATTATTTTTAGGAAACAGCAGACAGAAAAAGCCCTGAAAACAGTAAAACTTACCCTTTCCTAAGAGACATTTACATATGTGAGGGAGATTCCTCTCTGTGCCACAAAGTGAAGGATAACTCCTAACCTCTAGAGACTGCTATTAATGAAGAGGGCATGACTCTAATCTGCATAGCAACCTTACCCTTGTTCCTGGTGCTTTTCGTGGTCACCTCCCATAACTGACCCCCCACCCCCACATGTTCTTTTGTCTTTAGCCAGAGATGGTATCTTAAGATAGTAGCTTGGGCCATTTTGGATGGTTACTCACTTTTCCAGGGTGTCTCTCATGTATACTGGAGGCACACGTGTTATTAAACTTCTTTTTGTTTTTTTCCTGCTAATCTATCTTATTTTACAGGGCAGCCTCAGTCAAGAAACCTTTAGGATAGAAGGAAAATAATCTTTCCTCCCTCACATGAATCATTTTGATTTCATTATACATACGGTGAAACCGAGATTCAGAATGTTTGCCTAGAAGTACATATTTTTTTTAATTGGCAGGCCCCAAACTACATCTTCTTAAAAAGTCTGTTCTTTCCCTACTGTGCTGTCATATCTATTGGTCACAATTAAGCCATAAAATTTAGAACAATAGTCTTATTATGGCTTTTGTTTAACAGATGCAATCATTTGTAACTCTGGTAAAATTTTAAAAGGAAGTTCCATTGTAAGTTGAGAAGGGTTTAAACTTGTGTCAGGATATTTGAAGTTGCTCAATGATATTATGGGTTTTTGTTGTTGTTGTTCAGTTATGTCATCTTAAGAAATATAATCTTTATCTTTTACTGGCTAATCTATAGTGAAAAGTTCCTTTAAAAATAATAAATTATAGAAAATAAAATAAAATATAAATTATAGATCAGAGGCTTATTTTATAAGCAAAAAAAAAAAATAAGAAAAAAAGGAATTCAGTTGTTGCCTTAATAACATTGATAGCAAACATATATGGTCTCTATGCTTTTGCTTTCTCCATATTTCTGCCTTTATTAATCATCCTAGAATTTAATCCTGGACCTATCCTCCCACTCTTTATCACTCACTTGTCAAAATCTCACTCAATGTCAAAGACCTGCATCAAATGCAGCCTGTTTCCAAAGCTTTCCTTTATATCTCTACACTTTCCCCAAATAAAGCAAGAATCTCGTTTCTGTTTCCCTGTAACATGTTGCTTGGCTCTTACAGCACAGTTCCAAACTATAGCTTTTGAGGAGCAAGAATTCCTGTCCCCTCAAAGATCCTTCTAGCTGGACTAAGAATCACATTGACATGAGACAGATTAACAGGAGAAAATCAATTTTAATAGGTCTACACATGGAGAATCCACATAAATTGTGGATTCCAAAGACAGGCAAAATGAAATATTTAGGTCATTCTGAATTAAGGAGAGGGGTAGGAGTCTGAGATTTCAGAGGAAAGGAATGCAGGTCCCTGGGCCATAAGAAAAGCAGTATTTGGTAATTAGATGCTTGTCCTCTTGTACATGTAGGTCACCCAGATAAAGTCTATCTCTGCTAATAACCCTTATTCTACAAAAAAAAAAAACCCAATTTAGATTTCTGTGTGTGTGGGTAAGCGAGGGACAGAAGTTTGTCTTGAACCTTCAAGGTCTCAAGTGTCTTCAGCCCCAAATAATCCACATGCCAAAGTGGCACATTCTGGGGGATCTGTCCTGAACCCCTTCAGAGTTGATTATTAGTTATTTATAGAAGTGTCTTTTCATTCTTTTAAAGGTAGCCCCAGTGTCCTCCAAAAGAAGTGATCTTCTTGTTTCATCTATAATAACATCTCAAAAAAAATGTGATTGAACCAAAATAAATATTACCAGCTCTATGTGACTTCTCTTATCCTCACATACTCTTAATTATATTTCTGTTGATGTGGAAATAGCAAATAGCCTGCTGGCCTTTTTAGCATGTGCCTAGCACACCAGCAGAAGAACATATTGGAGAAAAATTATTAATTGAAATTTCAAAATATATAAGTAGTCATTATGGGGGCGGGAATCTATCCCTGGATAATTTTGTCTACCAAGTATATGATTTAGTTTTATTTGTGAATTACATAGAGAGGGGGTGGGGGTGGAAATGGGGGCTAGGAATGAGACCATTAGGTTTATGAAGATATTAATTCCTCCTTGATTCCCATTCATGGGTTCACAGATTTCCATTCAGTTTAGATCAGAGTCCTACTACTCACCCTCTCTCCTGTTTGATCTTTAGTGTGGGTTTTCTTCATCCCATGTCCTATGAACAAAATAAATCCTTCTCTTACTTCATTCAGTGGATCAATGTCCTATGACATTATATTTATTTCCATAGATTAGTATTCGCAGCTGGCTATGTTCAATACCAACACGCAGGGCAGTTTTATATTATTTGCTTCCCTAGCACGGAGCCGAAGTGGTCCTGTGGCTAAGCAGACACAGAATGACCTGGTGGAGATTTGTGCAGGAAGGCACGACCTTTAGGGCCTCTCTCTGTTTCCCTTAGTGTAGGACCTAGGCCTCTTATTCAAATCTCGGGAGACAATGGGCTGCAGTGTAGTTATTCTTTTAAAAAGAAGTATTGATATTTCATTTGCTTCCTATATTTTTGGGAAAGACCAACAAATACTTCTCTTTTCTGTGATATGGGTTTAGTTGTAATTTTAGTGGACAAAAGGCCTTAAGTAATTTAATTTGGGATCTACAAAAATTAGATGAGCAGGAAGAGAGCTTGAAAGGTAAGTGGAGAGCTGAGCTGCTCTACGGGGTCTTTGTTCTTGAGAAAGTTGTCAGAATGCTTATGTGTGTGAAAGAGAGAATGTGCTAGGGTCCCATGGTGCCTATTACGGCTTTCTAAGTAACAACTGAACTTCACTGGGCTCTGAGTGCTTGAGGTAGATAGATGGCTGATGCTCAGATTCAAATGCTACTCCTGCCTGAAGGCCCTATTTTTTGAAATACTGAGATAGCTTGTAAATTCGCTGAATGCAAGGGAATAAAAGTGACTGTTATTCACCAATTAAATTCTTTCCTCCCAGTGCAGAAATCAATCCTGTACTTTAGTCGGTGGGGGAGATAAAACTCTAGGACAGCAACCAGCTGTGGTGGCAGAAGGAAAGGCAATGAGAATTTAGAGATGGAAGCCACGCTTGGCTAAAACAGGGGGAGAAAATGGACTCAAATTGGCATTGGGTGTTCACTCAAGGGCATGTATCCTCCGTCCTCCGCATAAGCTGATAGAATCAAAATAGACCACAGGGGGCAAAGGGCTGACTTGAGAAATCAGTTCAGGCAGCTTGGTTGCCTCCCAGAGACTGGAATGAACGTCCTCTGCGGTCACATCCCAAGGGCGGTCGGGAAGCAATACTCAGTTTTCACTTTTGTTTGCAGTGACTATTAAAGAGAAGTCCAGGAGATGGCCACTGGAGTGATGAAACCAGTGTCTTATGGGTGAGTGGAGACCAGGTGACTGGGAGCATTGTGGACTGAATGCAAAATACATTAGAATGAATAACCCAAGGCAGTGACTGTAATTGAGCGAGATTAAATTGGAAAACTTTCAGGGGCAATGACGAAGGCATTACATTGCCCACAGTGCTCGAAGGGAACACGCATGTGAATTAATTGGACTAATGTAGGCCAGGACTTGGATCAGCACATTTATATTTCAAAGATGGCATTTATGGACAATTAAGTATTTTATGGGTAGTTGTGAATAATTAGCGGTAGGAAAGAGTTCTTTCCCTGTTGTTTACTGAAAAAGCCATCCAGGAGTCCTGGAGTAGGGAATTGGCTCTAGAATTTTCCCCATGCTTCAGTTTCCCTTCCCTAGCAGAGCCCTCCCTTTTAGACACAGGGACTGCAATTTATCCCTGCTGTGGAACAGGTGGCTCCAGGTCCTTCATTATAACCGAGCAATTTGTGATGGTCCTGTCACACTCTCAATTTGCTTGCCCATGGATTGGTGGGTCTTTCTGGGTCACAGGAGAAAAAAAAGCAATCCCAGAAATTCCTCCTTTTAAAACGGTATTCTTAGGATAATCTAATGTTTTCACTATTTTACATCAAACGCCATTGCAAGAATAGCTCACAGGACTGCAGCCTTGAAGAAGCATGGGGCTAGAGCTTCAGAAGGCCCAGCTTACCTTGTGTTCTTTTTTGTAGAGCTCTGAATAAGCCATACACAGGGAACATCACAGTGGTAACTCCGCTTAGTGATCACAATTTCCTGCTTTGTATTTTTGAAAAGTTTTACTTCTCAAAGGGTCTAGATCAGTAAGCCCTTTACATCAAACTTGGACAGAATTTTTGAAATTTCACTTAACCACAGAAATTTAAAGTTGCCTACGATTGTGGCATGCGTCCCCCGAGTCCCCAGAGTGAATTATTTCACATGTTGTGCTTCTGTGCATAACAGAAACGCACACATCCACACATTTGCACATCCCCACACGTCTGTTTAAAAGGGTGTTTATTTGCTGCAAGTGTTTTTGGCGGCCACGTTTTCAGGCTATACAGGTAGCAAAGATATGGTCATGTTTAATCCTCCAAAATCCCAATTGTGTGTATTTGCACTTTAGGGGAGATTAGTTTATTCCGTAAGATAGCCAGTTCTGAGCAGGGACTTGAGTGAACAAGAGGCAGAGGATGACACATTGATGAAAGAAAGGGGAGAAAGGGATGGTAAAGAATGTGTCTTACATGGAGGTAGTGCTTATATGACCTGAGGGATGACATCATGGGGGGTGGGAATGGAATTTGGGAAACCCAGCTCTTGAAAATTGTAGTCGCTTTAAATGATCCCTCGCTGCTAGTCATCTCTCCTTAAGATTGAAGGGGAGCAGAATTTGCCACTCCAGAATATCTCTTTGGCATAAGGATTATCTTTGCTGCTTGAGCAGATACTTCCAGAAGCTCTGAAAACTGAGTAGAAGTCACCCTTTTGTAAAAGACATTTACATTTATAAGGAAAATCTCCATTTGTAAGGGTGTCTCCCTCTCTGTACCTCCCTCTTTGTAAGAGAGGGGACGACTAAATCTACCCTCATCCGTGGAGCAGGCAACTGATTTAAATCTGCGAGCAACTGGACCTTTATTTACTGTGCTTTGCCAGCTCATCTCCTATTCCTGGTCTCCCTCCCGCACATCTTTCCTCTTTAGCTGTCAATGGTATTTAAGGTGGTACCTTGGGCTGTTTCAGGGAGTTACTTAGTTTTCCATATATATAGGAGAAGCATATGATATTAAACTTCTTTTCGCTTTTCTCCTCTTAATCTGTCTTGTATTACAGAAAGGTCTCAGCCAAAAACCTGGAAGGATAGAGGAAAAAATTGTTTTTCCTTCTTCCTAATATATTTTTCATTCATCGCATTGGAAATTCAAAAGTCCACCATCTCGCTCTCTCTTTTTGGTGAGTCACCCCATTGTCTTGCTTTTCGTACTTAATCTGGAGACACAATGACCAAAATAACATCATCAACAAAAATAATAACTCTAATGTTTGCATTATTGAATTCCCTTCATTTTGGTTATTTGTTGCCTCTTTTCGTGTTCTTCTGGAAAAGAGGTTTGCATACAGGAGGTAGGTAAATATGAAACTGGCCGCATTAGGAGTCATATAGTTGAGCCTAATGATCACACGTTTCTGATTTCTGGCCTGTTTCTTATGCTTCTAAGCATAATGGCAGAAAACCTGGCTTGTGTCTTTGTTCTGTTTCCTATACATGGAAAGCCCTGTTGCAATGACTGGTTTGATGTCTCTAATCACATGAAAGTTACTAGTTGTAACACATTTTTTCCAAATTTTATTTTGCTTTTTAACTCATTTTCGCTTTTTTGCCATGCATGCTGTTCAAGATTTTACACACACACACACACACTTGAATATATTTATTTTCCTTTCTGAGTTATTTACTGTTTTTTTTTTTTTTACTGTTTTTTTTAAGTTCTTGATGCTCCTGAATCCATTCTATAAGGATGTCTTTATTTTTTATATACTTTTTTTCCTTTAACTTGAATTATCTGAGATTTCTATCAAAGTATGCTATCAACTGTAAATCTGACTTTAAAAAAAATCGTTTCATGCCACCTACTGAATAATTTACCCCCTTGTTATCGGTATCCATGATACTTTATATCACGTATTAAAGTGTTTTGTATTCAGAAGTCTATTTCAGGGTATCTATGTAGTTTTCATTATGTCTGTAAATTTTCTTGCCAGTATCACACTATCTTTTTCATTGTAGATTTATAATATACTTTTAAATGTAGCACCATAAACTTACCACCATTATTTTTCTTTGTCAAAAATATATTAACTGCTATATGTGTTAATTCCTGTATATAAACTTGAGAATCACTGTGCTAACTCCAAAAGCAGTCCATCTGAATTTTATAGGCAGTGGTCTTAAATCTATATATTAGTTTGGAAGAAAGTGTACTCATGAATCAATCAATTTTCTGATTTATAGTAATAGAATCATTTATAATTTACTCAAATTTAATGTTTTTCATGAAGATCCTATCTAAATTTTGCTTGAAATCTGAAAGGAATTTCTTATAGTTCATAGTAGCTAATTTAAATTTTTTGCTTTTATTATTTTTTTCTTATAAAAGGCTACAGTAATTCTACATCATTAAATATAAAATTGCACAGTAGATTATTTGGGTTTTTTTCAGTATAGAATTATGCTAATGAGAATATTGTTTCTTCCTTTCTACTTACTATGTTTTTTCTTTCTGTTTCACATCTTTGTGTATTTGTTGGAACATTTACAAAAATGTTAAATAATATAAGGAAATTCAATAAGTTAATCTCATTCCTGAAACCTTTAGAATTTGATCACCAAAAATGGTTTTGGTCTAATTTTAAGATACATTAATGGTGAATTGCTCATTTCTTAAAATATATACGAAGAATAAGTATTGAATATTATCACATGTCTTTCTGGAGTCTATCGAGATTATAAAAGTGTTCTCTTATTTGAACACATTGCTGTTAAAAAGATTTCTTATGATTTGTATTCCTGAATTAAAATGGGCTTGGTCATGGTAGATGTACTCTTGAATTCAATTTGCTTGTGTCTTACTTAGAAATATTCATACCTATATTCATAAGGGAATTTTCTTTAAGGTTAGTTTTATGGGTCAAATATATAATATAAATAAATTGAAATTTAGCACTATACCAGAATTTAAGTGAATATAGAGTAGCAGGACATTTTCAGACTTTCTGTGCCATTCTCAAGGAGGCACCTGACCATTCTTTTCTTAAGGCAGTATAGTTTTGAAAAGCCACACATTTGCATAATGTCTTTGCTGTTGTTACTTTGTTCTTTGAGTTGTACCAAACTAATTGCTTTAGAAAGTTATTTCCCAAATTCTTCCCATAGGTAACATTTAGGTAAATAAAGCTCTTCAAAGTTAGGATCAGGGACTCCATGCTGTTGGTACACATTCTGCAACATCAAAGAACCAGGCCAGAGACTGAAGAAACATAACATCAAAAACTTCTCCTCCCACCACTCCTTTGGTTAATGTCCATTCTGATTAGAAAGGAATGGAGAAGGAACCAGGAAAGAGGTAATATTGCTGCTAATAAAGTCTTAGGGAAAGACATTCTATTACATTGGTTCTGATGAGGGAGTTACATCAAGCCATCAATAAACTCTTTTTCGATCGTTCCATCCAAAGTCACTTTTTCCTATCTTCTTTCTTTAATGGTGTATATATCAAGTAATTGTTCCTTGAGAACTTGAACGGAGTTACTGGTAAAACTTCCTTTTTGAGACATTTTGTAATTTTTTTTTTCACAATTTCTCTTTCTAGTATGGCTTTTTTTTTTTTTTTTCAGGTTTTCCACTTCTACTTGAACTAGATTTTGTCAGTGTGTTCCCAGAAAGGAGTACATCTCATTCATACTTTAAAATTTATCATCACAGAATTATACATACATAATTTAAAACTCATCTCTGTTGTTGCTTGTATAGGTCCTTTGACAATTGTCATTAATTTGGTAAACTATTTCAGGTGGATTCTCCTGAGCTGTAGTTCACTCTAAAGGTTTTGCTGAGATTTTTCCCATTAATTTCTAATTATAACCGTAGAATTAAATTTCTTTTTATAAGCTTTCTTGTACTGTATACGGTAGTTGTAACTTTGACACCCTTATCATGTCACTTGGATTTCTGCATCTGGGTGCTCTGTGGGCACAGTATCTTTTCTTCACTCAGAGTTCTAAATTTGCCCTTGGCAGTGAGCTGTCTCTGTTTTATGACATGATGATCTATGAGCTATGTCTCTCCTTTGTCTGTTGTTGTAAACAAACCTGAGATGACTGGGAGTATTTCTCTAGTGAATGAATAGTCTGCTTAACATTCTACAGTTTCAAGCATGACAGTATAAGAGACTCATAAATACCCTGGTTGTCTTGCCTCATCACTGACTTTCAGGAAATCATACTTAACTTTCATATCTTTACTTTGGAGTGAAAACTTGGAGGTCTTCTGAGAAACCTGAAAACAATTTCCTTGAAAGATGGGGGAATTCTTTGTATTAGCCAGGTATGGAAGTAAAGTATATCTGGTTGTTTTCTACTCTTTCGGCTTTCTTTTGACCTTCATTAGATTTTGGATATGAGATTTAATTTCCTTGGTCTCCTCACAGCATATGGTAAATGATAAGGCATCAGTGAGTCCCATCAATTGTGGAAAATGACAGGACAAACATCATCTGAAGATGTGAATATTTTTTTTAAGTATAATGATTGATTTACCATAAGCCACCTACATCTCTCTATTTTCCCTTTCACCAAATGCATGGATCTGCCAAGCAGCTTATTTCTCTATTTGGGCATGGAATAGAATTTTTCTTCCACTGGTGATTAAAAACCTACTCATGGCTTTCACTTGAATCCTTCTGTGGTATAGAAGCATAGTCAACTGATCTTTCTGTTTAAGGCTGATCTATTTTAAAGTAAACCTACCCATGTTATACTGTTTTAATGATCGCCTTTCTCACTAGTTGATATTGTATTTTATATTTTAATTTATTTATTTGTGTTTGTTCTATGAAAATGTAAGCTATATCAGACTGGGGCTTGTCTGTCTTACTCTTTATCATATCTCTGTTGTCTAGAATAGTACCAGGTATTCAGGAGTAAATCTTTTCAAACTTTCTGATATATTTGCTCTTCTTTTTATTGGTATGGATTAATATTTACATTTTAAGTTGAAGAATTTCATCTATATGTATGTTAATATTACAGGGTATCTCAAATCTTTTTAAGAGTATATTAATGGGATGCCTGGGTGACTCAGTGGTTGAGCGCCTGCCTTGGACTCAGGGCATGATCCTGGGGTCCGGGATCGAGTCTCGCATCGGGCTCATGCAGGGGGTCTGCTTCTCCCTCTGCCTGTGTCTCTGCCCCTCTCTCTCTCTGTGTCTCTCATGAATAAATAAATAAAATCTTAAAAAAATATGTCAGGGCACTTGGGTGGCTCAGTGGTTGAGCATCTGCCTTTGGCACAGGTCATGATTCCAGGGTCCTGCCTGAGATTCCTGCAGGGAGCATGCTTCTCTCTCTGCCTATATTTCTATGTCTCTCTGTGTCTCTCACGAATAAGTAAAATAAAATCTTGAAAAAATATGTCAATAGAAAAGGGAAATAGATGCTCTCATGTACTGTTTCAAGCCTGTGAATTGGTTGGTATAACTTCATGATGGACAATTTGGTAGTACCTAGCATAATATAAAAAGCACATACCTTTTGACATAGAGCTATCATGAAAATTTGGAAATTTTTATAAATATAGTTATGCCAGTGCACAAAGATTTTTGTAAATGAATATCTATTTCAATACAGTCTTAGTGACAAACAAACCAAATCAAATTATCACCAACCTTCTCCTCCCCGCCCTGCCACACCTCCCTCCACAGCCAAATCTGCAAGAAAATCTAATGACCAAGAATCATTGAAAATTCTTATGAGGCATGATTTAAGAGTATGAATCAGTTAAGAAGAAAAAAAAAAAAGAAAGGAAGTAGTTCTATAAGTTCTGACATGGAAAGGTACCCAAGACCCAAAGCAAACAAGTTGCAGAACAATGAGGCAGTGCAATTTCACTTTTAAAAGTTTTTTATTTTTATATCTACATAGCAATAATTTAAAAAATACTAAGTAGGATTACCAAAGTAGTTAGATTTTATATTTTGTAATTATTAAGAATCAGTTTGTCAGAAACATAAACTATTTAGAAAGAACAGTGTAATGACCTAACTGTATCACAGAATCATGGATATTCTCCAGATGAGGATCTAAGAAATCATCTAGTTGAAGGAGAAGGAGAAATTTTCCTCAGTCCAAGGTTCTTCTGGCTGGACAAAGAATTAAATTTACATGAGAAAGATTAATAGGTGTTGAAAACCAAAAGTTTTATTATGTGCCTATGGAGGCCCAATAATGAAACTGAGCCCTAAAGAAATGACCAAGGCACGCAGTTTTAATACTTTTTAGACCAGGAGACAATAAGCCTATGAGGAATTGACAGGACAAAGAAAATTTAATTTTGGGAGCTTCAGGGAGTAAGGAATTTTAAACAGAATTTGGGCTGGGTTAGTAAATTAGTAAAAAGTAATAAGGTGTTGTTCTTTTTTTTTATGCAGCATTCTTGGCTCTAAATTTTCCTCATTGATGATAAGGATTTCTCTTTACCTTTTGGCACAGGGAGGGTACCTTTCACATTAGAGATTTATTTCCTGCCTCCAGTGAGACAGAGGAGGCTCTGAGTGACATTTTTGCACAGGCTGTCTCTTAAGGAACTTTTATTTAAAATAAAATGCCAAAGTGGCATATTTTGGGGGCAGCCTTCCCTTGACCTCTACATAGTGTGGTGGATAGGAGTGTAATTTAGGGACTACAGACAGGGTTGGTTTTTAGCTTTGACCTTTGATTGTTATGTCATTTAAGATTATTATTTAAATTCCCTAAGCCCCACTTTCCTAATATATAAATTGGAGCTACTAAATGGTCGATGTACATTGAGGGCTTACTATGTGCTTGATTGCTTTGCTTATCTAAACCCTACATCGCCAAACCCATTAGGAAAGTAATATTATTTCTGTCTTATAGATAAAGAAACTGAGGTACAGGCAAATTAAGTAACTTGTCCAAATGACATAGTTAAGCAAGTGTTAGACTTGACATTCCAAACCCTGCAGACTGACTGCATCCTAGCCACTAAACCAACACTCTGTGCTGTTCCCTGTCCATACTCATAGCTCGTATGCTAGAAAATGATAGTGTATTTGACTATCAGAGCAGAATGCCTGACATGTGGTAAGCTGTCATTAAATATAGTTATTTTCTTATTCCAGAGATTATGGTGTGTTCTATCGGGGCTAGACAGCAAAGGACTGAAGAGCCAAGCTTTCATAGTATTTTGAACTTTGACAATTTAATTAAATATATGGTTGCAAAATTTAAATTGTATAAAACGTTGATTTATATGTTACAACTAAAAAAAATAGTTGATACCCAGGCTAGTTAAGTTTTTTCACCATAATCAACCAGCTAATTAAAGACAAAACTTTTCCTTCCCTCCCTCCTTTCCTTCCTTCCTTCCTTCCTTCCTTCCTTCCTTCCTTCCTTCCTTTTCCTTCCTTCTTACTTATTTCCCTCACTTTTGTCTTCTTTCTTTCTTTCTTTCTGTATGTATGTATGTATGTATGTATGTATGTATGTATGTAGAGTATGTCAGTATGGCATATACTTGGCATAGGGGTATCTGCTACCTTTAACATTAAAATCTGAACATCTAAGTTAATGAACTCTTAATGAAACTGCTGCAAGTGAGACAAACTCATAAAAATAGCAACATGATTTGAAGCTTGATCACAGACAGCCAGAGGTGGGGAGCTGAGGGGGGGAAAGAGTCACTATATGACTGCCAGCTATATGACTACACCTGCAGGAAGGATGGGTGCCACATAAACTCAGATGGAATCCTGGTACTCAGCAGTGGAGGGCAAAACAGACCCCTAATTAGAAATGTGCATTTTGAAGAACATTATATATTGATAATAAGCATACAGCGATGGTAGCATGTGATATGGCAACGTGTCAGGGTTATCACAACTCACACTTGAGGCAGGTTAGCAGAGCCTTCTGCACAAACTGAAGGATGGAAGGCCATACCTACATGTGAGCATGTTTAGTCTACAACAGTCCTGTGTTGACATAAACTATTATGTAAAAAGCAACTCAGAATCCATGTTGATTCTTCAACTTTGCCCAGTAGCAGAGATGAATGACTTTATAGTTCTCAAGAATTTGTTCCTGGAATGCTTCAAAAATGCTTTAAGAATTCTCCAGCATGAGGGACAGTGGTGAGGCCAGAATGTGTGCGTGTGTGTGTGTGTGTGTTTGTGTGTGTGTGTGTGGTGGGGAAGGAGACAGCGAGGCGACTCTCCTCTAGTACTTTTGGGCAGGAACAATCCTATTTTATTTCCTGATTGTCTATAAACCATATGCATAATTTGACATAGAGCTTATCTGATGGAATTAGTGAACTTAAGTGATGCTCTTATTTCATTTGGGTAACAAGTCTTTGAAACCTTGACATTTTATTATTTTGCTATCTATTTTCCTTGGAGTAAAACTTGTGTAAGGTCCTCTGACTTTTTTGTAATGTTAATACTACTTATAAATACCGCTAGATATTTGTTTTTAGCAATATCATCAGCTTTTACATGATGTGTTTTCTCTGCATCTTTGCAGATGAAATGAATTTTGAGATATTAAGGTATCATTTTTTAGTTGGCATTCCCAATTCTTACTCAAAATGTACAAGATAATAACAATTCAGTTTGTTTTCTTAATAGAAAAAAAACCCACCTAATTTGAAATAATCTCCAGATTGAGAAGGTCAGGAGTGAGAAATATTAATACCTATTTGATGTAATTTAGGACATTGATTAACTTAGTCTGTGAGCTATTACTCAGGTATTGAAAGTAAACCTTTCTTTTTTTAAAAAAATATTTTTTAAAGATTTTATTTATTTATTCACAAAAGACACACAGAGAGAGGCAGAGACATAGGCAGAGGGAGAAGCAGGCTCCCTGCAGGGAGCCCCATCTGGGACTCCATCCCAGGTCTCCAGGATCATGCCCTGGGCCAAAGGCAGGCTCTAAACCGCTGAGCCACCCAGGGATCCCTGAAAGTAAACCTTTCTAGGATAAAATAGAATGTTGCATACTTGCATGAGAATTCTGTTTCTTTGCTAACTGAATTTCTATGGAACTTTTCTCTTAATTCAAAGACATAGTAATTAATTAGCTCAGCTGATGATCTAGACATTTGTCACACTTTTCTTAAATGAATTAACTTGTGAGTTGTATAAGAATACATTAAAACCTATGATACATTTTATGGCTTTTTAAAATGGAAATAATATCAAAATTTTTATTATTGATGGATTAATTTTTTCAAAATAATTTTTTAATGCTATAAAATAAAATCCCTCCTACCTTACAAGTGTGTCATCATAGAAATTTTATAGTTTTGCTCTTTTGTACAAGAGGATTTCTAATGAAGAGTGTGACCAAGTGTCCCATTTCTCTAGGTGGAACTGAGTACTGTTCCTAAAACAAAACATCTCCCTTCCAGGGTCTAAGGGTCCAAAGGTATGAAAAGGTGTAAAGGTATGGGTTTACCTAGTGAAAAGCAAAAGTAAAAGAATTAAAGCTAAAAGCTATGCAAATGAAACAGGATGGCTTTTGTTAAAAACAAAACTAATATGTGAAACAATTAGCAAACATAAAAATAGACTCATGAATAGAATCCTTGCTTCAATTAAACCCCTTTATCTAAATTTTAGTATCAACCGTGTTGATATCATGAAGAACTGTCAAGAGAGCTGACATTCTTAGAAGACATAACATCCCCTGTAACCTTTAAAGAAAGCTGCTTTCTGAAAGCCCTAAAGGCAGGCTGGTCAGACTGGCATTTGTATAGTGTGGTAGGAGATGTTAAAATAGCAACACACGGAACCCTTTCAAGCAATTTTTATGCCATGGACAGTGAGGCTTTTGGAAAGAAATCTATAAGTAGTGATTTGTCACCACTTATGTAAAGTGGAATTATTTCAGACGGTCTTTTTTTTTTTTTTCCAGAACAGAAAGCGCTATACCCAAAGTGAATAATAAATCAAATTTGAATCTTTTTGTCTTGATATATACATCTCCGAGGATATTATTTTTAAACCTAACATTTATTTCTTCATTCTCCACAGAACTAAAGTCCAATTTTATAACTTTGCAAATTTTTTCAATCACTTCCTTTGGTGTAACAATTACAAGTGCAACATATTTGTAATAAAACTGTCAACCACGGTTCAATTCAAAATGTATCATGGGGAAGCCAGACTTCTGAAATGGGAAATCTGGTACTTTTCTTTGAGAAGCAGTGAAGGTAAACTCACAGGATACTTCATAATTCAATAGAAATTTCCCAAACTCAGAGAAGTTTGGAATTCAACTTTTCATAATTATGAAGCAGACTTTAAGGATACTTGTAAATTATTGTCTCCACCTTTTAGAGCCAATATCTTCTGCAACTCCTTCAGCTGTTGTTTACCTTGAGAAAAGATTGTGTATTAGAGAAAGAGATGAATATCTATTAATATTTCACCTTCAATCTGCTGGATTTTTACTATCAGTGAGGCTTTTGAGATCATTGCGATTCTGTGGCTTTTTTGCGTGTATGTGAAGTATAAAAATGAAGCTGTCTATCTCCCTACCATCTAAAATATCCCTGGAAGTCTTCTAAGTCCTCTATTTTGTATGTACTTTGTAATCTGAATATACTCTGTAATCCTTTACTGAGACTGTCCTCTTGAGTTTGTACATCAGAGATTTAACCTCATCGGTCAAGATTCCACATTTTTTCACAGGATTCACATTTTCAGTTATTCATAATTGAATATCTGATAACCTATAGTGTACATTTTGTTTATCACTTTCAGCAATAGTTTATAAAGTAGATGGAGGAGATATTATATCTGAGGTTTTGGTTTCCTCACCGTCAACATTTTGTGCTATAGTGGGAAAAGCGTCTGAGATTACTAAGGAACTTTTTCTACTTAAACCAGGTTACTGATGAAGTTCAAGGAATATGAAGAATTTAGGTCCTGGAAATTCAAGAATACATATTAATGGGTAGGATTGAGACCGCAGTTTAGTAAGTATGAATGCTATCTTTTAAAACAAGCATCTAAAAATAAATTAAAAAAATTAAAACAAGCATCTATTTGTAGTTTTCATATTTATGTCTTCTCCTCGTGATTACAGTTTAATTCCTAGAGTGTACAGATTGTATTTGTGCAAGTTGAATATGTGTAGTAGGTATTCCGTTGCCAAAGTAAAACTCTACTGTTCTATTGACCCTGAAGATTTACTAAATCGTGGTATGGATATTTTGGTAGGGCATTTGGAATTGCTGAGTATAAATGTCAGGATATTATAAAATTACATGTAATGATCTCATGCCTTCGAAAGTAGACAGGCAGTAGTAATCCCATATAGACGTTTCCCTAGGTGAACAGTCCATTCATGGGGAATAAGTTTAATGATCAATTCTTCTTTGCCTTTTTGATTTAGAATCAAATCAAATTTTGGTTTAGAATTAAACCTCTGAGATATATATACTTTACTCTGAGGATGTATGATCTGGGAAGTTGTCCAGATTCATCTTTAAAGACCTGAACTTCCCAATAGGTGATTCATTAGGTCATCTTCTTATACTGGAAATACGGCCAGTAGAAGTACATTACTCCTAAAAGATAGAATGAAAATTCTTTTATATTGAAATCCTTTAGGAATCATTTTGGAAATTACTTGTGAGTAAAAAATATAAAACATGTTGTGTTTTTTATTTCTGGCTAAATTTTTAGTAAAGTGAATTCTTTTTTTTTCATTAAGTAAGTTTATTTACTGCTAAGTCCGTAATTTAATTTCGATAGAGAATTCTATTTACTGATAGCAACATAATGTTTTGAAAACATTTATTAAATTGAGTTACGTATTTCCACAAGTGACTTGTTCAACATAAAAAAAAGTCATTAGATATTAAGAAATTATTTATCCTCTGAGATTGGAATAATGTAGAATGTCATCTCATTACTAGATAGTGGTGACACATATCTGATCCTTTTAGTTTTATTGGCAGAAGAAAAAAAATCCTGTGCAGAATTTACACATTAGTGAAGTCACTTTTCTGACATAAGATTGTTATAATAAAGAACAGCCTTTACTTGAGATATTTGAGACAGTGTCTTTTTCCTAAAAGTTACACACACATACACACACACACACACACACAAAAACTTAGAAAAGATATATTGAGTGGATCCCTGGGTGGCTCGTCGGTTTAGCACCTGCCTTGGGCTCAGGGTGTGATCCTGGAGTCGGGGGATCGAGTCCCGCGTTGGGCTCCCTGCATGGAGCCTGCTTCTCCCTCTGCCTGTGTCTCTGCCTCTCTCTCTCTCTGTGTCTCTCATGAATACATAAATAAATTCTTTTTAAAAAAAGATATATTGATCCTCTGGCAAACTTAACTCATTCAATTACTTTTTTTTTGGTAAAGTTCATTAATACCATTCTGTGTTCAAGAGAAAAAGTGATATTTCCTAACTGACGTTGCGATAGCTACCTTTCTTTTTTGGCATTGAAATAAAATATGAAATTCAGTGAGAGCCAACTGGCCCTATCTGCTTTGATGTTTTCTACTCTAGCTTTCAGTCTTTTGAACCTTAAACTTTTTTGACTTGACCACTATTTCTGTTATATCTGGACATACTTTGTGCATTTTTTGTTGCATTTCAGTAATTCTAATTATTACAAACAATGCTGTTTTCCTTCAAATTGAATAGGACTTAGCCAAAAGAAGTTTGTTTGCTCAACACAATTTTTTTAAAAAGATAGATAGATAGATAGATTGATTGATTGATTGATTTATGGGAGACACAGAGAGAGAGGCAGAGAAGCAGGCTCCATGCAGGGAGCCCAATGTGGGACTTGATCCTGGGACTCCAGGATCACACCCTGAGCCAAAGGCAGGCGCTCAACCCCTGAGCCATCTAGGTGTCCCAACAACACAATGTTTTGTTAGAAAATACATATTCCATAGTTCTGGGTTTTTTTTTTTTTCAACCTTTAAATTTTTTTTTTTTTTGTTATTTCATATTCCTTTTTCAGTCATTTAATTTTACCTTTGTTCTTTCAAAACTAAAATGTTGTGGTACTGAAATGTAGCATGTAAGTAGACTAGTCAAAAAAATCTAATAGAAAAACACTAAATATGTAAATTGCATATTTAGAAAACTATCCTGAAGAATGTGACTGGTGTATGAGAATGTCCATACATATGCATCTGTATAAAGGCAATAACAGAAATTGACTGGATGAGCTAGAGGAGTTATGGGTATTAGTTATAGATTTTCGTATCTTGATTTCTCTTGGATGAACCTGCATTGCTTTTATGAAGTGAACTCTGTTTCCATTTCTCATTGCTTTAAGAGAAAAAAAGGTCTAGTCCTAGACTTTGCAAGGTACCTAAAATGAGAATTTCAAGATAGAATTGGGTTTGACGAAGAGAATGAAAATAGCACAGGTAATATGCTGGTGCTATGCAAATACAAACACATGTCATATGTGTGCATACACACATATACCCCATACACACAGAGTTACCATTTCTCAGATATCACTCTGGTCACATAAAAAACAAAGGAGTACTTTGAGAAGAAGATTCAGCTAATAATACTCAAGTGCTTTATAAATATTCACAATGGTTTGCAGGTTGGACACTGATCCATTCTGCCCAGTAGTTTACTCATCCTGTGACTGCTCTTCAGTGCAGAGGAAAAGATACTTGACTGAGCAGACAAGATCCTCATGATGCAAAGTACTCGTAGGAAATGCATAAAAGAATGTTACTTGAAGAACAAAGTCATACCTCATTTCAATTTCAAAATATTTTTAAACATTCTGTAATTTAGGTCAGTGTGTGGTTTCGTATTTGCAGCTATAAAGCATTATATTTACACATAAATTGCAGACTCAATACTCAGCTATTGGCTGGCATAAAACATTGACAAAATTTTAGAAAGCTTGCGTGTTTGTATGTAAGACAGTCATATATAAGGGATGAGTTCCTGAAAACCAAGTATAATTCAAAATTATCATATTTCAATAAAATTTTCTAGAAGAATAAATGTAAACAGTGAGTGCCTCCTTTGAATGCATAAATATTCAAGTTTGTGGCCTATTTTAAAAATTCTTTTGATTTTCCTCTGAAATATTCACAGTAATCTCTCCGATAGTAACATTACAGAGAATCAGTCAATCAGTCATCATTTATATCAGTCAGTGTCCATTCAGAAGACAAAATCTGTGGAGTGATTTGAACAAGGGAAATTGTGTTAAAGGATTTTTGGTAGTTGGAATTCTGAAGGTGATAATATTACTGATACAAAGAGCAGCTCCTACCCCTAGGGATGAGATAGAGCACCCAAGGAAAAGTTGCCTCTCTATGGCTGAGAAGCAGACCTTGAAAGAGATTGCACAGCTGTGGCTCACTGGATGGTATAAAAATCATTGTACTGATGCACTGGTAGAATTTGCTAGAAATCTGCCCTCTAGAGGTGCCAGAAATCTACCTGTGAGAGTTCTGAGGAAACCCCTCTACCATGAGGTGTCTCTCTAGAAGGTTCTCAACTACAAGACTGCCTGAGTCAGGTGTTAATGGAAACTGCTGTGCTCTGGGTGCTGGTGGCTGATGCTAAAGAAGCTGCCTGCAGTGCAGGAGTCTGTCCAGGAGCACAGCAGAACCAGGAAGGAAAACACTTTTCTCAGGCAGTGTCTTTCTAGCACCTTCCTGACAAAGCTTAACGTCATGCCAGCAAGCACAGGGAACAAAATACTTAAATAGTTCTATTTTTTCATTGAGCAGGCAATGAAAAATGTATTTGGAGCCAAGAGCCAGTAAGTTGATAACAGGCACAGTCTTTATCTTACCATTTTATTGCCTCTAAATTTTACTACCAAATTATTGATTTCTAGATTTTTTCCCCCTACGACTATGCACCATTATGGCCACTTAATCACTTGAAAAATAAAGACTATAAAAAGATCTTATATTACATTGAAGGTGAACATTAAAATAATGGCATGAGATACACTCAAATCATTAATAGAAGTGTTTAAGCATATAAAAATGTGTTGCTCAGATAACAGGAATATTTGCCAAATGAAATGAATTTATAATTTATATTCAGTCACCATCATTTAGAAATTAGGCAATCCCGAATGTGTTTAATTTTTAATATTTGTGTTATTTTTATATTCTGTATAGAATGAGATTCATAAATATATTTTTATCACGTTACTTTAAATTTCCAAAGTCAAGTTTCTAGAAAATGAAAATGATTTCACTAAAGGTATCCTCCATCACGTGGTCTAGCCATTATCTTACTCTTCGCTGTTGGAAGAACAGACAAGAGCATGTAGAATGACTATCCTAAAGCTATCATCATGGAAGGGAAGGAAGTCATTCCATCTTCCGAGTGATGACTTGGCCATTTTTCAACACTCTAACATTGTCATTCAACCGGTGCTTGACTCATTTTCACTTACATAGTTGAAATGATACTTGAGGGAATTTCTTCATCTTCTTAAGCCATTTTACCTTTCAGTGTTTCACATTATTTTTAGAAAATAGTAGTTCGGGGGTTCTGGGCCTATAGCCCAGCACTCTATATCCAAAGCTCTAATTTGAATTAGTCACTCTGTAAAATCATGCAGGTCACTTAACCCTTCTCTTTAGCTTCTCAACCTCTGAAGAAGCAGCACTGCTTTCACTGATAATGCTGAAATGAAAGTCATTGTATTTTAAAATGCCATTAAACATAGAAAAAAGACAGGCTCGGGTCATATTTTATAAGCAGCTTTCTTCAAGTTGAGCTTTCCTTCCGTAAAACCAGTGCTAATATTACAAGGAGAAAGGATTTTCCAAGACGGATACTTGGTCGACATTCCTGGCTTATAAAAGACAATGATTTCATGTAAGAGAGTGCCAGGTATGCCTTTGGGCTTTATATTAATTTGTGAAACATTCCTTTCATTATGTTTCCTGTTCAAAAATTATGCACATTTGAATCAAAGCCCAATGACAGTGTCTAGTAACTGAAAAATATTTATTTCTCCTTGGAAATCTTACCTGCTTAATTACCCAATCTTTTGGGAACACAGCCAAAGCCTAGAGTGAATCTTTTGTTGTAGGAAGAAAAGAGAAAAATAATTTGGTGCTGAGGGGAAACAACTCTCTTACAGCTCTTGTGGACCATCTTGTCATGTCTGGAGTCACTCTGCTAGGCTGCCGTTGTTAGCTGGTTTTGTGTCATTATAGTTCACATCATATGATAACCTCAAGGTAAATAACTCATTTCCTTTACCACCCTTCTTTTTTTTTCTTCTGCTCCCTCATATTCGTGTCCAACTCACTCTGGCTTGTTCATATTCTGGGAGTAATGGGGTGAAGTTAATATAAGACTGTTAACTCTCAATTACTCAGGGGCTAATTATCCAGTCTATTGATTGCACAGTCCAGCCTTTGCTTTTCCTGCCTTTTAAAGGGTGGTTGACTGCCCGTTAGGACTTGAACCAGACAAGAGTAGGGGGTGGAGAGAGAAAGTGATAAAATTCAAATCTATCTCTTTTGCAGCTTATTAGCTCTAGTTTAGAGCGTAGGTGAATGGCAAAAATATGGTTTGGGGACACCTGTGTATTTAATTTAGTCTTACTTTTCCTTGTCATCTTTTACCATGGATAATTGAGTTGGCTTCATTACCTTATGTTCATATAGTTAATTCTCAGAAGTTGGGTTTTTTATTGCTTCAGGGCAGTGACTTAATGGATACTTAAGGCATTTGAGGGAGCTATGGGTAAGCTACATAAACTTCATTTTTCAAATAAAGAAATGGAGACACAGTATTCAAACTGAAGAGGGCACTTGGTGGAATAAGGGGTCAGAGTGATTTTTCACTCTCTGGTCTGAGTTCACAGATATATAGATGTGATAGTACCACCTAATGATAGTTCGTCTCATCCAGTGGTTTCCTAAAATGGTCAGCGAATCTAGCATAATACAGCCATGAGGAGTCATGAGGAGAGTTGGCATAAGGTTTGTGTCTCATTTGTGCAGCTTTTGGCTGATGGAGCTTGATATTAAATATATTTCACTTAGCAGGATGTAGTAAGCACTCAGGAAAGAGTCAGCTTCATTCAAATTGTAGTAATAATAGGTATAGTGGTATTAGTACTACTACTACTAATGAAGTCTTTGCTTTTTTAATATTTCAAGAATAATAAATGAAACTATACATTTACCTGTGGCAAGGCTGTATAGGTTATCAATTATATTACTTAATTATGTAGTAATTTAATTTCAGATTATGGTTTTATGAAGTGGTCCTTTGTGCAACTCCCTTATTTCATAACTACAGAAACACAGGGCTGAAGAGTATAATTATTTTTGTAAGTTCACCCAACAAGGGCAGAGATGCCAATGGAATAAAGATGTAGTACTAGTGGCTCCTAACTCACCCTTTGTTTTCACAATTGTACTGATGTTGGATCACCAGTGGTTTAATTCCTAGAATTAACAAGTGGCCTTCATTGCCTGTATTCTTTTTTTTTTTTTTAATTTTTATTTATTTATGATAGAGAGAGAGAGAGAGAGAGAGGCAGAGACACAGGCAGAGGGAGAAGCAGGCTCCATGCACCGGGAGCCTGATGTGGGGACTCGATCCCGGGTCTCCAGGATCGTGCCCCGGGCCAAAGGCAGGCGCCAAACTGCTGCACCACCCAGGGATCCCCCATTGCCTGTATTCTTGATTCCATCACCGTGAACAATTGTGGTGGCCACTGCACTCAGTACTATTGCACACAGCGTGACCTGAAATGACATTCTACTTCTCTCAGATTCAGTGGCTACATGCCTTTCACAGTGCAGGCATGTCATGGCCCTGAGAAGGATCCAAGCAAATATTTTTTATATAACATACCTCCCTTACTTCATCTAGTACTCAACTAAGAGATAGTAATCTGCTTTTAAGACTGGAGAGAAAAAAACAACCCTGGGTCAGTGTTGAAACTTACTGAAAAGATTATCATCAAGCAGAGTTGTTGATGGCTGATTCTACATGATTTCCCCTATATAAACATACTTTATGACCTAAATTCTGAGTAAGATGTGGGAATCCTGGTCTAGTGGGATTGGAAGTAACAGATAATCCTTGCGTTTGGCTTCCATACACTCATTGTTCCTAGCCAGGAATGCCTTTTTTCCTTCTTGCCTCTCTCCCTCTCTGCCTCCCTTCTGCCCTCCTCCCTCCATTCCTTCTTTTCTTTTTTCTTTTCTTTTCTTTTCTTTTTTCTTTTCTTTTCTTTTTTTTTAATGGAAACAAATGCATCAGGTTTCTGGAACCCAAGAATAAGTGTGTGGGCCTTCCCAGGATGATGATTTTTCTGCACATTTTCCTTCCATTCTTCCAATAGCACTGAATCAAGCTTACCTTTAGAACAGATTCTGAGAGGTGGCTGGTACAATTTTGACAAAACAAAAAGATTTGCCTGACTTTCTTACCCTCAAAATCTATCTTGTTCCACTCTCACAGCCTTACCTTTGGTCCTTGAACAGTACATTTTACTTTCTCCCTAATTGGGGATGTTTTTTCTGTCTCACCAACAGAAATTTGGAAAATGCAGATATCTCAGGAAAAATCAGTTCTTTGACTTAAAATCATTTGTCCTGTGAGTCAAAAATTGCTGTCAGTCTTTGACCTGAAACAAAGAGGAAAGGAAATTTGAGGTGTATGTCTATGGGGGCGGGTGGGGGTGGGGCAAGGTCTTGGAGGCTTCAGAGAATTCATGACTCAGGGGATTACAGAGCACAGAAAGAAGCTGGTTTAGATTTCCAACTTCTTTTTGCCCAGGGCTAGCCAGCTCTGTTCGTCTTCAACTATGTGGATGCCAATAAAAAAGAGAGGCGTTGAAAATATGCTACTGGCACAATCTACTTTTCATATTCCTTTGTAATATGGTTCTCTATCAAGTTACAGTTCTAATGAGAAATTGCCTCTTTGCAACTATGGAATATGTACCAATGTTCTGGAATAATCTTGCTGAGAATGCAGGAAGAACACAAGCAATAGACAGAGTCTTGCAAATCAACCCATCCGAGTTTTTGTTATGGGCGGGGGAGGCAATCATACTCCATTCCTGCTGACAGAACTCTGGCTCAGAAATAAATATCGGCAACATCTCTTTTCTATACCAAATACAATGAATAATTTTTTTTTCAGTATAAATGCCATAATAAACTTTCTCTGTTAGGAAAGAACAGAGATGAATGAAGCTTGGCGTTCCCTGGTTTATACTCAGAGAATAGCTATTCTTTGTGTTTTATTCTCATGCTGCAAAGTAAAATATGCAAGTTTATCTTTTAAAATTACTCAGGGAAAAAAATAAAATTACTCAGGAAATGACAATGAATTGCAAAATATAGCACAAGAATATGGAGGAGAGAAAATAGAGGATATACTAATTAATAGAAATGTCTTATCTCCCCTGTAGGAAATCAAGCTAAAATATAATAATTTTTTCCTTAACATAAATCTGGATTAATGACCAATAATTCAATGTCTTGTCTATTTATGTTTTTAAGCCTCAGTGCAAGTTGCGGTGGTTTGATATCCAGTCTGAATCTATTATCATTGGGTTGATGCAGTGGGAGAAGTTGCATTCTGCTCAAGGCTCTAATAAGCCTCCCTGGTTTTCCATCCAAGGACTAAAAACAATCAGTGGCTTTTTTGTTGTTACTTAGAAAGAATCTGTAGTGGGAAAAATGACTATTCTGATGAAGAAACAGTTAATACATTCAGTGCTTTGTTCAGTTAGACTCACTGTTTTTTGATGGCCACCATGGTGTTCAGCAACATTCTATAAAATTAACATCTAAAGCACAAAAGACCCCCCCCCACCAGAATAGTCTTCACAACAACAACAACAGCAGCAGCAGCAGCAGCAGCAGCAGCAGCAATAATACCCCAAATTAGCAAAGACAAAATGTAAACTGAAGAGATCCTTAAGTTTGAGATGAATGTGTCAGGAGATATTTCTACTTTGGAAACATATGAGATAGAAAAAGTACGAAATTATACAGGTGGTACATCATTTAAACTGGACTTTAGCACTGTACTTATATTTTTTCTTTAAAACGCAATACAAAATGGACTCATCTTTATTGTAGTCTTTAAATAATTATTAGGCTTAATTGCCACAGTTCATAGAAATTTTAAAATTAGCTGGTGGTGCTTATCTCTCTGCAGTGCTCTGTGTTAATAAAACATGCCGCTCCATAAACACATTTCACATCATATTTGTCCATGATTATTTCATTGTTTTTCCAAGTACAGATGCCAAGAGACAAAGTGTTGCCGAATTCCTGTAATTACCAGCATTTCCCTCGATTTGTGTCCATGAAGTATGTAGTCAATCTCTATTGTCTTCTGCCTTAGTTTTGAATCTGTCCCCAGTGCAGGAATGTCAAAAACACCATTTAGCTGCACAGCCTGCTCAGTTTAAAAAAAAAAAAAAAAAGGAAATCACATTCAAGCTACTAATTAAGAAAAGAAGAGAAGTGAGCTGTGAATAAAAAGAACTGCCTTCTAAAAGGCTTTAAAGAGAAACTTGCAACTAGGCTGCATTCAAAAAAGGGATGCTTCTTAGTAATCAAAGCTAAATTCTAATATAGTAGAGATAAGATTTAACTACCTCCTTAATATTTTAAAACCATGTGAATGAGAATTCAGATAATGGCCATTTCTTTTCTACCTTTAAAGGGGAGCTTATTTAGTTGATTTTTTTTTCAGTTATCAAACGCTACTTTTTCAAGAAGCTACTTCTGTCTTTTTAAGATCATTTTGACAATTTTGTTAAATGTGCATTCCTTTGAAAACATACACTGATGTCCCATAGTGCACAGATATTTGGCAAAATTGTCAATAGAGTTGCCTCCTCAATAGATAATTCTTCCAAATGATTTATTTCAATAGCTCCTCAGATATATTTAGATAAACCATATTTTGATCACCGTAGATGTAGGGTAAATGATTTAGACAGGTCAATAAATAGCATATAGTAAAAAAATTTCCTCCCATTTAACGTTATGATATAGAACTCTCCTGTGAGAAGGTGGTTAAAAATTCCAGGTATGGGTCTAGTAGTAAAATCTAAGCAGGCTCTATAGAGCCATATCTACCTTGAAGGCAGGAAATGTCATATGTTCTCTTAAAATTAATTCTTCATTACTTTAGAACATTAGTTCTATATATTGATTGACAAAAATATAGAAAAGGTTTATATATTCAGTAGTATGTTACTGATTTTGGTTTAACTGGACACCTGGGCTGGAGGAATATAGTTATTCTAAACTATTTGGATATCTTATGCTTGTTTATGTTCTCCCCACAATGCTTTGAACATGGTAGTCTAGTCAATTGCCCTTATTTCCCGAGAAATGAGAAACCCATTGAAGTCTGTCAATAGTTCACCATGTTTATTTAGGATCTCATTTTTTCTACCATAGGACCTAGGTCCAGGGGCGCTTACATAGGAAGGCCACTAGATGCTGCTAGTATTCTTTCCATTGCTCAGTATTCAGCAAAGCCATTCCCTTCGAAGATGAGGGCCATCAGACATTGAAGTCTGTCTCCCCAAATTGGAGCCATTTGGCTTCCCACCTCTAGGAGTAACTTGGTCACTATTGTCAGGCTAATCCTTATTTTAGGCAGGCAGGATGAATTTAAGAACGTCCAAATTTTTTTTCTTTTTTTTTAAGGAAGGTCCAATTTTTGAGTCTTATTGTTGAATGACTTTATTTATTTATTTTTTTTTGTTGTTGTTGTTGAATGACTTTATATGATACTATACTAACACCCAGTTTTTACCAAAATTCTGTTGCCTCCATGCCTGCACTTCTGCTTTGGACCTCATGTGGTGTCTCTGAAGGGTTGGATTCTTGGCAGTCTCCATTTTCCCTTCTACCTTCAACCCCTCAAAACTGGAATTTTATTTTTCAACTTGATTTTGTCCCCTGGATCTCTGCCACCTTTTGAGAAATTGCCTGCTTTCCAGTTGCTGATAACCATCTGAATCTTCTATTGGTTAAAATATATGTTCGGTGCATATATTCAAAGTTAGTTCAGATGGGAGGATAATATAGCTCCACTTTGGGTACCAAACCAATACAAGGGTTTCATTTGCTAAGTTGGATAGCTGGGAGAGTGTCCTTTTCCCCTTTTCCTTTCTCTAAGTACTCCTTACTTCTACTTCCATCCACCAGCCTATTTAATAGAGTAAAATAGATGGAGATAATGTCCTTTGATATAGGAAATTAATTTTTGCCCAAGGTTATGGAAGTAGCCCCCTTCTCTATGGTAATATTAAAACTTTTGGTCTTATATGAACGAATCATGTTTCCTAAAAATTAAAACTTAAATATATTGCTTGTAATGAGATTATTTTCTAAATTAGTAACTGTGGCTTGAGATTACTATTGTGAATAATATATTTTTGGAAGGGAATTGAAATAAGGAAAACTGCAAAACTTCAAATATCTCTCCTCTTGTATGATAGTTCTATAATGAAGATATCTAGAACTTTTAACTATGTACCAGTATTCTACTAAACCCTTTATAAGCACTACCTTTTTCTGAGTCACATAATCATATTAGGTAGATACAATTATTTGCTCTATTTTTCATATGAGAAAACTATAACAGAAAGAGGTTGCCCAAATTGTCCACTGTCTCAGAGTTCATAGGTAGTAGGGCATGAATTAAAATGTAGGTTTGATAACAGTCCATTAATCAATGTAATACCTCCTTCCTCTACTTTAACCAAATTTGTTTGCAAGAATTAGAGTAAGCTAATAATTCTTCACTTAAATTCTTCACTTTATATTCTTTTAAATATATTACTGTGAATAAATTATTAAAAATGGGATGCATTAAATTATTTGCTTTAAATATGTATTTGCTTTTTCTATGCTGGTAGTCAGGCCCTTACAAAGTCTCATCTTTCACGGTATGAAATGTCCATGAACTTCGTAAAGCAAAAATGTGTCTTTAGGGAAAGGCTAGTATTATGTTGACAAAATTATTTTTTTCTCATGGATTTCTGAGTTCTTCAGGGATCTGGATTTCACTTAAATTGGTGGATCTCCTATCAGGCAGATTGTTCACTTTTCACTTGTGATGCTTGCAGTCTATTATTTAAGAGAAATCCATGGATCTTTTTTGTTCAATGTGGTCTCTAAAGTACATGTTTGATAAGGAAAGCATTGAAAAATGGTAGCATGTAGTAATTTATGGACTTTTGAAATATGCCCTCTATAGTAATTGGGTTTCATCTAAAGACTGCAAGGAGAGTGTTTCTCTCCTAATTCTGACAATAACAATTATTCTTATCTAGTTTAGTTAAAAAGGAAAATAGTTCAGGTGCTCATAGCTCAGAAACTAATGACCACTTTGAAACCTATGTCACAGCTCTGCAACAACCCCATAAAGAAGATAGGAACATATCTTCCTGCAACAAATACTGAGTTTTACTGGGTGAAAATGAATTGCCTATTGCCATTTGTAGAAAAAAAGAAGATTCAGATATAGATCTGAATATGAAGATATGAGGCAGAAAAATGCTAGGTGCCATTATGGATAACATACTGTGACGTCAAGGGAAGAAGCTATATCTTCTACTTGAGATGATTTTGCAAAATTTGCCTGGGTTAGTGGGCACCCTTCAATAAATATTAAAATGTGTGCACCCTAACCACAAGTAGGCTTAACAGAAAAAATATTTTACGTGACATACGATCATAGATTTTAAATACCATAGTAGTCCATTCAGTTATTCAGTTGCTTTTCAGTGTTTCTGTCTGATTTGGTGAAATCTGAGCCTGGTTTTTAAGTGTGTATTGATCAGTATAACTTGGAAGTCCATGGTAGATCTCAAATAAGAACTGGACTCTATGTTTAGACTTAATGTTAACCATGATAACTTTGTTAATGATCTTTATGTCTCAGTTATTTTATTTCTAAATGTGGAATACAGTTGGTCCTCAATATTTCAGAGAGAAAATGTGACACCCTCTAAGTAAAAGCTAACATGAATTGTTCACATGCAAAGACAGTGTACTAAAGGAGATTGTTCAGGAAATGGATGAGAGGAAAACAAGAGAGGGTGATTAAAACAAAAGGATGGAATATACAGAAAGAGAGCTATTCCCAGGAGAATTAAAGAGGAAAATGAAAACCTAGAGTTTCCTAGAGGTGGGGAACTGATCCCATCTTTCAATGGGTAATTCATCAGAATATCACCAGTGAGAGATCTGTGAATTCCCATATAGGTATCATGTTTTGGAACTTTGATTATGAAGTCAAGAGGGTGACCTTGGAGGAATTGTTTTCATTGATCCAAATATCAGATGTAACTATAACTACCCACCCTAGGATTACTGAAAATGACATAAATTATTACTTTCCTTTTTCTTTAAATATTTTATTTATTTATTTGAGAAACAGAGAGAGAGAGGCAGAGACACAGGCAGAGGGAGAAGCAGGCAGAGGGAGAAGCAGGCTCCATGCAGGGAGCCTGACATAGGACTCTATTCCAGGTCTCCAGGATCTTGCCCTGGGCTGAAGGCAGTGCTAAACCGCTGAGCCACCCAGGCTGCCCAAATTATTACTTTCCAATTGACATCTGGAAATATGTTTTTAAGTACCAGTGACTGAAGGACCACTCCTAAGGAAGCAAAGAAAGAAAGAAAAAATTGTTATATGCATTCATTAAGTATTTTCTACTCATTCTTCAATTTTTATAAAGATATTAAAATTTTAAAGTTATCTAAATGTTTTAAATGGTTGGGTTTTGAACGTTCAAGACCTAACTCCAACGTAGAGTGTGAGACTATTCTACTCTTAAAAACAAACAAACAAAAACAACAACAACAACAACAAAAACGGCCAAGGAAGAAGACAGTTAGTTTATATATTGAGACAAAGTATTGAAAAAATAAGTAATACATATTTTAGAAAGATGCTGGTCATAATATAAAAGGATTGTCGGAGATAATTACAGAAGGTGCAAATCCATTTCATAAGAAACAAACAAGAAATCCTCTGGGTATTGGCAAAAGTCTGATGAGTGGAGGGAATATTTTTATTTAAGTTATTGCTACCTAACTGTAATCATGAGCAAATGCCTTCATCCCTTTGAGTCATCTTTAATGGAGAAAGGGTCAGAGGATCATTAAATTCAGATACTTGGTTAGAAAGCTTCATATTGAAAGAATGTCCTCCAAAAGGAGCGACAACAGGCTGAAAATATAGCAGAAGTGCTGCTGAAGTTTGCTATTACTTTTATAAAAAAGTTTTGTTGACACCGTGATCTATATATAATACAATTAACCAATTTAAGTTATATAATTTGATGTTTTTTAGTATATTCACAGACTTAGGCAACCATCACCACATTCAATTTTGGGACATTACCCCCCACCCCAAAAAAAAACAGAAGAAAAGAACCCAAAAAACCAATCCATACCTATTGGCTACGGTTCCCCATTTAGTAACCTTTCTTTCAAGGCCACCCCTAGGCAAACACTATTATGTATTTCTATCAATTTGCTTATTTTGGACATTTCATATAAAGAGAATCCTACAGAAAATGGTCTTCTATTACTGACTGCTTTAATGGAGCAAAATATTCTCAGTGTTCACCCATTTTGTTGCATGTATCAATACTTTATTCCTTTTTGTACCAATATACCACATTTTTTCATTCATCAGTTGTTAGATGTTTGGGTAGCTTCTACTTTTTTGCTCTTATGAATAATGCTGCTATGAACATTCTTGTCCAACTTTTTATGTGTAAATATGCTTTGACTCCCATGATTACTTTTTGCATCAGAAATTTTTATATCTGATTAGTTTAAGGTAAATAGTTTTTAAAGTATGACAAAGGCGATATAGGTTATAAACAATATACGTTTAGGTTTGTTAAGAGTAACCTATCTACTATGTTGTCCCTGAGAAAAATAGTTTCTTCAGAATAAAATTTATTAAGACATGAAATAATTATAAATGTAAAAGGTTTTCGAGTTACTCAAATGAGAGGCAGGATATTAATCTAAGTTTTGGGGTACTTATTATTGTGACTATGCACTAGAAGATAATGTTGAAACTGAATTCTGTAAAAAAAGGAGGAGATAGCTAGTATGATAAAGAAGAATGTTTTTCCAATAAAGTCAGGCTCCTGCTTATGGTTTCAGTGTACTTGAGTTTGGTATCCCTTGATAGTTTATACTGTAGAGGTCATATTGTTGTACATCTGGCATTGTGTCTTTTAGGGAAATTCTGTCTCCAGAACACCAGGTGGACTTTCAACACATGATACATCCCTTTGGAGCAAATTAACTGGGAGTAGAAAGATGTGGGTATATATTTTCTTGGTACTAAGTGATTAGTGAAAATAGACATAGTGATGATTATAAATGAAAACTTAAGAACAATAAACAGCTGTTCTCTATTCAGATGTGGTAAACATATTTATTCCAAAAAGAAAAAAAAAGACACAATTTTTATAACTAAGGAAATGCTTAATAAATGGGTCAATAAAATTCTGACTTTTAAAGTTGTCCAAACAAATAACTACAACATTCTAATTCCAGTACAGATGTAAGCATAAAAATATAATTTGAACTTAAAGTAAATGCTAAGATGCTTGAAAAATCTCTTTTAAAAAGGTTTTTAAACCTCATTTTTAAGAAATAACAAAAGTTGGTCATATATTTCCATTCTTGAAGATGTAAGCTCTGGTCACAAAATAATAATCACACAAAATTCATAAGCATACTGAGGAGAGCTGGCCAGAGAAGTCCTACTAAATGAATAAAAACATGTGTAGCTCTGTGGTTATAATATAAAGCAAAACTCTAAGGTGCCTGGGTATCTCAGTCAGCTAAGTGTCCAACTCTTGGTTTCCACCCACGTCATGATCTCAGGGTTGTGAGATGGAGCCCTGCCTCAGGCTCTGAGCTGGGCATGGAGCCTGCCTAAGATTCTCTCTCTCCCTCTCCCTCCGTCGCCCTCCTCTCTCTCTCTCTCTCTCCCTCTCTCAAAGAAAAAAAATATATAAATGTAATATGTATAATATAAATATAAAGCAAACCTCTGAAAGGTACTCTGTTGAAGTTAAGTTTCAAATGTCTAAATATGCTTTTTTCTGGGACTGAATTTTTAACTTTAAAAATTGATACTTCTTCAGACACATGATCTCAGATAATATATATCATATATATATAATATATACTATCATATCCTAATACCCATATGACTCTCTGAATATCAGATTCTGTATTTAGATTTATCCTCTAATTGGTATATAGCTCAATTTTGCAGTCCCAACAAAAATCTTTTTATGCAAGACTCCGTACAGTTTATAAAAATAAAGCTGTTGATATTGCTCTAGCTCTTGAAGTTCTAAGCGTCAGATAGTTTAATTGTCATTGGTCTTCCCTTGGCAACCCTTCTGGGACATAGGAACCATTTAGATAATAATGACTAAGCTTCTTAGCAATTCATTTTATTTTAAAATTTTCCTTGATTGAAATCAAAGTGTAGAGAAAGCATGAAACGATATGATTTGATGGATTTAAGAGCATTTATAGAAGACACAAGCATAATGAAAATAATAGAAGCTTGCAATTTTTTTGAGTAAAGACAAACATAAAATCTTAATTCTTTTGCTCTTCAAATTTTTGTTTTTTCATTTTGATTGCCTGATTGCTTAAGTTTATATTCTGGTATAAACTACCTTGTTCTATTTGCATTAGTGCAATGATAATCATAGCTAAAATTTCTACCTAGTTTTTTCATACAAGCTGGGCACTGTTCTAAGTCCTTTCACATATTTATAATAATAGTTTTTATCAAAACAATTTTGAGGGAGATAGATTATTTTCATATAAGGAAATGAAAGCGCAGAAAAGTTAAGTAATTTGTCCAGGATCACTATACAATAATTGTCAGAGATGGTATTTGAATTTAAGCAGTCTGATTTCAGAGTTAAATCATTAAAAATTACTGCATCTGTTTTTTTATATATTAATATTAGAAGCAGTCTCAAATATTTTTTTGTGGTTAAAGATGGGTGATGTAGAAAGTATTTCTAAATACGGATTCATTATTTGCCACATTTGCGGGTGTAATATACTTCTCTCTTAAGATTATTTGCTCATTAAAAGAAGCATTGCATTAAAGTCAAAATATGTAGCTATCCTGATTTTACCTGAGATGGAGGAAACTTCTAAAGGCAAGTACATTACTCATCCCAGGCCTTGCCAACACCAAGTTTAAGATTCCAGGTTCCTAGTCCTGTTCATCACATGATACTTCCCTCTAGGAATTGAAGATGACATCCTCTGAATATGTCAAATGTAAATCAAAACCTATAGCTCTGTTGTTCAAATCCTCTAAAAAATAATAACCTTTGTGGAATAGAGAAAATGAAGATGTATCATTTTGTTTTAAAAATAGATATTTTGGGGTCCCCTGGGTGGCTCAGTGGTTGAGCATTTTGCCTTCAGCTCAGGGCATGATCCCAGGATCCTGGTGTTGAGTCCTGCCTCAGGCTCCCCATAAGGAGTCTGCTTTTCCCTCTGCCTATGTCTCTCTGACTCTCTCTGTCTCTCATGAATAAATAAACGAAACCTTAAAAAAATAGATACTATGGTAAATATACCCTAAACTATAATGTTAATATTTTTGCAGAATAAAACGAAATAAGTCAAACTAATTTGCTAATTATGCTTCAGTATCAATGTCTTTCAGGTACATTTTTTCATGACATCTCTTACGAAGAAACATCTTTCATTACTGCCAATTGTACCCTAAAATTAACTATCATTTTTCTAATATGAATTTGCATTTAAATTAATATAGGGTATTTTTAAATTTTTTATTGATGTTAAATTGCCAACATATAGAATAACACCCAGTGCTCATCCCATCAAGTGCCCCCCTCAGTGCCCATTACCCAGTCACCCCCACCCCCCGCCCACCTCCCTTTCCACCACCCCTTGTTCGTTTCCCAGAGTTAGGAGTCTCTCATGTTCTGTCTCCCTTTCTGATATTTCCCACTCATTTTTTCTCCTTTCCCCTTTATTCCCTTTCACTATTTTTTATATTCCCCAAATTAATGAGACCATATAATGTATTTAGTTTTGCTCACATGAACTTTATAACTGAACCCTTGTTATCATAATGTTCTACTATTTTTCTTCACTTGAAATTCAGATTCCATTTTGTTTTCTTTTATTCCATGTCAGAATGCAGTCGCTACCTTCAGCAATGATGAGAACATGGCAAAGGGCTGCATTACAATGTCCACTGCTATGCCTGTGTCATCATTCAGGTTAACGAGGGTTCCTTTAGGGATCCAAGGACTCCTAACTATAAGCTTTGGCAATTTTATAAATTCAACAGAATCAGTGTCAAACCATGATTCTGTGGTGGTGCTGTTTTCTCCCCTCCAAAGCATTTTCTTCTGTTTATGGAAAAATGACTTTAAGGTGGTTTGAGAGACTATTGGGTATCATTAGTGCCTTTTTAAAAATCTACTTTAAAACAAAAAGATACCCAGCGGTGACAAAATGGCAGTGAAGAGGAAACACTTTAGTTTAGTTTCTTGCCTGTAAGAACATTAGTTAGGAACGTTTAAAGATGACTTAAAAAAATAAAAAAAATTAAAAAATAAAAAAAAAATTAATAAAATAAAATAAAGATGACTTAAAATTCAGAAATTAGGAAAATATATATACACACATATCTGTACACATACACACACATATGATGAGTGAATATTTACACTAGAGGAATGCATGAAGCTTCTAGAAAGCCTTGGATAGCTTTCTCAGTTGTGATTTGGGGTTTAGTGATGGTACTATAGTAAACATTTTTTTCCTGGGACTGGGTTTACCAATCTGGAGTGTCTCAAGGAATCTCAGGCAAGCATGTTTAATTATGCCATCAGAGAGTTCACCGGTGTGCCGAGCGCATGCCTCCATTTGCTGCACGTACAAGCATTGAAGTGAAGGCAGATGATCAAGTTTTGCAACACCATCCATACCATGGAAGCGGTTTGTGTTTGACCAAAACAAAAAGTAGAAGGTTAGAAACAATGATATTTTTATTAAAAATGAATGAAATACAAGCTTTTAAGGCAAAGGAATTATGACTTGAAATAATGTTTTGAATGGTGCTCATAAAGTAGAATTACTCAAATGCAATTGAGTAGCGACCGTGGTAATTAATTCATCTATATTTTATTCTCTCTCTGTCTCTCTTTTTCTCTCTCTCCTTTGACTCTGCTCTTTGACACAGCAGGCGGCTTAGATGCAAGAACTTTGTCAAAAGCACTTTGAGTGTGGTTCTGACAGCCTTAGTGGCTAGCACTTTTTTTGCCTTTTTAGGAGACAAAAGCTGTAGGTTGCCAGTCACAAATACAAATGAACATCGCTTGCCAAAATGAACTAAATAACAATAAATAAATAAATAAATAAATAAATAAATAAATAAAATAATTGAATTTGATTCTAATCTTGTATACACCAGACTACATGCTTTCTAAGGATGGGAAGATCTATAGCTTTGCAGTTCATCTGAATAACAAATATCAATTAGGAATACTTCATGAATAATTCATATGAATATTTAAACTATACAGTGTTAGGAAGCAAGGTGTCTGTAGAGGTAGTTGGCAGGTGTTTCTGGTATGTGTGAAGCTACCAAAATTGGGCTGTTGAAAAATATTATTCTTTTATGACTACATCTTTATTAGAAATGCAGGAAGTACTTACAATGATATTTGAACAGCCTCCCAACATGTAAGTTATGTGGCAAAGCTTAGATGTGGTAAAAACATGATGGATTAGAAAGAGGCTTTGCATCTTTAAAAAAGAAAGATGTTCAATTGCATTGTCAAAGGAGCTATACTTATTTGAATTAACGGCTGCTGACTTTTGCCTGGGGTTTTTTCCAGATGTCAACAGAAAGGATAAACATAATCCTCAATTACTCCCCCTGCATCTGCCAAGCACTCAGGCCAAGTCCAGGTGAATAGCTCAGAGAATCAAGGGGAAAGGAGCCCTGCAATCCCCTTCCCCATTCCTTTAAGGCAGAATTAATGCCATGCTAATTGAAATGGTTTCATTTGGTTCAGAGTATTTCTTAAAAACCCAGGCCCTAGGAAATGCCAGTTGTTAGGTTTTGGTTGAAAATGGATTTTCAAAATACTTTAAATGGTACTATTATTGATCTCTTGAAAATAGCAGTTGGGTACGCTGCTCTAAAACACACACACACTCACACACACATACAATAAAATCCTTATTTATTTATTTTTTTATAGAGATTTAAGAACTCAATGTTGCACATCCCTCAAGTGGGCTGTGGGGTTCTCAGAAGCATCAGGATTCCTGGATTAGTCTTTCCAGAGTGCCTTGGGGAAGCAAATTTCCGAAGCAAGAGTATTCTTTAACTGTGGTACCTGCGAACAGTACGATACTGTAACATTGACCGGGCACCCAACTTTCACTGGGGTCAATTTCCATTTATAAAATGGACAGAAGTAACATCCTTTTTGGTATCTCACCCACCCGAGAGGCCCAAATCTCTCAAGATTCAGTCTTACTCTAAATCTGGTAATATTTATAGATTTTGCAAGAAAATGTCTGCAAAAGCACCTTTTAGGGAGAGAAAGAATACATTTCTCTGGTTCATTTTTCTCTTGTGTTACTCAGACTTTTCCATCCTTTCCACTTCCTTCTCTGCCTTCCTTCCTTTTTAACTTTATTTCTATTTTTGGTCTCACATGCTTATTAAAATCAATAAAAACAACAGAAACATCTGCTTGAGTTAAGATGCTTATTGGTTTTCTTAAATTAGAAGTTCAGAGATACCCTGTCTTCAGTTGATAGTTGATCAGAGACCAGCCCAAGTACTTAGTTTCTTTCTATTTCTGTACTTTACTTTCTACAGGGTCAGCTTCATCTTAATTCAAGCTTTCCTCTAAAGACTACCTCTTTTCTGATCGCTTTCATGGGAGATCAGGAAAAAACTTTTTCCTTGAAGCTCATCTTTATTCACAACCAAAATTGGACTTGACCCAAACTTGAAGTCAGTGTTTAGCCAAGCAGATGGAATTTCTGATTTGCTTAAGCCAAGGAGTTTCAGAGGGGCCCAATACCACCCCAAATGCCTGGCCTCAAGTGGAAGAGATGTGATTCACTAAAAGGAATCTGCCTGCTATACTCAATTTCTAGTCAGTTTTGCCTTGGTCTTTCTACTTTAAATTTAATTGAACAGCAGTGACTCTATTATATGTTATCTTACATAATATGTAATAACCCGTCAGGCGTGTTTCCCCCATCTCCCCCTTCTCTCTCTTTCTCACCCACCCTCTCTCTCTCTCACCCTCCAACACACTCACACTCCAGTTTGAGACTCTTATCTCCACTTTAGTGTGCATCGTGTTGAGTTTGTGTGCTCAACACCTTCACTTTGTTGTCGGATAGGCCCTTATAACTTAGTATGTCTCAAATCAAACTCTTGATTTCCATTTCCTGTCCACTATTTTCCATTTCTACTGTTTCCTGTCAGTAAAAATTCACCTAGTGGCTGAGCACTAGCACATTTTGAAGTCGTCCCTGAGTGCTTGCTTTTGCTGACATTTTGAATCTGTTTGGCTCCATATTCATTATGTATCTTTTCCTCCCCTCCCTCCACTACTTCCACTCTCAGAAAGCTACCAGCACCACATTTCTTACTTTACGTGAGACTTCGACTCTCACTCCATTATTTTACTCTACTCACTATGAACAGGGTGATGTTTTAAAAACAGATTTTGTCAGAAATGCTGATGGCCTCCCGTCACACTGATAATAAATTAAAAAAAAGATCTTTCATAATCTGCCCCTTGGATATCTTCCTGCTTTCATTGTTTCCCCAGTTATAAGCCCCAGTCTTATATTTTTCTGGTAGTTCCTCAAAAGTAATAAGCATATTTACTGTGAGTATTTCACACACAAAAAAATCTATTTTCAAATAGATAAGCAATTTTTCCAAGTTGTACCACCTACTCACTGGCATTGTATAAAAATTCTATTTGTTCCACATCCTTGCCCAAATTTGGTCTTATCAATCTTTTGAGTTATAGCCTATCTGATGGTTGTGTTTATCATTGTGCTTTTAATTTGCACTCTTCTCCTGATACTATTATGTTGAGCACCTTTTCCTATTCTCTATGGTTATTTGATACTTTCTTTTTAAAAATGCTTTTTTCTTTTGTCCGTTAAAATTTGAGTTGTTTTCATTTATAGTCCTACATTAATTTGTAGGAATTCTTTATATACTCATGATACAATTCCTTTGTCAGATAACTGAATTGTATATATCTTCTTGTAGTCTGTGTATTTTTTTTTTATTTTTTATTTTTTTAGTCTGTGTATTTTAAGTCAGCAAAAGTAGTGAAATGTTTATCCCTGATGATACCAATTGCTGTCAAGGATATAAAACAATAGAAATTTTCATATACTGCTAATGGAAGTATTTTTTCCAGCCACTTTGGAAATATATTTATTATTGAGAACTAAATTTGACTATCTGCAAATCATATGACCTGGCATTTTAGTCTTAGGCATACATTCAATAAAAATATGCTTGCTTACACACCAAAAGACATGTACAAGACTGTTCATAGAAGTGTTAATTAATTATAATAGTAGAAACCTGAAAACAGATCAAACGTCATTAATAGAATGGGTAAATGAATTGTGGTACATTCATACAACAATGATAAGAAGTGAATCATAGCTACACATTTCTATATGGATAAATCTAACAAACAAAATATTGAGTGAAATAAACTGAATACACGAGAGTAAATAATAGTGATTCTATTAATAGAAGATTGAAAAACATGTTAAACTAAAGTATTGCGTTAGCAATCAGGGAAATGGTTAACTCATATTAATATTAACGCTGCAAAACAAAATACTTAGAGCTTAAAACAACAATAAACACGTATTATCTCACTGTCTTTCACAAGTCAAGAATTCTGGAGCAGTTTGGGTGGTTCTGGCTCAAGGTCTCTCATGCAGTGTTGGTCTATCCGAGTTTCAATCATCTGAAGACTTGACTAGCACTGGTGGATATACTCACTCAGAATGCCTCCGTCACAAGGATTGGTTAAGAGACCTTTGTTCCTCACTGGCTTTGCCAACAGGCCTTCATTCTTCTCAATATGGGCCTCTCCATTCAGCTGTTTGAGAGTTCAAATGGCAAGGCAGGTGGCTTCCTCCAGAGTGAGTGATCCAAGAGCTCATGTAAACACGAAGGAAGGATAGTACCTTTTTTAATCTACTTCCCAAAGTCACACACTGCCAATTCACCTCTACTCCATTGGTTAGAAGCAAGTCATTTTAGTTCAGTACACACTCAAGAGGAAGGGAATTGGGCTCCACCTTTGGAGGTACGATTATAAAAGCATTTATGGACATTTTTTAAAACTGTAGTATCTTTGGAGAGAAGGGAGAGGGTAGTTACTGGGAAGGAACATGGATTGAGGAACTTGTAGGATGCTCTTACTTAATTAAGCATTGCTTACATTGATATATTTCCTTTGTGGTAATTCACTGTGCTCTATACTTTGTGAATTTATCTGTATGTTATAATAGAAGAATTAAAATATTTAATGCTAATTTTGATCATCTTGCATTAAAACAATTAGCCATTTGAAGGGATACTTTAAAAAATACACAGAAAAAGAAAATAAGTATAAACACGCTAATTAATCATGTAGATGATCCCTTTGTCTGTTATAGCAAATGCTGTACAGTACATTGATATTTCCTATGTCCACTAGAACACCAAAGTATTCTGGAATAAATAATCACAGTATATGATGGTTCAAGGTCCCTCTAGTGCTTTTTTTTTTTTTTTTACCATTTTATTTTTCATCTTGAGAAGTATTTTCTTTAATACCCATTGCCTATCTGTCTCTCTCCCCCCGCCCCGATCCATGTCCCCTCTGGTAACCATCAGTTTGTTCTCTCTCTCTCTCTCTCTCTTTTTAAGATTTTATTTATTTATTCATGAGAGACACACAGAGAAAGGCAGAGACATAGGCAGAGGGAGAAGCAGGCTCCCCATGTGGAGCCTGATGTGGGACTTGATCACAGGACCCTGGGTCCAGACCTGAGCCAAAGGCAGATGCTCAACCACTGAATCACCCAGGCACCTCTATTCTCTATAGTTAAGAATCAGTTTCTTGGTCTCTCTCTCTCTCTCTCTCTCTTTTTCTCTTTCCTTTGCTCATTTGTTTCTTAAATTCCACATATAAGTGAGATCTTATGGTATTTGTCTTTCTCTGACTTCGTTTGTTAAACATTATATTCTCTAGATCTATCCATGTCGTTGCAAATTTTTTATTTTCATTTTTTAGGGCTAACCACTCCTCTTTAGCCATTCATCTATGGGTGGACACTTGGGCTGCTTCCATAGTTTTACCTTTGTAAATAATGCTCAGTAAACATAGAGGTGTGTGTACCCTTTGAATTGCAATTTTTTTGGGTAAATATCCAATAGTACAATGACTGGATCCTAGGGTAGTTATATTTTTAATTTTCTGAGGAACCTCCATACTGTATTTCACAGTAGCTGTACCAGTTTGCATTCCCATGGACAATGCAAGAGGGTTCCTTTCTCTTCACATTTTTGCCAACACTTGTTCTTTCTTGTGTTTTTGATTTTAGCCATTCTGACAATTGTGCAGTGATATATCATTGTAGTTTTGATTTGCATTTCCCTGTTGATAAGTGATGTTGAGCATCTTTCCATGTGTCTGTTGGCCGTCTGTATATCTTCTTTGGAAAAATGTCTGTTCATGTCTTCTGCCCATTTTAAATCAGATTATTTGTTCTTTTTGGGTGTTGAGGTATATCAGTTCTTTATATAAGGAACTTTATACTAACCGTTTATCAGATATACATTTGCAGATATTGTCTCCTATTCTGTAGGTTACCTTTTGTTTTGTTGATTGTTTCCTTCACTGTACAGAAGCTTTTTATTTTGATGTTGTCCCAATAATCTATTTTTGCTTTTATTTCCTTTGTCTCAGGAGACATATCTAGCAAAATGTTCTACGGCCAATGTCAGAGAGATTATTGCCTGTGCTCTCTTCAAGGATTTTTATGGTTTCAGGTCTCACATTTAGGTCTTTAATCCATTTTGAGTTTATTTTTTTTGTATATCATAAAAGAAAACGATCCAGTTTCATTCATTGGCTGTGGCTATCCAGTTTTCCCCACACCATTTGTCAAAGAGACTTTTTCCCATTGTGTATTCATCTCTCCTTTGTTGAAGATTAATTGACCATATAATTGTGGCATTATTTCTGGGTTTTCTCTTCTGTTTCATTGATTTATGTGTCTGTATTTATGTCAGTACTATACTGTTTTAATTACTATGCCTTTGTAATATAACTTGAAATGTGGGCTTGTGAAATCTCTAGTTTTGCTTTTTCTTTCTCAAGGTTGCTTTGACTATTCGGGGTCCTTCGTAGTTCCATACAAACTTTTGGATTGTTTGTTCTAGATCTGTGAAAAGTGCTATCGGTATTTTGACAGGAATTGCATTAAATGTATAGATTGTTTTGGGTACTATAATCATTTTTACAATATTTGTTCTCCTAATCCATAAGCATGGGATATCTTTCCATTTCTTTGTATCACCTTGGATTTTTTTCATCACTGTTTTTTAGTTTTCAGAGTATAGGTTTTTCACCTCTTTTGTAAGTTAATTCCTAGATATCTTATTCTTTTGGTGCAACTGTAAATGGGATTGTTTTCTTAACATCATTTTTTTTCATTAGTCTCCACACTGGACCTAATGTGGGGCTTGAACTCATGAACCTGAGATCAAGACGTGAGCTGAGATTATTTAACTGACTGAGCCACCCAGGCACCTCTTAATTTTACTTTTGCTGCTTCATTATTAGTATATAGGAATGCCACAGATTTCTGTACCTTAATATTGTATCCTCTGACTTTACTGAGTTCATTTATCAATTCTAGTAGTTTTTTGTGGAGTCTTTGGGTTTTTTAAATATATTGTATATCATGTCCTCTGCATATAGCTTTACCTCTTCCTTACCAATTTCAGTGGTTTTCATTTCTTTATGTTGTCTGATTGCTGTGGCTGGGACCTCAGTACTATGTTGAATACAAGCGGTGAGAGTGGACATCCTTGTCTTATTTCTGACCGTAGGGGAAAAGCGCTCAGTTTTTCGCTATTGAAGATCATATTACCTGTGGGTTTTTCACTTAAGTCCTTTATTATGTTGAGATATGGTCCCTCTAGACCTACTTTGCAGAGGATTTTTTTTATCATGAATGGATGTTACACTTTGTCAAATGCTTTTTTTCTGCATCTATTGAAATGATCATATGGTTTTTATCCTTTTTCTTATTGATGTGACATATCATGTTGATTGTTTTGTGAATATTGAATCACCCTTGCATCCTGGAAAAAATCCCACTTGATTGTGGTGCATGATTTTTGAATATATTGTTGGATTCAGTTTGTTGAGGATTTTTGTATCTATATTCATGAGGGATGTTGGCCTGTAGTTTCTTTTTTAGTGGTGTCTTTATCTGGATTTGGTATCTGGGTAATACTGGCCTCATAAGTTACCTCTAGTTCTTAGATTTCATGAAGGCCATTAAGTTTTTCCCTGCTCAATTCCAGTGAGATAAAATCAATTTTACCTTAAAATTCTAGTTTCATTGGCTTCATGATATATCCATCAGCCTAAGATTCCTCAGGACAAGGACATATCCTACAGAGAATGTGAATTCTACGGTCCTGGTGGCATTGTTTGGTACTGAGAAATTGTGACATTGTCTCAAATATTGGAGATACAGATGCACCTTGCAGTTACCAAGGAGTTGTGTTCTCTGTTGCATTTATTCTGTGTTAAATGATGCTGTGATAAAGGGGTAAATAAGTTAGACTGTCTTGGGTGTAGAATATATGGGATGGGGCATCTCAGACAATTCACTAACCATTCTTAGAGTCGGTTCCCCTTATCCCACTGAAACAAGGCTAAGTATTTTAAAGATCTGAGATTAAACACTGTGTCTTTAAGGTATACCCACTGCTTCCTTAAACCCCTTGAATTGCTTTCATGATGATGAATTCTGGTTCTACTAATATGCCGCGTTACAAATGTGACAGGGGACACTTGAGAATTCTAGCAGAGTGTACTTTGGAGAGGTCCCATTTTCTATATGTAAAAGCCACTGGGTTCACTCTTTATATAATTCTAACTTGAAATGAAAATTAATATATGGTAATCAGAGTTCATGTCATGAGAATACTTATCTTGAGAATACCTCTTTTATCTAAGTGTTCATTAGCAAAGGTAATAAATCTAATAATCTCTCCCAAATAATCATGCATTAAAAAACTATTCCTGAACAGGGATACAAATGTGTGTCACCTGAATTAACTAAAGAACAATTTTGGAGAATTTAAAGATCAATTTTAAGCAGGTGCTGGGATTTTATTAACTATTTTTTACTTGCTAGAAAAGAGAGCCATCTCTCTTTATCAATCAAGGCTCATACACTTCATTTAGAATTTTTGACATTTGTAGATATAAATAGAGCATGTGAACAAGAGCAGGACATTTAGGTGACTCTTTTCATAGAGTTCTGAAGGATGGGGTTATGCACACTAATAATATGATTATCAAAATTGTTTCTGATGATGTATAGTATTGAAAAATGGGTCTGATGATTTCTTAGTCTGTACTCTACCTAAGGGAAATGGAAATAGATGAAAAGATGTATAGCAGTTAAAAAAGATCAGGATACTGAAAGAGCAGTTATCATTATTACAGTAAATTTGGTCTGGAACATTTGAAAATGAGCCTGAGCACTTGGTTGATAACCATTGCCCTGAAGAAACCTACAAATGATTTCCCTTGGAAGTAGGCTAAGGAAGATAATTCCAAAAGGACCTTCTTGATTATAGTTAATAAGCTTTCAGCCTGTAATGATGTCCATGCACATGGAATGAACAAATTCCTGAAGTGGACTTGTGAATTCAGCAAGTCCTCAGGATTTTCTTAAGTAAAAATGTCCTTTGTGTGTCATAACAGTTGAGGTCCATATGTGTGGGTCCATTTGTATATGCAAATCGGAATGCACATGTATGCTTTATTTAAAGAATACAAAATCTCATTCTTGTGTACATTGGGCTATTTGCTTTGATGTCTGTGAGATTGGATATTATTCAGTAGGAAGGCATAGTAATTCTCATTTCATTCATTTTATAGGTTTGCACCAGGTGTGTGTCACTTCACGTACAGCATTTATGACTCAGAAACAGCTCTATTTCAAGTCCGTGTTTGTGAGTATGTATGTGTTTGTAGGTTTCTATTTTAAGAATTTAAAGGTTAATTATATTCACTTGAATAGTGTTATTCACCTTTGGACAGGATAGCTTATGTCAGAGAACTATATGGGGCAAACGTCATGGTAATGAAAATCTCAGAGGAGAAGGAGACTTTGGAGCAGGACAACTTGGCCTTGAATCTTGGTTATAATACCAGCTATTTGGCGTAAGTCCCTAGTTTCTACATGTGTAAAATGTGAGTAATGATGATAATAGCACCTACCTCACAGGATGTTTTTAAGATTAAATGAGATAACAGATGAAAAGCACCCAGCATATTACTTGAGCGAAACACACTAAATCTTGAAGAGCCAGTAGATATTGCTGTAATTCTTTCTAGATCAGTAAACTTCATGAAGGAGGTGGGGATGGTGGTAGAGCAGCCATCTATTATATTTCCAACCCAACTAGCTGCCTCACCATTATGTGCTGTGGGCCAGAAGAGCAAAGAGATTACAGATGGTCTGGAACAAGTCATCCTTTCTGCCTGAGAAATACTTTTGAATGAATTTTGAGGTTTAATCTTCAGAATTCATCAATTTTCTATCACTTTAATAGACAAAATTAGAAGGCTGAAAGGGAAACGGCATACCAAGTCTTCAAAATTCGGTATTCCAGGGCATTTTGGAAGAACTTAATCAAGATAGACATATAGGCCAGAGTTGAAGAATCAAAATGAAGCATAGAGTTATTTAGAAAACATTAACAATTCAAAAAGGCAATTTGGGTAATTCATAGTAAATAGTGGTGGCTTTATAAGACAATTATCATCAATAAACATTTATAAGCGTCCATGAAGGCCAGGACCATACCTGGCACTAGAAATTATTGAATGATTGCTTAACTCCAAGTCTCACTTTAGTTCTGGAGACATGATTATGCAGTGGTGCATAAGGGAGTATTCAAGATGGAAAATGAATGCCGTAAGCTTTTATTGTGACTACTGAAAAACATGCCACACATGGTTTCAGACTTTTGATGGAGCAACTGAAAATATGATTATGTTCTAATATGTCATATTCATCAACATGACATTATTTAATGTACGAGCTGTTAAAGTGAGAAATTTTTTAAGACTTGAAAACAGCATTTCTTTGATGTGGTTTTTGTATCACTCAACACTATTTGGTTTTTCAGTTAGCTTTCAATCATAGCCTTCAATGTGCACATGCACACACACACACGGGAAACCATGGAGCAATTCTCTCAGAGAAATATTTAAAGATTCCAACTGTATTTCAGGCTACAGCAGGATAACTTAGAGCAGATAGATTGAGTACTAATAATTGTGCCAAGTGAGACTTTCTAAACTCTATTTTGCCAGTGGACTTGGTGTAATTCATGTCAGCACAGAAATAGACTAAGAATGGACAGTTTGGGCTCATTCATATTTTGTTTGGCTCATGAGCAACATTAATGTACCTTGTTGCATAACTACGTATATCAGTGTTGAATGCTATGCAAGTAACATTAAGATTACCTTTTGTTTTCAGAAAAAAGCTTAGTTTTTTGATTGATTACATCTATCATTGATTACATCTATCTTTAATAAAATGTCCCATTATATATATATATATATATTTTTTTTTTAAATTTTATGATAGTCACAGAGAGAGAGAGAGAGAGGCAGAGACATAGGCAGAGGGAGAAGCAGGCTCCATGCACCGGGAGCCCGATGTGGGATTCGATCCCGGGTCTCCAGGATCGTGCCCTGGGCCAAAGGCAGGCGCCAAACTGCTGCGCCACCCAGGGATTCCCCATTAAATGTATTTTTAAAAATTTTTAGGACCTGGGGCTTCTCAAACTTTGTATAGACACATATGGGAACCCATTCTATTACAATGAGATTGAAATTTAGTAGTTTAGAGCAGGGACCTGAAATTTTGCATTTCCAACAAGCTCTCAGTTGATGGCTTTGCTTATAGTTCATGTACCACATTTTGAGTAGGAAAGTCTGAGCCAACACATTGGCATTTACTTTATTTTAAGTGGAAATACCTTAAATCAGGGAAAAACGGGCCTCAATCCTTACTGAGATCTGATTGCTTTCAGTTTAGAACTATGAGGAAAGACATTCTAATTACATTCTATCAACCTGAGAAAACAAATCCTATACTCCAGGTTACTCTTGTTTTTTTTTTTTTTTTTTTTTGTAAGACTTCTTTTCAGATTTACTGACCTTTGTCAATAGTGAAGCCACATCTTTGTTTTGTTGTAAATTTATGAGGATAAGCTTATCAGAAGGGAAACATCATCTTGGGGTGCCTGGGTGACTCAATCGGTTAAGCATCTGCATTCAGCTCAGTTCATGATCCCAGAGTCCTGGGATCAAGCCCCACCTCGAACTCCACATAGGGCTCCCTATTCAGTGGGGAGTCTGCTTCTCCCTCTCTCTCTGACCATCCCCCTATTCATTCTCTCTCTCTCTCTCTCTCTCAAACAAATAAACAAACAAAAAAAATAAAACCTTTAAAAAAAGGAAGCTTCATCTTGGGAGCAAAATCTGAAATGTTTTATTACCTTTCCTTTGCAAATTAACATAGATGGCTGTGTTTTCCATCTTGGAACATCCAACCTATTATTTTATTTTAGCCCCTCATTCATTATTGGGTTAAAATTTTGAAAGAATTACAGAGGTAAATTTAGCTTTTATATAGTTCCTTTTTCTTTGCATCCTGGAACCTTTCTCTCAGTAGAGCTAGTTCAGGAGGGTGAGGCATATTACTCACTGAAACAAGCTCACAAAATAACCTAAAGGGAATAAAGAGTCAAATTTTTAACTTTTGAGCTCTGAGGTAGACTGTTATAAATCTATTGCAAAGTCAATAGTCTGAAAGTCAAAACTCTTTTGAGCTGGAATGCGTAGATTTTATTCAGAGAGAACAGTTTTGTTTTGTTTTGTTTGAATTCCAAAAAGATGGGCTCCGAATATCAAGAGCAAAACCTGGAGAACTCAGGGCACAAAGCTTACACAGCAAAGCACAGACTAGGGAAGACTGTATGAATGCCATGAAAGCATTGTGCCCACTCACATGGAGCCAGTTTTGATCACTGGTTGAGAGAAGATCAGAGAGAGTGTGACTAGAACTTGGAGTCTGCCTGGAATCATTATCTGGATGGTGGGGGTAAGGAGTGGGGCTGGGCAATTTTAAAGACGCAGATAAGTTTAAGAGAATCTAGGAATAGAAGACACATGTGACCTTCACAGAACAAAGGTTGGTGAGACTACAAACCTCTTCGGGAAGACCCATGTTTAGTGTATAGTTGAAGGGACAGAGCAACAGAGGCTGAGAGGAGTACCTCTAATATTCTTGGTGGAGTCTCCCAAAGTCCTGTCCTCCTAAGATGAAGAAGGAGATCTCACAGCAAAGAAGACTAGGTCAGGATGTGGAGTGGATACGTGCTGGGACTGGGTCAAGGTAGGTTTGAGACCATCATTAGAAAATATCAGAATCTTATGAAGGAGAATGGAAGAGATGAGTTACATACAACGTGGAGAGAACAGAGTCCTGGGCCAGATGCCCAAAAAGACAAATGGCCTTAGAGAAGGTAGACTATATCCAGAAAGAAAGGAAGGGAAGTTCAGAATAGGATGGGAGTGGTGAAGAATTCTAAGGAGTGACTTTACTTGGCTGCATTATACTATACAGAGAGCAGGGTTTAGAGTAGAACTGATTTGGGCAGCCCGGGTGGCTCAGCAGTTTGGTGCCGCCTTCAGCCGAGGGCATGATCCTGGAGACCTGGGATCGAGTCCCACGTCAGGCTCCCTGCATGGATCCTGCTTCTCCCTCTGCCTGTGTCTCTGCCTCTCTCTCTCTCTCTCTCCTCTCTGTGTATTCTCATGAATAAATAAATAAAATCTTAAAAAAAAAAGTAGAACTGATTCTGCTTAACTTGAGTTGCCAAGAGTAAGATACCGTGTCATCACTGGGAATGGAGGAATCAAGGCTAAATGAGCTAAATTAATTTAGCAGTATAATCATAAAGTTACAGTTTATTAACCTGAGTTCCACACCTATGTCAATTTATAATATCTGTAGTAAGACAATGATAATAATAATGCCAATAATGAATAAATAACTTCAATTTTAATTAGTAGGAAAAAACCACATTCCCACTGAATTTCAGAGTAGGAATCAACCTCAGGGATAACCAAGTTATATCATCCCTCTTCTTACAATCTTTGAATACTTTTCCTCTTTTTCTGCCTAGAGCCCTAAATCCTTCTTGTGGCCTGAGAGACCCCCAGGATCTTGCTCCTTGCCAGCTCTGTAGCCCCATCTTGTTCTGGTTGCCCCGTCACTCCATTTATTCCAACCACATACTCATCTCAGGTTTTCAAACTTGACCTGCACTTTCCCACCTCAGGGCCTTTTCAGATGTGATTCTTTCAGTTTGAAAGATTCTCCCCTCCACCTTCAGGTCAAGTTTCTTTGTTAAATGCTTCCATAGCATCTTGCATTGATTCCTGATAGTACTTTTCACGATTGAAATATGTTCTTGTTGTTGTTGTGGATGACATAGGTCTTCCCTCACAGTCTGTGGACTTCAGTGCTTCAGAGACTAGGCCTATTTTTTTTTTTTTTTCTGACATCGCAATGTATAGCACAGGCCTGATGTGGTACTCATTAATACTTGAGGAGTGAGCAAGCAAATGAGTGAATGGTATGGTCCAGTAGTCTCATTTCACACATGAAGATGTAGGGACTGATGAAAAGGAGTTTTCCAGATATTGCTGAACTTTAACCAGAGGTGTTTTATTATATCTTGGGAAGAGAAAGGGAGGAAAATTTTCCCTAGTCCTCAAAGATGCTCATAAGAAATGTAAGAAATCAGCACCCCCATCTCCTACTGCTCTAGCACCTTTCTTATACATATTATGTTTACGCTTATTGGTAAAACCTGCTCTTAAAAGAATCATTGGTCGTATCTATATCACATCTTACATAAAGTATTATGGCTACAACATCACACTTTTATTTATTAGCAGCAAGTTGGTTTCTTTGGCTAGCTTCTTTAAATTTTGTGGGGTTTTTTGAAAGATGAATACCCATCAGACCAACAATTGGCCTCTATAGGTAATTTTTTTCCATGTTAGCCAGAAAGCTACATGATATTTTGAAAAGCTGTCTGCTACACTATCAATAGTGAAGCAATAAAGACCATGGAGATAGCCATACATGTCACTAGACAAAATAAGATAGTCTCAGCTTGTATTCTCTTATACAAAATTACACAATTTTAAATTGCACTAAATTGGTACTAATTTGACAATCTTAGCTTTGATATGCTTCCAGTCTTAAAATTCTAAGGACTATAGACTTGAGGGGAATTCACACCAGGTTTGAATGAAATGTATTTACAGCACAGTGGGAGAAAAGCTTTATTTTATTCCTGGTTTTCTCTATGCTTCTTGGTGTGGAACTAACCAAACCTTATCAATATTTAGCATCTCTTCCTTAAAAATGACAAGCTTTAGAAAAATAATTCAATATCAAGGTAAATAACCATAGCCCTGGCTGCCTAGGTAATGTTTTAAACACTGTTGAGGAAAGGGAACATTTCTCCTAAGAAAACCATATGAATGTCAGGCAACTATTTTTTTTCTATAAGACCTTATAAATAATAACTAACATTGTGCTAGGACAATAGAGGATTTTCTCAATCTCCTCTGGGCGCCAGGTAGAGTACTGGCTGTTAGCTTGCATTTATGACAAAGTATTATTTTTCTGCTAAAACAGATGGATTTTGAATTGACATTTTGACATCATAAGAAAATACATACTGTCCTTTGAAATACTCTTCTCGGATACACCAGGAAAGCAACTATTAAGTGAAATGTATGACAGCAGGACTTCATTCTACTTTTCTTATTCAAGTGTTTATTTGTTTGAATTGGCCATAGATAGGTTCCTAAGGATTTGAACTGTGTCAGAAATGATTTGATTTAAGTCAAACAACAAACATAGTCACACCTTGTCACCGCTCCCCAAATAACTTTTCTGGGGGTTGGGCCATGTCGATAGTCAAAATGTAATAAGTTCAGTAAAGCTTTCCTGGGCATTGTCTCATTTGTAAGATATATTTAAGACTGGAAAATGACATAGGAATATTTACCAGATACAGATATTAACAAAACAATTTTTACTCCCATAAATGTGAGTATGGAAGTGCTTAGAGACAAGGATGTGACAGCTTGAAAATAGCATATAAATTATATAGCATACCAGATAGAGATATTACCAGAATAATTTCTGTATCTGTAAATGTAGACTTAGAGATATGTGAGAGTTTTGATTACAGAAATATTTACTTAGGGGAATTATCACAGTGGGGATTTTATTGTAACTGTGTGTGTGTTTCGGGCAGTTGGTAAAAGACTTATTGATTATTGCATTTAATTAGGTACAGGAGAATATTCAACTCTTTTTTATTTGAGAACTTCCCGCTATTCTTCATGTGCAGACTTCTACAAATTTTCACATATTTGAAATTTAGTTTTGTTTCTTGAACCAATTCCTAAATTCATTCCTTTGGATTATTTTCTATTCAGATAGGAGATTGTTTCTAATGTAAAAATGCACCGTATGCGTTTTGGCAGCCCAGTTGAAGATGTGTCTTCTGGTTTTATCTACCTTATCCATGCTCAGCTGCTGACTCTATGAGCCATTGTAGGAAGCTGTAGATCATTGCACCTTTTTCTTTAATTCTTCTGAAATCATTTTCAAACATTTTGATAAGACCTGCCAGTCATTCATTTTCCCTTTCAAAAGGACTCAAAAGGCCCTGGATTCTCATTTGCATGCCTAATCCAGTCTTGTGTTATTGGCAGTACACTTTGCTTCTCCAACAGGAATTTAAGACTACAGAGAGGTACTATTTTGTTGAGATAGTCAATGTCACGACAGGCAAAAAATTACTATTATTACTACTATTGATAAGCCTATGGCAGACATTTAGATGTGACTTTTTTTTTTCCTCAAGAACTTAATTTGTAAAGCTAGTTAAAAATTATATTTGGTTTCTATCAACTTTACCCTTTAAGAATCGTGTCTCTAAATCTTGTGGTTAATTCTATAATAAAAGAGTGTTTCAAGGTCTTCTTTCCTTTATGTGAAACCAGTCCAGCAAAGTGGAAGTCAGAGCTTTGGTTCTCTTCCTAGATGTCTCCTTATTTGAATGATCCAGCTTTTTCCATAGTGATTACAGCGAATCACATGAAAATGAATATGCCAAAGTATATGTTCCAGAAAGTTTGGGTATTTTAAAATTATCTCTTCATATACTTTAGACCTCAAATCCATATCAACCTTATAATTTAGTCAAAAGTAAGATGTTGTCAAGCAATTATTTTGAATTCCTGAAGTGTGCCAGGTACCAGCACTTTGTCATTTCAATCATACTGATGAGGACAACTCCATGCAGATGAGGTGCTTACCAAGGTTGAATAACTTGAGTAGTTATTGCCGATATATTAACTTGACTTCTGAATGACAGAAATGTGTGTCAAATTTGTGTCTTTCTGATATCAGAGACCAAGATCTACTGAATTATTGGATTGGTTTCTTTCATGTCCATTTTTTTACCTCTAATGCTAATGGGGTTCTTTTAGACTTTGGTAGTGAACCTAGAGATACAAGCTGAATCTTAGGTCTTTAAGGTTTCTATTGCCAATGTCTTCCTCCTCCTCAATAGATTTTTTTAAATGTTTCAATAAGAGAACTAGTTTGGTTGAAACCTAAAATTTGAGATAAGAGACTCACTATTCATGCATTTCAAAATTCAAGCTTTCCCCCATCATACGCAACTATCTCTCATGGTATTTGGAGATAGCAGTGAGAGAACCTCAGGTTCTCAGCTATCAACCATATTTTGTATGGTTGTTAATGTTTTAAACATTTTACTAGCAATTTAACTGTTCAGTTTACTTCTGTTGGAGGAGGCCATCAAGAAATATAATTTCCAGTTGACCCGTGAACTGGATCTGGGCAATTGGAGGCTCCCCACCTCCTTGCCTGTCCTTGTAATGTGTGTTCTGCTTGAGTTCCCTGCTCCCAGAAGATGTTCCAGGATACAGCCTTGAGATAGGAATGTGTTGAGGCTATCTGGATTTGGATATGTGGCTAAACCCAGTTAGGGCATCTACCTAGAGCTGGCTGGTGAGTGCAATCTACTTGCTTTGAGGCTGCCCAAGACAAGCCTCATGTGTCAGTTCCCTTGATTATTAAACCTGCCATCTACCAATCTGGAGTCATCTGCTTCTTTAGTCTCTCTCTACCCTCCATGTATGGAGGCCAGTGCCAGATTACATCAGGAAGTTCCACAGGAGGTTTCTTTTTTTAATTTTTCTTTTATTATTACTATTTTTTAAGATTGTATTTATTTATTCATGAGAGACACACACAGAGAGAGAGGCAGAGACACAGGCAGAGGGAGAAGCAGGCTCCATGCAGGGAGCCTGATGTGGGACTCGGTCCCAGAACTCCAGGAACACACCCTGGGCAGAAGGCAGACGCTCAACCACTGAGCCACCCAGGCATCCCCAGAAGAAATTACTAACTAACAACTTTTACCACTTCTAAGGAGTAAAAGTAACTATATTGGTCTAGAATTTGTTCTGAATTTCGGATAACAATTGACAAGTGAAGTAATCATTGATCATTAATATTTGTAGTGTTTCCACAGGGTATGTGATATAGATGGTGAAAAAGAACATACAGCAAGAGATTTGCTAATACATAGATGGCTTATCAAACCCTTACTTGAATCATAGAACGATAGAGGTCAGTGAGTGTGAAAAGTAACATATTCTTCTTTTAGTTGAGGAGAATGAAGCCTAAAGGAATAATTGAAAGTAGAGCCAAGAAAAAAATTGCGTTTCTCCACAGAGCTATCAGTGAAGGAGCCACGATTTAAAGTCCAGCTGCTTGAGTTCCCATTCAATCCTTCTTTGTAGTCCATGATGTCTGGATGTCCCCGAGTAGGCCATTGGATGTTTTTGAGAGGAGAACTGGTTTAGATAGTTTCTTCTAGTCAGTTCTGAGTCTTTTAGGCAGAGATGATGTATGGGTTGCTCTCTGGGATCGACCTTACATGGAATCCCCTACGGTTTTAGAGCAAGCTGCTTCCACACTGCCTTCACCTACCGCCCCACGAAGCAGTTTGTGTTGCTGCTCCAGGACGTCGGGAAGGGCTGCCAGTCCAGGACTATTCAAAGCTCTACACAAACAGGTGCAAGTTCCTCCTCATCAGTGACCCCAGGAGTTACCATGGCTCCAACATCATCCATGCCATTCCTAGTCAGGCACCAGGCTGAGACTATTTCCTCCTTATCCCACAGCTTTGGAAAAGTGGAGATTGCTAGATTCACAGGGCAGATGAGGATACTGAGGTGCAGAGAAGGGAAGGGACTTGCCTGTGGTCACAGAGCCAGGATACAGCTGGTAAGAACAGAGCACTGAAGTAGCTGTTTCTTCTTCAGAGTGAAACTGGGAAAGGGGTTGAATTTTCCCGTCTTACCCCATGAGGAAACTGAGGCTCAGAGAGCATAAGGAACTTGTTCAAGGTCATATAGCTGGTAAGGAGGGCTAATAATAACAGCAACAAGAATAATAATACTAAGGTAACATGCTTGATAGTAACTCTATGTCAAACATCATCTCTGAATGCTCACGGTTCTAGGGAAGTAGATACTGTTTGCCCCTATTTTGCAGATGAGGAAACTGAAGACCCAGAAGTGAAGTAACAAGCAGAAGTTACATGGTTACTAAGTAGGGATGGAAGTAAAAGGAGCTAACCTTTATGTGTGCCTTGCAATTTAATTCTCACATCCCTACTAGGAGAATAGTGCTGTTATCTCCATTTTGAGGCAATGGGGCTTAGAACAGTTATTTGATGAAGGTCACACAATTAATAAACGGAAATATAAAAATTGTAATAATCCTACCAATAATAGCAATAGTAAGCTAACATATATTGAGCACTTACTGTATGCTTAGTATTATATCATATTCTCTGGCTCAGAGAGTTAAGGGACTTGTGCAAGACCACAGGGCCAGGAGTGGCAGAATGGGGATTTGAATTCAAATCTTTAGAGAGGAAGATTCTACTGCAAGAGGGGAATTGCTAAATACTGAGGCTCTTCAACTTCAAGGACATCAGCTATTTGGAGGTCCTCCTGGTACCACAGGCATTTGCAGTGTAGCTTCCTCACCTACAGTAGTAGTTGCTTCAAGACGGCATAAGCTCCATGGCAAGAACATCTCCCATGGTACTGCTCAGTGTTCCAGGCTTGCTGCCAACTCCTGGCAGACATCATGCATGGCATCAGGGTGCTGGCCCCTAAAGACAACAAAGTTGGATGCAAAGATGAAGAAGCCAGGGGATCTCAGGGCAGGGGCAAAATGGCTAAGGACAACCACCTGCAGAGAGTGTGGAAGGGAGTGGCCCTGTACCTTTACCCTCTGAGTCTCACTCATGTTGGTGGAACACCATCTCCAGGCCCCCTGCCCAAACCTGAGCACATCTCCACTGTTGGTAGATTTCTGTACGTGCCCCCTCCCTCTCTGTCCCTGCAGTACCAAGAATGTTCTGCAGTGTGTGGGTGGGTGGGAGCAAGAGAAACGACCCGGAAGGCCTTGGTCAGAGGCCTGGGTGTGAGGATGGGTCCCACTTTGTCCCACTAGCACCAAGGAAATTTGCCCCAGGACACCCACAACCCTGTAGCTTTGCTGGAGGCCCGGGAGGAGTCAGGAGTGGGTATAAACTTCCTGGCCTGACCCACAGAAAGAATAATTCCCAGACTTCTGAGACCTGTTAGTCCTATTTTACAGATTGAAAAACTGAGGTCCAAAAGAAGGAAAGGGACTCAAAACATTTCTATTTTTGTCCTCTGACTTTGTGTATCTTATTTTCTACTCCAATATATTGTTTGTTTTGATAATATTTAAATCATTATGAAGAATCTATAGTTTATTTATTTGCATAAATGTAGAATCTGTGTATGTACTACAAGTCTTTTGTGTATGGTAGCTATTCAATGACTATTTGTTGATTTGAATATTTTAATTAGAAAGAAAACGGAAAGGAGTATCTTCATATAATTTCAGAGAATCCGTGAACCCTATTGATAAAGGGATTTAAACCAAAGAAAGGGTAAGATAATAAGCCCCACAGGTAGGAAGAAAGAGTATGCTAAGGATAACGACCCTCATACTATGAGATTTAGGGTCCCAAGGGATAGAGAAAGTGGATTTAAGAGGATGTGAAAGCAAAGGTGCCTATTCAGCTGCTGATCAGAAAATGACAGATGGATTCACTGAGAAAGTTGAAAAGGCACAGCAGAAGAAGAAAACAATACTATTATTTAAGGTAATGGAGACATTCTTCACAGATCGTTTCTGGAAAAACCAGCTGGCAAGTTTATCCTCTGATTGAGGCACTGAATACTTTTCAATCAGACCGCAATGAGTTGACCTAATAAAAGTTTTCAGAGCAAAAGTAAAGCAAAATAGAAGACATTATAGGCAGCAAGCATTTTACCTTTGTACATTTTGCAGTGCCAGTGAGCGATCACATTAGCCATCTTAAGGCAGTATTTCTTTAAGTGTCTAGGGGTATTCTGAGGCCCTTTCAGGTTTTGTAAGGTCAAAACTATTTTTATAGTAATACTAAGATGTTATTTACCTTTGCCAGTTTTATTCTCTTGTGGATACACAATAAAATTTTTCCAGAGGCTACATAAAGTGTGATATCACAACAGATTGAATGCAGATTTGTGAAGATAGCTGTCTCCTATTTAATAAAGATACTAAAGAGGTTTCCAAAAATATAATAGAATGCCCTTCCTCTATTTTTTTGGTCTTGTTTGGAAATCTATTCATTTTTACTAAAAGTATTATTTATGTTAGCATATGATGGATATATTACTGTTCTCCTAAAAAATTCAAAATATTTTAAAAATTCCTCAGCTTTAATTTCAAATGTGATAAATATTGATAAATGAAATAAGCATCAACAAAAGTCCTTAGCCTCCTCAATAATTTTTGTTTTTTAAACAAACATTTTTAAAAAACAGATGACCTGTTTTACTTCATTACTTCTTTATCAGAGACATTCACCATCTCCTGGTAATTTATTTACTTATTTTTTAAAAAGATTTTATTTATTTATTCATGAGAGACACATAGAGAGAGAGAGAGACAGAGACAGAAACAAGCTTCCCACAAGGAGCCCCATGCAGACTCAATCCCGGATTCTGAGATCAGGACCTAAGCTGAAGGCAGATGCTCAACCGTCAAGCCATCCAGGAGTTCCCCCCACCCCTCAATAATTTTTTGAAGTATAGAGAGATCCTAGATCCAAAAAGTTTTGGAACTTCTGTCTTTAGAGATATGAGGATATTTTCTCTAAAAACTGCCTATGAATGCTAGAGATTGCACATGATCACCAAGGTCCATTTCTCTTCTCCTTTTGGAAACATAGGAGGAGTATATACTTCCTCACAACCCTACAACTAAGCAGACCTCCGTGACTAGTTCTAGAATGCATGGTGGGTACATCTAGAATGCAGTGATACCTATTTGTCATTGTCTGTCAGAACATTTGATGACCAACATGAGATTTTTAAGAACTCTGTTTTCCTGCCATTGTGACCATGGAAGGCATGTGTTGACACAAATGTGCCAAATATTAATGCAGCCTGGAATCCTTAGCCAACCTTAGGAGAAGAGCTGCTCTGGAGGACCACCTAGACTGGCAGTAGACCTGGCCTGAGCTAGGAAAACAAAATTTATAGTGATAAATCCCTGAAACTTACAGGCTGGCTGCTACTCTTGCATAAACTAGCCTAATCCTGACTTGCACCAACATGGTCAGATAATTTTAGGGGCTCATTACACTGAGAGGTAGGGGAGGGTCCTCATACTATTAGAATAAAAAGTGGTTCCGAATATTTTTTCAAAATTCTCATGTATTATTTTTTTGATGCTTTAGAAGTAATTAAAAAAATGACATCGGGCTGTGTGTATCCGAAGTCCCTAATATAGGTAATATGTAGTTCCTTCTCTTTAGGAACATATGGCCAAATGCCGTCCTTTTATTTTGGGTGCTTTGGGAAATCCAGAGCTCAGATATAATAATCATTCGCATTTACAGAAATTTTCCTGTATAGTAGCTCACTGAATGATGGTTGTTAATCATTACTGTGCAGTGTGCACTTTGTTGGGGATAATACAGTGACAAAGACAGTCTTCATTGTCACCATTGAACTTACAGATAAGAACTTGAGGAAAGGAAAAAGACAAAGTGTGTATGCCAACTGAGTTGGCACATCTTCCAGAACTTTCCAAAAAGTCCCCATAAGACCTTTGGCTTACATCTTATTGAGCTTTCTTAGCTATGAGGAAGGCAGGAAATCACTGATTTTTTGGTTAGGCACATTGATGCCCTGAAGAAAAGTGGTGGTTCCTAATAAGGTAGAAGGGCAGATAGGTATTGAGTAGGGAGCCAAGCATGTCTTCTGTACTTATCTTTGGCTTTTTTGAGTATCTCACCACCCTGATTATACTAAAAACAAGAGTTCTCATGCACTGCCGAGGCATAGAGTCCTCAGTCCCTGGTGCTCCAGAATATCACTGTGTCCCCCAAAGCCCTGGTTCACAGGGATCTTTCTGCTTGTCATGTTACTTTGGAGGCTGGACATCTTTGAAAACTGCCCATGGAACCATCTGCACCTATGCACCCCACAGTCATACTCGCCCCTGGACTCTGCTCTGGGAGTCAAGCCCAGGTTCCCTTTGCTCTTGAACCCACAGACTTCTGTTCTCACAGTTTCTTTCTAATAGCGAGGGCATCGACTTTCCTTCATGTTGTGAACCTAGTCATTTCGCCTACACCTAAAAGTCCTTTCCATCCTTTGGTAGCAGAAGGGTTTGTGGGCTATTTTTTCTGGTGCATCTCTCCATAAAGCAACATTGTCAGTACCAACTAACTATTTGAATAGAAGAGAGGGAGAAGAAACTACAAGTTGACATCACAGTATCATTCTACTGCATTGGTGACTGCTTTTCAATATAATGATGAAAGATTTCTGATATGCATATGCCCAGTGAATCAGTTCCAGGGGATCTCAGTGATGAGTTCCTTCAGAAGGGGTTGTCTAAACTGAGAAAGTAATTTAATCTATCCAGTTGAAAATAAAAGAGGGGGAGGAGAGACCAAGGAAGGGGGAGAATGAAAAATATTTGAGAGAAAGGAAATAGCACGTGTAGAAACAAGAGAAAAAATGTATGAAGGAGGGGGATTGTCAGTAATTCCGTCTATGGCTTGAAAGGACAATGTAAAATAGAGAGTGGTGGTGATAGAGAGGGACAAGACAGGAAAAGTTCATTTGGGTTTTATCCATGAGGAATCTGAGCAGCCCTAAAGATTATACTTTAGTAGTATCTCTCTGGCTACGGTTTAAAAAATGGTTTCAAGTGGTATAAGAATGGAGTTAGGGAGGCCTTTTAGAGATGTGTTGTAATTATTTTGATAAGAGATAATGTCATGTTGACCTCATGTTATAACAGTGGGAAGGAAATAATTGAATGAATTGGAGGGTTATTATGGATAGCGAATAATTGCAGCATTACAAATCAACCTTTGTCTTTGGATCAGCAGTTGAGTGTGTATTAGTGGCATTCTCTGAGACAAAACAAACAAACAAACAAAAAAACAAACATAAACAAACCAAAAAACAGGAGGAGGATTACATTCTATGAGGCAACTTCCCTCTCTAAAGTCCCTCCCAGTTTCCTGCTCTATATATTTTTGGAGCTTATCAATATGTGTTATATTTTATTTTTCTGAGTTTGTATATTTCCACTGCAATGGAAACGCCATGTGGGAACACATTTGTGAAGGTTTTGCTCTCTTCTGTATTCCTGACTTCTAAAATAATGCCAAACACATGGTGGCTACTGAATAAATATTGGATAAATGGTTGAGTGATTGACTGCCTAAATGAGTAAGAACGGGTCAATAGTGAAATAAATATTGTTCAGTATTTAGACCTTGTATGTGTGAGTTGCCTTTTGACATTCTTTTGGGGATGTCCAGTAGACATTGGAGATACTGTATAAAGCTCAAATCATGAATTGATATAGAAATAGAACTTTGTGAGGACCTCAAAATATAGATGGCCTTTGAAATAATGTGTGAATGAGATGTCTAGCCTGTGATTCAGCTCTTGGTGAAAGAAAATAGCCTATTGATAGATATTCTTCTTTGTAGCTACTTCTATTCCTGATAGAAACTTCCTTTCTTCATCAAGACCATGGAAGACTCCTTTTTGAAGGCATCTTTTCCACACTTCAATCTCTCAATCTCTTCTTCACTAGGAATATAATCCCTTCACTGAGATGTATCAGTTCTTATATTTCATATTATATCTTTCATGTCATTTTCTATCTCATGGCTTAGGTTACTTAGGTATATGAGGACCTTATAAGATCTGGTGATTGATAACTAAGAAGTTGCCAGAAGCAAAGACTACTTATCTTGTACTCTTTCCAGTCTTAAATAAATGCTCTTGGAAAATGTTATACTCACCTAAGTATTTTCTGTTTTTTTTTTTTTGTAATTATTCCTTTTTACATTTTTTAAATGTCCCACACCTCAATGATTTTTCTCAGGAGAAAAAGTTTAAGATATAAGACAGATATTTCCTTTTTTTTTTCTTTTCTCTTTTTAGGTGGAATTAGCCTCTAATTTGCCACTCTTTGAAATAATAGGGAACTTAAAATCTTCCTCATTAGTCAGAAGCAGAATCAAATTTCATGAATCAGTTCTAGAAGGTGGCTCTCTATAGAAGTTGTATTGGGGGGGTGACTTAAACTATTTTTTAACTTTATTTTTTAGAGTAAATATGAGAGGAGTCCTCAGATGGGAAAGTACTGATGCTCATAAAAATGGCCAGAAATGTTATGTGGCTATGGAACTAATGGGGGGCAGGCATCACCAGGCAACAAGGTATACCATGGGAGCCTTAGGAGTCTCAAGACAGATTCATAAGGTGGGGTATAAATTGACTGACTTTAGTGATAGTAAGAAGAAATATTTCCAGATTTTATATGACAATTAGAATAATTGTTTCCTTCTACCTTCTAGTTAATTGAGAGTGTTTCTATGTAAGAGCTCACAAGAGCTTGAGGGTTGGGTATATAAAAAAGCAAACTATCTACCTAGTATTATCTTTTCAAGAAATTATGCCAAGTTATGCTGAAATTCCTTAAAAGTCATCCAGCCTCTTGTGGTAGACTTCTGTTCACCCAGTATGAGGGATGGCTATTGGTTGTTATAAGATTATTTGCAGTCGATCTATAAATGACTCTGGAAACATGAATGAAACCATTGAAAACTTGACTTTGCCAGGAAAATTGTAACATTTGTGAAGTCAAGGACTGTGCATTATTTTTTAAAATACTATTCATCATATATCATAGCGCCCCATCCACATAAATGGGATTAAACAAATATTTATTGATCATCCATTTGTTAATTACACAAGTAATTTGAAATCATGCTTTAATAACATGATTTTTTTAAAAATAGAAGCTCATGTTTGTTTTTAGCTTTTAAATCCCCAACTTGGAAGTCTTATAGGTAAAAATTTGAGGTGCAGAGTACTATACCCGGAAATTTATTAGTAGAGTTTTAAATGGAACCAAGGACTTTATATTCTTAGTCTTTGTATTGGATAATAGATATGATTCTTAAAGTGTGTGTGTGTGTGTGTGTGTGTGTGTGTGTGTGTGTGTTTCCTTGTGGGTAGCATAAGCTCTTGGGGAATCAGTGATTCCTCAACTGTAAAATGAATAGTTTTCTCTTTATCTTGAAAAAACAAAACAAAACCTCTTGGAGATCAGATACTCATTAAGGGAAGGGCTTGAGTGTAAAAGATGGATCTACCCATTTGTAGTGCAGTTCCTAGATAGCTGTTTGAAGCTCTAAGCAGAGGTCTCTGTATTCTTCACCTTATCCTCCTTCATCCACAATCATAACAAATTGTGACATAGTTTTAAAAGCTTTTAAAGTAATAATTTAATCTTCTGTCTTTGAAGGAAGAGGTGATGATAAAATAATTATTGTCCATAGAAACACCACCAGCTCTTTATTGAAAATCCAGTAACAAATTGCACATGGAGTCAAATAAACATCATCTATTTCCTTCTAGCTTGAAAGTCTCCATAAGTTCCAAAGGCAGATTGTTCTTTAACCCACTTTCCAAAAATATGTCTATTTTTTTTTAATCCCTAACACCAATTCTTGGCATTGGCGAATAACATGATTTTAGATTCAAGCCCGTTTCCTACCTCAGGCTTAACATTGAAGTTACAGTTTTAATAAAATGATTCATTTTGGAGAGGTAGGCAGCCAAGCAATCATGTTGGATACTGGCTATTTATTAATAATAAATGTAAAATACCCAGAGAAAATATACATTCTTAAGTTAATCAGACAAGTGGCTCAGGAATGACAACACAAAATCTTTCAGCTGTTCCTTGAAAACACTGGAGCCCCCACGTTCAGTATTGATTGAAAAAAATCTGTAAGCTCAGGCATGGAATGCACAATGAATCTCTTTGTAGAGTCTACCCAGTGAACGTGTTTTACGTCAATGTATGTGCATGTACAGCACAAGGAATCTCTATCTAGGAAAAGTGTAACTTGTGTTTAAAGGACTTGCTCAAGTGAGCTAAATTACTTTCAAGTACCTGGCTCTCAGTAATGCCGTGTGATTTAATGTTCCTCCTCCTGATCCATTCACTTCTATGTGACAGAAACTTCCAAGGAAGGTCAGTGGTATATCTAAGAGATTATGACAGCTGAATTATGGTTTCAAACAGGTTTGGCTTTTATACTACCGTAGAAAATGAAATAGCTTTTGATTTATAGTCATTTTATATTAATATGCATTTCTCTCTTGTATTTCACTTGAAATTAGGCAGGCCCGGTTTATACATTCCACATTACTTCTTGAGATGCCTTCCGAATTACATATTTTAAACAAATCATTCTAAGTTGACATCAGGTGCAAACAATGAGGGAATGAGTAAGAGGCTCTGAATTTCCCTAGCTGTTAATAGCAACATTAAAGACATCAAGACTTCTGTATGACATGTTAGTCATGGTATATTTCTCTGTTAATGATCTTGTACCCAGCAAAAATTTAAAAAGCACCAGCTTTGAGGTTCTATGATGTCCATCCTGAGGTTTTGTTTTTTTTTTAATTATGAAAAATTTGGGAAATAAATTTTCATGGTTTCTGGGTCTTTGATGATAGGAAACTGAATCTCAAGTTTTATAAACATACCAACAGCAGAAGAGAATGCATTTTCTTCTTCCTGATAAGATGTACTATTTCCCCTTCTGGATGGTCTTGTGATTTTTCTTATTATGGCTGACTGGATAGAAACTTCATATCCCTCTGCATCCTTTTTCAATCTATTCTGGATGGCTTTCAAGGGCACTTCAATCCAGGCTTTAGAAAGATAGGAAGAATGTCAACTGGTAGTCTACAATCTTAGCACTATGGTTGGCTGCAGCGTTTTGAGCTTCAAGATATGCTACTCTGGATTCTCTTAAGTCTAGGTTGAGTGTAAAAAGAAATGTATTTTATAACACAGAAACACTAACTTACATTTGCACTCCATTTACTGCATGGAAGAGTGGACCTAGTATCACTAATTCGTTGATTTATTTAACAAATGTTTGTCATCTGCCTGTTGTCTACCAGATATGTTCAAGAAACTGAGGATACAGAGATGATTACAACAACCTCCATGCCTTGATAGCACTAATTTTCACTAATGAATTAATAATGTTGTTAGTATTATTCATTGAAATCAACTCTGAACACTTGAGTTTCTATTACTTAATGAAATCTCACAATTTCATATCATAAAAGGAAGGGCAAATTAGGAGAGAAAGAATAGTTTTATATATGAATAATAGGGATTGAAAGGAAGGGAAAAGTTCCGCAGGAGGCAGTGATGAGGACTTCACTCATGCTTCATCCATCAGGAATGACCTTTCCTTGCTGCAAGGACACTTTTCTTATATTTTAGTTCAGATAGTGACTCATTCCTCAGTAAGCCAAATGCTTCCTGCCTGCCTGATATATTTATCTAAATTATGTGTACTAAAACATCTCTTTATAGTATTCAGAATGCTCAGTTTGAGGAAACTATTTTAAATACAGAATTATATGTTTTTGCCAAAGAAAGAGACATGGGACCCCATTTAAAAAAAAGATGACCTATAATAAAATTGCATAAAAATATCCTCACAACCACGTGAAAATACTTAAATACAACTAAGTTCTTTGTCAATAGAAAGTTTACAGTTACTTTGGAGCATTAGAAGATTTTGCTCTTACAGGGACCACTTAACCAGGAGCTCTGATCCCCACAGCAGGAAGTATTTTTCCTTTAATATTACAGATTTATGCCTGAATGCATGAAGTAGTTTGTGCTGCTAGAGCTGATGATCCTCCAACTATTGGTCTTTTCAGCCAAACCTCGTTTAAAGATCAGGTCTATGCAGGCCTGCTTCCAGCTTAATCTGAACTTCTCCATGTATTGCTGTCTGCATCATCATTACTGATTTACTATTTACTACTGCATTATATGCTTGCTAAACATTGCTCTGTGCCTACCATGTGTCATGTTTCAATCAACAAGCTATAAGTAAATAAGTAAGAAAAGCTCTTTCACTTTCAAGTTTGCAGGTTAGTACATTTATTCTTAACTATAGATGAGCATTAGACTCCACCGAGGACTTTTAAAAAATGTGGATTCTTATTCCTCACCAAGTCTGACTGGAGAATTATATCAGTACCCTAAAAATTTTCTTCGTGTGATTTTATTGCATATCTGCATGTCCCTTGAAAGTGGAAGGGATGGCACTGAACACAAATAGGTACTATACAACAAATATCATTGCCTGGGGACAGCATATAGTGTGCTTACAGACGGGGGGGTGCCTAGCTCTGTGCGGGCAGGTCACCTGACTAGGAAATGATATTTGAGCTTAAAGATGATCAGAATTAGGTAGAGCAGATAGGGAAGGTCAATGTATGCAAAGTGCATAGAGGCATGAAATAACTAATATTATAACAGTTTTCTAGTACATAGGAAAATTCCAAGAGTTGTGTAGTGAATACATAGTTACCTTTACCTATATGCCCAAATTGTTAACATTCTGAAATAGTCTTTAGAAACAAACAAAAAACAACCCACAGCAGAAGAACTAAACCAAACACTAACCAAACAGCAGACTTTTAGCTTTTTCTTAAAGCAGATATCAAGGAAATAAGGCAGTTGATGTTCTAGTTCTACTTTTCTTAATACATAAATAATATGCCTTTTAAAAAATTAATGTCCCCCTATCAAAATAATCTTACTGCATTTATGAAACAACAGTCTAGCTAATCTGTACAGTTTTATATAATTCTAAAAGTCTGATTCTGTATGTGTGTGTGTTTTGCTAACAACATAGACTAAACATATGATTTGCTCTATATAAATATATCTATTTTAAGATAATACTTAATGAAAACCTCACTTCCTCCCTGCAATCCCATTTTATTTTTAGATTTTATTTATTTATTCATGAGAGACACAGAGAGAGAGGCAGAGACACAGGCAGAGGGAGAAGCAGGCTCCCTGTAGGGAGCCCGATGTGGGACTCAATCCTAGGACCCCGGGATTATGGCCTGAGCCAAAGGCAGATGCTCAACTACTGAGCCATTCAGGTGCCCCTGCATTCCCTATTTGTGAGAATTTATTGGCATATCTCTTTGGGAAATTATTTGCTATATTCTAGTTCTGAGATGCGTGTTTGTTCTTCGTGAAGACCTATGGTAATATTGAAGAAGGACAAAGAGACTGTCAATAAAGTAGCTATTTGACACCTGATATATAGCAGTACGTTTTCTACTAGAAATTTGAAAATGAGTGGCTCTGGAGAAAAGAGCAAGAGTTAATATTTAAGATGACAATTTTTTTTTCTGGACATAAAGGTAAATGTCAAAGGTAGGCAATATATCAGCTTTCATATCAGTTTTTGGAACCATATATTGCTCATATTCAGGAGCATGCTTTTTGTTCATACTCAATCCCATGTTCTGTATTGAATTGTCTTTGATTTTAATTATGTAATATATGCTATTAGAGCATTGATAATCTCATGAAATAAAGAATTTAGGCTAAAATGTTTCTCAATTACCTTCTAAGACATATGTCTCATAAAACCCTATGTAACATCATTTAGAAATTGTCCTAAAATATCATTTTGGTTCATAAAATTGTTTCAGAATTTTTGGAATTATTCCAACTTGTTAATTGATTTTCTCTGTATAATCTGTATAAGAATGTATTTCTTGAGTGACGCACAATATACATAAAAGCAAACAGCCATATTATATTAGATGTGTCTGTATTAAGAAAATTATTAATTCAGGAAATAGAAAAGTTGTCAGAAGCGCTGAAGTCGGTTTTAGAGTTTTGCTCAGTGTTCAGCATTATTTTATTAGTCATCACATTAAATTGAAACCATTTGAATATGCTTTTGGTAGCTTGTTTTCCCTCAAAACAGATAGTGCTTATGGACTACAGATAGGTGAAACTTCTGCAACATTACATGTTATTAAGGTTTAACGTTTGTGGTTGTCAGATGAGAACTATTAAATGCAGATTTCTCTCAGGTGTCCATGCAGTCAGGAATGATTTTCAGGATAGATATTCTAGTTTGAAGCATGTATTAAATCATTTCTGCAGTGATTCCACTTCTTTTCCTTTGGGCTGGACTACCGGCTATCTCTATGTTGGATATATGGTGACTTACCAGACCTATAAATGTGGAACCTGATCTGTGGCTCTAGAAAGAAAAAATAAAGTGTTGGTCACCTCAGGCTTTTAGACTGCTGCTGGTAAGCAAAAGATATTTATAAACACTATCCCTTGAGCAGGGTACTTGTCCCAGATTTCCAGTGTATCCTCTGCTGTCTTGATTTAGGGACCTCTGAATAATGTATACACTTTCTTATATGTTAACAGGCATATTGGCATTAAGGGATAACTGCTGCTATTATTATTATTATTATTATTATTATTATTATTATTTTATTATTCTCAAAATCAATGCTAAGATTTTTGGCTTGAAGCAGATAGTCTTTAAAATTTTTCACTGCCCAGCATGAATTTCCGTTTTTTAACAATATCCTTATTTTTTTGTGTGAAACATTATCTCTTTCCCATTGTATGTAGTCCAGAAGGGAGAGTTAACCATATGGCACTATTTTATGGCTTACTGAAGCTAGAAGTTCCCCACATCTCAAGACTTGTATATGCGTACAGGGTACATGTGAAACCCAAATTTAGCCAAATTGAGTCCCTCTTCTAGGATTATAAATCTTGAGTAGAATAAAACAGGATAGAAGAAATAGCTAGAACCCATTCATTCCAGCAGTTTTTTTCTTACAGAAAAGCACTTCTAGTCTGGGTTCTTGCTCTGATTCTAAACCCACTTCTCCACAACTCCATCCACTTGGTAGTGCCCTGATGTTCTTCTAGTAAGTTTCATTTTATTTACATTTATTTAGAATGAGTTTCTGCTGTTTGCAAACAAATTAATATAAGACACACCGAAGTTAAGTTGCATAGTCAAATAACACCAGTAACTTGAACAAGGAAATTAGTAAAGCTTTTAGGCCTCTAGTCCAGACTTTTGTTGGTGTCTGGAGACTATCAATTAACTGCCACCTTTTTTGAATCTTTTTTAAACTTTGAAAAGTCCTTTTGCTCTTGACCTTCAGAAATGAACAATTCTAATAAAATATTAAAAGATACGGACCTGATTTATTTTAGTAGAATGAAAATGAAAGGGGAGAGGTTTTTTTTTCTTTTGCTTGACAATATCGATGTCTACTTTCCTTTAATTTTAATGCAGAAGCTGTCAGTGTACATTAGAGACAACTCAGTAAATCTTTACAGAGAGGAGACATTGAAAAATATTCTCCTGATTATCCATTTCCCCCTTGAGACCAGAACTACACTACACATGATCTACAATATGCTTCAACCAAAATGGAAAATATAGCTAATTACCATTTTAGTCAAACACATCAGGGATTACAAGAAAACAAAAACAAAAACAAAAGGTAAGCATATAAAGCCTATTTCTAATTATCCAGGGAGAGAAACTTCCATTTGTGAATTATGTTTTCATAGATCTTCCTGTTATCCATCCCCCTCAATCTGTGAATGTATGTGGGTGTGGGTGTTATCACCTGTTTGAACCTTTTGCTCATCTGCAACAAAAAAGAGGATTCATAGGTAGGATTTTAGCCTACAGTGTTCTAATAAAGGGTAGATGGAAAGCAATCGCTTCTATTGAAATCATGGCCATTTTCAATGGCATTTCTATACACTAACAATGAGACTGAAGAAAGAGAAATTAAGGAGTCAATCCCATTTACAATTGCACCCAAAAGCATAAGATACCTAGGAATAAACCTAACCAAAGAGGTAAAAGATCTATACCCTAAAAACTACAGAACACTTCTGAAAGAAATTGAGGAAGACACAAAGAGATGGAAAAATATTCCATGCTCATGGATTGGCAGAATTAATATTGTAAAAATGTCAATGTTACCCAGGGCAATTTATACGTTTAATGCAATCCCTATCAAAATACCATGGACTTTCTTCAGAGAGTTAGAACAAATTATTTTAAGATTTGTGTGGAATCAGAAAAGACCCCGAATAGCCAGGGGAATTTTAAAAAAGAAAACCTTAGCTGGGGGCATCACAATGCCAGATTTCAGGTTGTATTACAAAGCTGTGGTCATCAAGACAGTGTGGTACTGGCACAAAAACAGACACATAGATCAATGGAACAGAATAGAGAACCCAGAAGTGGACCCTGAAATGTACGGCCATCTAATATTCGATAAAGGAGGAAAGACTATCCATTGGAAGAAAGACAGTCTCTTCAATAAATGGTGCTGGGAAAATTGGACATCCACATGCAGAAGAATGAAACTGGACCACTCTCTTTCACCATACACAAAGATAAACTCAAAATGGATGAGAGATCTAAATGTGAGACAAGATTCCATCAAAATCCTAGAGGAGAACACAGGCAACACCCTTTTTGAACTTGGCCACAGTAACTTCTTGCAAGATACATCCACGAAGGCAAAAGAAACAAAAGCAAAAATGAACTATTGGGACTTCATCAAGATAAGAAGCTTTTGCACAGCAAAGGATACAGTCAACAAAACTAAAAGACAACCTACAGAATGGGAGAAGATATTTGCAAATGACATATCAGATAAAGGGCTAGTTTCCAAAATCTATAAAGAACTTATTAAACTCAACACCAAAGAAACAAACAATCCAATCATGAAATGGGCAAAAGACATGAAGAGAAATCTCACAGAGGAAGACATGGACATGGCCAACATGCACATGAGAAAATGCTCTGCATCACTTGCCATCAGGGAAATACAAATCAAAACCACAATGAGATACCACCTCACACCAGTGAGAATGGGGAAAATCAACAAGGCAGGAAACAACAAATGTTGGAGAGGATGCGGAGAAAAGGGAACCCTCTTACACTGTTGGTGGGAATGTGAACTGGTGCAGCCACTCTGGAAAACTGTGTGGAGGTTCCTCAAAGAGTTAAAAATAGACCTGCCCTACGACCCAGCAATTGCACTGTTGGGGATTTACCCCAAAGATTCAGATGCAATGAAACGTCGGGACACCTGCACCCCGATGTTTCTATCAGCAATGGCCACAATAGCCAAACTGTGGAAGGAGCCTCGGTGTCCATCGAAAGATGAATGGATAAAGAAGATGTGGTTTATGTATACAATGGAATATTACTCAGCAATTAGAAACGACAAATACCCACCATTTGCTTCAACGTGGATGGAACTGGAGGGTATTATGCTGAGTGAAATAAGTCAATCGGAGAAGGACAAACAGTGTATGTTCTCATTCATTTGGGGAATATGAATAATAGTGAAAGGGAATATAAAGGAAGGGAAAAGAAATGTTGGGAAATATCAGGAAGGGAGACAGAACATAAAGACTCCTAACTCGGGGAAACGAACTAGGGGTGGTGGAAGGGGAGGAGGGCGGGTGTTGGAGGGGAATGGGTGACGGGCACTGAGGTGGACACTTGACGGGATGAGCACTGGGTGTTTTTCTGTATGTTGGTAAATTAAACACCAATAAAAGTTAATAAAAAAAAAAAAAAAAATGAAATCATGGCCATTTTATTCAATTTCACTGATATATATATACTTTACATAAATAAACTAGAGAGCTTCTTTAATATACCAGCAATTTTCACTGTAGTGGAGGAATTTGGTCCTGGTTACAGTGCAGCTGCTTACTTCCTGTATGACCTTGGATACATCACTTAACCTTTCTCTTCATGCTGCATAATGAAGTGCTTGGATTAAGTGATCTCTAAGGACTTTCTTCCTCTAAAACGAGAAAGGTAGATATGGTTACAAATGATTGTCAACATATGCATCCCCAGGATCGATTTCTTCAGCTGAGTGAAGTCAAATTCTGGTAACTAATCTACTTTTCTGTGGAAAAAAGCCAGCAACAGAGATTGTGTATAATTTGCTGTGTTTCCTCCGTATTAGTTTTAGGCTTAGATAGGGTGTCTCTTCATGCAGGGCAATCTTTACTTAAAATATCTCATGAACAGGATGACTCATCTAGTTTTAAAATTAAATCGTAGTGGCCAAAACATGGTATTTGAATCAGATCCTCTGAGTTTTAGGATGAAATTGGAGGCTTAGTGCTCGCTATTGCTTTTGAGTGGTTTACTATCTTGAATATAAGACCTTGTTCTCTGTGTGAGGAAAGTATTTTACAATGTAGAGTACCTTGTGGTTTATCTCTAAAAAATTCTTTTCTATATATATCAGAATAAGTTTAATTTGACAAACATTTATTGAGTACCGGGGATGGCTGTGGAAGATAATGGTACAAAATAAAATGATAGCTGTAGTATGCAATAGTAGGCTGCACCAGCCCACTTGCCGAATATGCCTTTCCAATCTCCAGCTCCTTTTTTTCACTCTACCCATACATTAATTTCAAGGTAACTTTCATATCCTTGATTTTTCAGTTTTCCATCAGTTTTCTATTTCTCTATCCCAGCCTCATTTTCTTCTGCATTTTATCCTGACACTGTGCACCTCATTTTCATCTCCTTTCTCCAGTAGCCTCAGCAGCTTTGTCTCCCTCTGTTTCTCACCGCTTGCACGTTGAAACCTAGTCGTCAACCTGGATTATCTGTTTAACTATGTTTGGACAACCGACCACCGCTAAAGGAAATCACATAGCTGTGGATGGATGGGCCAGAACAGATTTATAGTTTCTAGCTTCAGTTGGGTACTTAAATCTTCCTGGAAATCCTTTAAGCTTTTCATCAGTCTCTCTTCTATGCGTTATTATTCTAGGCTCCGATAATTTTTCTCAAATTCCCTAGCCTGCTCCTATCCTTTGATTCACAGAAGTTGACTCTGCTTTGGAATTCACAGAGAAAATAGACCAGAGTAGGAGGACTCTTCTAGTTTCTCAACATTTCTGTGTCCATTGAGCTTTTCTCTGCCTTCCTTCTCAGAGGAAGCAGACATTCTTTCTGCTAAAAAAAAAAAAAAAAAATCCCTCCTACTTTGCTCTGGGTGCCATCATCCCCGTTTCCTCAGGGGCATCAATCCATCAAATATCATGGCTGACTCTTGTAACTGCAAGATTCCTATAACTACTCCTTTCAATACATTTCCATCTCTCCAACCGAAAACAATTAATGAACCCAGAACTCATTTCAGTCTGGTATATTTTTCTAGGCATCGCACCATATAATTCTGTCCATTAACAGCCAAGGGTTTCAAAAGAATACCTTTCATCTCTTACTCATGCTGCTTATGCATAACTCACTGTTATTAGAATCCCATCCCTGAAAATTGCTGGAACGACTTTTGCCAATATTGCCAAAAACTTCCAATTGTAAAATCGAATGATTTATGGTATTTATATAATTAATTTCTGAGTAGTATTTGGTAGTAGAGTTGACTTTTTCATTTTCTTCCCATTAAAGTGCTTTCTTCTCTTGGCCTCTTTGTTTTCTTCATATTTTTTGAATTGTCTATCTTAGCATCCTTTTGGGAGATATATCCTCCACCATGCTCTCTGTTTTTGTGTTTCCCATGGTTTCATCTGAAGCCCATTGCCTTCTCAAAAAGTATACTGAGTGACAAAGGTATGGATTCTGCTACCTTTTCTGTCACCTGAGTATTACCATCAACTGATCCTGTGGTCTCCTCAGGAAGGAAAAGCTTGGGAATCAGGTTTCTGAGAAGACCCATGGCTGTAACAAAGAATTATAGATTGATGACTCACAATGCCTGACTCAAACACAGACTTGCTCCTGTGCTTCTTAGCATGTCTCCCAACAGTTCTATGATTGCTCCTGTTTACTGGCCAGTGGCACCTCAAATTAAACGTGTTTAAGACTAAACACCATAATTTCTCTGTCCTAAATTAACGGTTTCATTCTATCCCCCCTAGTGAATGGTACTTCAGTTTCATCTAATTTTGTGAGCTAAAAATTGGGAGTCATTTTTATATTATTCTAGCCCTCTTCATTCCTACTATTCGCTAAATCAATTTCTTTTTTTTTTAATTAATTTTTATTGGTGTTCAATTTACCAACATACAGAAAAACACCCAGTGCTCATCCCGTCAAGTGTCCACCTCAGTGCCCGTCACCCATTCCCCTCCAACACCCGCCCTCCTCCCCCCTTCCACCACCCCTAGTTCGTTTCCCCGAGTTAGGAGTCTTTATGTTCTGTCTCCCTTCCTGATATTGCTAAATCAATTTCTAAATGCCTCTTCAATGAATTCTGTTCGCTCCATACTCAGACTCTATCTTAGCTGTGTTAGCTTTGTTTTTTTTTTAATTTTTAATTTTTTATTTATGATAGGCACACAGTGAGAGAGAGAGGCAGAGACATAGGCAGAGGGAGAAGCAGGCTCCATGCACTGGGAGCCTGACGTGGGATTCGATCCCGGATCCCTAGGATCGCGCCCTGGGCCAAAGGCAGGCGCCAAACCGCTGCACCATGCAGGGACCTCATGTGTTAGCTATGTTTTGCATAAATATCAACTGTATTATTTCAGTAGGCTTATCATGAATGCTTTTGTCTCTCACTTAGCTTCTCTTTATTTTTAAAGATCTAATTGTTCACACTCTCGTGTGAAATCTTCAAATTGTTCTTTATTACATTTAAGATAGAATTTAAACAATCTTGGGTACAAACAAACAAACAAATAAGTATTTGTCTTGTTCTGTCCTTCCCATGTCTTTCCTTCCATGCAGCCCCTTTTTGGACCATACCCTAACGCATGCTTTTTGAATTTTCTGTGTCTCTGCGCTATAGTCCCTTAATGCTTCCTTTCTTGCTTTAGGAATCACTGTAGATGTAATTTTGCAAAAGCATTTTGATGGTCCCCAGCAATCGACTCCCAACCACACCTACTGAATTCTTTTGTGCTGCCCTTCTCACACCTTGTTTTTATCTGCTAGTATATCACTGATGATGCAGTATCCTCAGTATATTTTAATAGTTTGATAACTTTCTGTTTGTGAAAATGTGAGACCTTTGAGGACAGGACCTGTATCTTTTCCTGAGTGTCTAGCATCTTGTATAGTGCCTCTGAGATACAGCTAATACAAAATAAAAGGCTGATAAATGAATTAACTCTAGTGGCTTCCAAAGTCCAATGAGTTCTATAAAAATACTTTACAAATTTGTAAGGTGAGTGTGATTTTAAAGGTGGGTGAGACTGGTCATTCATGGACCTAGAGCTCTGTTTTTAACTACTGTTCACCATAAATTTATAAATGACACAAACCTTCTCTAATCTGATGTTAGATAGCATGTATTTATATTAGAATGATGTGAACAAGTTTGCTGATGATTAATGAGTTCAGTGGAAAAAAAATGTGCCTTGCGATGTCAGGATAATATAATTTCTTTGTCTGGACAGGTAGTCAAGTTTCCCACAGAAGTAGCTAGGGAGATATTTATTCTTAGTCTTTTCAGACTCGAATGGCTTATTCAAGTTAACTCCTGAATCTGCTTTCTGCCAATGGTCACAAGTCATAAAAACTGTTCCACAAAACTCCTTCAGTTTGCAATATTGACTTTCCTGTCCACTAACTTTATTCTGTCTCTTGATTGATCTTAGTTGCCCTTTGGATTCAGTACAGTTTTCTTGCTACAAACTTGGACAATAAATATTGTGGTTCTAAATCCCAGTTACATAGCCTGAGGCTTCTTTTGTTGTAACCCTTCCTTGGTTAATCTAGGCCAGTGTTTCCCACTATGGCTGTATACTATAAATATCTGGAGTTTAAAAAACACAGATTAGCAGTTTCCAGGCCAGACCAATTAGAGAAATCCCTGGATATAGAGTTCAAGCGTGGGCATTTTTTAAAAAGTCAAACATGAGTATTATTGACAGAGACCCAGTGGCCTAACACAGTGACACTTTTGTATTTTAAAAGCAGAAAAAAAAAGCCACAATCCTCTGTTCTTTGGAATAGGGAGCTGAGAAGAGTCTGTAACTCAGTACGGAAGTATAGTTTTCGATCAAGGCAATGTTTTACTAAAAATATTCACAGATAAGTAGGGAAAAGGAAGTTTTAGAATGGTACCATAAATAATTCACAAAAATTACAAGATCTTTGATTCAATTTAAGTGTGTTCCTAGAAAAGCCAAGTTGATATAATCTCATCTAAAACTTTTGATGTGGAAACAAACATATAATGATACATGAACTTTTATTTTTTTCTCCTGATTCCATTGAGTAGAGGATATGTCTAAGATTTTTAGTTTCCATAGGTTCAAATCATTTTTCTTTCCATTCAAACGTCAAGTTTCCTCTAATTGAAATTCAATCTAGTAGTAGTAGTAGTAGTAGTAGTAGTAGTAGTAGTAGTAGTACCAAACTGTAAGAAGCTATTAGGAACATAAACTCATTGGTTTCATTAATGGCATTAGTACAATAAAAGTATGTCTCCAGCATTTTTGTTTCTGGGGAGCTCTAAAAGCTGAAAAGCTTAATCTCTGAACACATTGTTTTTATTTGCAGGACAAAAATGAAATAGGTTTACTTTGAAATTAGAAATTGCTAATCCTATTTCCTAGAGTTGTTAACAGTGAGTCACTGTTTACAATTGGATTATCCACTGAACCAAGGGCCGCATACCATGTGTGATGGAAATTGAAAAAGCCTGTATGACTAGCTGCCATTGATTTTATGTTACTGTTCAATGGTAAATGTGGCATCTCTTTAACACTATACTCTATAGCTCTAGTAAAGTGCACTTTCACAATTAGAAGCACATGAAAGTAAGTCCTTGGTGAGGAGAAAATTTTAAATACAATTATAATATTAAGGAGACTGACTTAACTTTAGGCTGCCCCAAAATAATAATTATTTTTTCAGGAGAGCATTTTATAAAAATATGCAGGTGTTATCAAAGTCATCATGTCTTTCTGAGAGATAACTTTTTTTTTTCATGTTGTTTCCATTACTGGATAACATGTGAAACATGAATTCATCTCCTGGTCCTCATGTTAGGCTGGAGAGGTTATCTTCAGTCTTTTTATGTAACAGTATATTACTCAGGGTACTGCAGAGAAGTGGAGGGTGTGTGTGTGTGTGTGTGTGTGTGTAAGTAATGGCATCAGTACAATAAATTCTTTTCCAACATTTTAGTTTGTATATTTTCATCAGTATCTATCTATATCTCTCACTATTTATCCATGTATCAAGAGATTTATTATAAGGAAGTGAGGAATGGGCTCATACAATTGCAGAAGCTGGCAAGTCCCAAGATCTGTAGGGTAACTCAGAAAGTAGAGACCCGGGAGAGCTGATGGTATAGTTCAAGTCCAAGGGCCAGCAGAGTCAAGATCTAGGAAGAGTCGATATTTTAGTTCAAGTCTGAAGGCAGGAAAAAAGCTATCTTCAAAATTTTTCCTTATCTATCATTTGTAATTGAGTTCTCTCTCTGTCTACAAACACACATTTGAAATACAACCTTTTTTACTACTTTGTTTTACTTAAATATTGGCAATAATAGAGCATTCATATGGTGTGTGTGTGTGTGTGTGTGTGTGTGTGTGTGTGTATAAAATTTGGGGATGGGGTGGGATCCACTGCAACCTTTAATTCCAAGCATAGCCCGCCCTTCCCAGCATTATCATACACATAGTAGAAAGGGATACCAGAGTCTGGGCAAGAACACAACTGAGACCCAGATATTCCTGTATTTGTAAATATATATATATACATATATATATATATATATATATATATATATACACATATATATATGAAATGTATATATATGAAATGTGTATATATATATATATATATATGAAATGTAAAATTATATTCACGTATATATTTGTAGAGAATGAAACAATGACAGTGTGATTTAGGTTGGGAAGAGAGGTGAGGAAAGCAAGGGGGAAATGCTCCAATAAATTGCCATTCTTTAAAGAGTATGTTGGAGGATGCATGTATATGAGTGGGACTTGGTAGCCAAGATGCTGAGAAATGTCCTTGTAACTGTTTCTCTTAATCTCCTCCAAAGAAGTTTGAAGGTTTGGGTTCTGTCTGCCCAGGACCTGAGTTGGTTCTAGAATGTAGAGTTCAAGTTGACTTGGCCTTGAGTCTGATGGTAGACGGGGTTTTGTATAGACGACATCTCCAACTTAAACCAAGGCTTCTGAGGAAGTCAGTACTGGAGCAAGAGACTTCCATTCTTGAGGGTGGCAAGTAAAGGAGGGTAAACTAGAGGTCAGGGCAGCCTCCCTGCTAGAGAGCTCTTTGAGCTGGAGCCTCCTGCTGGAGTCAGAAGAGTAGAGGCCCAGGTGTAGGGCAAGCTATAAAAGTTGAGATGAGGATAAGAGCTTGGCACACAGGGTCTTGGAGTTTCTTTGCCTGCCTGGCTGCTTCTCACACTCACTGATCAGGGCCAAGGGTTCTACTTACCTAATGGTCAACAAACCTGACAGGAGCCATGTTCATTTTTTCTTAATTGCTCCTCTTCTTGTGGGTGTGGGAAAAACCATAACTTTGTGCCCAGACTGGGTTTGCCTTGTGCATTGAGTGTCAGGGATGAGAAAGAGCACTCCTATCCCCTCATTATGGGGGAGAAAGTCCATGTCTCACAACCCCAGGGCTGCAAAGTTCTTGGCTGCCTCTCCACTTGAGGAATGGAGCCAAATCCAGCTCTGTCCCACCTCCTGCTCCCCCAAGAGATGATCACTCCCTGCTCACTATAGGAAAAGGAAGCCTTGGGATCAGTGATCCCAGCTCCAGAGCCCTGAAGTAGTGAGGATGAGCACCAGTCATGGAGAGTGATGGTGGGGACAATCAGAAAAGATAATACTTTATCTTGAGTTTGTTCTGCTTTAACAGAGCCAGTTTGTCAAATTATTCAGGAGATATGGAAAATACCCCTAATAAATCCTCACTTGAGAGACACATCTCAAACCTCATCTCATCCACATCTGGAGGAAACTCGGTTTACCTTTAATTGGTTGCTATCAGCATTTCATTAATGATAGATCTACAGGCCTGGCCTTCCAATCTCACTCCCCACGGGCTGAAGTCTGTGGACTGTAGCTAGCTCAGCGTGGTCTTGCCTTAGTCAGGGAGAGAACACTTAGGTGACCTAGAGTGCAGGGAGGTTTCAAAGGGTGTCTGATCCAGTAGGGACTGAGTTTTCCTCATGTAGGTGATGACTCATCTCTTTCTTGAAGATTATCTTTCCTACGTTAGAAAGTCACCTTACCGAGTTCCTTTCTCTGACTCTTCCTGTGAGTTTTCGTCTCTTTTCTGGATTTATCCTCTTCTTCTGCCTTTTTCTGTGCTCCTTCTGCTTCTGTCTTTCTGTCTCTGCAATGACCAGTGACAGAGGGCATGACCAATAATCAGTTTCAATCTTGGTGGGGGGGTCGAAGTGAGGGACTAGGTTATGGGGAACTTGGATGACTTGATGATAAGATCCTCAATGAAAGGCTTGCTCTGAGAGCTGCCTTCCATGGATTCTCTCTGCTTGTGGATGCATGGCTATTTGTACATGTTAGAATCTGAGTAGGATGATGGTGGAAATGGGCCAGGGTGTTCTGGGAGGTCCCAGTGACTCTTGAGGTGAAGCATGGGAGATGGTTCCAGAGGTCCAGCTCTCTGCCCACACCTCTGGGGATGGTGGGAAGATGCAGATTTGGGTGACAGCGAGATCTTGGCTTCTGAGTACTGAGTAGTACTTCTGAGTAGTAATTCCCTATGTTCCAGGAGGGAATTAGGAATAGCGACGCTTGTAGATCATGATGAGGTCAGACTATCCCATGTCCAGGATAGTTTGTCCTTGGGGGTGGCAGCCAAGTCCTTGTAGCCCAACACCTTGATGTCCGTGGCATTTGTGTGCAGTTTTTCTAACTGACATTAGAATAAATACACAACTAATAAAATAGTTGTAAAAGTTCATCTGTGTATTATATAAAATAAGCCAGGTTACCACCAGTGGTTTGTGATGAAGTTTGTGAAAGTTATTGTTGAAGGACTATAATACCAACCATAACTTGAAAAGTTTAAAGTAACTGTTTTTTTTAATATAAATGTTTAATTTTATGTAAATGCCTAAAAGTAGGCTATATGTGGCATTTTGGTAAATTAGATGTAAGAACAATGGGCAACAAATTTGATTGCATGATAATTAACTTTGTTATATAGATAATTTAGGCCTACATATATGACATGGATGTATTCATAAATAAAGTTAATATCATATATAACATACATGATGGTAATGTATTATGTGAGCTAGAAAACATTTACCAAAATTAAACATTTTAACAGATGATATATAAATAATGAATTGAAAGAAACGTGAACGATTTTCTCTACAATTCAGTAGTCTTGAACTACTCAGGATTGGGTCAAAACTGAATCAACATCAAAATTTGACTGTTTCAATGAACTGATGATTTTCTATTCTTGAAGGCTCTCCATTTTTTTGTCTTGATCTCTTGAGGTGCAGTGGTTTATTTTATTATCTCCCCTCCACAATTTCTAATTATTTGAATACTTTTATTTTAGTTGCGCCATGGTGGTTGCAGAACAAAATAATAGATTAGGAAATCAGGAGAACAACTGCTGCAGAGCCAATACAAGCAGATTTAGGTGTACTAATTAGAGGTTTTCAAGAATGTTAAACATAGATGTATTTTCCTGGGAAAGCTTCAGCTACAAACAAAACAAAACATAGATAGCTGAATTGGCAAAGAGGTACTTTGTAGACTGCCGACTCAGTGTTACATTACTTCACAGTTGTTTACTATGAACTTAAGGGCAAACAGGACTCCTTCAGTTTTTGCTTATAAAAGCAAAGGGAAAACCTTCTATTTTAAGTAGGATGTGGCTTGTAGAAGCATCTTATTAAAATGACATTCTCCCTGTGGGCATATGTATTAAGAACCAGTTCACCCAGCCTAAAATCAATTACTTCTGCCTATGGCAAAGAAAGTCGGAGTTAAACATAATTCTCAGAGGTAGTTAGCATTCCATTGAAGGTTATTGCTTCCATCCAAGAGAGGAGTTACCCAATTTAATCAATTCTCTGAGTGTTAAACCTTAGATAATAAACAACTTAAATTATAAACAGTGCAATTATTAAGTATAACAATTAAGACACTGTGTTTTAACTAGATAATTCACAGGGTAATCAATGGTTAGCCAGAGAGTTCTAGTTGCTTAATACTTATTTGAACTCTTACTCAGAAATGAATACGGAACATTTTTGCCTATTAACTCATTTCCATGACTGTAGACTTGCCCTCCTCTCTCTTTTTTTTAAATTAATTTTTATTGGTGTTCAATTTACCAACATACAGAAAAACACCCAGTGCTCATCCCGTCAAGTGTCCACCTCAGTGCCCGTCACCCATTCCCCTCCAACACCCGCCCTCCTCCCCTTCCACCACCCCTAGTTCGTTTCCCCTAGTTAGGAGTCTTTATGTTCTGTCTCCCTTCCTGATATTTCCCAACATTTCTTTTCCCTTCCTTTATATTCCCTTTCACTATTATTTATATTCCCCAAATGAATGAGAACATACACTGTTTGTCCTTCTCCGATTGACTTATTTCACTCAGCATAATACCCTCCAGTTCCATCCACGTTGAAGCAAATGGTGGGTATTTGTCGTTTCTAATTGCTGAGTAATATTCCATCGTATACATAAACTACATCTTCTTTATCCATTCATCTTTCGATGGACACCGAGGCTCCTTCCACAGTTTGGCTATTGTGGCCATTGCTGCAGGTGTCCCGACGTTTCATTGTATCTGAATCTTTGGGGTAAATCCCCAGCAGTGCAATTGCTGGGTCGTAGGGCAGGTCTATTTTTAACTCTTTGAGGAACCTCCACACAGTTTTCCAGAGTGGCTGTACCAGTTCACATTCCCACCAACAGTGTAAGAGGGTTCCCTTTTCTCCGCATCCTCTCCAACATTTGTTGTTTCCTGCCTTGTTAATTTTCCCCATTCTCACTGGTGTGAGGTGGTATCTCATTGTGGTTTTGATTTGTATTTCCCTGATGGCAAGTGATGCAGAGCATTTTCTCATGTGCATGTTGGCCATGTCCATGTCTTCCTCTGTGAGATTTCTCTTCATGTCTTTTGCCCATTTCATGATTGGATTGTTTGTTTCTTTGGTGTTGAGTTTAATAAGTTCTTTATAGATTTTGGAAACTAGCCCTTTATCTGATATGTCGTTTGCAATTATCTTCTCCCATTCTGTAGGTTGCCTTTTGGTTTTGTTGACTGTATCCTTTGCTGTGCAAAAGCTTCTTATCTTGATGAAGTCCCAATAGTTCATTTTTGCTTTTGTTTCTTTTGCCTTTGTGGATGTATCTTGCAAGAAGTTACTGTGGCCGAGTTCAAAAAGGGTGTTGCCTGTGTTCTCCTCTAGGATTTTGATGGACTCTTGTCTCACATTTAGATCTCTCATCCATTTTGAGTTTATCTTTGTGTATGGTGAAAGAGAGTGGTCCAGTTTCATTCTTCTGCATGTGGATGTCCAATTTTCCCAACACCATTTATTGAAGAGACTGTCTTTCTTCCAATGGATAGTCTTTCCTCCTTTATCGAATACTAGATGACCATACATTTCAGGGTCCACTTCTGGGTTCTCTAGTCTGTTCCATTGATCTGTGTGTCTGTTTTTGTGCCACTACCACACTGTCTTGATGACCACAGCTTTGTAGTACAACCTGAAATCTGGCATTGTGATGCCCCGAGCTATGGTTTTCTTTTTTAAAATTCCCCTGGCTATTTGGGGTCTTTTCTGATTCCACACAAATCTTAAAATAATTTGTTCTAACTCTCTGAAGAAAGTCCATGGTATTTTGATAGGGATTGCATTAAACGTGTAAATTGCCCTGGGTAACATTGACATTTTTACAATATTAATTCTGCCAATCCATGAGCATGGAATATTTTTCCATCTCTTTGTGTCTTCCTCAATTTCTTTCAGAAGTGTTCTATAGTTTTTAGGGTATAGATCCTTCACCTCTTTGGTTAGGTTTATTCCTAGGTATCTTATGCTTTTGGGTGCAATTGTAAATGGGATTGACTCCTTAATTTCTCTTTCTTCAGTCTCATTGTTAGTGTATAGAAATGCCGTTGATTTCTAGGCATTGATTTTGTATCCTGCCACGCTACCAAATTGCTGTATGAGTTCTAGCAATCTTGGGGTGGAGGCTTTTGTTGCCCTCCTCTCTTGTTTTGCACATTGCAATCAGAGTTTTCTTTCCAAAGGAAAATTTTAGGTTGCTCTTTGCTTAAAATAACTATATTGCTCTTCTATGCTCTTTTGGTAGAATTCAAACACATTTACTGGCTTGGTGGGTGCCTCATAATCACCCTATTTGCTTCTTTAACCTCATTTTTTATCTCTATACCTCTCTCCTTTCTTTGACTTAAATTCTATGCTCTGGTCATTCTGGATTTTCTTTTTAAATTTCTCCAGACATGATATAATCTTTCATTTCTGGACATTAATATAAGCTTTTGCCTCTACCAGAGACTTTCTTCTTCTGCTTTTTGCCTAATTTATTTCATCATTTACATTTCAGCATAGATACTAATTCCACTGGACATCTTTCCCTAACTGGCTGAGATGGAATTGATATTCTTTCTGCATAGTCCCATAGTGTTCTGTTTTACACCTCTCCTTGGTCTCTCCATGCTGAACTTGCTGGTTTATTTAATCCTGTGCCTCTTCTTTACCCTGTTGTATTCATATAGGCTGAGCATTAAACAGGTAGTAGTTGCTCAAAAAATGTTTAGTGAATGATTACATGATAAACTTCTAGTTAATGTAAAGGTGTTTTTCAATCTCTTATGGTTAATAAAGAAATGATTCTCAACACATCCCCAAAATTTGATCCACTTCCATTAGAAGCTGGAGCTTATGTTGTAGTGATTTTAGCGGCAAATGGGAGGCATAGGGAGATCTCCATTATATAGAGTGTGTGTGCGTGTGTGTATAGGCGGGATGTATTTAGTTTGATGTGTTCCCAGGTAACTCATATCTTCCTCTACAGAGATACAGGTTCAGAACTAGATCCAGTAATTTAGGCACAGAAGTTTCAAGCCTTCCTAAATTAGCTACAGTTTAAATACGACTTAAAAATCTTTACACCTAAAACTTGGGGAGGGAAAAAGAAAGACCTTATCATTTGGATGTTACAAAGAGAGAGAGAGAGAGAGGAAAATGGCTAAGCAATTACCTGTGCCTCCATTTTCCCAGTCTAGTTGTAATAGTTCCATTTCTCACTTGGGGATTCTTTTACTTTCCATCAATGAGATCTGAGGGTACTATTGTTAATGGCTTCTTCAAGATCAGGACTTAGCTGAACTGGCCCCCTGTTTAAGAGGTATACGGAGGTGCTCATTGGGTTCTAGGGTTTACCCAAGTAGCATAAATTTTAAACTACAGATAGAAATCTATCTATAAGAAACTACTGTCTCTTTTTCTCGTTAGAGTTGAGTTGTGTATTCATACTAAAAAATGAAATAATACATGGATATTAGAAAGTTAGGTATTTAGAAATTTAGAAAAAGCAAATAGTGGCTTTTGGAATCATCAGCTTTTAGGGATAAATTAGAAGGGAGTCTCAGAAGCCTCAGAATTCTCTTATATCAGTAAAGAATTGGCAGCTACTGTCTTAATCCTGGACAGGAGTTATGGAAGCATTGGGAAAGTATAAGGGGAAAATGGTTTTACTGAGCTATTTTTAAATTTTTGCACCCTATATCTCAGAGAAATAATGCTTTTATAGAGAAGAATTTACTATTTGAGAATGAATCATTGAGGAAGATAATCAATTGGTCAATTAATAGTATGGATATAGGAGGCTCACCTCTTAGAAAAGGAAATTTGACTCCTATGTCACATAACATATAGTTGTTGATGCAATCAACAAGATTTACGTCTTAAATGTAAAAGATGTTTTGTAGTGGTAATATAGGTAAATTTTATAACTACTGACATTAGTAAGTCCTTAAAAACAATACCAGAAGCCAAAATCATCATAAACCTCTCTATTAAAATTTACTACAAAAATTAAAAAATAGATGTTTTTCTCTCATATATAAGTGTCATACATACATATATATTATAGATATATGTAATATATCTATGGTATATATGACAGATTGAAGAAATATTTGAAAAATAAATACCTAACAAAGAATTTTCTTAATTTGTCATGAAATATCACAAATAAATAAAAAATAAAAATGAAAATATGCTAGAGATAAACAGGCACTTCCTACATGCAAAAGAATAACCAACAACAGCAAAACTGAAAATGTTGAAAATCAGTAGCAAAGTAAAAAGATAGGGGTGCCTGCATGGTTTAGTCGGTTAAGCGACAGACTCTTGGTTTCGGCTTAGGTCATGATCTCATGATGGTGAGATCAAGCCCTGCATTGGGTTCCATGCTGAGTGTGTGGAGTTTGCTTCAGATTCTCTCTCCTTCCCCCACTGCCCCTCTCCCACTTGCTTGCATGCTCTCTCTCTCTCTTTCTCACTCTCTAGATACAGTCTTTTTTATTTTATTTTTATTTTTTTAGATAGTCTTTTAAAGAAAAAATACTTTATGAAAATGTGTAATTTACATCCTTTTTGACAAAGGACAAATGTTTGGTAATGCTGTATGTTGTCAGAGGTATGGGCAGAAATGTACTCTTATATACAGCTTGTGGGGTATGCATCAATACCCTTAAAAACATTCAATTCTATTGGCACCCAGCATTCATTTAAAGATATAAGTAAATCAATGATAAAAATGCATGTACAAGATATTAGTGTATATCCAAAAAGTTAAGTCTTGTGGGAGCTTGGAATTAGTCTATTTTATTCTGTTTTATGAAAATTATCTACAACAGTGTCTGACATATGGTAGGCATTAATAAATATTTTTGTTGTACTTATTTTTAATAATGATAAAAAGCAATTTAATGTGGGGTGGCTGGGTGGCTCAGTCAGTTTTAGGCATCTGACTCTTAATTTTGACTCAGGTAATGATCTCAAAGTCATTAGATCGAGCCCCATATCAGGCTTTGTGCTCAGAGGGGAGTCTGTTTGAGGTTCTCTCTCCCTCCCCTGGTTCATGTGCTTGCTCTCTAAATAAATAAATAAGTAAACAAGTAAATAAATGAATAATTTTTTAAAAAAAGCAATTTAATGTGTAAAAATACAGAAATGGTGATATAAATGAGGATACACTCAAGAAATAAACTTTTATGGAGTTATTTAAAAGAAAGATATGAAAAGTGTGTTATGCAGGAACTTTCATTATATATTAAATATATATACACATATAATTTAAAAAGCAAGTAACTTAACATGATTCTTAGTATAGTCTCATGTTTGTAAATGTTTTAAAATGGTGTACCCTGAAAGGTTAACTGTGGTGAGATATCATGTAATATTCTTTCTAATGCCATAATGTTATGTGTTGCTTGCCAAATAAAATAATAAAATGAATTAGTAAAAAATTCACCTTAATAATTCTCCACAGCTTATGGAACACATTTCATACTGATTAATATGGCTAAAGGCTTCTGTGATCTTACTCCCATTGTCCTTTGCTTTATTTTTTTATTTTTTTTTTTTGTCCTTTGCATTTTTATCAACTACTTTCTCTTCATGTACCCTTTGTTTTAGGCAATCTGAGCCCCTCACCTATCTACAAAGAGAACTTCATTCTATTATGTCTATTTTAATATTACTTCAAGTATTTTCTTTTTCTGAAAAGGCCTTGCCTTTTATTTCTGGTGAAATGCTTATATTTGTCCAATATTATCTTAATAATATAATCTTCGATTTTTGAAAATATAATTTTAAAATTTTTCATTCCTCTAATTATTTTGTATCCCTCTTACAGCATTTAACTTTCTATATTATATTTGTGTTTTCTAAACATGTAATTTTCCTACAAAATTTCATAGAATATATCTTTTGATGATAGAGACTAAAGTCTTATTTATCATTTTACACTGTATAATGTGTAACAAAACATCTTGAATAGAGCAGATGATTTTTTTTTTTAATTACTGAGCTGAGATGTTGTCAAAAAAAGTCCAAATACAGTCTTACTCCTATGGAAGAAAAGAAAAAGAGGAAGAAAACATAATGTTTATAAGGTAGCTTAAAATTCTAAGGGGAAATTTCAAAACATTGGCAAATTTTTATTTTACCTGTCAAGGAAGGGTTTATGTTTATATTCTTAAATTTAACTCATTCAACAATAGAGCATTAGAATGAGGGATATTTTTTAATCAGTGCTTTATTCATTCTGGGTCATTGTTTTGTTTCATTTTGCAGCAATTAATATATGTCAGCGATCTTATCAGATCACACATGCAGGAGTCAGAGCAAATGTAATTTTGATGCTCTCCTGAGTAAGAGATTTGGAACTGATATATGCCTGCAGAAGTTTTTGTGATTTTCTCTAACTTCCAAATATCTGAAATCTTTCTGAGCTGATCCATTTGAGAATTTAAGACCAGAAAGTTTAGATAAGCATCTTAGGAATTATGACTATGTTTTCTCAAATGTGGCAGGTGTGCAGCACTTTATTTTGGCTTTCATACAGAATCTTAATCCATGCAGGAAGTATGCCACTTTATCTATCTCAGTCATTAGTTCTACTGACACCACTAAGTTGGGAGATCCGAATGCAAGCACGGATAGCATACACCTGTCTAATACTTAACAGCTCTTGTCAGGATGGTCATTTAAAAAAAAAAAAAAGGTGGTTCTAGGGACGCCTGAGTGGCTCAGTGGTTTAGTGTCTAGACGCCTTGGGCTCAGGACATGACCCCAGGGTCCTGGGATCGAGTCCCACGTCGGGCTTTTTTGCATGGAGCCTGCTTCTCCCTCTGCCTGTGTCTCTGCCTCTCTGTCTCTCATGAATAAATAAATAAAATCTTTAAAAAGAAGGTGGTCCTAAATGCCTCCTGATTTCCTGGGCAAGTCATTGTGGGGTAGGCACATTTCCTCACTCAGATGCTTGTTTGACTTTGTTCCTATGCCCCTGGTGTCCTTCCACTATGCCATTAGCAAGCAGTCATTCAGCTGTGAGGTCCCCGTTGCCTCAGCTGGACCCTCAAAGCACTCTGAACTTACAGTACTCCGATGCTCCAGGACTGGCTGTTTTTTATTTCTGTTTTTGCCAAGAGTGGCCGAGTAGATATGTGTTAGGGTTGGTTTTATGAAAGAGCTGAAGCAAGACAACCTGTTCCACAGTGAAACACAGGCAAGTGTTGGGATGTGTTGCCCCAGCTCTCAGAGCTGGGGATAAACAGGGCTGATTTATTTTGAAAGGATTTTTGCTCAGATCTCCTTACAGTGCTTAAGAGGCTGGCCCAACTGTCCTCAGTGAACAGGAGAATAAACTACAGCCCAGGGAAAGGGTTGAGCATGGATGTCCTATTGAGATCAGGCCTTTTTATTTATTATCAGCAGCAACAACAATAAAAGCAAGTATCATCATCACACACAAAAAAGATATTTTTTTCTATTTTTTACTTATACCCACAATGCATGTCTAGTCAGGTTGCACATTTGCCTGGAGAACACCACTAAACTGCTTTCAGGACTTTTTTTTCACGTTACTCCTATGATTATGCTGTAATTTCACAGATGTGATCACAAATATTTAAAAACAGAGTTGAATTGTATTGTAATTTGTTTTTTTCCCCTCTGTTTTCAAATCTCAAGCATTTTAACAGTTTAGAAAAAAATATTTTAGGATTTCATTTTTTTTTTCCAGATTAAGACAATGTATGCCTGTAGCATTATTTAAGAAAATGATGTTTTTCTCTTTCAGACCCCAATTTCCACTCATTATCAGAGAGCTGAATTCTAAATCAGAGACTGCGGAGGAAAGATGTGCAACCTGAATAAAACATTTCCAGAAGAGCCTGAATAATGGTCCTGAATAAAGGGAACTGAAATGTTCTTGAATTATAATTGGGAAAAATTTAAGTATGTGTACTCAAGAACACATGTACTAAGAAGAGGTTAGTTATTATTATTCTTTGTGCTATTTAACATTTATGGGGCCCCCAAAGTATTTTTAGTTCTGATTTGAACAGAAGTGGTCTGATAAGTGAGCTCCCGTCTAAATTACCCATGTGGAGATTCACCTGTAATCATTCTCTGTGCGGAGAGAGGCAGCGTTGATAAACTACTCCTGAATAAGTGGACTGTTAATGCAGCAGTATAGTCTAACTCACAGCAAAATAAAATAATTAGTTCAGACAAATACGGCCTTTAAAAATCTCACTTGACCCTTTTTTTTCTTTTACCTAATTTCTCTGTGCCAGGGCATTCAGAAATTAGCAAACAATTTGTCAGATTTATACAAGATTACTGAGAAATTGGAGAAGGGGAGTAAGGATGGAAAGATGAGGAAGACTAAAGATCAGTGTCAGTCTCTGACTCCAAGGGCTTTATGCTCCACAGGTAAGTAATCAAATATCTTTTCTTCTTTGTCTCATATCAACAATATAAACAGTGATGATTACTTTGGAGAAACTGTCTCTGATACTTAATTCAGAAAAGCTCATGGTAAAAAATTTCTGAAATAATGAATATGATAGTCCAGAGGAAATTAAAAGATAAGAGAGCTTAATCCAATGATAATTAGATAGAGCTGAGAAAGATAGATATGTGAGCCGTGGTAGGCTCTTTAAGAATGAATATGTGCTTCTATGTGTACATTTCTGTGCCTGTTACTTTATTTTTTTTTTTTCAGTATCCTCATCTTTATTTATTTATTTTTTTTATTTATGATAGTCACAGAGAGAGAGAGAGAGGCAGAGACACAGGCAGAGGGAGAAGCAGGCTCCATGCACCGGGAGCCCGACGTGGGATTCGATCCCGGGTCTCCAGGATCGCGCCCTGGGCCAAAGGCAGGCGCTAAACCGCTGCGCCACCCAGGGATCCCTGTGCCTGTTACTTTATATGCACACAAGTAAAAAAAAAAAAAAAATGGTTCTACAGCCTAAGAAGAAACCAAACATCCACCCATAATTATAATACAGGGAACACTTTGAATTCTAAGCTCAGGAATATAGACTTTATTCTCTAGGCATTGGGGAGCCATTGAAAATATCTGAGCAGGTGAGTGACATGTCCAGAATTGTGTTTTATGAAGATTAACCCGGTGGCATTTTCAGAATTGATTAACGTGAAGCCTGGATTGTGACAGAGCAGATTGTGGTAATGCAAGTCTGAAATATGGTGGTGGCAATGAGAGTAGAAAGGAAGAAATTGATTTGAAAGATCTGTGACAGTGGAACCGCGGGACTTGATTATTAAATATGTGACCTGAAGTAGGGAGATGTCAGTGATGACTCCAGACACTGAGCCTGGATGAGAAACCAACTATGGAAGGGAAAGAATGTCCTGACTGTCAGTGGTTTATTATTATCTCCCGGATACTGTGAATCTTATAATCTATTACCTTCTAAATATCTTGGATCCAAATACATGTTCCACATCTGCTAAGCATGCTGTGTCGTCCTGCCATTTATTTTTTGCACAGTCACGCACTGGTGACCATAGGTATGACATTACTGAGAAGAACAGTGTGTGGCAAAACTGTAGTTGACTAGACCAAGGGAATGCAGAAAAATTTCACTTAATATAGTTTTAAAAATTAAGTGTAGTAAATAAAAATTCTAGTAAAAAGCCACTTCCAAAATAAGAGTATTGAGTTAGAAATCTGTCTTAAATGTATCTATCTCATTGAAACCAAAACACTAAACAAACACACACGCATACAGACATAGATAACTCTTCTCTGAGACCACTCTTAGCTGTTCAGGAATTATTACTGAAGTGGTGTAATATGCTAGGGCAGATTCTCTTAGAATTTTTATATTATGCAATGTGCATTTCATTTTAAACTTTCCAAACCACCCCTTACAGACTCAAAAGTTAATATATCCACACTTCCATTCTCCTTTGCATTTTTAGCAAGTTTCAGACAAGTGCTTATGTAACTGCTTTGCATGTTCACAAATTGCCAAGATCCTGAAGCACACGTATTGCTACTCTTCTCTCCACATAGTAAGAATATGGGTTTTAAATAGATGCCTTATACTTGCAGCATCCCCTAGACTCTTCTAAATGGTTCAGAAAACTGGAGAAGTAATAATTCCAGTAGACACTTTTGCTTAAAGGGATTGTGACTGTTCTTCTATTTGGAAATATCTGTGTGCCATTTAAAAATTGTGTTCATATATAATATATTCTACAGAAAAACAAAAACATGATTGGTTAAGCGACAGTTGGTAAGGCATTTTACTAACTTTATTTGTGATTTCACATATATTCCACCTTTATTTTTCCTCTTTTCAAAATTCCTTGTCTTTAAAACTTTATTTTCTCTTTAACAATATGTGTTTTCATAATTCTCACACATTATTTAGCTGACATTCTCAAACTGTACAGGCATCATGATGGTACGTAAAGCCAGAGGATAAATGTCACTGTCTTGTGGAAAGTGTGAAAATGTTACTCCAGTTTTTGGGGCCAGGTTCCAAAGCTTTAGCATTAAAGCAAACATTTACTGTTGTTTTTTGTTTATAGGCAGCATTCACAGGAATTTAAGTGATATTAACCTCAAAATTTCCAAAGGACGTAAGGTTGGGAATAGGCAGCTTTATACTCTGCCTCCAATTTCTGGAGGACTTGTTCACAAATGATGTGAGCTTAGTGGCCAAGACCTTCCAAGTATTAGAACCAGATCTAGTTCAAGTTCGGATTCCATTATTAACTAGCTGGGAGACTGGTATTTACTTAATTTCTGTAAACCTTAGCTTCACTGTCTGTAAAATGGGAGTATTATAATACTGTGTGGCTACAAAATTGAAATAAGATATTTCAATATGTGTGTAAAATACTTGGTACAACCTGTCACATAATTAGTGGTTCGTATATGGTTGCTTGTATTAATTCACACCTGCCATTAACATTATATGGTGGTCATAAGAGAAGAAACCTATTTGATATTGTGAATTTTAAAACATCTTATTAGTGTACTTCTTAATTTGGACGGTTGTTTTTCTATTCACCTGCTGTGTCAACTTTGTGTTCTTTTCGTCATTACCGCGTACATCTCTAGACTCTCATTGTGATTTAATAATTTGGTTGCCTTTGTTACTCCAAGGACACTGTGGGCTTCTTGAGCTCTTATTCTGGAAGTGCATGTGTATCTCTCAGTATACACTAAGTGGAGATAGTTCGTGCAAAATCATATCTAAACCTAAAATTAAAATACTGTTCATCTCAAATTTTATTTGTATATTTCCATCCCGAGTGAAAACCAAAATACTTTATTAAATTGGTAAAGTTATATTGAGTTTTTAAAAAGATTTTATTTATTTATTCATAAGAGACATACAGAGAGAGGAAGATACACAGGCAGAGGAAAGCAGGCTCCCTGAGGGGAGCCCGATGTGGAATTCAATCCCAGGACCCTGGTATCGCACTTTGAGCTGGAGGCAGATGCTCAACCACTGAGCCTCCCAGGCGTCCCTATATTCTTTTTTTTTTTTATTTTTTTTTATTTTATTTATTTTTTTTATTTATTTATTTTTTAATTAGATTTAAGTAATATGTAAGGTGTTTTTTAAAAAGATTTTATTTATTTATTTGAGAGAGAGAGAGAGAAGAGAGCATGAGAGGAGGAGCAGAGGGAAAGAGACACATAGAATCCCTGCTGAGCACGGAGCCTGTTCCGAGGCTCTATCCCAGGGTCCTGAGATCATCATCTGAGCTGAAATCAAGAACCAGTCACTTAACCCAACTGAGCCACCCAGTCGCCCCCAGTAATATGTAAGTTTTACATCTCTATTTCGTGGTCTATTGTGGGCAAAGCAGAACAGTTGGTACCTGTGCAAAGACAAGTAGAAAGGGTAGATCACTTATGAGGTTAAATTCCCATTCTAAGGGAAGACAAAAAAAAAAAATGCAATAGTTTCAAACAGATCAGGATCCAATTAGGCATTTATTTCCCAATTCACCATATGGGCAAGGTGCTGATAATATCCATATATTACTCATTTCCTCAATGAGCCTGATTTATTATTTTGAAATTAGATACAAATTAATTTGAAGCAAAATGCTGCCATATTCAACTTTGCTCAAATGCTCACATGTCTAAAGATGCAGTTATATTTTCAGTGTTAAGGTAAATTTCAGAAACAGTTCTGAATATTGAGAGCAATCCTCTTTTTCTTTCTTTTTTTTTTTTTTTTGTTTGTTTTTAAATTTTTTTTTTTTATTTATTTATGATAGTCACAGAGAGAGAGAGAGAGAGAGAGAGGGGCAGAGATACAGGCAGAGGGAGAAGCAGGCTCCATGCACCGGGAGCCTGACATGGGATTCGATCCCGGGTCTCCAGGATCGCGCCCTGGGCCAAAGGCAGGCGCCAAACCGCTGCGCCACCCAGGGATCCCCAATCCTCTTTTTCTTACCCCTGAATTTCTCTCTTTCTGATATAAAATAGCATCATATGTAATTTTCTTTAATACTTGACACTTTAGCAATTATCTGTTTTCTTCTAAGCCCCCCAATCAGGCGTAAAATAAAAAGAACTTAAATAAAACTTAACACAATAAAACAAATCACACACAAGTAGATTTAACCAAATTAAATGTGTGTGACTCTTGTGTGACTCATCATGCTAAGGCCAGTTGTCCTTAGGCAAACATATGGATAAAGATGATTATGCTGGTAATTGAGGAATAATGTCCATCTCATTTTAGTTGGAGTTACCTTGGCAAATGGAATCATGTAGATTTAAGTTTTTTCCCTCTATAACATGGAGAGTGATCCTGGGGACTACCTGGGGTTTTCTTCAACCCGGGCTTCATTTTGGAAATGTGTGTGTGTGTGTGTGTGTGTGTGTGTGTGTGTGTGTGAGGGTGGAAACAAAGTCATTTAAAGTCACTACTTTATTCTCCTTGTCCAAGATCACTGGGAAGAGCTAATGAACGCTTAGCTCTTTAAGTTTAAAGTATTTTGAACATTTTGAGAATTTCCTATATGTGGAAACCTTTGGAGCAGTCCATTCATAGGCAGGTATGAAATTATCTGAGGAGCTATGTGCTTCTGGGGCCGAGACTCTTTGAGCCTGGATTCTCCAAATGCAGGGAATCCACTACCCCTAGGACATGAGCTAATTTTAGGTAGTAGAAAAACAAACACTTTTTAACTTTGATAGCCGAGATTTTTTTTTATTTAAATGTGAGGTAGGAAAATAACAGCTAACACAATAAACCAGAGATTTCATGAGATAACTGGAATTAATGTGAAATAAAATAGGCAGTGTCTATACAAATATCTGTATTCTTTTCCTTGATATATGACATGTCTTACAAGGACAGGGCCAGAATTATGAAGCTATTTTATACGTGATTGAAGTTTGGGAAAAACTACCCTTAAAATTAGGTGAATTATGTATTATTCACTCTGTCTTATTTCAGTGATGGATACTGAGCCTTTTGTTGCTTTCACCGCCAATGAACAAGGGTGTATGCATTAGACTTATATCTTTCAATGGAGAGAGCTTTGGCAACTTGTATGTACTGTTTGCCGATGCATTTCTTTTGCTTACTTTGGTGTAAGGTAACACAGCATATGGTTTGAAATTGTACATTGTGAAGAAAACTAATCAGTTTTAAGTAGGGTTTGTATTCCAGGTTACAAAATTTGAGCATCCAAAGAACCCATGTTAGGTAAACTTGTTTGCACATTTCTTTATTCACTTGTACATTCAACAAATATTTATTAAATTTCCATTTTATCTTTGAATTAACCATAATGTACTTATTATAATATTCATTTTTTAAAAAAATAATTTTTGTTGATATCAGAATAAGAAAGCATCCCATGTTTATTTGTTAAGTAAAATTACCATAGATTTCATTATTATTCTTGTTGCAAGGATCTAAAGCAGCATTTTGCAAGCATTAGGTCATGCACCATCTTAAGAAGTCTCCTGAGATACCTTTCAAAATGTAAGTTCTCTACAGGTGGGGTCTGGGAGTCCACAATTTTAACAAGTTCTTGAGGGATTTCTGTTTGTACTTCAAAGACCAGGAACCACTGAAGAAAAGAGTAGGGACTGAATCTAGCATTTGTGCAGAATTCTATGTATAAGATAGATGTTAAACACGCTCCTTAAATAATAAATATGGGTCTGTAACTGGAGGAATAGCCAATTGGTTTTATTCTTCTTTCATTTTCAGCTCCCCTCTTTTCCTTTCCCTTTCTCTATCTTACTTCAACCCGCTCCAAAGGCAACCACTCATAGGTCCCCAACTCCTTAACAAAGACTATGAAAAAGTTGATTCCTCCACTATTTATATACTCTCGGAGACCACCCAAGGACAATGTTTCGGTTTCATTTCCTTTTCAAAAATATTTAAGAAGCGAACAATACATATACAATGCTCTAAGTCTAGAAGCTGAGAAATAAAGTGCCTTGTTTCAGAGAATGCTGTGGCTTGAATAGCTGACTATGCTTTAAGATATTTTCATTCATTCATCAGATTCACTTTCTGTTGAGCTGATCACAAATTGTCAGAGCAATTGTCAGCTTCAGGATAATAATACTACTACTTCTAGCTGTACCTTGGCGAGAAAAAAAAATAAATAAAGGGAAAGTTAAACACATCTTGTTCTAATGCAGAGATGAATAGCACTGAAAGAGTCCCATTGTGGTGCTTCTGGCATTGGTCAACAAAGCTGAAAAGCAACGTGGGACAAACAAGGAAAAACGGGGCAATGTTCCCATAAATTCAAAATTAAGTTCCTTCTTCAATTTCCGTGAAGCAAACTCCCCGTGGTGAACATCTGGCAGGCCATTAACTTTTGTTACTTTATTTTATTAAAAAATCTTAAGGTGAGAGAAATTTCTCCATTTGGAGACTTGATTTAGCATCCAGGCTAAAGTCTGGGCCATCGTGTTGTCATTTGCATAGTACCCACGCTCCAACAGAACATATTGTCCATACAACCTTTACTAAGCTTTCCACCAAAGGTTGCAGTTCTTTGTCATTTTTAAAAATCACTAATCCTGAGAGTTATATTTTTAATACATAAATCAGCTGATCAGTGGCCTATATCTGCTGGAGGAAAAGTGATTGCAAGACTCTTCATACTTTATAGCTTCTTGCTTGCATTTTTTTTACTGTATTATTTTCTACAGGAGCTTGAACGTCAAAACTATTTACACAGAGCTTTTTCAATGATCCATCAGGAGGATGTGAACTGTTGATTGCACCATTTTCTTTATTTGCACAGCTGCTATAACCTTCAATCTAAATCATTTTCTTACTGTGTCTTCCCTTTCTCTTTTCTTTTTCTTCTGTGGGCTGTCACTTTCTAAAGTAAACATTTCATATTCCACCATCAGAACTATTTGTGCATATTAACTTTCATGCCATGAACTTACTTATTAGTCAAGTTATTTTTTTGTAAAGAAAAAATGCTAGGTAAATATTAGAGAAACAAATGATTTATTTTTTATTTAATTTAATGTAATTATGAACTTCGATCTTTATAATGCATTTTTTATTACATGTACGCATCTATCATATCTCTGTCATCTATCGTAATTATTCGACATCCGATCTTTAACCTGAGCAATTTTAAGTTGAAACATTTATTCAGTTTTGGGAATGATTTTAATAGATTTTTCTCTAAAGTAACATGGAAATACAGTTTCTGTTTATTGTAGTTACCTGGTCTCTGAACATTCATACAATAATTACAACAAGCTGCTGACTCTGTATCTTTTGAGAGTAAAAACTTGAATGTTCTTTTAGTCTTACAAAGCCTTTTTGACTATAGACAGGCAGTAAAATTTCATTGTTGACTTCTGAAACAATTCCAGTGGCTTTTTTTTCAGTTTATAACAATTTTTCTGATGATAATATTTTTAGAGTTGAAAGGTTAATTATAAGAAACTGAATCTTGAAGTTATGTCATGAAGTCTAGTATAGCTCTGCATAGTGAGTTATATTAAAAACAAAAAACGTTGGTTGTTATATATTTTTCCCCAATAGTCTTAAATATGTACTCTGCTCAATTGGTGTACTAAATGCTGCGATGTTTGCAAAGTGAATTTTGTAGAATTCCTTTGTATTTAGCGTTAGCTCTGAAAGTTGAGTTAGGGTAGATATGATTATGGAGATGAGAAGTCAAGCAGCAAAGACATGATTTTGAACAGGGAAAACGGAGGTTCAGATTTTAAGAGATTTTTTATAAAAGCTTATATAAAAAGTAAGTGCAAAGTTTTATGGTTCTAAATGTGCTATTCTTTCCTATATAGTGGGATTTATAATATTTTTAGAGAATTTTTTAATTTCATTAAGCCATTTTTAAACACATATACAAAATAGATTGTAAAAATTCAAACAATTTTTGATGTCTAGTTCATTCCCATAGCTCCTTGAGAGAAATATAGGACCCATAAAGAATTTATATTTGTATTACTCTTTGAGTATGAGTATACAGAAACACTTGATAAATTATTCTAAAATCTAGAAGTATAGAATTAAAACAGGTGAGCCTACTTTTAAGCTTTCAGCAGCCACTTCTAGCTCCTTCTACAATGTAATAATGCAATTTCCTTATTTATTTACTACTACTCGATCTTTTTCTTTCATTTATTTTTTAAAAGGATCTTATTTATTTATTTGAGTCTGTGCATGCAAGAGAGCACTAGCAGGGAAGGGGGTACAAAGAGAGAAGGAGAGAGAGAAGCAGACTCCCTGCCAAGCGGGAGCTAGACGCAGGGCTCCATCCCTGGACCCTTGAGATCCTGACCTGAGCTGAAGCCAGACATTTACCCGCTTACCCACTGAGCCCCCAGGTGCTCCCTTTTCTTTCATTTAAAGTACATCTTAGAGTTCTTTTCATATAATTTATCTTGTTTTTAAATACTTCAGTTTTCCATAGTAGCAATATGATATAATTTTATTTATAATTCCCTCATTATTGAGCAATTTATTATTATTTTTGCTATTAAGAAACTGTTTCAGTGAACTTTTTCTGTCATATGTCTGTTTACACGAGTAAATATTTCTAATAGATATGTTCCTAGAAAAAGATTTAATGGTTCACCATCATTCTCACTTTTGAGTTTGACACATCTTGTTACAGTACTGTTCTCTATCAACAACATGTAAGTGATTATTTGTTTCCGTACAGTGCCAAATCAGATATAATCAATTATAGTTATTTTCCACTAATTATTAGATTATTTCACTTTCCATCTTGTTGATTATTGAGAGTGTAGATCGCCTTTTCAAAGGTTTCAAATGTTCAGAATTTTCCCTGGGTATTGTCTACCCCTATATTTTGACCACTTTTCTGTCAAGTTTTTTTTTTTTTTCTTATTGATATATAGAAGTACTTTGTGTAATCTAGTCAAAATCTAAGCATAAAGAAGATAGAAGAGTGAGGTTAGTTCCCAGACGAATGTTCTGGCCCCTGTAAAATATGGACATTCCAGGCACCTTTCTCATATTAAGGGCTGAATAGTGGTTAATTTTTATTTCTTATGACTGTATATCTAAATCTACAGTGTTCTTTCTAAAGAAGTCTATCAAGACTCTTTATGGAGCACAAGAGTATAAAATAGTTCCAAAAATGTTAATTGTATTTCTCTTACCTAACTTGCAGATTCCCAAAGGGAATCTTTAAGAGGGTCTTTTGGCACAGAGATCAATGGAACAGAATAGAGAACCCAGAAATGGGCCCTCTCAATGGTCAAATAGTCGACAAAGCAGGAAAAACTATCCAGTGGAAAAAGGACAGTCTCTTCAATAAATGGTGCTGGGAAAATTGGACATCCACATGCAGAAGAATAAAACGAGACCATTCTCTTACACCAGACACAAAAATAAACTCAAAACGGATGAAAGATCTAAATGTGAGACAAGAATCCATCAAAATCCCAGAGGAGAACACACGCAACACCCTTTTTGAACTTGGCCACAGCAACTTCTTGCAATACACGTCTATGAAGGCAAGGGAAACAAAAGCAAAAATGAACTATTGGGACTTCATCAAGATAAAAAGCTTCTGCACAGTGAGGGAAACAGTCAACAAAACTAAAAGACAACCTACAGAATGGGAGAATATATTTGCAAGTGTCCTATCAGATAAAGGGCTAGTATCCAAGATCTATAAAGAACTTATTAAACTCAACACTGAAGAAACAAACAATCCAGTCATGAAATGGGAAGAAGACATGAACAGACATTTCTCCAAAGAAGACCTACACGTGGCCAACAAGCACATGAGAAAATGCTCCGCATCACGGGTCATCAGGGAAATGCAAATCCAAACCACAATGAGATCCCACCTTACCCCAGTGAGAATGGGGAAAATGAACAAGACAGGAAACAACAAATGTTGGCGAGGATGTGGAGAAAGGGGAGCCCTCCTGCACTGTTGGTGCGAATGGGGACTGGTGCAGCTGCTCTGGAAAACTGTGTGGAGGTTCCTCAAAGAGTTAAAAATAGGGCTACCCTGTGACCCAGTAACTGCACTGCTGGGGATTTACCCCAAAGATACAGATGCAGTGAAACGCCGGGACACCTGCACCCCGATGTTTATAGCAGCAATGTCCACAATAGCCAAACTGTGGAAGGAGCTTCAGTATCCATCGACAGATGAATGGATAAAGAAGATGTGGTCTCTGTATACAATGGAATATTCCTCAGCCATTAGAAACGACAAATACCCACCATTTGCTTTGACGTGGATGGAACTGGAGGGTATTATGCTAAGTGGAGTAAGTCGATCAGAGATGGACAATCATTATATGGTTTCCCTCATACAGGAATATAAAAAATAATGAAAGGGATTGTAGGGGATAGGAGGGAAAATGAGTGGGAAATATCAGAGAGGGTGACGGAACATGAGAGGCTCCTAACTCTGGGAAATGAACAAGGGGTGGTGGAAAGGGAGGTGGATCGGGGGTGGGGTGACTGGGTGATGGGCACTGAGGGGGGCATTTGATGGGATGGGCACTGGGTGTTATGCTATATGTTGGCAAATCAAACTCCAATAAAAAATATACAGAAAAAAAAAGATCTTTTGGCACTGGTCAGGTATTAAATAAACACTGTCTGATTCATTTAATCAATACTAACACAAAGGGACTTTTCTCAGGCCTTCTCTCCAAATATATGTTTCTGATTCATCTTTATTTACTTCTGGTATTGGAGAATTTAATCAGATAATTACTGATCGCTAATGAATTTATTATTTGTAGATATAACTAATACACCTATAAAATTTATGAGAATTTATTTCCAAATTTAATTGCTAGACTATTTCAGATTACTAATAAGTTTCAGGAAGTTCTGATATTAAGGCTATTTTTAATTACTCTGAATTTTGAGTTCCACTGTTTATATTTGTGTGTGTGTATGTGTGTGTATATATTTGCATATTTTATCAGAGAAAGATTATTTGGAGAAATGTAGGAAAAATAAACCTAAATCTGACCAGAAGACATACCTTGTTCTTGAAGAACAAGAATTTTTTTTGAGATTTTATTATTTTATTTTATTTAAAATTTTATTTATTTATTCATGAGGTACACAGAGAGAGGCAGAGACACAGGCAGAGGGAGAAGCAGGCTCCATGCAAGGAGCCCAATGTGGGACTCGATTCCAGGTCTCCGGGATCACACCCTGGGCCAAAGGCAGCGCTAAACTGCTGAGCCACCCAGGGATCCCTGAAGAACAAGAATCTAGTTCTAATGTCCATGCAGACAGATTGTGACAGGTGATACTCTTTTATGAATGAATATATAAGATTTTCCCTTACAATTTTCTCGTTATTGTAATTCCCTAAAATTCCTAATAATCTCAAAGATTGAGTACTTTCATCACTTTACTGTACTTTTAATCTTCCTTGAAATTGCTTATGCTATTGCTCTTTTATTTGGAGACTTGGTTTTTACCCACTTGATCTGTTAATTGGAGTTTTACCTTCTGAGGCTCTTGGCGCTGCTTTATTTTGCCAGCTGACTCTCTGTGCTCTCAACATGCTTCTTTACACTCACCCCCTGCCTTTTCATCTTTCAATTTATATCATCTCTCTCATTCCTCTTTTCTTCAGCTGCATTGAGCTTGTTTTATTTTGTGCGCATAGACGAAAAATGCCCTCATGACAAGAAATGTCACCACTAATCTTATTTTCCATTTCTAGTGTGTATTTTATTAAAATTTTTTTCATTTCTTAACCTACATGGTGACACAGTGCCAGGCTTATTTCAAGATTTTTAACTCAGTCAACACCAACTGGCATGTGTTAAACTAGGAGGAAAAAAAAGAAATCAAACAGAATAAGAATTACTGGAAATCAGCTGCACTTTCTGGATGAAGAACTTTGGTAATTGAATTGTTACATAGCCACTAGATGTAGGGAAAGGAATACAGAATGCCCAAGATAAAACTGAGAATTATTGAGTCTGTTAAATTAGATTTGAATAATTTGCTCCTGTGATAGAACCTATTCCTAAAGGAAAGCATCATATGACTAAACCTGAAAAGAAAATTACTGTGAGTCCTAAAGCTCATTGACAACGCAGCACCATTGCCAAATATGTAGCACATTAAGTAACATAACCAAGTGCCTGGTTATGACTGACCATTAGCATCAGGAAACAAACATTGCATATGTATTAGGTTTAGAGTAGCTTTTTTTTCTTTTTCTATATGTGCGAATGAGAATGGGCAAATGGAAAGATTTAACGTTTTTCTATTTTTGACATTTTACTGAATAAATGGAGGCCAGCCTGGAATTCTAAAATCTCCCGTAAATGTATTTTCACCGTTTTCATTATAGGCTAACTCTTTGCACATTTGGTGTAAACATTTGTTTGAGTAACCCTGCACATGTGGGTGTACACCATAAGGTGAGGGAAAAAAAAAAAGGAATTCAGCGTCAAATAGCATAACTATTCCAGAAAGAACTGTTGATTTCTAATGATGAAAAATGAAATTGAATATTAAATACAGTGATAAATAGAGGCTTAAGTTGTATCACAGCAGTGCATTGTAATGATCTTTTCCAAAGCTAGAAGTCAACCCAACATAATTTTAGTGTTTCTGGAAAAAATATTATTTATACCTTATATCCTTTCAAAGCAATCTCTTATTTTTGACGCTTACAGTATTTCCTCACTCAGATGGTTAAACACAATCTTTGAGAGCCAGATCCCTTGTTACAGGATGGGTTTACTGGTCTTCCGTAAGAATAACAGCTTTGGGTTAGGTTTTGATGTCTTACATCCTTAAAAGAAAAAAAAAGAGAAAGTTGTTTTCTTTCTTTAATAAAAATTATGAAAAATATGGTAACATAAAAATGAACAGAACATAAAGGAAGGGAAAAGAAATGTTGGGAAATATCAGGAAGGGAGACAGAACATAAAGACTCCTAACTCGGGGAAACAAACTAGGGGTGGTGGAAGGGGAGGAGGGCGGGTGTTGGAGGGGAATGGGTGACGGGCACTGAGGTGGACACTTGACAGGATGAGCACTGGGTGTTTTTCTGTATGTTGGTAAATTAAACACCAATAAAAGTTAATAAAAAAAAAAAAAAGAACAGAACAAAGAATTGGGATGACATTTAAATGCAATCTTACATAATATGGATAGATATATAGCTTAGATTTGTAATACAATTAATCTTTTTTATCAATCTGATGAAGATATATATATCTCATCAAAAATATGTTTCCATTTTCTTATATTTCTTTTTTTTAAGGTTTTATTGATTTACTCATGAGAGACACACACACACACACACAGAGAGAGAGAGAGAGAGAGAGAGAGAGAGAGGCAGAGACACAGGCAGAGGGAGAAGGAGGCTCCATGCAGGGAGCCCGATGTGGGACTCGATCCCAGGACTCCGGGATCACTCCCTGAGCCCAAGGCAGACGCTTGACTGCCGAGCCACCCAGGTGTCTCCATTTTCCAATGTTTCAATTTAATTTGACTACTTCCACTTCAGAAACCACAGTTGCCGTGGTTTTGCTAATTATGTCTCGTGGAATATCTTGGGATGCTAAGGACATCCCAATTTCCCTGCATTTATTGAGAATTGGCAACTGATTGGTAGGTGAATGATACCCATGGAAAACTAAGGATACATTGAACTTATAAAGCTATTGTTTTGCTTTTGAAGGGATAGGCTTGGCACCAAAGCCCACTGTGTCCGCTTCTAATGCTTTGTACTTTATCAGTATAACAAGAAAGGCTCAAGCCTGAAGTAGCAAGTGATGAGTCAGGTCCTCAGTTCAGGTGCAGTGTCAGAGATGTAGGTGAAATCTCCTGCTTGCTCCGGACTCTGGGCTCGAGCTCTCCTGTCGCTGCCCTGTGCTTTCTCACATGTTAGAAAAGCACCATTGGAATGACATACTGGTACACAGGATGACAATGTCAACACAAAGGATAAACAATAGCTGGACCCCTGTTTTTTATGAGAGAGTTGGGAGAGCATTACTAGCTAAAGAAAAACAATGTACAACTTTTATTACATTGCCCAATACTGAGAAAAATAGAACATTTTCTTATACATTAAATTCCAGAAGTAGATATTTAGAACAACTTTGAAATCACTGTTTTTGATGGGAACAGATAGATAGTGTTTCAGAATATATATATATATATTTTTTTTTTTTTCATTGCATCCAAACTGGTAAATGTATCCTATCCCTTCTCAGCTGATGGTATTGCCTTTGAGGTGATTGACGATGACTTCCTGGTAGGAGCTTAGATGATAATATAATATTTATATAAGAAATTGCAATTTACAAAACCCTTCACATTCACTGTCTACTTAGAATGGCCTTTAATGTGTGTGTTGTGCATTTTATTCCTTAATATTTAAGGATGAAAAGGAAGACAGATTATCTAACACAGTTTAGTATTCCCCAACCTACTTCATAGTATTTTCCATAAACCAAAAGATTGATCCCATGAAAAACTCCGGAGCTAGAAACCATAAAGAAAACAAAAGGACTAATCAATTTGGATAGGTAATAAATTTTATGTATCTGGATGGGGGAAACATAAAACCCATATGGAATGATGAGGAGAATAATGGTGTGATGGTATATGATTTTCAAATTGCTATCTCTTCTTTTAAATTTCTTTGTCCTAATGAAATGTTTTTCATTCAGACAGCTAAGCAGTTAGTGTTTTAGCTTCAAGAAGGGATGAGAGCACAGACAGTAGAGAAGGCAAAGCACATTACTTATTGAGTTCTGATATTCAAGTTGCCAATTCAAATTAATAACCAAGGATTATAGTTCTTTTTTAAAAAATATTTATTTATTTATTTATTTATTTATTTATTTATTTATTTATTTAGAAAGAGAGTGAGTGAGAAAGCAGGGGAAGGGTCAGAGGTGGAGGAAGGGAGAGAATCGCAAGCAGACTCCATGCTGGGTGTAGAATCCAACACAGGGCTCCAATTCAGGACCCTGAAGTTATGACCTGAGCCAAAATCAAGAGTTGAAGTCTTGCCTGACAAAGCCACCCAGGTGCCCCATGGTTCATTTTTACATCCTACACTCCAAGAAGAAAAGCAGAACTGGAAGAGAAATAATGTGTATCACAAAAGATTAAGTGAATGAGCAGATACATAGATAAGGTGGATCCCAAACAAGAGGCTTTGCAGCTACTGCTTGCCAGGAAGAGGCCTGAGTAGAACACTGATGATACAAGGCAATTTGAGGTCATAGGCAACCTGCCCTTCCCGTTCTGTACAGAGTTCAAATAGCATCGGACACAGAGAGGAAGTGGCTGTGAGGTAGGTCTAATCAGGGAGAAACAGATGGGGAGCAAAGCAGTTTCATGCACTCCAGTGAAGTTCCCAAATAACAGAATGAATGAATTCATTTGCCTCTGTCCAACTTCTATTAATCACCAGCGAAGAGGGGTTTCAGTAGAGGCCACGTGATTGGGAGAAGGGATGGTTTAATTTTCCCTTCAGGTACCGATGTTTGTACACCTGATAGAGCTGTGTACAGAGAAGACCCTGCATAGATGGTTCTGTGCCCAATCCTGGAGGGATATAACCCACCTAAACCCAGCACTACCCTGGGTACAGTTAGAACGAGGCCTACGCTGATTGGAGCTACGCTTCTGTCACTGAGTGGAATAGAAATTGATAGATTTTGTTGTTGTTGTTCTTGTTGTCAAGTTATATTTAGCAGATTAAGGCTTACCTAGTAAGGAGGAGGCCTCCTATCCTTGAGGTTCTTTGACAACATGGTTGTTGGGCTTGACGTATTTGGTGTTCATTGAAAAGGTTGAAAAATTGAGTGAAACTGAAAATTCAAACACCAAAAACCTGTCACATGTACTGGCTTGGAGGAGTTATTAGTTACTCATATTTAAATATTTAATGCTACTTTCATGTGATTACTGTGTTGTAGCTAAGAAGGAATGGTATGAAATAAGGGATAATTTTGAGGACAAATTATTTAAGGGAGCATCTTATTAGTTTTAGTATTTTAAAGAGTTTGACTATCAATTGCATAATAATTATGCTTTGCATTTTGGAATTTTATCTGTTTTATTATGTAGATTTTGACCTCCTATTATGAGTGTAGCCTTTGAAAAGTATTTCAGAGTAGATCTTTTAATTTTTGTGTGTGTGTACTTTTGCTAGATTGCCAACGCAATCGTATCATTTCCCTCTTAAAAACATGTTATGGCTTCTCGTGGCATTTAGAAAAGTGGGGACAAAAATACCTTTACCTACAAAGCCTGGTTTGATCTAGTCCCTGCCTACCTCTCAAACTTCACCTAATGTCTCTGTCTCCTTTTGCCATTTTTTTGACCTTTTTCACTTCTTCCGATGTCTCACGCTCTTTCCTGCTCTAGTGTTTTTGCGCTGCCTCCCAGGCCTGAAGGATTTTCTTCCCGACCTCTTCAATCTAGCTTCTACTAATCTCTCAAGTTTCATCTTGAAATGTAATTTCTTCTGTCACTCTGGACACTGGAGTGTCATTCTGTCATTCCAGACAGAATTATGTCATTGCTGCCGAACAGTACTTTTTCATGGCTTTTTCTATCACCTAGCTCATATCTTGACACATTAAGGGCATTCAAAGAATGCATATTGACTGAGGGTTCATTGGATTTCTGAAGTCCCTCAGACTATATTTCTTAAGTATCAATACATCGTTATGTGAGAGTTACTGAGATCTTTGCTGTCTCACCACCTCATCATACTTCATGCCCCAGCGACTGTACCATTCCATCCAAATTAGTATTTAGTTGCAAGTTCAAGAGCTCTTGATCTCCTAATTCATTGCTCTGATCTTCAACACTCACATTCCAAGTCCTTTAATATTTTCCCGCTTTCCCCAAGTTCTATCATAAGAGCCAATTGGGAAAGACAGTGCTGGGAAGGAGACGTTGAGCCAAAGAGCTCAGACATTCCTCTGGAAATTCCCACGTTTATGGTCCTTTGAGATGAAGCAACAGAACATGTTCATTTCAGTCATCAGATGAAGAAACTGCTTTCTGATGTTTTATGTCCTGATGTAAATGGGTGAGAAAATATGAGGACAGATAGGAATAGATTTCTCAGTCTGTAAATTTACCTAAAAGCTTGATGGCAAGCATTACATCATGGGGTATTTATATCTATCTGCAGATAAAGAAACTGCAATTTTTCTTCTCATTATTTTATTTTCTAGTTTGAGTTTCTTCCTCTTGCTTAACTCATTGTGCAGTGAGAGTTCCTATGGATCAGCTGGCTGGGTAGCAATCTGGAAACTCGGGTGCCCTATAGCCCATCCCTGCTGGGTTCTTAATGTGCTGTGTAACCTTGAACATGCCTCTTAATATCTCTGTGCTTAACTATCAGGATCTGTAAAACAGTGGAAAAAAGTCTTAAACTTCAGGCATATTTGTGAGGAAAAACTAGTAAATGTGGTTGAAAAGCACTGTGAAAATATAAAGTCCTAGTCATAAGAAAAAGAGGAAATCAGCCAAACCCTAGAACAACTGAGACTGTCCTTAAATGTACTTAGCTGGTGATGGAGAGATTTAGTTTTGATGTGAGGAAAATTTTCCTGACATTAAGTTGTTAGAATAGGCTATCTCTTTGGCTTATAATATTTCCCTGCTGTTTCACATTTTATTATGTCAATGCCAATCTCTCATCAAAGTATATGTGGAAGCTATAAAATAGAAATTGTCATAACTACAACCAGTTATATGAGACATGGCCAGGTTTTGAGTAAACAGCCTTTGTTAGTGGTCAGATTTTTTTTTTTTTTTTTTTTTTGTAAATTTATTTTTTATTGGTGTTCAATTTGCCAACATATAGAATAACACCCAGTGCTCATCCCATCAAGTGCCCCCCTCAGTGCCCATCACCCAGTCGCCCCCACCCCCGTCCACCTCCCCTTCCCCCACTCCTAATTTGTTTTTTTTTTTTTTTTTTTTTTTTAATTAACTTTTATTGGTGTTTAATTTACCAACATACAGAAAAACACCCAGTGCTCATCCCGTCAAGTGTCCACCTCAGTGCCCGTCACCCATTCCCCTCCAACACCCGCCCTCCTCCCCTTCCACCACCCCTAGTTCGTTTCCCCGAGTTAGGAGTCTTTATGTTCTGTCTCCCTTCCTGATATTTCCCAACATTTCTTTTCCCTTCCTTTATATTCCCTTTCACTATTATTCATATTCCCCAAATGAATGAGAACATACACTGTTTGTCCTTCTCCGATTGACTTATTTCACTCAGCATAATACCCTCCAGTTCCATCCACGTTGAAGCAAATGGTGGGTATTTGTCGTTTCTAATTGCTGAGTAATATTCCATTGTATACATAAACCACATCTTCTTTATCCATTCATCTTTCGATGGACACCGAGGCTCCTTCCACAGTTTGGCTATTGTGGCCATTGCTGATAGAAACATCGGGGTGCAGGTGTCCCGACGTTTCATTGCATCTGAATCTTTGGGGTAAATCCCCAACAGTGCAATTGCTGGGTCGTAGGGCAGGTCTATTTTTAACTCTTTGAGGAACCTCCACACAGTTTTCCAGAGTGGCTGCACCAGTTCACATTCCCACCAACAGTGTAAGAGGGTTCCCTTTTCTCCGCATCCTCTCCAACATTTGTTGTTTCCTGCCTTGTTAATTTTCCCCATTCTCACTGGTGTGAGGTGGTATCTCATTGTGGTTTTGATTTGTATTTCCCTGATGGCAAGTGATGCAGAGCATTTTCTCATGTGCATGTTGGCCATGTCCATGTCTTCCTCTGTGAGATTTCTCTTCATGTCTTTTGCCCATTTCATGATTGGATTGTTTGTTTCTTTGGTGTTGAGTTTAATAAGTTCTTTATAGATTTTGGAAACTAGCCCTTTATCTGATATGTCATTTGCAAATATCTTCTCCCATTCTGTAGGTTGTCTTTTAGTTTTGTTGACTGTATCCTTTGCTGTGCAAAAGCTTCTTATCTTGATGAAGTCCCAATAGTTCATTTTTGCTTTTGTTTCTTTTGCCTTCGTGGATGTATCTTGCAAGAAGTTACTGTGGCCAAGTTCAAAAAGGGTGTTGCCTGTGTTCTCCTCCAGGATTTTGATGGAATCTTGTCTCACATTTAGATCTCTCATCCATTTTGAGTTTATCTTTGTGTATGGTGAAAGAGAGTGGTCCAGTTTCATTCTTCTGCATGTGGATGTCCAATTTTCCCAGCACCATTTATTGAAGAGACTGTCTTTCTTCCAATGGATAGTCTTTCCTCCTTTATCGAATATTAGATGGCCGTACATTTCAGGGTCCACTTCTGGGTTCTCTATTCTGTTCCATTGATCTATGTGTCTGTTTTTGTGCCAGTACCACACTGTCTTGATGACCACAGCTTTGTAATACAACCTGAAATCTGGCATTGTGATGCCCCCAGCTAAGGTTTTCTTTTTTAAAATTCCCCTGGCTATTCGGGGTCTTTTCTGATTCCACACAAATCTTAAAATAATTTGTTCTAACTCTCTGAAGAAAGTCCATGGTATTTTGATAGGGATTGCATTAAACGTATAAATTGCCCTGGGTAACATTGACATTTTTACAATATTAATTCTGCCAATCCATGAGCATGGAATATTTTTCCATCTCTTTGTGTCTTCCTCAATTTCTTTCAGAAGTGTTCTATAGTTTTTAGGGTATAGATCTTTTACCTCTTTGGTTAGGTTTATTCCTAGGTATCTTATGCTTTTGGGTGCAATTGTAAATGGGATTGACTCCTTAATTTCTCTTTCTTCAGTCTCATTGTTAGTGTATAGAAATGCCATTGATTTCTGGGCATTGATTTTGTATCCTGCCACGCTACCAAATTGCTGTATGAGTTCTAGCAATCTGGGGGTGGAGGCTTTTGGGTTTTCTATGTAGAGTATCATGTCATCGGCGAAGAGGGAGAGTTTGACTTCTTCTTTGCCAATTTGAATGCCTTTAATGTCTTTTTGTTGTCTGATTGCTGAGGCGAGGACTTCCAGAACTATGTTGAACAGCAGTGGTGAGAGTGGACATCCCTGTCTTGTTCCTGATCTTAGGGGAAAGGCTCCCAGTGCTTCCCCATTGAGAATGATATTTGCTGTGGGCTTTTCGTAGATGGCTTTTAAGATGTCGAGGAAAGTTCCCTCTATCCCAACACTCTGAAGGGTTTTGATCAGGAATGGATGCTGTATTTTGTCAAATGCTTTCTCTGCATCTAATGAGAGTATCATATGGTTCTTGGTTTTTCTCTTGCTGATATGATGAATCACATTGATGGTTTTACGAGTGTTGAACCAGCCTTGTGTCCCAGGGATAAATCCTACTTGGTCATGGTGAATAATTTTCTTAATGTGTTGTTGGATCCTATTGGCTAGTATCTTGTTGAGAATTTTTGCATCCATGTTCATCAGGGATATTGGTCTGTAATTCTCCTTTTTGGTGGGGTCTTTGTCTGGTTTCGGAATTAAGGTGATGCTGGTCTCATAGAACGAATTTGGAAGTACTCCATCTCTTTCTATCTTTCCAAACAGTTTTAGTAGAATAGGTATGATTTCTTCTTTAAACGTTTGATAGAATTCCCCTGGGAAGCCATCTGGCCCTGGACTCTTGTGTCTTGGGAGGTTTTTGATGACTGCTTCAATTTCCTCCCTGGTTATTGGCCTGTTCAGGTTTTCTATTTCTTCCTGCTCCAGTTTTGGTAGTTTGTGGCTTTCCAGGAATGCGTCCATTTCTTCTAGATTTCCTAATTTATTGGCGTACAGCTGTTCATAATATGTTTTTAAAATCGTTTGTATTTCCTTGGTGTTGGTAGTGATGTCCCCTTTCTCATTCATGATTTTATTAATTTGAGTCTTCTCTCTCTTCTTTTTAATAAGGTTGGCTAATGGTTTATCTATCTTATTAATTCTTTCAAAGAACCAACTCCTGGTTCTGTTGATCTGTTCCACAGTTCTTTTGGTCTCGATATCATTGAGTTCTGCTCGAATTTTAATTAACTCTCTTCTTCTGCTGGGGGTGGGGTCTATTTGTTGCTTTTTCTCTAGTTCCTTTATGTGTAAGGTGAGCTTTTGAATTTGAGATCTTTCCAGTTTTTGAATGTATGCTTGTATTGCGATGTATTTCCCCCTCAGGACTGCTTTTGCTGCATCCCAAAGATTTTGAACGGTTGTATCTTCATTTTCATTAGTTTCCATGAATCTTTTTAATTCTTCCTTAATTTCCTGGTTGACCTTTTCATCTTTTAGCAGGATGGTCCTTAACCTCCACGTGTTTGTGGTCCTTCCATATTTCTTGTTGTGATTAAGTTCTAATTTCAAGGCATTATGGTCTGAGAATATACAGGGGACTATCCCGATCTTTTGGTATCGGTTCAGACCCGATTTGTGACCCAGTATGTGGTCTATTCTGGAGAAAGTTCCATGTGCACTTGAGAAGAATGTGTATTCAGTTGAGTTTGGATGTAAAGTTCTGTAGATATCTGTGAAATCCATCTGGTCCAGTGTATCATTTAAAGCTCTCGTTTCTTTGGAGATATTGTGCTTAGAAGACCTATCCAGGGTAGAAAGAGCTAGATTGAAGTCATAGTGGTCAGATTTTATCTATAGTTTAGGTAACAACTAGGTTGATACCAGAAGAATCTGTCAGGTAAGATAATGGTTTTTGGTGGCTTTAGAGTTTACTAGCTTAAAGCTTTGTTTTCTCTGAGAATGTTTACTCAATTAAATACCAACCCAGAAGCTGCAAATTGTTGAATTTCAGGTCTTTAAGAACAGGAGAAGAATATCATATCTATTTACTTTTTTTTTAGGGGTTATAGGAACCCCATCTTTAATTTTCTTCTTATTTCCAAATTTATTATCAGACTTATTTAACCTCTTTCTTGAATACATAGTAAGGAGCTGACATTTGATAAAGAATGACCTTCTGGAGGAAAAGATTAAAGTAGGTATTTAGGAATTGACATGGACATGAAGTATTGTTTAAAGGGATTTTAAAATATTTGCCATTAGAGGTCATATAATGAACTCATAGAAACACATTAGTTTACAGAAATCCAATGTTGTTCTCTTGAATTTTAATATTGAAGTTTATTAGATCTACTTTTTTTATAGTTGGAACATCAGGCTCCTGAATGTGTGCATGATCAAAGACCTCACCTTAGAGATCAGTGTTTTTGCAGTGGTACTGCAAGATTAAAATGCTGCTAATAACATCGAAAGTTTTAATTAAATATAAAATCCAATGTAACAATTCTGTGGCATTACCATATGGTTAAGAGAGTGTGCTTTGCATTTTTTAAAGATTGTCCTAGATATGTCAATAAACTGATGGATGTGCACAGTATTTCCATCAATTTATTTGAAGTAAATCTTATGATTGTTACGCAAGAGGCAGGAGCTTGAAGATTGTGAGATCATTTTGGTTTTACTTATGATTTTTAAATTGAAATACTTAGTAGTTTATTTCAAATTTTAGTCCCTAATTGTCACCCTTGATGAAGAAACTTTGAAGAATTTGGAAACATGATTTCAATAAATTAGTCAATTTGCAGTTTTTCCTAATTGAAATCTAAGCTGTTAAGCATATAGCTTTTATTTTTTTTTAAAGGAGATTTTATTCATTTATTCATGAGAGACACAGAGAGAGAGGCAGAGACACAGGCAGAAGCAGGTTCCCTGTAGGAACCCGATATGGGACTTGATTCCAGGACCCCAGGATCATGTCCTGAGCCGAAGGCAGGTGCTCAACCACCTGAGCCCCCCAGGTGTCCCTAAACATACAGATTTTAATCGTAGCTACAGTATGTTGCATATGATTGTTTAATTGTTGAAAATATCATGCAGACCTTTTCTTAACATGTATTTCATAAACATCTTTCAGTTTCTGAGCTGTGGTCACATATTCATTGGATATAAAACTATCTATCACTCTAAGCCTTGAAGTTTCTTTCTGATACAACCCTTTTCTTTCTGTTTTAGATTTCTGAATTTATAAAAAGCTATGGTAGCAAATGCTTTCCTTTGAATGATGGCATGGTCAAAAAAAAAGTCTAATCAATATCCAATACAACATGTAGCATTAATAACATCTTAGGCTCTTCATGGAGTTTTCTTCATGATCAGTGTAGGTGTTTCTTTCTCCAAGAGGAATATACAGTGCTTCCCTTTAACAGTGTAGGTTAAAATGAGAGACCCTTAAAGGAATAATGAAAGAAAAGCAGAGCCAAGGAAGGCACAAGCTATATTTTTACTTAGAAAACCAGGAACAGAATTTATAGTGCACTCTTTAAATAATATGTTAGTTTGACTCCTGCTGTGCTATATAATTTCATACATTTAATGTGGACTTGGGGACTCATTTATATTTGGACCAAGTTAATCTTACCTGCATCTGTACCAAGCGAAGTTGCTGCAACTTACAGGACAGGCAGGAGAAGCCATAACTTATACATGTCAGTTCTCTGAGATTAGTTGAGTCTTACTCACTTATCACAAAACATTTGCTTGATATAGTGTACAACGCAGCATTCAGTAGGTTAAGATTTCCTTATGTGGCATAAAATTCTACCGGTTGTTAATAATATTAATACTTCTGTAATTCATATGATCGCTAAAATTGGAATTGCATGCTCTATTCACATTCTGCTCACAAATTATGTGCTCTTTCACAATGGAAAGTGAGGAACTGAAGAACAGACAATTGCTTCCAGAAATATACTCAATTGGCTAAAAATAAACAGCTAAATAAGTATCTTGCCTTCAAATTTAGTCTATAGGACAACTCTTTTCCTAAGACCTGTCTTACACATACCTCTCGGTACATCACAGTATTTTTCTTTTTTCTTCCTTGGTGAGGATTGACTAGTTAATGTTTACAAAGTATTTTGAAGGTGTAAAGTGCTATGCAAAGTGCTAAACCCAATAAAAAGTATTTTATACTGAATCTGAGAGCCGATTTGTGCAGCATCGAGCTTTGCGAGTGAATAGAGCAAAGATGATTAAAATCAACATCATTTGTAATTTAAAATACTGTGAACAACAAAGAAGATCCAACTATGGCTTTCGTTTTGGCAGGCTGCAAATATAGATTGCTGAACAGCGGTAGTCTGTCAATATAAAGCATTTAGCACTTCACTAAGCAGCTTGAGAGTTTTCTACTTCAGGAAGAAAAAAATATAGATGAAATCAGATTTGGTGTAACATTATTTTGATGGATTGACTATATCATTATTAAAAAGAAAACTAAAACTCAACAAAATCTAAGAAGAAATAATCTTCACTATAGAACTTATCAGCGTGGTGAATGTTCAGAATGAGACTCTCTCCATGCAGGCTCCCCACTCCATCCTGAATGCGCAGAGGGATGATGACAGAAACCACTGCACAGGAAAACAAAGCATAGAATTCATAAAGAAAGATTGAGAATAGACACAAGATCGACAGCCACTCATGTGAGAAGTAGATTTGGAATCCAGTTGGGCAGTTTCCACAGTTTCAAAAACACAAGATTTTTATTCAAATAATAGATGTTGATTGAGTCCACAAAATATTCTCAGAACTTTGGGGAACACTTTGATTTATCCTGTTTATATAATATCAGTCTTAAGAATAATTTGAAATTGCTCATAAGGGGCGTAAAATGAATGGGACACAAATAATAAACTCACAGAAGTAATAGTTGGGGAAATATGATACAACGCCTATGTAAAATATCTGTACTACAGAAGACAATGTGGAAGTTACATGACTAAGATATTGATTTGATATTTAGGGAATTTGGAGGAAGAGATATTGCATCCATCAGGGGAAATCAAAGAATGCTTTTAATTAAAGTGGTACAGTTTTGCCAATATCTATCCGTTATCTATCTGCCTATTTACCTATCTACTGAATTATTTCTGAGAGAAGAATTTAAGGTAGTAACAGCAATATAAAAAGATTAATTTGGTTCATTTATTCCACTAACATTTATCCTGATTCTTATACTTAAAAGCAGAGGTCTTGCATTGAGAAAATGCATTACTTTGTTAATAAATCAAGGCTGTGCATTGATGGTTTATTGATGAGGTTTTTTTTGGTCTGTTGTGAAACGTTACTAAGACTAGTGTGTTTGAGAAGAACACACACCTATTTTTTAAAAAGGTGCAACCAGATTCATTCTTATATTTTTACTTAAGTTTTGGGCAGATAGGAAATGTCATTATGCTTCAGTCATTCCATTGGTCAATAGACCTTCTCAGCAGTAAAATTGGAGATACAACCTGCCCAAATGTAAAGAGAATTGGAGACTATAATAATGGTAAAACTATATTTTTATTATCATTCTAATCCTTCCTACTTGTGCTTTTATTATTTAACTTAGAATCTTTTAATACCTGGGACCCCCATACGGCTTCTTAATTTTCTGCCTTCCATATCCCTGCACTTCCATCACTTACCTGTTTCCTTTCTCCTATTAAGAGTTTCCTTTTTTTTAAAAGATTTTATTTATTTATTCAAGACACACACACACACACACACACAGAGGGAGAGAGACAGAGACAGAGACACAGGCAGAGGGACACACACACACACACACACACACACACACAGAGGGAGAGAGACAGAGACAGAGACAGAGACACAGGCAGAGGGAGAAGCAGGCTCCATGCAGGGAGCCCGATGTGGGACTTGATCCCAGGACTCCAGGATCATATCCTGGGCCAAAGGCAGACACTCAACCACTGAGCCACCCAGACATCCTTCCTAGTAGAGTTTCTTGTGTATCTGTTTTAATCTGCACATTTGATATGCATCACTGAGGAATATTTAAAAAATTTAGAGGTATAAGGATATTTTTAAATTCTCTCATATCTCGCCATCCAGAGATATGCTTTTTAAATATTTTGGAGTATGCCTTTCAAATATTTTTTTTTCATCCCTACACTTTTAAAAGTTTGTATAAGATTATATAAATACATATTTAACCTCATTATCATCAACTTTCCAGAGGTTTCTTCTGGAAGATGGTGGTGGTGCCTTTTCACTCATCCATTATATTCCCCAAAATAGGAAATAGCAGTCTATGTAAATCTACTCTGAGATGGAGAGAAGTTAATTTATAAAGCTCTAGATCAAAGTATTATGTGAACAAGGCTACCATTATTATTTCCCTGAAATATTTGAGTATGAAACATCAACCAACATTTTTTGAAATCTCATTGTGTGCTGGGAGAGCATTATGCCCTAGAATGAAATGGGATGTATTGGGATGGTAGGAGTATTCCTCTAGCAAGCACAATTCATGCATTCGTGGAATAACTGTTTTTGTGCATCTCCAGTTTTTCATTAAACATTGGGCTTCTTGAGGTTTAAGATAGTTTAGATCACTGGCAACTAGCACAAAATGTGATAAAAAAAAATGGGATGGTAATGAAGGGGTTCTTGACCTGAATGACAGGGTTATCCTGGGTTACTTTAGGTAACCTATCCTAGGTTACTTGAAATCTATTTTTGAGGAATGATTCTTAAGTTATATGTGAAACACTGCCACTAATAAATTAACTATTAATTTTGGTCTTTCCCATATGGCCCGTCCTTACTCTTTAACAGTCAATGTGCTTCATACATACGGGCTGGTATCACCTTCAGAAACCTTAGGGAGTAAGGACCCTGATTTTCATGAATTTATCTTAAAGTATTTTCCAGTTCATGTCATGAGCAAGTGGGGAACCACATGTGGAACCAGTTCTGACATGTATAACCATCACGCCAGAATACCGCACAGAGGGCACCACCTAAAGGGAGGCACCAGGATGAGAAAACAGAGCTTCCAGAACTTGAAATCACCCCTCAATTCAGTTAAAAAGTGATCTGAGAAAGTCCTTAAACTCACTTGCAGCTCTCCCCCTACTTCTTTTTGTTTTGGCCAAGAATGCCTATGCTATGCCAAGCTATGGCCAACATGCCATGCTAGAGGAAATAATGAAGTTCTATTAAGTAGAGGTAAGGCATACTGGGGGGTTTCCTTGTACTGTGTTTATTTCTGAAGGCTTAATTCTAAGAAGGATATTTTCATATTGGGATTTATCCCACAGAGAGTGAAGAAACTAAAACCCATCTCATTTAAGGGTCATCATAGCAGGATTTTTAAGAGCTAGGAGAAGAAAAAGGAAACAGTGTGAGTATGCTTTTGAAGGAAGGTTATTTGTAGGATGTGGGGTTTGCAGTGGCGTTTGAGGATGTTGACAGGAATGGAATCCTGCTCGAAATATTCCACGTTGGAGTGTGGATTTGCAGAAGTCTGAACGGGAATCAATTCCATGTGACTACGGAGTTCAGACTTAAGAACAAGGGATGAAATTTCCTGGGAGACCACATCTAACTGGGTATAAGGAAGGAATATCGCTTTAACAATTTGAGCTGTCCCTCCCACCAAGACGGCAGGTAACTGTGCTTTTGATTTTTTTTTTTTTTTTTTACTAAATGCCTGGCAATGTGCCTGACTTACAGTCAACTTCAGTGTAGGTGTACTCACTACATGAGTGGGTGTTCAAAAACAATATAAAGAGCTAAATGAGGAGATTATGGAGTTCTATTCATGTGAGGTTCACAAACAGTCTTTTGACAGGGGCTCTCTAGTCTACTGTGGTTCCTTGAGAGCCTGGAATGAGGAAGGCCTGGCATCAGGCAAAGTGCAGAGGCTCTGCTGGGAAGACCTGGTGGCCAGGTCAGAGTGGAGCTGCACGTTGGACAGTGAGCTATGGATTCCTGTGTGGAGCCCAGATGAGTCCCAGCGCTTGGGGTGGGGCTGAGGCTGCAGATCTGCTCTAAGAGGTTCCAGCTGCCAGGGAACAGGCAGGCCATTTACATGAGTAAGTCTTAGACAACTTTGCTATAAAAGATTTTAGCATTTTGATGAGTTAAGATTACTTGAACACTTGGAAAAATAAAATTGCAGATCTTTTCATAAACTGTTAGTAATTACTAAAAGAAATCATTTCCAGAAATAGTATGTTCAAATCAGGGGTTCTCAAATATGACAGCATAACTCCCAACTGAGAGCATTAATTCTGATTTAGGAGTGGGATGAAATTATTTCTAAGTTAACTTTTCCCTTTTAAGAGAAATTAATCAGCCCCCTCTTCTTCTCCTTCCCCAACCAATAGAATATAATTATATAGTTTCTTTTTTTTTTTAAGTTTGGGCATTCTCTGATATATGGAAATGTTTTTTTTTTCACTTGTATTTATGAACGTCAGTGAAATATTCAGTTTAAAAATGAAAGTTTCATTAGCTTTTGTTTACATTATAGTAAATAATAGACTGTGTTCATTTTAATTAGTCCTAATCATCTAGTAGTTCCTCCTCCGTCCCCAGGAGGCTAGTAATCTGTTTTTGACGATTTTAAAGTGAGAGAAAAATTCTGTCCATTCCAAATATCAATTCTTCTGCCCTTTGTATTAATAAGAACCCCAAATTTTAGCTGACTACCTTGCTGTCCAGCACACAAACTACATTTCCTTTGAAATGGTTGTGACCTTCTGAGTAAATTTTGACCAATGGAAACTCAGTGTTATCTGCAACTTTCAGGAAGTATCCTCAAAAGAAATGAGGCTTCCATTCTGATTCTTTTTCGTTATTCCTGGGATGTAGACATGATGACCAGAGCATAAGCAGCCGTCTTGTGAAATGAGGCAGCACAGTAAGGATGGTAAAGTAGCAGGAAGCTGCAAAACAGCTCTGGGCTGCCTAAATCTAGTACTCAATGAAAATAAATGTTGACCTTGTTTGTACTTTTTTGTTTGTGGTGTTATTGTTTTTGCTGCATGTTGCTGAACTTACCTACCACAGAAGATTTAACTATCAAGGGCATACACACACACACACACACACACACTTTCACATTTGTGTAACACTGTTGTCATTGATTTGCATTGAAGCTGCTCAGTAACCTTTACAGTTGTGACAGTGATTAAAGTTTACCAAACACCTTTGGCGATGTGAACTGTCACAGATTGACACCAGTGACTGATGTATTTCTAGACTTTGCCTTCTGGGAAAGAGGAAAGCTGCCCTTGAATCTTCCTCCAAATAGTTGTTGAAATCTGTGTTTGGAAAAATAAATCATACATGGGAACAAAACTTTTGAAGAAAAAAAATAAAAAATAATGTTTTTAATTAAATAAAATATAGTCTAGGCACACTGAAGTCTACAATAATATAAACATGTTTATGATAAGTACTATTTTATTTAAAAGCACTGCAGCTTAGGCTGCTCATTAAAATGATGTACAGTAAGTAGTGTAGGGTGGATTGAATCCCAAATTTTCCCTTCTCCTTGTGGTCTGGTACCTTTTTATCCCATGGGCTTGCTCTTTAGCACAGACTTGACTGCAATTAATTAACTGAAATCTTGCTGAATTCCATTCATGGAAGCTAGAGCCAAAGGCTCCCTCCTTGCCTGTGGGTGCTAGGGGCATTGTGCTGATATTTTGATTTGAGGTCATGTTTATTCCTCTATTCATGCTGTTCACAATGTGGCTGCTAAATGTACACCTATATTAAGAATTCCCGCTGTTAGCATAGGTATACCAAATGGAGTCCAAATCATACATAAATGCTCTACAGGGAAATTGGGCAAAGTCTGTGAAACTGTTCTTTTTTTTCTTTTTTTTTAAGTCCTAGGAATGTTTTAAGAACATCTTTAGTAAAGCAACTAAATTACATTTCTATTTAAATCTTGTTTTAAACAATAGTTCATCTGAGGCAAGAGGATATGTAAAGATTTTTGTGACTTTAAGAAGATCTTTAAGAAAATAATCGAAAAAACACTTTACACCAGAAGCAATTCTAGCTAATTGTTTTTAAAACCCACGTGTTAAAAGTAGCCTCTACAAGATTTGCATTGCAGAAAAGATTTACAATTCATCAATGTGCAAAACTTACTAATAAATGTTTTGCTTCCATGTGTACATAATACCAGACTGTCCTTTTCTTATTTTAAAGATGTTATTTACTTATTCATGAGAAACACAGAGAGAGGCAGAGACATAGGCAGATGGGGGACTCGATCCCAGGACCCTGGGATCATGACCTGAGCCAAAGGCAGATGCTCAACCACTGAGCCACCCAGGTGCCCCCTACACTGTCCTTATATACATCCATCTACACAAATGGGCCATATAATATAGAATGGGAGATTTGTTTGTAATTTCATTTTAGCTAATTCTGATGTGGGATTAGGGAGCATAATTCAAAGAAACTGACTTATCTCGTCACAAATACAGGGACGTCTTAGGTCATCATATATATATATATGTGTGTGTGTGTGTGTGTATGTTATTCACTTATTCTCATTCTTTTAACTTGTCTACTATAATATATCTAGATAAATGTGCATATGTCATAAGTGTGCAGCTCGATGGATTTTTCACAAACTCAGAATACCCAGGTAACTAGGACTTAAGTTAAGTAAAAGAAAATTTCCAACTTCCCAGATGCCTACTCTTGTTTTCTTCCAGTCCCAGCTCATCACAAGGATAAGCACTATCCTAGTGTCTAATAACATAGATGAGTTTTGTTTTGGAGTATTTTTTTATTTGGATTTTTCTCAGTTTTGGAAAGTGAGGAGGAACATAATTTTCATTCAGGCAAAGAACGTACAAGAATTTTTAAGAGTTCAGCTTAGCAAATGTTTATACATATTATAAACTCATGTCACCATTCTTCAGGTCAAGATTCAGATTCCCGTCATGCAAGAAGGTTTCTTCCTGCCCCTTTCCTGTCCATACTCATCTCCTCCTCAGAGATAACCACCACTCTTACTCTTAATTATTTATATAGTGAGCATTTATTGTGCGAACTGCTGTGCTACCTGCTAGAGATGAACAACGTGTCCCTGCCTCCAAGAAAATTACTGTAGAGAACCTAGATCTATAAGCAGGAAATTTCAATATTTTGAGTTAGGGGCCACGAATCTGGGTAAGACGAGAGTTCCCTGGGAACTCCTAGAAAGAGCTGCTAAATCCAGCTTAGACACTCGGTAAGGCATCCCAGTGGAAGAGTCTACCTATGCCAGACGTAAAAGCTGGGGGGGGGGAATTAGCCAGGTAGGAGAACTACAGACGAAGCTCTTCTACTGAATCCTAGAGGCCAGAAATCAAATGGCCTGAAAAATTCAAGAGGACTGGATCTTAAAATGTAAGGTGTAGAGACAGAAAATTAACTGTAATGATAGAGACCAGGCCACATAAGAAATTTGGGCTTTGTCCCGAGTTTGGGGCAGATTGGAATTGCAGGAAGTCCCCTGGCTGTGGTTTAGAGACTGAACTGAGAAGAATAAGAATGGACTTAGGGGATTCAATCTTGAAGAAAGGAGATTGTCTCAGTATTCAAAGTGATAGTAGAACAAGAAACTGGAATAATGAGAACTCTGCCTACCGTTATAGCCCACATTGACCAAGCCATTAACCTCAGGCGCAGCCTCAGGCTTTCATAACCTACCATTTGTGGATCTTCAGCAAAACAACAGGGGCAGATATTACCAAGTCCATTTTATCAAGGACAAAACTGAGGCCCATAGCTGAGCAACAATGCCTAAAATCACACTGGAGCCAAGATTCAAACTCACAAAGTCTAACTGTAGGACTCGCCTTCTTTAGTCCTCTGGGTAGAGCTTCTCTGTTAACACCGTTGATTCTGCGTTGGCCAGGGTCTTCAGTTTACCTGCACTGTGAGCTTGGAGGACTTTTCTTAGACCATCTACTCCCATCTCCACTCCCACACGTACAAAATGTTCTTCCTGTGATCTAAGGTGTTATCATAATAAAACTCTCTGACAATTTTCTGATTATTCAGTTTACTAATTAGCTTGGTTACCTAAGCATATCATTAAAGATTTCTCGTCTTCTTTACAACAAACAAGTACAACAAAATAAACCTTGTTCTTATCCTGTGTTGTTCTGCTTGCCATCTGAACCCAGGACTCCAGATCCTCTGAAATTCTGAAGTAATCTATGGCTACACTCATTTTTCTCACTCCAAACCCCAGTATAAGTCAAACTCCTTATACTTGCTTTTCCCTGTGCTGCCCTGTTCTCTCTCACACTTGTTTTTCCCATCTTGAAGGCTCTCTTCCTCTCTGTTGAAATCCAAGGCACTGTTCAGGGCCCAGCTCTGGGAAGCAAGCCTCTTTAACCCCTCACACCTGTCCCTTAGACTTCATTTAGGCTCCCTCCTCTACTAAACCACTGTATTTCCATAGTACAGTACTTTGTTTATACCTTTATAGCACTCAGTGAGAATTCTGTTTGGTGCCCCTTCTAGGAAATTAGGAAGGACTGCTTGCCTGCTAAAGTGATCTCACCATCTGGCTCCTATTGCCTCAAGTTTTACAATTAAAACCAGAAGCGGATTTGCCGTGAAGCTAACAAAGTTTCAGCTTCAGTGCCCCTCACTGAACAGGCCCCTGTGAGTTGAGGAATGTTCTAGTGGAGAATGGAGACAGGTTGCTATCAGGAAGCATGTATATGTAATCACATTTGTGAATTTTCTAAAGAGATCTAAAAATTGGCATTCGTTTCTTATTCTAAAAGCCGTGATCACTTTCATACCTGCTTTTGCATGTGTAATTTTATACTCTTTTCCATAGAGAGCACTACAAGTTATACAAACTTCAGGTTTCCCAAAATCTGGATCCATCCCTAATTATCACATTATTCCACTGACTTAAGTCAGAGTAATGCCTTGCCTGGTTTCATATGCCAACATATTCCATTTTTATTGCTGGGGTTGCTAGCCATCTTTCAGATAAACACCAGGCCTGATTAGAAATCAGTCCTATTTCCAGCCAAAGCTTGAAAGCAGTAACTCAGTCTATCTGCAAAGGTCAGCGATGTTTGGATCCTTTTCTGATCTTGTAGTCAGGTTCTAGGAACCTTGTACCTTTTCTCTTGTTTGTTGTCATTGCCTGGCCTATTCTGATGACTAAGTCACTTTCTTGTTTCCCTGAGTCCTTGCCTGGGATATTTATTAGGGAATATAATCCCACAGCTGTAGAAAAGGACATACTGCTTAAGAAGAGCTTCATCTCAAGCCTCTAGAAAGACTAGACACTGGATTATTTTAACACACAGGATAACAACAAAACAATGACAATGGCAACAGAAAGGCGGTATTGCAAGAATGAGGAGTAGCTTGTGTGGAAATGAAGGGCAAGAAGGGCAAGAAGGGAGCTGACTTGCTAAGAGATGGGTAGAAGTGATGAGGTAGGAAATGGTTTGTCAGAAAAGGCACTGGGACACCAGAGGGCCTTGGTAGCTAAGAATGAGAATGACCCTTTATCACGACTTGGCTTGACAGCCTCGGAGAATATTTCTGATTTTTCTTCCATAAGTAAACCCCTGGATATGCTTTGAGATATTGAGACAAATTAAAAAATTAGCATCTGTTTATAGATCATGGAGATATATAGGATTCAAAGTATATTGATAGTATGTGAACCAAATTATCTGTAAATTTCTTTCTTTGGGTTAAAGTTACAGACAATTTATTGCTTTTTTTTTTCCTCCCTCTGCCAGTTGTTCTGCATGAAGCACTTTAGTTATTTTTTCATTTGTGGAAACCAAAACTATTGCTGTTAAAAAATGTTTGGAGAAAAGGATATAAAACTAGACACAAAAAATGGACTCAAAGACCATATACCAATTTATTTATGATGATTATCTTTAGGTGGTTGAAATATGTGGGTTTTAAAAACATTCCATTATTATTATTATTTTACCTTGTGTCATTTGATTTATCCATGTTTTCATATTTTGGTATGTATTTTTTTTTGGTATGTATTAATTTTGAATTAGGAGGATGAATAACAGGATAAAAGGAAAATATGGTAAGAAATACTCTGAAATATTAAGAATACTTAAGTGCTACTATGTGAGAAGATTTCCTTGTTTTGACATTTTCTTTTCAACAATTTCTATAATGGAAACTGTGAGCATTTCAATTTTATCTAAAATAAACAACATATATCTATTGTATATACTATTTTTGTGTATAACTATTTCTAGAAGAACAACCATCTTTTCAGAAAGCTATATTACTTTGTTATCATATATTCTAAGTAAATAACTTGCATATTTCCTATTATGCATATCTCCTTGACAATATTTTGAATGTCTCATAATTTTTTTGAAGTATTGGATGAATTCGTTGCAGAATGTAGTAAGCATAAAGTTAACATGAGCTAAGAATTAAATAGTTATGAATTTCTTATGCAATAGTATCTCAAACCTCTTTCATTTTAATAGTGGCAATGTGGAAATAAATGAAAATATTTACAAGACTGATTCCATTGGTAACCACTCTAACAAGCAATTAAGTAGAAAACCATAGTCTGTAGTTACTAAATGATAGTTTGATTGTCTTCAGAATAGTTATTCATCTTGGTTGGCTACTCTAGTAGAATTTTATTTAAGACTTTAAGACTTGCATTAGAAGGCAGATGTGACTTAGTCTTGCTTTAAATTCTTGTTAACATAGTACACAAAGAAAGGACAACTAGTCAAAGAACCAAAATGTACACATCTTAATCCTGAAAGTGCTATCACTTCAAAGTGAATTACAGCACTCTATGGAAAAAGGCTTGCATTGTTATTTAAGTTCATCCATTCATTTCAACAGGATTAAAATAAATGATGCGCTTACCTTACATAGCATTGAAATTCCTGGTGATAAACGGAAAGGGTGAACTTCAAAAGTGCAATGTGCATGATTTAAGATTTGATGGAGGGATTTACTTCTCAAATTGTCATTGCCATTGATTGGATTTACTAATCAATGAGCAAGAATTGACTGAAATGAGAAGCCCTTCCTAAAACTGGTAAATCTATATTTCATATTTTACTTTTGCCTTTTGAAAGACAGGGCAATTTTGATCAGTGGTGGAGATAACATTATGTATGAACCTCCAAAACTTGTATCTTGGATCCTTACCCAAAACCACCTCAAAGGACATCTGAATTTTTTTGAAATCTATTTATTTGGAAATATTTTTCTAAAATAATGCTTTATAGTTCTAGATTTTAAAAATGCCTTGATTCTTCTAGCCTTGTGACTTCATCTTTCTTTTTCTAGATTTTTATAGACTTTGACAAAGCTTTCTGCCCTTGTTTATTGTCGGAGCTATTTTTTCAGTGATTAGTATGATTTTGAGGTCAACAATCTTAATTATTCAAATTTTATATTATACAAAAATGTGTGATCAGTTAGATGAATTTATCAACACTACCTTACGTAGTTTTGCAAGTTTAGTGGTGAGTTGGCAATGATTTTACACTTTTCCAATAATTATTTTAAGCTAATTCACTTCCTTTTAGAAAATACACATATGACTACCAATCATATTACTCTGAGGTTGCATTGACCATAACTTATGGCAGCCATGCTAGCAAGAACCAATCTTGAAAAAAAAATTTTTTTCACTTTACCAAGTTTCTGTTTGGTGTGGTGAAAATGGTTTGGAAATAGAGTTGTGTTGGTTGCACAACGTTATGAATGTAATTAATGCGAGGGCTTTGGGCACTTAATAATGGCTAAAGTGACATATATTATGCTATATATTTTTTAGTACAATAAAACTTTAAAAAATACAAGAAAAAAAGTTAAGCTCTGTGTTTTGTCATCAAAATAACATTTAGAAACATTAGGCTTGATACCAAAGACCACTGCTATATCACGACTGGCTGGTATTGATGATTCAAGGTCTTCATTTGAAGTTTTAGAAAAGAAATAGTTTGTAAGTTGCTGTCATTGAGAACGTTTTCCCCAGTTCAACATGGTTGAATGTGAACTTGACTTTTGGGAGTCCTCTGAGTTACTGGCGTTTTTAATTGTTAATGTTTTGAAATTTTCCATCTGATTTAATCAACAGGGGTTTTTAGGAGTCTCCCTCTCCAATATGGAGGTTGAGGTGGTTGGCAACTTGATCCTTTTATTGCTGTTGGCCACCCTCCCCCTCACAAGAATCCCCAACTCTCCACAGCAGCCAAGTGCTGCTGAGAGGCATGGGGGGGCCCAGGAGTGTGACTCCCACATCCTCTTAAAATTCTGTCTTTCTGTTTGGGCCAGTCATCCCAGTCCTCAAAACCATCCCTGAGAAATGGGAAGGGGAGAGCTCAGGGTGAGAGAAGTGGGATATTTCAAGATTTTGCCAAAAACAGCAAGACCGGAAAATCCTTGGCAAAACAGAAGAACTGGCTACTTTAACACCTTTCTCATTCCTGAGATCCCCTGTTAACTGCGGTGCTACTGTCCCCAAAGGTTCTGTTTTTGCAGGTGGAAAAGCAGTTGGAGCAGCAGCACCTTCTCTCCAACTCAAACATTCTTTTCCAGGCCCTCTGTGGAGCAGCTTGCTCCGGTGAGCACAGTGTTCAGCTATCAAATCCCAGAAGGCCCATTAGACCTTAACCAAATGACAGCCTGTAAAGTTCCTTGGAGTGAAGAATTAGGTTGAGCTGTTAACCTTCCCCATGCAAAGGACAACAAAGAAATTCTAGTAAGAGGTAAAAGGACAGAAACTCAATTTACTGTTTTACTATTAAATTCTCATCCCTCGCTCATGGAAAAAAAAATGTGTTTGCTTTCACAGCCATTTTCCTTTGGCAATAGGTAAAGGAGTCTACCTGCTGCAGCAGCCTCTGCTTCTCTACCACTTATTATCCCATTCCTGCTTGCTGCCTACTGCACTCAAGCACCTTATATAAAGTGATACTGCTTAAGCTGAAGTGCTAAAATCTGCCTGCCCTAAATGGGATATGAAAATGTGGGAATATTAGCCCTTAAACAGTAGGCTAGAATTTCTTTCATCCATCTATCCCTAAGGCAAACTGGGTTTTAAAGCCAAAATCACAGGTTGCCTTTTGCTTTGTAAATCAGCAGTTGGATGTGTAATTGGGATTTTTTTTTTTTAAATGTCAAAATGACTCTTGGGTGTTGATCTGGCAAGTGGAAATAACATAGAAAGGCTGTATAAGTAGTTTTAGAATGGCAGTTAAAATCTCATAATCTGACTTTAACAATTGATTTTGCTCCAAATTTCCATATTGGTATTATTCAGCTTTTGGCTGAGGATCTGGAAATGGAACTTTTCCCAGTAAAACTTGGACTAAACCTAATATTGGACTTATCGTGTTCATAGTTTGGGTAGGTAAATTTTATACATCTAATTTGCAGACCAGCTTATAGAAACAGGAGATGAAAAGACCATTTCATTTATTCCCCTGGTGGGGTGGAACATTTTCTTCCAATATGTTTTCCAATTTACTTTTGAAATTTATGGAGCTTAAGAAAAGTACCATTCCATTATCTAATAGTTCTTGCTAATAGGCAGTTTCCTTAAATACCCAGCCTAAATTTTCCATTGCTCATCTGACTTCAAATCTTCCCCATTTTCCAATCTTACGGACTTTATAACTTAATGTTTGCTAAATCCTTAGTTAATAGCCATTCTCAAGATTGTGATTTAAAAAAAAAAGTATATTAAGTGATTTTACTCCCTTTGAAATTCTATAAACTACTGATGGAATGTGCTAAACATTTATGCCCAACTTCTAAAAGAGTGAAAACTATTCACAAACTATTGCTCTGGGTAGCAAGAGATGAACCCATTTCATCTGCCTTGCTAAGAGAATTGTTTTTGTTTAGTTTGATGCTATCAAACTATCTTAAAGAATAAAGTGTGAATTGATCATGTTCGTGGTTGTTTTCTGAGGGGGAGCCAATGGTACATATGGAAGGAGGTAATACATTTACCAGAACTGGAAAGCAGCCATTTCTTCAATCACTAGTAACCTGTGGGGGGTTTTAATCATTGACCTTAACCAGCAAAAGGCTGCATCTCTCATTACCAGTTCACTGATTTATTTGGACCTCTTAGTCCACTCACATTTCAACTTTTATATTAGATATTGAAAATCTGTCTCTACTAGACTTGTCGATTTGGCTGCTGTATGGATAATAATTGTTGTGTTTTCTGCATCTTCCTCTTCATAATTAATTTCAGCTCTTCAGTAATAATAGCTAAAATATATTGAATACTTACTACGTGCCAAGTGTTATTTGAAGTACTGTGTTTATTTATGTAGTCTTGATAGAAATTTCATTTGTTAGGTGTGTTTATTATTCCCATTTCATAGGTGAAGGAAATGAGATACTGCTTAGTTCATTTGCCTAAGGTTTCAGCACTACTATGAGGCAAAACCAGAATTAGTTTCCATGTAGTCCGTCTCCAGAGCCTATGCTTTTAACCACAGCTCTACGATGGTCAAAATGTGAATAGTTCTCTGGTTAAACAATACTTCACAACAGCATTTATGGAGTATTAAATCTGAATTTGATTAAGCTTTTAGATGCAATTTCCAATTACAGGAAATATGATGGAGGAAAATGTTAAGGAACCCATGGTGATGCTGTCAGTGAAATCCAGACTATGGGAGATCAGGTAATACAAGGAATTTCTTTCTTTCTTTCTTTCTTTCTTTCTTTCTTTCTTTCTTTCTTTCTTTCTTTTTTTTTTTTTTATTAACTTTTATTGGTGTTTAATTTACCAACATACAGAAAAACACCCAGTGCTCATCCCGTCAAGTGTCCACCTCAGTGCCCGTCACCCATTCCCCTCCCACACCCGCCCTCTTTCTTTCTTTCTTTCTTTCTTTCTTTCTTTCTTTCTTTCTTTCTTTCTTTCCTTCCTTCCTTCCTTCCTTCCTTCCTTCCTTCCTTCCTTCTTTTTTTCTTTCTTTCTTTCTTCTTTCTTTCTTTCTCTTCCTTTTTCTTTCTTTTTTAAAATTTTATTTATTTATTTATGAGAGACACAAAGTGAGAGGCAGAGACACAGGCAGAGGGAGAAGCCCTGCGGTGAACCCCCTGCGGAACTTGATCCCAGGATCCCAGGGGTCATGACCTGAGCCAAAGGCAGATGCTCAACTACTGAGCCACCCAGAGGTGCCCCCCCAGGAATCTACTATCTTCAACAAATAAAATTGCAAGGAAGAGAGTGTATGCATGTTAAAGGAGTGGAAATCTGTAGATGAAAAAACACAAGAACCTGGGCTCCCATGTTCAGTGCAGCATTGTTCACAGTAGCCAAGAGGTAGAAACTACCTAATGTTCATCACCAGCTGAGTGGATAGAGAAAATGTAATATATACATACAATTGAATATGATTCGGCTCTATTAAAGACGGCAAGACAGTTTTCCATTTGTGACAACATAGCTGAACGTGGAGGACAAACAGTATGCTGAGTGAAACAAGCCAGGCACAGAAGCACAGATACGATACGATACAATACTACATATATGAGGAATCTAACATAGTTAAACTCATAGAAGTAGAGAGGAAATTGGTGGTTTCCAGAGCTGGGGAGGAGGAGAAACAAGATGGTATTAATCAAAGGATACAAAGTTCCAGTTATACAAGATGAGTAAGTGGTAGATACCTGTATGGCATAGAGCCTGTAATTAACAGCGCTGTGTTATGTACTTGAAATCTTCTAAGAGAGTAGATCTTATGTTAAATATTCTTATCACAAAAAACAAAATAAATAAATGGGGCAGGAGGAAACTTCTGGAGGTGATAGATATGTTCGCAGCCTCAGTTGTGTGGCGGTGGTTTCATAGATGTCTACTTACCTCCAAGCTCATAAAGTTATATACTTTAAATACTTACACCTTTTTGTATGTCAATCATACCTCAATGAAGTGGCTTTTAAAATAGTGGGAGATTTAGTAAATTTAAGCCACCAGTAACAATTAGTATTAATATACTTTAAAAAGATAGATACTTAAACATATGTCAACCAGTAGCTATCTAAGGATTTTTATTTGGATCTTTATCAAGGAAAAACAAATCATAAAGACATTAATGAGACAAAAAATTTTGATCTGGAGATTTGATGACATTAACAAATCATAAACTTTTTGAAATGTAATTATAATATGGCTAAATTTAAAAAAGAAATCTTTATTATATATATGTATTTGAAATGAACATTTCAAGTATTTATGTTGTATTCATAGGTGTAATCATTTCAAATATATAGAAGTAAAAGCAAAGAAGATATGATGAGATTGGCCATAGATTGAAAACAGTAGGGATCCCTGGGTGGCGCAGCGGTTTGGCGCCTGCCTTTGGCCCAGGGCGCGATCCTGGAGACCCGGGATCGAATCCCACATCGGGCTCCCAGTGCATGGAGCCTGCTTCTCCCTCTGCCTGTGTCTCTGCCTCTCTCTCTCTCTCTCTGTGACTATCATAAATAAATAAAAATTAAAAAAAAAGTTATGAAAACAGTTGACATTATGTGATAGGGATGTGCAGATTTATTCTTTTTGGTTTCTTTTGTGTATTTGAAATGTTTAAAAAATTAAAAGTAAGAAAAAAAATAACAGCAAGTGGATAATTAATGACAATCTCTTCAGTCATTTGCAAAACTGTGTGATTTATAACCACATATGAAATTAATTACTACCTAAGAGTGAGCTAAAAGTTTTCCAATGCTTATGGTTTTATGTTATGAGCTATCATTCTCCTATTTTTTTTTTAATTTTTATTTATTTATGATAGTCACAGAGAGATAGAGAGAGAGGCAGAGACACAGGCAGAGGGAGAAGCAGGCTCCATGCACCGGGAGCCCGACGTGGGATTCGATCCCGGGTCTCCAGGATCGCGCCCTGGGCCAAAGGCAGGCGCCAAACCGCTGCACCACCCAGGGATCCCCATCATTCTCCTATTTGAATGAGCTTATGTTTTCATTCATGAAGAACCCTGCAAGCATCATTGTGACTTTAAGGGACGATAGTGGGAAAATTTATTTTCAAAAGGAGCTGACAGCAAATAAAAAGATTGCCGAAATCCTTCAGAATAGAATATGATCAGATTTACTCTAAGTGGTACTCATTTACCAAAAGTGATTAAATTATAGTCAGGATGTACCCTGAAGTACCCACTTCAGTAGACAGCCGGGAATATATTTAGGAAATATAGAACACTGCAGTACCTCTGTGTTTTCCCTCTCAAACTACTCTTAGGTTTTCATGATAGTACAATACGCTACCTGCGTTTTCATTGTGTATTTCATTGGGGCTTAGAACATGGAACTTGTTGCAAAGAAAGATCATATTTTTCTTAAGAAAAATCGATGTGCCTTTGTTAAAGAAAAGGCACTATGTGTGCCCTGTTGATTTTTTTTTCTGTATTTATTAGAAGATAGATGTCCTCAAAAAGTTAATCCCTGACTTTTTTAAAAAAAAAAAAAAGGTAGTGTAATCATAAAAGTTAGAAAATGCCACATACGGGAATAACTTGAGCCACAACAGAAGTGCTAACTTTTGTCGGCAGTGCCTGGCTGACTTCCTTCAAGCAAGCATAACTATATGCTCTGGGAAAACCATGCCCTACTGGTTATTAGATGTATTTTCCTTCAGGAATGGCAGAAATAACTGCTCTTAAAATTAACTATCAAAGTAAGAATTCCAAAATATATATTCTGTCAAAAATCATATTTTGGCTTTTAATACCCAGAAGGAAATCCTTATGAATTTATGGGGCAGAGCCATAAATATACATAACATCTGCAGTGTACTATGCTTATGAGAACTACTTCATCTGCTAGATTAAGGTTACATTTATTGTATTTGAGTATAATTAAGCTGAATACTCCAAAAGCTCATTTTACCACAGTTTCAATTCTCCACCATAAATTACCAGCCCTTGTAACGGAACAGACAACTTGAGAGGTGTGCAACTCCTGGTCCCTCTGTTTATCTCTGTTCTCTGTAACAGAAATGTCAAGTTTACATTTTCATTCAATAGTTGGCAGGTGAAGAGGAATCAGATTGTGACTAAAGAATGTGTCTGATAAAATGCCTGTTCCATTTTTGTATTTGCCCGGCCTTGCTGCCGCCAATAATGGTGGGGAGAGTGGCCAGTTATTTCAACAGGTTTTGTGCATTAGTATGTGATATGCTGTTTTTTTTTTTCTTTCAAGAACATGGCAAAATGTTGGTGAAGTCCTTTTCCCAGAAAATGCTAAAGATACCTAAATATCTATAATATTTTAATTTAAATATTCCACTTATTTTTTACATGTTCGTGGATAAATGAAAACAGAAGTCTTTGGCCCAAAGTACCTGATTTCTAGGAAATTCAATGTTGGCTGATTCTATTTGGTGTGTAGATGACTTTTTTAGCTTGATTTTTAAAGCAAATGTTTTATTTACAATGTTCTGAGTATTGTTGTATGTGGTTTATTTACCTTAGAAAGGTAAGGTCAGGGGCTCCTGGGTGGCTCAGTGGTTGAGCATCTGCCTTTGGCTCAGGTTGTGACCCTGGGGTCCTGGGATTGAGTCCTGCATCAGGCTCCCTGCATGGAGCCTGCTTCTCCCTCTGCCTGTGTCTCTGCCTTCTCTCTGTGTCTCATGTCTCTCATGAATAAATAAGTAAAATCTTAAAAAAAAAATGTTCAGTTATTACGAGCTTTTGTTATTCTCTTTGGACACAAAGATACTTTTCTACTACTTGTTACTCATTTTTCTTTCTCTCAAGAAAAGGATGGTTTAAAGTTAAAAATAATTATTTGTTAATTTGTATTATGACAATTTTGATTCCCAACAAAGTAATCTTCTATTATCTATACGTATCTGTGAATGAACAGTCAGTGGTTACATTACGTGATTAAAATGTTTATAATGTTTTGATTTATCCCTCAGTGTTCCCTGTAAAATTATAAAAGATGAAAGAATGAAATGATTGGATGAAGATTTCTTTCTTACCTTACAGTAGTTTCTAAATGAGACTGTATTATGAGCTGAGTGATGAAACATGCTATCACAGCCTGTATCATTTTACACAAAGTTCTGATTTTATGTCCCTGTCATGAACACTAAAAGCTGGAAAAAAACAATGATTTGTCACTTTCTAGTTTTTCTTAACTTTTCAAGTTCCCCTTGAAAAGCAGGTTCCACTTGAAATGCTGCTGCGCATTCCAAACACTTTGCTTCACAATCAACTATTTGCTTATCCCAGAGTGATCATTATTTCCTTCCTAGTTTACAACTTTTCTAGCTGTGTAACTATTATTAGTACCCATTTTCAGTCTAAAATAGTCTGGTTTAGAAGACAAATCTTACAGTCAATCGAGTCCACCCCCGTGTACATAACTAGTTCAAAAATTCTAGTTGACTTTAGAGTCCTTTATGAAATGAATCTTATGCCATTACAATCTGAGTTGTGATTTGTGATGGAGTTCAGGATATGCTCCCCCAAAATATGGCAGCTTCGCCCACTGATTATTTTAAACTGAAGAAGTTTGAGAAAACGAGCAGAAGCAGGAAGGTCACTGTGGGACCTTTCTCCCACCTTTTCCCTGAAATAGGTTAGAAAAACCATCATCTGAGAAACGCCCTCCCTACTCCAGGAGGAAAGGATGCCGAAGGACAGTCCTAATAAACTTTACTTGCTAAGTCTCCACCAGTTTACTATACTTACTTCATATTCCTGGATCTATTATATTTCTCCATGACTGTCCACCCTTCATCAAACCCAGCGTAAAAATACTCTTATTCATTTCATGGGGTCTTCATTTCCTTATGAAGGCTCTGTGTCACATAAAGATTAAACATATCTGTGTGCTTTTCCTCTGTCAGTTTGTCTTGTCAGTTCAATTTTCAGACCAGCAAGGAGCCCTAAGAGGTTGAGGAAAACTTTTTCCTCCCCTACATTTATGTTGCCTTTTTATGAATATCAAGGATAAAACAAGAAATGCTTAAAATTGAAAGGGCTTTAAATAAGGCATGATGACTTAAAAAAAAAGATTAGAAAATATAAACCCAAAATTAATACATTAAACATTCATATTTTATTAATTTTGGAGAAAAAGTAGAATATAATGAATTGTAAAAAATATATTTGAGCAATAATGCATTGATACATAAGTATATGGACAGGAGTTTCTCAAAAAGGAAAGTACATTAGACTGACAAAAATTTCAAGTAAATATTTGCTCTGAGGCAGTCTGTACAGCAATGTCATCTATGCAAAATACTAAAAGTAGATAGAATTCAAAGTATTGCAATGTATTTATTATGTAAATTATATTGGAAAGTTAACATTATGCATATATATATTTTTAAATGGGTCAAGTACAACACCTTAATTGATCAATGGGGAAATCAGCTTATGACATTTAGATTCACCTGTGACCTCCTGTAAAATAGGAATTGTTTCCTGTGCACTTTTTAAGGACATTGGACTGGCATCAATTATCTGGGGAAATGGAAAAGCCTGAACTGACACTTTAAAGGATACAGAGCCTTTTAGGCACCTCTAAAGTGTGTTTTAGTAAATCATGCAGATGGATGCAGGAGTATCCTGAATGTAACTTACAGCATGAAATATGGATAATAATTAAGTAAAATGTTATTTTGAGATTTTTATTCCCAAATGGTTTATTGCTTTCATATTCTAAATTGCAGTGCCCTTGTAGGTCCAATTAAGATGCTTAATTGAAGAATATCAAGTAAGCAGACTGCCTTGGCACCCAGAGGGGATTGTGTCTGTTAACGATAGCTCTGAATTGGGCAGAAAGAATATTCACAAATGTTAGCAGAGGAGCATGTATTTAATAATGTGACATGTATTTTCTAAGCATAAAGAAAATCAAGCTTGAGAATCAGGGGTTCTGTGGTAGCCTAGAGTGCCCTTGTTTTCTTTTTTTTAGGTCTGATTGTTTTCTTTTTAATTGACGTATAGTTGACACATATGTTACATTAGTTTCAGGTGTAGAACATAGTGATTCGACAAGTTTACATATTATATTACATTCACTACAAGTGTAGCTACCATCTGTCACCATGCGATGCTATTACAATATTTCCAGGTCTAATTTTAAACTATTCATTCCTTCACATTTTCTTCCACAATCCCTTCATTTTTAAGTGACAAAAATAAAGGCAGAGGTGGCCAAATTTTAATTCATCAACACTATTTTCTGGTCTTTGTCTATAACTTTTCTTTTGAAATGCAGGAGATGGCAAGCCATTCTGTGACTGCCGGGCACCCCCTCCGAGGTAATCTATTAGAGTAGTCGTTGCTTTAGTTTGACTGTAGCCACTAGACGGAGAATTGCATACACATACTTGATTTTGACGTGTGCATTAGCCCCTAACTATATGGGGCCTCGTGTTGAGCCAGCCATTGTCTTGATGTGCTTCAACTCTTTTATGTCGGGACTTTTTGTTTATTATTTTTCATGTCCTCTGTCATATACATGTGGTGACAGATGTTTTCTGTAGTGTGGATGAATCACACAAAACATGGTAGAAAGTGAATTACTTGTTCAGGATTTACATTTTTCTGATAAACTGTGTAACTATAATTGTGTTGTGTCTTTAACATTTCTCCGCTATGAATTATATTTACATCTTATTTGAGCATCGTTGCAAAAAAACAGGAAGAAAGGGTAATCGCTAATAGAGTATCATTCATCTTTTTAAAAGAAATTTAGAACTTTATCCATGACATATACATTTTTTCCTGTTATAAATTTTATACATATAAATTATATATTCATGTAAATACATATACATAAATATATTTATAAATACATATTATATAAATGTAAATATATGTAAATATATAATATATATTTATAAATATATATACTTACACATATATACATAAATGAGTAAGAGTAGAATGAAATAGAGGGTCCAAAGGCATTTTAGTAATATCTGTTAGACATATTTGCTTTTAGGTTTGTCCAACGATATGATGAGAAAGAAATGGAAACCAAAATTGGATATAGATATTTTCTACTTCTAAAGATGATTACCTTATCAATAGTTTCTTTTTTGTAGATAATAAGTAATTGTGAATAATCGTAGCCCTGCCCCCACTGCCCTGCTCTCCTTGTTTGAAACCACCCTTCCTGTTTTTGAAAGTCATTCATTTTTTCATCCATTGGCATTTTAACCCAGTACTCAGACCATAAATACTAAAAACTGGAAAAATATATTAAAATTTTAAATTTTCATATACCAGTTTTCTCTGGAAGTAGTACCAGTAGGGGTATAGTTCCTCCTGCTATGTTAGTTACCCTGCAGAAACAATCTCTGCCACATATCCTGCATGTAAAATTAGTGTCCTAGCTCATGGGACATAAGGCAACACTAAAAGTGCATTTATATTGTTACAGGGATATATGTTGGTCAAATATCTCTGATTCTTGCTGGTTTCTAGACTCATTTGTCTTCTGATTTAGCACATTTTGGGAACCATATGCCTGCATTAAACAAATACTGCTCACATTCAAATGTTTTATATTTGTCAAGAAGTTAAAATACATTGAATTAAACCACTCCTTATTCTATGTACCTCTTAAGAGACAAAAGCTAGAGAAAGAATTATCACGCTTTTGAAGCCAGTTTTATACAAGTCTTTTTGCTTAATTTATATGAGAAATGGAGCCATGGGCTTCTCTTCTTCAAGTGACATCTGTGTGTTTTTAAAATATATAACAGAAGAAAGAAAAAGAATATACTTTTGCCGCAGTTCAAACAGTTCCTACCGGTAATCCAAGCCTTATGCCTGTTTGACATAAGTTTGCATCTTTTATGTAATCTGCTTGAGAGAGCTGGGACAAGGTGCAGTTTTGCTTCCAACAGGTGTTATGATAGAGTTTTTCAAAATTGGATGTGTTCTAAAAAAAAAAAAAAAAGGAGAGAGAGAGAGAGACAGAGAGAGAGAAAAAAGAATGAGTGTTCTTTGTAGGACTCAGCATTCAAAATTTGTTTCAGTCCTCAAAAGAAAAACCTTCCTTCAACCTCCTGACTTAAATTATTGGTATTTAGTTAATAACTGCTATTAAGTATTTACCAACACTACTGGGAACAAACTTAGTGAAATAGAATATAGAAAATTATGAAAAGGCAGAAAAAAATGAGTGCTAGGAACATAGTGTATAGCAAATAAGAACGTTTCACCCCAAAGGGATTGCTTAGTTTGTTTTTTAAGTGGTTTTGGTCCTGGAAAACTTGATCCGATATAAACAAGATGCCTCTATTTTCAGTCAGAGTAAAGAATGCTTATTAAACATGATCTTTATTCTGTATGAACTTGTGTGCTTAGCTTCCTTATGCAGAGACAGCAGAATGTTACGTATTTCCATTTTAGCATAAGTTTTAGTCCACTGAAATATTTATTTGCCATCCGATAGAAATGGGAAAACCTTCCAGGTGCTACCTCAATCAAGAGGGCATTGCTACATATACGACCTTTGCCTCTCATCACTATACATTCCCAAAGATAAGACGAGCATAAGCATCTGGATTGAACAAATAGTGCTCATGTTGACATAGTCCTCTCCATCCTACATCCGGCAGGCAGTGATATTTGAACTGGCTTGCTCTTTGTGCAATACTCCTGTGCCAAGATTTGCTGCTTTAGTGGTCACACCTATACAAAGTATGTAGGTGTGAATATGTGTAGTAGTGTGTGTGCATATTGTGTTTGATGAGGAAATGCAGTTTACAGGATACTTCAATTAATATTCTATTGAGAATCAGTGTGTAATTATCTTTCAAAATTTAATGGCTATCTATATTAAATTTTATTTTTACCTCATTTTTTGAAAGGGCTTTTTATTATTATCTTCTTTACTTATGTTGTTGTTTAAGTATAATCAACATACAGCATAATGATTTAACAATTCTCTATGTTATTCAGTGCTGACCACAAGAAGTGTACTCTTAATCCCCTTCACCTATTTCACTTATCTCCTCCCCTCTGTTCCCCTCTGGCAACGACCAGTTTGTTCTCTATATTTAAGCATTTGTTTTTTGTCTCTTTTCTCTGTTTATTTTCTTTCTTGGATTGTACATACGTGTGAAATTATATGGAATTTGTCTTTCTCTGACTTATTTCACTTAGCATTATGCTCTCTACATCTATCCATGTTGTTGCAAGTGGCAAGATTTCATTCTTTTTTATGGCTAAGGAAAATTTCATTTTTATGTATATACTACTCTTCTTTATTGATTCATCTATCGATGGATACTTGGGTATGTTCCGTATCTTGGCTGTTGTAAATAGTGCTTCAATAAACATAGAAGTGCATATATCTTTTTTTTAATTAGTGTTTTCATTTTTTGGGGGGCAGATGCCCTGTAATGGATTACTGCATCATGTGATAATCCTATTTTTGATTTTTTGAGGAACTTCTTTTCTGTTTCCCACAGTGGCTGCATGAGTTTGGATTCCCATCAACAGTTTGAGAGAGTTCCTTTTTATCCACATGCTCTCCAATACATGTTATTTATTGTCTTGATGATTTTAGCTATTTTGACAGGTGTGAGGTAATATCTCATTGGTGTTGAGCATCTTTTGATGTGTCTGTTGGGCATCTGTATGTCTTATTTAGAAAAATGTTCATTCATGTCCTCTACCCATTTTTGAATTGGATAATTTATGGAGTTTTTCTGGTGTTGAGTTATATTAAGTTCTATATTTTGGATATTGACCCCTTATTAGATATGCTATTTGCAAATATCTCCTCTTATTCAGTATGCTAACTTTTTGTTTTGTTGAAGGTTTTCTTCACTGTGTAAAACTTTTTATTTAAGTATAGTTCTAATAGTTTAATTTTGCTTTTGTTTCCCTTCCCAGAGGAGGCATATCTAGAAAAATATTAGTATGGCTGATGTCTGGTAATCACTACCAATGTCTCCTGCTAGGATTTTTATGGTTTCAGGCCTCACATTTAGTTCTTTAATTCATTTGAGTTTATTTTTGTGCATGGTGTAAGTAAGTGATCCAATTTCATTATTTTGAATGTAGCTGTCTAGTTTTCCCACCACCATTTGTTAGAGAGACTGTCTTTTACTCATGTATCTTATGGCCTCCTTTGTTGCTGATTAATTGACCATAAAAGCACAGGTTTGTTTCTGGAGTCTGTTATATTCCATTGATCTATGTGTCTATTTTTGTGCAATTACCATATTGTTTTGATGACTATAACTTTGTAGTGTATCTTGAAATGTGGGCTTGTGATACCTCCAGCTTTGTTCTTCTTTCTCCAGTTTGCCTTGGCTATTCAGGGACTTTGGTGGTCCATACAGATTATAGAATTATTTGTTCTAGTTCTGTGAAAAATGCTGTTGGCATTTTGATAAGAATCACATTGAATTTGTAGTTTTTTGTGGGCATCATGGGTATTTAACAATATTAGCTCTCTCAATCCATGAAAATAGTACATCTTTCTATTTGTGTCACCTTCGATTTCTTTCAGTGTTTTTTTTAAATTAATTAATTAATTAATTAATTAATTTATTTATGATAGACACACACACACACACACACACACACACACACACAGAGGCAGAGACATAGGCAGAGGGAGAAGCAGGCTCCATGCACCGGGAGCCCGACATGGGATTCGATCCTGGGTCTCCAGGATCGCGCCCTGGGTCAAAGGCAGGCGCCAAACCGCTGCACCACCCAGGGATCCCTCTTTCAGTGTTTTATAGTTTTAGAGTACAGGTCTTTAACCTCCTTGGTTAAGTTATTCCTGAATATTTTGTTCTTTTTGGTGCAATTTTAAATGGAATCCTTTTCTTTCCTTAAAGATTTTATTTGCTCTACAGAGAGATAGCACAAGCAGGTGGGGCAGCAGGCAGAGGAGAAGGAGAAGCAGGCTTCCCGCTGAGCAGGGAGCCCAATGTGGGGCTTGATCCCAGGACTTTGGGATCATGACCTGAACCAAAAGCAGACGGTTAACTGACTGAGCCACCCAAGCACCTCTGGAATTGTTTTCTTAATTTTCTCTTTCTGCTACCTCACTATTAGCATATAGAAATGAAACATATTTCTGCGTATTAATTTTGTACCTATGACTTTACTAAATTAATTTATGAGTCCTAGCAATTTTTGGTAGAGTCTTTTGTGTTTTCTACATAAAGTATCATGTCATCTGCAAATAGTGAAAGTTTACCTCTTTCTTACTAATTTGGATACTTGTTATTTCTTTTTGTTGTCTGATTGCTATGGCTAGGACTTCTAATACTATGTTGAATAAAAGTGATGAGAGTTGGTATCTTTGTCTCATTTCTGACCTTAGGAGAAAAGCTGTCAGTTTTTCACCATTGAGTATGATGTTAGGTGTGGGTTTTTCATATATGGCAATTATGTTGAGGTATGTTGCCTCTAAACCTACTTTATTGAGGGTTTTTATCATGAATGGATATTTTACTTTGTCAAGTGCTTTATCTGCATCTATTGGGATCATTATATGGTTTTTATCCTTTCTCTTGTTAAGATGATGTATCACATTGATTGATTTGGGAATATTGAACCACTCTTGCATCCCAAGAATAAATCCCACTTGATTGTGGTGAATGATTTAATGATTTTTAAATGTATTGTTGCATTTGGTTTGCTAATATTTTATTGAGAATTTTTGCATCTGTATGCATTAGAGAAATTGTCTTGTAGTGGTTTCTTGTTATTGTGTTATGTCTTTATCAGGATGATGCTGGGCTCATAGAATGGATTTGGAATATTTCTTTTTTCTTCTACTTTTTAGAATAGTGTGAGAAAAATAATTATTCATTCTTCTTCAAATGTTTGGTAACATTCACCTGTGAAGCCATCTTTTCCTGGACTTTTGTTTGTTGGGCAATTTTTGATTACTGATTTGATATCATTGATAGTAATTGGTCTATTAAAATATTCTATTTCTTCTTGATTCAGTTTTTGAAGGTTAAATGTTCCTAGGAAATTAGAAATTTCTTCTAGGTTGTCCAATTTTTCATAATATTCTCTTAGAATTCCTCATATTTATGTAGTGTTGGTTGTTATTTCTTCTCCTTAATTTCTGATTTCTCTATTTTTCTTTCTGTCTCTGTCTCTCTTTCTTTATGAATCTGTCTAAAGGCTTATCAATTTTGGTTATCATTTCAAAGAACCAGATCCTGGTTTCATTGATCTGTTCTATTGCTTTTTAGTCTCTATTTCATTTATTTATGCTCTAATCTTTATTATTTTCTTTCTTCTCCTGGTTTGGGACTTTGTTTTCTCTTCTTTTTCTAGCTTCCCTATGTATAAGATAAATTATTGATTTGAGATTTTTCTCACTTCTTGAGGTAGGCTTATATTGCTGTAATCTTCCTTCTCAGAAGAGATCTTGTTCCATCCCAAAGATTTTGGACTGTCTTGTTTTCATTGTCATTTGTCTCTGTATTTCTTTAAATTTCTTCCATGATCTTGGTTGACTCATACATTGATTAGTAGCATGTTATTTCAGCTCCATGTATTTATGTGCTTTTCAGATTTTTTCTTGTAATTGCTTCCTTTGTTGTAGATTAATTGACCTTAAAAGCATGGATTTGTTTCTGGGGTTTTATTGTATTCCCTTGATCTATGTGTCTATTTTTGTGCAATTACATATTGTTTTGATGACTAGTTTTGTAGTATAGACTATAAAGACTATTTGTTTTGTGGGCTATTACATAATAGACTTGGTTTGTGGACTTTTATGTAATCTATTCAGGAGTATATTCCATGTGCACTTGAAAATAATGTGTATTCCACTTTTTTTTGGATGGAATGTTCTGAATGTTTCTGTTAAATCCATCTGGTTCGATGTGTCATTCGTAGCCACTCTTACCTTGCTGGCTTTCTGTCTGGATTATCTATCCATTGTTATAAGTGAGGTATTAAAGTCCCCTCAAATTATTATATAACTATCAATTTCTTCTTTTATGTTTGTTAGTAATTGCTATATTTGGGTTCTCCTATGTTGGGTACATAAATATTTACAGTCATGATATCTTCTTTTTTTTAAATTTTTTAAAATTTTTATTTATTATGATAGTCACACAGAGAGAGAGAGAGAGAGATGCAGAGACACAGGCAGAGGGAGAAGCAGGCTCCATGCACCGGGAGCCCAACATGGGATTCGATCCCGGGTCTCTAGGATTGCGCCCTGGGCCAAAGGCAGGCGCCAAACCGCTCAGCCACCCAGGGATCCTAGTCATGATATCTTCTTGTTGGATGGCTTTTTTTTTTATCATTATGTAGTGTCCTTCTTTGTCTTTTGTTACAGTCTTTGTTTTAAAGTCAATTTTGACCAATATATGTATTGTTACCCCAGCTTTCTTTTCACTTTCATCTGCATGATGAATGTTTTTCCTATTCCTTCACTTTCAATCTGCATGTATCTTTAGGTCTGAAGTAAGTCTTGTAGACAACATGTAGATGATTCTTGCTTTTTTATCCATTAGTCACCCTATATCTTTTGATTGGAGCATTTAGTCCACTTACAGTCCAAGTAATTACTGATAAGTGTGCATGTATTGCCATTATGTTACTTGTCTTTTAAAAAAATATTTTATTTATTTATTCTTAAGAGACATACAGAGAGAGGCAGAGACACAGGCAGAGGGAGAAGCAGGCTCACTGCGGGAAGCCCAATGTGGGACTTGATCCCAGGACCCTGGGATTACGCTCTGAACGAAAGGCAGATGCTCAACCACTGAGCCACCCAGCTGCCCTGTACTACTTTTCTTACGATTATTTCTATAGTTCTCCTCTGTTCCTTTCTTCTCTTTCTTTTCCTTTGTAATTTGATGGCTTTTTTCTTTTCTTTTCTTTTCTTTTTTTTTTTCTTTTTGTGATATGCTTGACTTCCTTTCTCTTTATTTTTTGCATATCAGTTACGGGTTTTTGATTTGTGGTTATCATTAGGTTTACATATAACATCCTATGCTTATAGCAATCTACATTAAGTTGTTTGCTTAAGTTTGATCCTACTCTAAGAGCACGTACATTTTATGTATATATGATATCATACTTTAGATCCTTTATTTTGTGAATCCTTCTATTGATTTTTTTTTCACTGCTTTTGTGCTTTAACCTCCCTACTGGTTTTATAAGTGATTTATCTACTGCTTTATTATATTTGTATAATACCTATGAAAATGTTTCCTTTTCTAAATTTTTTACTACTCATGTCCTTTTCCTTTGACTCAGAGTAGTCCTTTTAATGTTTCTTGTAAGGTTGGTTCAATGGTGATGATCTCCTTGTAACTTTTGATCATGATTTTATGATCTCCTCTAACTCTTTATCTCTGCTTCTATTTTGAATGATAGACTTGCTGGGTAGAGTATTCTTGGTTGCACTTCTTTCAGAACTTTGAATATATCATGCCACTCTCTTCCAGTCTGCAAAGTTTCTGCTGAAGAATCAGCTGATAGCTATAAGAGGGTTCCCTTGTATGTAACTGTTATCTTTTCTCTTGCTGCTTTTAAAATTCTCTGTTTATCACTACTTTTTGCCATTTTAATTATTATTTATCTTGGTGTGAGTCTCTTTAGGTTGATTTTGTTGGAGGGCTGTCTGTGCCTCTTGGATCTGGATGTCTGTTTCCTTTCCAAAATTAGGGATGTTTTCAGCTATTATTTCTTCAAATAAGTTTTCTGCCCCTTTTCATTCTCTTTTCCTTCTGTGATCCCTGTATCATGAATGTATTAACACTCGATAATGTCATCAAGTTTCCTTAACCTATTTTCATTTTTGTATTACTCTTCTTTCTGTTTGCTGCACAGCTTGGTTGCTTTCTATTACTCTGTCTTCCAGCTTGCTGATCTGTTCTTCTGCTCCTATTCTCTATGCTTGTTTCCCTCTAGTGTATTTTTAATTTTAGTTATTTGGCTTGATTGCCTCTTTTATATATTTTCTATTTCGTTTTGAAGGCCTCACTGAGATCCTTCACTCTAAGTATCTTTATAATCATTACTTTGAATTCTCTATCAGGTATATTGATTATCTCCATTTCATTAGCACTTTTGCTGTGATTTTGTTTTATTCTTTCAATTGGGACATATTTTTTCTGTCTCCTTATTTGTCTATGTTTTTGTTTTTTTTTTTCTATGTATTAGGAAAGTCAGCTCTATCTCCTGATCTTTAAAGTAGTGGTCTTATGAAGAGGAGGTTCTTAGTGCCTGTAGTATATTGCCTCTTGTTCACCAGAACCAGGCACTTCAAGGATGTCTCCTATATATGTTTAATGTGTCCCATTGTTGTGTTGAGCCTCATTTGCCTTCAGTCCAGTCAGCTCTAATAGCCACTTTACTTCTTGTGGGCAGATTTTGATCCCTGTGCTGTTAAGTTGCCAGTCTATGGCTCCCTTCGGCTTGCAGTTGGGTCCATCCAGATGCCTTCCCTCATCCCATTTGCTAGAATTGTGGTTGCACGGAACTGTAGGGTATTTTCCCTGCATTGCCCTCTGGGAGGCTTTTGTTGGTGACTATGGTGTGCAGTAAGATGATATATCTGCTCCCAGTCTATATTTACCCCAAATTACAGGGCTCTCCCTTTGTGCTGCACCCTGTGAGGTTTCTTTTTTTTTTTTTTTTTTTGATGGTTAGTGGGGCTAGCAGTCAGGTCAGATGTCTGCTCCCAGCCCACTGCTCCAACTGCAGTGGAAGTTCGATAGTCTGCCCCTCTCCCCAGGATGTGGGTCACTTTGGAGTGGTGCTGGTCACTATTGGGGTGTTAGGGGAGCCACTTTGGAGGGACTCCTGCTGAGTGGGGCAAGTTAGATAGGGTAAGTCAACAGGAGAATGCACAGAGTGTGGGTATTAGCAAGCTAAATGGAGAGCTTTTGTTCTGGTTTCCAAAGAAGATTTCATACTACCTAGGCTGAGCGTGGAGGGAGAGAAATGACACCTGCTGGCTCTTTTTTTCTTGGAGGGGGTCTCCTAAAAGTCCCTGCTCCTCCAGTGCATATTCTGAGATTAGTAAATAAATATTTCTGTATACTGCATGCATTTTCCCAACTGTTTCTCCTATGTGGGGTTGTTTGTTATGGGGTCTCTGTAAGGGTGGGGACTCAGTTTCCTATTGCCCTCTGGCTTTCCCAGAGCTAAGTCAGCTGTTTTTAAAGTACCCAAGCTAAGCTTCATTGGTTATAAAAACTGGGAAAGTTAAGCCTCACTGGTTTTCAGAGCCAAATGTTAGGGGGTCTTGTCTCCCAGTTGCAGGTCCCCCATGTCTGGGGTGCCTGGTGTGGGGTCTGTTCCTCTCCCTTTTCCATGCTTATGGTGTTCCTCCCATTTGTGGTTAGTCTCCCTGGGAGTTTGGTTTCTGACCACGTCTCCACCCCTCATACCCATTTAGATGTGGCCTCCTGCCTAAGATTAACTGTGACATGTCTTCAGGAAGTTTTCTGCTTTAGTTGTACTAATATAGCAGTTATCTTGGTGATAGTATCTGTGGGACGTGGTGAGCTTAGGAAACTCCTACTCTGCTATCTTCCCAGGCTTCCCTTCCTATATCTAAATTGTACATTATAAAATAGTTTTATGTTTTAATGAAAGTTAGGTGAAGAATAACATGTAAATTCCCATTTAGAGCAAATTCCCTGTAAAACTTACATTTAATTTACATTAAATGTGTTTTAATTTACATTAAGCATTCTTTTTAAAACTATGACTTAGTATCAGTAAATAAATTCCCACCATTTGAATTAAAATACTAAATTCACTACTTTTGAACCAGAAAAAAAAGACAAGATACTAGATAGTACTTATATAATGTACAAATCAATTACATGAATATTTATTTTTCTGTTCTTAGAAAGTGCTAAGTCTCTTTTTTTTTTAATTTTTTTTATAAAAAAGAAGTGTATCTTATCTTTTATCCAGGTCATTGTGAGTAAAATAAACAGCCTGACCTTAATAACTTTAACTCTTGTATTAACTTTGTACGTGCTCAAGAATTATAGGCACAGCTGAGTAAATTGCAGGAAGAATAATTAGAAAAACAAGAGCAACAGGTGACAATTTGGTCAGGCTGCCAGAATCCAAGATTATTAATTTATTTATCTATCCTTTTCCATTTTACAGTTTTCCTCTTGATATTGGATACTGTGCTCATTCCCTATTGCTCATTTTAATGAATACTTAACCATATAAAATATTTGTTCATTTCAAGGGAATTCCCCTTGGTTTCAAAAAAGAATGCAGAAGCCATTTCAGAGCTTAATTAGGGAGATTTGGAACCTCTATGCTTGTTCAATCGATTTTATCACAAGTAAAAGCATTTTAACTATTCCCTTTGTCTACACAATCATTTGCAACCCAGCAAAAATATTCCATTCCTTCCACAGTAAGCTTAACTAAGCAGGACAGTCAGTTGGAGTGAGGTCACACTGGAAAATGTTTTTAAAAGGGTTTTATAAACCCTTTAAAATTTTAAGTTAAGTTTTAATGAGCATTGCAGAAGAGTTAGATCCCCTGGGGGCAAATCAATTTTGAGTGTTACAGTGCCTGTTCCTTTCAGCCTGTGAAGTACCACCTTCACTGACTTTTGCTGGTTATGTTGAGCCAGATATTCAGGATGAAAGAATGCAAATATACAGCCTGTGAATTTCTCTCTTACCAAGGGGTCACCAAATCCTTCAGCCATTTTATTTTTTCAAGTGGTAAGAGGGATGGAATGGCTGGAACAAAGTAGTTGGCTATTTCAGCACTGAGAGACGTGTGAGGTTTACGGTGGGCCATGGAGGGCTAGGGAACCTGCCCTGGGAAATGTTCAGCCATTTTTGTTGTTTTGCTGTTGTTGTTTTTGCCCTTTCGCTTGGGTCTAGATCAGCTCCTGGTATATAGTAAATTTAAAATTCAGTCTGGGACCCACTGTGGTTTAACATGACTACAAAAGGATGAAGGAAAGTTGCCTAATGATGAAGTTCAGCTGCCATGTTCACTTCCACTTTTTCTCTCAGATGTGCATTGTTTTCTGGATTTTTAGACTCTCAGAATGTTGGGCATAGAAGAGTCTCCCCTACATAGTTGCACAATTGCTTCTTCATATATTACCTCAAATAAACTGACACCATGCATCCTCCTAAAAGGGCATTATGCTCCAGAGTGTACTTCTCGGGAACTATTTACCCCATTCTGCTGTCTCCCTGCAGTAAGGAAATTATATATTAAAGATTAACTGAGCATATCATTTCCTCTCTCTAGGCTGCAATGAAGTAAGACTACAGACTGCTGCTCAGTATTTTTGCAGCTTACCCCTCTGAAAGAAAAATTTTGAGGCTAGGTGAATACATGTTCTTCATCCCATCTGTGAATAAATATTTAGCCTTCTACAAATGCTAAATAATGTACTGTATCGCACCCTGGAATGTATTTCTAGAATATATTTTATTACTACATTTACCTGTTATCTTCTCCAGTTGTTGTTTAAAGGTCATCTCCTCAGTGAGGCCTACATAACCATCCTATTTAAATTTGCAACATGTACCACAGCCCACTCTTTATTCTCCACCCTTGCTTTGTTGTTGTTGTTTTTTCCTCAGTGGGATTTTGTAGCACCTCATGCAGTGTATCTTTTTTTTCTTATAGTTCTCTCTTTCCCCCAGGGAAAAGCAATAATGTACGTTGCCACGGACAGGTAGTTTTGTCTCTGTTTTGTTCACTTACATATCCCGATTTTCTAGCACAGAGCCTGGAATAAAAGGAGTACCAAATGAATGTTATATTGTATAAACATAGTCAGTAAATAGTATTTTATTAATAAAATATATATTTAGATACATAAATAAAAGTTGATCCAAACTGTGCTCATATATTATTATTTTCATTTTTTCTAGCTGCATTTCACGCATGATTTAATATTTATGCCAAACCTCTGAGTTTTAGTCCCATTTCATTGAAGAGGAAACAAAGAGATGGAATAACTTGTTTGAGGTCATGTGGTTTGTAAGAGGTCAAGGTGGACTTTAGGCCCATTTGTATCTGACTCCAGCATACATATTCTTTATACTTTCTACGAGGTTTTATTTAACTTTGATTATGTCTGAGATGAGCCCTTGAATAATATATGTAATCATATTAGCTTCTTCTTGATTATAAACTTGCTTTTATTCTCTCTGAATTTGCTTTGGATATTGTAGTTCTTCTATAGTATAGTAAATAATCCTGATGTTAGATAGCTCAGTTCTTCTCAAAACCGGAGTCTAATCACTGACCAGAATTTAAAGCTGAATTTAAATCTGTTGGCTCCTTAGCATTTATTTGACTCTGACCTTTATATAATCCTTGGGCTTCTGGTGCTAAGTGACACTAAGGATGACTGGCATCTTATTCTTACCCTTAGCTATTTTGTAAACATTTTGTAGCTGCTTCGTAAGAAATTGCTTGCAAGTATAAGGAGCGTAAACAACAAAAACCGTAGCTAATTTAATGTAATTTTCCCTGGATGAATTATTTTAAATGTTTTTAGAGTGAGGATGTAATTTCTGTTAGAATTTTTGATTGGATTCATCCCCCAGTTTGGAAACACAAAAAAGAACACAAGCTATTTAAAATCTCATCAGCAAGGGGACGGGAGGGATTTAAAAGTTGTTTTTTTTTTTTTTTAAATGACTTTTTCAATACATTATTACATTAAACAAGATAGGTTAGATTTTACTGAGGTAACAGCCTGAAAAATTGAAGTGGTTTACAACAAAACTTATTTCTTCCTTCCATCGATCCCTGGTCAGTTGCTGTTCTGCTCTGTCCTACTCGTTTGCAGGACTCAGGTTGATGGGTCAGCCTCTATCTAGAACGTTACTGCTGGTGGTTCCAGAAGGACAAAAGAAACCTGGCAACTCACATGCTGGCTCTTAAAACTTTTTCTCACAAGTGGCACTTCATCAGCCTAAACAAATCACACATTCATGCCTGGATTCAACAAGGCAAGGAAGGAGCCACCTGCCACACTTGATGACAATGGGGAAGGGATGCCTGATAGTTTTTAAGGGAGGTGAAGAGAGTAATTTTAAACATTAATAAGATCTACTTAAAAGATCTTTTAAAATTAACCCACTGGCTTTTAAAAAAAGTGGTTTCTGTCTCAGAATAATGTGGGAATGTTTTTTCCTTGATTTTTGCCGTATCTTAAACATAGCTAGGCAAGATTCTGTTGTGCTAGATAGACATTTACATAACTCTGTAAGATCACCATGCTTTCCACTGGTGGTCAAATTAGGTAAAAACACTTCCTACTACATGTTTTTTTTTTTTGGAAGTAATTTTGTATTTGCAATGAGAGATACAGTCTTTGTTCTGCAAATCACTCGTTTGGATAACCCCACCCTAGGCTGGCCTTCCCGTGTTCAATTTCACCTCACGTGTTTACACATACACATTTGTTGTCATATCTCTGCCAAACTGGAATAATCTGTGTCAACTGTTCTATCCAAACTGTAGTGCATTTTACATAATGAGAATGCAGCTGGCACAGTGGATTGATCCACATACTCTGAACATATGGCTTGAAGAAGGCCAGAGGAGCTCTGATCAGGAAACTTGATTCCAGTTAGAAAAGATGTATTAGGGTCCATAGTCCTGTGAAGAAAAATATTGTTTTATAAATATAGGCTTCATTAAGCACCTGTCTGCACAATTTGCCGAGGTTATTCAGGTTGAAAGTAAGAATAGCAATGAGGGATTATGCTTCAGTTTGAATATCAAAACCTATTTTGACTAAGGTCAGGACTACAAAGTGAAATGAAACATAAACCTCTTTCATGCACCTCTTAAACCACTGGAAATCTGAAGGTTGACTCCGGTGTCCATTTGGGTTTCCAAATCACTAACAGGCTAATATTTTGCCCCTTTGTCCAAGGAGACTTTTAGACAGCTTTTGTCCGCTCACCTGAGATATTCAAACAGTAAGTGTTACATTCCTATTGTGATTTATTGTGTTCCCCAAGAATGGGCTAGGGAGGTAGGAGGGTAGGGTTATGCTCAATGTCCTATGGGCTTATGGCCTTGTTTGTTCTCAGCACGGATTAAAACGGCTGCTTGTTTTGCTTTTCTTATCTCAGGCATTATAGGCCGTGGTAGGTTACTGATACTTTTAGGGCAAAGTTTTTGCTCACTGTCAGAGCTGGGTGTTCGAGTTATGTTGGTGGCTTCTATAGGCTTTCCCTTAATAGTCTTGAACTCCCAGCACCCTTAGTGAAAGCTGCTCCGAGGAGCTACTGGTCAATAACCAAGTGGCCCTTTTTGAGAAGTAGAGAGCAATAATTTGGGGCTTGGCTTCTCCCCTTCCTCCTCAGTCGGTTACTTTATTCATCAGTTCCATCATCTAGAGCACCTTTCAGGACACTACACTGTGGGGCATTGTTCCTTCAGGCAGCAGCTCCTTAAGAAGCACTTTTTGATCTCCTAGGATTGCCTGCTAAAGTTGGATTGGGAAACATAGCATCAGATCCTTGTATCCCTTCCACAGCCTATTAGTTAAAGGTGATTTCCAATGCTGCGTTAGTGCATATTGGATATTTTAGCCAAATGCTTCCTCTGTTAATGGTTTCCCTTAGAGGTATGAGACCTAGAAATAAGTGATCGTGTGTACAGAACTTGGTGGGTGCTACAGGAATGGCTCTGAGTTTCCTACAGCTTGTGAAGAGCCAACGGTGTGTTCCAGAGATTTTCCAGATAGTCTCCATTTATCCCGCCATACCCGTCATTTTCCACCCTGTCCTATGTCTTAAGAAGGAGCCTCGGTGTCCATCGAAAGATGAATGGGTAAAGAAGATGTGGTCTATGTATACAATGGAATATTCCTCAGCCATTAGAAACAATAAATACCCACCATTTGCTTCGACATGGATGGAATTGGAAGGTATTATGCGGAGTAAAATAAGTCAATCAGAGAAGGACAAACATTATATGGTCTCATTCATTTGGGGAATATAAAAAATAGTGAAAGGGAATAAAGGGGAAAGGAGAAAAAATAAGTGGGAAATATCAGAAAGGGAGACAGAACATGAAATACTCCTAACTCTGGGAAATGGACTAGGGGTGGTGGAAAGGCGGGGGGTGGGGGTGACTGGGTGACGGGCACTGAGGGGGGCACTTGATGGGATGAGCACTGGGTGTTAGTTATTCTATATGTTGGCAAATTGAACACCAATAAAAAATAAATGTGTATATATATATATAAAAAGAAGTTGTCATTTTGAACTGCATCAGTAGGCACACATGCCCTCTGGCCTCTGGTTTGGCCAAGTAAAGCACTGGCAAGAGAATGGAAGGTGAAAGGAGAGTCAGGTAGGGACATTTGTCCCATGGCTGTCACCCTACTCCATTTTTTATAGTGGCTGCTCCTTCAGTCCTAAAGAGCACAGTAGCTCTCCATGTCCTACGGCCTGGTGATCTGAACCTTTCCTTCATTGATTTACCTTAAAACCTCCCACACATCTGTAAATAGTCCCTTAGGTCAACTCCCTTCCGTAATCTCTTTGGATGTATCTTTTTCTTTCTGTGGCTACGGATGATACAAAGGCACTTTGTAATCAAATGATGGCCTTTGTGCATAACTGATCCAACAAATTATGCAGCATCACTGTGTATGGTGCATCACTAAAATGTTTTCTACAACTTGTGGTTGTAGTTGATGCTGTTTAATTGTATCTCACTGTCTTTTATTCTACCTTTGTGTTCTTGGTTTCCTGAAATAAAACATCTCCCTTCCCTTACTACATAGTCTTCCAGTTTTGGTAATATATGGTCCTAAATGTGGAATCCAACAGTGTAGGGACACTAGTTTTCTGTACAGGTTGACCAAATGCAACTCTGTTTTCAGGAGACTTTGGGAAAAACAATTAGAGTGGAGAAGGGTGAGCTAGTTCTCTGGTTGATTTTGTAACCCTTGAGTAAGACTTTTAATCTCTAGATCTTAATTTTCACTTTTGTGAAGTGAGAAAGCTGGGCCAAACAAGTGCTTTTTTCATGATTACAGTTTTATCCCTTTATTAAGCCTCATCTATATGCTAGACACTCAAAAGACTGCTGATTGTCTATTAAAAGTCTAGAGCAACTTAATGGAGAATTATGCTAGGAAGTGCCATCTTTGCTTCTAAATTATTTTTCCTGACTCTAACATTTCCTAACTTGAGTTCTGTCATCTTTTGGAAAGTCCATGGATGGTCTGTAGGTAGAGTATATAGGCTTTTGAAATTGTATGTTACAAAATGGTGTCCATGCACGTTTTTCTGAGATGAGTGCCTACCTTTGACCAGATTTTCAAAGGACTAATGACTTCCTTTCTCACAAAAAATCGAGGACTACTGTCCTTTTCCATTTCCTCACCCCTACTCCTTTGAAGACCTGGTGATATTAGAGTTCCAGGCTGCCAAATACATAATTTATATATAACCTACTGCCCCTACAAATGCATTTATCATGTACTGTGAGCCATCTTCTTTTCACAAGTTTTCACATTTCTTTAGGATCTACTGATGGATTTTCAGATCAACTTTTGACTCATAGATATGAGAAAGAGGCTTTTTGTCTATGTGACTTTCTTTTTAGCTATAAACAGCAGAAATATTCAAAGACTCTGTTAGGATAAAGAAAAGAAGCAGATTTCTCTCAGAGAAAATCAGATTAAGAGACTTTATTTTAAAATAAAGTGTGTGTATTCTGTTTCTTACTGTGTTTTTCTTTCTCTGAAGCACTAACTGATCTTACAGAATTGTCATTGAAGTTTCTGTCTCTATCACATTGCTCTATCCAGCCTTTGTTTTTTCTTTCATTGATTTTTTTTCTCCTGTTCTCCTTATAAAAGGCATCAGGTAGTAAGTAGAGTAACAGATCAGTATTTTTATACAAAATCAAACTCTAAGAGAAGACAGAAAATTGCTTGCCTATGGAGGATGTTTCTTTTTTCAAAATATATCCCTCTTTCTTTTCTATATTTCAATCCATTTTCCATCCTCAAAGTTCACTTCAGTTTAATCAGTAATTGTGTATCTATGTCCCCATCTGTCTACCTGCTGATCATCCATTTTTTTATCCCTCTGTCATCTACTTTTCAATCATTTATTTGTCTATTTCTGCTCAATAATCCTCAGAATTTTGGGACATTGTTTTAACTACTTTACAAGAAGTACCTCATTTTATCCTCAAAACCTGGGATTCTAAAATTTTTTAGTCAGAGACTCTTTATATTCTTAAAATTACTAAAGATCTCAAAGTGGTTTTTTGTTTATGTAGACTTTCTCTATTGATGTTTTTCATATTTGAAAATAAAATTGAGAACACATCAATAGTTACTAATTTAACAACAGTGATAAAGCCATTACAAGCTAACATAAAAATATTTTTATTCTTCATAACAATAATAATGTTTGAGAAAACTAGTACTGCTTAATATTTTTCTGATCTTTTTAATGCCTAGTTTAATAAAAGACAGCTAGAGTCTCATATCTTCTTTTGCATTCAGTCTGTTGTGATGTGATATTTTATAGGAAGCATATGAAGAAATTCTAGCCTCATTTAAATATCTAGTTGGAAAACGTAGACCTATTTTAATAACCTAAAGGTTATTTCAATGTTGAGTCCAAAATCATGTCAATAAGTTTTTTATAGTCTGTTACATTTGAATCCACAGGAGTATTTTTCACATTGAACGGATATTTTTACCCGTGTAGAATTTTGGAACATCATGCATTAGTCATTTGAAAAATGTTGGTTCATGGATACATGGAGATCTTGGCAGTATTTACACATTTTGTTATATAATAAAAAATAATGAAATAAAATTAATAATTTTTTACTGGTTTGTCAATAACATTCTTAAAGGAAATTGTTTTTTTTTTTCTTTTACTGCAAGTGGGTTGTGAAGAATAGAATCATAATACATTTTAGTGCTACTACCTTGTCAACACAGTGAAAAAGACAAATAATGTTTTAACATTAATATAAAAATGGTTTTCATCTCACAAATCTCCTGAAAGGGTCTCTAGAATTGCCTGGTGTCCACAAAGCACACTTTGATAAGCACTGTTCAAAACAGCCCTTTGAGTGAGATTACCATTATTTCCATTTTATAGACGAAAAAATTGAGGCAAAGAGAATTTATGTGGCTTACTTTAGGGCCAAGTAGTAAGTGAAGAGGGTGAGATTCTAACTGGGATTATCTGCTACCAAATCCATGCCCTTAACCTCCATCTTGATAAATGCAATAACATTTTTCAGTTCTCACCTTATTTGACCTATGCCATTTGTCATTACTGTTGCTTCCTCTCTCAACTACTTTCTTCCCTTTGCTTCCATAGCATCGTCCTCTCCTACTTTTCCTATACCACTCAGGCAACCGGTTGATAGCCTCCTTTGCAGTTTCATTGACCTATCACCATCCATTCTCTAGCCAGAGTACCTTCAGCCTTCCTCTTTCCTCTCCTATCTTGCTCACTTTAAACTTTTGCTAGGCGATATCCGTGTGCAAGCTCAATTACCATTGATATGCAAATGACTCAAGATTTATATCTCCAATTCTGATTTCTCATCTGTGAAACAGTTTTTATTTTTAACTCATTTTACATGATTTCTTCTCTCAAACACATTCTAAACTCTGTAGGACCGTAAGCAGAACTAGGCATCCTCTTCCCACCCATGACTCCAGCCTGAAGTTATTTTTCTGTTTCCTATTGAATAACTGTCATTTCTATCTATCCACTTGTAAGATAGGAACTTAGGAGTTATCCTTGTTACTTTTTTTCTCCCTAGACACTACTTTTCATCACCTATAATACCCCCAAGCTGCTGTTGTATCTTATATGGCTACATAACAGTTCCCCCTTCCACCGGTTCTCTGCCATGCAGGCAGAGTGTCATGTCAGTTCATACCTGTTTCCTTTCTTCTAAAAAAATTTCAGGGACTCTTCATTGCCTTTAGGATAAAGCCTAATATTTTAAGATGGCCTATGAATTGGATGACTATTACCATGCAACCCAATTATGCCTGCTGTTATTAGTGGAAACCCTTTTCACTTTCATTTTCAAAAATGCCTTGTTTTGGATGATTAACCTGCATGGCCAGCCTACCTGTGGAGATCTCACCTGATTGGTCTCTGATAATATGTACAAAGCTCTCTCTTACTGTGAAATTTACCGTAAATACCTTTTTTTTAGTCCATGATTTACAAGTATTTTTTCCACTTACCTCCTATTATTTTTTTCAGATTTCATCTCAGTCTATACATTTTAGGGTATGCTTTAAAATTCGATCTGATTCACCCCATAACACCACACTCTGTTGTAGCTCTTGTCTGATTTATAGTGGGTAGTTTTGTAATAAATTTCTTAACCTATTTTAGACTGTAAGCTTTGTGGGGGCAAAGGATGTGTTATAACCTCAGTGCCCTTTCATATTTGGGCAGAATGTGTATGCAATAAAAATTTTAAAGTAAATACTCAATGCCTAAGATAGTAATTCATATTCTTTGCTAACCTTTGTGAATAAAAATGTTTAATTATTTTTTAATATTGTTTTCCAATGCAAATATGAATAGTGTAAGCAATGTTAAGATCTCTTTTTTTCTGAATTAGTTAATCAGATAACTTTTCCTCTCTATAGGAAGAACCAATGGAATAAAACTGGAGTGGGAGGAAGGGAAAGATCCTTCAGGAAAAGGAAAATGGCAGGAGTGTGTGTGTGTGTGTGTGTGTGTGTGTGTTTAGTTTGGAGTGAGAGGAAGCTGATGACTGCAGGGTAAGATGCAGACTCCCATGCAAATTTTAGAATTTAATCACTAGAGAAAAATATTTGGATATAGGCAAGCCAATGAACCTTTTTGTTTTTCTATTTCTCCATGATGAGAGAGTTCATTCTTGGCTCGCTAGTCCCCCAGCATGGTGGCATTTGTTGCAGCTCACTGAAGGAGAGGTGAGAGAAAATGGTGCAGTTGTGTGCCAGGTAAAGAGGGTAGCTGGATACAGGTCGCTGTAGCTTTGTTTAATGAGCACATGGAGGATACAACCTCTGCTCCCCAAGTCATCAGAATTTTCCAGGAGTTCAATATTGATATAATACTCTGAGTCATAGGTAATTTGATAATGACCTTTGTTATAAATGCCTTGAAGGAAGCTTCCTTAAAAGGGGTCAGTCCGGGATCATGCTAAATTTGATAAATGTTCTCACATATTTTAGCCCATAGGCTGTCAGTGGATCGAAAAGTATAAACTCTGGATTCTAATGGCAGATACTTTTTTAAAGCTAAAATTATGAAAACATCAAATGACCTCTGATCTACAGGACAGCAGGAGACACTTCAGATTGCTTTGCTGACCTGCAAAGTGGCACATGACTCCTATAATTACATGATTCAAAGCTCTTCCTAAGCCTCTCCACTTCCACCTTCAAGGCAGATGATGTAATAGCCACATGTCAAAGTATCTGAGGATCTATTGAAAGCCTCTGGTATTTAGTTTATTTAGCCCCAGGGCGTGGTGTGTAATCTATTCCCTTGAAAGGTACCAGGCACATTTAAAATACAGTTTGGTGCTGTGCATTTTCTGTGACTTAATGGTAGTGCTTGTTTAACAGTGTGTAGAAATCTTCCCAATGACTGGTATTCAGTCATAAAGACAGTGACTTATATAGCATTAGAGATTTTTGCCAAATAAATAACAAAGCTTGTTTTTATCAGTCAAAATTTTCTTTCCTCATAATTTTCTATAACTTTACATTTGGTGATTATTCCCCTGTAACTTTGCGGTTTAATTTAGTCATTGGCACCAATACGTAGAGAAGGAAATCTCTTACCTCTGTAGTCTCCATTATTAAATGTGTAGGAACAATGATTGTTCTTACCAATCTAGATAACTAAAGAAATCAATTTTAATTAACACAGATCTCATCATAAATTCATTATTAACTTGTTAAACTTCGCCTTACTTGATATCTTTGTTTTCTAGACAAAAGTATCAAAATAAATCTCTTCTAGAATTATGAACTAGAAATAATTAAAATAATGTACATGTAAAACTCAAAAACTTGGTAGTTTTGAAAATTTTTGCTCAAATTTATAAATTGTATTTTTTCACTTAGAATATAAATTAGATGCATTTAACATATTTTGGAATGAACGATTCATTTTGGAATTTGATTTGTATTGTTATACATTGGTCCGTAAATTTTAAAATAAATGCTCTAATAATATTTGTTTTACTGATAAATGTTTATTAAACACTAGCAATGTTGAGAGTCATAATTAAAACTATCCATTTTTAATAACCAATGCTCATTAAATACACATTTTGACATCCCTTTATTATAGAATGTGATGCACTGAATTGCCATTATTTCTTTAAATGTCTCTCATCAAATCAACTATAAGAACATCTATTGGAAAAGCAATGTGATTTATTTAAATTTGTGTCTATTGAACAAGCACAGTTTCTGCTCCATGGCCAGGACTCAATAATCTCTTATTGAATGAATAAAATATATACAATTATATACCTAATTTTAAGGGAATAAACTTTTGAGAGGGAGAATTGGCCATTCAAAACTCAAATTCAGAAAGATAAACTCAAACACAAATGTCAGCAAAGAGAGTTGATGATATGCTATGGAATCAATAGAATTGGTCCATTTAGTTTTGTTTTCTCATGATATATATGTTTTTGTGGGCCTGAGGGTGCTGTCAGCATGACAGGGTCAGGGACAGTGGAGGGTGAGCATACCACAGTGTCTGGGAAATTCACGGTAGACTTAATGTAGCAACATTTTCCTAAAAGTGTGTTATTTCATTCAACAAATATTTTTCAAATGCTTGTCATTTGTACTGCTTCAAATTGTGAGGATGCAGCTGTAGATAAAACAGGGCCTCTACTCAAAGCTCACTTTCTAGCTAATGAAAAAAGTTTTAGAGGATAAAGGGGGTTCATTTGTTATAGAGACAATAGGAAGATATTTTTCCCATTGTAAGGATAACATTATTTTTAAGATTTTATTTATTCATGAGGGACACAGAGAGAGAAGCAAAGACACAGGCAGAGGGAGAAGTAGGTTCCCTGCAGGAAGCCCGATGGAGGGACTCGATCCCAGGATCCCAGCATGATGCTCTGAGCCAAAGGCAGATACTCAACCACTTAGCCACCTAGGTGACCCTGTAAGGATGACATTTTAGATCAACTTTGATAAGAAAAGATACTCAAAGAAAAGATTCCAGGATCTCTCTCTAATTCTCTGAATGCTGAACAGATTTACCTGGAAAGAAAATTTTCCCATTGTTTTACCAAACCTCCACATACTGCATTGTTGGCCAGTTTCTTCAGTATCTAATGCGAATGAAGGTAAAGGAAGAATAAATGCTAGGATGGAATAATGAACGGGAGAGGAATGTTTAACAAGAGAGAAGAATTAGGGGGAAAAAGGATATTAAACTGTATTTAGATTTCATTTCCAGAGCAAGTAGAAATGAGAAAAAAATGTTTGTGAAAAAAACATCCTGCTTGGCTAAGATCCCATGTGATTATATTCAAACCTAGGTATTCATTTTTATATCCTCATATTTCTTTAGAATATTTTACTCAATGTGGTGAACAAATATTCTTTAATCCACCCTTCTTATTTATTTCTCTATAAAGTTCAACATATTATAATTTTCTTTACCATTTAGGTATAGATTTCCTTTTGCAATTTTTACCTATTTTTCTATTTACATGTGATTCCCCCAAATATACCATGGTTATTGATTTTGTGGAAAATTGTTGTTTCTTTCTATTATTTTGTGCTTATTAAAAATCATCTATCTTTTTTAAACTCTAGAAATTGTGCATTTATATATTAGGGAAGTCCTGAGATTTCTGTGGAGGGATACTTGAAGCTATCTCGTTATTAAAACTCTATCTTGACATATTATTAAAGAGACATTTTTTTACCATGTCAAAACTTAGGAGGTACTGGAGAATGGAGGAGGCCTGCCTCTTCCCTCATTGAAGCCAGCAGTATATACCGCATCTCTCAGTAATGTACCTTGATCACTCTACTTTCCTTATCATTCAACCTAGTGCAAAAAAATAGTCATTTTCCTATGCCACTTATAATTTTATTGCTTTGGTTCTCTAATTGTTTTCTTTTGCGTAAATGTATTTTAGTAGGCTAGCACATTCTAGGACTAAGACAAGGTAAAAATATGTAAATAGTCTCTATGACCTTTTTTTTTTCTCTTTGTACTTCCAAATTCACTTATCCTCATGTACTCCAGGTTGGAATTAAAATCTTGCTACTGCCTTTAAACCTAGCCTTCTTTCTGGATAGACTAGTTTTATGAGGGCAGAAACATTTTTGTAGGTAGATTCTTCAGTTCACTGAAAATTGTGTAGTTTAACAGCCTCCAGGCTGTGCAAATTTAAAGACTTAGGCGTTCTTCAACTCAAGTGCAGTTGATTAACCTAAGGATTTAGTAGTTAATACAAGTTACACATTTGCACAGTCATTCCTAATGTTTATAAAGGTGTAAGGTTTGCATAACATTTGCATTGTTATCCTTGTCAATCAGCTTTAGCCATTCTTAGTTTGATACGACCAGACAGGTGGTTGGGATATGTATGGAGGTGTGAGGCTAGGAAAAACAGTTAAATGTGTTTGGTCACAGAAGCAAAATAAGATGAATGCAGGGTCAAGAGTGGGTTCCTTAGTGACCACCAAATTTATGGGACATAATTCTTTCATTTTGAAAGTATATAGGACTGTTCACCTGATTCTTCATTTTCTCGTCACTGCAGTATTTTCACTAGTTGTGGTCCTAATTTGCCCTTTTCAAAAGTTACCTGCCTATTGTGGTTGCTCTCTTCCTTTTCTAATGATAGCACCCAAGAAAATCATTTAAACTATAACCTCTAAAGCCACTTAATCAAATCTTACCTGTAAAATGGAATATGCATCCTCCCCACAGTACATTCGCATTGGCATTAGAAAAGTGAAATCTTAATTTTCAGACTTACGGAGTTGAAAGGTTTCTACCACAAAATGTACATGATGACATTTACACAGCCTCAATGACACAACACTTTAGAATGAGAGCTCCAATCTCTTGACTGTGGCCCACCTGCAAGTCATTACAGACCATAAAATGTTTCTCGAGTCCTGACCATGTTATTTATAGAGCTTGACCAGCCTGTCAGAGAATAATAACAGCATTTTATACTTCTGCTGTGCCCTACATCTCAATGTTCCTTACCAACATGAATAAATTCTTATATCACTTCTGTGCGGTATTGGATAAATATTATGACATCAAGTTTTACAGATGGGGAAGTAGAAAATGAAGTACAGATGTTAAATAATTTTCTGCACTCCCAAGTCACTATGTAGCACTTTTCTACAAGCCATATAAATAATATCAAGGATCAAAACTGATGTGTAGGGAAGTAGGGATGGGTGGAGGGAAGTGGGGCTCATTTAAGTCAATTGAATATCGAAAAGCCACAGTGGGAGTAGTTAAGCTATGAAAATGATTGAAAAAAAAAGATGGATTAAGTCACTATGATTTATTTATAGCTTCTATCCTACTAACTTCCAAAAAGGATTTGAAATTGGAGCCTTAGGATGCCTCTCTCCCCTAGGGTATTTCTACAGAGAAAAGGAAGGAGGATAGACACTGGGAGAAAATTGTGAAGATTCCTGATGAGGGATGATTGCTCAGTTGGTCTGATTTTTGGTAATGAGTTTGTGGATGGACTAAGCAAAGAGTTGGTTGAGAATATATATTTACTATATCTTTAACACTACAACTCTTGGGACACCGGGGTGGCTCAGTGGTTGAGCGTCTGCCTTCAGCTCAAGGCGTGATCCCGGGATCCAGGATTGAGTCCCACATCAGGCTCCTTGCATGGAGCCTGCTTCTCCCTCTGCCTGTGTCTCTTTCTCTCTCTCATTGTCTCTCATGAATAGATAAATAAAATCTTTAAAAACAAAATACTACAACTCTCTTCATTCTTTTCTTCCCCTTAATCTTTATCCACATCTACTATAGCTGGTCACTTCCCCACTATGTAATAAATATATATCTATGAATGATATATACTTAATAATATATAATTAAATGCTAATATATAGCTAATATAAAGTTATTTTATACATAACTATATAATATACTATATAATATGTAGTTGATATGCATGGTATGTGTTATATATCTATATATCATTATTTTTGTCTTAATGTTTTTCTCAGAAACTCAGATTAAAAGAAGTTTCATTTCACATGCAGAGTCCACATGATTAAATAACTATTTGAATAATTAGATCTTTAATATCTATCTCCTACAGTGGACTCCATGACAACAGGAACCATCTGCCAAGTTTCCAGCTCTACTTCTTTCTCTGGTACATACTACAGGGTCCAGCCTAAAATGATGCTCAACAAAAGTTTTGTGAAAGAATCTCTCACAGGGATAGAGCATACTATGCCAGTAGGATATACAAGGCACTCATGGAAAATAACTTTAAGACAAGAGAGTAAAAGGGCTTTAGCCTTTTTTACCTGTGGAGAAACTAAGCTTCAAGTGAATTGTATAAACAATATGATGGAAACATTTGAAAGCAAGCTTTTTTTAAATATAAGGATTTTTATTTATTTATTCATGTGAGATGCAGAGAGAGGGGCAGAGACATAAACAGAGGGAGAAGCAGGCTCCCTGCAGGAAGCCAAATGTGGGACTTGATCCCGGGACCCTGGGATCATGACCCGAGCTGAAGGCAGATGCTCAACCACTGAGCCACCCAGGTGTCCCTGAAAGCAAGCTTTAAAATTAAATTAATATGGAGTTTATAATCATCCTGAGACCAAATTAAATGGGAGAATTCAGTTACCCATTTCTCTAGTAATCAGAGGGTTAAGTAGAAGTAGTTATTATACAAATAAAATGCATTGAATAGTTTAGTTCTATTAAAATGAACAATTTCTTGATTATTCTGAAGCTTCGTGGATATTTTCTTGATTGTTTTAGGCAGTGGAGATGGATGGCAGTGAAGATGCTTTACTTCATGGAAGCTGTGTTTAACCACATGGAACTAGACATTACACACCTAAACAAGTCAGAAATATGGTCATTTTGGATAGTAGTATTACAAAGAAAATAATATAGTGTCATGCTAGGGAGTAACTAGAGTAGAGATGGAGATGGATAGTGTTTTTCAATACAGTTGCCTGAGACAGTTTCTTTAAGGACACTGCATTTGAAGTGAATCTAGAGGGATAAAAAAGGAATTAGACATATTAGGTTCTAGGGGCAGAACATCCTGGAGTGGAGGCTGAGGGTGGTGACCGTCAGCACTAAATACAGAGGACCTGAGATGGGAAAGAGGCTGCCATGGCACATCTGAGAAATAGAAAGGGGATCGATGTAATTGTGAACACAACTGTGGAGAGAGAGAGGGGACTATTATAAAAAGAACCCAGAGACATAGGCAGGAACTTGACTTGAGTCCATGGGAAGGTGTTAAACATTGAATTTCCCTGGTCTAATTTACTGTTTTAAAGGATAGTTCTGGGTCTTATGAGAAGAATGGAGTGTATAAAGACCACAGGGGAGGTGGAGAAAGGTAAGAAGTTCTTGAAGAAATCTGGGTGCCATTACGGTGACTGGGAGTAGGAAGACAGCATTAGAGGTAGAGATGTAAAGAAGTGAGTATCAGTAGAACTGCGCAAGTCCCGATGGGCTGACTGTGCAAGAAAAATGTTTAAACTAAGAGGTGTTCCATAGATATTTGATGTTAGCAATGGATGAATGGTAGCATCATCCTGTGAGATGGGGAGAGACTAAGGGAGGAACAGATACGGAGTTATAAGCAGGAGTTTGAAATGGGATGTGCAGAAGTGTCAGGTTGGCCTTTGTTAAGTCAGGCTTTCACTGTACTACAATGCATGTTATTTAAGCTACTGGACTATGTGAGAGTCCCTAGAGGTGAAAAGTGAGGAATATGTCCGATGTAGGTCCTAAAACACACCTAGCACACAAAAATTCTGTGAGTCCTTGTTACTTAAAATCCGTTCTGTAGACCTATAGCATCAGCATCACTGGGAATCTTATTAGAATTGTAGAATTGCCAGACTTACTGATTTATAATCTGAATTTTTATATGACATTCTACTATACAGCATTATATTATAATCAACACTAAAGTAGCATAATGGGGGATCCCTGGGTGGCTCAGCGGTTTGGCGCCTGCCTTTGGCCCAGGGCGTGATCCTAGAGTCCCGAGATCGAGTCCCATGTCGGGCTCCCTGCATGGAGCCAGCTTCTCCCTCCTCCTGTATCTCTGCACCTCTCTCTCTCTCTCTTTCTATCATAAATAAATAAATAAATCTTAAAAAATAATAAAGTAGCGTAAGGATTGAAGTAGAATGAATGATTAGGAACGTGTGATAGCAGAAATAGCAAAAGAGGGGAGGGTTTTAGGCATGAAGAAGTGGTCAAACTCATGGAATGCCCATGGTACGTCAGCTAAGATAAGGACAGAGATTGTTTTCTTTTTAATTTCATCCCAATTTACTTTCTTAAAGAATGTTTAAAATTTTGTACATTATCATTAATAATCTTCATCAGCATAAAACATACTCTATTGGCTCTCTTTAGGTTCTCTCTTTCTCTCATACCACCTCTAGTACTAACTCATTATTCTCCCCTTTTCAGAAAAACCTATCAAAAGAACTGATAAAACAGTTGTCTCTGTGTCTTCATATTTCCTCTCCAACAAATTCCAATCTGGTTTCTCTCCTTATTGTACCAGTTATGGAGGATAGAATAATTTTACAACTGGACTGGAAGGTTGACTGCTTTTATTGGGGGATTTTAGATGTTTTCTTTGAGTATGAAAAAATTTTTCTTAAAAATACTTTTCAGTAAGTATCAGTAAGTAGGCCAATTTTATGTTCATTATGGGTATAACTTCCATTTGCACATAGCAATCATATCTGGGACTGAATGGTGCATCTATATACAAGTGTGGCATAAAAATGAGTTTAAATAATCACCTTCATGGTAAAGTGGATAAAATTAATACTGCACCAAGGGATCTGTCAAGATAAATAGAAAGAGGAAATTGAAGATGTTGACAGCTATATCTATCTGGGTCATGTGTTGATGGGGAATTTAGCAGAAGAAAAAAGAGTGTGTAAAAAAATAGTCTTCATCATTAGGTGAGAGGCTGCTTAAAATAAGAAGAAAGGAAAAAAAAGAGCTGTATAATCCTACCATTCTATCTCTAGCTGTGCAAGTGCCACATGTCTGAAAGATGCCACTAAATGCTGGTTGAGAGCTCTAGCGAAAGGATGTATCTTTAAGTAACTCAAGGTACTGTGCAACAGAAAATGTGCTCAGCTCTGCTGATACTTGGACAGAGTTATAGCCATAGTGTGGCAGTTATAGGGCAGGTAATGAATAATTCAATTAAGTTTAATTCCTTTCCTCAAGTTATAGAGCTAGACTCTGTTTTTAACATTAATATGTGTAAGTCTACCGCATTGCACTTAATGCCAAAGAAAGGTATGTTTATCAACATGTTACAAGATAGCAGCAAATGGAAAATCCCAAAGTACAGATAAAGTGTTGTGTGTGTAGAGGAGTGAGGAAAGGAATAATCCTATTAAGTTGCGGGGATGAGAAGACATCTCACAAATAAAAAATCGGCATTTTCTGTGCATCCCCAATACCAGTCATAGGACCTACTACTACATAGGCACACACAAAATATAGGTTGAGTGCCTAAATAAATGAGGTAGAGATTTAGGAAAATTTAATAAAGTGTTCAAATGTATAAATGGGGAGAAGGAGCATGAAATAAATCACCAAATAAGGGAATAATTGAGGTTACTCTGAAGAATAGCAAATGAACCATGCATTGTAGCAGGAACATACAGTGTGTAGAGACATGGATATAAAGTGCATGCATTTGCACTTCCTGATGTCAGACCATGGTCTGCTAGGTGAGACATGTGCCCTGGTATGCAGGGTATGCTTATCCCAAGCAAGAGGCCAGGTGGTCATGTGCCGTAGCCCAAATGTGTGACGGCAGGATTGTATCTTCCCAGAGTTGGTGTCTTTTTCTAATTTGCACAAAAGTGCCCCATAGGCTAGGATGGTTTTGTATAAGAAGGTATTGGGGAATGAGTCTGGAAAGAGAAGTCAAGGCCACAGAGCAGAGGATCCTGAATATTTCTGGGACATATCTTTCCTTAATTCAGGATCAGGAGGCAGTGGGCACTCTAATCAAGGAGCTTTTTACTCCATCAGAGAAGGACCATGTTTGGAGCTGTAAATTAGATCTTATAATTAGAATGGGAAGCAATGGAATTGGTAAGGTCAATTAGAGGAACAGTTCACAGAGTTTACTTAATATAAGAAGGCAGTATATTTTATGGATTAAGTCACAGATTATGGAAACTATGTGATGAATGAATTTAGTCAAATGTGAAAGCACATCTGCATTAGTAGACTTATAAACTCAATGTCTATGACTAATAGAAAAAATAACTCCTACATGTGTACATGTTACATAAATAAGACAAAAGTTGCATGATTAAAAATATATATATAGGACAGTTTCTTAATGCTAGGCATTGGACAATTTGGTTACTAGGGGTATTTAAATGAAACAGGGGTGCCTGAGTGGCTCAGTTGCTAAAGCATCTGAGTCTTTATCTCAGCTCAGGTTTTGATCTCAGGGTCATGAGTTCAACTACCATATTGGGCTCTGTGCTGGGTGTGAGGTCCACTTAAAAAAATCACAATAATAAAATAGAATAAAATGAATGAAACATATTTCCTGCTATGGTAAACGACAACACTTGACACACTGACAAATATCTTCTCTTGATTGTTTCTGGAATTTAATTATTTTAAGCTAAATGTTTACATATTGATGGCAAAGTAAGAGTATTCTTTATCATAATCAGTCATTTCTAGTTTTCGCTGTTATCTTAAATTATATAAACAAATAGTAAATAAACAAATAACCTTTAAATCTTATGCATAAACGAAAGTTTCATCAGTATGTTACGCCTGAATCAGATGATGTAATACCTATAGTCTTTAGCCTACCACATTATTAATAGAAACACCAAATGAAAGGAGATATATATTTAAGATATGTCAGTCACTACATTTAATGTTGCACATTTATCATAAGTTAGTTTTTGTTCTAACAGTATTGTTAATTAATTTCCATTATATCTGGATAATCTATATTGGTACCAGAAATAATAGAAATAATTTAATTAAAAATTGATTAAAATGAATTAAAAATACAATTGGATTCAGGACAAAGAATTGGGATGATGAGAGCTCATATCAGGGTGAGAATAGTTTGGACCATAATTCAAATTTGTGAGGAAGAAAGATTATTAGATAGTTTTCCTTTATCCTTCCCAGTCTGCTCTTCACTCTTTGTCAGTCTGTTCTCATAGCCAGCAGTCCTCCCCATGTAGATCACAACGGGCTTTCTTGGTTTCAGTCAGGTTAGGCTAATGGGAAGGGTATTTATTCTCTTGACTTCCTCTCTGCAAGACCATCTTGGGTTGGTTGTTTCCTTCACTGCAGTTCACTGTCTTCCAATAGTGATTGACTTCCACCCAATATATTCCTGTAACCATTCCCTCTTGTTCCTTTGGGTCTTCTAGAGCTTATAACAATTCTGATTTTACTAGCTGGGCATTTTTCCCACAGTCCCTTGCAGTGTTGTGAAAATTTGGAAATAATCTCTTTTTAAACTCTTTTCAAATTATCCTAGCATGAGAATGATATCTCTTTTCTTTTGGAGATATGAGGGGACAACAGAGCAGGAGGTTGTAACAGTATGTACCATATTAAGTGGAAGGAATATCCTGATCTTGCCAAGTGGGAAATATACAGATATTATTGAGGTTGAGGACACTTAGCTAGGCAGAGTGTTTTCAACCTTAGATAATAGAAATTAGAGATTGGAGAAAATAGGCAGATCTAAAATTCTGGGAAACCATCAGAATACACAAATTAAAAGGTGAGGATGGAGCATGTGGTAAAACAGACATGACCTCAGTGAAAAGGCGGATATTGAAGGCAATCACGTTGTTTCTCCACTTACCTGAATAACTGCGGGGACAGGGACCACTTATGTATATATAACTGGTTGGGCTTCTGATTGGAAGCACATGGCTAAGATAATAAGGGTAGAGGCATACGTGTCAATATTACCCAGATCTCTTCCAGATCTTCTACCAAGTCTGAATCTCAACTTTTTGTAGTTCTTGGGGGTGAGATAGGTAAATCATAGCAAATGAAATTAAGAAGAATTACTCAGGTGGTATAGTAGGCAGAATGATAACCCCCAAAGAGGTCCACATCATAATCTACAAAACCTGTGAATACATTACCCACCATATCAAAGAGACTTTGTAGATGTGATTTAAGGGCAGGAATTTGAGATGGGGAGGTTATCTTAGATTATTTGGTAGGCTCCCTATTCACATGCATTAGTCTCCAAGAGTAGAGAACCTTTCCTGGATGTGGTCAGAGAAATGGTCAGAGAAATGGAGGAGTGGTCAAATTGAAGAAAGAGAGAGATGTGACTTTTCTGACTATGATGATGGAGAAAGAAGGCCACGAGCCAAGGAAGGTTGGTGGCATCTAGAAGTTGGAAAAGATAAGGAAATACAATCTCACCTAGGAGCTAACAGAAATAACAGCCCAGGCAAAAACCTTGATTTTTATCCTGGTAAGATCCATGTTAGACTTACAGAACATGGATGACAAATTAAGTTAGTAAGTTTGTGGGGATTTGTTAAAATAGCAATTGAAAACTTATACCAAGATGGGTTCACAGAGCATGGACTGTGGAAATTTTGGACAAATAAAAAATGCAACAGATAATCCCAGCTGTCTTGGGAAAAAGTTGATAAGGTCAAATGGCTATCATGGATGTCCCTATACGAGGTGAAAAAGAAGTTAGTAAAAAAGTCAAGCAACCTAATGGTTAATGGTCAGGTCTGCCAATTAACTATATAACTATATAAAAGGACAATAACTTATGCGTAGGGGGTTTGGTATGATTCAGAAACTCAAGAATATTCCCTTGGTTGGCATATGTGGAATATGACAGTGATGGAGATGAAGAGAAGGAATTTGCAGTTTATAGCTGAGCAAGGCTCACTGCTGTCATCTGAAGTCACCGAAAACATCCTCTCTCCTACTCCCTTGAAAACATCCTCTCTCCTACTCCCTTTAGTGTGCTCTTGACTGTTGCATAGCATTCCTGTTCGCTTTACTTAATCGCCATTGATAAGAGTAACCAAGACCATTTAGTGTACTATGCCCAGCAGTGAAACTGAGGTCAGTGTTGGCAATGATCATAGAGATTTTGAGTTTGACCACACTGGTTTAGTGTTGATTTTAATTTGGCCACATCATTTTTTCAATATTTTTAATAGTTTATTTATTTGACAGAGAGAAAGAGGGCACAAGCATGGATAACAGAAGAGGGAGAAGCAGGCTCCCCACTGAACAGGGAGTCTGATGCAGGGCCCTGTCCCAGGACGCTGGGGACCACAACCTGAAGGCAGACGTTTAACCGACAGAGCCACCCAGGCACCCCTCATCACACTATTTTAATGTTGATTTCTCAAATATTGCTGAGAAGTTAACTCTGCCTTCTATTTTAGAGAAGAAATAAAATATTCTAACACCTTGTTCTGCTCATTTCAAGAGAAGTGGCTCCACATGCTACAGGGAATGATTTTCGGATGATGACCCATAGATTTTCTATAGCCAGTCAATTTCAGGAGAGACTGTAGAGTTGGAGAATGGGATTCTTCTCTCATTTAGGACTAAAGAATAAGGTCTTCACACTTAAAGGAAGAAAAGTATAAGATATACTAATAAAATAAACTCGTGTATACAATTCATTTCTACAGTCCTAACCCAATTTGAAAAGCAGTGTGACCAAAAGAGAAGGAATTTTGGAACCTTTTCTAAAAGCATTCAGTATTTTTAAAAATTGGTGCTTTAGATTTTGTGATGAGTGTGCATTAAAAAAACAGAAGTCAGCTGGATAATTCAATGAATGTAGATTTTTCCCCCCACATTGTCGTGTTTCAATACAATTCACAGCTGTATAAATAATGCCATTCATAAGCAGAACTCAGGCAAATTCAATTCTGTTTCTATTAATGCGGAATGTGCTAAAATTTTCCACTTTTGTTTGCTTAAAGAACATGTATGTCTTGGCACACAAAGCTCTCTTGTGTTCATATAATTGTAAAAAAAGTTAAACCCCCACCTCAAAATCCTAAGGGCACGAAGCAGTCATCCTTCCAAAGAGGTCTATATTTTCAGACATGACGTGTATTACTGATTGTGAAACAAAATCCACCGTATGATTTCTGTGGTTGTCTAAAACAGACAAAGCAGCTGGGAGAAAAATCTTACTGGTTGCTATTTCCCCAGATTTTCTTTCATCTCCCTCTGAGGAATTTGTTTTCAGAGCATACACAACATAATCCAAAAAGGGAGGCTTTTTTGAATGAAACATGTTCTGTCTTTAAGCGAGTTCTAAAGTGGTCTAAATGTGAAGCTTTAGAATCTGATGATACTTACTCCATGGAGGCCTGACAGTAAGTCATGTAATACATCGATGAGTTTATGGGTTTCTCGGTTAGTAATTCCAGATGGTGTGTCTGTGCTCTGGCTGTGCACTCTGTGTAAATCATCTCACTCACAATCAACAGATATCCAGAAGCACTTTAATTGGAAACATTTATTTTTACCAGTTATTTATAACCTTCAATAGAATCTCATTCAAGAACATGGAGCTCCTCGTTTTTCATATTAGCTGAGCTCCTTTCTTTGGGGGGAGGTGAGGGGAGGGAGCAAGTTTTGGCCGGGAAAACTTCCTGAAATGATATTTTTCCCTAAGATTTTTGTATGCTCAATATATTTGTGGTTCGTTCTTAAGAAAGGCTGCTATCGAGTCTTCTGCCCCTCTCAACACCACCTTCTTGCCAACTCTTATTTTAGACTAGAAAGGACTTCAAAAGGAAAGCGTGTTTGCCATAGTTGAAAAATGATTGCTGTTAATGCCAGGGTTTTGGTATCAGCTCTTCAAACCACCATCATTAATCTTAATTAGAAAACTAAAGCAAAGGTTTTTACCATTTGCAATTAATATGGGACCTAATTTGGATTCAGATTCCAAACTGAACTCACTGTCTGCCTGTGTTGGAAAGCGTGTTTTATACCTGCCAGTACCAATATTGTTTTAGTAACCAAGGAAAGAGCAGTGCCTTGACTGACATCAGAATAATCTGTGTCGACCATAAACATTAATCTTGTTTAGAAAGTCAAGCTGAACTTTGTCAAAGAAGAAAGGTCTAGGGGAAAAAAAAAAAACACTAAAAAACAAAAATCCAAGTTTATTTCAAGGCTATACATAGCATCAAAAACACTGAGCTACATCTTCACATTGCTCCCACTGGAGAGGCAGTGGATTTGGACATTTGTAATGAAAGCCCTGTCCTTTGCTCTTTCTTATATTGTTCTACATTCTTTGAGGAGGAAACATGACATCTATCTGAGTTCGTCACAGGAAAATCAAGAGAACTATTTATGATGCCCTTGTGTTGAAATGATGCAAAAATACTTATTAAGAGAAAATATCTCTACATCCTCAGAGGCATTACTTCCAACTTGATAAGCATTTCAAGTTGCTTTTAACTTTAATTGAATTTAGATGAATTTACTAAACACAGAGCTATTTCAAAGGAGATATTGGCCTAGAACCACCATTTATCTTACCTTCAGAGTGAACCTCTTAACACTGACGGTCTTTTCTTTCCTAAAAATCTGTGAGTGGGATTGTGAGGATTCTTCAGGTTTGTTGAAATTTAATACTGAAAACTGTGCTGTTTGAACCAAAATGAAAATTATCTAATGCTGAGAAGATTTTATTTTCAAAAATTTACCAGCTGCTATAGTAAACTGAGATTTGCATCCGTGTAAAGAAACACATATCTTGGTATTTATATGTGTATAAATATCAGCTTATTAAAGCACATGTTTGTGTATACATATACAGATATAATAAGATACTTGCATTATGCACATTTTTCAAATGTGAAAAAACAAGGTTTAATGGTAGCAGGTGAATCAGGACCTGCTAGTAATTCCTAGTATATAATTTTTAGTATGTTTTGCCCATATTTGAAAAGATCCATAATAAAACATTTTTAATTTTTTTAAAAGACATATTTGTTTAGTTTAGAGATAGATTGAGCACGAGTTATGGGCGGGGCAGAAGGAGAGGTAGAGAGAGAGACTCTTTGCTGGGCAGTGGAAGCCCTACTACATGAGGCTTAATCTCAAGACCCTGAGATGATGACCTGAGCCAAAATCAAGAGTTGGATGCTTAACTGAGTGAGCCACCCACACACCCTGATAATAAAATATTTTTAAAAATGTTAACACGGTTCATAAATGCTAATTGAGAGGAATAAATTAAATAGAAACTCAAACATGACAGTTGACTCTCTTGACTTCAAAACACACCCCAAGGGATCCCTGGGTGGCGCAGCGGTTTGGCGCCTGCCTTTGGCCCAGGGCGCGATCCTGGAGACCTGGGATCGAATCCCACGTCAGGCTCCTGGTGCATGGAGCCTGCTTCTCCCTCTGCCTGTATCTCTGCCTCTCTCTCTCTCTGTGTGACTATCATAAATAAATAAAAATTAAAAAAAAATTTTTCAAAACACACCCCAAGTATAAAGCTTTCCTCAAGGCACATCTTTCTTACCCCTCTGTTGGACCCAGAAACTTACTCCAGCCAAACATAGCTGAATTTCACCCATCACTAAACACCTTGGTAATAACAGCATTAAGGGAGGTTGGCAACTATGAAGAATTTTGCTCTTTCAAGGAGTAGTCACTTTTGCCTTGTCAATTTCATTATGGGAATGGTGTTTCTCACAGTTTTATGTAATACGGTTTTATGTGTGTATACAAATGACTTTTCAATGTTAGACATTCACCATCAGAATTCTATTAAAATAGTGCTATTCCGGCTCTGAAGGATGTTAGATGAATTAACATGGGGATCATTTATGAAGACAATATTCATTATTCTTATTTAGAAAGTCATATTTTGTGATGGCCATGAAAGGGTTTTATTTTGTTTCTGAATTCTCGGTCGGCAACTAAATCAAAAACCCATTTCCAATAACTGCCACTACATAGCTCACGTGTCCCATGCTTCATTTTCTTCAGCTATCTTATAGAGTGTAAGTGTGATAAAGCTGCAGAATAATCTTCTCTTGCAAAGGGCATCAGTAGACACCTAGTTTGTATTTTCTTATCACTCTATGTTTCTCACTAAATACAGCATTGTCTTTATCTTCTGATCTCTACTTGTAAACTCCTTCATTATAATCTGAGGGGAGTTGTGCTAGTAAACATGATGAATTGGGAAATGTCTTTAAAATCTGTAGTCTAGTGAGTAACTCCAGCAGCAGGCTAATACTTTGTAATAAATTTGAAAATACTTTAACTGTGGAGTATATTACTGTCTGCTTTCAATGGTTTTGTTTTGTTTTGTTTTGTTTTAGACTTTCGATCTGCAAGGTTTTGAAATAGAAACCGTGTCTCAGAAGAGATCTTGGCAATCCCAAAGGTAATCCCTGTTCTGCATATACTACCCTATGTTGAAAGGTACTGGTGCCAAATGGCCTATTGTGGCAAATTGTACATTTTTCTTATTTGTACATTTTTCTTATTTTCTTATTTGTTTTCTTATTTGTTGGGGTCTCCTTTTGAATCAATACTAGCTGTTTTTCTTTTGTCAGAATAGGGAAGAGAGCCAATTGATTAAAATATAGAATGTAATTGAAATCATCTATCATTTCAAAGATATGAACTAGCTAGTCCAATATTTTTTGAAGGACACATTAGCAAATTAGTTTACAACTTAGTTAAGCTTATTTAGTCTCCCATTTAGGGTCTTTCAACACACAGTGCCTCTGAATAAAGATGCAAATAGCAGTTTTTCGTATTAAACCAAGTGACATTTGATTTGTAGCAGCTTATTAATTCTGTGTTATGATCTAGTGTTATGGTTTGTAAATGCTTCAGAAATTTTGGGGGGGGCAGGGAATCTAGAAAATAAACATTTTAAATTAAACTAATTAAAAATCAATTTTGGATTAAAAGTAAAATGCCGAGGGGGCACCTCGGTGGCTCAGTTGGTTAAGCATCCGACTCCTGATTTTGGCTCAAGTCATGATCTCAGGATTGTAGGATCGAGCCCTGTGTCAGGGTCCACACTCAACACAGAATCCGCTTGTCCCCCTCTCTCTGCTCCTCCCCTTGCTCTCTCTCTCTCTCTCTCTCTCAAATAAATAAAATCTAAAGTAAAATAAATAAATAAACACGATTTCTGTATCATTTTCCTTTACATATATGTCTAGAAATAGCAAGAGCTTTGGAACAAGTGAGACCAAAATCTAAAACTATTAAATGAGAGCATTGTATTAAGTCAAAGTCATGCATCTATAATTGTTTTAAGATGACACTCAGCATCTTTTAGAGTTTTCAATCAGGAGATAGCGGTGTTAAATCTTGCAATATTTTCATCCTACGTTTTTTCTATACACCACTAGAGGCCACACAACTCCAAAAATACATGAATGATTACATAAACTGCTAATCAAAGCATAAAAGAAAATAGAAAGGTAAATGGAGGAATTATCACTGTTTGCCTGGCAAAGTTTTATATTCAGGGATTTTCCAGGAAGAATTTAGATGGCCTTGCGAAGTCACTAAGATTTGTGCTGTTTACTTCCTTCTGTATCTGCAACATACTCCTCTGTTGCACACCCATACACAAACCCTCACGCAGAGAATATATGAGATGTGTAAGTAAGTGCACACGGCACACAGAGCCTTGAAATGAGTATAACTCTGAATCATGAATTATCTACTAAGAAACTGAATTAGAAAAAAAAAAGTACTGTATTATAATTTAGACTGCTAAAAATTTGCTTGCTTGCTTTTTTAATATTAGGTTAGCTAACAGTGTTTACATGTATGGCAAAAATATGACCATTCTTTGTGTCAAACTTTACATTATGCCACGAACATATTTTTATTATAATTAGGTAAAGACCCCTGAAGACGAGCTGCCTTCTTCCTCTAAGAGCACACCTCCTCCTGGATGATCTGAGAGTAGCGTGGGGATAACATTGCCAGTAAACAGACCAGTCTTCTGGATCTCTTCTTAACATCCCAAGTAAAATTAGATGTAGCATTTTCAGCCTGATTCCTAAATGTTTTGTCTGTCAGCCGGCAGCTTGTCACCTTGAGCAGACTTAACCAATTAATTCAGTTCTCCGGTTCCTGGCTAGACTTGAATCGTAGAAAGCTTTCATACCATCTCAGCAGAAGTTTATTTATTTATTTATTTAAAGAATTTTATTTTATTTTATTTATGATAGTCACAGAGAGAGAGAGAGGCAGAGACACAGGCAGAGGGAGAAGCAGGCTCCATGCACCAGGAGCCCGACGTGGGATTCGATCCCGGGTCTCCAGGATCGCGCCCTGGGCCAAAGGCAGGCGCCAAACCGCTGCGCCACCCAGGGATCCCTCAGCAGAACTTTAAACTGTGATCTCTATGGTGAGTAAGTAGTGTCTAGGCTCTGGGAATTTATTTTATGAGAAACCATAGCACCTGTGCTCATTTTTAAGGAAGACATGGTAATGTTACCAACCATTTCTCTAAATGCCTTTTACTCTGGGCATTTCTAACAGTTTTCCTGAGGAGTAAACATAATTTTTCTTCTTTTTCAGCTAGGAAAAGAGTAGTTAAGGGAGGTTAAATGGCATTGTGATAGCGAACTATTACCTAAAGGAAAGAGTCTTCAGATTTTTTTTACTATAACTGTTCATATTGACAATTCATAAATGATGTTATGTCAGAATTAATAGATCAAAATCCTACAGGGCTTCTCTCGTGTCCAGAACAGTATAGACTATTCAGGAGATAGAAAGACATGTAAGGCCCAGTTCTACCTCCCAAGAACTAACAATCTAGATATGAAATTAAAAATATATCTTTAATACCAATATAACTACATGCTGTTTAAGAGGTACATCTGAAATAGTTAAAAAATGCTGGTCAAAGATAGAGGATTACCATAAGCAAAATAAGAAAACAATGGCAATAATATTCTTGAAGTACACAAAATAGAAAGTATTAAACAAAAAAATGTTTATTTTATAAAAGACACAATTTTTGTTGAAGCTTAAAAATATTAATATTTTCCCTCCAAACAAGACAGCTTCAGGGCAGAAGGATATTATGAAATGAAATATCAACAAACAATATTAATGAGATACTTTGAAATAACATCAATGTTGGGAAAATAAAAATGAGCTAAAAATAAAGAGATATATTGCCTACTTAAGTAATATAAGTAGTTGTGGATTATGTATATATCCTGTATATATTTGTGATATTTTATATTATCTATAATTCTATATAGTATTTTATATTGAATAATTATAAATTACATCATATATAATTTATTTGTGGAATATGCCTTGTCATATCTAATACATATTTATATATTTTGTGTTATATATTATATATAATTCATATCTGTAAATAGTTTTTTTAGAGAAAAAAAAGCTACCTGTCATCAAATGGTATAAAGGATTAATATATTCCAAATTTCAGATATTACATGTTTCTTTTTAAATCCCTTTGGAAACAACTATAAACTAATGATAACTCTAAAAGTTATCACTCTTAGCATTCATAAAAATTATGTTACAAAGGGGCCCCTGGGTGGCTCATTTGGTTAAGTCTCCAACTCTCAGTTTTGGCTCAGATCATGATCTCATACATGGCTCATGAGGTTGAGTCCTGCATAGGGTTCCTCTCTGTGGGGAGTCTGCCTGGGGATTCTCTCCTTCTATCCTTCCTTTTCCTCTCTGTCTCAAATAAATAAACAAATCTTTAGAAAAGATTATCATGCCCAGTATCTCTTACATGAAGACATGTAATTGAAGTGGTATTTAATATTCATGTATTTTAAATACTTTAGAAGTGTCAATACTGTCTAGATATAGATTCAGTGTGGCCCAAACTAGTTTCTTCTTAAATAATAAACTGTTTTTAAAATTTATATGGGAGTACAGAGGACCAAGAATAGTCAAACCTCCCCAGTAAAAGAAAATTTAAAAAGAAGCAGATCAAAAAGCCTCTTACAGAACAAAAATATTAAGATTTTTTAGGAGTGATTCAGGGACAGACAATTGCCAATAGTAGAGAAAAGGATTGTGAAATAGACTTCTATTTATGAGGAACTTGGCTTCATGAAAGATGTGGGATTGCAGGGTATTGACCAAAGGAGTGACTATTACCTTTGCAAATGTGCAAAATGTGAATTTCTTAATTTAACTTCAGCTTGTGAGAATCCATTTTAGAGGAAACAAGAAGCTAGAACACAAACTGGATTAAGATATTTGCAGTATATATAAACAACAAGTATTAATTGCCAAATATATGAAGACTCTTGGGATCAGTAAATAAGTAAACAGAATTGAAAAACTATTCAGACATGAACAAGTATTTTGCAAGAAAAGTAATACAAAAGGCTAAAAAAAAAGTGATGTGCTCAATTTCATTAGTGTCACAAAAATATAAGGCCAGATAACATTGAGATACTATTTTAGACTCATCCAATAGTGGAAGGAAGTTAAGTCTGACTATGCTGAGTTTTGCAGATGAGGTGAGTACTGGGCTCGATTCTGCTGGCAGGAGCATGAACTGGACAATCAGTTTGGGAACCAGTTTGGCATTATCTTGTAAAAATTAGCTTTGTTTCCACTATGATCCAATAGTTCAACTTCTAAATATTTATACAAAAGAAACTCATATAAAAGTACACCAGGAAACATACAATTAAGGTTCAATAAGACAATTTAGGTAACAGAGAGAAAAAACCCTCAAATGTCATTAATTACATAAAAAATAGTAAAATGTATTTTATTACAGCCTCATAATGGAATATTATGCATCAGAAAAAATAAATGAGTTGTCGCTGTGTTGAGTAACATGTGTAACCTTATTATGATAGGATTGAATGGGAACCCCATATGCAGTATGATCACCTTTATCTAAACTTTAAAAAAGACCATGTACATTTATTATCTTTATTATACTTTATTCTTTTAAAGCTAAGTCTTACCTGATTAGTTTTGAGAGAAAGAGAGAGAGAGGAGGAAGAGAGAGAGAAAATCTTATCCAGGCTCCACACCCAGTGCAGAGCCTGAGGTGGGGCTTGATCCTAGGGCCCTGAGATGGTGACTTGAGCCGAAATCCAGAGTCGGACACTTAACCAACTAAGCCATGCAGGTGCCCCAGTTATCTTTATTATGCTTTAAAAAGGTTTCTTAGTGGATGGTGGATTTGAAAAGATGACTAATATAAAAATATGACTAGAAAATAAAAATGTAAATATTTAAATGCTTATAGTCTGATAGACACTTTTCATTTTTGATGGAAAGGTAAATGGAGACCATCTCCCTGAAAAGCAAGATATTAATATCTAAAGAAACTTAAACTGTTTTCTTCTTTGAAGAAGTAGTTCTTAGACTCAGATCCTAAAAATAACCAGTGATATGGAGAGTTTATATAAAGATATTTATCACACTGTGTTTGACAGTAACAAAAAATTACAAATGAAAAAAAATTACAAATGAAATGTAAACTATTATAATTATATGTAATATGTACATAAAATGCAGATTAGGCAAAAATTAAAATTGTGCTTTAAACTTTTTAGAATAATCAGTTAATTATTTTATAACAAATAGTACCTAAACATTATTTTAAGAAGCAAGCATAAGAATCAGCAAAATAGCTAAAATATGCCTCCATCCAGAAATAATGTGTTAGGAGAATATCATTCCTAGTTCCCCTATATATTTATTTTACACACAGATTTCCCTAGTTCATGAGTTTTCAGGAATAGCTCTCTTCTATTGCCATTGTATGTAAGCAAAAAGATATCACTGTTTTTAATATTCTTGCATCAAAATATCAAGATCTATAGAAAACTTGTTCCCTAGTATCTGAAATTTCTCACGGAAAAAGCTGAGGCTAATTGACTCAGTCTACCTATAACCTCCAATGGTAACATTGTCTGCAAGGATCCTGAAGAAGTCTTTATTTTTCAAGTTTCACGGTATAATCACAATAGTTTCAATATATTATATATGCCACATGATTGAAAAATGAAGTGTATCATTTTAACATTTATATATACTTCTTTTATGACAAATGTTTGTTCATTTGTTGGATTCTCCTTTCAGCCTCATTTATATCAATACTATGATCGTTAGGCATAGCTCGTCTATTCCACATGTTTCTAATTTAGTTTGTATTTCTGTAAGATTTGTTTTGGGCCTCTTTAGTGTAATATTCCTTTTTTTTCTTGATTGTGGGGTTTTTCTTGATTGTGAGGCTCTCTCAAAGAGCTCTTGCTTTTTTCTTTCTTGCATTGTGTTCCTTTTCAAACTGGACTCTGATAGTTTTAAAAATGTGTTGCACATTTATTTTATCCATTTCTTGCTCACTTACCAGATATTTTTTTCATCTCTCTTTCTGCCAAAATGTTTCTATGTTTGTTGTTATCATGTGGATTAATTCTTCTCAACTCCATGACTACTATGTTTGAAACTCCTCTTTCTTTCTACCCATCTACAGTTTGTGATTTGAGATGTGACTTTTTAGTCCACTTAGGAGGAAGAGCTTTTCTGGAGTGATATGTAGCTTTTATTTGATATCCTGGGCATTTCTTACACTTCTTAGTAACGTGAGATGGTATGACCTAGAGTTGTCTGTACTTAACTAGAGGAAATATCATGATTCTTTGGCAGAAGACTTGGACCCCTCAAATCATCTCGCCAGTTCATCATGCAACACTTGTAAATGGCTAGGGATTGAGCCTCTGCTTTTATTTATTTATTTTTTTGTAGGGATTGAGCCTCTGCTTTTCCTAGATTACCTGCTTATCATTTTTATCCAGTATAACTATTTTTATCCTACCTTCAAATTGGTAGGTATTGATGAGAATTTTGGAGATTTCCTTCACTTGCATTCTCTCCAGGAATGATGCACCTGTGTTATAATATAAACATTGCCATAGCAGAATTCTTTCCTTGGTCCAGATTTTTCAAAGATCACAACATGAAATTGTGCTTCTAACTTGGTTTGTTTGCATCTGTTGATATTTCTATTTGGTTATTTCTGCATTTTAAACTTTTATCTAATTTGAGGGATATAGATTTTTTAATCCTGTTTTTAATCTAGAAACCTTCTTTTATTACTTTTAATGTTTTTTAAAAAGATTTTAAGTAATCTCTACACCCAATGTGGTACTCAAACTTACAACCCTGTGATCAAGACTTGTATGCTCTACCAACTGAGCCAGCCAGGCACCCCAGAAGTCTCCTTTTAAATGATACATTTCTGGAAAAAAATGACTGTAAAATCCCCATATTCTAAACAAACAAATGCTTAGAAAAACATTTGTAAGATAATGAGTAATGTCTTCTGTTAGGGCTTACTGGTTATTTTATTCTTTATTTTATAACTTTCTCTGTTTTTCAGATTTCTTTTTCTGAATATTTGCTGCTTTGATTGTCCAGGCAAGAAACAGAATTATTTTGGAAATACATAAGATTCCTCAATTGTAAGACAACAAATAAAAATAATTATTATTTGCATTTTGTATGATTCAATTATATTTTAAGTTCAGTGTAAAATTTTGACTAGTAGAACCTTGTTAATGAGGTCTATTAAATATATAGTATGCAGAAAAATTAAACATAATAATATGTAGATATGGGGAATACTGAGGAATGTCAAACCTCAAATGAATTCTACAAAAATAAAAATTCATTCAATTATATAGGTAGCACTCATTCCACAGGAAACCAATTGTGTTTAGTTCCCCTCATTTCCCGCGTCTCTGTACTTGACGATATTCACGTGAGTTGTTACCTTGCAGCACTAGGTTTCTTTAGGAAAGAACTACGATTTTCAGATTTCTGGTTTCCATAGACCAGGCCAATGTCAAAATCAGTTTTGGAATTGGTGGAGTATTGCCAACATTTTGTTTTTTCAGGCTCCAAAATGAAACAAAATATGACTAACATCTCTTTTTACCACCTTTAGGAAAAGATTATATACACCTGAATAATACCAAATAATTATAGGTTTTGAAGCATAAGACCGATTTTTCAACGTTTGGTTCCCCTCACTTAAAAAAGTTTGAACAGAACACTTTGTGGATCTCCCCAGAAGTTAAAGTTTCAGTATTCAAAGGTGAATTACTTAAGATTAGTGTGATGCTCGGGGCGCCTGGGTGGCTCAGTGGGTAAGCCTGCGACTCTTGATCTCAGCCCAGGTCATCATCTCAGGGCTGTGACATGGAGCCTCAGCACAGACTGGGCTCCACACTGGGCTCTGAGCTGGGTATAAAGCCTGCTTAAGTTCTCTCTCTGCCCCCTCCACCCACCCTCTCTCTCTTAAAAAAAAAAAAAAAGATTAAAATGATGCTAATAGTAAGTTGTGGAGTCATGACTTAAAAACAGCTTAGAGTTTTGTCCCAAGCTACTGGATTGTAGAATAACTATAGTAAGAAGTATGGGGCTCTTGAGCACATCATTGCAATGAGAGGTAGGTATATTACATATAACACACCACTTTCTGCATTAGGAGGTGAGAGATGTATACCTTGATTTAATTGGAAACATCCTTTTCCCCTGGAAAAGATGATTCACATACCCCACTGGGGAGAGCACACTCACAATTCAAGATACAAAATGGACTTAGTGCAGTCACAGAAACAATGAGGAACTGAATCGACTGCAGGCAAATCATTTCAATTCAGTACAAAATGAAAGTTAGGCCTGGACTATTTCATTTTGGATTGCTTTTTGCAATCTCATAATCTCTTTAATGGAAGTGATTTGTTAATAAAACAGTGGTAATGAAACAGAAGTATCTGTTTACTACAGGCCTCTTATATTTCTTGTGCTTATGCCTGCTTTCATTATTCATAGAGAAAGGTACACAATTTGGTCTGGTATATATCAGTAATAGAAAGGCACTTACAGGAGGATAGGAAAGGACATCATCAATAGAGTATAATCTCTGTTTCTGGAATCATTATTGCCCTCTTTGGAGTGCTTTTTCAGCCTCAAAAGCAATAGATCTTGAAGCAAGCTAAAAGCTATAATAAAAACATATTTTACCTTTAGTCCTTTAAACAATATCTCTTTGATCTAAATGGGCTCTCTGCTTTAGCAATTACCACTTAAATTTTTCTCATTTCTTGACTTGAGAACCCACATTCTAGTTTTATCCAATAGTAAAATTCTAGAAACAAAATTCTTCTTCAAAGAGATGAATTTTTTTGTGTGTGGAAAAAATCCCTTTATAACACAATTGATGTTGCAATATCCTATTGTGTCTTGCATGAAAGCCCGAATTCTCTTAGAATTAGTGGACAGTTTTTGACAGAAGAGTGGTAAAAGCCTCATCCAGGACATCAAGACAAGTTATATTTATTAAAACTGGGGCAGAGGGAAGACTTTTGAGCTAAAGCGCTGTTTAAGAAGATTAATAGATTTTTATTTTTGAAATGGCATCTCTGAACTAAAAGTCATACGGGAATCTTAAATTCCAGCATCATCCCCAAATCAAGGATTTTCTATGCAGTACATTTCCAACCTTGCCGGTCTGTATATAATGTTGCCTATTGGCCATGATGTGATTCCCAACTCCACTAACCCTTTTCAGGTAGTTTCCTCATATCTAAAATGGGAATAATGATTAATTCCTACCACAGATGGATTTTTATAATTAAATTAGATCATTTATCAGGGCATAAAATCTGAAATAAACATTTATTAAACAAACTTATCAATAGCAGATTCCAAGGGGGTGTGAACACACCATTTACAATGATGTTTCAGGATCCTTAAGTCGTTCAGTTCGCAAGTATTGCACCTGACATAATTTTCAATCTCCAGCAGCTAAGATGTCATAGGCAGAGATACAGAACTGTCCCACTAGAATATCTATGGGAGGGAGGGGGCATTTGTCTTTGGAAGAATACTGGAACATTCTTATGAACCTTCTGCAGAATCTGCCAAATGCAAGTGAGTGGCTTAAATTCTTCAAGTCATTTCCTGTTGCTGAGAGCCCAGAGCAAGATGAGCTACATACTCTGTGGGGCTCAATGCAAAATGAAAATGTAGGATCCTTTTCAAATAGCAGGAAACAAGTGCTAGGAAAGGTACTAAAATATTAAATATAAAATTCCTTACTTCTGAAGTCTTTTTCCTTCTTTCTCAACCTAAGATACAGATGTAAATATAGATAGAGATATATAGTTTTAAATTTACTATTTGCTTGCATGCTCTTTGGGCAGGAGGATACCTGGAGGGCCATTGAAAACATTACCAGGCCCCTCAAGGCCCTGTCCCATGACTGGGTGTGCTTGCATGACTCACCGCCAGTTGCTGGGTCCTCACCTCCTGCAAGGCTCCAGACCAACATGCTGAATCTCCTGGAGCAGAGAAATCAAGCCAAAACCACACAGGGCACTAAGACTTCTACTTCTGGAGGGACTAGCTATCTAGCTCAGGGTGAGTAAGAGACTCCTGTGGAACGTTCCAGGCCTCTGCCATCTGGGGAGGAATGATCACCACCAAATCCCACCAGGGTGAACATGCCTGAACTCCACCCTGTGAATGCTCATGACTGTGCCCCAGCTGGTGAGGGCCAGTGCTATCCTTGGGCAGGCAGGGAGAGGCTGAGAACTGGTACAGCAGAGGTGGAGGGAGATGGGACTGCGGGTGAGTAGACATTCTAAGTCTCTTGAGTTATGCAAAGCACAAATTCAAAGATGAAATTAAGAACTTCAAGTCAGTGATTCAAGTCACATTAAAATCCAAGTGTTGGGTCTTTACTGTTCACAGAGCCCTTTGCCCCTCTTCTGGTTGCAAGTTGGTGAAGACTCTCCTGACCCAAAGGGCAATAGAGAAGTGAAATCTGTACCCTTGGGCATTTGAGGAGGCAAATGTGATTATTTCTAATGTTTAGGATGTGCCTCCCTGGAGCATTAAGAAGAATTAGAATGATGCTTTTTCATTTCAGTTTAAAAAGCATGTGTTTTTTTTCCTGAAAATTATATTTATGAATAAAAATCAAGCAATATCCTCTGAAGGAGGATTGTTTGGAGTAAACTCTCTTCACAGGTATATGCTCACCTGATCACGATTTCGCTTCCCAGCCAGTCTAATACTGTTTTTTGGATCAATCGATAGGGAAATTTGTGTTTATTACCCACCTGATTTTCCTGACTGCCATTCCCACTGCCCTCGCTGATGAATGTGACTAAATGCTTTTACTCCTGTTTCAGTAGATAGCCTATTAGGGTTCTCCGTGTGATTTAATTAAATAAGGCACTCCCCAGAATTCAAAGACAAGGTCAATTGAAATTGAAACAATTAGAAAGACACATAAAATATGTGAAATTAGGTGGAAAGATTTCATAGGCACTGTTTCTATTACTTTTATCTTCAAAGAAATCTGTTCCTTCTCTCATCCCCCCACACACTTCATCCTGAGGGTAAGGGTGAGAATGCATCTTTCACTCATGATCAAATGCCTCCTTCTTGAATGCTCAGGACATTGTTTTCTCACATTCCACCTCCTCTTAGCCAACACTGTCTACATAGTCTTTAGAGAATTTGACAACTGGCTCAGGTCTTCCTCTCTTCTTCGTTTTTTTGTTTGTTTGTTTGTTTTGTTTTGTTTTGTTTTTGTTTTTGTTTTTGTTTTTTGTTTGTTTGTTTTTTAAGTTGTACTGGGAACGTTGGGGGCTATTTGTGTGATGAATCCAGCACCTTACCTGTTTGATTTTCCTGGTGTATCTCCGTTCCAGTCCAGGCACCTAAGGGGTCATGAAGTACAGCTAGTCCTAACCCACAGTTTTAGCTATTGTGAAATCTTGAGAGTCTGTTGCTACACTTTTTTTTACTTTAAATTTAAATTCAGTGAGTCAACATATTATTAGTCATGTAGTGTTCAATAATTTATCAGTTGCTTATAACACCCAGTGCTCATCCCATCATGTGCCCTCCTCAATGCCCATCCCCGCAATTGCTCCATCCCTCCTCCACTCACCTCCCCACCAATGTTGCTCTACTCTTACACAGTTTTCTGTTTCTTTGGATTCTCACTAGGTTGCTCCCACCTCTTTTGCTCTTCCACACCCTTATAATTCCCAGTCCTTTGCTTTATTTTTCTGGATGCTACTAGTCTTTACTGTGTTCCCTTTTTTCCTCTTATGTCCTCAACCCCTTGGGCTATCACCTTATTCTCACCTGATTTCTCTTTGATCACAGCCACCTTGCAAAATTTCAGCTGTGATTCTGTTCACACCATCCTTCTCTGTTCCTATGCCTTGTAAGTAGCAAAATATAATGAAGAGGGGGCATCTAACTCTAGGATATAATATTACTTCAAATTTGTAGTTTCAAATTTATAGTTTTATAGTTTCAAGTCTTTAGCTGAGCAGGACCTTCATTGTTCCCCAGAATTTATTGTTTTTTGTTTTTAAATTTGAAAATTATTGGGCTTTCTGGGTGCTCAGTTGTATAAGTGTCTGACTTTGGCTTACGTCATGAACTTGAGATCCTAGGATGGAGCGCCACAGTGGGTTCTGCACTCACCATGGAGTCTGCTTGTCCCCCCTTTCTCCCTCTGCAGCCCCCCTCTGCCCCCCGCCCTCTGCAGAGCCTATCTGAGAACTGAATCTCATAGTCCTGGGCACATTGGGGATATGGGAGGTCCTGAGTCCGCACACTGACTCTTGACCACATTGTTCTCCACGTACAGCTCCTCTGCTCCCCACTCCTGGAGTCAATAGTCTATTCTTTTACCTTTTGAAGTAAACATGTTTTTCTCTGCTTCCCAAAGTGAATCATTCCTATAGCCAAGCTGTTAGCTCTGAGTAAGAACTGAGGAGACAAAGCCTCGGGGTCTGAGCCCGAGTTCAGTTAGAGTTCGAGTCCGAGTCTCAGGTCCACCTGCCCCCCAGATTAAAATTCATGAGACTCAGAGTCTTTCTTCATATCATCACCTCTGACTATCCAGGATCCATAGCAATGTTCTTTTTCTCTCTCAAATAAATAAATAAAGTCTTTAAAAACAACAACAAAAGACAAAATTAAAATAATTTACCCAGCTTTTTCACCCATTCCTTGGATATACATGCTCATATTTTTTCACTTTCCTCTGCAATTGATTCCATTTAAGCACTCATTCAGCAAACTACTTTCCTACTTCACAGAAAAGCTAGAAGCTATTTGCCAAAATTCCGTATACTCATTTCTCCTTCCTTTTCAAATTACAAAGTTATATATGTCTCTACCAGCTCTTTCTCCCTCCATTCAACCTCTTTGGGAGTTGTGCTCTATCAGTCATCCTTTCTATTTTTATCCTTAACAATATTTTATCATTTGGCCCTTTTCTTCTAATATATAAGCAATGATAATTTCCCCCACCTTATAAATAGGGAAAGCAAAAATTTCATTTCTCACACCATTATACTCTCTACTATCCTTACTTTCTCTAGTTTACAGTTGAAATTTTTGAAAGAATATTCTATATTGGCTATCACAATGCTTATATCCTACTTCTAAGCATTCACTTTTACTTCATTTTCAAACATCCTGTAACTGGGGACTCCAAAAATATCTTAAGGACACTTTCTTGTCTGACTCTACCGATCTGAGGTATTTGGCATCATTGGTTATCCCTGTTTTCTTGATTCTTCCTTAGACTTTTGCTATTCACCCTTGATCTATTTTTCCTCTTATTTTTCTACCCTCCATGACCACAAATGCTTTGTCCCTTTCATAAGCTTCTCATTGTTTTTTCTGTGTCAGTATGGGAGAATTCGGGACATCATCTTTATCCTTTTCTCTTCCTTCAATTTTTTTGAAGATTTTATTTATTTATTTATTTATTTATTTATTTATTTATTTATTTACCAAAGAGAGAGAGGGAGAGAGAAAGAACAAGCAGGGGGCACAGGAGAGGGATAGGGAGAAATGGGCTCTCCACCTAGTAGGGGGCCCAAGGCAGGGCTCCATCCCAGGACCCTGGGATCATGATGTGAGCCAAAGGCAGACACCTAACTGACTTGATCCACCCAGGCACCCCTTTTCTTCAATTTAAACATATGAGTTAAAAAAAAAAACATATGAGTTTTGAGCACCTGCCTCTAAGATTGAGTAACAAGAATAGAGTTTATCTTCCTACCCAGAAGACTAAAAATATGGATAAAATTTTTTGAAATGATGATTTCTTTAAAGATTGGGTATCAATCAGTGAACCACATGGGACCGGAAGCAAATGAAATGAGGACAGATTGCCCCATTTTACTGCCCTCAGAGAGTTTTCAGGTCATAGTTCACAAAGGGAGTACTCAGAAAGAGTCCATCGACTCACTGAGTTGGAGAAAGAGAGTTGAGAATCTGGAGACATCAAGGTAACTCAAGTTCAGAATATAAGAGAGAAGGTCCATAAACAGAGAATAGAGGAAGCTTGCAGAGGATCCCTGAGTCTTTATCAGAATAATGACTGGCAGATGTTTTTAGGGAAACTACTTAAGGCCAGTAGGGAATCACCCTAAAATATTAGAAGAAACAGCTAGAGCTCACACAAGGCTGGAACAAATGTCTGCACTTCAGCTGGACTAGGTGGCATCATAATAGAGGTGTGACACTGAGTAAGGTCATAGACTCATAAAGGTCTTATCTCAGTTGTGGAGAATTATTATCCCAAGAGTAAATGCAACTTTGGTCCTACTTAACAAATCTTAAGAGGAAGATCTGAGAGTATTTAACCATTTACAATAAGTTAACTGTGTCCCTGAACAAAGCTCAACAGTAATTATAGGAATACTAACATATACACTCAACAACATAAACATCACAATGTATGGCATTTTAAAAAAATTATGAAGCATGCAAAGAAGCAGAAGAATACGACCTGTAAAAAAGACAAGAGCCATTAAATTGAAATCAATTCAGAGCTTATACAGATGTTAAAATTTAGAAACAGGAACATTAAAATTCTTTTTTTTTAAATTTTATTTATTTATTCATGAGAGACCCAGAGAGAGAGAGAGAGGCAGAGACACAGGCAGAGGGAGAAGCAGGCTCCGTGCAGGTAGCCGGATGTGAGACCCAATCCCGGGTCTCCAGGATCATGCCCTGGGCCAAAGGCTGGCGCTAAACCGCTGAGCCACCCAGGCATCCCAGGGACATTAAAATTCTTATTTTAACTGTATCCCATATAATGTAAAGGACAGAAGAGAGATTGAACATGTTAATAGAGACATAGAAAATATAAACTATACCCAAATAGGACTTTCAGAAATAAATATGACAATGTTGGAGGAAGAAGATTACTGGGGGATTTATGGGAGGCTAGATATTACAAAGGGTAATAATAGTAAATTTGAAGCTATAGGATCTCTCCAAAGTGGGGAAAAAAAAAGAGGGAGAGGAATAAAAAAGTCCGTATAGACCTATGGAACAACTTCAAATACCCTAATATATGTGCAATGGAATTTCCTAAAAGAGAGTGAAAAATAAAACATTTATTTGTCACCAAAAATGCTCCTAATTTGGAAAATTATTAAGTCATAGATTCTAGGAGCTAAGTAAACCCCAAACATATGAATAAGAGTTTCAATCTCTGCATATTTGTGGATGACTGTCAACTATGGATGACATCCTTTTATTTTTCATATTTAAACTTTTTTAAAAGATTGACTTATTTGAAAGAAAGAGAGCCACACACATACACACACAAAAAAAAAAATTAAAAAGAAAGAGAGAGAGAGAAAGGTGGTGGTGGGGAGGAGCAGAGGGAAAGAGTAGAAGAAGGAAACTCAAGCAAATTCTGTCCTGAGCACCAGTGGGAGGCTGGCTTGATCTCACCCCCCTGAGATTTTGACCTGATCCAAAACCAAGAGTCCCAGGCTTCCCTCACGGTGCCACCGGGTGCCCCAGGAAGACAGGCTTTTAGATCAATGACTTTTTAAAGTAACGGACAACCTATTAAACATCTTTACCTGGATGCCCCATGCAGACTTTAAAGACAGTGTGGCTACTCACTTGCTTACTTGTTTGTCAACCAACATTTATGGAGATGCTGGTATGTTCCAAACATGGCAGCAGGGATCAGAATCCCACAATGGAAAGGAATGGTTCCCAGCCTCTAGGTGTGCCCACAAGACATCAATGTGGCATTCAAAATGCCACAGGTTATACACCACAATGGTGACTCAAAGATACAAAGGACCACGGATGAGGGGTCTTCCCATGGCATGTGGACATGGCCCTGCCCCAGGTAGTTTGGGGGAGAATAGTGAAGGCAGGAGGAGGCACTTGGAGGGAAGGGCACCTGGTCCCAGTCTAGGGGCCAGGACTGAGTCAAAGGATGGCCCAGGGAGATGTGGGGCGGGGGGGCCTCAGGAGGAGCTTTTTTTGGTCTTGACCTGGGGCTACTTCTCAGGCCTTGGGAGAGGAGACAAGGTCCTGAGAGTGTGGCAGTGAGAGGAGGAGGCCCGTGTCTGGAGAGACCCTGCCAGGGGCCAGGAAGAGTCCCAAGGTTTGAGGAGAAGGAGTGAGAGAAGAAATTTGTTAAAAAAAATTAAATTAAAAAAAATCAGTTGTGACTGAGTTAAAACATATCCATGACAATAGCAGCAACAGAAGTCAGATTACAGTAGGATGAATAGAAAATAGGATACAATGAAATGGGAACTGGAGATACAAATGACTCTGTTCTCCCTGAGTAGCTGGGGAGAAAGGTTAGGATTGAGGCAACTGCCAGATTGGAAAGTAGGGATGATGCATAATGGGGAGAACCTTCTTTTTGCATAGACACCATGGGGTGGAAAGTGGTTGTGCTCCCCAATACCTGAATCCCCTTCTTCCTTGCGACACCATTGCCCTACAGCATCCTGCAAACCCTTGCCCTTGCTGGAGCCGTGGGACTGACCCCTGATCAGAGAAATGCAGGCAGATAATGCACAGCACTACCAGATACGGCCTCTAAAATCTCTTGTGGAATCTTCTGTATTCTTCGTAAAATTAAAAGAATTCTTATCCTCTCACGTGGGTGCAGATGAACCAGAAGACTTGGTGAAATGGCAGAGGAGCACAAAGGGGATGAAGCCTTGGTCTCTTAACCATGGTGTGGAAGGATTCTCTGCTGACACGGTACTGTGACATGACTCCCTTTAATTTCTATTTCTTTAAGCCTGTGGCTATTTTCTTTGCAATTTTTCAGGTTGCGGCAGTTTTCAAAGCCAGAGTTTCTAAACCCTTTGAAGATTTTAATAATTCCTTCACATGTTTTATTGGGATGTCCAAGTATATCCTTTTATTTACTGGTGACTTTCTACCTGTGATTCCCATGGTCCCCCAAGTGAAAATTGGTGCAGTTGGGTGCAGAGAGACAGGTCAGCCCCCCTGCATGCACTGCCCCCACCAGGAGTCACTCCTCTCCCTCCCCTTCCTTGACTTCCATCCCAGCTGCTGCTGAGGATCTGCACCCAGGTCCTGGCCAGCTTTTTCTCTCAGAGCCCCAGGAGTCCTGGAGTGGCCGAGGCAGGAGCATGTTGCTTTGACAACCCATCTGTGCTAGTTGCTGCCAAGTGTATGTTTTTTTGCTCATAGACAAGGTCCACTGTGATACAGGATCTCACTTAGAAATATAGGTCCAGGGCAGCCCAGGTTGCTCAGCGGTTTAGCACCACCTTCAGCCCAGGGCCTGATCCTGGAGACCTGGGATCGAGTCCCATGTTGGGCTTCCTGCATGGAGCCTGCTTTTCCCTCTGCCTGTGTCTCTGCCTCTCTCTCTCTCTCTGTGTCTCTCGTTAATAAATAAATAAAATCTTTAAAAAAAATAAATATAGGTCCTGAGATGAAATTATTTAAGAATTTCAAGAAGACAACAGCAGGGCATTAAACCATTCATGGAAATCCCTTTTGGGAGTGGGAGCTCATCCAACTCAGCAGATTGCCTGGCAACAAAGTCATTAAAATCCCAGAGGTGGTTCAGGTTTAGGTTCTTTTTGGGTTTCTAATATCAGGATTTCATTCTATCTTTCTGCAGTTTTCTCTGACTTTTCACTCTTTGTTATTTCCTGTATTGGTTCAGTTCTTCGACTAGCCTGGAAGAGAAATGGCAACTGGAGTTCCAGGTCTCTTATCCGTGTATTATTTTTGTTCTAGATTTCTCATCACATGTCTTGAGATTCTCACCAGTTAATCAGGCATGGGTTACATGACTTGTCCTTAGGGGATAGGCTACTGGATTGGCTTAGTGTAGCTGGGGGGCTTCACCACTGTAGTAAGGTTTCCTGGAACCAGTGGCTCTCAGCATCAAAGCTAAGGACTTTTGGGAAGTAGGAATTGATACTATGGAAGAAATCAGAAATGTCTACCACAGACAATTTCTTGAGTTAATGACTGACAGATTGGAATAGTTTGTCCTGGGGAGAATCTGTAAATATGCTTCTTGTCTCCAAAGTCTTTTTTTTTTTTTTTTAATTCACTACAGACACAGACACAGACACAGACACACACACACACACACACACACACACACACACGGGGGGTTGGGGGGTGGTGCAGAGACACAGGCAGAGGGAGAAGCAGGCTCCATGCGGGGAGCCTAACATGGGACTCGATCCGGGCCTCCAGGATCACACCCCTGGGCTGAGAGAGGCGCTAAACTGCTGGGCCACTGGGGCTGCCCTTGTCTCCAAAGTTTTAACTGAAATTGTAACTAGTATCATATAAGCTGCTCTGTAGATAAATATGATATGACAATTGTTAAAAACAAAAATACTTTGAGAAAATTCCGTCTACTTAGGGAGACTGAAAAGGAGAACTTAGCACAAAAAATGTTCAGTATTTTTCCAGCATTGCTGCAGGAAGACGTCTCAAGGCACCAGATACCAGTACTAGTTATATTCTAGATGTATGTATCTCCGAAGATGTGAAGAATAACATACTAGCCTGATGTAAATATCCTTGAAGCAATGGCAACATTTCCTATAATTGTTCTGTGGTGAATGGACAGATTCTCTTATGTAACCTGGTTTGCATAATGAAACTACACACTAGGAGGAAGTGTGATAGCAACTACTAACAAATTATTAATCTAGCCTAAAATAAGTCTTTTCGGAGTCCTGAGGTGTTCTGAGTATCATTCTTGAATTTAAAAACCAAAAAAGAACAAAATTTAAAACAAGTAAACAAAAAGATCTCAATGATGTTCTCAACCAACTTCATACATTTGTTTGTTCATTAATTAGCTAATTACTTAATACCACATATTTAGTGGCTGCTCTAATGTTCTCAGATTTGTGCTGAGATTCAAAGATGAGGCTAATGTGATGGAGTGGACCTTTGATCACCAGGCACAAATATCTTGTTTTCTCATGATCTTAGCAACAAAACCTAGCCATTGTCCCTGATCCCTATGTCACCAGATTGCAAATATGCTATTATATAAGTTTAACTATGATTATGTATACTTGTTGATTTCTTCTGGAAATCAACATACTTAAATACATAATTTTACAAAATGTTATTAAGATATTTCTCTATCTAGAATCTATACATTAAACAGGCATGGAATGAAGAACGATTATTAACTAATGCAATATATAATTTGATTAATTTCAAAAGTATGTTTTTTTTTTTTTTTACTGTGATAGCCACTGAATTTCACTTTTGGGGGCTATGTTATTCTTACAAAATAGATTAATAGATTATAATTCCCCTCCTCAAATCATTTTTGGTTTGGGTTTTCAATTAGCAAGACAAGCAATTACTACCGTTGTATCTGGCAGCTAGCCACTATTTTTAATTGAAATGGTATTTTGCAAAATAAAGAGCATGAAGTTATTTAAGGAAGTGGTGTTGATGTGTTAACAGGAGTGAGGTATAAAGAATGGCGATTATATATTTTTAACATGCTAAAATTTTTCCAAATTAACAGTTGGTAAAATTGTTATGAATGTTCCAGCAAATTCATCTACTTCTTGGACTTACTTGCATAACATGAGGGCTCTTGCAAAAAGGCTTTTTAAAAGAGACAAACAGAACATGACATCACGGGAAAGCAGGGAGTTAGTTTATATAGAAGTAGCATGGCTTCAGAGTTAGATGGACCTGGATGATCCCATGTGATTAAATACCATAAATCCTATGAAGTCTCAGTTCTCTCATCTCTAGAAACTGAATACCAGTTTTATATTACAGATTTTTTTGAGCGTGTGTGTGGTCATTAAATGAGATAATATCCAGAAAACACACATCCCTGTGTCTGGCGTGTAAGTTTTCAGTAACTGACTAATACGTGCTGTTTTTATGTTTGCTTATCAGAAATAAGACAGAAATATATTGATAAGTATATTGAAAAACTGATAACTTGTATAAAGACGTTTTACATTCTACTGATGTCTGTTAATATATATCAGTATTCAAATCTCGCAGTATACTTCCCTCAATTTGTTTAATTTAGCCTCTCCTTGTGCTCAGTTTTTTTTTTTTGCTCAGTTTTGTTTTGAATTCATCTAGAATGACTCCAAATTCAGTATTAAAATCTTGCCAAGCCTATGAAGCCTGTGCTGACCTCTGAAATTTAAGTAAAGCTTATGTTGCTTTCTGTAAACAATAGACTGCAGAGGCATACAAAAGAATGATTGATCAAAGTAACCAAAGTCAAATAATTATTAAATTATTAATTAATTCATTTATTTTTTTCCCCACACATTGTTGATTTGTGACTATTATAAGCAAGGAATAATTTGGGGCACTGGAGGCATAATCTAGCTAGTTGAATGGTTTTTCAGCCCTGATCTTCCATTAGAATCAGGTGGGAACATTTATAAACTAGCAATGCCTGTCCTCTCTACCCAGAGATTCTGATTTAACTAATTTGTGTGAAGCTCAAATGTTTTAAAACCTCCCCATGGCAACTCTAGTATGTAGCTGTCCTTGTGAACCACATTTTTAAAGTAGCCATTCTCAATCTTGTGAACAATTGTAATCACCAGGGTAGTTTTAGAAAAATACTAATGCCTGAGTCCCATTGTTATTGGTGTAAGAGTCCACAGTATACAAATGGGGGTCTGGGTCCTTGGATTGCCCAGGAGATTTATGTAGGGATCCGTGCTGGGCTACAGAAAGCAGGAAGGGAAGCAGGTAACACAAAGCAGTTTATGAAAACAAAAGTACGTTCTCAAGGTGGGATATGGGGCAAGTTCCAGGAGGTGGAACTAGTCTCTATGTTGTTTTCTGGGATTGGATATTATTTGGTCTCCCAGGGCTGGGAGGAGCTCTGAAGAACAGTGGGGTGGTTTCTAGTGGCGGCTGTTTCCAATTATTTGGAGGACTCCTCCCACAGGTGTGGGGGGTTGACCCTATAAAGTTTTAATTGAACTGTCATGGCAGCCCGTCCCCACCCTGGCAGGAGCTGTACCCGCATCATAGATATATTTTAATGAGTCTAGGGGTTACCCTGGAGCAGAGGTAGAAGAGGAGAGTGCATGCTCTACACTCGTGGCTCTGGATCCGTCATCTTCAAGATCTTGGAAACCACAAGGTAAGAATGTTGTGCCCATGGGTTTTTATTTTTTTAATTTATTTTTTGATAGATTTTATTTATTCATGAGAGACACAGAGAGGCAGGAGAGACACAGAGAGACACAGGCAGAGGGAGAAGCAGGCTCCCTGCAGGGGAGCCTGATGCGGGACTCAATCCTGGGACCCCCGGTGTCTTGTTAGCCGAAGGCAGTTGCTCAACCACTGAACTACCTAGGCATCCTACCTCCTCCCCTGGCCAAAACCCCCTGGCTTTTAATGTGCAGCTTGCATAAGTTTATTGCATCTAGCTCCTGTCTCTATCATTCCCCTTCAAGGATTTAGGACTTTGCCCCTGGTCTTTCCTTCCTCTGCCAGTCTAGCTTCTACCTAACAGCATTCTAGAGAATTTGATGTAATTGGCAACTTTAATATGCAGACAAACTTGAGAAACACTGATTAAGGAAAAGAGCACTAGAAGTCATAAATGTATTGACTATAAAATTACTGACATTAGTGGTGTCTAATTGGGATATCAGGGAAGAGTCTTTTGAGACAGTGGCCATTAAACTAAGAACCAAAGCTTGGGTAGGCAGTAGGCATTGATGATACAAACTTAGGAATGGCGGGAGGTAGTTCTTCCCTGGGAATGTGGTTAGAGGCCCTGAGGATGCAAGGCCTTAAGAGCAGGGGGAAAAACTGGCATGAATTGAGGCAGAGAAGGTTGGTTGCTGGATTCAGTCAAAAAAGAGTTTGGAATCAGTCTTCAATTTTTTTTTTTTTTTAAAGCTTTTATTTATTCATGATAGTCAACAGAGAGAGGCAGAGACACAGGCAGAGGGAGAAGCAGGCTCCATGCCGGGAGCCCGACGTGGGATTCGATCCGGCGTCTCCAGGATCACGCCCCGGGCCAAAGGCAGGCGCCAAACTGCAGCGCCACCCAGAGATCCCTCAGTCTTCAATTTTAATCAAGTTTTTCTACCCATAATTGGCTAATGGGTTAGAAGGGAGAAAAATGGTTGCAGATCCATTGGGAAGCTCTAATGATATTCTATGAATCAGTAGAATGTGGTGATGAAGAAAAAGATGGAAAGGTAAATGGATTTAAGAAGTAGAAGCATTAGGATCTAATTGATTAATTTGAGGGCAGAGAGAAGAGGAAGTCAAGAATGCCACAATTTTGTGGGAAATACTAAATATTATATATTATGTACACACATACATTGGTTATTGCTTAAACATTTTTAGATCAATGTTTTGAATCTCTAGTAATTAAATCTACAAGTTTGTAGATACATATACAACACACACACAGTTTCTATATGTCAACTAGTCAAAAGAGGGTGAAAACATACAGTGAAGAAAGAGTTCACATTTGAACAGCAGATATAGACATACCACAAACCTGCAGACACTCACAATAGAAATATGCATTTATTCATAGAATAGAGACAAATTTATTTATTGTATGAATGCAATGAAAACAGGAAGTTTGAAAGCAAATATGAAATGGCTCTTCCCTAATATTTTTGTGAGCTGTTGACTTAAATGGCATTTATTAAAAGTCATTGTAATCTCTGTCCTATAGCAGTCCTATGCAGTCGTTCATTTTAATCAAGAGTCTGTGCGGAAGCTTCCCTTTAATATACAATACCTTTAAGAGATAATTTAAAAAGTTTAGTACATTTTTTTAACCAGATTCTTCCAATCTGAGCTTCCTGCTAATTGAAATCATAGGGGGAGGAGTTAGATTTCAGTCTCTATGACTTTCAAAGGAACATAACTCCCCTCTCCTCATGTGTTGGCTGCCTATAATGACTTTCTTTCAAAGAGTATAGTATAGACAGGGGGGCATAGGATGGGGGAGAGTGACTTTACAGTGGAGAAGCCTGACAATCTAAGATAATAAATTTATCAAAGAGCAAAATAGGAGACATGAGTAATACACTTAGGATATAAGAGAGAAATAAAAATGAGAAAGTGGTAAGAGCAAAATTTGAAAAAAAATCTAAGAAATTTGAGATTCCCTATATTTGGCTATTTTTAAATATTAAGCTTCTGTTTTGATCACCTAAGATTTTATTTGTAAGCACATTGATTCACTCCAGTCTAGGCACTTCCAGTAATTAAGGACTTCAGGACTGTGAAACAGGTTTGGTAAGGTATTTTGTACTGGCTTTACCTTTTTTGGATTAATGTTTATACTGAAAACATTTTATTTCAAAAACTGGTGATATACTGGATATTCAAAAGTGAGTAAGATAAGTATATGACCTGGCTTGAAGAATCTCACAGTCTAGCGAGCAAGATTAATGCATAAACAATTAAAGCACAATGCACTATGTGCTATGACAAGACAAAGAAGGGAATGCTTAAGCATTCTGGGCTTCCCGGCACAATGTCTTATAAAAGCCCTGATCACTCTTGTTTTTTGCTTCATTAAGGTATGAAATCACTTTTACTCAAAACCCTGCTGTTTTCAAATCATCTTTCTTTTCTTAGGCCATAATCTTTTTTTTTTCCTTAGTAAAGTCATAGAATATTAATGTTGAGACAATAAAAGAGATACTGAAGTTCATCCATTATATCTTCCTCACTCCTTTGTGAGTCCTCTGTTGAGTAATCCGAATCAAAGTTCATCTACCCTGTGTTTGAGCACCTTTGGGGAAGGAAAACTCAATATATTTTGGAGTAGCCTAGTCCACTGTTGTAACAACCCAATTATTTAAAATGTTCTTTAATAATAACTCTTAGTTTTGCTTCCAGTCATTTTTCATTTATTACAGACCTGTCTTTGTTTCTTTCCACCTTTAAATAGAGGGCGTTAATAAAAGCGCATATATTATTTAAAATTTTAATTATTTTGCAGGTACAAGTAGCCGAATAAATTCACAAACATCAGTGAAAACATATTTTATGTGACTTTAATGTATCACATATTTAATAGCTATCATTTTAGTGGCATATCATTAAATATTATTTCTCAACTTGTGGAAAGAGTGTTTCAGTTAATGTTAATAGTTCATAAAAATTTTTAAGACTATCTCCAGCTCATCTAAAAATGTACTTTTGATCAATAAAAAAGTGCTTTTAAATGGCACCGTAAAGAGTAATTTAGTAGAACTAGGTTAAAGCAAATGAAGTAGTTAAATTTTTCTTTATCTGAAAAACTCATTGAAGAATATTTGTAGATGTTAAGAACATCATTAGGAAGCATTATCACTAGGGATGTGGTATGGAGAGATATGTTTAGTGTATATTTTTCTAGCTATCAAAGAAGGTAGAGTGAAAACACTTAAGGGACTTGAGGAATAATATATTTCTCTGATCTGTTGCTGCATCTATTATAAAAAACAAAAGAATGAAATCAATAATGTATGATGTGCAGATTTCATAAATATCAAATATAACATTAATAAAAATATTAACAAATAGCTTGAAAACTGTTTCTTCACATTCCTTCACGTGTGTGCCGTTAGTGTTCATAATGTCTACAATGTTATTCAATATTAATCCAAAATGAACATTAAACTCTGCACTTAAAGAACAATTGCGTACCGTATACATGGTTAAAACATAAATTATACTTGTTCTTAATTTGACATAATGTTTGTTCCCATATTTTGACTGTCCAGCTCTCTGTATTTCGTTGTGTTCTACTTCCTTTATATATATAGAATTGAAGAATGCCAGATGCAGTCAATAAAATGCTGCTAATTCTACTCATGTACTTCTAATAATGCAAGCTAAAAAAAATTATTCTCCATTGTTGTCTCTCTGAACTCTTCTATGTTTTGAACTTCACAAGTCTTTTTTTCACATTAGTGATTACTTTGCCTGATACACCTACAATGATGCTCAATTTAGTTACAATTATCTTTACCATGAATGTGGACCTTTACTCTCATCCAAATTTATTCTTGCTGGCCTTATATTTTTTTACTGTAGGGGATATGTCCATATATCTGTATGAATCTTTCTATACAGATATAAATGTATTCTATAGATATATCCTATATATTCCTATAGATATATCCCCTATAGTGAATAAAATTTTGATAGTTAATCTTATGTGTCAACTTGAGTGAATTATGGGGTCACAGGTATTTGACTACACATTGTTTTTGGGTGTATCTGAATCCTCAAAGCCAATTTCCCTCCCCAATTTGGTGGAGAGCATCCCATTCTTTGAGCGTCCTGATTGAACAAAAGATGGAGGAAGGAAGAATTTGTTCTTCTTATTTCACTGGTTTAACCAGAAAGTATTCTTCTGCATATTGATTGAGATTTAACCCTCAGCCCCCTGATTCTCAGGCCTTTGGGCTCAAACTGAATTCTACTTTTACTTGAATTACACCACTGCTTTCCTGGGTCTCCAGCTTGCAGATGGCTGATTGTGGGACTTCCCAGTCTCCATAGTCATGTGATCCAATTTCTTGTAATAAATATATACTTAAAAATTTTTGAGTATCTTAAATACTACAATCCTTATATGTATATTATATATATTATATATTATATGTATAATCTATTTTTCTCTTGACATTCCTAATATGTATATTCTCTCTCTCTCTCTCTCTCTATTATATATGTATATATATAAAACCTCCTATTCTTTTTCTCTTGACATTCCTTTTATTTTTATTATTTTTATTTATTTATGATAGTCACAGAGAGAGAGAGAGGCAGAGACACAGGCAGAGGGAGAAGCAGGCTCCATGCACCAGGAGCCCGACATGGGATTTGATCCTGGGTCTCCAGGATCGCGCCCTGGGCCAAAGGCAGGCGCCAAACCGCTGCGCCACCCAGGGATCCCCTCTCTTGACATTCCTAATATGTATGTGTATATATGTATATATATCTATAAAATATTTTATACATAAATAAAAATATTTTATACACATATAAAATGTATGTATATATAAAATCTATCATAATATATCACTATATATATATATATATCATGATATCTATCTGTCATAATCTATCTATCATGTTTATGTTTGGGCTTCCAGGCAAGTTTGAGTAGTGAGTTAGCAGTTTGGGTCAAAATCTTGGAATAAAAAAAAACAAAAAAAACCTTGAAGGATAAAAACAAAAGAATGGAAAATTGCTGAAATCATTTGTGTAGACATGTCAAGTTTTTCAAATAGGAAAATAACATTAATTTTAGTAAAATAAATCTATATAAATTATTTTAGGTAATTTTCCCTATATGTAGGATTTTATCTTCTAAGACAAGAAATCCTTCAGATTGTTTCCTGAAGATGTTCTAATGTACTCTTTTGGTCTTTATGAAGGCCAATCATATTCCATCTGTCATCAGAAATAACATGGGAAGCAACCCAGAAAACATTATTATGATATTATTTTTATTTTTCATTGGCTTTAGCAAAAAGTTAGAAACATTATGAAACATGAAAGTTCTCAAGCTCTCTGGAAAATCTGTACAAACCATGATGTCAAACACTAGAACCCTTCTAGTTCACCAGCACCCATCTACCCATCCATCTTTTGTTTCCACTTGTCTATTCTCAGCTTTATTTTGCAGGCAGTTTCCCTTCGTATGGTTGGGATAAGGATCATCATTAGCCACTCCCAGTTTTAATTATTTTCCCTAGAAAGACAGCATTTTTACCCCCACTCTCTTCAGATTAGTCCTGGACTCTAATTAGGATGCCCTGTTCCCAAACAAATTGCTGTGTCCAGGAGAAATGAGCTAATTTATGTTGATCAACCCTGCATCTATCTATCTATCTATCTATCTATCTATCTATCTATCTATCTATCATCTATATGCCAAAACCAGGGAATTAGGCAATAAGTTTATAATCAAGAATAGAAGGATGAGGAAAGGTACATCTGGTGACCCCAAACAATAGACACTACACCCCATTATATGTAGTAACATACTGGATGTAGTGTGTCTCAATCTGTATTACTAAGTATGATTCTGGATAACAAATTTTAATAAATGCAAATTAGAGCATGAACTAAAAGGTAGTATTGTAGTGTGAGACATTTATTGCACCAGAAGTCAAGGATTATAGATCCTAGGTTAGTCCCTTAATACTCATAAAGTCTTGGATAAGTCATCTAAATGTTTTTTTTTTTTTTAACTTTTTAAATGAGAAATTTTATTGCTGTAAACAATAAATTTTGTTCAAAGTGTGTTTGAAAATGAATGATACTATGGCTTATTTTTTAAAGATTTTATTTATTTATGATAGTCATAGAGAGAGAGGCAGAGACACAGGCAGAGGGAGAAGCAGGCTCCATGCAGGGAGCCCGACGTGGGATTCGATCCCGTGTCTCCAGAATCGCGCCCCGGGCCAAAGGCAGGCGCTAAACCGCTGCTCCACCCAGGGATCCCAATGCTATGGTTTAGAAAAAACTAAATAAAATGTTAGGAGAAATATGTATAGACCTTAATTGTTTTATCTGTCTATATGCTTATCTGAAATAATTATGAATATTAAAGCATTTAAAATGTTTGGTGTTTTCTCTGCAATTTGTCAATGACATTTAAGAAGGACAGAAATTAATGCACAGGAGATAGATGTGTTTAAGGATAAATACTTTGTCAAATTATGTGTTAAATTTACTTAAATAATTTTACTTCTTTAACTATTATAGCCTTGGGACTTGAGCTAGAGTTGTACAATTTTACCATGGTAAATTTCAAATGTTGCAACTATATAGAGTTTTGAATAAAACCTCAATTCCCCTCTATTTACAAGTTTACTCTGAACTATATGAAGTACCCTTGATCAATAAAGTAGCACTAAAGTAGCACTAACCAGACTTGCTCTGTACTACGGAGCCTTCCATTTCCAAATTTGTTAAATATTCAGAAGCCATCCATGATAGGAAATCTGAGTGGTCTTCACTCTTTCTGTGTCCTTAGTAGGGTTTTTATATATGATAGGAAGGAGGAAAAGGTATATTTGGTATGCTCCTCAGCTTCTTTCTTAAATATTTCATCTTACTAGATACCAAAATGGCAACTCTTCTTTTATGCCTGAATGAGTGCTGTGGCTAGACAATTTACCTGGAAGCTCCTAACTGAAACAAATATCGAGAAATGCAGAACCATAATGCTTAGAACCATAACGATATGGGATATTATGGACAGAGAGTCTAGGGCTAAACTTCTCCCACCTTCCAAGACTTCCAGTTATGTCTTAACTACTCAAAAAGGAGAAGAGACATAAAGGGTAGATAAGATCATGCATAATCTTCACAGAATGACTTTCCCATGCATTCACAAGAAAACTATAAGGATAATACTGTTAGTGCCATTTGTTGTATTTTCAGATGACACCTCAGGACTATTTTTCTGTCTGTTATCCTGTGGGGCAATACAGTAGTATTTATCTCAAACCAAAAACTCTACAGCTTGCTTAACTTGCACTTAGATGAATGTGTACTGACATGATGGTTTCTCAGTTCACTATTTATTTCATACACACAATTATGTGAATGACAAAAGCCATTCTTATATTACAATTATTTAATAGTTACATTAAACTATAGAACATATATGGTCTTTAGAGTCATTGTCATTTTTCCAAGAACAGCTAATATAATAAAACATAACAAAAGACAACCCAGCCATTGGTTTCACAGGAACCTGGTTTTAAATCATGGCTCTGTCCATTTCTAGTTCTTCGATATATAGAATTTACCTGCCTTTATGAATGTACACTTTTTAATCTGTACATAATGCAACAATATTGTAGCATCTGTGTTAGTGTAGTGTATGGTCTAAATGTTAACTTTCTTCTTTCACTTTCTACTACTTTCATAGAGAGCTCAACTCTCTTTCACTGATTTCTCCCCAAATTCTCGGTTATTATTATAAAATCAGAGAAGAGTATTTCTTGTATTTGTATGCAGTCTTTATGTTAAGAGGTAATATTTTAGAATTTACCATGCATCGCTGATATTATTGCCTTAAAAAGGGTGATGTAAATCATAAAATCGCCTAAGATTGTATGTGGAAACCAAGTTTCTCAATGGACTTGCAGTCTGCCTGGGAATAAGAGGTAATTGGTGAGCAATACTTCACTTCTTTCTATATTTTATTATTATAACATTTCTTCATTCCTTATACTTTATTTTGGCTAAAATTAGCATGCTCACTCATGCCTCAGAACTTCTCTGTGTTATCCCTTGGGGTGAAAGAAATAGAATTATGTGCTATGTGTAAACAAGGATTAATTTAATCATAGTCAAATCCCACATTTGGTGTGTGAGTGAGGTTTGCAGAGGATTGTATATATGATGACGTTAGATACAGTTTGACATCTTGTTTTTGAGGCTCATAACTTTTGAAAGCTTTTAAAAAATAACATTAATTTTTGGTATGCAAAATCACACAAATAAAAATGAGCAAAACTCAAGCTTACTTTAAATTGAATGTAAAAAAATTCTGTTATCTATTAGGATAAAAATTAAGTTTTACATGATTCTAAAAGGCATCTCTGTCTTCTTTGCAAATGGCAGTTGTCTTGCCCTGAGATGTATGTCAAAACACTGTCATGCCTTGGGACATCCTGTTCATTTTGGTTCCCAGCATTGTTCATCATTCAACAGTACAACACTTATTTAGTGGCAACCTATGAACTCTAAAGTAGGTACGTTTAGTGGTAAGGGTGTTTGTGTGGGAGGAGATTGGAAGAAAGAAGCCTAACATACATGTGGCTAGAAATGATATAGGAGGAGATCTCAAGCAATTATACTCATCCTAGGTTTAAGCTTTAGCTATTTCTTGGTGAAAAAATAAATACATAAATAAATAAAGGTTTGGGGAGATTGGACTTTATCCAAAATCAATTTAGAACTCTCAAAATTTTTTAAAGCCTTCACAGAGGGAGACATGAATTTGACACCTCTATTAGAGCTAAACTTCTGAGAATATCAGGAATCGACATACCAGTTTAATAAAGAGTGAGAAAAATCCAATCAATGCAACATCAAGGTTTGGGATGGAATAGAGTATGTTGGGAATTTTCTTTCAGAAGACTAGTATCAAGGTAGTGTTAACTTGTGGGATGTTGACAGGTATGGGAAACTGGATTGTATAAAAGAATTGAAGATATAATGAAAATAATAGAGATCATGTTTGTTTTTAATATCTCTTAAGTGAAAGATTAGTGAAAGTGAAAGTAATGATGCTTGACAAAATCATTAAAAGTCTTGACTAGTCAAACCATAGAGAACTGTGTGCTGTAAAGGGTTATAGCTTCCCCAGTCAGAAAATCAGAAATAGAGGCAATACTACATGCCCAGTCTAAATGAATTCCATTTGTCTGTGACTATGAGCATGAGCTGTCTGCGATTAGAATCAAAACTATCCTATCACAGTCAGAGCCATTAGAATGGGCTTGGGTGGGATTTAGAATGGGAAAAAAAAATCTAAATTTGAATCTTAAGACTGTCCTTTAAATTATAGAAAGTCCTTAAAAGCTTGTTTCCCATAGAAAATTGTACAAACTAGAAAAGTGTACAAACGTAACTTTGATGTAGGTTAAAAGATAACACTCATTCAGTCAGCATTTAGATTTAATTTTAAAGGAGCAAAAATAATTATTCTGGAGTGATCCCATAAGTGTCTAAGGCTCTAAATAGGAGAATGTGGTTTGTAAAACATTTTCAAAAAAAGAACATTTTTGTGTGTATTTTTTTAGAAGAAAGGTAAGAAAGATATTTAGGGTATAGATTGAGTAAAGAGAAATTTGTCATGATCCTAAAAATACTCATGCCACTTAAGGAATTTCTCTATATGGTTTATTGAAAAAAATTTTCCTTAATTAGTCACTGTTTAACGTTTACTATATCCTACATATTTCATTCAAAGATTCATAAAATGTAACAGCATACCTATCTGGCTGTTTTGCCTTTATTTGAAGTTGATATTTTCCTTTTATTTTATAGCTACCCTAAATTTGGGATCATTATTCTCTTGTTTTTATTACTTGAGCAGGTGCTGTGCCCAGATTTTGGCTATCTAGCTTTGTTCAGCTTAGATTCTCAGAGGCAGGAGAAAAAAACAAAACAAAACAAAACACCATAGTGTAATGGCTAAAATACAGACCAGGCACCTGCTGTCAAATAAAATCAACATGGAATAAATCACCCCTGCCTGTGAGTCAAAAATTTAACATTGCTTTGGCTGTCTGCAGAGCATAGCACAGCACCTGAGACATCATTATGGGATGCTTTTGTCAAAGAGAGCCATTGCCCTTTGATATCAGGTGCCAAAGCATTTATGCTATGCCTGGGATTTATAAGACTTTTGATACTTCTTGTTATGATCATGATCAGAGTTTATTATTTGCCTATTTCATATTTTCTGCTGGGTTTAATGAGAGATTTTTAGCCACATAAAATACACTTATGTAAAAATTTTTAGAGGTGCCTCAGTGGCTCAGTTAAGCATCTGACTCTTGATTTCAGCTCAGATCATAATCTCAGGGTCCTGAGATCAAGCCCCTCATTGGGCTCCATGCTCAGTGGGCAGTCTGTTTGAGATTCTTACCCTCTCCCTCTCTCCGGCCCCTCCACCCAAAATAAATCAATAATTTTTAAAAATTAGTTTAAAAAACAAGTTCTGTGTTTTGTTAAGTAGATTTTATGAAAGTCACCCAGTTCATAAAATAAGAAAAAAATTGATTTAATTGGCACAACCATACTCAATTCAAAATGTGATTTTTTGCTGAAGTAGAATTGTATCCCTTGTATTGAACCTCTTGAAATAATGTAGTGATATGTGATATAATCGTTCAGTTTTCATTAACACCATTTGGGCATCTACTATATGTAAAGTTAATTTTCAGACACGGTGAAATTCAAGATGATGGGTAAGAGTCAATCCTCCTGTCTATACATTTATAATGCATAATAATCATAGAAAATAATATGTGTCCACCTTATGCATATTTAAAGGAAGATAATTTAAGCGACATAATATACAGGTTCACAAAGTTTATTCCTTGGATCTACAGTATCAGCATCACCCTGGAACTTATTGAGAATGCAAATTCTTAGGTTGTATCTTAAATCTAATTCAGAAACCAGAGGGTGAAGCTCAGAAATCTGTATTCTAACAAGATGTGAAGATTATTCTGATACATTATGCAGTTTGATTATCACTGTGCAGTATATTTACAAATAATTATATTCAGGAAGTAAAAGAGACTTTTTTTTTTTGAAAGGAAGGTATCTTGAGGAAGAGGGTTTTGAGGCAGCCTTTCAAGGATAAGTAATAAAGAAATAAAATCTTATTAAATACCTCCTATGAGCTAGAATATTTATTTAAATATTACAATAATCTATGAGATTACTTTCACTTTGCAGAAGAGAAAATGATCATAGATTTTAGTGAAATTGCCCAAGGTCATAAGCCTAACTCTTGACCAAGACAGGAATTGAAACTTGATATATTAAGATCTCAGTGAGAAGAATATATAAAGAAAAAATCATATTCAAATACAGTTTTTTCAACCTCATAGGGACTCTGGTAGACAGAATTCTAAGATGACCCCTCAGATTCACAGCCTCTTCTGTATTCATTCAAACAATATCTAGACACTGCCAAAAAAAAAAAAAAAGAAAAAGACTTTAGAGATAAAACTGAGATCCAAATCATTTGACCTTACGATACAGATATTATAATATTTTGATGGGTCTGGCCTTTTACATAAGACCTTTAAATATGAGTCAACAGGTCAGAGATGAAATCACAGATTTGAAGCATGAGAAAGGTCCTAGGAAGCCTTACTTGTTTGAGATGAAGAGAGCCATTTGACAAAGGATGTAGCTGGTCAGTAGTAGCTGGCAGTGGTCCCTGGTTGATAGAAAGAAATGGGGAACTCATTCATGTGGTCACAAAGAGATGACTTCTGCCCACAACTAGTTATCTTGGAAGCACATTATAAACCTCAGATGTGAATTGCAGTCTCAGCTGAAACCATGATTTTGGCCTGGTAAGGTCTTGAGCAGAGTGTCCAGATAAGCTAACTGGACTCCTGACTCCCAGAAACTGTGAGTTCATAAATTTGTGTTGCTTTAACCCACAGAGGTTGTAGTAATTTGTTATGCAGTAGTAGAAAACTAATACAGATTTTGGTTAACAGAGGCAGTCAGCTGCTATAATGCATACCTAAAAATGTGGGGAGTACACGGTTAGAACTGGTCAGTATAAAGAATATGGGAGAAATTTGGGGAGTGTGTAGAAGAAGCCTAGATTCCCTCAAACATAGTGTTAGAAGAAATATGGATGTTAAAGGCATTGATGGTGAGAGGTTTGAAGGAAATGAAGAATATGGTAAAGAAAGCCTAAATAGCCTTAGACAAGTTGTGAGTGGAAATCTGTACTTTAAAGTTGCTGATAAGGGCTCAGAAGGAAATAATGTGTTATTGGAAACTAAAGAAGGGAGATCCTTATTATGTAGAGTACTTAGCAAAATTGTATTCTGCAGCTATGTGGAAAGAACTCTTAAGCAATAAACTTAGATGTATCGCTAGGGACGGAATAGGCACAAACGCTGGAGATCCTGCTTTGTTTCTTCTTGGTGCTTATAGTAAATGTGAGAGGGGGGAACAATTGAGGAAAAACTGGTTAAAAAGCAACAAAAACAAAAAATAACAGAACAAAATAAACAAACCCCTAAATGCTTGATGATAGATCATCTGCTTGAATTAGCTATCTATCCATGTGGCAAAAGATTATAAAATTAAGATTTATTTTCAAAGTTTGGCATTGAGTAAAAGTTGAAGTTATGGCTATACAATATTTTGTTAAAACCACAGGAAGATAAAAGATCAGTTACACAAGAGGATCTTTTAAGAGGTTAAGGGTATGCCTCACCAATCTTCTCAAACCAGAGCACCTCTAGGAAACTTAGGAGAGTGTCCCTTAGCTATCCAAGAGAGAGATTGAGAGAGAGAGAGAGAGAGAGAGAGAGAGATATTTGTAGTTGTAGATTTTATGTAATGGAATGAAACCCAGTATAATTCACTGAAGATCTCTATGATTCTTGAGAAAATTAATCAACAGAAAGATTTCTGGTTAGATTTTAGAGGGGAAAAAAAAGAGAGAATATGAAATGAAGAGGTTGTCATACACCCAAAATTCCGTTGTTAAGCAGGCTGATAAAACTATTCAACTGCTAACACTTTCTATTTATAATGACTCAGAACGTCAAATTAGGAACCCAAAGAGGGGAAGGAGCTGAAAGACATGAGGCTTATTCCCAGGCTTTAAAACCAGATCGGGAAATCTGGTTGAATTTTGCCCGGCTGGATTTCAAAATTGCTTTGGCCCAATGACTTCTTAACATATTTTCCTTCTTTTTTGAAATGAACTGCCTGTAATTTTTATCCTATACTAATTCCACCACTATAGGTTGTGAGGCCACATAACTCCAGCATATTACTTTATCTTTATTTCCACAGGTCCACAGATAGAAAGTAATTGTGATCCAGGGTGGATTATAACTTAGAACCTGATCAGGCCTGATCCCAATCATGTAGACAATGAGATTTAGATGATGAATTTTTAGACTTGAGCCATTGTTTTAAGGGGATGAGATTCTTCAGAAGCTTAGGAAGGTACGAATGTGCTTTGCCTTTGGGATGGACATGAATCTTTGGGGGTCAGAGGACAGATTGTGTTTTTTTTTAAGATTTTATTTATTTATTTATGAGAGACACAGAGAGAGAGGCAGAGACACAGGGAGAGGGAGAAGCAGGCTCCCTGCAGAGAACCCGATGTAGGGTCTCCAGGATTATGCCCTGGGCCGAAGGCAGATGTTAAACCGCTGAGCCACCCAGGGATCCCCATGGACGGACTGTGTTAAGGTGAATTTTAAGATGCCTCTGAGATGTACACACGTGTTTACTAGTTACTCAAACACTCAACTAGTTACTGCTGTGGATTGTTTTTTTCAGAAATCAGTAAGGTACCAAATAGGTTTTCTTCTAAACTACGTGGCAAATATATATATTATTATTTCTTTTAAAAATTCTAATTCCAGTATGGTTAATATACAATGTTATGTTAGCTTCAGGTGTACAAAATAGTGGCTTAACAATTCTGCATATTGCTCAGTGCTCATCCTGATAAGTGCACTCTTACCTCCTTCATCTATTTCACCCACCTCCCCTCTGGTAACCATCACTTCGTTTTCTACAAGAGTCTGGGGTTTTGTTTTTGTTTATTTCTTGGGCATTTTCTGGGTTATTTACATGGATGTGAGTGTTATCTAGTTGTATCTGTGGGACAAGGTGAGTTTAAAGATCTTCTACTCTGCCATCTTCTTCAAAAGTTAAGAAATGTATTTCTTTAAAGTAGATTGTTTGTGGAATATAAAGTTGTTTTGAATAATAGAACTCCAAATAGCTGATACAAATGGACCACTGAGCTCCTAAATTAAATATTATTTGCTTTCTTCTATATGGTTCCAAATTATCACATAAATTACCTCACTTCAAGAGAATCATGAAAAGGTAATCATTCCCTCTGATTATTCTTCTGTCTGAATAATTTGCCTTATCTTCCATCAGTCAAAGGAATGGAAGGCCTTTATTTTTGTCATTAATGTCAAGGCTTTTTTTTTTTTTTTTCTTTTTCCTCTTTTCTTTTTTGTTTTATGTAGTTCTTGGAATTCACTTTGAGCCCACAGTTACTTTAACTTAAAAATACCTAGTTTTTGAAAATATTTTTCTGCATCCTTAGATTCTATCTTAAACAATTTCATTGTTTACCTTCATGTATTTATTTAGAGAAATAATTTTGATGTTTTATTTCAGATTATCTTTGGTACCTCTGAATATTGGGGCTTTCATTGAAACACATATATACTCATTATTTCTCTTGTCTTTGTAGTATTAGTAGTAGTACAAGGGCTCACATGCAACAAAATTTGACCTTTCTAGATACAGAGATATAGTCCATCTTATACATAAATGTAGAGCCAGCCAAAGAATAAGAGCTTATTTTGCGGAATTCAACCATCAAATCCATCACCAGATGAATTGGTGACCAGATTTTTTTCTGCTGAGAGAGCTATCAGTAGAACAGACTATAAATTTAAATTTAACTTAATTAAAACCAGATGATCTTTATAAAAGCCCCCCTGGACACTACTGGAAAGGGAAACAAGAAAGTAAGTACATAGACCTTCAACTGCCACATTATATACAATAGCTGATTTCAGCTACTTAAATAACACATTTCAGATTGATTTAGGCTCCCTAAAATGTATACATGGGAACTTCACTTTAGCAAAGATATGTTTCTCAAAATTACAAGGTGACATTTATTTTTCAAATGAAACCCAGTTGAGGAGGGTTATCATCTCAAAGTAAACTTAAATTTTCCTTTGGTTTGAGTTTTCTCTGTGATGCTAAATTTGTTTGAACTTCTCTATAATGATGGTAACACTTGACTTGATTCTCTTTAATTGTGTGATCCTTTTTGTGGTGTAAAGTTGATTTCTCTGCCTCATGAATGAGGTATGGGAAGTTTTTGATGTAGTGAAAATTTCAGTGTGGGAGAAAGAGATGGAGGAAGGGAGGGAGAAAAATTCTAAGATAATTTGATTATTAAATTTTTCTTCTTAACCAAGTTTATTAGCAAAATAGAACTAATTGCTATTGATACTCTAAACTTATTCAGAATCTTACCAAGTGGACATTGTCTACATTTTAAAAATAGATCTATTTATTTGAGAGAGGGAGAGAGAGCATGTACACATGAGCAGGGGGAGAGGCTGAGGGTGAAGGAGAGAGGAAGGATCTTAAACAGACTCTCTGAGCACAGAGCCTGGTGTGGGACTCGATCTCATAACTCTGAGATCATGACCTGAAACAAAATCAAGAGTCAGATGCTTAACTGACTGAGCCACCTGTTTTCCTTGGCATTTTCTCCACTTAAGGGTTTTACCTCCACATTTAATCAACCTTTGTTTATGGGTTTTACCTTTGCAATTAATTATCTTTGATTTAAACAAACTATTACCTTATTAATTATGCGTTTGGTGGATCTAATGTATACATATATGCACATGCATTGTGTTTATCATGTAGACTCTGACACAGCCCTAGAAATGTCAGCAGACCTCCTGGAGGCAGGAGGTGAGATTCATTTCAATTTTAAACTACATTAATTCTGAATGAAATCAAGCCTATTTTCACATTTATTATGGTAACATGGCCTGAGGAAAAAATTGCAGATTTTTAATAAGGGCATTTCCATTGGTTTCCTTCCATTCCCAAAACTCATAAATCAATTCCTGTCTGTCAGCCATTATAAATTTGTCAGTTCTTATGAGTAAGTATGACAGCTAAATACTATTTAAATCTATGAAGTTATATCTCTGTCAGTGAGCTAGACACAATGTTGGCCTCAATGATGCCCTCTTTACCAAAATTGAATATATTCCAAATACTAGCAAAGTATGTATTTCTTTGAAAAATTTAGCAAAAGGTAAAATTAAATTAAAAGTCACGATAAAGAAAGTGGGAAAAATGAGATATTTTATCCAAAAGTATTTTTAAAGGATAAAAATATATATTGAACTATATTATAGAAACAAATGACTTTTGGTATCGTCTGAACTTAACACTTCAAATCCTTAGTACCTTTGCATACACATGGTAAACATTAATTTTTGGGTAATAAAAATGTGATTTAATACCACATCTACAGCTTCATGCATATTCCAAAAGTCTCAACAGACTAATTAGAAGTATCACATTTTATGGAATGAGCATTCCTCCTTATTTTCTTGGCCTCTAACTACTGTGTAAAATTTAAATAAGGGATGTGTGTCTACAGCAGAGAGAAAGGTGGAGAAAATGCTAAATAGAACTGCAATTAGGCTAATAAGGTGAATGTTTTGGGTCTAATTTTTGCACCAACAAAAATTCTTTAGAAGGGTCACAGTGAAAAAGTGATGATAATCAGACAAGATATTTGAACATTACAGAGTTTATGACAGTATCCAAGGCACTCACTCCTTAGGCCGGCTGAATAGATGTTAAGAAACAGTCAATAGTACTAATTTGTGCCTATTATTTCTTACTGCCAGTCATGTAGCTCTATAATTGAAATGCTCAGTAACAGTTTTCTACCTAAATTTTAATGATGCCCTTTATAATTCTCTTTTTAATGCAGTTCCTGAACTTTAGAAAGGTTCCTCACTGCCAAATGTCAGTTCATTGTGAAGTGCTGCATTGGAAAACCTTGTGCTTAACAAAAAAAAGAAAAAAAAAAAAGAAAAGAAAAGAAAAGTAGTATTGTTCATTATCTGTTGAAAATCACATTATCCAGTCATGTGCTAAAATTGTTGATCATTCCGAATCTCACCACCAAAAAAAAGTAGAGAAAAGATTACTTAAAATCAAGTTTGTTTTCTAATGAAACAATTGTCATATGCAAACTATCTGAAAAGAATATTTTTAAAGAAGTACTCCTAATTATTAATGGCATGTGACTGCCATTAACAATTTTATAGTTAAGGAACTCTAAAGAATTATTATCACAGCAATTTACCTTTAAAATTTATCAGATAAAATTCACTGATTGTCACTTTTTACCCAATTCATACCTTCTGGGAAAGAATTTTCTCTTGTATACTTTGGAATCAAAATATACTCCTTTGCCCATTCTGCTTCTCTGAGGTACTGTGCAAAATCATGTGAAATTAGATTTACTGATATATACAAGTTACTAATTTAAATTTGGTAAAAGGAGTGCTTGAAGAGCTGAAGGAGACCATCAACGTTTTTGAGAGTAAATAAATTACTTACTTTCCTATTATTTTAAAAGTAGGTGACAAATTAGCAGTTTTGTAACCTGGATTCTGCACTGAGCAAATAGAGTTTAAATTTGGTTGGAGAGACTGAATAATGTTCATCTTTTGGACATTTGAACACTTATTAAGATTCCCTAAAACGAGGAGATCAAGATTAAAAGCCAACCACAGTTTTATTTATCATTTCAGGGAGAAGGTTTATTATAATGTATTCTATTTATACCTATTTAACAGTTGTGTCTGCAGACTTATTGAACAAAGGTGCCTTTTGGGATTCACAGCTTTGGAGAGATTAGGACTTTTAGATTTGCTTTTCTTGTGGAGCTCTGTCAGAAGTCATTTATGGGCAAATTATTCTGATTAGGAATAGATCGTTTCTCAGGACTGCCATAAAATAAATCTAAATGTCTCAGCTGTGTTTCTGGTCCAGCAACACCCTCATTAAAGAAACACCACACAGTTGCTATGTTGGCAGCCCCAATTTTAAACACCAGTCTAGGCTGCATGCAAAAGAGAATAAATTGCCTTCTTATTCGTCTAACAGTCTGTAGTGCTTGTAATTTAGGATTGAGAGGCTCTCTGAGAACAATGTCCAGAAGCATAAACTACTTCTCCCGCAAGAGTATGATACCTGTGAAACAGATGTCATTAACTACAATCCTCAATTCTTCATGTTTGACAGGGAAAGCCAAATATTTTAGGGATTATGTAACCATTCTTAATAGGTAGTAAGTGAAAATACTCCCAAGTTAAATTTCATTTCCCAGTTTCAGAGGACTTCATTATCCTTAGTAAAACTAATAAGTGTAATGTGAGAAGAAAAGGGGGAAAAAAAACTCTTGATTTTGAATAGCTCAAGATACTGAAAAAATTAAGATTTCAGTGGGGCTTCAGTCATGTCGTAGATCAACTGCAGTGCTTTTTTTGCAGCGCTGATTTCAGAATATAGGCCTCAATAGCTTGTGTTTTTAACCAAGACAATCCCTTAGGGTTTGAAAATATGAGAAACTGGCCCTGTCAGAATACAGACTGCTTAGAGGTAAATGTTCAGCATCAAATTCACCCTTATTTTTAAAATGTGGCTTTTGGGGTAGTTGTTGACCACTTACTATGCTATCTCCAGCTGTCACTTGTGCTGACCTGCTTTGAAAATGTGCAAAATTATGTATGTCTCAAAGCTAAGGAAAAATACCCGAAGTGAATGAAGTAATGCGTGTTACCATAAAATTCCATTTTGCAAACTGAGCAAATATTAATAGATTTTAATTACCTATGCACATACTGTGGATTCCCATAATAAAAGCAGAAAACGAACAAAATGCCTGTGCATGATACCATATGCGTTATATACATTTTGTATAAAGTAAATTGTATATAGTAAATTTATGTTAATAAATTGATCCCAATGACTTTACCCTCCTTTTCATACTGACGGACTCACTGGACTAGGACCTTTGAGAGTACCTGCAACATTTTGATTCTTTGTTTAGAAGAGGAAGACATGTTTGGTTCAGCCCAGCAGACATTTAATGAGCATTTACTCTGTTGTAGTCACCATATGGGACACTTAGATGCACAGTGAAGAAAACAGAGTTTCTAACTCTGATTTGCCTTATAGTCAAGAATAATTTACATAACTTATCTGGATTAGATTGCATGTTCAACTCTTAAGATTCTTTCCAGCTAAGAACAGTAACAACAAAAATCAAAACAACTAAACAAAAATCTTCAAAGGATGCACCAAATGTAAAATCTTTAACAGTTTCAACATGAACATCTTCTTTTCTTTCTCCCATCCTCTCTTCACTACAACTTTCTCACTACATAAATAAAATTACTTAAAATTTTTCCAGTTGAGAAGCGGAAGTAATGAAAATTAGGTAATTCATCTGGCCTTTTCAGAAGCTTTTAACAGGTGTGGGAGAAGGAACCCAGACCTCTGGCATTTTATTGAATGGAAGAATTGAAATTAGAAGACTGTGCCCTGAACCTGGCCTCAACACCTCCTATTTATGTAACTTATTTCTAGAAGCTGTAGGACTTTGGAGAAGTCACTTAGATTTGTAGCACCTTAGCCAATTCACCTGTAAAGTGGCCTATGGTACTTTTCCTTCCTACCTTACAAGACTGAAATGATTAATAAATGAAATAATATACATGAGCAAACACAATTAGATATCTGTTTTGTAATGAATAGATTTTAATGTAAAGTATCCCCCTGATATGAACTAGGTCGTATAGTAAGGAATACCAAAAAATTTTTAGTGCTCAACAAAAGGGCACCAAATAGAAGTTTTAATTTTAGCAGATTTAGTGAACATGGTATTTTCACTAATATTTTTAGAAATCAATATTCAGGTTTTATAAAAGTTTTATAATCCCAACCAATTCTTAAAATGCCCTGATTTATACTTTGAAGATTAAAAATGTTGATGTTTTGATGATTTCCTCCAAAATTATTAGTCATTCTACAGTCTCACTGGCAATGTGCAGGCTCTAGCTACTAGAAGTAAACCCTGCAATGGAATGGTCTTTTTTTTTTTTTTTTGGAATGGTCTTTTATAGGAACTTCAGCGCCCAACTATTATTGATGTCATAGAACATGAAAATTGAAGCCAAAGAATTTAATCCCAAAATTGGAGAGCATATTTGAACGATTGAATTTAATTCAGTTGTCACTGTAGCTATTATTTGAAAAAGATTTATATCACTAAGTTAATAAATATATAAATGAGAGTTGCTTGGAAGGTAAACAGAAGAATAACGTTTACTAAAAATGTATTTCTTGTGGTTTTAGTGGTAACAAACTTCGTAAGGTCTGAGGCAGTACATTTTTGCTATATTATTAACTCAGCTGTGTAGACTTTTGGCCTATTCACATAATCGAATGTGATTAATTTAGAGTTACATTTATCATTCTCTTTAGATAGAAAACAGTATCTATCTATTTTGAAAGTCAAGATGCAGGTCCTAGATAGTTTCTGGATAGTTTTGAATGAAGCAGTGGGAGTTGCTGCATTTGCCTGTCCATGTGTCCCCCCAGAAGGCTTTACAAAACAGCCACAGACAAACTGCCCTCTGTGAATGTTAGAAATTTCACAGATATGAGAAACTTCGAAGATATGGGTCAGTCAACTGATGTTTAACTTATGAATCTAGTTGGGGAAATACCAAGGGAGTGAGTTCATGTGAAAACTCCTACCTTGAGCTTTTCTTTCAAGACATGTCAATGAGGTTTTTTTTTTTTTTATACAATGAATAAAAAGAAAAGGAAAGATCAGAAAAGGTCACATTTGCTTTGGATCTGGGATATTGTGCTTTTATCAGAAGGGAGGAATTCTGATAAAAATTAAAACAAACAAAAAACAAAAAAGATGATTTCTGGTTTGACAGCACAGCTCCTGCACTCCAGGTTGCAACGTCTGAGTAAGGGTGATTTGCTGATATGGAGAAATACTGGTCTGGACAGTTGGTTTGAGGGTGACCATGGCAGGTGTGGTAAAGGTGCAGCTGAATATTAATTGCCCACAGGACTGTATCCCACTTGTTCTCTTTCAGGTATAAGCTTTAAGCCACAAGATGACTTTCAAGGACTGTATCTCTCACCCTATATGTTCAAAGCCACTCAAGTCATTTTGAAAATTCCGCAAGGTGGTGAATGTTGCTTCCTTTTCTCAGATGCCCAGAACTTCTAGTTAGATGTCTCCATCTATTCTTTAATTAAGCTATTAGTGCTAATAAATGGCTCCAGTAGTAATGTTTCAAATACTTTCTTTTAATATGGGGGAGGGGATTTTTATCCATCTTTATACCTTGTAACACAAGAGTAAAATTTTTATCCATTTTATACCTTTTAACACAGAGTAAGATAGGGGAAAAAAATTAGTAGTCATAAAGTTGGACTTGGAATGTTTGCTCCAGCATTAAAAAGCCCTGACATTTTCTGAAGATCATAATATCCAAGTTTCAGTTTCCTCTTCTGTAAAATGGGAATAATAATGTCAAATGCATCTTAGGGGAGAGTACATATTAAATATAAGGGAATTTTGATTTTTCTGTACATTTGTTTGGCAACAAAAATTGTCCAATGTGTGTTTGCCCAATCTCTTCTTACAGGAGGAATTAGAGAGCCTTCTGGTTTTATCTACCTAATTACTTATTGCAAGTTTGCTTACTATCTCACGAGTAAAGAGAGACATCTTATGTCCCATTTTTCTCTCTGTTCTTTTTTAGCAACTTGAAAGTGAAGCGTTCAATCAGATTTTACTGTGACTCTTTTTAAGGATGACAGTTTTGTGCCCTTGTTTTCTCCCTCATTATATACTTGTTTTTTAGTAGAAACAAAATAAATTGTTTATTACATTATTTATTCTAATATATTTAGCATTAATTTGACAAAGTTTCCTAACACTGCTTAAAAAGTTAACAGCTGTAGGCAACAGAATTTCATCTCACATTTTCATTTTACAACATCACAGTATAGCATATGTGATCTCCCACGGTGTGGCAAACTTGTCAACAGTTCATCAAAGAGCAGATACATTCCTCATGATAGAGGAGAAACAAGTAATCCTCGGAATGAAGCAACTATAATTTCACTGTGGTTTTTTTTCTAGTGAGCTTTAAGTGTTATTTTATTTTCTGATTAACCCAGTGAGGGTAATTCAGAATTTTGGGTCTATTTTTCAAGTCATGTGAGTGAATTTTATAAAAGGGTCCATCTTTATACATTTGTTATAAGCTAAACATAACATTGAGTCTTCATACACACTAAATGAAAATTAGTGATGATGAGGAGAGGGCAGTGCCATCAATGGAAAAGATATGGGCTATAGAGTAACGAAAACATTAAGTTCTTAATATCACTAGCTGTTACATTGTGGGAAAGCCATTTAACATCTCTAGGGCTCAGGTTCCTCGTCCAGAAAATGGATAGTGCTAGTAGTACCCGTCTTATAAGGTTGGTTTAAGAATAAAATGAGATGAAGCTTTGAAACACTTTAGCACAGTGTCTGGGACATTTTTAGCACTTTATAGTTATGTTTTGTTTTTATTATAATAATATAATAACCATATAATTTTTTATTGCCACAGAAACATATTTGGAATGGGATGGACCTTAATCTAGTTAAGTGTTCAGGTGATATTAAAGGCCCGATTTGTGCCATCTACCTTTTTTGGTAGTAGTGAGATATTGACTCGCTCTCCATTGATAATACAGGATATTGGCACTCTGGGCGTTTGGTTGGAGGACAGGACTATGAATTATCGGCTAGCCAACTTCTTTCGAAATCCAAGAGGACAGAAAGTATCATCTATAAAGCATTCTTTTTATATAAGCAAACAAAACCTGATTCTGATCAAGCCTCCAGAGTTATTTTATATTGTAGATTTTGTGTATGTGCATAATATTTTAAAATATACAGCAACATATTAAGCTTGTTTATAGGTAATGAAATTTGCGGTGGTTTGGATTTTCTAAAGTCTATGGAAAGTGTAATCATATCTAAGATGGCAATAGGGGTACAGGGAATAGAAAAGTGAGCATATTTAAGAGAAATTAGAGGAGTTGCTAGGGCACAGTGATGAGTTGCAGGCATTTGTCTATGCATGTAGCTAACCAGGTTTTCCTAGATTCATAGAAAGGATTACTACAAATTCGATGGCTCCATAGAGCAAAAAGTAAATATGGGTACAAAGGGAAGTAGTTTGTCATAAGGACAACTGGTGACGTGTTAAAGTTGAAGTGCCTATAGGATATCTGGAGTGAATGTGAATGGCTTAAATTTGGAGAATGGTTTAGGCTGAAGATATAGCTAGTATAAATCAGGCAAACAGCAAATTAATTGAACAGTAAGGCAGTTCTAAGACAACTATTTTGGCTTTATTTTGATCTCACATAAAAGTATTGATTCTTCAGCAATTTGCTGAACTGTTGATAGTTAATACAACATTTTTTATTTTAAATATTTTTCCTCCTGAAAGGCTTTATTAATCCATTGTTTTCTGGTGTTGGGTATGTCTATACACCTTTTAGGGAAGAAAAATAATGCAAAAACAAGTTAAATTTGGTGAGCATACTTTAAAAACAATTTTTTCAGTTGGTTACCAAAAGGAAAAAAAATTAATTGCTTTACTGGAATGAAAATATTTTACTTTTTCTTTTTTCTTTTAAGACCAGGCTTTGTTTCTCTTGCCCTTTTCCTGTGGAGAAACAGCAGGGAGTAGATTTTTTTAATACAAGAATTCATTATCACCCTTGTATTACCTCCCTGTGGTTTCTGGAAAAATGCAATCCTGACTACAATCCCTGGCTGTGGTGTTTGTCTATGCATGTTTTGAAAATGATTGTAGCTATTTTATGTCATCAGGCCTCTAAATTGTACTCTTCAAAAAGTTGCTCAACTTATTTTCCTCATCTTTCACCTTGGTAAAAGAATTTTAAGTTCATGGTTTTTGTGGCCGTCTTACACATTTTAGGTATCCACTTTATTTCCTCTTCAACTACAGAATTATTTCTACATTATGGAAAATATGATTGTACCACTTGTCCTCCCCCCACCATTCAACCAAAATCAAAGCTTTATTATGGTCTTAAATGTTAACAATTCATTACTGAGATGCATTTAGAAATGGAATTTGCTGAAATAGAAGAAAATCTATATGGAAAAGAAAAATAGGTTCCTACACTGGAGAATTTTGAGTTGAAGAAAACCTAATAAAAAGGATTGTAGGAAGTTATTTCCCAGTAAGAATGACAATTGGAATAGTTGGAAGTTCAGTAAGAGTAAACAAATCCTGGGATTAATGCCTCAAGCATGTAAAATAATTATTTCTGGTTACCATTTAGTTCATTTGAAAATCATTTACTTTTGATACAAACAAAGGTGGTATACCTTAATTGCAATATGGACATGGATGAATAAGGATCGTTTTGAATGAGAATAAAAATGAATTGTGGACTGAAAAGAAGATGACAATGGAGTAGAAGAATCCTAAGCCCACCTCATCCAACAAACACAACTAGACCGCTATAAAATCATCCTAAATACCCCAGAAATCTGATGACTGACAGAATGGACTCCACAAGTAAAGGGAAAGAAGAGCCCACATCAAAGAAGGGAGGGAGTGGGGAGATGTGGTTTAAAGGAGAAATGGATTGTGGATGCTTTGGAGCAGAGGGGGTCATGGTTGCAGAGAAGAGTGAGCAAGGGGAGAGAGAAAGGAGCACACAGGAACCCAGAAGGAGAATGTTTCCCTAAATTCATTAGTTTGAAAAAAAAAGGGGGGGGGAGAGGACCTTAATGAATTTTATGAGTTTTGTAATCAACAGGGCTTAACCTCAGGAGTTTGAAAGTTCAGTGGACTTGGCTAGGATCGAGCCCTGAGGGCACTGCACTGCTTCTGGGGGTAAGGTATGCAACAACCTGGGAACAGACAGTGTGCAAACAATGATCTGAAGAGTGCCTGGGACACATAGTGGATACTGGGAAGATTATTTACTCTTGGAGTGCTTTCCTGAAAGGCAGCATTCATGGAGACAGCTTTCCTGGAACAAAGGAGTTGGCTGGTGCCATTTGACCCCCCATCCCTCAGCATAAACACTTGAATGAAGCAGCACAGCACCTCAGCACCCTCAATGGCTGCCTAAGTTGCATACAACAAGCCCAACTCTCCTGTGCTCTGGTGGGACTGCCCTTCTTAGTCACTTGCCTCAGTCCCAGTGCAGTTGGCTCCTGCCCCAGAAGACCAGCACAAACCCCTACCCACATTATATCTCCTAATACATATGCAGGGCCTCAGTTCTGGTAGAGGTGGTGGCAGTTATTTCACAAGCAAACCAGAGCACAGCGAGTTAAAACTCACCACATTCAGGTCAGGGACCAAACACTGCCCACAGCAAGCCAGGAAAGCCTCTGCAGATGACTGGCCTGAAGGATAGAGCAGCCAAACACAACAGTAAAGTGTACACAGCATATACTTGAAACACTCCCTAAAGTGCCAGGCCCTGGGCACTACAGGACCTCTCCTTCATAAGGACATTAGTTTCATAAGCAGGAGACAGAACTGGCTTTTCTAACATGGAGAAGGCCGAGACTTAGATAGAATGCAAAGAAGGAGGAAGTTTTCCAAAATAAAAGAAGATAAGGCCATGGCCAGAGATCTAAACAAAATAGATATAAGTAGCATGCCTGATGGAGAATTTAATGCAACAGTCATAGTAATACTCACTGGCCTTAAGAAAAGAATGGAAGACTTCAGGGAGATCCTTACCACAGAGATAAAAGTTAAAAAAGATTCAATCAGAGATGAAGAGTACAATAAATGAGATTGGAAACAGTCTTGATGCAATGAACAACAGACTGGAAGAAGCATAGGAATGAATTACTGACCTAGAAGATGAAGTAAAGAAAAGTAATGAAGCTGAACAAAAAGAACAAACTATGCAACACAAGAATAGAGTTAGGGAACTCCATGATTTCTGCAAATGTAATAACATTCATATTATACAAGTCCCAGAAGAAAGAGAAAAGCAGGAAGTAAATATATTCAAAGAAATAATAGCTGAAAACTTCCCTAATCTGGAAAGGAAACACATCCAGATGAAGGAGGTGCAGAAAATCAACAAAAGCAGGGGGGTCCCTGGGTGGCTCAGAGGTTTAGCGCCTGCCTTCAGCACAGGCGTGATCCTGGAGTCCTGAGATCAAGTGTGCCTCTGCTCTCTCTCTCTCTCTCTCTCTCTCATGAATAAACAAAATATTTTAAAAAATCAACAAAAGCAGACCAAGACTAAGACTAATTGTAATTAAATTTACAAAATACAGTGATAAAGAAAAAAAATCTTAAAAGCAGTAAAAGAGGTCCTTAACTTGCAAGGGAAAACCCATAAAGCTAGCTGGAGACTTCTCAACAGAAATTTGGCAAGCCAGAGCGGGGTGACATATTCAATGTGCTGAATGTACATAATCTGTAGCCAAGAATACTCTATCCAGCAAGGCTATCATTCAGAATAGAAGTAGAGATACTGAGTCTCCCAGAGAAACAAAAGCTAAAGGAGTTTGTGATCCCTCAATGACATCTGCAAGAAATATTAAAGGGGACTCTGTGACTGGAAGTAGAGACTAAAAGTGACAAAGACAAGGAAGAATCAGATAATATTTCCAGAAACAACAACAAGACAAGTAATAAAATGACAATAAATCAATAGCTGCTTTGAATGTAAATAAACTAGTGAATCTAACCAAAAGAGGGCATCAGAGTGGATAAGACAAGATCCATGTATATGCTGCCTATAAGGGACACATTTTGGATCTAAAGACACCTGAAGACTGAAAATGAGGGGAGGGAGAAACATTTACCAAACAAATGGATGTGAAAGGAAAGCCAGAGCAGCAATACTTATATTGGACAAACCAGAATTTAAAACAAAGATTGTAACAAGAGACAAAGAAGGGCACTATATAATCACATGGGGGACAATCCAACAAGAAGATACAGTAATTGTAAATATTTATATTCCTAACATGTAAGCACCCAAATTCATAAAACAATTAATAAACGTAAAGGAATAACTGATTATAATACAATAAAAGCAGGGAATTTAACACTTGACTTACATCAGTGGACAGATTATCTAAACAGAAAATCAGCAAGGAAACAATGGCTTTAAATACCACACTGGACCTGATGGACTCAGCTGATATATTCAGAGCATTCCATCCTAAAACAGAATGCACTTTTTTTTTTTCAAATGCACGTGAAACACTCTCTAGAATAGATCACGCGTTAAGTCACAAAACAGGCTTCAACAAATACAAAAAGATTGAAATCATACCATACATCTTTTCTGACAATGCAATGAAGTAGAAGTTAACTATAAGAAAAAATCCAGAAAGACCACAAATACATGGAGGTTAAACAACATCCTACTAAAAATTGAATGGGTCAATCAGGAAATCAAAAAAGAAATTTGAAAAGTGGAAAGAAATGAAAATGAAAACACCGTGGTCCAGAACCTTTGGTGTGCACTTTTGAGAGAACTTTATAGCAATACAGGCCTCTCTCAAGAAGCAAGAAAAATCTCAAACATCCTAACCTCACATCTCTAATACTTTTAGAGAAAGAAAAATAAATGAAGCCTAAAACCAACAGAAGGAAGGACATGATAACGATTAGAGTAGAAATAAATGGCACAGAAACTAAAAAACAAAACCAACAAAAAACCACAATAGAACAAATTAATGAAACCAGGAGCTGGTTCTTCAAAAAAAATTAATAAAATTGATAAACCTCTAGCCCAACTTAGCAAAAAGAAATGAGAAAGTTCCCAAATAAAATGACAAATGAGAGAGAGAAATAACAACCAGCAGCACAGAAAGACAATCAATTTTAAGAGAATATTATGAAAAACTATATGCCAACAAATTGGACAAGTGGCAGGAATGGATAAATTCCTAGAAACCAAAACTAGAGCAGAAATAAATAGAAAACTTGAACAGACCAATGACCTGCAAAGAAATTGAATCTGTAATCAAAAAAGTCTCAAGAAACCAAAAAAGTCCAGGACCAGACAACTTAACAGGCAAATTCTACCAAACATTTTTCTAACTGTCATTTTTAAAAAGATATATTCACTTATTTTTAGGGAGAGAGAGAGAGAGAGAGAGAGAGAGAGAGAGAGAAATACAGAGAAAGACAGAGGCAGAGAACACACAAGTAGGGGTAGAGGGCAAAGGGAGAGGAAGAGAATCATAAGCTGACTCCCTGCTGAGCATGGAGCCCAACCTAGGGCTTGATCTCATGACCCTGAGATCAGGACCTGAGCTTAAATCAAGAGTAGGATGCTTAAGTGGTGGAGTTACCCAGGTACCCCTCTACCAAACTTTTTTGAAAGAGTTAATACCTATTATTCTCAAACTATTCCAAAAAATAGAAAAGGAAGGAAAACTTCCAAATTCATTCTATGAGGTCAACCTTACCCTGATACCAAAACCAGATAAAGACACCACGAAGAAAGAGAAATACTGGCCAATATTTCTGATGGACACAGATGCAAAAATTCTCAGTAAAATACTATCAAACTGAATCCAGCAATATGTTTTTTAAAAAAATCATTCACCACAATCAAGTGGGATTTTCCTGGATTGCAAGGGTGGCTCCATATCCACAAATCAAACAACATGGTACACCATATTAGTAAAAGAAAGGATAAGAACCATATAACTTCAATTTCTGCAGAAAAAGCATTTGACAAAGTACAACATTCATTCATGATAAAAAAAAAAAAAAACGCTCAACAAAGTGGGTTTAGAGGGAACATACCTAAACATAATAAAGGCCATATATGAAAAACTGAAAGCAAATATTTTCAGTGCGGAAAAACTTAAAGCTTTTCTCTATGATCAGGAAAAGGCAGGGATGTCCACTCTTACTACTGTTATTTAACATAGTTCTGGAAGTCCTAGCCACAGCAAATAGACAACAAAAAGAAGTAAAAGGCGTCCAGATCAGGCAGGAAGAAGTAAAATTGACTATTTGCAGATTACATGATACTATGTGCAGAAAACCTGAAAAACTCCACCAAAAAACTGCTAGATCTGATAAATTCAGTAAATTCACAGGCTGTGAAATCAAGGTATAGAAATCTCTTGTATTACTATATATCAATAATGAAGCAGCAGAAAGAGAAATTAAGGAATCAATCAGTCTCTTTTACATTTGTGCCCAAACCAGTAAGATATCGAGGAATAATCCTAGTCAAAGTAGTTAAATACATGTATTCTGAAAACTGTAAGATTCAGTTATCCTTCTCATTTTAGCTCAATTCCACTTTCCAAAATAAATGATGTGATATTCATAATGGACAAAACTATCAAGATTGGCACAGTAAATGAGCCTACAATTCAGATGCAACTCAAATATTAATCATTAAAATATGGTCTTATGTATTACAGACCCAGAGAATAATAATTTTTTTAACCATATCACTACAAACAGAAATTCCAAACTACCTGAGATAATTAGTTTCCAAAAGTGATCCCCAATGAACTGTATCTTCCAGTGTGCCCTCTTGTAGGTAGCCTTCCTCTCTGAATCTGAGGTGTTGTATGATTCCCATTAGCTGGAATATGGAAGTAATAGTGGTCTGTCATCTCTCAGCCATGTCTCTAAGAGGATGGGCAGCATCCATGTCTGCTCCTGGAACACCCACTTTCATAAGCCACCATGAAAGAAATCTCATTACGCTTCTAAAGAGATCATACGGAATAACTGCCATAGAAATCTTGGGATAATTAAGGAATGTACCAGAGGTCGTTGGTTGTTTCTAACTGCCCTGGGAGATTGGAGGAAAATAATTATAAGTTCAGTACTTGAAATTCTCAACTCAAGGAAGAGACTAGAAAACATTTACAACTGCTCCAAATACTACCTTTATTTTCTGTAGTTTCACGGTTAAGATTTCTGAAAACCAAACTATGACCAATAATCTAGATACTGCTTTTTAATATCAGGAGAATCTTAATATTATGCACAATGGTCACCAAACAAATACTGAGTGAATAAATTAATTCTTGGCAAGAAAGGCATGGATTAAAAACAAATATGGTAAAGGAGAAGCACTGTTTATAAATACACTCCGACTTCATTATAAGAAAAAAGGAGAAGGAGAAAACATATGGTTCCTTTCTTATATGACTTTAGAAATTATACTTTTGACTCCTTTGATTTGAAAAGATTTATGGAAAACATATCTTTATGTATAACAATAACTTTGGTGTTACTTTTTGGCTTCTTTCCTATTTTAATTAAATAGTAACTTTAAATATATTTGGGGGGGTGTTTATTTCAAATTCAAATGATTAGGGTTTTAAATTCTGCCTCTAGTCCTGATATTTCAGTTTTGTTTTGGAAAAAGAGGAAAAACTCATTTTGGAATCCCTTTCTGATTTCTTATTTGAAAATAATTCCTCAACTAATATTTTTTATGATTATTTTAAAATAACAAGCAGCTGGCATTCGTGACCCGACATGAAAAGCATGACAGTTGAGCTTTTATCCACACTTATACAATAATCTTGATGGAAGGATTGGATTTCTGTTTTTATGAACTTTTCCTCAAGAGACAGACACTTGGCTGTTTACTTCCACTTCCACTTCTGGGGGTGTCGTTGTTGTTTCTAGGTGACATACATGACCTGTTCAGCTTAAATTCACCAAACTTTTAGAATGCAATTTAGTATCTGCTGAAGCCTTAAGGTAATCATACATGCAAGACAATATTTCATAGTGGAGTATTCCCCATACTCTTATGTTTTATGAAGAGTAATCTTCATAGGGGTAGTTGCACTCGATTCTCTAAATTGTTTTTAAATTTCCTTGTGGCTGACTTAAGTCAATAGAGCAATGTAGTGCACCTTTTGAAAAATCTCCTGTCTCACTTCTCAATACTCCCCATTTTTTTTTTCATTTTAAGCAAGAGGACTCACCGTCATATACTGTATAGTTATCTGTGATCTATTGGTCCAGCTCTGCTGGATTAATGCCAGATTTCAACACTTAGCTCCCCACTGGCAAACTACTTTCCCACCAGTGGTTAAAAAATGATCACTTTTACGCTTAAGCACACACATTGACATCTCCCGTCTTGAATTCCTCTGAAAAAGAAGAAAAATAGCTAGAGAAGTCTACCCTAGCAGCCCCCTCTGGCAGGGATTCGAAAGTAAAAGAGCATTTTCAATTTCAGTCAAAACCAACTGGTTCAGAAAAGTTCAGGTACTTCAGAAGTTAACACAGGGCTCCCTTTGGTCCCATCAGGATTGATACTCCTATCTGCTCAGTTTGCTTTTACTCACTTCAGCTGTTTTGTTATTACTTATAGAAAATGTTGCCTTAGCTGGAAAGCAGAATCATATCAGAAACCATTTTTAGAGGGGTTTAATGATGATATTTCTGTGGGACAAAAGGAAAAGAGTGCCCCCTCAGGATTTCTTTAAAATCCATAAAGCTAGGTTTTGAAAAGAACATGATTGGAATGCAGCAAGTAACCAATCCTTAACAATTCCTCTTCATTGAATTGCTTCCTGGTTGTTCTTTAAATGGCAACCCTTCATAGTATGGGGCATCTTTACTTACTGGAAAAAAATGGCAGCTTCTCATGACATAAAACTATTAGTTTCACACAAAGAATTGAAATAATTTTCCCCCTTTCCTCTTTTAGGATGAAGTTTTAAGCTTTGGTCGAGAGATTTTTGATTTTCTCCTCAGGGGTAAATGGGATAAGAAATCTTGCAATTAAAAAAAAAAAGTGCCAATTGAATTTTTTTAAAGTCAATAGTTTATTGCCTTTAAAATTTGTGTGCTTTTCATGATTTTTTAAGCAAATGGAATTGTTATATTGCTGTAGGTTTTTCTGAGTTATCAACATACAACAAACATTAAAAAAACAGTATTTTGTGAGGCTTTAAGAGAAAATCCAGAAGTTTTCTTAGATATTTATGAAGGATATCTATATAGGTTGGTGCTTACAAAAAAATCACAGTAAAATCAGAAAAGGTAGAACAAAACAAGAAGGAGACAAGAGTAGAAAAATGGTGTTGAGTCAAGTGTTGCCCTATATGGCGCAAACTATTGATGCAAAAAGCATTTACAGAAGGACCTTGTGGACTCACAAAGATAGAGGTACTTCAAGAAACAAGTGCCAAAGTAGTCACTGGAAGAAATAAAGAGCTAGGTTTCATTTTTTTTTTTTTTTAGAGACCATATCTTAACTTTATTTTAAACTTTTTACAGTAAAGAAATGGACATTTTTATAAAGGCAATGTATAAGCAAACAATCCTGGAGGTCCTAAATCTAAATTAAAAGAGATGAACACATTTAAAGGAACTATGGAAAGAAAAGAAACAGAGTCTAGGAGGAATGAGAAAAAGGAAATGTATAAAAAATATTGTCTTTACAAGACAAAGGAGATACCATTTAGAAGGAAGTCATAAACAGTTACAGCTGTTGTGCAAAGATCAAAGAGAGTGGTAACTATTGGGTGGCTAGAGAAATATGGGGACTGAAATGCATCAGTGAACGTGACAAGGAGGTTTTTGTTGATCTTACAGGAATTTCAGGGGAGAGACTGATGGAAGTTTGAAGAGGAAAAAGGACAAATCAGGAGCAATAATTAAATAATGTTATGTAAGAATTTTAACTGAGGAAGGAGGAATGATTACTAGGATAGCAATTAGAAGTAATGATAGCAGAGGAGTGTATTTGAGTGTGTTTTGATATAAAATGTTTTATATTAAAAATACTTCTTATCTGAATTACAAAGAAATGAGAAAGAAGTAGAAGCTGAGACAGTACCACTTTAGATGCTAGTGAGAAGATATTAAGCAATTATGTTCCTCAAAATTAATAGAAAAATAATATAGCACTATAAGGGAGAAGTGAGTTTTAGAGTGAAAGAGTTTACTTTTCACTCTGAGATCACAGGGATAGATTTAAAAAAAGTAGAAAAATGATGAGGATGTGTATGTGAACACATATGAAATATTTTATTGTATCTTTGGTTTTTTTTTTTTTACTTTTCAAATTTTATTGGTAAAAAAATCAAGTATACAGAAACAGTCAAAAGATTGTATAGTGAACACCCTTATACTGACCTACAGTTTCAACAGATAACATATTCCAGAAAATTGTTTGTCTCTTTCTCATTTCTTTCCTTTTATCTTTCTAAAGCTGAAAAATTTCAAAGCAACTTGAAATATAATGACATTTCATAATTCAGCATTCATCTTCTGAAGGTTATTCATCACCAATTAATAAATTTAAGATCATTCTCTAATATTTAGGATTCAATTTGGAATGATTTTGATCAGGTTAATGGAGAATGCAAGTGAAAGTGGAAAAAAAGAAGTTGGAGTTTGACCAGAGATCAGGAAGTTGGAATGTTACTTACAGACTCACAGCTAGAAGAAACGAGGACTAATAAGTGAAGATTAGAACAAAATTGTAGTTTTACGGTTTAAACATTCAGAAAACTATGACTGTTTGGTACCGGAAGAAAGTAGACAAATCTCTGTTATCTGAGTTTTGACTGCCGAAAATTCTTCACCACTTTCCTTATTCCATACTCCTATCCCTGCCATTGTTCTTGAACTTTTCTTTTTTTTTTTTTTTAAGATTTTATTTATTTATTCATGAGAGACACACAGAGAGAGGCAGAGGCATAGACAGAGGGAGAAACAGTCTCCTCCAGGGAAGCCTAATGTGGGACTTGACCCTGGGACCCTGGGGTTAACGCCCTGAGACAAAGGCAGATGCTCAACACTGAGCCACCCAGGCGCCCCTGTTCTTGAACTTTTCATATCATATATTATTTTAGGTTAAATGAGTTGACGGTCTCTGTTAAAGAATGAAAATAGTACTACAATAATTACTCTGTCATTAGTATTGTCAGTCAGTAAACACTACTTGTATCTTACCAATGCCTAGCCTAAATAAATAGCTCTGTAATGTTGAATCTCTGAAGCCTGTGGTATTCTGTTTATAGCTATTTTTGTAAATGAGATCTCCAATGGTGTCTTTAAGATACACTGAGTTTTAACTGCTTTCATTGTGTGGAGGATTGGCCCTTTGCTCTCCTGACCTTTCATTTATAAATAACAAAAATGACCAATGTCCTATATCCAATAATTTGTAGTATAAACATATACAACTCTCTTATTTCTTAATAATTGCCTGTTATTAAGTGTTATTGTTTTTACTAAGAAGAATACCAGTATCTGTTTCTGGAGATTTCCTTGCCATGAATGGGATAAGTTATGGCATACTCAGGGTTTACTCATTCCCAAACACATTGCTTCTTATACCAAACACAGGAGAGAAAGTGAGAGAGAGCGAGACAAAGACCTCGACTGCCTGGTTATTCCACACTTTTTACACTTCATGTGCAAAACCAACGTCTTTGGGAGAAAGTCTTAGAAAACTGGAGGAAAATTACATTTGTAGTAATTCTACAAAGTAAAAGAGAAGTATGCAGATATAAAAATGTGCAGATATAAAAAGGAAAAATATTTTAACAATGTTTCACATTGTCATTGTGAAGTTGAAATAAGTTGATACTATAAGCCATTTAGAATAATACGGGCACAGGTAAGCATGCAATATAAATGTTATGTGATATAATTGTTTTCAGTACTTAATTACTTGCACATACCATTCATCTAGAAAATATTTTCCTTTTCTTTCTTTCTTTTTTTTTTTTTTTTGGATTTGGCAAAAAATGAAGTCACACATATGTACACACAGCCAAAGTTAAATTTTAAAATATTTCTTCAGATTATTTGGCCCTCTTAGATTTTTCTCCTGTCCATCATGAGGATAGAAAGAACAGAGTAGAGACATAAAAAGTCCTCAAAAAAAGCACAAGTCCAGATGTGAGCATTTTTTTTCTCTAATTGGTACTAAATGGAACAAAAAAACTGCCCGAAATACTTTTATATTACTTTTTAAAGAGTACATTACCATTTTTATTAGAAAATGCAATAGTTTCTATAGCATTTAAGCAATTTTTATTGTTTTCCTGTCACGGAAGCCTTAAGGGTAGTCAAATTTCAGGTAACATCCACTATAGAATCTGAGAGGAATGCTGCACCTTGGGTGAATTATATTACTATTTAAGACACGTTTGAAGAAAATGAAGTAAATAATACTTTTACAGTAACTCTTGAGTATTTTGGAATATATATACATATATTTATGTTCACATGTATGCACATTGACACATCAGAAAAAATAATATATTATGTCATACCAAATTTATTTTATTCTTCAGTCTTGTATGTTGGTCATTCATATTTCTTTATGTAAAATAACAAACATATTCAATTAACCAACATTAATAGGCTTCTGCTATTCTAAATTCTAAATATAAATTTATTTTATATAAAACAACTTAGAAGCATAGGGACTTCCAAAAATTCGATGTGGTATTATGATTTTTTCCCTGTCCTTTTGAAAGTGAAACACAAACATCATATATTAGACTATAAAGATGAAAAATAATAATAGTAGGTGGCAAAGATTGAATTTGGAAAAACTGCATTCCCTGTGGAAGTTGCAAATTTGCCTCCGATATGAGAAAAGTGATTGTTAAAACAAAATACTTCCCGTGCTTTCTAAAATACATCAGTTCTATTAGAAGTCTCTTATAAAATATCTTTATATGGTAATCAGTTTATTAGGCTTTCAAAGTTGAAACTTGAAATTCAACCTTGTGTGATTAGGATTTCCTGAACACAGGTTTTCTCTGACTACAATCCTGTAAGCCTGGGAAATAACTGGGCTCCTGGTAGCAATGGACAGATTTTTAGTATCAAATATTTCAACATTTTATGAAGTTAGTTAAACATAGAGATGTCCCTTCTGTGATTTTCTAAATTATGCTCTTGTTTTACTTAATTTTTTTTTAACAAAACATATGCATGCTCCAATAAAACAAAATCTGATTATTATTCATTAAATACCTGCAATCTGTCACAACCTTAAGGCTGTTGTATTTCATTTCTCAGTCTATTATGATACAGTGAATCTGATTATCAGTATGAATCAGATTATCACCCAGGAAGGAAAGTTAAACAAAAATACCACTTATCTCAGTGGTGAAGTTTATCAGTTAATGATGGACAACATTCTAAATATCATCAAAAAATATATAAATGTTGAAGGTACACTTTTTTTAAAAAAAGATTTTATGTATTTGAGAGAGAAAGAGCGTGCACGGAGAGAGGCAGAGTGGGTTGGAGGGGGAAAGGGAGAGAATCTCAAGCAGTTTCCAGGCTGAGCTTGGAGCCCAATGCAGGGCTTGATCCCACGGCCCTGAGATCATGACCTGAGCTTAAACCAAGAGTCAGGTACTTAACTGAATGAACCCTCCAGGCACTCTATTGAAGGTACACTTTTGATACTTCTGCAGACTTAGAATTATGAAGTATTCCTTAAATGCCCTCGTTCTGTGATTAGAAAATATTTTTGTCAATACTCAACCAATGAGTTTCTTTTATTTACAAAACAATGAAAATAAAATTAGAAGAACAAAACCATGCAGTGTTGACCAACCCGAATCACTCAAGAGTTAAGAAAAATAAGATTTACGTAAATGGGGAGATCTTATATTTTCAGAGGGGGGACTTGAACTCTATCCAGCTCTCTAGAGAGGCATGCTATAGCTGTGTCTGACATTTGCATTCCAAGATTACTTCATGCCTAAACCAATGCTGAGAAAGCTAGTTCATTTTGTAAATGCTGAAGAATGAGTTAAGGAGCAATCATTCTAGTTACCAGAAGAGTTTGTTAGGGGCCAAAAGAGTCAAATAGGTCAAAAAAGTCAAAAAAGGTCAAAATATAACAAAGAAAATGTCTTTTATTGGCTCTGGTAGTTTGATTGTAATGTGAGCAGATTTTCACTTAGTACCTTTATATTTTAATAGCTTTCAGAATAGTACTTGGCATTTATGTTTCACTTTTTAATTTCTTTAGAATGTATTTAATTCCAAAATGTAATAAATAGCTATGTACACATTTATTCAGTCTATTAAATATTTAATATATGTGCATTGCTTTTATCAGAATAGATACTATAGAGTCTGCTCTGCTCTTTGCATCATTAGCTTCTGAATCAAAGCCTTGTTAGAGTGGGTCTGATGTGCACAGGTAGGCTCCTTCTTGAACTTCAGCCTTAGGAGAGCCCCAGAAATTTGGTTTCTCATATCTGCTTTGGAAATTTATTATTTATTGCAAGGACTATGTTGCTATAGCAAAGATAACCCAAAGTACAGTTGCTTAGAGGATAGGGAAGTGCGTTATTTTTCATATGGTCGTCCCAAGATGGCCAGACTGCAGGGTGGCTGTGCTCTGTGTGCTCATTCTGGGCCCAGGCCTTTCCATTTCCTTGCTTGGGAATCTACAGGGTTGTAGTCTCATCTTTATATTCAGAGCTTGATTGCAAACACATCATTATTTTAATGTACAGAAAGAGGAAAGGAGAACACTAGGAAAGAAGGGGAACTATCTTTAATATTGAAGTTGACTCAAAAGTTAACAGTTAATCCTAGCATCTATTTTCAGAAGAGATCTTTTAGGAGGCTCTTTCAGAGAAGGCTGAGAAATATCTCTAGCTTGGCAGCAATGTACTACTCCGTTACAACTCTATTATTGTGGTAGAAGAGAGGACCTGCCTAGCCCTGACATGGGAACTCCTGTCTCCAGGAATTCCCTAAACTTCCTAAAGGTGGATGACTGCATAGTTGCATGCACGTTTGAACAGCATTTTAAATTCTTAATCTATATAAATTAAAATTCTATAGTAGAAAGTCACTTAACTGTAAAACTTAAACTGTATTTTAGAAAACATCTTAATGACATTTTCACATGACAACTGATTTACAGCTATCATTAAATCCTGCATGACAGATTTGAAAAATATGACTATAAATGTATTTGATAAAAAATGTGGGGGCTTTTTTGGATCCTCAGGGTCCTAGTTTATCTTTTAATACTATCAATGAGTGTACTCCCATTTACTCATTTGTTCTAACAAATAGTTATTGAATGCCTATCTTCATATATGTGCACATGGAAAATTAAAAACAACGTGTTACCTACTTTCATGGAAATTAAAATTCAATAACAAATATAACTCATGAGATCTTGTGCAGAAGACAAAATAAAACACAAATGCCCTTTTTGTTTGCTTTGTAAGAATTTGGTTTGCAGAGGTACATAGAAAATTTAGGTTTAAGGTGACGATAATGCATTCTAGTTGGGTTCCAACTAGGGCAGCATCCAAGACTTATTTGCTACACTTTGGAGAATCTCTTTTCTACAAGAACTAATTGATCAGAGAATGTTATTTCTGTATTGTTCCCAATTACTTGAAATTCTCAAAACCTGTTCCTCAGCAATTTTGCAGCGTCAGTGACATATGAGTTCAGAAAACCCCAGACAGTTGTGTCTTCTCAAATAGAGATAAGGAAACTGTCAGAATGTCCATCTTCTCTTCCAAGCTGCTTTAAGAATGACAGGCCACAAATCACTTTGGACAGGAAGAAATGAAAGTCTGTGTCAATTGTGTTTTTTCCCCTCTGGGTTTGAAGATGAAGAAATCCTCTTAAACTCTACATTAATGTGTAGTAATTGATATATCTAGATCAGCTTGGATGTTGTCAGTCTCATTGTGCATATCTAAAGTTAGCAGCTTACAAACAGCCACTTGCCTCCTGTTCAAGGAGCAGAAGCAGAAATTTGAGAATTCTGATTTCCTGACTTATGTAAATAGGGGTAAAGACCATTGTTATGGCATTTCTAGGGGCTGCTTTCTTTACACTTAGTAGACATACTATATGCCTCTGATACTTAATAATAATTGTCTTCACTCTTCTTAACTTGGAGTTTCTCCAGAACTATTTCAGTAATTTATAGAGGAAAGACTTGTGGGGCACTGAGGCCCACTACATTGATGGAAAACAACATGCTAATGGCTTTCCCTCACATTAAAATTCATAGATAACTTTAAATATCTTCTTGAATCAATTGAAACAAAGTTCATAATGATGTTTACTGTAAATGCAGCAAATGACCTCTCATTCTCTCTTTTTTTAGATTCTGCAGATAAGTGAAATTAAATGATGTTTGCCTTTCTTTGTCTGACTTATTTCACTTAGCATAATACCCTCTAGGTGCCTCCATGTTGTTGCCAATGATAAGATTTCTTTCTTTTCTTTTTAATGGTTAAATACTATGCTAATGTGTGTATGTTTCTGTGTATGCCACATTTTTATCTGTTCACCTGTCAGTGGATACTTGTGTTGCTTCCATATCTTGACTATTGTAAACATAGGGGTGCAGTAGACATAGGGGTACATCTATTTTTTGAATTAGTGGTTTCATATTTTTGGGTAAATGCCCAGTAGTGGAATTAATGTATCATATAATATTTCTACTTTTAATTTTTTTAGTAGCCTCCATATTGTTTTCCACAGTGGCTATCCAATTTATATGTTCAAGTTCCCTTTTCTCTACATTTATTATTTCTTGTCTTTTTGGTACTAGCCTTTTTTGACTGGTATGAGGTGATGTCTCCTTGTGGTTTTGATTCACATTTCCTTGATGATTAGTGATGTCAAGAGTCTTTTCATGTGTCTATTGGCTGTGTGGAAGAATATCTGATCAGGTCTTCTGCCCATTTTTTCCTCACTTTTTTTCTTGGTATTGAGTTGTAGAAGCTATTTATGTGTTTTGGATATTAACCCCCTGTTAGATATATCATTTGTAAATATTGCAAATATCTTCTTCCATTCACTAGGTTACCAGATCCCCTCACCTACCTCCCCTCCAGCAACTGTCCATTTGCTTCCTATAGTTAAGAGTCTCTTATGGTTTTTCTTCCCCTCTAATTCTGTCTTATTTTATTTTCCCTTCCTTCTCCTGTGCTACTCTGCTTTGTTTCTTAAATTCCACATATAAGTGAAATCATATGGTATTTGTCTTTCTCTGACTAATTTACTTCACTTAGCATAATACACTCTAGTCCTATTCTTATCATTTCATGACAAGATCTCATTCTTTTTATGACTGAGTAAGTATGTGTGCATATCACATCCTCTTTATCCATTCATCAGTCAATGGACACTTGTGCAATCCCCATAGTTTACCTGTTGTAGATAATGGTGCTATAAATAGTGCATGTATCCCTTTAAGTTATTATTTTGTATTTTTGTAAAAACCTAGTAAAACAATTGCCAGATTGTACAGTAGCCCTACCCTATAGCTATTCTTAGTCACTCCCCATTTCCAACCTTTGCCAACCATGGCAACCACAAATCTACTATTTGTCCCTATGATATTTTCCATTTTGGACATTTCATCAGTTGATTCATATGGACTTTGAATCATATTTAATCATATTTAAAATTGTGTCCTTTTGTGTTTGATTTCTTTTATTTATCATGTTTTCTGGGTACTACACATGCTGTAGCATGTATCAGCATTTCATTCCTTTTGAGTGAATAATATTTCATTTTATGGATTTACTGCAGTATATTAGCCAGGATTCTCCAGAAAACAAGAACCACAGGCCCAACAGGTATTTCTATTGGAGTATGTATATTTACATATGATTTATTATATGTTATTTCATGTGATCATGAAAACTGGAAAGTCCTACAATTGGCCATCAGCAAGCTGGAGACCCAGGAAATCCAGTGGTATAGTTTGTAGGCTTGAGAGCTGGAGAGCTGATGGTATACATGCCAGTCTCAGTCTGAAGGCCTGAGAATCAGGAGTGCTGAGGGTAGGAGAAGATTGTTGTACCAGCTCCATCAATGGTTAGAACAAGAACTAGTCAGGCTGACTGAGAATTGAACCTTCCTCTTTTGGTTCTATTCAGACCCTTGATGGTTTGGGTGATGCCCATGCACACTGAAGACAACCATCTGTTGTATTCAGCTCACCAATTAAAATGTTAATATCTTTTGGAAATATCCTCACGGACTCCCTCCAGAAATATTGTTTAACCAGTTATTTGAGCATCCTCTGGTCTAGTCAAATTGACACATAAAATTAAACACCATATTTATTTTGTTTTATCCATTTATTAGTTGATGGACATTAGTTGGTGGGCAACATTTCTGTTTTCACTTGGGGTTACTGTGGATAATACTGCTGTTACATTTATGTGCACATTTTGTGTGAACATATGTTTTCAGTTCTATTAAGTGTATATGTAGGAGTGACACTATTGGGTCATGTGGTAACTCTAACTTTTTAAGGAACTGTCAAACTACTTTCCAAAACATCTCTACCATTTTGCATTCCTACCTGCAATGTATCAAGGTTTTGTTTTCTCCATATAGTCACCAGTACTTGATAATCTCGTTTTGATTATAGCCATCTGAGACTTTTGTTTTGTTTTGCTTGGTATTTACCTGATGGCTAATGGTGTCAAGTATCTTTTTATGTGCATATAGAGCATTTGTATATCTTTAAAGAAACGTGTATTCATATTTTTTGCCATATTTAGACTTAATTATTTGTCTATTGATTTATAAGTGATCTTTAACTATTCTGGATGCTAGATATATGAAAATTATGTATAACATTGAGATTTATCATGTCTAGATACATCTACTGAGGTATATGATTTCTAAGTGTTTTCTCCCTTTCTGTGTATATCCTTTTGAAACACAAGTGTTTTATATTTTGATAAAGTTGGATTTATCTATTTTTTTGATTGCTTATACTTTAGATAATATCTAAGACTCTAAAGTCATGAAAATGTGTACCTATTTTATTCTAAGAGTTTGATAGTTTTAAATATTACATTTAGGTATTTGATCCATTTTGGATAATTTTTGTTAATCATGAGAGGTTGGGATCCAACTTCATCCAATTACTCTGTAGCGTTCTTTCATTTCAGTTTGAAGGACTTTAAAATTTCTTGTTGCAGAAGCCTGATAGTGAAAGATGTTCTCACTTTATATATAGTAATTTTTAATTTTTTTCTTCAGCTTTGATGAATCACTTTACTGGATACAGAATTTCTGTTTAACATTTTTTTGGTTTGTTGGTTTTCTTTCTGCACCTACAATGTGTTCGCATTGTCTTCTGGCCTCCCTGGTTTCCAATGAAAAATCAACTGTTAATCTATTTGAGGATCCATTAGTTCTTTCATGATTTTCTCTTTGCCTTTGCCTTTGGCTTCTGACAGTTTGTCTAGGTGTGGATCTCTGATTTTTTTTCTATCTGTAATGTGTTGGATTTCTTGGATATATAGTATGCACTCATATTTTTCATTAAATTTTGGAAATTTGGAGGAAATTATTTCCTCAGGTATTATTTTTTCTCCTGTCTCTCTTCTCCTCTGATACTCCCATTATGTATATATTAACATGCTTAATGGTGTTAAGCATTTTAAAAACCTTAATAGGTCTTTGAGAGTCAGTTAATTTTTTGTTATTCTTTTTTCTTTTTCTTCCTCAATATGTATAACCAAAATTGATCTATCTTCAAGTTTGTTCTCCTGTCTCCTTAAGTATTTTTAGCCCCACTCTTCTCCAGTATAGATTTCACTTTAGTATTTTACTTTTAAGCCACAGAATTTTTATTTGGCTCTTTTTTGTATTTTATGTCTCTTTATTGATAGTCTCTATTTGGTGAAACAATGTTGCCATGCTTTCTTTTATTTCTTTGGATAGACATGGCTTTCTTTAGTTTTTAAACATTTTCAAAATAGCCTATTTGAATTCTTTGCCTAATAAATGCAATGTCTAAGCTTTTCAGGGACAAGTATTATTTATTGCTTTTTTCTCCCTGCATGATGGTTATATCACTTTGTTTTCTTTTTAAGACTCATTTTTTATTGTTGTTTTTGAAAACTGGACATTTTAAATAATGTACTGTGGCAACTTTGGAAATCATAATCTATCCCCTTACCTTTGGCAAGGTTTATTTCTGTTGCTGTTTTTTAGTCACCTTTAAAAAAATTTTTTTTAAAAAATTTATTTATTTATTCATGAGACACACACACACACACACACACACAGAGAGAGAGAGAGAGAGAGAGAGAGAGAGAGAGAGAGGCAGAGACACAGGCAGAGGGAGAAGCAGACTCCATGCAGAGAGCCCAAAGTGGGACTTGATCCCAGGTCTCCAGGATCACACCTGGGCCAAAGGCAGGCGCTAAACCACTGAGTCACCCAGGGATCCCTTTAGTCACTTTTATGAACAAAATCTGTAAAGTCTACATCCTTCATCCTAGGTGACTACTGGACTCTCTGCTCATTTAGCTTAATTGTCAGTCAGCTAATATTTGGATAGAGATTTTCTTTGTCTTTTCGGAGAGTGGTTTCTGTGTGTGTCTTGAAGTTTATCTTCAATACCCATTTGGACAATTGAAATATTCCCCTTAGCATTCACTTACTGCTTGAACTAAGCCTCAAGTCAACCAGAGGTGAGATCCTAGGGGGTTCTTAGGTCTTTCCTGAGTAAGTGCAGAATACTTGGCAAGTGCACAACCCTTTGAATGCACATAGCTTTCTAGATTCCCAGAGATATGTTGGAACTTTTCAGAGACCTTTTGGGCATCTCATTCCATAGGTTTACTTTTTAAGGTTTTTGGTTAGTCTTTGGCTTGCCCCAGTACTTGTCTACTACTCCAAGGAGTTGGAGTGTTAAATAATTACCTGCAACTTTTTCAACACATACCCTTGGGGAAAGGTTTTCACAGTGAGTTCAGAGTGAAGGTAGTTTTGCAACTGAGGTCTTCTAAGAATTGCCACACAAGTCAAATATTTAACAGTTTTCTGGAAATGGAGCTTTGGAAGTGCTCTAACATTGTGCTGCCCCCTCTTTTGGCTGCCATGCTCTAGTTTTCACTCTGATTGTGGACTGGTGGTTTCAAGGCTACCACCAAGATAGGGAGTAGGGATTGTGATCAGGATAAGTTAAAATGCCACAAAGCTCACTGTTTTTACTGAGATTAAGCTATTTTTCTTGAATAAATACTCCCATGAATTGCTGCAAGTCTTTGCCCAGTTTCCAGAGTCCTGAAAATGTTGATTCTGAAAATATTTTATAGTTTTAAAATTATATATATATATATATATATATATATATATATATATATAGAGAGAGAGAGAGAGAGAGAGAGAGAGAGAGAGGATAATTTTTGGATATTCTTACTCCGCCATTCTTGCTAATGTCATCTGGTTCTCTTGAGAACATTATTTACATGGAAAGTAACTTTATCTCTCCCTTTATGTGTGCAGTAACAGATTTTCATTATATTTTTAGTTTTTTCAGTGGGAAAGGACATGGACAAACAGAACCCATATCACTGTTCACTATCATTATTCCTTACAATAGGACTGGCTTAGCAATCCTTACAACAGGACTCCATCAGCATTATGAGATAAAAAGAATCAAAGTAAATATCTATGGATCATGAAAGTAGTCTCATAATAACCTATAATTGGATATCACATACAGATAATCTAGAAAATCAATATTAATTAGGAAAGAATAGGCATTGTTAGAAACCAAACTGTACACTGCTGTACATACTCCGAAATATGATAGGAACATACTGATCATATTCTTTTAAAGTGTGACAGACAATTTTGTTGCCTTTGTCATCTTGGAATTCATTCAAATATAAAAGAGTCCCTTTGAAGACATGGGTTGAATTCTAAGATATAATGGTTCCTTTATCTTTATCAGTTAAAGTTTCTCAGTTGAAAAATGGGAATACTGCTGTCTCATGTAGACACTTGTAAGGAAATCAAAATCATTGGTCTAGAAAAGATATTTAAAGAAAACAGAGTACCTGGCTAGAAAATTTAGAGGTAGAACCAGTGTAATTTAAAAGAGAAAGTGGCTTTTATTAAGTGTTTATTGTAGCAAATCTAATAAATATGTTTGTTGTTCTCTGGAGAAATCTTAAACAGTTAAATTAAAAATTTCTGTCTGTTCATCATGAAGTGTCTAGAAAGGAGACATACTGTATGAAAGTTTCAATAGTTGTGTATTCAAATATGATATGATAGATTTTGAGAATGAAGGTAGGAATAAAGTAATCTAAAATTAATAAAATATATATTTGGACACCTGACTGGCTCAGTTGGTTAAAGCATCTGCCTTTGGCTCAAGTCATGATCTCCAGGTACTGGGATCGAGCCCTGTGTTGGGCTTCCTTCTCTTCAGGGAGTCAGCTTCTCTCTCTCTCTCTCTCCCTCTGCCCTCCCCTCCCACCTATTCTACCTCTCAAATAAATAGATAGATAGATAGATAGATAGATAGATAGATAGATAGATATCTTTTTTAAAAAATAAAAAGTGTTTTATAAATTATTTATTTTTTTCTTTTCATGGGGACTTTTAAGTTTTACTCTATTGGCAACTTTCAAATATGCATTACCATACTATCTGATATAGTAATCATGTTATACATTGCATCCCTGTGACTTATTTATTTTGTACCTTGTGACCACTTCACACATTTTACCTACTCCCCAACCCCCCTTCCTCTCTGGTAACTAAGTATCTATGAGTTTTGTTTGGTTTTATTCATTTATTTTGTTTCATTTTGTCTTAGATTCCACATGTAAGAAATAATACAGTATTTATTTTGTCTGCCTAATTTATTTCATTTGCCATAATACCTTCAAGCTCCATCCTTTGCACATGGCCAAATTTCATTCTTTTTTGGGACTCAGAAATACTTCAGAGTGTGTGTGTGTGTGTGTGTGTGTGTGTGTGTGTATGAGTGTGTATCAAGTCTTTATCCATTCATTCTTTAATGGGCATGCACTTTGTTGCCTTATCTTTACTGTTAAAATATTCCTGCAGTTAACATAAGGGTGCATATATCTTTTCAAATTTGTGTTTCCCTTTTCTTCTGATAAGTACCCAAAAGTGAAATTATTGGATCATACAATAGTTCTATTTTTAATTTTCTGAGGAACCTCCACACTGTTTTCAAAATTGGTTGAACCAATTTATATTCCCATTAAATAATATATTAAGGTTCCTCTCCCTAACAGTCTTGCCAACATTTGTTTTTTTTTTTTTCTTGTATTTTTGATACTCTACATCCAACATCTGTGAAACAATATCTCATTGTGGTTTTGATTTGCATGTCCCTGATGATTAGTGATTTGGGCATCTTTTTATGTGCTCATTAACCACCTAACGAGCTGTCCTCTTCTTTGGAAAAATGAAGGTAGGAATAAAGTAATCTAAAGATCCTCTATTCATTTCTAAATCAGATCATTTGCTTTTTTTGGTGTTGAGTGGTGTTAGTTCTTTATATATTTGGGATATTAGCTCCTTATTAGATATATAATTCACATATATTTTCTCCTGTTCATTAGCTTGTCTTTTCATTTTGTTGATGGTTTTCTTTTAGTGCAGAAGCCTTTAGGTTGATAATATCACTCATTTATTTTTGCTTTTGTTGCCTTTGCTTTTGAACATTCTAATCATAACGTGTCTTGGTGTGGCTCTTTGGGGGTTTATTGTTTTGGAACACTTTGAATATCTGGATATCTGTTGTCTTCTCCAGATTAGTCACGTTTTCAGCTGATATTTCTTCAAATAATTTTTCCACCTCTTTCTCCCTTCTCCTTCGGGGACTCCTATAAATGCAAATGTTTTCTGTCCAATGTTATTCATTGGTCCCTTAAACTTAACTTCTTAAAATTATTTTTTCATTTCGCTGTAATCTTTGAGTGAATTCCACTGTCCTGTCTTCTAGGTCACTGATCCTTTCTTCTCTTTTATTTAGTCTAGTACTGAATCTATTGAGTGTATTTCTCAGTTCGATTATTGTATTTTTCTGGTCTCTGACTTCTGTTTGATACTTTCTTATCTTTTCTGGCTCCTTGTTGAAGTTCTCACTATATTCATATATTCTTCCAAGTTTGGTGAGCATTACTTTAACTTTTTATCAGGTGAATTGCTTATCTTCATTTCATTAAGTCCCCCCCACCCCCGCCGAGGAATTATCTTGTTCTTTCATTTGGAACATATTCCTCTTTATTTCCTAATTTTGCTTAACTCTCTAGGTTTGTTTCTATGTATTAGGTGAAACAGTTATCTCTCGCCATTGAAGGAACGGCCTTACTTAGGAGATTAATTTTATCTTTCAACCTTGCCCTTGCTCCTTCATGTCTCCTGAGCCTTTGTGGTTGTGTAAGCAGTGTGATTTATCCTTGATAGTTTTTTTTTAAGATTTTATTTATTCATTCATGAGATACACACACAGAGAGAGAGAGAGAGAGAGAGAGAGAGAGGCAGAGACACAGGCAAAGGGAGAAGCAGGCTCCAGGCAGGGAGCCCAGTGCAGGACTCAATTCCAGGACTCCAGAATCACACCCGGGGCCAAAGGTAGGTGCCAAACCACTGAGCCACCCAGGGATCCCCTTTGATAGGGTTTTTGAACACCTGTCAGTGTTCCAAGGGAGGGATCTCATTCAGCATCTAATTTCAGGCTAATTGGAAGCCAGATCATTATGCAGCAGCTTTTAAAGTATGCAAATATATACCATTCTGTGTGACCACAATTATAAACCCTGCTGACCTCTGGACTGTGTGGTCTGGTGATGGCTTTTGGGTGACAATTGCAAAAATTAGGGCTCCAGATGAATGTATAAGCTCCTTTTTGATAGGTATCAGTGAGCTGTAGGGAGAGTGCAAAGATAGAGTCCCTCAACCTATGTTCCCTGAGAGCATGTCTGTAACCTCTGGATGTATGGTAAATCTGAAGTCTCCCCTCAGATTAAAGCTCCAAGACAAGTAAATAGGCCTTTTGTCAAGAAAAACTTGATGTTTCAACCTGCTATATAGTGCCCTGGGGATGGTAGCCTGCCAAGAACTGTTTCTCTATTGTAAAGTCACAGAAAAGCCAGGAACACAAGTCCCGCTAACAACCAGAACATCCCCTGTATGGACTGCATGTTTCTGTCAGCTTTCCTAGAGCTGCAGGGAAGCACAGGCAGGGCATGTTTGCTGTCTTTAATGGGACAATGGAAGAGCACCTGGTGGGGCACACCCAGTAGTACTGTCGAGGTAGGGGAAGACAAATATGGTAGCTGCCACCACCTCATCCCCAGAGAGTGTCCCAACAAACCCTTGCCTCTCAAGCAGATGTCATAATATTATCAAACAAATCTCCTTTACATACAGTCTAGGCACTTTGCAAACTGCTGCTTTGGTGCTGTTACCTGGGGTGAGTTAGCCTGTTTGCAGGTCCTTTAAAAGTATCTCATTTCTCTGTAGTTGTTGAGCTTCCTAATTTGCTCTGTTGGTTTTCAAAGCCAGACGTTTTGGAGACTTGTCTATCCATTGCAGGTTCCAAGGGTTGGAGTGCTTGATGTGGGGCACAAACTTCTCATTCCTCAGGGGGAAACTCTGGATTTATGAGATTCTGGTTGCTGTTATGGATCTTGGGTTTTTGGCAGGGCTGCATCTCTGCCTCTCCTGCTCATCTCAATTTGGCCCTTTTACCATTTGTTGTAAAGGAGCTATTTAGCTAGTTTTCAGATCTTTTTCAGAAGGAGTTTTTTTCATATGTAGCTATAGATTTGATGTGTCTGCTGGAGGAGGTGAGTTCAGGATCTTCCCATGTTGCCATTGTGGACTGCCTTCAGACTAGTGATTAAGGTTCATTTGAAGTTTGTGTCTAGGAAGACATTTTTTTTTCTTTCCAAATAACTGAAGGCCACCAAGTTATGAGTATTTTCAGCTGATTAACTTTATATTTTGTTTCACTTGCCAAAGTATCCCACATGCAATCTCTAAAGCCCCTGAACTAGATGTCATTTAAAAGTTATTTGTCAGTTGGCTATTTGGAACTTGGAATACATTTTCTCCTAAAATAATATTATAAGTAGTTACTTGGTCTTAGACCAGTTCACAATTTCTAACAATAAAATGTGTGGTTAATATCCAGTGATGGTGATAAAGGCTTGGGATATGAGACCCCAGAGCAGATGGGCTTGATTTAAAAGATAATGAGTTTCTTGTTGTATTTGTGGGGCCTGGCCAATCTTGGGGAACTTCAGAAGGAAAATAAAAGTTTGTTTTTGAAATATACCTAACTTCATTTTATTCCTCCCCTTTAACTGCTTCTTAATGTCCGTTTTTCATAAATACTCATCACCCTTAGCCTTAGAATTTATAAATTACTCAAAGCCAACTTATGTTACCCTCTGCACATCAAATGTTCATTTGTTTCACGTTAAAATATACTAGTTATCTAGAAAGTGACCAGACACCATGATTCTCACCAAGTTATGATTGATATTTATAGTTTCTTTTTTTAAAGGTTTTTTTTTTTTCTTTATTCATGAGAGACACACAGAGAGAGGCAAAGACACAGGCAGAGGGAGAAGCAGGCTCCATGTAGGGAGCCTGACGTGGGACTCGATCCTGGGTCTCCAGGATCATGCCCTGAGCTGAAGGCAGGGGCTCAACTGCTGAGCCAACCGGGGATCCTGATATTTATAGTGTCTAATGGTTAAATGTGAAAAGGATGTCTCTCTAGTCTGGTTATCTATTAGCTTGAACCTGTGCTCTGCCCCTTCTAGTTGCATGATGTTAAGCAGGTTTCTTTCCATGCCTGAATTTCCCCATATCAAATATCAAATAATAGGAGAGTCTACCTAATTCTGGCCTTATTGGGAATAATAAATGATATGCACTATTAGTACCCTTAGAACTGTACATAAAATAGAGTAAATACCAATAAATGTGAACTTTTACTTTAAATAAAAGACTTTAATTTGTAAAATCCTATTGTACCTAATACAGTGGAATGAAAGTAAGAGGATGGCTAGAAGATCAAAAGACAGCAAACTCAGGTTATCTTTGCTGGGAGTAGTTCCTCTAAGCTTTTCATAGCTTTGTTTTCTTGGTTCTTCTTAAAGGTTCATTTACTATGTTTTAACAGTAGGTTCTGCATCAGTTTTCTATTGCTACTATAACAAAGTACCTCAAACCTAGTGGCTTAAAACAACAAACACTTATTATCTTGCTATTGTAATGGTCAGAAATCTACAATTGGGTCTACATTCCTTGCCTCGTGAGTTTCCAACAATGTCATTAGCTTCCATTAACCTATCTCCTAATTCTGACCATTACCTTTTTGCCTCCCTCTTAGGAGGTCCTAGGGGTTACATTGCGCCCACTCCTAGATAATCCAAAATACTATCCCCACCTCCAGATACTTAAAGTAATTGCATCTGCAAAGTCCCTTTTGCCATTTAAGGTAAGATATTTACAGATTCAGAGGACTAGAATGCAGATGTCTTTGTGGGTCTGTTTCTCTCTCCACCACAATTCCATTAAAGCAGATGAGGAGAATACAAAATTACTGAAGCCTTTATAAATATCTTTTTTTTTTCATGTGCAACAGATTTACTGATATTCCTTCAACATTTACTCTCCTAAGTTAATGGGAACCATATTCAAACTCTTTTTTTTCTTTTTTTCCTCCAAAGCCCTGGCTTTCTCCTTGTTAGTAATCAACTATAAGTGATTTTTTTTAACATATCCTAAGAACAACAGTTCTTAATTTCAAACTGTTTATCTATGCAGATGGAGATAATTCAGTAAAATAGAGTGTCATATAAGAGTTATTTGAAAATTAACTTTGGAAGGAGTGAAACTATGTAAGCTCCACCACCAGTAATAAAATAACCTTGAATAAATAATGCAGTATCTTCTCTGATCTTCCCACTTCAGTACATGTGAACGATTCAAAAAATATTTTCAGTACTCTAAACTTTAAGACAGCAAGTACCTTACCTGTCTTAGTCAAATATGACAGCAAGTGCCACACCTATCTTAATCAAATATGTATGTTCATAGCCTTGCACAATAGATACTCAACAAGTATTTTTTGAATTAGTATCTTTTTCCTACCTTAGGCCATAGCGTAATATTTTCTAAGTAATATGAAGTGTTTAAATGACAAATCTTATAGTCTGTACATACTCATATTTCCATTTTACATTGAAATGCCCTGAGGAGTATAATATTACATAAATCTTTGAAGTTAGAGCTGAATGTCCGGCTATATTCCTGAAAAAATTGGAAGTTTGAACAATTAATTGTAAGTCTTTAAAGAATCATGTAAAAATAAACAGCAACATGTTTTAGTGAAGTTGAAAAGTATGTGAGAAGGAATAGGGAGTGTAAAAATGTGTGAATGAATGAAGAAATTCCCAATTCCTTTCTAATACACTGTAATGGTGATAAAAGTAATCAGGAGCAGATAGGGGGCTTAAAATAGGGACTAGAGCCTGGATAATATTTGGGGGATGGGGAAAAAGCTCACAAATGGATTTAAATGAAAAAGAAGAAATGGTGTGTGTGTGTGTGTGTATTTATAATCCACTGTTTGTGTGTGGAATTCCATATACACAGTGGAATATTACTCAACCACAAAAAGCATGAGATCTTGTCATTTGCAGCAACATGGATGGACTTATAAGGTACAACGCTAAGTAAGATCAGTCAAAGACAAATACCATGGTCTCACTCATATGTGGATTTCAAGAAACAAAGCAACTAAACAGAGAGATAAATAGACTTTTAAATGCAGAGTAAAAACTGGTGATTAACACAGTGGGGAAGTGGGTAGGGGGAGAGATAAAATATCTAAAGAGGATTAAAAATATACTTATTGTGGTGAGCACTTAGTGTGTAGCAATGTTGAATCATATTGTACACCTGAAACTACTATAACAGCACTGTGTGTTCTTTATGCTTCAATATAAAAAAACAATGATCCGAAACAGATAGGGGTTTATAATATGGAGAGCCTGGGGAATATTTGGGAGATGGGGAAAAGATGTAGAAAGAAAGTTTGAATTTTGCCTTAAATCTGTTACACTGATAGATTTTTCTGGAGGAGACAGGTACTTCATGTTTTGAAAAATGAATTTCACATTTACACTATTCCTGCAGTAGTCATAGTAAAAGTTTCATAAAAAAGTATGTGTTACTGAATCACATTAACTATGTATTATTCATATATGAGAGCATGTTCTAGTTCAAGTCAACTGTATAGTTGGGTCTTTTATACTTGAGAATTCTATTATGAAATGCAGCAGTCTATTCTATTCTTTGGGGAAATGAGAAGAAAAAATGATAATTTTTTAGGACTCTGAAATGAAATATTTTGTTTCTCATAAGAAAGATATATTTAAGGATATCATTCCTGACTCAGTTGCCCAGAAGTTAGCCTCAGTAACAATCAGCCAGGTGTGGAATTAGAAAAGTTGAAGTCTTACTTCTCTCAGAGCCCCGGGCTAGGAGCTGGGGATGGTGGAAGCTCTTGGAACCATTTCCAGAATCTTTAAATGATTTTTTTTAAAAACAATTTTCACCAGCCCTACCTTGAAGTGGGTCAGCAGAGCTCTTCATCCTGTCATACTGAAAGTTGATCCCGCCTTACATATATTTTTTAATGTTTTCTTGTTAATTTTAATCACAGAAATAGCACAAGTTTTTTGTTTTTTGTTTTTTTACAAAACATCTCAACAATATAGAACTTTGTAAAGTAATAAAATTAAACTCCCTTCCTTCCAATTCTGCTCCTGAGGATAAACCACTGCTAAGTTAAAGTTAATGATTAAGTTTTAAAATGGCATAAAATGAATTCTTTAAGAGCAGATATCCCTTGCAAAAAGCAGGCGACACCTTTGTTTTAACCTTTCTTAAGTTAGTTCCAGAATTATCCTATTGTCTAACTTGCACCTCAAGCACAAGAGCTGTGCCTTATGCATGGGACTATACCTGTGCTGCCCATCCCACTTTTTGACTTATTTCCATACATTTTAATGATATCCAATGACCATTTCTCGGGACTCATCTTACATGATTTACTATCAGTGTTTGATACAGTTGAATACTCTCTTCCCTGAAAATTCTGTGCATTTCCTTCGACCCCCAAATTACCTGATCTGTCCATTTCCTTCGACCCCCAAATTGCCTGATTTTTCCTTCAATTTTTATGGCTTCTCCTTCTTAGTCACCTTTATTGGTCACTATTCATTTTTCTATAAACTTTGGAGTTCTAAGAGTTAGTCCTTTGGATCCCTTTTCTGTCTACACTTAATCCTTTTCTGATTTTCAGTCAGCTTCGTAGATTTAAATGTCTGTACTCTGATGATTCCCAAATGTTCATTGCCGCACCTCTGACTCTTCCTAAATTCCAAACATATATCTTAGATGTCTAATGGGCATCTCAAAGTTCACATATTCAAAACTGAGTTCTTGGTGTCATACTTCCCCTCAACCTGCTGTTTCCGTGGCTTTCTCTCAGTAAATGGCAACACTGTTCTTCCCGTTATTTGGGCCACAGGTCATGGACTCATCTCATCCTGTCATATTCCATATGTACTCAGTTCTTTAGCAGGGCCTGTTGTCTCATCTTCAAAATTAAATTCAGATTAGTGACCACTTCTGATTAATTCTATGGTTAGCATTTATCTATGGCCAACAAGTTACCATTGTTTCTCATATTGTTGTATAGGCTTTATTATAGCTAGGCTCCCAACAGTAATAGATGACATACTCAGATATGATGGTCAACAAGTTGTTCTTGTTGTTTTATAAAAAGACATTTTACATAAGTATGAGTATTAAGAAAATCAGAACTGGAGCTAGTGGTGACAGCTAGGTAATTTTCATTCCTGAGCCTGGGAGACTGATATTATGGGATGAATCATGTCTCCCCACAGGGAAGAAAAAAAAAAAGATATTGAAGTCCTAATCTCCAGTACCCATGAATGTACTTTCTTTGGAAATAGGTTCTTTGTAGATAAGTAATATGAGGTCATTAGGATGGGCATTACCCCAACATGACTGGTATCCTTATAAAAAGGGGAAATTTGGACACAGACTTGACATGTGCTGAGGGAAGACAATATGAAGACACAGGGATAACATCATTTGTAACCAGAGAACACCTGAGGGTACCGGAAATTAGAAGAGAGATATGGAATAGATTTTCCTTTATGGCCCTCAGAAGGAACTAACCCCGCTGACACCTTGGTTTTTAGGCTTTTGGCCTGAGAAACACGAGACAACAAATTTTGTTAAGTTTCTCAGTTTGTGGTACTTTATTAGGACAGCTGGAGGAAACAGAATTTTCCTGAAATTTATACATTTTCAGAATTTGTATTACAAATGAGGAAAATAGGAATAACCCAGAAGTTTAGAAAGTTGATTTCATTTGTAGATTTGAAATGATCAGTGACCTTTTATTGAATAATACAACCAGCCGTAGGCAAACTCTAAATCGAAGGAAATACCAACTTCACTGTCTTCCTTCCTCTGATCTCTTCCCAGGTTTTCCTGGGAGCTCTGCTGGTAGAGCACACACAGGTCAACTTCCTGTGACAGAGAGCATGGTGACAAGCATAGAAAGTAGAGGAAGGAAGTTGTCTGGGAAATTCCAGTTCATCTCTTTCATTTTCTCTCTCCCTCACTACCTGCTCTTAACACAGCTGTAGGAGTGTCAGCCCTCTGCCTAAAACCCTCATGTCATAAAAAAAAAAAAAAAGTCCTTAAAAGCACAAGTAAGGTCATACATATGTGGCTGGCCATTACTTCTTACCTCATCTCCTACTATTCTTTCCTTTGCTCATACTTTTCCAGCCAATTTGGCCTTCTCTTTTTACATTTGTTATTTCCACTGCTCAAAATATCCATCCTACAGATGTCTGCATGGCTTCCATTCTCCTTTCATTTAGGGCTTTACTCAATAAGGTTTTCTCACACCAGTCTAACATTTTAAATCCTTATTGTCCAAACACATTTCCTATTCCCCTTCTCTGTAGTGTTTATCACTATCTAAAAATCTGTTCACATCTTCCTTGACTTAGGATGGGGCTAACTACATTGTAAGTTTGAAGATATACTAAGTTAAAAATGCATTTAGTACACCTAACCTATCAAACATCATAGCTTAGCCTCATGTCCCTGAAATGTGTTCAGAACACTTACATTAGTCTACAGTTGGGCAAAATCCTTTCACACAAAACCGATTTTATAATAAATTGTCGCATATCTCAAGTAATTTATTGAAAACTGTACTAAGAGTGAAAAACAGAATGGCCATATGGGTTTAGGATGGTTGTAAGTGTATGGATGTTTGCTCTCGAAACACCTGGCTGACTGAGAGCTGTGGCTTACTGCCACTGCCCAGCATCATGAGAGAACTTAGTACACCTTATCATTAACCCAGGAAAAGATCACAGTTCAAAACTGGAAGTGCGATTTCTAGTTAATGTGTACTCCTTCTGTGCTATCATAAAGTCAAAAAAGCATAAGTTGAACTATCATAAGTCTTGGACCATGTGTATATTTTCTGTATTTATGCTATAGTCTTCCTCCTCCAGGAACCTGTAAGGTCTTCAGGGAAGTGATGTTTGTCTACTTTGTTCACTGCTGAATTCCCAGTGCCTAAAATAGTGCCTGCTTATAGACATTAATGAATATATTCTTGAATGAACAAATAATATTTTGTATCTTTGTTTTTATGTTTTCCTGTCTTTTGAACTTAATCTTCTCTAGTTACTAGTTTTGAAATTATTATTTTATTATTATTAAAATATAATATTTCTACCATCAGATTTTCTGGTATGAAGAGGTCTGGTGGGACAGATGGCTTTGCCGTTGCTGATGCTTAATGGCATGCTATAATGAACACAAAATCCCCCAAATCCAAATATATGCACACATCCCATGTATGGCATCTTTCTGATAAGCCTGCAGCATTCCTTGATAATAAGTAATGTGACTTCGAAGGGGTTTTTTATGTTCTTTTAAGTTGCGGAACGTGTTGTCTTTAGTCTTTCTTTCCATTTCATCCTATTTAATGTATTGAACTGTGTTCCTTAAATGTGAGCAACGATGGCAGACAGTAGTTATTGTTTTGTTCAAAACTATTTTGAAAAATTTGGTGAGGGACAAACATTGTATTTCAGCACATATTTCTTTTGGAAGAAGAAAACGTAAACAGCCAGTACTGCCAAATTGTACTGTCAACTCCATGTATAACTATAAAGAAAGAATAATGCTATTTTTATTGCTATTCTCTATGTAGATCTGATACGATAGATCCTAGGTAAATACGTTATTACTAAAAGCCTGCAGGAGTTGACAATTTGAAATACCACTATTCTTTGCCAGGGTTCTGAACCCCAGTATAGATTATTATACTGATTTTGTGGCTAATAATCCTTGCTATTTCTTTCTTCTTCCTAGTATTCTCATTGGCCTTTTGTCTTTTTAATTCTAATACAAATCACTGTCATGTTTTAGAGTCCCTGCCTCTAAAACGTAGATCCTTGTAAGTCTCTTATGCTGTGTCTGTACAAACATTCGGGCTTTCCAAGGGTGACACTGTGTGTTCTTTATTACAGAAAGAGAATCGGAGTTAGCAAACACAAAGCAAATTTCATCGATAGCTTTTAAAATAAGTTTTTGATGGTGTAAGGTTTATAAAGATTTTACATTTTTAGCGAAATCGAGAAAATTTCCAGGTAATGTGATAGTCCTACAGAAAAAAGAAATCAGCTCCTTTTTAGGACAAAAATTGGTTCCTTTTAACAACATAATAAGGTTAACATGTCATTGATGCTTATGTTCTTAAATTAAGCTAATCGGCTTTGATAAAAAAAGAAAAAAAAAGTAGTGTTCATAACAGTGTTTTATGCAAGGCACCCTTCTCTGAGGAGAAGGAAGTTTTGATTTTTTTTTCTTTTCAAGTTTCTCTTCTCTGACAGTAGCCTCCACTAGCTCCGTCAAATTCTGAATTGCTTCTCTCTACACATCCTATAAAACTTCCTTTCTTCTTTCATTCTGGATAATCATAAATTCCAAGCATATGGTTTCCATACCCCCTTTGCCCATTGCCCTTGTGTTTTTTTTCGAGATATGAATTAAAAATTCTCTCAGTTCATCTATAAACTTGAAAGCAATCTACTTACAATTAAATGAGAGATACTTGTCCCTCAACATCTTTGCAGGTATATTTGGTTTAGAGAAGGCAGGGTGGGGTGCTCAGAATGTTATTTAAATTGCATTCTGAGATAAGATCCTTTTCTATGGTCTCCAAGGCACAGATGGAAGCACAATCATATATTGAAAACCTTTCCTAGGTCTGTGACCTTGAATGTCTCTTCAAAAATGAAACAACTAATTTAAAAATGAAATGCAAATGTGATTTGTGATTTTTATGCCCTATATCCATGCATCTCACAGAAAAAAAAAAGTCATTTAACTGAACTCAACTTTTTATAATGAAAATTGCTTAAAGTGGTATAAATATAGGCATAATTTTTGAGTATACCAAATTCGTATATAGTGAATTGTTGTGGTGTACAGATCATAAGAATAACATAGGAAAGAACAAAGAAGTCTCCAGTTTTTTTTTTAAGTCTCCAGTTTTTAAAATAAAATACTTTCTTCAAATTAATTTTTTTAAAAAATAAACAGAGCCCTCCTTAAAAGGCAGTAAGTAGATGCAGCCAAACCCCTTTTAAAGTAGCTGTAAAAGAAGATTATGAAGATATTTATTATTCCATATATTTGCCATTTATCCTTTAGCTTCAAGGGCAATGCTTGCTGCTCAGCCTTGGATCTGCTAGAGTCATATGTATAAAGAAATGGGCATGATTGCTCATTGTAGCCTAAGTGGCATCATGCGTCTTAAAGGCACACATTTGTGAAGTTCACATCACTTTGAAGTGTCAGTTGGCATGTGTTTGATGAAGAAGCTCAGCAAGAAAGCCAGCTGGCCTGCAGTCATACTAACTGCAAAATAAACAATTAATACTAATGTGTATATATATTCACATATTCAAAAGAGCAGTTTAATCCTTGGAATCCCTTATTGTGCTGCTCTCAAGCATTTGGGGTGACAGGTGCCATAAGTCAGCCTTTTGACTAACAGCAAGTAATTGTAACAGGAAAATGAACAGAACAAGCTTGAAAAGAACAAACAGAAGGCAGGAAGGGTGGGTGGTGTCAGAGAGAAAGCTGAGGGGAAATCTCTTTTTAAATGTGAAACTTTCAAGCTGTTCTCATAATTAGAAAACATATAGAATACTTGGATATATATATATTTTAAAATATATTGCCAGAAAATTATGAGTGAGATGACATATTTACTATTGAAATAGATATTTCTCAGTATGGATATAATACTCTCCATTTTGCAGTATTACAAGAAACTGGGAAGTGAAATATTCTGATAGAGCACCACCTGTAGAGCATTCATGTTTAAAATTTTGTAAAATAAAGTTAAATATAGCACTTTAGACAATTTAAAGTAAAGCTATGTCTTTTCTCTCTGTAGTCTTATCCAAAGTATGCCAAAATATGTCAAAAACTGAATAGGAACTAGGTGTATTTTTCTCTTTATTTCGAATAACTAAAACACAAACCACTTAATGACAGTTAATTTAGGATAAGGGTTAAAACCATGCCAAAAAATAAATAAATAAAATTCTGAGCAGTTGAACATTAAAGCTATCTAAACCTAAGGATTCTCACCTAAAATTTGGAATAATAATCCAGTTCATAAAGATTTTGTGAGGCTTAAAAGAGATAACATGTGTAAACTTTTTATAAAATATGTACTTATTTATTTATTTCAGAGAGAGAGAGAGAGTGTATGGGCATATGCACACAGGTGAGCTGGGGGAAGGGCAGAAGGAGAAAGAGAAAATCTCCTACTCCCCACTGGGTACAGAGCCCGACATGGGGCTCCATCTCATGACCCTGAGTCAAAACCAAGAGTCAACTACCTAACTGACTGAGCCACCCAGGTGCTCCAAACAATTTCAAACTTTTAAGTATTTGGTGCAGTTATTTCCACATTAAGTGATCAGTAAATGATAGATGCTATTATTATACGGAAACATGTTTAAATTATAAGTTTCAACTTGGATGTCAAAGTATAATAGATAAAAAAAATTCCCTATGATAAAAAAAAGTTGCATAGGGAAGTACCAGATTGGAATGCATATTTTCCAGTGATAGAGAAGAATCCTCCTAGGACATTTGTAAAATTGAGGAGGAGTAGATAAAAGGCTCAAAGGCAGGGACAGGGGTGAAGAGATTTGTTTTGGATACAGTTGCTGAACCACTTCGAGTCTCATTCACACCTCCACAAGAGGTAGGTTGAGTTGTTTCCTTCTGGTTTCAATCGTTGTGTGTACTGATTTCAAGACAGTAAATCTGAAAGCGTGGTGTGTGCTCCAGGAAACATGGAAGCACATTGATTGGGGTGTTTGACACACATAAGACATAACTAAAGGCTTGCATGGCCTGAAGCCATAGTGTCGTGAGAGCTACTGCTACTTCAAGAAATGACCAAACTGCTAATGGCGAATAAAAGTGCACCATCTCCAGGAATCAGTTGTGCAACACCCAGGAGGGTGTAGTAGGTACTAAAAAGGAATCCTGCCCAGAGTGGTCTCTACTAGAGTATGCAGGGGCCCCAGAAAGGAATCTATGATAGGTGGACCTAGATAAAAACTGAGGCCGATTTGATGCAAGGTCAGTCAAAGTAAAAGGGTTAGAGTAAGAGGAGTCCACCAGGAGAATTTCCTTTTCCTTTTTTTTTTTTTTTCATTAGGATAATTTCTCAAAAATCTAAAATTCCCACAAGAGAGAAATTCAGCCTTAATTATTAGCCATTCCCAAAAGGTATAGAATCCTATTACAATATTCAAATATGAAGTTTACGTATTCCTTTCCCTCATCCCTTCCTCTGTTCCAATTCCAAGGAGCCAGAAACTATGTGCATACATCAGAGTGAGTGAGGTCATGTTGCAGGAACAAACAAATCCTAAATCGCCTTGGCCTAAAACAAAAAGTTTATTTTCCTATTTATGTCACATGCCCTTTGCAACACAGTAGGAAATCTCTGCTTTATTGTAATTTGGGGGACCCAGAGTGACGGAGCTGGGACCCTCCAAAACATTGAAAATTTTATGAAGAGGCTCAGGAAGAGGTCACATCTCGTACAGAACTAGATTGGCGACACTTTCAGTTGCAACGTGCCCAGAACTAGATAGGGTGGCCTGTTTAATCACGATATGCCAAGAAGAATAATGCTGCCATATATATTGAAGATTGAGCATGAGAACTATTTGATATACATCACTAAAAGCTTTTGTAATCTGCCATTCTAGCCCAAAATAATTCATATATGTTTTCATTGTCAAAATTCACCGCCTCCTTCTCAAAGGTGCCACCCCAAAGTCTTACCCATTTTTAGCATCTAACTCAAAGGGTTGGATTCCTGGGTGATGGCTAATAATCTCTACCTCAGGTTTGATGGGTTTCCTCTCAACATGGAGGTCAATGAACTAAAAAAGAAGAGTGATCTGCTATCCGCGTAGCCCAATCACAAGAGTGGAATATGCGAACAGAATAATAATAAAGAATCCCATTTGGAAAAGTTCTGGCCTATGGCAAATTTTAAAAATAGATGTTTTTAAATGCCCCCTAACCTGATGATGGAGAATGGGTGAGGCTCTGATTTTTGTCCCGCTCACCCACCAAGTACCTATAGCTTTCTCTTTGGCTCCCAGATCCTCTCTCTGCTTCTTTTCTAGTAACATTTGACAGTATCCAAAATGGTTATTAGGAAATCTTTTCTTAGGGTTAAATGGACTTCTCAGAATACCTCTTACCAATATATGTTAGGGGATACAGAAGTCATTTTCAGCCTCGAACACTGACAGTTTCCTTTCGAACAAGCTGTTGGTTCTTTTGGCCGTAGCTCCAAGTGACACAGGAAACATCTAGTGATGAGAAAGAACCTTATATGTTTGATTCCAGTCATCTCCATGTTGCAATAGCCACACTTTCCTTTTTTTTTTCTAGAATATCTCTTGGATTTGCTATATTTCTATGCTTTCTCTCACTCTTGATTCTTCCTCTCTCCAGAATTAATTACAGATACTCTGAGCTTTCCATTCATCTGTTGGAAAGTCTTGTCATTGGTATCACCCTGGGCCATGCTGTTTAATTCAAAGTAATTTGGCACCACAGTTTTAACTGAGTATTTTCTCTAAGGATAATTAAATTTATGTAAAGGTTTTGAGAATGCATGTGAGAACTATGCTCTTGTTCTGATCCTTGCTATCAGGCTAACTTGAAATCAACATTTATCATTCAAAGTCTTTCTTAGTTTAATCTTTTTTACCAGTAAGTGATGAAAAGAGGCTGCATCTTTTGACCTTGGAAATTCCCAAATTTCAGGACTTCCTTAATTCCTTGTCATTCCTTTTGAAAAACTAGCTAATTCTTTTCTGATGAACACCTTCCTTATAGAAATTTGCCAAACCCAGCCATCAGCAACCCACATACACTGTTGATGTTGTTTTTCAACGTCTTCCCTTCAACAAATTTATAAATCTCTTTCTATATCATTAATGCAATTGTCATTTCTAGTGTCCAAGATCGGTTTCTCCATTGCATGCCACACCCTGAAACCTGTGTGTGTGTGTGTGTGTGTGTGTGTGTGTGTGTGTGTGTGGTGTTGTTGCAACACTCTGTATCCCACCATTAGTTATTCCTGGTGTAACAGTTAATTCTAAAATCTTAGTGGTCCAGAAGGACAGTTTATTTCTTGTGCCCCATTTCATTTTCCTATTAGTTAGTGGGATGAGAAGGTGGGAAAGCAATGAATATCTGTTCAGAAGAGACCCAGGGGAATCACTGTCTTGAACATTGCTTTCCATTGTATATGAAGGAAAGAGATATTTTGGAGGTTTTTGTGTCAGTCATGTAAGTAACTCATGATACTTCACACCTGCAGCTTATCTGCTGGAACTGTTGATGCAGTTCCACCCAGTTTCAAAGGGGCCAAGAAATGCACTTCTTCCATGTACATTCAGATGGGAAGCTCAAAATACTGTAAAACATTGCTGATGACTAAGGCAGCAAGTTGTTAGCAGAGTTGGGGAAAAGAAGGATCATAATACCAACCTCCCAAGGAACAAGTAGCCTTCCAGAACTCATTCCTCGCTGGGGAGGAAAGTTTTTTTTTTTTTAATATGTTTATTATTTGTTCATGAGAGACACAGAGAAAGGCAGAGACATAAGCAGAGGGAGAAGCAGGCTCCCTACTGGGAGCCTGATGTGGGACTCGATTCCAGGACCTTGGGAACATGTCCTGAGCCAGAGGCAGATGCTCAACCACTGAGCCACCCAGGGCCCCTCAAGCTGAGTTTTGATGGCAACATGGTATTATTCATCCCAAGTCTCAATTGTGACTGTGTTGTATGACTCTAGGTGGCAGAGGACTATTTATTATCCAATACAAGGAAATTGTGGATCTCTCTATCCATTGGCCCCACTGGATAAATTATAAAGTGACAGTGGGAAACAGATAGATGTGTGTTCTGATTATGAGGCTTGTGTCTATGTAACATATCAGTTGCCATTGCCAGTGACTGCCTCCGCCATCATCATCAGCTATACTGATGTTTATAAATGCTTTAGATTTATTGATAAACATATTGAGTTAATCTTTCGTACCTGTTATCAATCAGTAATCCATAGACAAGAAAAGTTTTCTCTAGAATCAATCTGTGTATAGCAACACTTTTTCCTGTCTCTTTCAATGAAAGTACCATAAAACAATTCATTTTTAAACTTTCTCCTCCAAACACGGTAACTTAGTTAGGGTTCTTCGGTTTAAGCACTACCAGGTAACTCTGGCTAAATCAAACTAAAATGCATTTATTGAGTGGACATGAGATAGCTTCTAGGGTTGTTGGGAGGGCTTGGGAATTAGACTAAAATCAGAAAAGGAAAGCTTTAAAGTTTCAAGGACGTTAATTGCTGGGCAATTTCTGCTTTGTTGGGATGGATGAACAAATTCCAGTAATTCCCCTGAAGTCATTAGTCCCCTCATGATTCAGATTCGTTGAGAGAGGCTTGATTGCCCTAGCTTGTTGGTGACTTACCCACCTTTTACTGTATCTCAGAAGTGAAGAGCATGATCTAGCTTCCATGGAAGAAGCTACTAGGGTTTGTTTGTTTGTTTTTTTGTTTGTTTGTTTTTTGCTTGATTTTTTTTCTTCTCTTTATAGTAGAGCAGAACCCTGTATTTACTATTAGATTATTCAGTGCAGGAGATAAGTTTTCCTCCCCCCTATGTCAAGTGCCATTAGGAACAGTGATAGTAGTTGCTTCGTCATCAAAAAACAAAACAAAAACACATGTAGCTGATTTGCTTCTGTTAGAAGAATGCATTTTTATAAACACTTTCTCATTAGTGATGAGAACAACCTTTTCAGAAAACTATTTGGGGAGGAAGTTTTGGATCCTTAAGACTTTTCCTAGGTCAATCATCCATATGTAGTAAGACACAAAGAAGCATATTTGAAAAACTGATAAGATTAGGTCAATCGAACCCCTTGAGTTTTGGCCCCCTTCTTGTTATCACACTCTGCATTGGAAAACCAGAGTAGCAGCTAAAAGTTTCGGGGCTCTACAATGCCATGTCTTTGACAAAATTGCCTTTTCTGTCTCTCGGTTTAGTCATTCTCTAGATTCTGATCAGGTGATGTAATTTCCTCCCTGTGAATTAACGGATTCATTTGAGCTTTTCCCCGACACTGACTATTAATTCTTGGAGGAGGCCGGGCCCGAGGTTGGTGGTGTGATGGTCGTGGTGGAAGTGAATTGCAACTGTGTTGATTTCTTAGAGCCTTCTACAACACGTTGAAGAATTACGAATAAGCTAGCATAAGACAAAGATGTAATAGTCATTAGAGCTATAATGTAAGTACTGTAGCTAATATGGAAACGTGGGGGAAGCTCCAGAAAAGCAAAGGAGGCTGTGCCTTCTGTTTGCTTGAAAGACAGCTGGAGTAAATTACTTTGACATGCATTGTGTGTTCATGTTTCCTGTGCATTTTCGATTTCTGTGCATAAAAAAAAAATTAAACCTTTGACTGGATAGCATTTTGCAATGGTTCATTTTTATTCACCACTGTCCATAACCGGATTGAGTAATTACAATTTGTCCTACCATCTGAGACTCTTTCTGACGTTTGGCTGCCTCTGCCCTGCTGCTCATTTATGCTTAAGTTTGTACCTGCTTATTAACTGATTTGTCCTAAAAATAACTTTGAAAGTCTCAGATCCTGAGCTGTTAGCAGTTAGCCTGCATAACTAAGGTTATAAAATCAGCATCTGGCTAGAAGTCAAAAAGCTGACTCTGTTCTCACTTGCTAAGATATAGAAAGGTATGTGCTTCTAATTAGCTCTAAAAACTCAAAAATACTGTACACTATCATGAAGGATGTGTCACATTGTACTGCAGTGCTTGTTACTTCATTTCTGGCTTTGAATTAAATTATGGCATCTCTCTTCGATGTGTGGAGAAAGCTGTTTTCTCTTGTCTCTCCCACAAAATGTTAATCCAGAACGCTTAGCAATAGTACCCGTTTGGTGGTTAAACATTTTCCATACAGTTTTGCAGTTTTCAGAAATAAATGTATCAGCCTACTTTAAATTGATCTCATTCTGGAAATTTCAGAATCACTGCATTTTACAGTGCCAGACTTATTTGGTAATATTTGCATTTTATCTTTGGCTTAAATATTTCCAGGTTTGACTAAATTAGTTCCTCACTTTCATAACAAAAGGCATTCTGGGAATAATTCCATGTATATAAAGATTCTAAGAAAGAATTCTTGTTTCCAGGATTCCCTGTAAGAACATATAGGTACTTCCTCTTGTGGGAAAGTAAGAGAATACATAGGATATAAATACAAAATAATTATTTTATATTTTTATGCAAATTAATTAGATATTTAATGCAGCTAATAAAGTGAAAATAGACTGTTGAGTAAAATCAAACCTTGTGGTGGGTGTGTGAGGGGGGAGCAGAAATTTGAAGAATTCGAAGTATGAGAGTTTAAAATTAAATTGGTGTAATATTTGGGTTAAGTCCTCATCTATTGATTTTGCACTTACAGTGTACCTTGTAGAATTGTTTGCTTTAAAAACATGATTCTGTATTCTAATCTACTTGAGAGAAGGCATCTTAAAGTGCTTCTCTTTTTATATCTAGTGTAGTACCTGGCATATATAATGAGTTAGATAAAAGTACTCACTAATAGAGGGCACCTTGGTGGCACAGTCAGTTGAGTTTTCCATTCTTGGTTTCTGCTCAAGTTGTGGTCTCAGGGTTGTGAGACTGAGCCTTTTTTGGGCTCCAGGCTCAGCGTGGAGTCTACTTCAGACTCTGTCTCCTTCCCCCTTCCCCCTCCCCCACTTCCCATTCTCTCTCTTTCTCTAAAAAACAGATAAATCTTTAAAAAAATACTAATGGTTTTGACATATAACACTATTTTTTTAAAAATTCAATCTTAAAAATTTACAAAACTCACAGCATTTTATCTCCTTTTTTTTTAATCTTCCCAGAAATTGTTTATCTGAGAAAAACAACATGATGTAAAAATTTTTTTGATTCTACATTGCCTCATGTTAAATGTGATCTCAAGCGGAATATGTAACTTTTTATTATTTTTAATTATTATTATGAAAATTAAAATGTTACAGGAAATGATACAGTAGAAAGTTAAATTTTGCAATTAATAAATACCCTGTCTCACTCTAATGACTAGAGGTAATAGCCATTGATGATATTCTGTGTCTTTTCAGAAGTTTCCACATGTAAATATGGATATATGGTTGTAATTATTGTGGGGCTCTAACATAAAAATCTATACATCTATAGTATATATAAGGCATAATATATTACAAAGGGGTGTGTAGCTCCCTTAAATAGTTTTTATTTAAATTTTTGTGTTCAGTAACGTAACAGAGATCTGTCCATCTCATGGATAAGTATAACCACTGACTAGAATTCTTTTGTATGAATAATAACAATTTAACATATATAATCCCTATAGGTGAATATTTATATTGATTCCAGCTTTTGGCTATTATAAACAATATTTCAACATGTATCCCTCTATGCTAAACATTTGAATTAACTGTAAGATTAATAAGATAAAATCATAGAAACAGAATTTGTGTATATAAGATTGGGTGAAATTAATATTTTGTTATTTTCTTGCTTTCCCATGCAGAGGTTAGCAATCTCTTTGTTTTTGTTTATGAATTGCTTTTTGAATCAACTGAGGCAACATATTTTCCTTAATAAATCTGTTTATCCACATTTTCCATATAATAAAATGTTTCAGTCAATATTTTTTATACTTTTTTATTTTTCAATGTATATACCTTTTCCATTTTTATTATTAAGTTAGCTTTTTTCTTTCTTTTCTTCTTCCTTTCTTTCATTTTTTCCCATTCTCACTTGTTTAGGTTAAGTGGTAGATGTTTTTTCAAAATGTTTCCTTTTTATTTTCCAGTTTTTTTTTTCTTATTTATTAAGGTCCATTTTAAAAAACTAAATTATTTCTGCTTTCCTTACATTATTTTTTTCTAGCTTGTTCAGTTGAATGTTTAATTAATCTCTTAAGGGTATGCATTTATTCTGAAATGAATCTGATTTCCCATTTTTAATCTATCTGCACCCTACAGTGAAAAATTGTAAAGTCAGTCTATTTATAATTCTGTATTTTCTCTTACTTTACCTCTTAGCCCTCTCCCCTACACTTTATTTTCCAATTTTACTATATTCTCATTTCTCTATCACTAAGATTTATAACACAAGTGCTCCTTGAATGACTATAATTCCTTAACATAATTTCTTAACTCAAATATTTTTTTGTTTTTAGTTGCCATTGTCCCTCATTGCCAGTTCATTCAACATGGCTTCATCATTACTTTCCTGATTAAACTGATTTAATCATTTAATGTTTTTCTAAAAAGGAATCCTAAGGGACATTGTTATTTTTGATTGCCTAGTATACCTTACATTTTTATTTCATAATAGCTCATTTTTTTAGGAAGTCAACCTGTCCTAAACTTAGTTCTTAAGGTTTAAGTGAGGCTGACTTTAACCTCCAGCTCTAGGTATAACTTACTTAAGTCTAAATAAATGACCTTATCTTGTTAGCTATGACAATAATTGATTACATAAAGTATGTGAAACAGGATGGAATGAGATCCGGTCCTTGATTTATTACTGAAATCTTGGTAAATAAGGAGCTATCTCTGCAGAGATTTTTAGTGGTAAGTCTGTAGCCATCTTTGCCACCATGAAGAAAATTCTAAGGATAAAGATCATACAGAGGAGATCAGAGTTTGTATATGGAGAAAGCAGTAATATCCTGATGTGATTATTTGAGCCCCTGGACTCAGTTCTGGTTCAGTCCACCTATAACTCTCCAATGATATTAATGCAGGGCCAACTCTCACCAACTTTTACTCACCAAGTGTACTGTATTTTCTGTCTTGGTATTTATCACCAATCAGAACATTTATTGATATCCTTTCACATTTATTGAGAGTAAGAATTCTTCATGACTCACAGTAAATGCAGTATTTGATGTTGATATTGTTTTGTATGTGATATCTTAGGATTAGGATATTTCATTATCACTGTCTTTTTACCAGTTCCAAATATGATTGCCTTCTTCCAGTTCTTCTCCAAAGGCCTATGCTAACCTCCTGCATCAAGTACAAATAGAGTGTACAAATGTCCTTATTCAGCCCATCTCCCTTGCTACAAGATCATGTGACACAAGCTAACATATATTCCTGTAGGCCCCCAGAATTTCCTATCCCAAACCACTGGTGAGGACCTCTGAGACTATCCTGGGGAACTTTGTGTATCCTCTGTTCAGTTTAGCCCAAGACTAATTCAAAGGGATACGCTACCTGCCCCGCCCCCACCAGTGTTTATAGCAGCATTATCTACAGTAGCCAAATTATGGAAATAGCCCAAACATCCATCAACTGCTTATGGGTAAAGAAGAAGTGGTATATTTAATGGAATATTACTCAGCCAAGATTCAAAGGAATGAAACCTTGCCATTTGCGATGACATAGATAGAGCTAGAGAGTATTATGCTAAGCAAAATAAGTCAAAGAAAGGCAAATATTGTATGATTTCACTCATAGGTGGAATTTGAGAAACAAAACAAATGATCGATCAGAGGGGAAAAAATATAGAAAGGCAAACCAAGAAACAGGCTGTTAACTATAGAGAAATGCTGATTTTCTTTGCACTTTCTTAATTTTGAATTTATGTGTGTTTATGTGATACATTCCAGAAATAATTGTGATCAAATTGATTATATAGTTAAAAAGGTATCTATTTGAAGGCATTTTTAAGGAAATGCATCCTCTCAGTCCTCTCAAATCTCACTCTATGGCATAATTTTTAAGCCATAGAGTGTTGACAAAGATATAATAAATTGATTATAGCTATTAAGTTCCTGAGGGGCTTTCTTACCATTTCACAATCTGGATCTAAATAACTTTCTAAAGAACATCTTTTGTCTTGTCACTCTCAGTTTAAAAGCCTTCAAAGAATTTCACGCACAAATGTATAACTTTCTTAGTACAAGAACCCATGATTTTCCGTAGTCTTTTCCTGTCATAACTCCATCTATTGCATGCATTTTCTGACACTTAAAATCAATTTATTATTTTATTCTTGAAAAGGGCCTCATGTGTTACTGTTTTCTGCCTTTCCTCAGATGTTTTCTTCTTTCCAGACTCTTGTGTTTGCATGCTACCCGCTAAAATCTCATCCATTTGTAGTGACCAGCTTAAATACTACCTTTTCGTGAAGATCTTCCTGATTATCCTCCAAGTTTGTTCTTATTTCAACTTAAATGCTGTATATTTTTTTGTAGAAAATACTTATGGAATGTTGTTTTATTTTTGGTCATTTGTGTATTACATCTGTTCTCAATTTCAAACTTCTTGTAGGCAGAAATAACTGTTGTATTTGCATAGTATTGAAAAGGCAGTTTATTGGGTGGTACCAGCTTTTTCAGAAACATTATGGCATACTTATTTTAGAACAAAAGGATGATGCATGCACATAGTTAGGTGTGATGGCACTGAATTATTTTCTTTCAAAGTTAGATGGAGAAACTTTCCCTACAAAAGTAGGTGGTGGTGTTTATCAGGCTGAAGTATGGCATATTTTATTGCATTGCACATTTTACCTAAAGATCAATAATTTAGGGTATTATTTTATATTAAAAATCAAAGTGTTGTGATATTTGGGTTAAATTTGGCATGAAATTCAAAGATAAAACATGAGAACTCAAAAACTATTTAAACTACAGTCATGTTTATTTGAATGTATCTCGGTTTTTTAGGTAGCCTCACAATAGGTTACCAAAGGGAAGAATAAATGAAAATAACTAGATGAAGGGTAAGTACCACAAGAGAGAAAAAAATTTAAGAACCCAAGGGGCCTGATGCACAGTAAATATTCAAAAAATACTTGGTAAGAGACACACTAGAGAAATTTTGCATTTACAAAATCCAGTGCAGGAATGCAGGAATACCAAATGAATGACAAACTATGTCTCCAAAAATTGGAAAGTTTTATGAAACTTTGCTGCTGTGAAACTGGACTAATATATTTCAGTAACAGTTATGAGATCTATATATCACCATTATTATTTATTTAAAAATAATAGCAATAAGTTAGGTTTATTACATAATCCCCAAGATTTTAAATAACAATATAATTATGCGACAAATGTACTAATTCGAAATCTATTGTTATAATTATTTGTTTATAAAATCCGTTTTCTCTATTGTTTTACTCTAGAATATCCATGCAGGGAATCCAGCTATCAGTAAACAAAATGTTTCACTTTTGACAAGTCCCAAATTATTCTAGGTTAATGGTAAGAATGTACTTGCTTTTCAACCATGGTCTTTTTTTTTAAAACTGACATGTAATTAGCATATAGTGTTGTTTAAGTTTTGAGTGTACATCATGATCACCAACTGTATACAGGACTCAGTGCTCACCTTAATAAGTGTAGTTACTATTTATCACCAAAGAATGTTCTTACAGTATTATTGACTATATTCCCTATGCTATATTTTTAATCTCTATGACTTTTTGAATTATATAACTGGAAATTTACACCTCTCCATCCCCTTTATTTAATCTATCCCTTACCTCTCCAGCAACCAATGGTTTAATTTGTTCTCTGTATTTAGTAGTCTGTTTTTCTGTTTGTTCATTCGTTTTTTTAGATTCCATGTATACATTGATATCACACGATATTTGTCTTTCTCTGATTTATTTTACTTACCACAATACTTTATGCGTCCATCCAGATTGTTGCAAATGACAAAATCTCATTCTTTTTTATTGCTGATTAATATTTTATTTTACCCCATCTTCTTTATCCATTCGTCTATTGATGGATATTTGGGTTGCTTCCATATCTTAGCCCTTGTAAAAATGCTACAATAAACATAAAGGCACATACATCTTTTCAAATTAGTGTTTTTGTCTTCCTTAGGTAAATATCCAGTAGTGGAATTACTGTATCATATGATATTGCTATTTGTAATTTTTTGAGGAACCTCCACACTTTTTTTCCACAGGGACTGCACCAATTTACATTCCCACCACCCATGCAGGAGGATTCAACATATGTTCTTGATGGCTAGATGGCTTTTGAAATATTTTATATTTATAAATGTATCATAATTTGTATATATTTAATATTTAGACATTATCCATTGCAAAACAGTCAGGAAATACTACATACTGGCATCACCAAACTTGTCTCTTCATACTGTATCCAAGCTCCTATGCATATTTCCTCCCCTCAGCTTTTATAGTTACTTTTTTCTCATCTAATTCCTTTTTCATCTTTTCTCACAGTCTTTACAAATCTTGAGATTTCTCTTGAAAGCCTTCATTGACAAAAGAATCCCTCTCTTTGAATTCTGTCAATCTATTTTTTGGGAGCCTATTATTTATCAAATACTGTACACATGGCAGTTGCTGCAGTTTCAAAATATTCAACCTCACTATGCAATCCGTTGAGTTTTTGGGGCATTGACTATAGTTCCTCATGTGGGATTTGTTTTACATATTTGAACTCTGTCAACTTACAGAGAGAAATCATGTCTTTAAGCTAATATGCACATAATGATAAAAATATTTATACATTCCCCAGTTTAGTAAATATTTATTGATCATTTATTTTGAGCAGGATTTTCTTGGAGATTGTTAAGACTATGTTTCTTTGTTCCAGGATTAAGTTTAGAGAAATTTGGGAAAGAGATTAGATAGACATTAAGTGTATAATTTTAACATAATTTTTCTGTAAGCAGTGTGTCACAAAATATAGGGGCGGGTCCTAGGAGGAAGCTTCTCATTTTGTTTGGAATATTATGAGGTTATTTATAATGGAGAACTTTTATATTTCCATAAGTTTTTAAGATGTAAAGATATGGTTAAGTATGCTGGTTTAAGAAACAGCAACAAGGATAAAGCTAGACAGTATTATGCAAACAAAATAAGTCAGAGAAAGACAAATACCATATGATTTCACTCATGTGTGTAATTTAAGAAAAGAACAAAGATTAAAAAGATGAAAAGATAGAGGTAAACTTAGAGGTGACTTTCAACTATAGAGAGTAAATTGATGGTTATAAGAGAAGAGGTGGGTGGAGTCGTGATTAAATAGGTGATCGGTATAGAGAGGGCACTTGTGATATGCACAGGGTGTTGTACACAAGTGTTGAATCACTATATTGTACACCTGAAAATAATATTACACTGTATGTTAACTAACTAGAATTTCAATAAAAACACACAAAAAAAGAAAAAAAGAAACAGATAGTCATATACAAGAAAATATAGACCATGTCTGAAGAACAAACATAAGAGCCTGGGAGATCTCCATAAATAACGAGATTCAACTGAAAATTTAAGTGAAAATCAGGTAGATACTGGATATGGATGATCCTGAATCTTACTTTATTGAGGGGTTTGCTTAAATTTTATAGACAAAAGGGCAACATGGAGATTCTAAACAAGGGAGTGAGGACATTTGAGGAATGATTTAAAGACATTAATTTAGCAACATTGGGCAAAATAGATTGAGTGACTTTTTAAATAATTTGAGTTAGCTAGAAAGTAGACCATTTTAGATAAATGGTAATGAAGGCCTTAAATGAGGGCTATTACAAAGGAGAGATTAGCGACTGCAGATATTTCAGATATTGTGTGAATAAAACGTGGGAGCTGATATGAGGATGGTAGCTACTGAGGGGGAAATCAAAGTTTTCAAGGAACTTGTTTCATGGAGGATCTTTGGTGTTATTAAGTCAAGAAGAAAAGTCAGGAAAAATAGTCAGGTAGGAGAGGTTGATGAGGACTCCTAGATCCGTGGAGGTCTCGACATTTCCTGCACTTGTGAATCATCTGGGACACTTTAAAAAATACCGATAAGTAAATTGCACCCCTTGAGATTCTGAGGAGTGCATCTAGAGTGTGTCATGGGCACAGGAAGCTGAAAAGCCCCCTAAGAAAATGCTGATATTAAGGGAAGTTCTCATCTAGATTGTGGCTACTTAATGCAGTCCACACACCAGCAACATCCACATAATCTGGAAACATGACGGAAATCCAGAGTTTTTAGACCCCAGCACCAAAAACCTTAAATCCAATCTACAGTTTGAATACTTGCCTGGGTGATTTGTATGCATATTACATTTTTAGTAGTGCTTCTCTTATACATACTAGAGTCATCTGAGGTGCTTTAAAAACCAACCACCTGTTGATCCCACCCTCAGAAATTCTGATTTACTTAGCATGTTGGGGGGCTAGGGTGTAGGTATTGTTTTAAAAATTCCCCAGAAGATTCAGACATGAGCTAGCTTTGAGAGAGCTACAAGTATAAATACTTGTTACCAGTACATACAAGAGTCAGAATCCCAGGGGAGGTTTTGTTTTGTTTTGTTTTGTTTTTCCAAACCCTTGATTGCTTGTTACAGCATTAAAATGTAACTAGAAGGAGAATGAGAAATGTTTTCGTTCTCTAAATGTATTGCAAGATAGAAGGCTTGTTAATGAGAATCTACAGAAATATTCTACGTGACTTGAATTTTAGGTTTATTTGGAACAATTTGGAGCAAGATTGAAGAATAAAACAGTACAAAAAAGGTCTCCCAGAAAGCAGTTTAAATATCCATATCATCAGTGTACAATAATCTATTTGGAGTTAAGGTAAACTTTTTAGGCATCTCTGATTTTTCCTTCTGAACTGCTACAGATAGCTACCCCATTTTGAGGGACTTTATAATGACAGCCAATGTGAATTGTTGCCACACTCAATTTGCAAGGGCAGAGTTTCAAGCTAGAATAATTGCCTATTCCACTCCAGAGATGGGATGCTGACTGCTTCATTACCAGCTGGATGAACCAGGGCATGAGCAATTTCAGACAATGTGAACCATGCTCCTTTACACTACCCATGGGTGCTAGTTCCCAAATCTACTTACTCACTCTCCCCAAGTGACAACAGACATGTTTTGCTTGCTGAAAGGTGCTCTTGATAGGACTGAAAGAGTTGTGCAAATGCACCTGTGCCCTGCTCTCACATCGTTCTACAAGGTGAGTCATTAACTATGTTGGATTGTTAAGAAGAGCTTGTGGAATCAGTGATTTGGCTTCCACTGTTATTAATTTTTTTCCATTTAATTTTATTCCACTTCCAAGACAAAGGGAAAGAGTGTTAGACAGTCTATTATTAAATAGATAGCATACTAATATTGGCATACATTGAGCCAATAAATATAAGTAGGAAGGTTTAACTCAGAATGGTTTCAAGAAGTTCTATAGAAAAAGCTCATGAGCCTTGGGAAGTAATTGCTTTAAAAAATTTGCATTTAAAACTTTGCAGAGTTGATATAAAGTATGAGAACCATTTTAAGGCACAACATTTTTTGGATTTAATTTAAGTTATATATAACATGCCAAATGCACTACTCAAGTAATAACTTCATTTAAAATTGGTAATAGTAATTTTGAGTTAGAGGAAATGTCGTTGCTTGCACCAAGAGGCAATTTCAAATTTCTTTTAGTGAATTATCAACTACAATTTTAAAACAAAACCAGGCACACAGGATATCAGCAGTAGTTTCTGGTACAATGGAAACCATGGTGAAAATATTGGTAAGAATGGATTTTAAGTACGCTACCCAATTTATTTATTCTTTTATTAATTTTGAATTGCTTGATATTTACTACATCTATCTCTAGATCTTTCTATGTATATTTGTAAAATATAAATGCATATAAAGATGTAAGTCAATCAAAGAAGGACCAACGTTGTATGGTCTCATTCCTTCGGGGAATATAAAAAATAGTGAAAGGGAATAAAGAGCAAAGGAGATACAATGAGTGGGAAATATCAGTGAAGGAGACAGAACTTGAGAGACTCCTAACTCTGGGAAACGAACAAGGGGCAGTGGAAGGGGAGGTGGGCGGGAGATGGGGTGACTGGGTGATGGGCACTGAGCGGGGCACTTGACAGAATGAGCACTGGATGTTAAATGTTGGCAAATCAAACTCCAATAAAAAATATGCCAAAAAAAGAATTTCCCAAATCCATTAAAAAAAAAAAAAGAAAAAACAACAACAACAACAAAAAAAGCCTGAAAGTAAAGTATATATTATTTTTTTAAGATTATGTGCACACCACCAAGTTTAGAAATACATTTTCAGTTACTATAAAGTCTCCAGTGTGTCTTCCTAATTCACCCTTATTCTTCTAAGATATAATTTCTTGAATTTTTTGTAGTGTTTTTAATATGTATATTGAGTTATAATTCACATAACATGCACTTCACACACTTAAGGTCAACAATTCAGTGGGTTTTAGTACATTCAGAGATATGTTTAACTATTGGCACAGTCAAATGTAGAACATTTTTATCACTCCAGAAAGAAACTCCATTATCAGGTCACAGGCATTCTCCATCACACCACTTGACACCTGTCCCTAAATAACTATTAATCTGCTTTTTTTCTTTACATTTTCTTATTGTGGATATTCCAAATAAGTGGAATGACAGATTATGTGATCTTTTGGTACATTTTTACTTAGCATAACATTTTCATGTTTCCTCTATGTTGAAAAATGTTTCAGTACTTCATTTTTACAGCTATATAATATTCCATTGTGTGGGTATACCATCATTTGTTTATCCATTTGTCAACTGATAGACACTTAGGTTATTTCTACTTTTTCATAGAAATGTAGGTAATATGAATAATGCTATTATAAACATTCATGTACAAGTTTCTGTGTAGGCATATATTTTCATTTCATAGTGGAAGAAAATACAAAAATAATATGCATTGGGTCTCTGTATTAAGTATTAATTTCCATAATTTCTGAATCCACTAATATTTTCTATGTGTATGCATGTGCACATGTATATATGTATAAAATGTTACACATATTATATGTGACATATGTGGTATCTACAACAGGTCTTTCAAAATAAATATATAAAAACATATACACATATTTTCTGTGAAATAATCAGAGACACAAATTCTAATTTTTATGATATTTGAGAATTTTTACATCTTGAAAATATCCACATTTTAAAATTTATATTATTGTAGTTTATTTTTCCATCAGTGCCTAAAATCATTCTTATCCCTAAAGTGAATTCTTAAACGTGTTTATGAAAACTCTCCTAATAAGTTTCAGACAAATATCTTTTCGCTAGGGAGCTAAATAATATCCACTCACACAATCCCTTAGCTGTTTAGGAATTATATATTGAGAGATAACAAATAGGTAATTCATCTATTTTTATTCTTTAAGTAAATGGGTTTAAATATGAAGAAAGTTATCTACGTGAAATGTTGCATAATTCAAAAACTTTTGACAAATAGATTACAATTTCAAAAACCCACAGATACAGCTAGACTTAACAATTTCTTATGGTAGATATGTACACATTTTTGCTTCCAACTGTAAGTACAATTATTTTCATTCTAAGAACATACTTTGGCATTTGAAGCTGACCCACTGTCATACCTCATCTTGCCAGAAATCCTCAGAGGGAAATAATATGAAACTGGGGGGGGGGGGGACAAAAGCAAGATGAAACTAATAAAATAAGATCAAGACTAAAGTACTATTTTAGCTCTCAGAATGACCGTTGTGTGCATTGTGTACAAAAGGAATGATTTAATTAAGGTGCTAATCAGGAACAAGTTATCCCTAAATGATGTCTTCATGGAGACTATAGAATTATTTTAAATTTGGCCGTATGTATTTTTCTTTGTGATTTTTGTAGAATCACTTGCTCATTAAATCAAGTAAATAATTTATTATCTATAATGCAGTATAATCATTTGGAATCTACGTTCACAGTTAATGGTTTTTCATTGCCTACTTGGCAGGAATGGTGCAATATGAACAAAAGAGAATGGTTGTAAAATAAAAAGTTTGATAACTTTTATATGACTAGTAGAAATATGTGGTAAATTTTCAGGTTATTACCCCCTATAATATTTTATACCTTATATATTATTAGGTTCTCTCTATGTTCTTTCCCTCCTTCTCTCCCTCCCTTCTTTTCTTTCTTTTTTTCCTCTCCCTCCTCTCCTTTTCCCCACCGTCCTCCTCCTCCTCCTTCTTGTAAAATAGTTAAAGGACATTGAAATCACCATTTTACTCTTTGGGCATTGTATGTGATAACAAAATTTGACTCCTATTTTTTTTAAATTACATAGCCATAAGATAATATAATTTTTCACTAAAATCATAGGTAAGATAGTAGTCAAGAAAGACATTAAGCATAATAAATTAAAGTTTGCCCTTTTTTTGTGGCTTGTTAATGTTTAGAGTTCATTACTTTAAGGATCCAAATTAAAGTTATTGATTTTGTGGGGATTTAGAAATTAGCATAGATAAAAACTTTCATGAAATGGATGTGCATACAAGCTGATGTATATAATCTTTCAAAGTTCTCTGTAAGTGAATCAATGGGAGTCACTCTAATAAGTTAGTATCAATCAGGTCCTGCCATATTTTGTCAAGACTGCTTCAATCATGATAAATAAAACTCATTCAATTAAGCTAATTTTAGTTCCTACTCCTCTTTGTATAGCTCATACATTAAACTCTGAAGCTTTCTTCTAAACATCTTATATACATATGGCATTTTCTCTCTCAATTTAGTGTTAGAGTATGGGTTTAAGTAGGAATTAAAGGAAGTAAAAGTATAAGGGCACATACTATGATCACATATTATTTATGGTTATACCTTTTCAAAGCTCTCCCCTTGAGGTAACTTTATTAGATTTGTGGGGTTTTTTTATTTCTGTAAAAAAAAAGCTTCATAAAGTGTTAGCAGTTTTATGCAATTACAGAGTATGAGTGATCCAGAATTAAAGCTGAGATATGTTCAGTGCAGAGTCCTTACCCTTTCTTCTAAACCATTCCTACCATACATAAGAAATTGGAATCACACTCTTCAAATAATTCAGAAATCAAGGATGCCTGCATGTTTCAGCATAGACTAATTTATGTTGTTAACCATAAATATGCCAATAATCTGACTAGGTTGACATATCAGCTCATGATACTCCAACATGAGTTGCATTAACATTTGTTTCTTTGTATTTACAAAGAGATCCAGGCTCTTAGAGGCTTCGTCTCTACGTAGTCTTCCATGGTCATCACCGAAGTGGGAAGAGATGTGGTTTACTGTGCATAGATTCTTGGAATTTCAACTAGGAAATAACATATGCCATTTATTTACATTTCCTTGGCCAAAGAAAGTCACATAATTGTATATAATTTCATAGGGGCCAATGAAGTCCCATCCTATCAAAAACTTCGGTGTAAGCATCAATGACTACTACTGTTCATCTTCTAGTCAACACATATTCAGCCGATCTTTCCATAGTCAAATTCACTCATCCTTGTGAGGCAAAGCTCAAATATCCCATCCACGTACAGCTTTATCTCAAGATTCAAGATCTTTACATGATATTCAGTAGCCTGAACATCAGGGTCAATGCAGAGCCTCTTGATAAGGCTTGTAAACTCTAAACACAAGTTCTTTACTTCCTAACTACCTACCAAATGGCAGCAGGACAGGCAAATCCACACTAAACAGTCTTGTTTGATTGGACAGGATGAGAAACACCCGTGGTTACTAGTACTCCAGTTTTGAAATACTGTTTTGAAATACAGAAATCACAAGAAACCCTACGTTGAAGAAGGGGAAAGTTTCTTATTTAGATGTCAATTTTGCTCTCTTTTAGGCATCTCTGCTCTGTGGGCTGTGATCTTTGGGAGTTTTGTTTTGTTTCGATTTTTCTCTTCATTATCTTTCTGAGCCATATCGGAAGTGGGCATTGGAAAATACACCTTCCTTGTGGGCTGAGCAGCTTTCTCCTTTTGATTTTTTCCTGTACAAGACCTAACGGGTCATTTTGATTGTAAAGAGTCACTGACTTTTTGACTCTAAGCTCATTCTCTCGGAGTCTAACTCTTAAAATTTAGTACACTTACTATCCATTTAATTCTAGTCGGTTTGAGGTAGTGAGAGTTGTTAGATTTATCTAATTTTTTTCTTTTTTCCTCTGTGTTTCATTTTTGTCACTTAAGTTGTGGTTACCTTGAGTTGATACTTCTTTTCTTATAGGGTCTTTAGCTTCTTTTCTCTGAGCTGTTTTGTCCATTGAAATGGCTTACTTGGTAGGATTCCAATTCACATTAATTCAGAGGTTTTAACAGCAGGTGTTGTATTAGTTATTGCCACAAGACACATTACTTTAAAACTTAGTGGATTTAAATGGCACATTCATTATCTACATTTTAGTGGGTCAGGAATCTGATTTAGCCGTGTCCTTTGTGTCAGGGTCTTTGATGAGGCTACATTCAAGTTGTCAGCTGGTGCCGAGGTCTCATCTGACTACTAGGCTAGGGCTCCTTACATGGTTGTTGAAAGGGTTCCGTTTCTCAAGAACTGTTAGACTAAGGGCCTCATTTCCTTGTTGACTCTTGGCTGGAGGAAGTCGGCCTCAATTCTTTGCCTTACGGGCATATCAGACATGGCATTTTGCTCCATTAAAACCTGCAAGAAACAGAATCTGCGGGCAAGATGGTAGTGGCTGTCTTAAGTAACAGAATCTTACAAGTGACACATAACTCCTTGGCCATTGTTGAGATGCCAATAACAGGCCTTGCCAATCTCAATGGCAGGGAATTAAACAGGGTGAGGATTCCAAAAGGAAGAAAGTATTTGCATTTACCCTATAACCTGCCTCACTCAAATGTGACAGATAACCATGGATTTAACTTGATTTTTGTGAAAGCCTGATGTAAGTCCTACTGTGTCCTTTGTTTCTCTTAGGACTTCTCCATTTAATCTTTTACTAGTTAGGATTGGAAATCAATCACCTTTTTCAAAACTACAAGTTTCTGTTTTTAGGACTTGGTATTATCTTTCACTACCACTTGCACACTGGCTAATTCTCTTTTGTGGTCAGTATTACCTTGTGTAGCGTCTTGCCAATTCAGCCAACTGCAGCCACCACACACTAACACCAGTCAGTTCCCTAAGCTGCTGCCCCATGGGAGTTCAGAGCTAAGACGTAGGAAGTGGAATGTCATCTCTGTTCCTGGCTCCCAATGTATCTGTCTCTTCTACTGTTCCCACACTCAGGAACATAGGCTATTTCTCTTGTACTCTTTACAAACAGTAAGAATTAAGTTTCACTCAATTCCAGATTTGCCAGACTCTTCTGGAGATTTATCTCCTACCCTTGTATTTTGGAGCCAACCCTGAAAGTGAAAGTGGTAGAGGAACCATCTCTATGATGGTTCCTCCATGTGAGGGCAACACTTTTCTTTGATTCTGCTGTATCATGAAGAGGCAGGAAAGCCTGCCCTTCAAAACCAGCTATTATTATATATTTTTGTATTCTTCAAAAATATATGGATTTTGACACTGGCCTTATATTTGAGATTCAAAAGCCCTTTATCTTACTCTGTCATTTCACTTAAAAAGTGTGTTTTGATTCTTGAACTGAGAACTTGACTTCATTTTTATTCTGTTCTGGATTCTTTCCCTGGATTTGCCCAATATGCCTTAGATTAGATGGAATACAGGTACTGAAAAACCAGACATATAAATTCAAAATCTTATCTCAATTATATATGCTTTTTCTTTATGTTTTAGAAAAATTAGAATTTCTACTGTGAATTTTTATGAAAAATTTCTCCCTAGAGTGTAGCATGTGATGACCCAACACCCTATCACTCTTACTATCAACAAATTATTATTTAAAATTTAATGTATTTTGAGATCAATGATGTATGTATGTACATGGGGATGCAAACATTTATGCATTGGGGATGTACTTTGGTCATGAAATTACAGAGTAGCCTCCAAAGGAGAAGAATTGGTGTCTGCATTTCTGATGTGTATAGTCTCTGAATCAAAGAGCAGGTGAAAGTTGAACACATGTCTTCCATTATTTTTTTCTAGGTAGGTTTAGTTCTGTGAACTGCACATACCATGGAATCGTGGACCTTAAGTCTGAGTGGCTTTTTTTTTTAAAGACTTATTTATTTATTTGAGAGGAGAGGGGAGGGGCAGAGGAAGAGGGAGAGAAAGTCTTAAGCAGGCTCCACACTCAGCATGGAACCCCACATGGAGCTTGATCTCAGGATCATAACCTGAGCTGAAACCAAGAATTGATCACTTAACCAACTGCAACCAACCAACCAACACCTCGGTGCCCCACTCTGAGTAGCTTTTTTAAAATTAATTAATTTATTTGTAATTGAAGTAAGCTGACATACAATATTACATTGGTTTCAGGTTTACAATATAGTGATTTGACATTGATATGCATTATGAAATGCTCATGATGATAAATGTAGTTACCATCTGTCCCCATATAAATTTATTGCAATATTACTGACTATATTCCTTATGCTGTACTTTATGTCCCAGTGACTTATATATTTTATAAATGGCTGTTTGTACTTCTTAGTTTTTGCCCCCACTTCCCCCCATGGCAATGACCAGTTTGTTATATTTATGATTCAGTCTCTGTTCTGTTTTACTTTGTTTTTTTAGATTCCACAAATAAGTGAAATCAAACGGCATCCGTCATTCTCTCTCTGACTTATTTCACTTCTCATAATACCTTCTAGGTCCATCCATGTCATTGTAAATAGCAAGATACCACTCTTTTTCATGACTGATTTGTATTCCATTGTGTATGCATACCAAATCTTTATTCATTCGTCTATTGATAAGCATTTAAGTTGCCTTTATATCTTGGCTATTGTAAATAATGCTATGTAAAGAGATGCATATATCTTTGAATTATTTTTTTTCTTTTTCTTTGGTAAATACCCAGAAGTGAAATGACTGGATCATATGGTGTTTCTATTTTTAATCTTTTGAGGACTCTCCATACTGGTTTCCATAGTGGCTTTTTTTTTTCTTCAATCATACTTTCTTGATCTTAATTTTTTTTCAATTCCTCTAAGATCTAGGCTTTTATATCAATATTAAATTTCATGTTATTGATATTTTTAATCCCTTGCTTATGTCTTGGTTATTTTGTGAGAAAGTGAAAGAGGCTAATAGTCACCTGTTGCTGCCTTGAAAGCTATGAGCATGCTTCGAAATTTTTATCATATGATTATATTAACAATATACTATATGTTGCTACTTTAATTTTATATTTAAGCAAAAAAATCTATATTGATAAAATTATATGTTAATAACCTAGAGAAGTGCCACCCTAGAAAGAATTGAAGATCCAAAAAAGTTACATGGTAATGTCAACTGTAGTGTGAATTAGAAAACCAGAGAGAACACGGTGATCGATAATCAAGTAATGTCCATTTAATTCAAATGTGAATAATAATAGTACAGTATTAATTGGATTTTTGTGTGTATAAGATAAAAATATTGGTAGAATTTTATGATGTTTCATTATAACAAATGTAGCTCTTAGAGATGCATCTCTACCATATTCTTAAAGTTCCAAGAATGTATCTGAATCATACCCAGTGTAGGATAAATTACAAAAATAAATAAGTTTGGAGAATAAGTAAAATTTGTCTGAATCTAGATGTTTTAGTATCATACTGCTGCCATGTTCCAGAGAACACTAAACACTAAAATATTTCTGATTGTTATTGTAATGGGGACTCTTCTTTTCTTCTTACTTATTTAAATCTAAAAATTAACAGATACCTAGAAAAAAGAATTCCTGAACAATGTGTTTAGAGTTTCAAATCATCTATACCTCAGGAACTAAATCATAACAGTGATTGTCTTTAACTAATGCCTCCTCACCATTTACAGATTTACAAAATATCTGTCTCCAAATAAGGTCATTTGGAAACATCTATAGTGGTACATGTTTTTTTTTTTTTTCCAAATTTTTGTTCAAAAATTATTTTTTTTAAGAAAAATACTGCTTACGAAGTATAGCTCTATCTGAATATTATTTCTTTAAACAACCTTGCTATTGTGTCAGTTGGAGAGACTTATTATACACTTATTATATTTTAGTGGTGTCATGCCAATGCCTTAATGTGTTATCATAATAATATAAAGCTTGCCCTGGCTAGGAGGCAATAATAAATAACAGAAACATTAAGAGTAATAACAATTAGAAAACAAACTTTATATAAAGACGTTTTTAAATTTATGTTTAAATTAAACTACATATAAATTAGGATATTTCCATTAAATTTATATTTAAATTACATTTATTACTGAAATAAACATATATGTATTTCCATTTATTATCTGTATATAATTATACTACAAATATAACTCATAACATAATTATATTTATCATAATCCCATGAGCTGAGATTTATTTAAGAAAGCATTGTAGAATCCCTACGTAAAGCAGTCAATAATGTTTGTTGTGATAAAAAGGGATAATAACTTAATATATATTGTATTTAAGTAAACTGCCTTCTTTTGTAATAAATGCGGTATATTGTATTTGTGTCTGACTGCCTCAAAAGTGAACACTGTCAAAATAAATTTTACATTTGCGTTCATAAATTAATGTGTTATACATGATAGGCCTATTTTTATAGATATTATAGATATAGAATATATATTTCTATATTTGGCTTGAATTTTATATTGGCAATAAAACATGATCTTGTACTGGAAGTTGACAATAAATATTCTTTGTAAGCCCACTAGATTTTGACATACAATTAAGGAGAGCCTCACAGTGTAATTTTCACATAGATCAATAACATTAGTATCTCAGCACAGTTCTGCCTCTGCTGATACAAATGAAGGTCTCATTTTAAATTACTTCAGCTAAAATGGGATTACTCAAGTAATGTTAGATAAAATATCTTTCCTTAGCCATGTTGAGGACTTCACATAAGAAAAGATAAATATTTAAGTAATAATTTAATCATGGATTTTTGGGAACTTATTAAAGTTGTGACACAGATGGTTTGTTATACAGAAAAGAGCTAATTTTATAACATATAAGTAAATAGATTATTGGAATTTGTTCATTGACAAGGATGTGTTTAGCTATTGCATAGTAAGTCCAACTATTTTTTAACTATAAAATTCATCTGTATTTATAAACATCTGGTGGCAAGGGATGAGGAAAGGATAGAATAGGGTCTATTCCAACAATGGCTCTGTTTCTTTGTTTTTGTGTCCCCATATTCACCAAATTTTAATCCTCTAAATCAGATTTTGTGTATCTAAATTATACTTTTTTAAAAGATTTTTTTTAAATTTAATTGACAGAAAGAGAGAGGAGGAGGGGGGAGAGAACACAAGCAGGGGGAGTGGCAGGCAGAGGGAGAGGGAGAAGCAGACTTCACAGTGAGCAAAGAATCAGATGTAGGGCTCCATCCCAGGACCCTGGAATCATGACCCAAGCTGAAGGCAGATACGTAACTCAATGAGCCACCCAGACACCCCTAAATTGTACTTTTTCACTCAGAATCCACAATATTCTATTTATTGATCTGAGAGTTTCAGAAGGGAAAAAAAGACAATTTAGTCATAAAATGAAGCCCTTTCAATTGGGCTATGTATCAAGAACCTGGGCTCATTAGTGAAAAATGTATTATATAAAAAATGTAAAATATAGCAGGACCAGAACTTGTAAGACTTAGTAAGACTTGTTCAGCTGGGATTTAAATTCAGGAGTTTTGACTACAGAATCCATATCCTTAACCACCATGTTATAAACCTTTATGGGTGACTTTTTATGAACATTGAGGCCTTTTATGACAATATACTTTCCACTTTATTAATTAATACTGGGAAACTGAAGTTATATTCACATTTTCAATTGCATGCAGAAGACTTATATATGAATAGGCTGTACAGAAATGTTTAGTGATTGCTTCAAAGTCTGGCTGTCAAGGCCATAGGAAATGCTCATTTGTTTGAGCAATGAGTCTTTCTTGTTAAGACTATGGAAGTTGTGAAATCAGTTTATTTTTCCTTTCTTCGGAATCTTTTCATATGTCAGCTGTAATGCTGTTTGAATCAAAGACATTTGATTACCATCTATGTTCTTCTCTAAAACTGAATGGAGAGCTTTGTGGAAGATTGGCAGGCTTGAATAGTGGACTATTTTGACATTGGCAAAGTATTACAACAGAAGAGAACTTGCAACTCTTCTGTTCTATGGTTGTCAAAGCAGAATTCAGTGCCAAACTTGGCAAGGGTTTCAGAGCTTTTTGCTTGATCAATTACTGATTCCCTAAGAAGCTGGAGCCATCTCTTTCTATTCCAAGAAGGTGGTCCCATTGGTCAACTAGTTTACAGTCTATAGTAGGTTATTGTGTTATTTTCATTAGGACACCAATACCAGTCCTATTTTTATCTGTAATATAAAAGACCTTAGGGAAGATATGATTCCCCTCAATCCTATTCAAAATTTGTATTATTAGAAAATGCTGTGTAGATAAATGTCACAATTCTCCTCCCTGGGTGCAGCCTCTGGAATCAGAAGGATAGGTCTTGCTCCTGCTCTATTTCTTTGGTAACTGTGGCATTTTGAGTAAATGTCCAATATGCTTCTTTGTATTTTAAATATGCATAATAATAATAACATTGGTTTCAAAGTATTTGTGTGAGGAGTAATTGATATGATTTCTATTGAGTAATTATGGCTCTGTCTGAGACATAGTCAACACTCAATAAATATTAGCTGCCTTCATCATGATTTGGATCATGGACAGAAAGAAGTCTGTGTAAATAAAAACATTATAGAGGCAACTTTATATTTCTTTATGCATATGATAACGTATAGAAAAAGGAGAGCAAAGGAAGATTGGATTGGGGGAGAATGTATTGTTTCAGAGTAGATTGACATAATCTGAAATACAAAAGACTTGGTCATAATTTGAAATTCTAAAGACAGGAAGACTTATGGCAGGTCTCTCTGGCATATTTAGTAATCCATCATCATATATCTTAGAGACTTGGATACTGATTGTCTTTATTAACTTTTCTCACTTTTTTGAGAAACTAGATTTGCTCAGTCCTGAGTCAAAAGGAGTTAGGCTTTTAGAACACAGGGTGTTATGAAATATACCCCAAAGAGATAGAAATCCAAAGGAAAAAATTGTAAGTATTAAAGATTTAAATGTGGCTGCTGCTCCAAACTCAATAAAATAAAGGGGGCTATAGGCTTGGGAACCTCACATTGCTCCTAGGAACAAGTTACAAGAAATGTTTCTGTAAAGATTTGGCTGAGTCTTTCTTATTTATCAGGATTTAGCCGAAATATGTCCTGCATGAGAAGCCAAAGGAGACAACCCTATATTAACACCTCTTTCTCTTTTGTTGGCCTTATTTTTCCCTCTTTATTATACTTATCATAAATTGTAATTGTTTAAGTATCATTTTTTAATCTAGTATCCTCTAATTTCCACAAGTGTGAAAGCCCGGTATTTTTAGTTTGCTCTTATATACAGATCACTGGATGTAGTGGTTTTTGTGCTATAAGCCCTTAATACAAATTTGTTAAGTAGAAAAGAAGAACAACAATAACAAAGACAATAAAACTTGAGGCAATCTAACTTACATTTGTTATAAAATAATGGCAAAATTAAAAGGATACTCCTCAACAATAAAGATCTTTTTTGTTATTTCCTCCCTCCTTTGTGAAACTATCACTTAATTTAACCTCACCTGTATGAAAGTGTTGAGGGCACAGAGAAGAAAGTCATTAGGTGATACATCACTCATTCTGCCCCATTTCTACAGCAGTCAACTTAGTGATGCTTATTAATTTTAATACTTCTCTACTGCCTCATACAAATAACAAATTATATAACTGAAGTTCATCATCAAAAACGCTGAGATTTTAAACACCATATTTCTAAGATATTTAAAATTTTTTAATTTCAGATACCTGTATGGTAAATTGCATTGTCACACAGTTTTCTGTATTTCATGACATAGAATAACTTACAAAGAAAAGGTAATGATTTAGGATTGATTACCACAAGGTCCCTTGAATAGCACAGTGTTTGTAATTAGTTCCTTTTCAGAAAAAAAAACATTTTTCTAATAGATTAGAGAGATCTGTTCTCCATATTTTATTCCTGACCATTCTAGGAACTAGAAAAACATTTTTGGACCCCAAATAAGAAAGGCTATAAAGTAAAGGATCTATAAACATACCATCAACATGTGTATCTGAATGGTGGAAAAAGCTTCCTTCTTTGAAGAAGTAATCACAGTGTTCCTTCTCTTTTGTAGACCTTTTGCAGTTAAATGTAGCAACTTTAAGAATAAGTCTTTTATTTCAATATGGTAGGGGATTCTTGTTAGAATAAGACGATGTGTAGTTACAGACTTGAGATTTTTACACAGATTGAAGAGAAGCAGTAATTTTCAAACTCACAACAAGCATGTAATTTAAGCTATTTTCAAAATTGTTCGATTAAATGGAAAATAATTGCTTTTGAAATAGTTATCAAGTAGTAAGTCCTTTTGATTTTCTCCATTATTTTAGAAGCTGATATAAAAAGACACAGTACTCAGGAGAGCACATTTTGATTCCAGGTTTTGATTCCATTGTGTTTGATTAGTAGCTGGTGTTACAGTGAGTCCAAGTTACATGAATGGCCTATGGAGTGTACTCTGCGAAGTGTCACCTTCTAGAGAAAGTAGACCATAGGGAAATATTTCATTCTTTAGAGTTCAAGCAAACTGTGGAGAAATCACTATGAATAGCAAGAATCCAGGAGAAGACAAAGATCTGAAAGGAAACACAAGGACCTTAGAAAGAAGGAAAGAAGTTTGGTTAATACCACTATTTGCTTTGATGTGGATGGACCTGGAGGGTATTATGCTGAGTGAAATAAGTCAATCAGAGGACAATCCTCATATGGTTTCACTCACACGTGGAGTATAAGAAATAGTGAAAGGGAGTATAAGGGAAAGGAGGGGAACTGAGTGGGGGAAAATTAGAGAGGGAGACAAACCATGAGAGACTCTTAACTCTGGGAAATGAACAGAGGGTTGCAAAGGAGAGGTAGGTGGGGGGATGGGGTAGCTCCAGTCTTTTTATAAGAGCACTAACCCCTCATGATCTACAACTCACCTCCCAAAGGCTGCACCTCCAAATACCATTACACTGGATATTAGGTTTCAACAGATACATTTTGGAGAGGAAGATACAAACACGTTATAGCAGTGCCCAACAGAGAAACAGATAATACACGATACTCAGAATCTTCTGTTCCCTTTCTCTGCCTCATCATCAAGAATGCCACTCCGGGGCAACTCTGGTGGCTCAGTGGTCTAGCGCCGCCTTCAGCCCAGGGCCTGATTCTGGAGACCCAGGATTGAGTCCCACATGGGGCTCCCTGCAGGGAGCCTGTTTCTCCCTCTGCCTGTGTCTCTGCCTCTCTCTTTTTGTCTCTCTCTGTGTGTCTCTCATGAATAAATAAATAAATAAATAAATAAATAAATAAATAAATATCTTAAAAAAAAAAGAATGCCACTCTGTAAAACATAAGCATTTTAATGGTATTTTTTTGAGTGCATTGCTTTTGATGGTCTTATATACAGAGGAAAAGGGCTTAGTAAAAAAGGGAAGAAGAAAGATTTCACATATTTGTGGCTGTCTCTCTGAGCCAAATGGTTTGAGTAGGTGGCTCATGATTTTGAGACTATGTTTAGTTGATGGTACCAACATGCTGATGCTAGTCAAAGTGGTGTTGATTAAGCAGGTTACATGTGCCCTAGAGGCCACTTGGTATTTGTTGTCCAAGTTTAGGAATCCAGTTTCTATCTTTCCTCCATGAAAACCTTTTTTTTTCTTTAAGAGAGAATTGATCACCCAAAAATAGTTTTGATATTTTTTCCAATAAGGACTTCATAATAGCTTGCAAGCTTACAAAGTTGAGATCCTAGCAGATTGCTCTGTTTAGTACAAACGAGACTTTGATCTAAAAAGATGAGTACTGACAGGCAGCCAACCTACATTTTAGAGAAATTTAGTACTTATGTGAGAAATATCTGATTTTTAAGAGCATTGACAACTTAAAAGTCCCCACCAAAATGAATGAATTTTAAAGTGTCCTCTGAGTACTGTGTTTGAATGAACTTAACCGTAGGATATGACTTGGTATTTCTAAATGTTGGAGAACATCACTAAGCTATTCACATAGCTAGCAAGTTTTATCTGCTGCTTAATTCTACCTCTAGGTCGCAATAATAAAATCACATCCATATAAATGAGAACATTTATGTTCCTACTTTCTGTAAAATGCAAATAATCAAATAAACTGTTTATTAGGTTGGTGACACAGAAAATGAAAAGACAGGTTCTAGAACATAATCCAGTTTACAAAGCTTCGTAGTCATGTAAAACAGCTCTTGAAGATGTTAAGCAGCTTGGATTATTCATTAATAAATTCCTATTTAGAGGACTACAAGTAAAAGTAGTAAATGATGTGGTTATATTTTTTAAATTCATTTTACAGGTGAAATTATATAAAATAAAAGTAATAATGGTAGGAATCACTTATTATAAATTTATCATACTCCATAGTACTAAGTTTTTTATGGATATTTTAAATTTTCATTCAACATTTTCCTTTAAGAAATATAGGATACCATTACTTTTATTTTTAAACGAAACTTAAGCTTAGATCATGAAATTAATTTGCCAAAGTTACAGAACCATTCAGTGGTAGAACTGTATGCAAACTTAATTCCAATGCCTGTGGATTCTCAGGATTGATAGTTCTTTGTGTCTCCTAATGAATATCATCTTCACCTCTCCCACTCTTACTGTGTGGAAATAGAACTAGATAACATCTATCATGAATTAGACAAATTACATCTTTATGGTTAGAGCCATATCCTTCAGATTTTTGAAAGAGTATATCATTTTTTGACCCTGAGACATTTGTGTCAATTGCCATGAAAACATTTTTTGACAGTAAAATCAATTATACTCTAAAAAGTTTTTAAATGATAGTAATAGGAATGCTATCAATCTAACATTTACAAAAACAGAAAAAGAATACTCTTGATTTAAAATATTCTAGAAAGTTATCTCAGCTCTGGAAGATTAAAATACTCTTACAGGAATTAAGAATTAAGTGAGCCTTAAGATTTATGGAAAAGTAAATTAGATTTCTATTTTTGTTTGTACCAGTTAAGGTTCTATGAACAATGCAAGTAACATCTCAATAAGTAATTACAATGGAACTTTGTAGGCTAAAGGTGTTTTCTATAAATAATGTGTTGAGATCAATTAGTATCCCTAATGAAATATATAGAGAAACTCTAAATGACATAAATTGAAATGTGCAAAAGCAAGGGAATGTAAATTTTCTAGGAGGGATTTACTACATTTACTTTGGAAGCATACCAAAGCTTTCACCTCCTGTGAGCAATGTCTGAAATCATGTCAGATAGAATCAAATTAGATATATTGTCTACAATTGGGTTTTTCTTTGTAAGAAAGGCTTTTTAGAATATATATATATTCTTGTTGGCAGTTCATGCCAACATTTACATTAGGACCAATTAGAAAATAAGAATGGATATTGAAACAGAATGAAGGTGAGAATATTTGTGTAAAAACGTCCAAATGTTTAATAGGAGCAATGAATTAAGGCAAAGATTGCTGAGAGTCTAGGTCGACTTCTATAAGAAAACTCAGGATTATTATTTTCTCCCCTTCATGCATTTTATAAGAGAAAATAATTCAGATCTATGATCCTTTGATGAAATACCATAAAGCAAACATTTTTATAAAATCATAATATTCAAAATTTATTTTTAGAGCTATGTCAACATACAATATACAGTACAAAAGTCTTTAAGGGGAAGGGTGAAGGAGGAAGAGTAAGCGGAGAAGGGGAAGACAAGAAGAAAGAAAAGAACTTGGGGAAATGAGAGAAGTCAGGGAAATAAAATTTTTTCTTTCATTCAGTAATTCACTTACATTCTCTTATTTATTCTCTGATTTACAAAAAAATATCATACTTATTTTAGAAGATTCACAGGTCCCACTGCCTCATCGTTTTTCTCTTTAGTTACTCTATACTGTCTATGGCACTACCCAGTGCCCCAAGCTAACATGGTGTTATTTCAGGTCATGTTCCTCTTTTTCTTCTCCAAGCATCATAGGATATTCCTTTTTTACCTCTTTGGTTCTGTTCATCCTTTCATTGTATCTTTACATCCATGAGTTTTGCTTAAGCACTATACTGTGGTCATTTAAAATTTTAAATTATTCTTTATAAATACCAAGTGTAAATAAAATGGCAAAGGAAAGCATACAGAAAATATTGCAACATATAAAAAAGACCAAAGTTCCTTATCTCATATATTAAGAAATCTTTCACACAAATTAAAACATATAATCTAGGAGGAAAAAAGTGGTCTGGTGATAAGAGGAATAATTATCCAGCAAATACATAAAAATATTTAATCTGTATAATAAGAAAAAAACATTATAATCCTATATGATTTTCATGTTTAAAACTGTAAATTAAAAGAACTCTCATACTTGATTTAACAATTTTTCCTTTAAGAACCAACTTCAAAGAAATTAATAGGAATAAAGCACCTTTATTGCAGTACTACTTTTAATAGTGAAACTGAAGCCTTTCTAAATATCCCCGAATAGGAATGTGGTTAATTATATGAATGGATATATCTATAAGTATATAGATATATCCATGAATGACAACAATGGCTTTATTAGGTAATAGTATTATGTATTTTTAATTTTATTTTTATGTTTAAGTTTTAAAATATATATGCAAGATCTTATTGGATTTATTATGTTATAGTACCCTTTTTTATATCTTGTAGTGTTGGGTTTAAAATCTAGTTTTTTGGTATAAATATTGCTACTCTGGTTTTCTTTTGACATTAATTTGCCTGATAATTTTCTCTATCCTCTCTCACTTTTAATATGCAGATGTCTTTAGGTCTAAATGAGTTACTTATATGCAGTGTATGGATAGGCTTATTGTTGTCCATTTCAATACCCTTTGTATTTTGATGGGAGCATTTAGTCCATTTACATTCAGAGTAATTATTGATAGGTACATATTTAATGTTATTTTATTACTTCTTTTGTCATTTTTTTTCTGGAGATTTTCTTTGTTACTTTCTAGTCTTTGTTGCTTTGTTTTTTCCTTCCCACTCAGAGTCCCCTTTAATATTTCTTGAAGGGCTGGTTTAGTGGTCACAAACTCCTTCAGTTTTTGTCTGGGAAATTCTTTACCTCTCCTTCTATTCTGAATGAGTATATCTCTCCTATTCTGGATAGAATATTCTTGGTTGAGGTTTCTTTTTTCTTCTTCTTTTTTTTTTTTTTTTTACATTCAGCACGTTGAAGAAGATCTAACAATTGTAAATATTTATGCCTCCAACTTGGGATCATCCAAATATATAAAATAATAATGAACATAAAGGAACTCATTGATAATAATACAATAATAGTAGGGGACTTTTACACCCCACTTACATCAATGGATAGATCATCTAAACAGAAAATCACCAAGAAAACAATGGCTTTGAATGATGCCCTTGACCAGATGGGCTTAACAGGTAGATTTAGAACATTTCATCCTAACGCAGCAGAATACACATTATTTTTTTAAGTGCACATGGGACATTCTCCAGAATGTCGTAGTTCACATACTACATCGCAAATTAGGCCTCAGTAAGATAACTGTTTGTAAATGTGTATGTAGTAAAATCTAATAGAAATAGCTGTACTTTTAACTCATTAAAAGTATACTGTGCATAATGTGTAAAAATATAAAACATATATGTAATGATATGAGACTATTAAACTTTTACTTTTCATTTTTACTTTTTAAAAAAAAATATTTATTTATTATTGAGAGAGAGAGAGTGAGAGGGAGAGACATAGGAAGAGGGAAAAGAAGCAGTCTCCATGCAGAGAACCCAATCTGGGACTTGATCCTGGGACTCTGGGATCATACAAGGCCAAAGGCAGATGCTCAACCACTAAGCCACCCAGGTATCCTGAGACTATTAAATTTTTAATCATTTATTTACCAACTTCTACATATCTTTTTATTCATTCTTTGAAATTTTTCTATGTAGATCCTCTCTGCTCATTTTTTTACCCACTCACATACATAAACAATTCTACCAATTTTAGCTATCTTTGCCATTCTTCTTCATGCATTCATGTACATAGCTATACTTTCTTGCATAAGGACAAAACTCACCTCAAAGCAGGTTAATCAATGAGGAAATGTATGGATTCACATAACTGCTAAGTTCAAAGGTAAGCATGGAACCCTTTGAACTAGGGGCACCTGGGTGGCTCAGTAGTTGAGCACCTGTCTTTGACTCAGGTTGTGATTGTAGGATGGAGTCCTGCATCAGGCCCTCCTCAGGGAGCCTGCTTCTCCCTCTGCCTATGTCTCTGCACCCCCCATGAATAGATAAATAAAATCTAAACAAAAACAATAACAACAAAAGAACCCTTTGAACTAGAATTAGGCTCATATCATTGAATATTATGCATACTGATACTAGGCACATCCCTTCCATTTGCTTACAAAGATGAGTGCTAAGGTTTCAGGTTTCTGTGAGCATTATTGCCTGTAATTCAAAAAGACATTTAACTAAAATTGTGTGGATTTTCAGCAAAAACAGAAAATTAGAGACAAAAAAGTAGAGAAGATCATCAAAACTAAGAGCAGTTCTTTTTAAAAGATAAGTTGATAGACCTTTAACACCGATGAGAGAGAATACTCAAATAAGTAAAATCAGAAATGAAAGAGGAGACTTTACATCTGTTACCCAGAAATACAGAGGATCATGAGAAATGAGGAATAATTCTATGCCAACAAATATGATAACTTAGAAGGCATGGATAAATTTCTAGGGCTGTACAACTTACCAAGGCTGAATCATGAATAAGACATCTGAACAGACAAATAACAAGGAGATTGAATCAGTAATCAAAAACCTCCAAACAAAGAAAATCTTAGGAGCAGATGGTTTCACTGGTGAATTCTACAAAACATTTTTTAAAAGAATTAATACTAATCCTCCTTACGCTCTTCCCTCAAAAAAGAAGAGGGGGAACAATCCAAATTCATTTTATGAGGCAAGCCATTCCCCTGATACCAAAGCCACATATGGACACTACACGAAAACTGTACACAAATTTTTCTGATAAAAATAGATGCAAACATTCTCAAAAGGTATTAACAAATTAAACTCAATACCACATTAGAAGGAGCTGACAGCATAATCAAGCAGAACTTGTCCCTGGGATCCAAAGATGGTTCGACGCATGCAAATCAATAAATATGATACACCACAATTAACAGAATGAAAGGTAAAAAATCACGGTAACATCAGTAGATGCACAAAAACATTTGGCAAAATACAACACACTTTTGTGATAAAAACACACAAAAAATTGGGTATAGAAGCAATATATCTCAACATAATAAAGACCAATGTGACTAGTCCACAGCTAACATCATACTTAATGATGAGAAGTTAAAAACTTTCCTCTAAGATGAGGAACAAGAAAAGAGTGCTTACTATTGCCATTCCTCTTAAACATAGTACTTGGCGCCAGAGCAATTAGGCAATAGAGAAAATGAAAAGACATTCAAATAGTACAAGAAGAAGTAAAATTGTCTTTGCCAATGATATGATCTTATATGTAGAAAATCCTAAAGATTCCACTAAAAAATTATAAGAACTAATGAACAAGTTCTGTAAAGTTGCATAATATAGGGTCAATGTAAAAAAAACCTTTTTGTGTTTCTATACACTAACAGTAAAATATCTGTAAAAGAAATAAAAAACTCATACACAACAGCAACAAAAACAATATAATACTTCGGAATAAACTTAACTAAGGAAATTTAAATGCTACAAATTTTGATAAAATAAATTGAACATGACACAAATTACAAGATATCCTGTGTTTATGGATCATAAGAATTAATACTTACTGTTAAAATATCCGTATTTCCCAAAGGCATCTGTATGTTCAGTGCAATCCTTATCAAAATTCTAGTGACATTTCTCACAGAAATAGACAAAATAATTTTAAAAATTTGTATGAAACTACAAAACATTCCAAAGAGCCAAAGCAACCCTGAGAAGGAAGAAAGCTGGAAACATCACACTTCCTGATTTCAAACTATACTACAAAGCTATAGTAATCAACACAATGTGATACTGACCTAAAAAAATAGACACACTGACCAAAGAAATGGAATAAAGAGCCCAGAAATAAATTTTCCATATATCGTCAATTAATATTTGACAAGATGCTCAATGGAGAAAGACTAATGTTCTCATTAAATGGGACCAGGGAATCTGGGTAGCTATGCAGAAGAACGAAACTGGATCTCTTTTTTATACCACTCACAAAAATGAACTTGATGTGGATTTAGGGTTTAACATAAGATCTGAAACCATAGAGTTCTTGGAAGAAAATATAAGGAAATAGTTCATTGGCATTAGTCTTGACATGCATATTTTGGCTATTACACCCAAAGCAAAAGCAACAAAAGCAAAATTTAATGAGTAATATTGTATCTAACAAAACATTTTCTGGACCATAAAAGAAACAATAAAAAGGAAACTCCTAGAATAGGAGAAAAAATTTGCAAATCATGTATATGCCAAGGAGTTAATACTCAAAATATGTAAATAGCTCATACAACTGAATAGAAAACAAAGAACAATCTATATTAAAAATAGGCAGAGGAACAGAATAGACATTTTCCCAAAGAAGATTCTCAAGTGGACAACAGATACGTGAAAAGGTGCTCAACATCATTAATCATTAAGGAAATGCAAATCAAAGCCACATTGAGATGTCATTTCACATCTGTTAGAATTGCTATTATCAAAAAACCCAAAAGATAATAGATGTTGGTTAGGATATGGAAGAAAGGGAACCCTTATGTATTGCTGGCAGTAATGTAAGATGGTACAGCCACTATGGAAAATAGTATGGATAGGCCCGGGAGTGGACAGCCTAGTTTAGAGATCCCCTGGGGTGCAGTAGGAGAGAATGTTCCCATTCTTGGAGTCCATTTGGAAGAGAGTATATTGTCTTAACAAGGACAAAAGACCCTGCAGATGCTGTCAAGCAGCCGTTCTTTGGAAGGAGACAGAGACACAGGCAGAGGGCAGATAACCTGGTCACTGCCTTTTGCTGTGCTTCACCATAACTCCAGGCACCCACGCAGGTGTGCAGCTGTTTTTCTGGGAGAAAACAACCAGACTCAGCATGGGGAGGCATTCCTCCAGAGGAGGGGTGTGGGTCTGTGCCTTGCTGGGTCCTTTAAGATTCAGAGTTTTGAATCCCAACCATATGTTAGAGATAAAACATACTTAACCTGTGGCACCGGGCATGTCAGGGGCTCCAGGCACAGACAGGTTGAGGGCAGGGACCTGACAAGGCCCTGGGACACAAAAGGGAGATTATTTGCTTTTCTGTGAGACCTTCCTGAATGGTGGCAGCAGCAAGTTCCCTTCCCAAAAAACGAGAAGATGGGGTGATGCCTACTTCCACCCCTTACCCACCAGTGGGACATCAGTGAGCCAGCACAGTGGGCCTCTCCCCCAGAAGCCCAGAACAGGCATCCTGCATGCACCAAGTCTGCTGATCATAGAGTGCTCTGAGGCATCAGTTTCAGTTCTGGTAGAAATAGGACCTTTTTCTTTTCTTTTCTCCTCTTCTCTTCTCTTCTCTTCTCTTCTCTTCTCTTCTCTTCTCTTCTCTTCTCTTCTCTTCTCTTCTCTTCTCCTCTCCTCTCCTCTCCTCTCCTCTCCTCTCCTCTCCTCTTCTTTCCTTTTCTTTTTTCCTTTGGAATCAGACTTACATAGTTTTGTTTTTTAATGTCTTGCTTCTTCTCTCTCTCTCTCTCTCTGTCTCATCAGGCTTCTTTTTCTCCCCTTTTCATTCCAGGCATATTCTAAAAAACACATCAAAGCAAACCTAGTTAAAGGTCCAAACACTGCCCACCATAAGCAAGGAGGAACTTGGTGAGGATTGACCTATGGGAAAGAGCGGGCAAAACACAACAGCAAGTGCACACAGCATAATTCCAGAAACACTGGGCCTTGAACAGTGTATGACCCCTTCTTCATATGGCATTACTCTTAGGAACAGGAAGCATACAAAATAACAAGATGGAAGGATTCTCCCCAAAAGAAAGATCAAGACGAAATCACAGCTGGGGATTCGCTCAAAACATATACAAGCAATACATCTGAACAAGAATTTAGAACAACAGTCATAAGAATACTAGCCAAGCTTGAAAGAAATAAATAGAAGACACCAGATAAACCCTTGCTGCAGAGATAAAAGACCTAGAAAATAGGCCAATAAAAATGCTATTACTGAGATGCAAAACCTACTAGGTATAATTACAATGAGGATGAAAGAAGCAGGGAATGAATAGGTAATATAGAAGATAAAATTATGGAAAATAGTGAAACTGAAAAAAAGAGGGAACAAAAACTATTATTTCACCAAGGTAAACTTAGGGAACCCAGTGATTCCATAAAGCTAATAATGTCCATATCATAGGGATCCCAGAATAAGAGGGGGAGAAAGCAGAAAGTGTATCTGAACAAATTATAACTGAGAACTTGCCTAATTTGGTGAAGGAAACAGGCATTCAAGTCCAAGAGGCACAGAGAACTTCCCTCAAAATCAACAAAAATAAGTCAACACCTATCCAGATGTGTCATAATGAAACTTCCAAAATACAAAGATAAAGAGAGAATTCTGAAAAGCAGCTGGGAACAAAAGGTCCTTAAACTACAAGGGTAGACATATAAAGTGAGCAGCAGACCTACCTGCCCACAGAAACACAGCAGGCCAGAAGACAGTGGCATTATATATCAATGTGCTAATTGGGGAAAATACGCAGCCAAGAATACTTTATCCAGCAAGACTGTCATCTGGAATAGAAGGAGAGTAAAGAGTTTCCAAGACAAGGAAAAACTAAAGAGACTCACGTACACTAAACTAGCTCTGCAAGAAGTGTTAAAGGAGACCATTTGAGTGGGAAAGAAAGACCAAAAGTAACAAAGACTAGAAAGTAACAGAGACTATTTATGGGAACAGTGACATTACAGGTAATACAATGGCACTAACTTTGTATCTATCAATATTTACTCTGACTGTAAGTGGACTAAATGCTCCAATGAAAAGACATAGGGTATCAGGATCCTTGCTTAGCATGGAGTGCTAAGCAAGGAGACCCTCCCTTTGCCTCTCCCACTGGTGCTGTCACTGTCTCACAAATAAATATTCAAGAAAAATATAAGAGCAGAAATAAATGATATAAACATAAAAAAAACAGTAAAATAGATCAGTGAAACTAGGAGTGGGTCTTTGAAAGAATTAAGAACATTGATAAATCCTTAGCCAGATTTATTAAAAAGAGAGAGAGAGAGAGAGAGAGAGAGAGAAGCATCCAAAATAAATGAAATCATGGATGAAAGAGAAGAGATCACAACCAACACTGCAGAAATACAAACAACTTTAAGAGAATATTATGAACAGTCATATGCCAATCTGGAAGAAGTGAATAAATTCCCAGAAAAATATAAACTATGAAAACTGAAATAGGAAGAAATAGCTTGAAGAAATATCTGCAGCTTTGTGTTCATTAAAGTATTATTCCAGAGAGCCAAGGTATGAGATCTGGAAACAACCTAAGTGTATATACGATGGCATATCATTCAGCCATGAGAAAGAAGGAAATCCTATCATTTGTAACGTTAGTGCATCTTGAGTGTATTATGTCAAGTAAATAAGTCAGACTTAGAAAGACAAGTACTGTGTGATATCATTTATATGTGGAATTTAAAAACCCAAACTCATAGAAACAGAGTATAATGGTGTTTATCAGGCGCCGGGGGGCGGGGATGATGGCAGTGGTGAGAGAATTGGGGAAATCTTGGTCACGAGTTATAAGCATCCATTTATACGATGAATTAAGTTTTGGGGATCTGATGTAGAGCACGGCCATTATAGTTAATAACAGTGTATTATGTAATTGAAAGTCACTAAGACAGTAGACCTTAAGTGTTTTCACCTCAAAAAAAAAAAAAAAAGAATTGGTAATTATATGATGTGAGGGAGGTGTTAGCTAAAGCTAAGTTGGTAATCATTTTTCAATACACAAGTGTATCAAATCAACATGTTGTATCCCCTAAATTTATACAGTATTATATGCCAATTATTATCTCAATAAACCTGGAAAAATGTGTCGACTTTCAATACCAGGTAAAGGATTTTAATTGGTTCTGTTAGGTCACATAATTTGAGTGCTCTGATTCACTACAATGGACATTCAAAGACACATTCAAAGACACAGCTCCCATATTTATAATGTCTCTATAGTTAAGAACACCACAGTAATTTATAGGGCTTTTGGCACATGCATGTTGATTAGTCTTGCAAAGAACCACTCATCAAAAGGAACAATATTTCTGCTGGAGCTGCAATGAAGAATGCTGATTTATTTTTAATACCAAATGTACAGTCGACTGTCAATTAACTGTATTATTGCAAAGATGGAACACTAAAAATTCTCAGCATTATTTTGATAAATGATTGATATTTGTCCTTTACTACTTATTCTACTTCAAAAAGCAAAATTGAATGGCTTGAATTGCATGATTTTTAGTTTTTCAGAACTTCACTGTAATAGTGAAGGGAAAATTGGGCAAAATAGGCAAAAGTCATTCAGCAGAAGGGAGGAGAAGTCAATGATCTGGATAATTTACAAACTCTGTAATTAGTTCTGAAATAATCAGTGGTTCACTGTATCTCTTCTGAAAAGAAATAGAAGGGAATTAGTATTTGTGTTAAATAATGAAGCTAGGTATTAGATTTTATGAGATAGTATTTATTTCATAGCTTCTGTCAATTTTACTAATTGTATTTAATGTTGATCACATTGAACTTCTACAAAATCTAGTAATAACTTTTTGAGGCAGAGCACAGGTCAAGAAGAACTATGGCATAAGAAGTCCTCAGGACTAGAACTGATGTGTATCCAAAATGTGATATCTTCTTTTGGATATTTCAAGAAAACATAACCTGTTGAACACCGATTCTGTGTCAGTCACTCTGATAATTACAAAATTTAGATACACATACAATTTTCTTGTATCTCTAAAGTATAACTTTTTTAGAGAAAAAAAAAGACTTGTATATAAGTAAATTTGATACAAGTTACTATACGGGAATGTACTAAGCAACAGTAGGAGTTACTAATTATTAATTACATCTTAGAAAGAAAGCAGTCAATCTTTCATGGAAGAAACAATATGTAAAATGTCCCTTGTGGGAAGGATTCCAACATTTAGGGAATTTGAAAGACAATAAAAGGTGAATTAAATAATGATAATAGAGTAATACAAGAAATCAGAAAACATGCCCAAGGCTTAGCGTGAATTTGAAGTAAAATGTAAAAATTATATGAATTCACATATTGAAATTAATGTTGGAAAGGAGAAAAAAATTGGAGCCAATTCACAGGACTTTGAGCATCAACCATAAACTTTAATGGGAGATGACTTGATAACATGGATAAAAGTTCTGCTTTTGATGTTAGGACCTGATTCCATCTTATATTTGTAGCTCAATAACCTAAATACTCTTGTCTCCATTCACTTATCTAAGGAATTATATAAGTATTTCTGCTTGAGTCAGCATGAAGCCTGGAAACTGGTTGTAAATTATCTAGAACATTGTACCAGATAGGCATTGTGCTCCATAAAATCAATATGGAGTCATGACCTAGATTGCTATGAAAAATTATTATTTCCCTAGTATAAGGCATCAATACAAAATTGCTTTGCATAAAGAGACATTGGAAGTGGAGAGACCACATTGATATTACAGCAATAGTCCCGGAATTAGGAAATGTCATAATGTGAATGTTGATGTTAATAGCTGATAGGGAAATAGCTTTGTAAACCAGAAGAAAACCTTGAAGCTGAAAGTATCAGTTGGGTAGCTTTCCATTCCTCATCCAGGAGAAAGTTTGTAAAAGGCTAAAAATTACCCTCTGCCACACTCAAAATTACATAAGTGAGTCTAGTAGTGATGTTTTCATGCAAAATACATCTGGGAAGAATATAGCAGTTCCTAAAGTTAAAAAGAGACTTCTCAACAATCTAAGTGATAGAGGTTGAACATCACTTTTTAAATAGGAGTGGACCCTGAAATTTGTTCAAATAACTGTCGTGAGCTTTAAACAAAAATAATTTGAATAAACAAAATTTATATCAACTAGTTTCTATTTTAAGAAACAATAGGGATGCCTGGGTGGCTCAGCAGTTGAGCATCTGCCTTCAGCTTAGGGTGTGATCCCAGGGTCCAGGGATTGAGTCCTGTGTCAGGTTTCCTGCATGGAGCCTGCTTCTCCCTCTGCCTGTGTCTCTGCTTCTCTCTCTCTCTCTCTCTGTCTCTCTCATGAATAAATAAATAAAATCTTAAAAACAAAAACAAAACAATCACTTGCTAAGTACTAAAATAACCCCTAAATTAATAAAAGACTCATTATGGTAATTGATTTTAAAAAACTGGATTCACAACTAAACTGTTAAGTCTTCACTACCTATAAAGTACATCTAAATTGGAAAGAACAGTCCTCAAACATTTAAATAAGAGTTAATACCTATTCATATCAAACTATTCCAAAAAACAGAATAGGAGGGAAAGCTTCCAGATTTATTCTATGAGGCTAGCATTACCCCAATAGCCACACCAGACAAAAAAGATGCTACAAGAAAGAATTCTACAGGTATTATCCCTGATGAACATAGGTTCATAAATCCTGTATCATATTTTCACAAACGAAATTCAACAATACATTAAAAAAAGTAATTCACTGTGAGTTACTAAGATTTATCCCAGGGATACAAAGGTGGCTCAGCAATCACAAATTAGCCAACGTGACACATAAAATAATTATTTATCTTAGTAAGCTCAGATAAAGCATTTGACAAAATATGACATCTGATCATGATAAAAGCTCTGAACAAGGTGGATTAAGGAGGAAACATACTACAACATGATAAAGACCATATATGGAAAACTCACATCCAATCTCATACTCAGTGGTGAAAAACAGAGCTTTTCCTCTAAGATCAGGAATGAGACAAAGATGTCTTCTCTCGCCACTTTTATTAAACACAGTCCTAGCTATCCTAGCCACAGGAAGTAGATAAGAAAAAGAAATAAGACATCCAAATTGGTAAGGAAGAAGTAAAACTTTCACTATGTGCAGATGACCTGATACTTTATATAGAAAACCCTAAAGACTCCACCAGAAAACTACTAGAACTGATAAATGAATTCAGTAAAGTCACAGGATACAAAATTAATATGCAGGAATCTGTTGCATTTCTATATACTAAGACTGTCAAAAGGAGAAATTAAAACAATCCCATTAACAATTGCACCAAAAAGAATAAAATACTTAAGAATAAACTTAACCAAGAAAGTGTAAGACTTATGCTCTGAAAACAATAAAACATTGATGAAAGAAATTGTGATACAAACAAATGAAAAGATATCCCATGTTCATGGATTGAAAGAACAAATATTGTTATATTATAATGTCCTTCTACCTCAAACAATCTAAATGGATTTAGTGCAGTCTCTATCAAAATACAACAGAAATTTTCACAGAACTAGCACAAATAACCTTAAAATCTGTATTCAACCACAAAGGACCCAAAATAGCTGAAGCAGTATTGAGAAAGATTATGACTATATATATATATATATATATATATACCATTGTGGGTAATGAGTAATATGTGGAATTGTTGAATATGTCTGAAAGTAATACAACACTGTAGGTTAATTATACTTCAATGAAAAGTTAATTTAAATTGTAGTTCTAATGTTAATAATAGAATAGAATGATAATTAAAAATAGTCAATATTTATTGATTACTCACTGTAGGAGGATTTAACAGGTTGATAGGAGAGAGGACTCACTCTTAGAGAAGTGACATCATGTGGCCATACTTGTAGAAAATAGCAGTCTGTGTTTCTCTATTTTCTCTCAGTCTTCTGTTTACTGCCACTCACAGTGCAACACTTTTTTCAATACCATTTGCAGGTTGTGAGTGAGGATAAAAAGCAGGCAAGATGAATCATAAAAAGCTAATTTACCTGATTTTTTTTGCTTGTCTCTATACGAGAGACCAGCTAATATTCAGAACCATTTAACTGGTATACTGCTTGTCTACTAAGAGTTCAGTAACTTCATCACATCTTTCTTATGATGTTCTCTTTCACCATTAGTAATTCTTCTTTTATATCTTAGGGTAACTATAATAACCAGTTACAGAACCTTGTAAAAACAGGAAGTAGAAAAATAGTAAAAAACAAAACAAAACAAAACAAAAAACTACAATAGGCAATATTTTATAATCTTCCATGCAAAATTCAACTTTATGAGAGAATTATAGCTCTTCAAATCTCCAAAATTTAATAAAAAAAAAACAAGCAAATGAACGAAATGAAACAAAAAAAAAAATAACAGCAAAATTTAAACCATTTTCTTGTTTATAAACACAGATGAGAATGACATCAGATTTCTTATCAATTTTAACTACTTTTATAGATTTTTGAGAGTAACATTGGTCACTAAAGATGTCGATATCCATCAAGTAAGAATGTCATTTCAGAAAGCAACTGAGACATATACTAACGTGTATAAGAATTCAGAAAAAAAACCTATTAAAGATGAATTTAGATCTAAAAAAAGAAAGGAAATCAGAAAGTAGATTGCTCATATACTTGTCTAAAAATAAAATATCAAAAAGTTATTAATGAGTTCAGAAATTAATGAAAATAACTTAAGCATAAGAAAGCTGTTATACTTTAAAAAATAACAGGTGGGTAGAATCATGTCCAGTACCATAAAACTAAGCCTAAATAAAAGATGAGAAATGAATTCAAACTTAGCAGGAATGTTAAAAATGAACAAAAATTTATTTTTGAAACGACACAAATTAGATATGTTGGATGAGAAAAATGTCAACAAATGTCATTTCATCTTTTTCTGAGGGAAGCATGTTTAAGTTTAAGATTTAGATGAGGTGAACAGGTTCCTTTGAAAAAATGTAGGTACCAAAGCTTAACACAAGGAGGGAGACACAATCTAAGTGGTCTGTAACTATCAGACCTAACTATTCACAGAAAGAAAATTTGAGACCAAGAGAGCTTTAGTATATTTTACAAAGCTTTTAAGAAGCAAATGAAGAAAATACTACACAAAATCTTCCACAGAATAGAAAATTTGGGAAAATTGCTAATTTTATGAGCTCAATATAACTTTGAAACTAGCTTGATGAGGACATTACAATTCAGTCAAATTATAGACCAGTTTCACTAAGAAACACAGATGCAAAATCCTAAACAATATATTAACTCATCAAATGTAATAACTTATAAAAAGGATACTGTAATATCACAATTTGTCTTTTATCATAAATGCAATGTTAATTTAACATTTGAAAATCAATTAATGTGTTTAACCACATTAGCTGAAAAAGGAAAAGCTGATTAATCCATCTCAATAATTTCAGAAAAAGCATTTGATAAAATCAATATCTATCGTTTATAGACATTTATCAAACTGGGAATAGAAGTTAATTTGACAAAAATTAATTACAAACACAACCTTAATTAAACAAATTGGTACTGAACATTATACTTGTTTGTAGAATTTTGAAAGCCTCTCTCTCATTTTCTAAATGAGAAAAGAGAATTCTCATTGCTACCACTTTTTTTTTTTAAAGATTTATTTTTTTTATTCATGAGAGACACAGGCACAGACAGAGGCAGAGGGAAGAGAAGCAGACTCCATACAATGAGCCTGATATGGGACTCGATTCCAGGAATTCAGGATCACGCCCTAAGCCAAAGGCAGATGGTCAACTGCTGAGCTACCCAGGTGTCCCTCATTGCTACCACTTTTATTAAATATTTTACTAGAGAGTCTAGGTGGTATCAAAAGGAAAGAAAAAATAAATCATATAACAGTTAACAAATGAACAAATAAAACTGTAAATGTTATTGTGTATGTTGAAAATTCAAAAGAATTTATATGTAAGTTATTGGATTATGTGAATTTAGCTATGCTGTATGCTAGTTTTATATCTGTAATCAGACACAGTACTTAGAAAATATAATTTTTCAAAATTTTATGATTTGCCATACTGTATGGATATAAAGTACTTAGAAAGTTTCTTTTATTCTACTTGAATTTTATTTAGTACTTCTGTTTATAATATTATTATATGTTTATAGTAGTTACAAGAGAGTTATAATCATAAATGGTTTATATCTAATTTTATGTTTGAAATCACATAACATTAACATAAAAATTTATGTTTCAAAATAAAGTCAACATAGGCAATCAGATTTCTTTCTTTCTATTTAATAGTCTGTCCTTTACTCAAGCCTAAAAATTATTATGTCAGTTCATATGTAATTATGAAAGAATGAAAAAGGTATACAAGAAATTTGTACAGAAAGGCCCAATAAAGGAAAGCATCTGATATATCCATGGATTTCATGGTCACTTTTCCTTGAATTGGTCTATACAATTCAAGACCAATTAGACAATTGGTCTAATCTATTAATAGATTAATAGATTAATAAATTAACAGATTGATAATAAGAATCCCAGCAATGTGCATCTGTATAGAAACTGGCAAGCTGGGATCCCTGGGTGGCGCAGCGGTTTAGCGCCTGCCTTTGGCCCAGGGCCCGATCCTGGAGACCCGGGATCGAATCCCACGTCGGGCTCCCGGTGCATGGAGCCTGCTTCTCCCTCTGCCTGTGTCTCTGCCTCTCTTTCTCTCTCTCTGTGTGTGACTATCATAAATAAATAAAAATTAAAAAAAAAAAATTTAAAAAGAAACTGGCAAGCTGACTCTATATTAAAGGAAATGCAAAGGAGCAAGTATATGAAAACAATTTTTTTAGAAAAAAATAAAATTAGTGGACATGTACTAACAGATATCATGATTTATTATAAAGCTACAATGATTAAGACATATTAGTATTGGTACGGGATAGATACATAAGAATGGATCACAATTAAGAGTCCAGAATATAACCCAAGCTTGATAGTTGGACAAGGTATCTTTGTAGAGCAGTGGGTGAAACTAGTCTACTCAGTCAAGTGCATTTTGACAAGTGGATACCCATATAGCAACTCATAAAAGAAACAATTATGGCGATTGGTTATTTGCAATCCACATCATCAAGACAGAGTTCATACTGAGAATATATAAAGAATTCCTACTACAGGAAAACCGATAACACAAGAGAATTTATATATCTTGCATTCTGAATGGGACCATCACAGAAATACCTAAGTGCCTAATAAATATAAGGGAAATGTCTCACCCTCTTTAATCAGAATGAAAATCAAAAATATAAGGGGATAGCACTTATGATAGATGATGTTCAAAAAACAAAAATTGACCTAAAGTAATGTAAAATTGCACTGGTGGTGGGAATATAAATTGTTGAACCCCTTTGGCATAGTTGTTACTACTTACTAAAACAGACATACATACCTTATGACCAGCAGTTCCTTTCAAGTTTTCAAGGCATGTATGCAACAAAATTTTGATCACTATACCAGAAGTTCATGGCACAATACTACAAAATTCAAAAAATCCTAAATCTCCATTAATAATAGAATGGATATAAAAACTGTAAATTCATTCAGCGAAATATTATGTAAGAGTGAATTTAAGCAAACTATCGGTTACAACAAACAATATGAATTAGTAAACCGATGTAACAGGCAAAAGAGCCACACAAAGTGATACAGGCTGTACTGGTCTCACTTATATAAAGTGCAAAATGGGTGAAACTTTCCTATGGTGTTAGAAGTCAGGAGAGTGACCACTTTTACACAGAAAAAAAGGAAATAGGAAGGATACAGTAGAGCTTCTAAGGTACAGATAAAATTTCATTGATTGACTTCAGTGGTAACTACACACGTTTCTGCTCTTTGTGGTCATAAATTTGAACTATATTCTTTTGTGCCTTTCTCTGAATGAATAGTGAACCTCAAAAAGTGTTAATAAAATAGCAGCCAAAATTATGATTTATGACATTACTAATTTCCTTACTTCCTAAATTATTATTCTGATAATAGCAAATTTAAAATGAATGTCACCAGGACGCCTGGATGGCTCAGTAGTTGAACGTCTACCTTAGGCTCAGGGCATGATCCCAGGGTCCTGAGATTGAGTCCCTTATCAGGCTCCCCGCAGGGAGCCTGCTTCTCCCTCTGCCTATGTCTCTGCCTCCCTCTCTGTGTGTCTCATGAATAAATAAATAAAACTTTAAAAAAATAAAAATGTTACCCTTCTAGCCAATTGTCTTTTTTGAAGATGAATAGGTAAAAAAATAAAATTGCTCAGAGAGCACAAAGTCCATGAAATTATGGATTAAAGGGTAAGTATACAAGACATAGAAGTTATAGTTCAGAAAAAGAACAATAGTAGGGAGAGAAAGAAAGTTTAAAGAGAAGTTTATTATTTAAAAATTCATGAATGGAAAGTATTACTTTTATTTCAAAGAAAATATGCTTTCTGAAAGCAAATACCCCCAGTTTATTTTTTTGTCTCTCCTTTTTCTTTTTTAGAACTCATTTTAAAAATAAACCTTGACTTGCAATATTCAGATAGTTCTAATAAACTTGATTTAATTTTGCAAGATAGATTACCCTTCTAATTGGGGAAAGCATTTTTTACTCTAATACCTAGTAGGATTTAGTCTGGTGAGTGAATGTTAAAATGCCGTGGGAGCTGATATAATGCATTAAACTATTTAGGGTTTTTTCTCCAATTGTGTTTTAGCTTAGTTTTCTATGCTGTTTTGAATATGACAGAAGAAATAAAATAAAAGAGAAAAGAAAATAAACTGTTTGAAAGGGTGGAAATATCTCTAAGGTATGTAGTTAGCTGTTACATGATTAAGACTGTCTCCAGGCTTGATTCTTTTTTTAAGCTCTTATTAATTTTTAAAAATTTATTTATGAGAGATACAGAGAGAGAGGCAGAGAAACGGGGAGATGGCGAAGCAGGCTCCATGAAGGGAGCCTGATGTGGAACCTGGTCCCAGGACTCCAGGATCATGCCCCGAGCTAAAGGCAGACGCTCAACCCCTGAGCCCCCCAGGTGTCCTTCCAGGCTTAATTCTATAAAGAAATTTAAGTGTTATCTGCTTGCTTCAAACCAAAAAGGTCTTCCTACCCTGAAACACTCCCACACTGGTGAGTAACATGGCCAGACTCCCAACAACATTAAGTTTAGTCCATTAAGTTAAAGAGTTTTCTCTAGGATTCTCTGCCATTTTGATACATTTCTTTTAGGGATAAAATATGAAGCCATGATTTGTCATGAGTGGTTTAGCACAGATTTGTTCATTAGATTACTGTATTAGTTTCCTGTGGCTGCTGTAACAAATTACCACAACCTGATGATATAAAATGGCAAAAGTTTGTTCTCTTACAGTTATAGAGGCCAGAAGTCTGAAATGGAGATTTTGGCAGGGCTCTGCTTCCTTTGGAGGCTTTATGAGAGAGTCCATGTCTTGCCATTTCTAGTATCTGGTGGCTGACGGGGTTCCTTTATTTGTGACTGAATCACTCTCAGTTCTGCCTGCAGTTGTGTGTGGAGTTGAATCTCCTGCTTCTCTCCTATAAGGACCCTGGCCATAGCCTTTAAGGCCCACCCAGGTAACCTCGTATAACCTCCCCATGTCAAGATGCTTAATTTAATAACATCTGGAACCACAGTTTTCTTTATACAATAAGATTTACAGGTTCTAGGGCTGAGGACCTAAAACCTTGGAGAAGCCATTATTCAGCTTCTATGTTGATTAAAGAGAGTCACAGTCTCGATGTAAGGAAGCAAAATATAAGCAGGTACATTTTGATAGAAAACATGAGGAAGTGGTTCAAAGACCAGACTATGATCTTGGCAGTGGGTGGTTGAAAAAGATTCAAGGCAGTGAACATTAGGATCATGCAAAAAAGGAAAAGAAAGATCCTGAAATGGCATGGATGATAATGATACAGCACTGATTTAGTGTTCAATGGAAGTCTGCATGCACTGTGATATCAGAAGATCTGAATTTTGGGGGAGAAGGAATTAAGGAAAGAAAAAGAAATCGCTTTGTTTTTGTCACAGTTGTTCTACAATTCCCCTGATTCCAGCAAAATGGTAGAATTATGAAGTGTGTACAGGTATTGACATGCACCTCAGAGCTAGCTACTTATACTAATACACTAAAATTTAAAAGCAGATATTTGAGGGATTTTTAATTTGGCTCTAGTTTAATAATGTATATATGGTAGCAGGTATTTCCATGCAAATTTATGATGCTAGTTACTGTTTTATTTGGGAACTCTTGCAGCTTTAATTTGCATCTGTACTTTTGCATAACATTTTAAATATGGCATATCTAACCCAAAAGAACCTATTACCTTCAGTATTACAAAAGAAGCATTTAATGCACATACCAACTATATGAAAATGTGAATTATATACTATATATAACTCAGAAACATCATGCTCATGAAACTTACTTCCTTGGGCTTTCTACTTATTTATAAAGTGAAATTTTAAGAGGAGACTACTGTAAAATGACTTTGCCACTGGTGTTACCAGTTTTGAACACTTTGAAACCTGGTCATTTCATTTTTGTTGTCGTCTGTCATTCCTTTGATGACCAGTTTGCCTTATTTCTTCTTAATGGTTATGATATACCAGTTATAAACCCAGCCTTCCAGTTTTCTTACCTGCTGTGCAATGAAAAAAAGATGAGGCAGGCTTCACAGCCTTATAGAGTTTGAGATAGGGTTGGTGATTTCCAACTATAGTCCTCATTGGGTTGCCAAGATATATAACGTCAGAAAATATGGTATTTCCTCAGAACTTATACCTATCTTAGAATGACAAGCAGGATCTGTGTAATTTGCTTGAGTCAACATTCCAAGCATAATAATATCAGTTTTTTTAAATTTATGAGTCAATTTATAATAAAGATATTTCTTTTTAAGCAACTGAGCAGCAAAATATGGATGATGAGATGAGATTCATATTTTTTAAATATATATATTTGTTCATGACCTTTTACCAGAAGTTTTTTAGTAGCCTACCAACTGGTCTCTGTATCTACAATTTTCTACTTACCACGTATTTCTATCATTTTGGTCTCAGACTAATGTTTCTATGTATATATATATATGTCCGAAATGAAGACTTAAACATAAAGATTGATGTAGTCAACAAATTATTAGGATCGTAAAGAGAATTAAAATATAGTCCTTGAAAGTGCTCTCCATTTTGACTTAGGTATATAGGAAATGCACATAAGTAGTTATAATACTATTTCCCTAAAATGAAAAGCATGAGAAAGATAAATATGAATTTTAAATAATTTAGAGGAGGGTGAGATTATTTCCTAATATGGGGGAAATATTAATCTGTGTAGAAAGTCCTTTTTAAGATTGAACATGATATTGTGATATTATTTGTATGCAGAGAGTTAGGAGGAAAGGAAAACATCTAAAACATTTAAACTTTATTCTCTAGATAATTTCTAATCATTGGCAGATTTTAAGTGGGAGTGTTCCACAATGTTTATTTTTTCTTTAACAAGATAATATTTTTGAAAATTTGACAAGTGGCCACAGGGGGGAAGATATGAAAGAACAGTGATTTAAGGAAGCTATTATAATGGTGGAGTATCCATATTAAGGGATTGTCCATGAAAATGGAGAGAAATTGGTATTTTTTGATAAGTACAATTATTGAAACCTGGTGAATGGTGAATATGTGGAATGATGAAAATGAGAGCTGAAGACAAAACAGTTTTCTAAATTGATTTGATGGATGGTGATGCCATTCTCTAACAAAAAAAAAAAAATAGAAAAGAGAGGTTTATGACAGAGAAAGAACAGAGGAAGATCATAGAACCCTGAAAATTTAATTTGATATCCTTGCAAATGGATATTCTTTAAGTATATAAAATTTTTTTCACATTTTAGTTATAGAAGAGGACCTTAAGTTCTACCTTGGGATGGAGTGAAGAGGGTAGATTACTTGTGGTTCTGCCTTAGCTTGCACATCTTGGTGAGTTAAATGAAATTTGTAGTTACCTGGACCCATCTACCTCAGGAGATACTTAACAAATACCAGTTACTATTGAAAATGCATCTTTAACAGTAGTTTTGCTCAACTCCCTAGTGTCTTATACAGTTAACACTTCTAATCATATAGGGTTCTGGAAACAGTTTTATCCATCTTGTTATATTTACAGTGATATTTTTATTTCCCCTATAGTTTGGAGATTGGCTTCGTGGCAGCTGTTGAGCAGGCTTAACATTTAAAACACATATGGCTAAGAAATAACATATTCTGTTTGGCTCCTTTGAGTTTTGAAGGTGTAGTAGGGGAGACATACAGGTCTGGAGTTGAAAAGAAGCTACAGCAGGATTCTAACTTTAAAAGTCGTCATAATGTTGATAGTTGAAACCATGTTAATTGATGTGTAATTGGCAAGAAAACAGAGGAAAAAGTATAGAGAATAGTGATGTGATTAAAAGCGCTTGGGGATGCTAACATTTAAGAAATGGAAAAAAGAAGAGCAACTGAAGAATAAAACTGAAAAACACTAACCCAAATTGTAGAAGAGATTAGAAAGACTGAACAAGGGAAAACAGGAAAAGATGAACACCTCAAGGAGATGGTGGAAAACAGCTTTGGAAGGTGAAGAGAGATTTTTGGATAGAGACACAGCAGGTCAGCAACTCTAATAATTAGGAGACCTTGGTGAGAAATTTTAGTAGACCCATTAGAAGGGTTGAGGGAAGGCAAAGACTGGTGATGAATTGCTGGAAAATTCTCTAAGTTCGGAAGTGAATACAAGAAATAATGTAGATTGTTTTATAGACACAGTATTTAGAGAGTGGTCATGAAATAGTAAGATTAAATCTTGTTTATAGGATTAGGAGAAAGAATCAGAGGAGAGGGATTAATAAAGAGATAGGCTGTTGGAATAATGTCTCCAAGGAGGCAAAAGGACAGAGTATGGGAGTAATGAGGTGGAGACAAAGAACCCGAGTGGGTAGGGGGGAGGAAAAAGAAGAAAAAAAAAGATTTGTTATAGGGAAAATCTACATCAGGATACAGGTAGATTAATATTAAAGGAATTTGTTATCCATATCTAGGTTCTTTTAGGTAAAGTTGTTGCCAATAATTAGAGGTAGATGAGTGGTGGTGATTTTTCTACAACCTTACTTTGAAGTTATTAAGACCTAGGCCTTATATGACCATGCACATAAATAATGTATTAGTGAGCAGACACAAAAAAATCATACAGAATGTTTAGTGACTTTGGTGAGTTTTTAGCTTTCTGTTGTTTAAGATGTTGAATTACAATGCATGAAAGGTTCTTTGAAGTCGTACTTAAAAATATTCTAAAATCAGCATTTTTTAAAGTTCATATCAGACAACTAAATCCTCCAACTGTATAACTGGTTGGTACAGATGTATTAGAGATTAATTCTAGGGTGTTTCTATGATCTCAATAATTTTTTGAAAATAATTCAACATAGTTATGTGTCATATCATGTCTATAATATTTAGCTTCCATTTATTTCTAGTCAGTTTTCCTAATCCATATTCCATGAGTGATCAGGTAGTATTATGTTTCATAATAGGGAATTTCAGGAGCCTCTGCTATCTGTATTAACCTTCTGTGTTTTTTAAATTAAAAGAGCCAATGCAAGAAATCGATTTTCACTGTTGGAAATAATGCCTGTTAACAATCATTTTGAATGTTGGACTAGAATGGTAAGCAGGAATAGATAATTAGAGATATCCAAGATACGTGCACTGGATACTCCCCATCCTCCTTGTAAAAGCCCTGTGGGCTCTGGTACCCAAGGTTTGATTCCTAAACGTGCCCCTGCCACTACTGGGTTAGGAGAATTTCTGGCTCCCTGATGTCTCCTATAAAGTGTAATAGAATTCCACCCTTTGGAATGTTGTCATATATAACTCTAGGGAACATTTCATGCAAAGAGTTGATCAGAGAACATAAAAGGATAGAGAACTGGAAAGTAATACTCCTGACAGAGTAGGTGCTATAAATTGTTTGTGCCTGCTTGCTGATGAGTGATTGTTTAATAAATGTTCATATGTGTGACAGACTTTGCTTTGAGGCACATTTTCATTACAGCATTGTAGGGAAGTGGTGGTGAAATCGCTAAATCTTTGCCGGCTTCAAAGTGCACTTTTCGTTTGCATTGGGCATGACCTCGTTAGCAGGGGTCAGCTTGCTATAGAGATCATCCTTATTCTGCAAGGATTGAAAGTGTCTCTGAAATATTGCAGCCAGTCCACTGTTGCACCACAATGTCTTCAGGCCACTTCGTTATTCAGCAAAGCCTCTTGTGTTAATAGGAACTAAAGGTAACTGAAGCTCTTCCTGTATCTCCTGAAGAGACCCTGATGATGATAACCCACAATATGTTTTTGTGTGAATTTCCAGTTGATACAAATGAGTATACCTAGATTTTAATTTCAATGTAAATCATTAATAAATATGTAATATCATGCTGCCTACACTGAAGTATTTTCAAGTGAATTATAGATATACTTTATTTTATTTTATTATTTTTACTTTTTTTTGAATTATAGATATCCTAATACTCTCTGTCTCTTAAATCAAATGCCCATTAAGAATGTAGCCTTATGTGAATACATGAAAATCTAGATAAAGCTAAGTGAGTCCCTAGATCTTTTCCTTTTATAGAACTGCAACTAGAAGCAGACATTGTCTAGTAACGTTCTTCAAGAGGGTGATCCCTTTGTCAGGAAGCATTTTGAAATACAGAATGGGGCTTTTTCAGTTGTTAAGATGAGTGTCATAATGATTGAAGAATGCTGCTACAGTGCTAAATTCCACACTGTCTAAGAAACAACATCTAAAGAATTCAAGGCAGGATCATCCCACTGACAGTGGGAGTTGCATTTCTGTTGGTGAAAACTGCCAGACTGAGCAATATCAGTTCCCTCATACTTCTATTATGTTAAGGGATTTGGTACATTGTAATTAGTGTTTCTTGTTTCTGTCTCCATTTGTCTGGAATTTGAGGGAAGTTTGTCATTGTAATCTTCGTTTGTTGAGAACTCTTAGAGTGTTTGGCAAACAGTGAGTTTTTAATAAAGGTTTTTGTCAAATAAATGGCATGAATATAGCACAAGTGACTTAGCTTTTTCTCTTGAAGAAGGAAATGCTGAAGTTTGCTTCTTGAAGCCAATGTAATCATTTACAAGCAATTGGGATAAGCCTCTAGATGTATACCTTTAGATAGTTAAAGAATAAATCAGGTTGAAATTAATTTTACTAGACCTGGTAGGAATTTCCTAATTGGTATTATTCTGAATAAGTGTAGAGAAACATAATGAAGGAAAGAACTTCATTTAGAGTCAAATGTTTCTAAAGATAATCCAAAATTCTTTTTTTACATATTTGTTCCTCTAATGTTTATGTAAAACAAGTTTCAACACAAATAGGAAAGCTCAATCTCCACTTGCACATTCTAGAACAATATATTCGAGTTAATTTTTTCTGACTTTCTGGAAATGTAGGCTTCTAATCCTAATTTGTGGTCTAGTTTGTGTATGAAAACAACCATCAGTGTTAGGACATACATGGTCTCTTACTGAGCATCATAATACCATCTAAATTTATTGCATAATTCTATTAGAATATTACATTTTAATTTTGTATTGTATGTACCAATCTTTGTTCTTGGAAATATTTAATAAAATATCTAAGTTAATGTTAGCCCATTAACTAAAATTATTATAGTTCTTACCAATTTCCAACATTGGATTATAAATCACACAGATACCTTGCTAACATTCTGAAGAAGACAAAGCCAGCCAATACCAGACTGAATTTCATTATTTTCCTTGATTGTTTGGGATTTCTTTGTTAGTGAATGCTGTTGTGGTGAAAATTGGTTTTCTTTTCCTAGTTTTATAGAGAATGTGTTTGTGTGTATATGTGTTTGTCTTTAAAAAGAAGTTTGATTTCCATCTATAGTGTCTTAGACAATAAAATAAAATAGAGCTGGAATTTTTTCACTGGATTTTTTTGCATGTTCATAATACTTGAAACTTTAGGCTTTCTATATTTTACCTAACCTGTAGAACTTCAGCAGATTCAGGGTTAAAGAGTTGGTGTTAGGAAATTCTCCATTAGATCATTAGTTCATTATTATAGGTTATCCAGTGCGGTGTAGGATAAAAACAGATGGGAAGGTATAGTTTTAATAGTGGTATATAGCCTGGGAGAAGTTTTGAAGGTGTGCATGGCAGTGATGAGTTGAAGCAGGCGAATGCATCATTTGAACAATGTCTCTGTAGGGCAAACATACTCATATTGGATTCAACACTCTGGCATTTGCTTGAAGATAGCATGCTTGCGACTTTCAGTTATTTCTCACTGTCACTGATGCAGGGAAGAATAGTTTCCACCTAACTTAGATTCTGAATTCTTTCCCAAATATAAGTGGTACCTACCAGAAGATGAGCTAGGAAATCATGGAGTTTCACATCCTCAATAGTATTAGACTGCGTAGCAGATGAATTGTTTCTTCTGCAAGTAACACGGTGGCAATAAAAAGAAGGTGGATTCCTTTTTTATGCAATTATGATCTCTACAGAGAAAGAGGGGAAAAAATCTCTAGTTGTATGTATTCTGGAAATAGGTTAAGAAAATGTCCAGTGACCTCACTGGTAATGTAGAGAATTAACAAAGAAAACACATAGACTATATTTCGTAGCACTTTTTAGACATTTCCTACAAAGCTGTCTTATATCTTGACATCATTGCAGAATCATACACCACTCTGCCATCATCACAAAGAAATTCTATTTTAGAAAACTGCTTTTCAAATTAAGTCTCTTGACCAATATCTAATATGTTCCTAATGTTATTGTTCAATAGGACTGGTTAATAAAATACAAGTTTCATATATTACTGACAAAGTCTTGAACTCCAACATCCAATCAGACAATGTCTTTAACAGCAGTCACAATTTGACCTGTTTGGATAATCTGAGTTAGTACTGGGAGGAAAAGTCTATAAGAGAAGAGAGAAACCAAAATCCTTGAAGGGAATGAAAATTTTATCCTTGATTTTATTTTCATTTCTCCAGGATATGGTGTGGTTCTTTTTTCCTTATTTGTAAAAGGCATACAAACCATTCAAACAATTATGGTTGATTTAGTTGAAATATACATTATTGTTGGTTGATGAGAAGGAAATATATGAATTCTTAGTGATATGGGCATGGCAATTTGGATATGGTTTTCATGTGTTAGACACCTGTTTGTAAGGAGCTGGTGAAGAGAGGCAGCCAAATCATGATCCAGGTATCAATCCTAGAATAGCTGTCAGATGCCATTGACATTGAGCTATTGAAGTGATTTGGGTTAATTAAACTGGAACTGGTATGGAAACCTTACTTGAAGGCTAAGTATGTTATTCCCAAGGGCTAGATTCATTGAATCCCATTCCTTGTTCTACCTTTAAAGGGTGATTTATTCATAATAGCACTTGATGGTGGGGTTGTTTGATTTTTAATGAGTCCAATGTATTCGTTTTGTTTCTTTTCATGATCTAATTAATATTGTCTAATTTGTTTTCCAAAGAAAAATGTGGACTCCTGATTTATGAAAACTTAACTTTCCTTGGCGTTTCAATTACTCATATCTTAATATTTCTTTAAAAATAAATAGAATAATGTATTTCATGTTTAACTCACTAATCTATTGCTATGCTAACCATTGAAGTCCCGATTTAATTAAAATAATTTATTTTTAATATGATATATTTTTATTGAAAATTACTGTCTCAGCTACATGCAGGTACTTAGTGGCACAAATGTTTGATTTCGGCAGATTGTAACACAAAATATTAAATGTTAGGGCCTATGAATAACTTGAGAGTGCACACACAGTCTAATTAAATTTCCAAATATTTCCAACTTTGTGTTTGCCAAACAAAACACTTCTATGGAACATATTAGACTAGTGGGTTGGCACTTTTTAACACTTTATTTAGATATTTCTAAAAATAAGTTCAAAGCCTAATTATTCCTTTGTGTGTGTGTATGTGTATGTACAGACGTGTGTATTGTGTTATTATGTAGATGCAATTTTTTTCATCTTAAAGCAGCAGCCCATATTTTTACCAAGTTTGGGGAGTGTATGTTCACAAAATTATTGTTGCCTAGTCAGCACTACTTGATTTTGTTACTTTTCTCTTTTATATTTGTAGCTGTATTTGAGATTATTACTTTTTCCTTTGTTTTCCACTGTTTCTATTTTTATAATAAATTCTTAAAAGTGGAATTCCGGCATCAAAAGTTATGATTGTTTTCGAAACTCTTGAAACACTTTGCCAAATTACCCTCCAGTCAGTAGTATATAAAAATGGCCATTTGGTACATCCTTGCTGAGTTCTGTGCCCTAGTTTTCTCCATGGTAGTATGAAGACAACAATATCACTGTATGGTAACTATATGACCCCATAAGTTTGTTGTATTAAATGAGTTAGTAACATGTAAGTATTGAGAGCCAAGCCATGTTACTATTTGAAAGTATAATAGTAAAACTTGTTTATCATTTAATATCCTATTTTGTTATTAGAAAGATGGGACACATTTTCCTATGTGTATTAGACATTTTGTTTCTTCCTCGGTGAATTGTCTATTCATATGGTCAGCACAACTTTTTAATGGGTTTTTGCTTACTCATACTTATTGTTATGTACTCTTCATGTCATAGGGATGTTAACCCTGTATCTCAACTAAATGTTTCAAATACTTCCTTCAGGTTTTTTTTTTGTCTTTTTATATGCAAATACTTAAATTTTTTTTATTGAGTCATAATCAATCTCTTTGTGTATATTTTTCCTTGTCTTTATTTAGAGAATGTTTCAGTTTTCTGTGGCTGCTATAACATGTTACCACAAAGCAGGGGGCTTAGAATAACAGAAATGCATTCTGTTGTGGAGAGGAGGAGTCTGAAACAAGGTTGTGGCAAGTCAGTTTCTTCTAGAGTATCTGAGAGAATACATTTCCATGCTTCTCTTTTAGCTTCTTATGATTGCTAGCAATCCTTAGCTTTTTTGGCTTCTAGATTGCTTGACATCACTCCAGTCTCTGTCTCCATCTTAGCATGACCTTCCTCCCAGTATGTGTAGGTATCTGTGTCAAATTTCCTTCTCCACTTAAGGACACCAAACATGCTGAATGTAGGGCCTACCTTAAGCCTCCTCTTAAGTTTATTACATCTGCAAAGGCACCATTTCCAAATAAGAACACCTTCATGGGTTCTGGATAGACACAAATTTTTGCGGGACACTATTCAATACAGTGCAGGAATTAATTTCAGATTCCAAGATCACAAAAAAATATTCATTCTATTTTTATCTTATTGTTTCATTTCTTTAATCTATCTGGATCACCACTGTTTACTAGGGTAATTAGTAAAAAATTAGCAATCATTTAGACCTTGAAATTTAGGAATGCTTCCATTTTATTTTATTTTTTTAATATTTTATTTATTTTATTCATGAGAGACATAGAAAGAGAGAGGCAGAGACATAGGCAGGGGGAGAAGTAGGTTCCTTGTGGGAAGCCCAATGTGGACTCGATCATGGGACTCCAGGATCATGCCCTGAGCCAAAGGCAGATGCTCAACTACTGAGCCACCCAGGCGTCCCCCATTTTTTAAGTGGCAAAATAGAAAAATAAAATACCAAATGTACATTTAAATAAAAATTAGTAGTTTCACACACATGCACAGAGAAATAAGAAACATTTTTAAAGGGCAATTTGATGACTCAGATTTTATCTAAGAAACACCAGGCTTGATTTCCATTATCTATTGCAAAATAAAGACTCCTCACTCTTCAAAATCTTAAATTTTTTTTTTAATTTTTTTATTTATTTATGATAGTCACAGAGAGAGAGAGAGAGAGAGAGAGAGAGAGGCAGAGACATAGGCAGAGGGAGAAGCAGGCTCCATGCACCGGGAGCCTGATGTGGGATTGGATCCCGGGTCTCCAGGATCGCGCCCTGGGCCAAAGGCAAGCGCCAAACCACTGCGCCACCCAGGGATCCCACTCTTCGAAATCTTAGAATCATAATCCTCGTCTCACCCTGCCCCCCACTAAGATTTACATAGTTTTTCTTTTATTGTGGTAAAAAAAAAACATATCTTATGAGACCTATGCTCTTATATCTTTAAGTGTATGGTACAGTATTATTAATGATAAGTACAGTGTTGTACAGTGGATTTCTAGAACCTTTTCGTCTTGTATGCCTTAAAATATATGACCATTAAACATCAACTCACCATCCCCCTCCTCCATCCCAGCTCTTGGCAGTCACCAAGAACTTGGCAGTTCCGTACATTCTTCACATTAACCCATTAGGGAATATCCCAAGTAGTTATTGCAGAGGTTTTATTGTAATAAAAATCCAGCTTGTTTCTGTACTTAACCTTTAGTCCTTTTTAATTTCTCAAGTGTTTTTAGATTATATTGATACCTTTGACCTCAACTTGCACTACTGGCTCTAGTATTGTCTTTCTCATGGTGACTTTATAACCCCTCAAAGGCTCTTTCATTTTCCTCAACTCTTACAGGTTAGAGTTTCAGCTCTCTTTCACTCTCCTAACTTTTCTTGGGCAAGGCCCTTTTTTGTCTCTTAGCTTTAACATTGCCTACATGATAAAGGCTCATATATTTTTGTCTTTTGTGCCATAGATTTCTACTGGATACTTCCACCTTGATCTTCCAAGGTGCATCAAACTCCATAGGTACAAAATATTATCTTTACCTTTATCCCCATCTACTCTTTCAAAATTATTTCCACTCCCACTTAATGACATTTGTATTCAGTTTTCCCAAACTAAAAACCTCCTCACATGTCTTTAGTTCTTATCGCTTACTCCTTATAGAGCTGTTGGGTTCCTTTCAGAATTTTTACCACTTATTTACCGCTTACCATTCTATTTCTCTATAATTAGTTCTCTGTTATTCTGACAGGGTGATCTTCCCAAGATCCACATTTTATAGACTTAATCATCTGCTGCAACTCTCCCTTCCCCCCCAGAACTTTCTTGGCTCCATTAGCTGTGTTAGTACCATACCAGTAGGTCCAGAATCATTAGGATGACACATGAGGTCCCTTTTCAATATTTTAACTTAACCTTTAGCCTCATGTTCTTTGCTTTATTAAGGACTCATGCTATGCTCTGAATGCACGTTCTAGTTTCTACTATCAGCTATCGTCCCTCTCTTGCCACTGAACATAGTATTCCTTCTGATTATCCTGCTTAGAATTCTCTGGCAGCAAAAGTAAAGAGAAGACTTCTCTACGTAATTGTATCATTTTATCCTCACTTGTTGCACAAATAATTTTAGGCTGTTTTTATATAATTAGAACTACAACGTGATTCTCTAAGAGGCTGTGAAAGCCTAAGAAGTCTGTCAAAGAGTTTCCCCTGGAGATCATGCACTTGGGTACCCCTGACCTTGATTGTGCCCTGCACTTGACAGCTGAAGTCAAAGGAATTATATATAGTAAATTTGACAGAAATGCCACTGCCAAGGCATAAGCCTTGCATCCTCTCTTGAACTCTCGCTCTCCCTTGGATTCTTGGCCTATGGAAAGCCAGCTGCCATGTTATGAGGCACAGAAGGCTAGGAACTTAGAAAGAAATGCATGAAATTAGGGAGTTTTCAGGCCTTTATTAAGTTTACAACCTCTGCTACTATTCCCCTTGTTAAGCTAACAGATAGTTGGAAGACCCTGCCACAGCAGCCCTTAACTGGCCATATCCCAAACTTAGTGAATTTCCTAATCCAAGAATTGATTCTTTAAATTCCTAATTAACACTATCTGACATTGAAGCTTCAGGGTACCACAAAAAATTCCATCAAGTTACCAACGGCCTTCTGATGCTGGTAATCAGTAAGAAGTCAGGATGTAGTGCCTTTGTCCTTCATTCTGTACTGTTCTAAAATCCTTGTATCTCACACAACATTCATTTTCCTGACCCTGCATATACAGTGCTGTGCCAGCTTTTTATGACCAGGAGATCCTCAAAAATTTTTAATAAGCTCATATTTTGCTTTATAGGTCAAATATAAGCTAAACCAATTTTGTTGTCAGAAGTCATTCATTCTATTTCCCTCTTGTCCTTCTTTTCCCAAATTCGGGTCTTGTGAGATCACCAGCAGGCACTGCTTTGTCCAATGCTGGGTTTGATTAGCATAGATTATCTGCTGGGCATCTGTAGCCTTTCTTACTCTTTCTGTCAGCTTTCTCTTATCCAGCTTACTTGAGGTGAACAACTCTTCCTCTATTAAAAGTTTGATCTGGCATGTGAAATTTGGAGGGATCCCTAAAATGCTAATCATCACTATGAACTGTAAATCAAGAGTTTGATGGTAGGCAGCAGAAAGGGATGTTTCCCCCAGTACCCTCCCAGCACCAGCCCACCACCACCATCAAGTCACATCTGCCACACCTGGACCAGACCTCCATTTAAAAAAAAATCATTTATTCATTTTTAAATTTCAGTTTTTTCATCTAAATAAAGTTGGACCAGTGCATGCTTTAGAAATCCATGATGTCACTAGAGGTGGTTTTGGTTTTTGGCTAAAAATTAAGTCTTGTCTATTTTCTCTTACTAGTAAAATGAATTAGCTCTGTCTATGTGTGTGTGTGAAAAATAATATTGTTAACTGTTTTGTTCATATAGAAAACATGTACGTTCTACTCTTTGGTTATGTAGCCAAATTACATGAAAAAATATCACAATGCATTTCTATTCAGTCAATAAGAACATAAAAATCTGCAGTGAAGTACAAAAGGTAAAAAGGTAAATTGCCTTTTTTTGCATCTTAAAATCTCTGAAGAAAATTCAACTGTTCATAAATCTTAATGAGTAGTACACTTTACACACACACACACACACACACACACACACACATACACAAATAACCAAAGAATATATAATGCTGTTAATAAAAAAAAAAAAGGCCTTTGAACATTTGGTATTTGAAGTACTACTTAAATGGAGTGACATCTGAGATTTTTATCCTTGGATAATTCTTTTATCAGTTGTTTGATATAATGTGACAATTATTCATGACATGATGCAGTTGAAATGGATTCACTAGACAAATAATAACCTACGCTCTGCTTCTCCATTATAATCCATGACTTTTATATTTATCCTTCAGATGAAAAATTTATTTAGGGATGTAGAAGAGGCACAAAATGCTTTGTTGCGTGGAATATAGTGTAGAGAAGCATGTAAGAAGAGGGGCAGCTAGCCTCATACCAAAATTACTCTTTTACCAGCCTCTGTTATTTACAGAGACACAGTAATGGAGTGGACGTTTTTGGTTTTGTTTTACCAATAAAGTAGAGATTAGAGACAGAATAGTATCATTTTAAATGTACCTCCTATGTGTCTTTCCTTCTTTCCATGGGCATTGTTAGATTTTCTTTCTATTCCATCTTAATAGAAAACATCATCTCTTTATAATTTCTCAAATCCTGAATTAGCACATTTTATCATGGTAGACTTGTTTTTTTGCTATTTCAAACATCTGTCTATCAATTTGGAATATTTATTGTAGCACAAATTGTCCATAGTTATGTAAATAATTCCAACCAAACCAAGCCAAACAAGAATAAATACATAAACAAAAAGGTAGCAGATGAAACTATATCAGGTTATAATTTTAGCAGAAGTGTTGATTGTTAGGACTGATAGTACATTAGAGAAGTATAGTAACACAAATCTAGGTTATAAGAACTGTATTTCTGTTATCCTTTTTCCAAGCCTTAGTATAATTTTTCAATTTCCTACTCTTAGTTAGTAGATTGCAAATTATTCTAAATAATTAGAAATAATATGGTACAGATCACATAGTATTTATGTGAGTTCTACATCCCATAAAATGACTTTTCATCTTCATTTTTAGTGTAAAAATAGGTGAAAAAGCAGACAAATTTTTTAACTACATAGTTATTTTCTCCAAGAGAACTTTATTTCTGTACTGAATGACTAGCAAAATAAATAGAAAATATATTCACATTGTTGAAGTTATTCTTTTCAAAGTAAACTGGGAAATTTTGAACTGGATTTAGTGTACTGTTACTGCAAAGAGTTTCTTTTTCCAATTCTAAACATATATTGCCTATCACTGGCCCTATTAGTTTGCAAATGAGTATGCTGTGTTCAGTCATAAATCTAAAGGTATATTGGTTAGAAGTTGTTCAGAGCAGAAAAGAATGAAAACATAAAGTAAATCTGATGGTGATATCCAGTGGTGCAACATGGGAAAACATAATGCTTGCTTTATTACAAAGTTTTCTTTTGTCTAGAGCTTTTATTCTGTTTGATGTCATTATGATATTCACAATAAGCTTTTTTCCTGAACTTGTTGTATGTACTGGATCTCTTCCATTTGTCCCCCCGATCTTCTTGTCCCTCAGGATGTTGATTGTATGAACTACATCACCATCATCAGCTGCTTTGCCCTCTAGCTTCTTATTTGATTTGATTAATCAGAGGACCCAGCAAGAGATGGGGGGCAGAGAAAGGAGGGAGAAGGCTAGATTGGGGTTATTTTCCTTTTTCTCTTCCTGAAATAGAAATGATTCATATGTGTTTTGTTTTGTTTTGTTTTGTTTTGTTTTTTTCTGTTTCCCTCTACTAACGGCCATAGTTTGTGTCAGGCAATCTAACTCATAAAGCTCTAGTATTTGCCTATATGTTGTAAAGTCTTCCGTCCTTAATATCTCTTGGCATACTACGTTATCCCTTTTAGGTCTCCTTAATCCTTCCTCATGAATGAATTGTTATCTCTTCAACTCCTCGAAGCCCCCGGTTTCAATGTGCCATATGTTTCTTGCCTGGAATCTGATTTATATAGTGAGTGGGAAAATGGGCATGTGCTTCTAAAAAAAGTTTATAGAGTTGATGCACTAGTAGAGTATTTGCTGCCATTATACAAACTATTTTAATATTTCATCTAAGAAATGAATTGTGAAAAATTTGCTTTTGTTCTTTGAGAATATTCAGAGTAGTCAGTTAATTATGAGGGAAACCAGAGACCCTTTATTAAAATATATTTCTTATATATGAATATACATACCCATACCCACATACATACATATATACATAAACATATACATATATACATACACATATACATATGTATTTGTGAAACTAAAATCCTGTAACTTATTAACATATCTTATTTTTATTTTATCCTTCAACTTCTCCTGCAAAGCCCCTATCTGGAACCCAAAGTACAGAAAATCTTCGGTAGTCTGAGATTAATCCATCTCCTTAACTCTAAGAGCTTGTGCTCATAATACACTATTTGAGAAGAAAAATTAAACAAGAAAGATAAATTAAGCCTATTTCTACCCTTCGTGACTTCCATGTCCAGCTTCCTGTTTTCTTCCCATATATCTGCAACATCTAGCAAATTGGCATCTAGCAAATTCTCAGTAGCTGAGGCAATGATGGCTGTTAATTCCAAAAATTCAACTTCTCATTTAACACACAATGATAAAAAATAAGAACAAAGACGATTATATAAAATCCATACCCTTATTGTACCTAAAACATAATCTAAATTTCACATTACCTGTGGATCAAGCAAAGAAATAAACTCACAGGTGTGAACCTTTGGTAAGTGCAAGGGAAATTCCAGGAAAAAAGATGCATAGAAGAGAGAGGGCAGTCAGCAGAGTCTAAAATTAATGTCAAACCCTCATCAGTGATGAAAGATCATTTACTATGTGAAAATGGAGAAATGGAGATTCCAGGGACAAAATCTGTAAGAACATGTTGGATGCTAAGAATATGCACTGGAAGAGGTGGAGGGAAGGGGAAGAGGACAGAAAGAAAAAGACACTTTTTTTGAATCAACATGGTAAAAAGGGGGGGGAGGGTAAAATTTAGGATATTTCTAGACAAACATTTTTTAAAAAGTTCAAAGATATCCCACTCATCTCCTATTTCTTCAGTCCTCTAAGAAAAATATAGTGAGGAACCATTCTTGATCACACAGAGAGAAGTGGGTGCTTTTGAACCAGGATCCTTATAAAACATGACAGGTTGCCGGTCCTTGCTCACAAAGATGCAGGGAATCAAACACTCCTCTTCTGTGAAAACTGTGACAAGATCCAAATAAAAAATGTGATGCTATATGTCATTCAGCTGGCAAGAATTCTGCCAAAAATCCCCCATAAACAGTGGTGAGGCAGAAGAAAACTGTAACACGACACTTGAAAGTGTATTACATATCTTAAACCAAACATTTGTGGATTTGAAAAATCATGTTGACTCAGAAATTCAAACTCTGAAATATAATGTCAAAAAAAAAAAAACCATGGAAGAAATGAAACCAACTTGGTTGAACCAAGGAAAGGAATGAAAGAACTGATAAAACCTGATCAGAAATGAATTTAAAACTACAAGCTGAACAAGGAAGAATAAATTGAATGAAAACACGAAACATAGTGAGGATTGATACATACATAGACAGGTGAAAGAAAAAGAGGATAAAACGAGCAAGCAAATGGATTAAATGTGAACAACAGGTGAATCTGGGTAAAGAGTTCATAGATGTTCTCTGTATCCTTACCCGTAGACTACTTTCCTTTAGAATTCATTAACAAGGAAGGTAAAACCTCAGAAATTAATTGATTGATTGATTAATCTTAAAAAAATTAAATTCAATTAACATACATTCTTGGTTTCAGAGGTAGAGGTCAATGATTCATCAGTCTTATATCATACCCAGTGCTCAAAACATCAGGTGCTGTCCTTAATGTCCATCCTCCAGTTACCCCATCGCCCTTCCCCCGCCCCTCCAGCAACCCTGTTTGTTTCCTGTGATTAAGAATCTCTTGTGGTTTGTCTCCCTCTCTAATTTTGTCTTATTTTATGTTTCCTCCCTTTCTTCTATGCTATTCTGTTTTGTTTCTTAAATTCCACATATGAGTGAGATTGTATAATTGTCTTTCTCTGATTAATTTATTTTGCTTAGCCTACTACTCGTTAGTTCCATCCACATCATTGCAAATAAGCCTCAGAAAATTTAAATCAAAGCAAATTTTAGTTCCTAGAACAACGTTTAGGTCTTGTCTATCATCTTTCAAAATACCTTTAACCATGCACAACTTCTGTTAATAATTTTCTTCCACATCGTTAATTAATAATCTTTCATAGGATATATGTTTTGAAGACTAGTCACTGATACTTGAATTTAAAAATATTTCCATTCTCCCTTGTGAATTATCTATTCATACATTTATTCCATTTGACTGCTGGATTAATTTGGGTATTTATCACTGATTTGTAAATACTTTCAGTATATCAAAAATGGCTTTAAGAAGAAAAAATAGAAAAGATCATGGAATAAAAGCAGGATAAAAAAAGCCAAATGCTATAAGATAAAATTTAAAAGTCAGTGAAGGATCAGAATGGAATATAGGGCAATAAGAAATCACAATAAAATTTTTAAAATTTGAAAATAAATAAATTTAGTTCCTAGTTCAAAATACTAAGAAAAAAGTAAATGGAAAAAAAGAAAAATTAAGAAATATATACGAACAGAAATTGAGATAGAAAATGGAGCTAGGACTGTTTAATACATTCATATCTCAACTATTACTAATTTGAAAAATGTTTAAAAAATAAACTAGGTGTTAATTTAATAAAGACCAACATGAATGAAAACACAAATACACAAAATTCGTAAGGAGAAGGAAAAAGTAACCATTGAAACAGAAGGAAAAATATCACAAGTGTCTGATAGTATTAGTGACTATTAAAAATGTTATTTGTATATATATTATTAGAATCCTTAATATGCTTTATCTTAAGGGGCACATTACTAAAATTGGTATTTATTGCCTGGAGATGGTAACCTAAACCTCACATACACATATTCAAATAGAAAATATAAGTTGATATTTAAATTTTATTTTAATATTACTGGTAGGAATAATTAATATTATTCATTAGTTATTACTATTAATAGAATATATATATGCATATATGATGTTTTACTTGTTTTTGCTTTAATTACATATATGTACCTTGGAAGGAATGGCTTTCAAATTAGATTTATGTTATGGTTTGCTTTCATCTGTGATGTGAAGTTAAAAATGTAGCAAAAATTTAGAATAATTCAATATGCAATATTTTTGTTGCATCGAGATCTTATATTAAATATGAAATATACTTCAAGAAAATCTCCCCTTCTATAAGATTAACACATCACTCTGTAATTCAGATATTGATTGATATCTATTATCTACTGTTAAAGAGTAGCTGATTGTTGCTTTTTTGATTGATTTAGGAATTTTAAGAATTTTGCAGTGGAGGGATCCTTGGGTGGCTCAGTGGTGTAGCGCCTACCCTCAGCCCAGGGTGTGACCCTGGAGTCCTGGGATGGGGTCCCCCGTCGGGCTCCCTGCATGGAGCCTGCTTCTCCCTCTGCCTGTGTCTCTGCCTCTCTCTCTCTCTGTGTGTCTCTCATGAATAAATAAATAAAATATTTAAAAAATGTGTAATGGAGAATATGTCTAAAATAATGGACTATGGAAATTTAGAGAAGTCCAGGACATTAATCCTAAGATCAACCTGAATGAATTTCTCCTCCACAGTTATTAACAAAACTAAATTCACAAAATTACAGACATTACATATTTGGCTTTTCAAATTTTTCTTTTTCTTTCTTTCTTTTAAGAATGCAGAAAAGCCGATATAACAAATGAAGTGGCTTGAGGAAAATACAATTTATGTCCTCTGGCGACTGGCTAAGTGGTCAAGGGTTGGTGATTGTTTCTGCCAGGAATAGCATGGGGCTTCCATATCTGACTCCAGGGAGGCTCATCTTGCTGTTACCATTTTTTAGGAGGCAAGAAAAGGCGAACAGATATGGAGGGAAAGGCAGTTCCTTCTTAGGACATTGATCCCATTATTTCCACTTACACCTCAGAGCCTAGTCCTATGGTTACACCTAGCCGCAAGGGTAGTTGTATTTCTAAAATACTAAGTGGAGAACACATCTTGAAGTATTTGTCTTCTCTTCCATGGGATTGAGTATCTGCTTTTAAGTGATTACAATATCTGGTGACTGATTACTTATTGTGAAACGAAAATTAAATAGTACAGCCATCTCAGAAAAAGATCACTCTTGTTTATGATTAGGGGCATCGGCAGATTTTTAAAAATGTAGTAATGATATTGTGTATGTCAAAACAGTTTTGGTTACCCCTCTTCATCTTGACTTTAGCCAACTGATTTCACAATATTAAAAATAAAATTATTCGCAGTGTTCTGCTAGTTCATGATCATGACATATTCTAAATGTCAATAAAATGATATGTTACTCTGTACTGAGGTAACCTGCTTAGTCTGCTTTGAATAGAAGTAGGTGTCTTGATTACACCTCGCTCTGAAGGTTGATAGATAATACTGTTTTCATTGTAAACTTTTTTTGTACCAAGAATGAGCAATGGGAGTTCAGTGACCAAGAAGAAAATTGCAAATAGATTCAGATAAATGAAAAATATCGCTAAATTAGGTTAAAGGTGTATCTCCATAATCCCGGCACAAGCAGCAAAACTTATTCTCAACTTGCTGTTTGATTCACAGTCTGGTGAGAGTGCCTATCTCTTTTCAGCTCTAATGTAAAAAATATTTAGAAGATTTTTAAATTGTATGCAATATGCTGTTACAGTACCTTGTAGATCCAGTGCAAATTAAGCTTGCTTGGGCATATAGTTTTTGAAAATCCTTTCTACTTGTCTATATAACTTTATGATTTCTCTTTCAGTCCTTTAAACTTAAAGGTTTAAGGGGACAAAATTACTTTGCCTTGAACCTGCAAGTGACAACTTCTAGCAGATAGGGTACCCATCAATGTCACTGATGTCTTTTAAAAGAGTGAAAATGTTGACCTGTGTTCCTATGAATGTTCCTCCAGCCATCCAGCTTCATGTGAAGAAAATCTATTTCCAACCTATATATTACTTCTGATAAAACAGCAAACCTCCAGGGCTCTGAGAGGTTTAGTTGATCAAAATGGTTTTTTAAAGATGTTCCTGAGGAGGGACCATTTGGATCATCTGTCTTGATAACATCTGTTACCCATTTCTAATTTGATTCTTCACGTTCTCTCACATTTTGGTATGTCTGAGGGAAAAATACACATTTCAAATTGTAGTTTGCTGTCCATGTTCTAACATAAAGGTGCAGCCTTATTAAGAAATTGCATCTACATAAATTTAAAAAAAACCTAAAGCAAATTCTAGTTCAGTTTAGTTCTTTTGCTAGATACCTATTTTAGTGATTTACTCTTAACACGTAGTAAGGATTTTGCCACCAGGAAAACATCTACAAATTAAAAAATGGAAATGTGGGCAGTAAAAAATGTTTTAAACCTCTTGCTATAAATTTATATACCTATGAGTAATAGTAATATTGTACAAAACAGACTTATGAATTCCCAAGTAATTTTTCAATTCTTAAGGAACACTTTTCCCATTACTGTAACTGTTTTATTTTGCTCTGTTGAATTTGAGAGCAGAATCACTTTTGCTACTTAGTAATTAAAAGATAAAATCTGTTATAATATGTCATTATAGATCATTGCCAAATAAAAAGCGAGCACCAGATGGTGTGCTTTATGTTAAGCTACAGTGAACATGCATTAGGACTTCTTTTTCTCTCCTAGGAAAATTGCAATTTATTTTAGAGAGATCTTTTATACTATGGAAGCATAGAGCAAGAAGCTGCTTTTGCTAGCATGGAATCCATAAAAAGTTTGGTATCATCTCTGGTTTAATGCTCTGTGATGGGTTCCCTTATGAAACAATATCATGCTTCATTTATTTTCCCAGCTTTCTGCTCCTCACCTTCCTCCCCCTCCTCCTCTTTATCATATGGACAATTGATGAGAGACAACTGAGGCTAAATCATAGGAAGTCTAATTGTCTATCAGTTTTAATAAAAGCAGTTTTTAGATCTAACAAATTCTTTATTTGCCCTTCTTTTATTGACATTCTGACTGTCAACATTCTGAGAGAAAGGATTTCCCATCCTCCATCCCTGATAGGGATGTAGTTTTAAAATTTTGCCCCTTCCTGTACTCTCATTGATCTCCATGCTCTTTCTGAAGACTTCGAGCCATATACTAAGGACTTTCTCATCACTGTATCTTAAATTTTTATCTTAAGTGTTCTTCCTTTTGTCCCCTGCTGTCCTGCTCTCCTGACCTCCTTTCTGTTTCTCAAACAGGACCAGCTGTTCCCCACGTTAGGGTTTTCAAAAATGTTATTTCCCTCAGCTTTCTTTCCTCCTCCTTAAGCAGTGCTGCTCCTGCTTACTTTGTGATTTCACTCTAAATATCAGGGAGGCCACACCCTCATCCCATTTCTGGTCTTGACTTAGAAACTTGCTCCCTTAATTTATGTGAGTCATACATTTATAATCTGTTAAAATGTCTGTCTTCCTCATTATATTTAAGATCCAGAATAATACACACTATGCAAATTTTAGTGACTAATATATATTAACATATAAATTCTTTAAAGAATAAGTACTAGAAATAAGAGATAAAAGATGTAGGGAAATAATAACTATCTAACATACTGTCAAACTTTTTATAAACTCTGTATTTAATTATCGATAGAAAAACTACAACTACTTTGGAAATAATTCAAGTTGAATTGGATTCTCTTCCCCTCTCTCCCAAGTCCTTGGCTATTAACAGATGTATATAGCAGACGTATATAGGAAGAGTTACGGTTTTTTACATTTATAGAAATGTTTCATCTGGCGAGAACTGATTAACTTAATGTGATTTAGTGAGTCATTGTTCACTATCTTTACCAAAAGCTGAGTGAAGTAAGTATGTAATATTTATCAGAATGGACTTAGATTAAAGATGTTACCAAAATAGAAAAGACTTTTATTTTCTTTTCAAGGTGTTCTAAAAGCTCAAATAGCTATGTAAGGAGCGACTATTTTGTAAGTAGGAAAAAAGCAGCTTTAGCACCTCTGAGATTTTGGAGATGGACATCATTAGGAAATTAAAGAAAATAATCTAGTAAGATAAAATTGTATCTTCCTTTCTCTTACTTGAAATATCATCTTAATTTCTTGTTTGGACCTAGCTCTCTAGCCTTTAGTCTAAATAAATAAACAAAATTGAATGATTATAAGGGAAATGTTAAAAAGAATTTAAAGAAACAGAGTGTTTAGATATACTTTAGTTTCACTTTGGCAGTGGCATTAGTCTCCTAGGACTGCCCTAACAAAATACCTCAGAACGTGTGGCTTAAACAACAGAAATTTATTTTCGCACAGTTCTGTATGCTAGAAGTCCAGCTCGCAGGGTTGGTTTCTTGTGAGGCCTTTCTTTTTGACTTGCGGGTGATCACCTTCTTGACGTGTGCTTCTTGGGCTTTTCTCTGTGCAAGTGCACTTGTGTCTCTTCCTCTTCTTACATTGGACTAGGATCCCACTGACTTCACAATATTAAAAATAAAATAAATAAATAAAACCTTAGCTTTTTTGTTTGGTATTTTCTAGATGACTTAATTTAACCTTAGTTATCTCCTTAATGGTTCTGTGTCCACATACAGTTACATTAGGGGCTAGGGCTTCCACATGTGGATTCTGGGGGGGTCACATTTCAGTCCATAACAGGACCATTTACACACTTTATTTTCCAATCATTCATTCAAAAAATATGAGATACTACTTACCAATCACAAAATGAACATGTAAGGGTGACATCTCAGAGACTCATTTACTCATAAAGTCCCCAAGCCTACTCGTCTAGTAGCTGAAACTTAGGACAATAAAATCCAGAAGTGAGATGTATAAAGAATATGAGGACTGATGTGAAGTCTTTTTATACATCCACTGTTTCAGCGTTCAGGTGAATAATAATCTCCACTGGTTCTCCTTTAGAAAGGTATTCCTTCTTCAAATAAGTTTGTTGAATGCTGCATACAAATGTTCTTTGTGAATATTCACAATGCTGTGTGCTCTAAGAAATGCATAAAGTTGGCAGAAAGATTCATATTAACCTAGGTTACTTTTTTCACTTCTTGTTAAGATACGTGAATTGCAGAGATATTTCTGCATAAAATGCACTAAAAAAAAAAAATCCCAAACTTAAAGTACCATTGCTCTGAAGCACAGTAAACAGATAGGGATCTGTCACATTAAATGTTAATCTACTTGCTGACTTACCTGTGCTATATGAAAGTATGCGTCTACTTCCTGCCTGTTTTTTGTATTGTGGCTATTTTAGAGCTATTGTCTGTGGGGAATTTTAACTGTGCAAACCTTTCTATAACTCCACTTTAAAAAGTAGAATAAAAAAGGAAAGTTTAATGCTGTGGAATGAATAGAAGTGTCAGAATGGAGATTCACTATTTATTGTGAATTATCTTGCCTTTATTGGCTGCAGTCAAGCTTTTGAGGTTAAATAAACAGTTTTCCGAGATTGACCGAGTATGCTTCATTTGTACATAAACACGCTCAAGAACCATAACGATATTAGAGGTTTCAGAGTGTTGTATACATTGAACAAATGCACACATTGTATCCGAAGATATTATTTATTCAACATTTGTCATGCATTGCAATGAGTAAAAATCACATGTGCATAGAAAGCACTTCCCTTGGAATCAACAGTCAGAGATTCTTGTCTTCTTCTGAGAAGAGACTTGGCTAGAGAAAAGAGTATCTGAAGCGTTCAATGCCATTCAAGTTCAGATACTGAATCAACTTGCTGTCAGTCAAAAGTCAGATACATTAGAAAAAAAAAACAGCTTGTAAGTAAACATCAATTCAGTTAGGTTGGAAAAAAAAAATGAAAAGCCAAATAAGCACAATGGACTAACTCAGGGGCAGCTACAGAATGCTCCAGGTCCTTACTCTGTCTCAGAGATCAGAGAATAGGGTTTGATGGAGAAGTAGAAGAGTATTTTCTGCTCTTTGACCCTGCTATCCCTAGATGGAATGCCTTTATGCTAACTTTGGGGGCAAAAAATAAATAAATAAAACATTAGTTTTTTGTTTGGTGTTTTCTAGATGACTTCGATCTTTGGATGGTACAGAGATTACATTTCTTTTACTTTCATTATACATGTTCTAACACTTGGACTTATTGCAATACTTTCAATGGATAATACAATAAAAATTGATAAAATGTAAAAAAAAATCATTAATATATTTTTAATAATGGAAAGCTAATTTTAATGTTAGATGTAAAGCAGAATTCACTGTTTAATAATTTTGTGTAATTAACCATTTGAATTTCCTCCATTTAAAGAGATTATTTTTAAGATAGTGAATTGTACATTAAGTAAAACCATATATGGAGATGGAAAAGAGAGACAATATTTTTAACCCACTTTAAATACTTTGAGTAGCATAGATAGCGAAAAGTTATTGAGCACTATCTTATTTTTTCAGTTGCATGTTGCTGTTTTAGCTCTTAAAAGGAAAAGATCCAAAGGATAAATATGAAAGAATTCTTGTTCATTCCATGACGATTATATGAATAGCCCTCCTAGGACTGAGAAATAAGTATGTGAAGACCTGGCATCCTAGTTTTAGTAGTTAATTTGTAAACATTAATTATTTAGTTATTTTTTCAACCCTATAGTTAATTTGTAAATGTTATTTTATTCTTTTTATGAAATGATTACACTTTATTAGACTTTCCTTTGTGTGAATTGCAATGAAAACATTGAAATCATTGTCATGTAATTTATTTCTCTAGGGTATACTATCCAGAGCGTCCCTATATTTTGTAATATAATAGCAATTAAACCCTATTTTTTAATCATTTTTGTGATTTTCTAACTTCTGTTGTAAAAAGTAGTAATCAATTCAATAACTTAGTTGTGGATTCTCAAAATAGAAGATATTTACAGAATTTTTTGATTATCAAAATGATTGCTCTGTCAATTGTTCATTCCATAATTTAGTTGTTACCTGAGAACCAGCCCGTTTTTTGTAGATTCCAAATATTGTTCCAATTCTTATATTTCTACTTGCTAAACACATTTAGTAAAAACTTATCAGCAATGACCAATTATAGTTTTAAAATAATTTTGTTTCCTACTATATTTAAGCTGAGATTTTCATAGCAAATGACAAAAGAAAATAGATATTTTTCCCTATGATAATGCCCAGGTAAATACTGAAAAACACATTTTGCTATGAAATGTTACACAATTAAAATGGTTTAAATATTTACTTCTATAATACTTTGGAAGTAAAGAAAACACCTATTAATTGGCCTTTAACTTCCTGAAGATCCTCATCAAATTTTGTTTTGCCCTTGATAAATATTATCTTAAATATTAATACCCTGATAAAGAATATTTTTGAAAAAATACTTTTGATCTAGAATGAACTATCTCACTGCTTTTATTTCTAATATATTAATGCACATGCATTGCATCTATAATGGTATAAGTTTTTACCACAATATCAAAAAAGCCTAGAAATCATATACATAAAATATATTGCACAATCTGTGCAGACACATGAATAATAGATGATTATTCAAAATGAATTTATAGGCTTCATATAATCAAATATAGAAATAAAAATAAGGAATATCTGTTGGCTTGAACTCTCCAAGTTGGAAAAGATAAAAATGCTTCCAATATTTGAACATTTTAAAAAGAGCTCTCTCAAATAAACTTTAAAAAAGAACACCTTGGAATATTTAATTGAATACCTTATGAAAATATGACCTCAGACTTGGTCACACTGACTTTGAACACATCATCATTTCTTTCAAGATTGACCTTAGGGACTTGATGCATTTTAAGTGAGTTGCCAACATCCATGATGAAGTCCTTCTATTTGCATGTTTCTAAACTCCTTTTTTCCCCCCATTTACCTAAGACTGTCAGACTCCAGGGGAACTCTTTGCGATAGAGAATTTTATATTAGCAAACTAAGTTTAAATTTTAAGCTGATGGTGGGGATAGAGATAATGAGGGAGGTAAAGCAATATTTGTCCTGAATAAGGCTACCAAATATCTCCATAGAATAGTCCTTTTCCAAAGGGCACATTAGAATATTATTAGAATATTATTTTAAATTATAATTGGTCATTGCAGATGATCAGTTGACAACAGAATTAGCACAAAGGCATTAAGCTTTATTTTGGAATATAAGCATCAGGTTTGGTAGCTGAGTTCTTTGGTTTACTGAATGAAAGAGTACATTTAGAACAAAAAAAGAGCACCTCACTTCAAATGTGCAACTTACTATCTCTGCCAGCCAAGATCTGTCATAGGTTTGTGGGTTTATCCTCAATATCTTTATTTGTAAAACAACAACAGTATTAACAACATTAGCAATGACACTGATAATCCCTACCTCAAAGCATTTTGTGAGGAAGTTATGAGTTAAACTTTTCCTATAAAGGTATCATGTTTGTAAAATTTGTTAGTTATTTTAAATGAGTAAAATAAAATGGACTGTGTGTCTAGAACGAGATCCATGGTGTATATGTAGAAAGGGTATTTAAGACTACATTTTTCTAATTCATGCTATCCAGTAGAATTTTTTGTGATGATGGAAGCGCTCTCTATCTTTATGTCCACTAGGGTACTTAGCAGCTCCAGGGGCTATTGAGCACTGGAAACATGGCTGGTGTGACTGACAAATTCTTGTTTTAATTTCATCTAATTTAAATTTAAACACAATTTGTCAAATGTAGCTAGAGACTATTTTATTGGATGGTGTAGATTTAACTGTTTAACAATATGTAGTCCTCATAGGGGGCAATTCAGAAAAGAAGAATGCAGTGGCCAAGATTCTGAATATTTCTGAACACCTCACAGAAACAGTGAGTGCAAATGGGGGAGCAAAACGACAATCACGGAGGCAAAATTTACAAAACAACTAGGTGACAAAGAATCTCCAAGAATCTTAATATGTGATCAAATAGGGATAAGCTACTGGTGGCTACAAGATGTGTGTGATATCAACAATGGAACATGAAAAGGCGCAAGAAATAAATGGCTCAACAGATGGACTTTAGAACTCCACAACAGCCAAAGGTTATTTAAAGGAAAACATGGAAGAATTTAAGAACAGTAAAACAGGAAGAGTTTGCCCACTCCAATAATAGAAGAACACAGCAGGTCACAGTAATATCTAAATTAAATGAAGCAGTCTAAGCCCAAAGAACCTCAAAACTGGTAAACCAAGACTAATTTCCGGAACAACCCTCACATTAAGGAGAAACTGGAATAGAATCTAAATTAAACAAACCAGGTCCAAAAGAGAGAGGAAAGAGAAAGTCCAGTTAAAAGTAAGGAAAAGGAACAAATTTTAGCAATTTTTGCCAAGAATCAGCATTACTCAGATTACTCATCTTAAAGAACATTTTCTTCCATATTCGCTGTTTCCCTAGATGCCAAATATTCAAACTCAATATTTCAACCTCAACAGTGTTTGCTTGAATATATAATTTCTTATGCTACATTTTTTTTCCTGTGCCTCACCACAAACATTTCAACCAAGTCATAATTTCAAGGGACAGTCAGTAGAGAAATCCAGATTCTTCAACAGAATTTGTGAACAAAGGATAGGCATCATTGTAAAGGAATCATTTTCAGACATAACCTACTTATGCTTTGATTATTATTTTTTACTGATAAGAAACAAGTGAAAGTAAGGTGTAGTTTTCAGTGGTTTAGAAGATTCTCATTCCCATTAAGAGGTTTTTTTTAATTGAGAAGACGCAGCAAGATACAGAACAAAATTTTAATTTATTTTAATCCGTTATATGTCTAAAGAACTTTGTTCATATCCATCACTCAGGTCACTGAGGAGGACTTTTCTGGCCAACTTAAGAGTCAGCAGCCTGAATTACAACCTAAGGCAAAATGATTTACCCTGCCTGGGAGTTTCAACATTCTTATCTTCAAAATGGATATCCTGTCCAGAGAGTGTTTTTTTAGATTTTTCTTAATTTCCCTTAAAATTGTATTTATAAGCATTTCATATTATATATCTCAATTTTGTACATATACTGTTTATGTATAAAACTTTATATAAGTATATAAGCAGGAATATATAAGTGTACGTACTCCTGCTAAAATGTAGTATAAAGTTAATTTTTATACATTGATTTTTATACTTAGAAATTTTGGAGAATTTATTTACTGATTTTTATAGGTAATAAATAAACTTTTGTATTTTCTGCAACGTGATCTCATCATCTGAGAATAACATTTTCATAATTTTTTTGTTGTTAGTGTTCTTGTTTATTGCTCTCCAGGATTATGTGTGTACTTCTTTTTCTTGCCTAATATAGGTTGTTGACAGCATAAGATAAAAACAGGGAGGCAAACTATAAGAAACTCTTAATTATAGAAAACAAACTGAGAGTTGCTGGCATGGGTGGTGGGATGGGGTAATTGGGTGATGGGCTTTAAAGAGGTCATTTGATGTAATGAACTCTGGGTGTTACATGCAACTGATGAATCACTGAATTCTACTCCTGAAACTAATACACTCTATGTTAGCTAAATTACATTTAAATTAAGAAATTAAATTTTTTTTTCTTTCAATATTGAATACATGTGCCAACAATGGAGGTCCTTTAGGAAAGAGGAAACAATTTCATTGCAACATTGAAAAATTAAAGCTAATATTTTCTATGTTTAAAAAAATTGGTCGACACTTTTTAAAATTAAGAAATACTACGTAGTTTAGTGCACAGAAATGTTTAATCATAGATAGTAATTGTCTTCATTAAAAATTATTGATGTGACCTATGTGTTTTTCTCCTTTTTATCTAGTTTTGTTTTGAACTATACTCAACTTATGAAATTAAACTAACTTTGGAATAACAGATGCAATATGTTTTACATGTTGTTGGATTTGATGTGCTAATATTTGGTTTAGGAGTTCACATACAGGTGAATAGTTTTTATAGTTTTCCTTTCTCTTAATGTCTTTGTCAGGTTTTGATAGCCTCGTAAAATAATTAGACCTAGGGAAGTCTGGGTGGCTCAGTGTTTGAGCATCTGCCTTCAGCCTGATTCTAGAGTCCCGGGATCGAGTCCCACGTGGCGCTCCCTGCATGGAGCCTGCTTCTCCCTCTGCCTGTGTCTCTGCCCCTCTCTCTCTCTGTCTCTCTGTGTGTGTCTCTCATGAATAAATAAATAAAATCTTTAAAAAAATAACTATATCTATCTGCATTTCTTTGTCTGGAAGAGTTTGTGTTGCATCTGTCCTTCAGCTTCTGGCACAGTCCACTGTTGGAGCCTAGATATTTCTATGTGGAATGATTTTAATTACAAATTCTAGCTCTCTGAAGCTTTAGATTTTCTTTTCTCTCCTGTACAATTTGCAAATCATACTTTTCTGCTTTTTTTTTCCCATTTCATCTAATAGTTTCAAATACATTGGTACTTTATACTTGTTTATAACATCCTAGATTCTTCTTAATATTAACAAATTTTGTAATGATATTCCTTTTTATTATTTCCTTTTGAAACTGATATTGCAAAATCTTTTTTTTAAATTAGATTTTTACTAGAGTTTTAGCAATTTAATTGATCTTTATAAAGACACAGACAAAAGGTAATTTTTTTGGCACTCTCTTTTCAAAGTTTTTTTTTTTTCCAAAGTTTTTTTTTTAAATATTAATTTTGCTTCTCTATGTATGTTAGATCTACTAATTTCCTTGAGTTATATTTGCTTTCATCTTTCTATTTAGAGACAGGTGATTATATAATTGATTGGAAACTTTTCATCTAATTGGAAACATTCAGGATCAAATTTCTGTCTTATTGCAGCTCTAGTGTCAGCTCTTAAGTTTTGATATACTGCAATATTCGCCTTTTTATCTAGTTTTTTGAATTACACTAACATAAAATTATAATTACTTCTGGTTAATTATTTTCCATTTCCATTTGGATTTTTACTTTGAGGCATGAATAATTAGGCACGATTTCCTGATTTCCAAGAATAAAATGATTTAGTATAATTTTTTATTGATTTATAGCTGGGTTTTTCTGTAATTTTATGATTCAAACCTTTGGAATTTGGAGAGGTATCTTTTATGGATCAGAATACAGGTAATTATGGTAATTTTGTGTGCATTTGAAAGGAATGTGACTTTTTTTTTATCTGGTTGTCTTATTACTAAAAAAATGTTTGAACATCTGCCACATGATACAGATTTGTCTTTACTCCTTTGATTTCTGATTTTTTGATTCAGTTATTTCTCATCAACTTATTTGCCTTTTTCTCTAGTAATTCCCTTGGCCACAGTATTTACTTTTCCTAAAATTCATATAGTGGAATATTAATTTCTTTTCTTTTATTAATATATTCACAGTATATACTTTTTATTCTCTTTCAATCCAAATCAACAATATTGGTTTTATTTCAAACAGTTAATATTTATTTATAATTTTCCTTATACATGCCTTTCTTATATTGTGTCTTATTTCTTTCTTTCTTATATTGTTCTAATATTTATTTTTACGTTTCCTTATACATGTCTTTCTTATATTGTTCTTTATGTCTGCAAGACTTTATCTGAGATCATTTGTGTTCTTGAGAAAAAACTCTTTAATACTGTACTGAGTGTTGCTATGCTAATGATAAAGTATCTCAATTTTTGTTCTCCTGAAATTTCTTTCACCTTCTTTTTTTTTTTTCACCTTCTTTTTTGAATGGCATTTCGTTGCATATAAATTCTAGGTTTGAAATTTCTTGGACGTAGAATTCCAAACTGGAAATTAGTGTTTATTTTGGCACATTGAGTATAGCATTCATCCACTTATCCTCTGCCCTCTGTTGTTTCTGTTGAAAATTCAACCTTCAGTCTTATTGTTGCTCTTTTGACCTGACATTTATTTTATTTCAATTTCAGTGTAGTTGATATACATTGTTACAGTTTCAGATATATAGTATAGTGATTCAACAATTCCATACTTCACCAGGTACTTATTACAAGTGGGCTCGTCCCCCCTCTGGTAACCATCAGTTTGTTCTCTATAGTTATCTGTCTTTTTTTTTTTTTATGATAGTCACACAGAGAGAGAGAGAGAGAGAGAGAGAGAGAGAGAGAGGGGGGCAGAGACAGAGACACAGGCAGAGGGAGAAGCAGGCTCCATGCACCCGGAGCCCGACGTGGGATTTGATCCGGGGACTCCAGGATCGCGCCCTGGGCCAAAGGCAGGTGCTAAACCACTGTGCCACCCAGGGATCCCAGTTATCTGTCTCTTGATTTGACTATTTCCCTATTTTTTCCCTTGGCTCTTTTGTTTCTTAAATTCCACATATGTGTGAAATCGTACAGTATTTGTCTGTCTGGCCTATTTTGTTTAGCCTTACACATGTTAGCTCTATTTCTGTCCTTGAAATTGGAAAGATTTCATTATTTTTCATGACTGAATGCTATTCTCTCTCTCTCTATGTATATATATAGATAGATAGATAGATAGATAGATAGATAGATAGATGTATATATATAGATAGATATAATATATGGAATAATATGCACACACTCTTGTTCATCTATTCATCTGTCGATGGACACCCAGGCTTTGTCTATAGTTTGGTAGTTCTAAATAATGCTGCAATAAACTTATAAGGTACATGTATCCCTTCAGTTTAGTGTTTTTGTATTTTGGGATTAAATAGCCAGTACTGCAATTACTGGATAGGATCCTAGGGTATTTCTTTTTTTAACTTTTTGAGGAAGATCCATACTGTTTTCCATAGTGACTGCACTAGTTTGCGTTCCCACACACACACACAAAAAAAACTTCATAAGCGTTCTTCTTTCTCCACTTCCTCATCAATACTTGTTGCTTCTTGTGTTTTTCATTTTAGTCATTTTGACAAGTGTGTGGTGATATCTCATTGTAGTTTTGATTTACATGTTTCTGGGGATAAGTGATGTTGAGCACGTCTTCTCATGTCTGTCAGCCATCTGCATGTCTTCTTTGTAGAAATGTCTATTTATGTCTTTTGCCCATTTTTTAATTGGGTATTTCTTTTGGGGGGGTTGAGTTATATCAATTCTTTATTTATTTTGGATACTAACCTTTTATCAGATAAGTCATTTGCAAATATCTTCTCCCATTCAGCAGGTTATCTTTTGGTTTTGTTGATTGTTTCCTTTGCTGTGCAGAAGGTTTTTATTTTGATGTAATCCCAATAGCTTATTTTGGTTTTTGTTTGCCTTGACTCAGGAGATAGAATGAGAAAAAGGTTTCTGTGGCCAATGTCAGTGAGATTGCTGCATGTGCTCTTAGGACTTTCACCATTTCAGATGTCACAATGAAGTCTTTAATACACTTTGAGTTTTTTTTTTTTTAATGTTCTTTTTTTAAATTTTTTTTTATTTGCTATTTATGATAGTCACAGAGAGAGAGAGAGAAAGAGAGAGAGAGAGAGAGGCAGAGACACAGGCAGAGGGAGAAGCAGGCTCCATGCACCGGGAGCCTGATGTGGGATTTGATCCCGGGTCTCCAGGATCGCGCCCTGGGCCAAAGGCGCTAAACCGCTGTGCCACCCAGGGATCCCTAGAGTTTGAGTTTATTTTTGGATGTGGTATAGGAAAATGGCCCAGTTTCATTCTTTTTCATGAAACTGACCAATTTTCCTAACACCGTTTGTTGAAGACACTGTCCTTTCCTCATTGGAGATTCTTTCCTGCTTTGTTGAAGATTAACTGACCATATAATTGTGGGTTTACTTCTGGGTTTTCTATTCTGTTCCATTAATCTATGTGTCTGTTTTTGTGCTAGTCCCATCCTGTTTTTATCACTACAGCTTTGTAATATAACTTGAAGTCAGGAATTTTGATATTTCCAGCTTTGCTTTCCTTTTTCAAAATTGTTTTGGCTATTTGGGGTCCTTTTTGGTTCCATATAAAATTCAGCAATGTGAAATTTTAGTTCTGTGAAAAATGCTGTTGGCATTTTGAAAGGCATTGCATTAAATGTATAGATTGCTTTGGGCACTATAGACATATTAACAGTATTTGTTCCTCCAATCCATAAGCATGGGATGTTTTTCCATTTCTTTGTGTGGTCTTCAGTGTCCTTCATCAGTATTTTATAATTTTCAGACTACAGGTTTTGTTTTTTTTTTTTTTTTGTCTTTGGTTAGGTTTATTCCTATGTATCTTATTATTTTTGGTACAGAACTGTTTTTTCTTAACTTCTCTTTGTGCTGCTTCATTATTAGTGTATAGAAATGCAACTGATTCCTGCACATTGATTTTGTATCCTGTGGCTTTACTGAAATCTTTTATCACTAGTAGTGGTTTTGGGTGGGATCTTTAGGGTTTTCTATATAAGGTATCATGTCTTCTGCAAATAGTGAAAGTTTTATTTCTTCCTTACCAATTTGGGAACCTTTCATTTCTTTTTGTTGTCTAAGTGCTGTGGCCAGGGCTTCCAGTACTATATAGAATGAAAGTGGAAGAGAGTAGACAACCTTACATTGTTTCTGACCTCAGGGGGAAAGCTCTGTTTTTCCCCATTGAGTATGATATTCACTGTGGGTTTTTCACATATGGTCTTTATTATGTAGATATATGTTCCCTCTAAACATACTTTGTTGAGGGTTTTTATCATAAATGGATGTTGTACTTTGTCAAATGCTTTTTCTGTGTCTATCGAGATGATCATATGGTTTTTATCCTTTCTCCTATTGATGTGTGAATTTTGAACCACTTTTCCATCCATTAATAAGTCCCACTACATTGTGAGTGAATGACTTTTTAGAGTATTACTGGGTTTTGTTTGCTAGCATTTTGTTGAGGACTTTTGCACCTATATTCATCAGCTGTATTGGCCTATAGTTCTCTTTTCTTTTTTGGTGTCTTTATCTGGTTTTGATATCAGATATCATTCGTCTCATGGAATGAATTTGGAAGTTTTCCTTCATCTTCTATTTTTTTTTTGGATAAACTTCCCCGTTTGAACTGCTTTTGCTGCATCCCAAATGTTTTGGACCATTGTGTTTCCATTTTCATTTGTTTCCATGTACTTTTTGATTTCTTCTTTAATTTCTTGGTTGACTCATTGTTCAGTGGCATATTACATAACTTCCACTTATTTGTGGTCAATAGAAAACCAGACTAGTGATACTTTTATCAGACAAGACAGAGTTTAAAACAAAGTCTGTAAAAAGAAACAAAAGACATTGTATAATAATAAAACAGACAATACATGTTTTGAATTTGTTGGGGGAATCTCTGTGCCTCCTGAATCTGGATCTCTGCTTCCCTCTCCAGATTCAGGAAATTTTCAGCTATTATTTCTTCAAATGCATTTTCTACTCACCTTTTTCTCTCTTCTCCTTCTCTCTTCTTCTGGGATCCCCATAAAGTGAATTTTATTACAATTGATGGAGTCAGTGAGTTCTATAAGTGTATCTCATTATGCCATCTCTGTTTGTCACCTAGTCAGCTTCATTACTTTGCGTCACTCTCTTCCAGGGCACTGATACATTCCTCTGCTTCCTGTAGCCTACTATTTATTCCATCTGTTATATTTTTAATTATTTTTAAAGATTTTCTTTTATTCATGAGAGAGAGAGGCAGAGACATAGGCAGAGGAAGAGGCGGCTCTGTGCGGGGAGCCGGATGTGGGACTAGATCCTGGGACTCCAGGATCACACCCTGAGCCAAAGGCAGATGCTCAACCACCCAGACGTCCTTTAATTTTTTTATTGAGTTCTACATCTCTGATACATTATTTTTTATCTCTGTATAGGATCTCACTGATGTCCTATACCCTTTTCTGAAGTCCAATGTGTATCTCCATGATAATTACGTTAAATTCTATATCAGGTGTATTGCTTATTTCTATTATACTTAGATCTTCAGCTGTGTTTTTGTCCTTTTCTTTCATTTGGGACATACTTCTCTGTCTCCTCATTTTGCCTACCTCTCTATGTCTGTTTCTGCGTGTTAGAAAATTCAGTATGTTTTCAGCTCTTCAAAGTAGTGACTTTATGAAGAAAGGGGTCCTGTAGTGACCTACAGTGCATTGTTCCCTGTTCACTAGAACCTGGCACTTGAGGGGAGTCTACTTTGTGTGTCTCTTATGTTGTGTTATTGTGTTTGAGTTGCTTTCCCTTTCGGTCCCGATGTCTGCACTGACTTTCTGCCTGTTATGGGCTGTATACTTGTCCTCTGTGATGTTAGTGAGACACAAGTAGTCTGGCTCTGAGTTGACATGTTTGGAGAAGGGCTTGAGGGTAGGAAAGCATGTTAGCAAAATTTGCACTGAGCCGCTGGTCCTAGGTCAGATCCCTGGAAGTGCAGCAGGAATTGGGATGCAGCAGCAGCATTGGCCAGGGGCTGAGGAGTCTTTGTACCAGGCAGCTGGGTGAGGAAGTGATGGCATTAACAAAATTCATGCTGAGCCCAGGCCAGTAGGTTTGGAGTGGGCATGTCTTCTGGAGGACTTGTGGGGAGAGAGCACTGCTAGCAGGTTAGATAGCAAGTGTCTGTGCAGGGCTTCCTCCAGCAGGTGGCTCTCTGTTTATCCTGGGGGGCAGGAGAGGAAAATGGCATCTACTGGTTCCTTTGTTCCCAGAGAACTCCTCCAACTTACTTTGAAATCAATATAAACAGATCTCCCTCCCACTGTGTAAGCTGTTGCTTCCCTCCAGGCTGTTGTCTCTTTAAGGATGGAACCTGGGTGTCACCTTCCCTTCCTGCCTGCCAAGTACTGAGTCACCTGAGTTTTACAGCTCTAGGATCCAAGTCCTGCTGGTACAAATGCATGGAATTCAGCCCCTTTGGTTTTCAAGGCCAGATGTTAGGGGGACGTATTTCTGGTGTAGGCTCTCTGATCCTTTCCCCTTTCCTTGACCACAGTTGCCACCTGCAGACAGCTCCTGGCCAACTTTCTCTCTTCCTAACCTCTCCTGTGGGGCTTTTTCTCTATATTTAGTTGAGGAGTTTGCTCTCCCAGTCTTTGGATCACTTTTCAGCTTATTCACTGGGATGTGAGTGATATTTAGTTGTAAACATGGGATGAAGGAAGCTTAGAGTCCTACTCCATTGTCTTTCCAAGGCTCCACGTTGTTTGTTGTTTCTTTTTCTCCCCTACTTCTATATTTTTCTTTGTTTTAGGTTTTCAGTTGTTTTAGAAGTGCCTCAGTGTGGTTTTCTGTGTAGTATCTCAAGCATTGCTTGTCCTCATTCCCTTTCTTATCTCCTGGGATGCTATTTACACATTTATTACATTTCTCACCATATCCTACATTTCTGTTATGGTATTTATTTTATTTTCCATTCAATCGTCTTCTGTGTCTCATGCTGAATACTATTTTTTTCCTGATTTAGTTTTTAATTTTAATTCGCTTTTCCTATATCTAGTCTTGTATTAACAACTCTGAATTATTCTTAATTTCAGTTACTGTGTTTTTTGGTTATCAAATATTCATTTTTTTCTTATTTTTTAGTAACCTGACAAAAAGTCTTACTGTAACCTTTTGATATCTAATATATTTTAATTTATATAAATATATGTAATGTAGCTATTTTAAAGTTTATGGCTGAAATATTCCTTATCCATATCCATATGCTTATATGTTCTGATTTGTTTCATGATTTACAGTCACATAGTTTAATTTCCTTATGTATTAGAAATTTTATTTTATTTTAGTTATTTAGTTATTTATGAAATTTTAAATTAAAAAAATTAAAGGTTATTTGAGACTCTCAATTGCCTTCCTTTGAATATTACTGAGATTGGATACCAGAAATACCAGATCACTTAAATCCAATAAAAGACTGAAGTAAAATTGATGATGCATTTTTATCTTTGGGAAGAATGTTTTCTTTCTTGTTTAACATTACTCCTAAGTTTTAACACTAATGCTTTTCAGCCAGTCTATGGAATGAAGAAAGAAGGCTTTGTCCAATTCTCTCCCTCTACTTAATGTCATGCATTAATTTCAAAATTAATTTTAGCCTCTTAATCTAGCAGTTACCTGCTATAAGGATCCAAATATCTGCTGGGGAAAAGCAGTGCTAAATCCTGATTATATACATATTCATCCCTACTCCCTGAATCTTTGCCTGAGAATTCCTTACTTCTTTTTTAAGATGTTCATTGCATTCACATATATATAACTATGTGTACATAGTTATGTGCACACATACACACTTAGATATACATAGTGTATAAGGATGTTCTGTTGGTTTTTAAGGAATGATTATTCTAAACCACTAGACCACTACTCCAACTTTACAGAAAGCGGATTGCCATCATTATATTTTAACATATTTTGAATACTACATTTTTCAATATTTTCAATATTGAATTTTCAAGAATTTTAATATTTAATTTTTCAGCCACTGGCTAGTGTCAGTTAAGATCTTGAGATCTAGAGATCTTAAGATCTCTAAAGCATCGTTTCACTTCCATTCTATTCTTTTTCCCTGCTTATTCCCGTCCATGAAGGATGTTTGATGAGATAGAATTAAAACACATATATTAATCGTAAACGTGGTAGGTTTTGGTTAATTGAATCAACAGAGAAGAGAGCCCCCTTTGCCATCTCTGCCTTATTTCAGATGTGTCCTCCTTACGTTTGAAATGAGTTTTCCTTCTATAATCCAAATCTGTCTACTCTTGATCTTTCAGGAATTCTTCATGGTTTCTAGTTCACTGAGAATACTTCCCGTTTTGCAGATAAACTGTGGAATTGTTATAAATATAGTTGTTTTTTTTACTTGATTTGAGGGATGCCTGTAAGTTATCCTCATTATAAACCAGACATTCTCAGTATTTAAGTTAAAGCAGATATTTGTTTTTATTATTATTTATTCAAGCAGATATTTTAAGTCATCATTTTTATTTAATTATTTATTTAAGGAGGTATTTTAAGTCATAATTTACTCAAAGCTGAGAAAGCTGAATGATTCAAGCTATTTTAATATATATATTTAATATAGTTTGCAGATAAGTTATAATTTTGACCAAAGAAGGGGCCCCTTTAAACTCAGAGTTATTTTCACACATTGAGTAGAAGAATTGGTTATTCTCTACTTGTGAAATACAAAGTGGATTTGTTTACATTAAGTAGTTATGTCTATCTGGAATATTTAGTTTCCTATTTATCATAATAACTCCCCCTTAACTTTGCTATTCATCCAGGCTGTGTAGACTATATTGCCCTTTCGACATAAATATTATTTAGTTGTAAGGTTTGATAAATGATTTAGAGATGTGTTAAAATAATCTATTTAAATCCTCATGACATAATCCTGAGGTATACAAATGTGTATGAGCAAAGAACGTAGAAGTAATATTACTACTGTGTACCACTTTGACCTTTTGCAAACTTAGGACAAAATTAAATCTTCCAAGTTTTCTATAGAATTTTGATCACTTTAATTTTTGACATTATCTATGAAAAACAATTTGAATTAGCTGAGATTTTACGAACAATGCAACAAGATCCCCAAAGAAATGAAAAGTAAAAGTTCCATAAGCAGAATCCTAACTTTTACAGGACGAATTTTGTATATGTGTGATGAACACAAATGTGTAAAAGTAATTTTGTTAATCAATTTGACTGTTGCTACAGGGGAAAAATATAGATCAATAGGGTGATGCCCTGGCTGTGGTTAATTATCACAGATATGATGTCATTTAGCAGAAGTAATGTTTCAATGAGAAGATTTTAGTATTTTTCAGTAAAAAAATGTAATGTAAATAATCACCATAAAGTTATGAATTCTGTTTTAGAATTTCATTATACATTTCGGTTTGATAATACTTTTTGTGTAGGTAGTCACAACTATAAACTTTTTGAAGCCATCTTATTCATTATTTTATAATTTACGTGATACATTCTTTGTGATTGATTTCTAACTATCCTTTTGCAGTAATTATTTCTAAAGAAATTAGACAGTTATTTTGACCCTTTATTTGCAAAAATTGGCAAGTAAAGGTGTCTTTTAAGTTACTCAACTTGAATATTTGAATAGTCAAATGGACATATGAGATATCAGCTTCATCAGTTTGCCTTATTTAATTACATGCTTTCATAGGAAGACACACCAATACATCTTATTAACTATAAAACACGAAAAATTCCATGAAGAAAGTTTTTTTCTATCACCATCATCCTTTGTCCTCTACCTATTTTTAAATTAAAGAAATAATTTACTGCACAAAATCAGTATTACTGAATTGCTGTTAAGTCTTCTAGGCTATAAAAATTGAGGCACTTGATAGTAAAATTCATTGCATTGATATAGATAGATAGATAGATAGATAGATAGATAGATAGATAGATTTATATTAGTACTGTATATGATATATTGTAAAATATTTTCAAATAATTTTTCTGAAAGACTGAGGGCAAGTATAGCATGGCTTTCCTAGAGCATTCCCGAGCTTAATAGTGACAGAGCACAGGTCTGCTGGACATACACTCACAAGCCAGTAGCCTTGATAATACCACTGTTGACTAGGGTGCGACAGGCTGACCTTAAAAATTAATTGCAAGTTACACCACATTAAAGATGTGTCTACTGCTTTAATAGGCATTGTGAGACAGAGAAGCATCTATTAGGCCTCCAGCCCTAATGATTCTGCGTGGGTCGGTTAATGAGATGTAAACCCCACAGCCAACTCAGAGAAGCAAAGATGGTAGCACTGATGGCAAGAGAAAACATTTTGCCTTATCTTGCTTAATTTTCTGGCTGAGTATTCTAAATATACACTGTTTCTCCAAATATATTTTACAATTGGGCCAAAAATGTGTTTTCTAATTTTCAGCAAATGGTTACTAATTTTGCTAATGGCGTATTCACCTTTCTTGTATGTTTCATAATTCCATGCCTAAAGCTATTTTTAAAAATAAACAATTATTTCAGTGACCTCTCCGTTTAAAAATGTAAGCTACTAAAGGCTAAGATGTGTCAGATTGCTTTGTCTACTTTTTTTTCCCTTTTCCTTTTGCCTTCATAAGAGAGCTTTTGAACTGGAGAATTTAGGGGAAAATAACCTATGTGAGTTTTTCAAAAAATGGAAGTATGAGTATTATCTGGATTCTAAGTTGGGGACAAATTTTTCTTCACACCTCTAATACCTCCTATAATTATCTGTTTAAGTAGGTGTTATTAGATTGCAGGCTTTTTTACACAACATTCAGAACAACCCTTGAATTATCATTGTAACAACCAGCACCAGATGTTCTATGTGCTTTTTTTGGGCACATAAACAATCTCATTGAGGTCATTAAACTCCTGACCAAAATGTTCGGTTTTTACCAAGAAAACTATTCATCTTGCCAGGCCATTAAACCCTAACAATAATTTCAACAGGTACAGAGCTCCAGCTCTACCTCACTTTATTCAGCTATAATTGTTCCTCTGTGATTTGAACTTATTCTTAAAATTTCTAAATCAATATTTGAATAGATGTGAAGAGCTAGGATATTTGTGTTTGCTTCATATTGAGCAAAACTACTACTGTACTCTCTTTGCGTTCTTATTCACACATATTCTCTATTATGAGCATTTGGACTCCTTTGTTAGCAAGTATGTCATGGGATTAAAAAAAAAAAACATGGAGATTTTAGAATTCTTTCCTGGTGTAGCAGGTCTTTAAATTTAGAGTATGGAATTTGTTTTTAATTCCAAGTAGTACACATAAGATGGAAATGTACTCAAATATGCCAGCTTTATGTGCATTTTACGTAATTATGAGAAATGTGTAAGCATCTACATGATGAGATCGAAAGAAAGGGCCACACAAAAAAAGGTTTACTGTTTCAAGTCACAGAACTTCTCCCTAGATTTATGGCATTTTGAGACTAGCGGGGGGGAAAAAGACATTTTGAATCTGGTGGTGTCTAAAGTATATTTTATATGAATGCTTAACATAAGAAATTCTAGTTAATGATTAGAACATGCCAGTTCTAAGCAATGAAAGTGTGGATTCACCTATTATTTTGTACGGCAGATTTATTTGCATTTATTTGGGTTTTTCTCCCCCTAACTTTCAGGTCTCTGGAATCAAGTAAAAACATGATCAGAAATTATATTTGTATGAAGTGGTTAGTTTGACTCCAGGCAGCAAAATAAAGAGGCACAATTCTCTTGATTATATAGGATCTGTTATACATCATATATATGAAAAAAAAATACAATCAGTAGGCAAATAAGATGTTAATGCAGAATGGATAGAGATTTTAAAATAACGTGTGTATGTGTGTGTGTGAACTAGGAGTAAATTGCTATGTGCAATCTGTGAATTCACAATCCAGCGATGCATTCACGGTTGCTGAAGATGTCATAGTGGCACCTCCACGGCCTTACTGGTTTGGGTTGGAGAGGAGAGGAGAAAGATAATACCTAGCTAATCAACAGGCATCCTTAGGGCAGTCCTCATCAGTGTGACTTGTCTCTTTCTGAAAATCAGACTCAAGTCCTTATGAATATATGAGATGATTCTATTTAATACAGCCTATTAAGATCTTGGGGTTTTCTTGACCTTTTTAATCAGGGAGGACTCGTCTTTTTGATAAATACAGAAAGAGTACTTTGGTGAAGGCAGTCAACATTCCGAGGCATTAACTTTTTCATGAAATAAGCAAACATTTGAATTCTTCTCATGCCATGGCTCTGCTTCCTATTTTTATGGCAGTTGCTTTTTAAAAGAGTTTCTTTTTAACTGCAGTTTTTCTCTTTTATATCCTGGAGGGAAGGAGAAAACAAGCTTGTATTTTTCTTTCAGCTTGGAAAGAGAAAAAGTATTCCCCCCAAACAAAAATATTGACAGTCAAGAGGTCCAGAGAAGATCAGTAAGCCAGAGCCGTGAAAGACATAAATAAGACTTTTTTTTTGGCCCAAGGGATGTAAGCAGATATATGCAGTACGTGCTACATGCTCAGTTTTATTTTTCTGGGGGTGACATTTCCTAAGGTGACTGACAGAATTGTTTTTTTTTTTTTTTTTTTTTTTTTTTTTTTTATCAGTGAGTTGTATTTATGCAGCTTCCTCCGCTATGTCAGGTCTCACTGTGAAGAGAGCAATAATGATATGATTATCTGGGGAACTTATTAACAAGAAGAGGGATAATGCAAGAATTACTTGGTGAATTGTCTCTGTCTTGCTTAAAGGACATGTCCTTACAAATTAACAGCCGATAGAGATGTAGGTACATGGTTGACCAGTTTTACTTGGAGTTTAGTTAAAAAACAAAAACAAAAAACTAACAACAAACAAAACCCCAGAAGGGGCAAACTAATTCGAGGACAACTTAAATGATGTGATGACTCCTAAATTGCTTAATACCAAAAGGATAAATTAGCTTATACATTAAAATTAATTAGTAGCTATGCTTGTCTCATTTATGTTTACCTAAAATTTTAAGGTTAGAGGCAGGGACTAAAAGGAAATGAGGTCTAGTACTCCTGCGGGGAATAGGAAATTCAACATTCTTGTCTAAGGCTTTTCATGTCTATTATGAGAAGAGAGAACAATTTTCTTAGAAGACTGAGTCCTCTAGTTAGTTCACTGTCCATTCATTGACTCGGTCACTCATAACAGCTGAATGTTTGTCAGGCACTGGAAATAAAAAGATAGAGCCTTTGCCCTCTAGTACCTTAGAGTCTAGCTGGAAGAAATATAATTAAAAAAAGATAGAGTCTTTGCCCTCTAGTATCTTACAGTCTAGCTGGAAGAAATATAATTACCTATAGTAAAATATTGAAATACTAAAAACAAAAAATGCAGTGTGCTGCGGAGATACAAATGTTATATTTAGCTTTGTTTCATCATCCTGATGCCTGAAATGGGGAAGCAGTGAAAAACTTTTTAAATATTGTACTTGGGGTGAAAGAAAAGAAAAAGACTCACTTGTTATTGCTAGCTACTTTCTTTTTTTATCATTGCTTGTATTTTATCAATATGATTATTAGAGCATTTTCTGAAATATGTGGGAATTAGTAGAAAATGAGGGTAAAGAAACTTCCATGACTCACTTTTAAAATAGCCAGGGGACACAGAGAATAAAATGTTCTTAATAATATGATATACGAGAAAAAAAAAAAAAAAGGAAAAGTTGCTTTGAGCAGAAATGAACATGTAAATAAGAAATGAACGAATTTATTCAGAGTAGTGGCCAAAAATATTAATGTACTTTTAAAATAACATTATTTGTAGAATTTTAATATATGATTTTATATCTATATCTATGTAGTTATTGATCTTTTTGGTAAAATACCACCAATTAGCAGAACTCTGAATGAATTCTGTATTTTATGCATAACAAAAATGAAAAAAATGAAGATTTGGTTTTTAAACTGAACTGTATTAAAGATCTGGTAAAGGAGAATCAATATCATATTTATGATCATATCACCACTAACATGTTGTCATAGGATCTGCAGATGATACTTGTATATGTACAATAGATACCTCTGTCAACATTAAAAATAAATTAAATCTGTATACTTATAAGACATATGTTAATGACATGTCAAAAAATGAAGTGCAAGGGCCAGTTTCTTCTTAAAAAAATGATTCGAAGAAAAATATCTGATAATTGAGAGAACCATAAAAACAAAAAAAGGGCTTAAAAAGTCATAAAGCAAAGTGAAAAGCTATTTTTATTAATAAACTCTGCAGTGTAGGAAAAATAAACTTTAGGAGAAAATTCAAATTGCTGCCATATAAAAAGAGGCATGTAACATTATGTACTATAATATTTTGGAGTACTTCACTTTGTAAAATCTATTGTGTTTGGATGTATGTTTTTATCTTACAGTGTTTTTTTTTTTTTACCAAATTTTATCTGTTTACATTATAGTAGTTTCCCATGTCATTAAATGTTTTTACAGCATCTTACCAAATACATACAATTTCATTCAAAAGGAGACTTAATTTACTAATATTTGACACATTTGCCAATGTTCCAGTGATTTTGCTAGTTGGCCGCTTCACCTACCCCTTGTATATCAACAGAGTCTGTGTTATCTTTATCTAGTAATGAAATTTCGTAGTTAAAAGTTTGTTGGGGTTTTTCAGATAGATGTAGGACCTTCTACTGAGAGTAGAAATTGGAGGAACAGAAAATAGAAGGGAAAGTGGACAAGAAGAATTATGGAGCTACCACTAGAGTGGTGCCATTTAATACCATCATGGTTGATGTTGTGAAAGAATAGAGTTTAATGAGAAGACTTTTATTGTATTCCTACTTCATTAATATCTGCTTTACATATATCATCTCACTTAATCTCAAAAACCTAAGTTGATACAAGTAAACTGTTACCCACCTTTTATGGCTGAAGATGCTAAAACCCAAGAGTCTTGGAACCCAAATGTCTGACCCCCTAGCTTGCACCGTTGACTATGACTTTTACTTGATGGTGCCTGTGTTCAAGGAACAGCAGAAACAAGTGCAAGAGTCAGTGGTTCCTGCCCAGGTTTCTATTCAGGGCTGCTGGTTTATATTGACATCATAAATCCTGGGATGGAAGTAATTTTGAAAGGTCACCTAATCCATTCACCCTGCCTTAAACTTTCCTGACAGATGAAGAGCTACCTTAATTCCCCACCCCTTCAAAAGAAAGTACAGCTTCCTTCTGTCCCTTATTTCTGGGTTTAACAACTTCTAGTGCAGGAAATCTCATCTTTTTTTTTTTTATATAACATAAATCCCACTCAATGCTGTTTAAGCTTGTTGCCTTTTGATCTGCTTCTTGAGTATACACAGTGATGTCTAAATAACAGTATTTCCTATACTTGAAAATGGGTACTAAAGCTGGTCTCTTCTTCAATGTATATAATTCATGTCCTTTTGACTTTTATTAAAGACACTAATTTTGCAATGTCTTTAAGTTGAATTTTATTTTTGGCATTTTTGGAGGTCTTTTCCTTTTTTAAAAAATTATCTATCTATTATTTATTATTTATTTATTTATTTATTTATTTATTTATTTATTTATGTTAATGGATTCAGAGCAGGAAGTTCAGGAAGGGGTTTGACCATGATTTTGCTGACTTCCCTAGGAGACCCTTATTTAAATCTCTCCGAAAAAAAAAAAAAAATCCACACCTTCCCTGTGATCTTCATCAACAATGTCAAGACACTGTGAACATCTTCTTGTGTGATTTTTTCCTTATGATTTTCATCTGATAACTTGTTTACTTTTATTGACTTATCAAATGTTGAGAATGGGTATAGCCATCCTTGGTGAGTAAGGAAGTTCTCCAGGGAAAAGACCTTCGTAGCTAGGTTAATGATATATTGGTTGATGATGTCTTTTGAAATTCTGCTTACTGTTGTTTTTGTTGTTGTTTTTAATCTAAAGCTCTGTCTATAGTATTTGATTCACATTGTGCAGCTAATAGGGCTTCAGATCTATTCAATATTTCCTTCTTAAATTAAGTGGGATTAATGCAGTGAAAAGTATTTTTAAGTGATTAGGTTAATAATCTGGAAATTATGGCTTCCCAAATAAGGCATCCCCAAAGCTCCTTCACTTCATGTTTTAGAACTACACTTTTGCCTGTCCTCAGATTTTCCAATCATTAATGCAAAGCTCACGTGATTAATAATTCTAAATATGATTTATCTTCTTTGTGCTTTACTTTGAAAACACTAGAGACCATCTTCTCAATTGATTTAACAGCTGTAGATCTTGCTAGAGGTCACATTGCAAGGTGGCATTTGTCATCAATCATGGCTTTAATTAAAACTTGGGTTATAGCTGAGTAAACTTTCTCCTCTGCTGATAATTTCTCAAACATTGTTACCCTTAATTTTTTCTTCTTCAAATATATTAAAATGATATCATTTATTGCATATTTATATTTTTATTTTCTGGCACTGATTAGCATTCATACTTTAGCAAAACAAAATGAAACATTAAAATATGAATGATATTTCCTCCCTTCCCAGAGGTAAACTTGATTATATGTACAGTTTCAACCACTGTAATACCTAAAATGTCCTGAGCTTTTACATACAAATTTTGCTTCTTAATTTTGTACCCTAACATAAGCTACACTATCTTTACCTTTGTATTCTTCCTTGTAAAACAACACCAAAATGCAAAACTTCAAGCTGCCATTTACTCATTAAAAAATACAAAGAAATGCAGTACTATGAATACATGTGAAAAGCAACAAGATTTTTAAAAACTACTCATGAAAATAAAAAGTATGCAATGGAAAATTAAGCATTTTTAAGATAGTAGCTCTACTTCTTCCTGCAATCATATATGGACTCCATGAAATCTGAAAAACCATATTGTAAATCCACAGCTTCTTGGAAAACTAGGTGACCTGACAGTTGTAAACTAACTGGTTAAAGAAACAACAGAGGATCTCTGGGAAACCAGAATATTCAACAGACGGTCTCTAAGCAGGTCAACTCTACAAATATATGAATTTCAAAATAATATATTTTGTTAAGTATATGAGTAATAAAGTATTTTGAGACATACATCGTCGTGTTTAAACCATTAAAAACAACTTAGTAAATATTTTAGATGTGCATAATATAAAACATTTAAATCTTTAATGAAATTAAAATTTATTTTGTTAAGTCAACTTGTCAGTCTTCAATTATGTGAAACTTTTTAATTAATTAATTTTTAAAAATTTTTATTTATGATAGTCACAGAGAGAGAGGGAGAGAGAGAGAGAGAGAGGCAGAGACACAGGCAGAGGGAGAAGCAGGCTCCACGCACCAGGAGCCCGACGTGTGATTCGATCCCGGATCTCCAGGATCGTGCCCTGGGCCAAAGGCAGGCGCCAAACCGCTGCGCCACCCAGGGATCCCTAATTAATTAATTTTTAAAGAGAGAGAAGCTACATGCACGTGAGTGGAGTGGGGAGGGAAAGAGAAAGAGGGAGAACCTCTTAAGCAGGCTCCATGCCCAGCACGGAGTCTGACGTGGGGTTTGATCTCACGACCCTGAGATCATCACCTGGGTTGGAATCAAGAGTTGGAAGCCTAGCCAACTGAGCCACCCAGGTGCCTCTGTCCCGTCCATCATTTTACCCATTTGGGCTGTTATAGTAAAACAACAAAGACTGGGGAGCTTATAAACAACAGAAATTTATTTCTTACATTCTGGAAGCTAAAATCCAAAATCAGAGTGCCAGCATGGTGGGGTTCTGGTGAAAGAACTCTTTAGGGTTGCGGACTGCGGATTTTGTGTTATTATAAGGGCAAGAGAGCTCTCTTGTGCCTCGTTTATAAGGGCACTAATCCCCTTCATAAGGGCTCTACCCACATTTACCGACCTCTTAATAACATCATATTGAGCATTAGGTTTTGATCCTATCCATTTTAGGGATAACATAAACATTCAGACCATACCACTCATTTTTTAAAACTAAATTATATGTTCAAAGATGACAGTGTACTCAAATCATGTTTTATATAATTTTCATAGGAATTCTAAAGAAAGCTAGGAGCAACAATCAAGCAACACATCAAAATATTTATAAAAAGTAAATGGAACTCTACCATTTTCAAATTTCTACTGAAGTTTTAGTTTGGCAGCAAATAGTTTTATTTCATTTTTTCAGGTCAACAATAGTTCACCCAGGTTATAAATCCCACCATAAAGTAGTCAGAAAAGGTGAAGAATGAAAGTTTAGAAATATTATAAAAGATTCTTTACTTTATATCCCAATAATAGATTATTTTAGGATAATTTAGGATTTAAATTAACAGGTATAATTTAAATCTGTGAAAACATTTTTTTAAATAAAATGTTTGAATTGAGACTAGTCAATTTGGAATTAATGAATTGTCAATCCGTTTTGCTTGCCAATGACTTATTTAAAAGCTATCAGAAATTAGCAGCATTCTTTTGAATTGGTGCAACAAACCCACATAATTTTTCTCTTACCTGATATGATTGAATCTGTAGGTTTTTCTATGGAAAAGCCTGTAAGAATTACCTTTATTCTACTATGCTATACTTAGTGAATAAGAAGGACTTTTTATTTCCAAATATTTTAAATCTTATTGATGTTTTCAGTTTCTCATATTTTGTGTGCACAATTTTCATATCTACGTAATTTTCTTTTCTCAATAACGTATGGAAACAACTTAATTGTTGCTTATTTTAAGATTTTTTGAATGAAAGTACAATTAAGTTTCAAAATTATTTTTAGGTCAGACTTACTGGCAGTGCCTTAATGACAATAAAAGATGAGTTGTAAATTATGTGATTTTGAGTCATATCAGTATTCCAAGTCTGGAAAATAAAACATTTGAGGAACAGATCTAATATCTCCCACATATAAATTCATATAGAAGGAAATAGTTATACCACAAAGACTCAGACTGATGGATGAGTGCTTTGGAAAAGCACAGTAAATGGGAGATCAACAAGATCCATTTCCAAATTATATTTTTCAATTCAGCCATATGAGACCAAGCTGGTGCCGTATCAGGAAATGGTCCACACAAGGGGAAAAATGTGATTATGACATTTCTCATTGAATCAAATAACACAATATTATACTCACCTCATTTCACCTTGCACAATCCAGTGACTGGCATAGACAGAAGTAATTCTCATATGTTTTTCATACATGGAAAATAAAAGATACAGTGCAAGATTTATACCAAAAAGAAAACAAAATACTGATTTTTTTCCTCAACAACTTTAAAAATACTGCTATACTAAATATTTAGGAAATCACTTTGTAAAAGTTAAATAAGCAAACAAAGAGGGGAGGCAACTTAACTAATTCTAATCTATGATTCAAGTATTTATATCAGGAGGACAAAATAAAAAGTTTTCTCTGGATTTGCCTTATTTGCTATTTACAAAAGAAAGTAATTGAGTTATTCTGGAAGTTAGCTTTACTCTGCAACTAGTAAAATATATTTTGGTCTAAAGGGTATGAGTGAACTTTTAAGCTAGACATTGCGAATTTTAATTATGCCTGGAATGGCCCTATGTGGCATATTTTAGAACTGTCTTGGCCTCAGACCTGAAGTAAGTCCGAGTTTTCTTGGAAATTCAGACTCTTGATACCTTATATTAATCATTTGTATTATAACTTGATATTTATACTTAGCACAGATTTCTGTTTCCATGAATATAGAAAAAAAAATAAAACAAGCAAGTGGCTTTCAGTGGACAGTAAATCAATACTTTGGCAAAAATATAACCTGTTAACTTTTCTCTGTTCCTATCCAAACCCCAGGCTAATAGCACTTCAATATTTCAAACATTAAGTAAATCTTCTATAACAAAACCATACTTTTGAAACCAAAATATGTCTGGTTTTGATTTGTTATTCCCACATAAGCACAGAACATAAACTACTTCCCATTGCTATGGCTTTACCACAAGCGTACTTTCTCTAGTCTGTGAGCATAAAACGTGAAACAGGCTCTTTTCATAAAGGAGGAAACCAGTGTAAAAAAAAAAAAAAAGGTTGCTGTGACTTGGAAACTTCACCTTTCCTATCCCACAACCCCACACAATAAGGTCACTTTTTTTTTTTCCCCTCCCAGAGGATATCTCAAATCATTGCTTGTTTTTATCATTTTATTCTTTTAACCTTAAAGAACAGGACTAAAATTTCCTTGTGATGAGTGGGCATTTGAACACTACCCCCATTAATCCTATTTTCTTGGATTATGTTAAAAACTTAATCCATTTTGCAAATGCATGGAGTTCTGATATTCTTACTTAAACTTTATTTAAAACAAGCCCTATCCCACAATATTTTTTAAAATATAATTTTTAAATAAATACTAAGGGGATAATTTTGTCTATATTACCAACTCAGTAAACGTAAGTCCAATTTAACTTGAGACCTCTCAATCACTCATAGTAATGGCACTACTAAAAATAGTAATTTTCTTTTCTAACTTTATTTTGTTACAGTTATACAGTTTTGTACTGTTATACAGTACAAAAATTTAGTCAATCTATCCCCAGAAAATCTTCATGCCTCTGATTATACTGATTCTCTCTTAGACTATGCAGAGTGGGTCAGTGTGGGAACAGGCCTTCTGACTAGCACATAGCAATGAACCGGCAAGAAACCTGTACCTGCTTGGGAGACTCTGAGCAGATCATTTGATTCCCATCTATCCAAGTCTATGGAAAATGTTACAACCTTCTCTTTATGAAAAAAAAAAAAAGGGAAAAAAGGAAACAAGGAAAATCTTTTAGAAACCAACTTGGCCACATAATATTATTTGCATAGAAATCAAACAGTATAATCAGACACATGTAATTTATGAAAAAAACTTGAGATGTTCTGATTGAGTAAAGAAGTGAGGACATATGGGCAGCTTCCATGCAGTTTCTGCATAATCCATTATGTAAAGTAGTTTGGATTAGTCAGATGTATGATGTCTATGTGTGTTCCATCAGTATTCTGTGCCTGGGACCCAAACTACTAATAGAATTTTCTTTAAGAAGCCATGTAATGCCTTCTAACTATGGGTACGACCTACAAAGGGAGACACATTTGGAAACTTCTCTAGCTGAGTTTAGGGGCTTCATTTGGTGGATGGGTTCCCCCCCCCCCCCCATGGTTATAATGGGAATTTCCACTGGAGTGTATTATTTAGGAGAAAACAACATAATTTTCTATAAAGAATAACTTAGGGGTGCCTGGGTGACTCAGTCGTTTAGGAGGCCGACTCTTGATTTCAGCTCAGGTCATGATCTTAGGGTCCTGAGATCAAGCCTCACATCAGAATCTGTGCCCAGCAGAGAGTCTGCTTGAGATTTTCTGTCTCCCTCTGCCCCTCCCTCTTCTTGTATGCTGGCTCTCTCTCTAAATAAATCTTAAAAAAAAAAAAAAAAGACTAATTTTGGAACTTCCTATAGAAATTACATAATAAAAAATCTTACAACCATGAATATGACTCTTAGAGTATGTCTAAAAATAAACATTTTTGATTGATACCATTTTTGTAAATTCCTAGTGGTGGTGTGTGCTTTTATCACTTTCTACTTGTAAATCATGTTCAACATACGATTTTTTATTTTTTGTGCCCTTTTATATGTCAGCATAAATGTAAGCATTGAGGGAATCTTGGTGATATTTTATCTATTGTTATTTTATTTTGGTGTCCCTGCTTTGTTCTCAAACCTCTTCTCAGCAGGAGATAAGGAGGTCAACAGGAGTCCTAAGTTGGATTTCACATGAGCAGACTGATTGGTGCCTTTTCTCTGAAGCCTCGAGACACCATTCGTTTGATTGGCAAAGTAGGCCTATCTCACCATGTTCATGCTTACTGTTCATTTTGTTTTCCCGTTTTATGTGATTAAGCTCCATTATGAGGATTTTCAGGTCACCCACAGTTAAATGTTATTCCAACTGATGGACACTTTGATCAACTTGTCTCACAACTTTTCTTTGAAAATTGCATGTTCCCTTTCAAAAGAATTCTTAGCAAAAATGGTTTTAAATTAAGTCATCAAAGAAAAAATAATACACAGAGGCAATTAATATACTCACTGACATGGCTTGTGCTCTCTCTTCTTTCTTTTATCCTGACCCATGCAGTTAATTTGGAGGACAAGTATTAAATATGTGACTAAAGGAAAAAAAAAAAAAAAAGCAAACGAGAGAGAGAAATCCAATGCCCTTGCATTGGCCTCAGAATTTATTTTCAGCATTATTCAATGGAATGAGAAAACCATACCACATGTTGTGTTGTTGTTATTGTTGAAATGTATAAGCTTGAATCTGTAATTTGTTGATTGATGCAGGATGTGCATTTGCCAATGATTTAGTTATGAATATAACGCAGAGATACCACAAGACAAAGGTTATGTTTTTATTACATGATAAGGGTATTTTGAAGAGAAGATTTTCTTAAGGTTCAATGTATATACGCATTTCATTTAAATTACAGGCCTATTAAACAACATTTAAAGTTTACATTTTCGGGAAAATTTTATTTAAAATATGTATAATAAAGTGGACCACTGATGCTATGCATAAGTAGAAACTTTCAGTTTTACCCTTATTATTAATCAAGTAAAATAGTGTCATTTTACTGATAATTATTTTTATCTTAGAGACTTTTCAGTTTTTCCCCCTAGTTTTTACAAAATAAATCTAATAATAATACTTATTTCTCTTATTTCTCTTGTGTGCATGTATGTGTGTCCTCATAATTATAATTACATGCTGTCTTACATTTTGCTCTCTTTTGATATGTCAGCATTGTTACACTTTAAATAATAGCTCAAGTTATCAAATACCCCAAGGGCGTTGATAGTCTTTCAATGAGTTCAAGATATATTCCTAACTTAAAACACACTTGTAATGAATTCCACACCTGCATAGCTGAAAGGCATTTTATGTATCAGGGTCTCCAGGGCTTTTCAGGGCTGGAGATTATAATACAGCAATTAAAGCAAGGTTTGTAGTAGCATTCTCATTATCTGAACAGAACTCCATCTGCTGAATTTGACAGAAAATATTTAATTCTAGACATTTAAGGGATACTGTCTGGAACATTTGCATTAATAAAGGGGAAACCATACAGTGGGTCATGTTACTTTCAAAGAGATTAAAGAATGTATAATGACAGAGAAACTCAGGGAACTTCCTTATAACAAGAGAAGAAGGTGGGAGACTCTTACATAGAGCTTTCAAATGACTGTGCAATGTTAAACTGGCATGTGAGAAAAGAGATTAACTGATGGGATTGACAGCATGAAACTGCCAGAAAACTAACCATGCTATTTCCCGATCCTAGCACTACTCGTCAATGTCAAATTACAAGTTTATAACAAACCTAAGGGAGGGAGCAAGGGGATTACAAAAAATTAAAATGAGGTATTGGGGAAAAATCTCTATTAACACTTGATCTTGATACTATCCCGATAAAGGAAAGAAAATAAGCAATGCCTTTCTAAATTCATGGGTTGTAGAAGTAAGGCTGCCAGTGCTTCTCATTATTATGAGTTAGGTATTAGCATGTACCTCGACATGTGATTGTAGTTTCAGAACTCTAGTGTCTAACCTGGGGGGTTGTTAAAGAACCTAAAACAAAATCAAAAAAATGAAAAATAAAAAATAAAAAAATAAAATAAAACAAAATCAACCAAATAATAAAAACAAATAACAACACTTTATAGTGCTTTTGTTCTAGGTATCTAATTTGTGTCTTAAAATAATTGTGCCTTAAAATAAGTCTTCATCTCTTGGTCCTTAAGTCAGGTCCTCTTATTGTATCCGTTTCTTTCTTCTTTTTTACATGTATAATTGATTCAGCATCCTAATAGTTTCAGGTATGTATCATAGTGACTCGATATTTTTATACATTATAAAATGATTCCCAGATCCTTCAAGTGTCCTTACCTTCTGTCACTGTACAAAGTCATTACAATATTTTGTGTGTATTCACATTGCAGTGATTAGGTCCCTGTGATTAAGTTTTAGAGTTTATATCCCCTTTCTATTTCACCCATCTCCCTTCCCTCTAACCCTTTCCTCCTCTGGTAACTAATGGTTTGTTTCCTTTATCTATGAATCTGTTTCTGCTTTGTTTGTTTGTTCATTTATTGTTGTTTTTGTTGTTTTTTAGATTCCACATATAAGTGAAATCATGCAGTATTTGCCTTTGACTAATTTCATTTAGCATAACATCCTCTAGGTCTGTCCATGTTGTCACCAATGGAAAAATGTTATTCTTCTTTATGGCCAAGTAATAGTCCATTCTACATATATCACATCATCTTTATCCATTTGTCAGTGGACACTTAGATTGCTTCCATTTATCCATTTATTAATTGCTAAGAAGCTGAGGCTTTTTGCTGCTGTCTTCCTAAAGTTATCAATAAGGTATGAAAGGAAGTTTCTTTATTTTTGTTTAAGATTTTATTTATTCATGAGAGACACACAGAGAGAGGCAGAGACACAGGCAGAGGTAGAGGCAGGCTCCATTCAGAGCCCGATGTTGGGCTTGATCCCAGGACCCCAGGATCACAACCTGAGCCAAAGGCAGATGCTCAACCACTGAGTCACCCAGGCTTCCAGAAAGGACATAACTCTTCTCATTTCCAGCTCTATGCTTTTTCCTTTATACTATGCTGCAACTTAACTGGACTCTTAAAAGAAAAGCATCTAAATCCAGATGTATTTGATAAACTTTATTTTTTTTAAGGCTGTACTAATTTGCAACCGAGTGTGAAAGGTCACTCTAATGTGTTCATTTTGTGTGTGTGTGTGTGTCTCACATTTATTCCTTATGTGGAATGGCAGTATGTTTTATACAATAAAGGCATGAAATCAAAACCAGATTCTAATAAGAATTAAGCTAAAACTGTATAAATGGTATAAAGCTTGAGTTGACGTTTCTTATCGTGGGCAAAAGCCAAGTCAGAAGAGTTAGAGGCCATGCAGTCCCATTGTTTGAAGAATGGAGTCACCGACCTCTCCATGCCCAGGATTGGATGTGGTCTTGATGTCCAGAGCGTGTGAAGGATATCTGAGGCTCTCAGAACGCCTCTTCATCCAGGATGGACCGGCAGGGCCCCTTCTCTCCAGAGCAGCCTCCGGGAATTGCCCCACAGAGGGGAAGCGGGACCTCTGGGTGACTCAGCGATTGAGCATCTGCCTGCCTTTGGCTCAGGGTGTGATCCTGGTCTGGGGATCGAGTCCCACATCTGGCTGCCTGTGAGGAGCCTGCTTCTCCCCCTGTCTGTGTCTCTGCCTCTCTGTCGGTCTCTTATGAATAAATAGAAAATCTTAAAAAAAAAAAAAAAAAAAAAAATAAAGCAGATTAGCTCCTAAATCAAACTCTCATTATCTGCTAAGGGATCTGAAAGTATCCAGTAAAAAAAAAAAAAAAGCTATTCATAGCATTGAACATAATTATGCTTGATAGACAAATAATTCTCAGAATCTGGGAGGACTTCCAGAAAATGGAACTTCAGATACCGTGCTGTAATAAAAATACCTAATGTCAGAGGTTCTGTTTCCACACAGGTTGTAAAAAGTCACAATAGCGTACTCCAAAACTAACAATGAGAAACTGGATCACCTACAGAATTCATAGCTGGAGTGTCTGTATTAATATCAGACAGGCTGCATTTCAAAATATAAAATAATACTAATGATAGAAAGGATCATTTCATAATGATAAAGAGGTCAATTCACCAAGAAGTCATAGTACTAAATGTATATATACCTAATGACAGAGCTTCAAAATGCATGAGGAATAATCTGATATAAATGAAAGGAAAAACAGAGATACTAAAATGATAGTAGGGGACTTGAATATTGCTCTCTCAGAAAGTGGACAGTAAATCAATAATCTCATAGAATTGGCCAACATTAATGCACAAATTTATTTTTATAGAACATTCCATTCAAGAACAGCCAAATACCTATTATTTAAAAATACATATAAAACATTAATCTCTATTTATATTCATGCATATAGATATATTGCAGGCCACAAAACAAACTTCAGTGTTAAATGAATAGAAATCATTCAAAGTATGTTCACAAATGATAACAGAATTAAAGTACACATTAATAATAGTGATATCTAGAAAAGTCCTAAGTATTTGGAAATTAAACAACTTGATGGCAAATAACCCATAGCTCAAATAAAAAGTCTCCAGGGAATTTTAAAAATATTTTGACTCAAATAAAAAAGAAGAAATCATTTCAGAATTTGTGAAAGACAGCTAGAGGAGGGCTGAGAATCAAATCAGCGGCATTAAATGCATATCTTGAAGATAAAAAAGGTCTCAAACCAGTGATGTAAACCTCCACCTTATGAAAGTATAAAGAGAGCAAATGAAAAGTAAAGTAAATAGTAAAAAGAAGTGGAGCATCATGGTACATAAGTTTCTGAAACCACCACCATGAGGAATGATTGGTTAATGTGGTGCAGAAGATTAAGAGTGGCATAGGAAGGTGAATGAAATAGGGATTATGAATAAAAAGTTTAAACTTCTCCATCTTAGGGAGCTTGATGAGTTTTTCATACCTGCTTTATTCCCCATTTACATCAGTCATAGACACTGTAAATCATATATGTGTGTGTGTGTGTGTATAAAGGATTTACTTAAAAGTATATATGATACTTTATATCATATATATAAGCATATATATATATATATATATATATATATATATAAGCTTCAGGTACCCATATTTCCTCTCCTGTCTCTTTGGATATCATAGGTTCATGGCAGGTGATTGTAGGTGGAGCATAATGGAAATCCATCCTCACAATAATAATCATATCTAATGCTAATATAGCACTCTGTGCCACAAACTGTTCCAAATGCTTCCTGTATAGTTATGACATTTAATTAGCCTAACAACCCTGAATGATTATTATTATCACCATTTTACATATGAAAAACCTGAGGCACAGAGGATTTAAGTAATTTTCACAAGGTCCCAGAGCTAGTAAGTAGCAGTACAGGATTTCACTCCAGGCAGTTTTTATCATTATGCTATAAAATAAGAGTTGTAATGCTTTGAAATTGTTCATAAGTATATTTTCCTATATAATTTTTCTCTCACTCTGTGCTTGAAAGCTAAACCTATTTCAGCTGTGGCAAAAATACACAGTAATGGTCTGACACTGAGCTCATTGAATATTACAGCAGCAATTGGCTGAGAGGAGGCCTTCTCATTTGGAATGGAGTATGAGCCACTGGTTATTTTGGGGATCCAAATTACTTGGGTTTCAAAATTTTTCTAAGGTTTAATTTGGTTTCCACGTTTTCCTGCTTTTTAAAACTGCCATTCACATTTTGAACTTTTAAATTCTCCTCCAAATGTTTTAGTTAAATCTGGTTTATAAAATTCTATCAATAATACTTAAAACTAGTTTATTTCCATAAAATATAAATTGTAATGGTAGATGGTATCTGCAAAGCACTTTATTTTGGTGTCTTGTATTCTTTCAAAATACAGGGCACCTGGGTGGCTCGGTGGTTGAGTGTCTGCCTTTGGCTCAGGTTGTGATCCCAGGGTCCTGGGCTTGAGTCCCACATCAGGCTCCCTGCAGGAAGCCTGCTTCTCCCTCTGCCTGTGTCTCCGCCTCTCTCTCTGCGTCTTTCATAAATAAATAAAATATTTCTAAAAAATAAAATAAAATGCATCTTTCAAAAATAAATAGATAATATGCATCTTTCAGGGGTACCTGGGTGGCTCAGTTGGTTAAGCATCTGACTCTTGATTTTGGCTCATGTCATGATCTCATGGGTCCTGAGATAGAACCCCATGTCAGGCTCCGTGCTCAGTGAGGAGTCTGCTTCTCTCCTCCTTGCTTTCCCTCTGCCCATCTGTCTGCCTCTCTCTCAATTTGTGAATAAAGTTTTAAAAAAGTCTCTTGAAAAAAATGAATCATTCATATAAGTTTTTCGTTGTGCAGTCAGGTTATATGTTATATCAAATTGTTTCAAATACTAAGTACTTACTATTTAAAAATGGAAAATTATTTAGAAATTGATGTACGTTATATATAAAGTTGGTGTTTTTTAAAGATTTGGTGTGATAATAAATTATTTAAAAATAGAATATCAAGTTACCATTCATAATTAGAATAAATATATTTAATAGTAATAAAGTGCATATGCAAATATATTTATGCACGTTGGAAGTACTTTGGAATAATCTTACTGGTTTTCAAAACTAATTGAAAGCTATTTGCAATATGATTAAAAGTGGCACAAGTCTACAGTTTTCTGAACTTAGGAGCATTAACACTTGGTGACTTTGCCATAAGCTGTTAACTTTGAAAACGACCCTTCAAGCTGGATATGATTGATATGGATGACATTAATGTATTAATATTGTCAATGTAGCATTTGTCAGAGTTACTGTAATCAAAAGACAGCCAACTGTTAGACACTGTAGGAGAGTGGTCTTGCAAGTTATATATATCTTTCTCTGTGTAGGGATTTCTGATATATATTTTAAGAATAAGCAGATTAAAGTATTGTGACTAGAACAAAGTCAAGCACAGATTTCATATTACAAAGATTGATTTCAAATGAAGATATTGGCCAGCTGCCCCCGATTTGCACTCTCTCATGTTCCTATTGAAATATTCATGAAATTATGTAAGAGATATTTTCAAACTGTGGTGCCACTGAAAACTAGGAATAATGCCTGATAACCTTGCAGATCCCAGGAACAATTTGCTAATTTCTACAATGAAAACATAAATAATCACTCTGTAGCTGAACAAGGGAGAAACACAGGCAAAGTTGCACCTACGTATATGTTTCTTGGGTAAGTTATGATAATGCCTTACTTATAAAAAGCACAAATCGCTGAAAAAAAAGAGAATGGGTAAATACATTATGACATATCTATATGACGGGATCTTCTGCAGTCATTAAGATGGTGATTTTGAAGAATAATTTAGGATAATGCAAATAGAAACTTAATGTATATAACCTAAAGCAATTTGTGTATATTCTTAACAAATACCTGGGCATAGAAATAAACAACAGAAGAAGATATATCACAATATTCATGTTAAATCAAGTTCTTAGTGCTGCTAAGACCGTAACATCTTTCGTAACTGCAAATAGTCTATGCATACTTTTGTAATTTCTTGTATGTGTGATAAAACATAGGCTAAATGTCATAGTTTAATGCATTTTGAATATAGTGTTAATTTTTTTCTATGTCTCTGCCCATGGGTTTCATAAAGAATTTTTTCTGTACAAACAGTAATGTATATATCCACAGAGTATATTATGTCACTCTTGGAAACATATACCTCTTCTCAGGATGGGTTCCTATATGTTTATATTTACCTCTTTCGTCAGAGTATTACCTACATCTGAATACTGAGAAAAACAGTGGAATAATATCTTAATTTTCCTAATAGTTGAGAATATAGAAGTAAAAACAAAATTAACGATGGCATAATTTTACACCTAAAGTTTTCAGATTAAGCCTGACGTGTGAAAGCTAAATGCTAAAATAAATTGCCACACAATTTTTAAATGGCTATTTATAAAATAATTTTCCCCAAACTATTTATATATTGAAATGAAAAATCAAACAAATTAAAGGGGATATGTAGCCCTTTTCTGAATATGAGTAGCATATTTAGCACATGGTTTAATTAGGTTCAGTAGAAAATTTCTATTATTACCCCAGAGTATGGTAGGCAAAAGGCATTTTTCACTTGGCTGCTGTGAAAGAGCCTTGTTTAAAGATTTATTCTCCATATAACAAAACAAAAAGACGAGAGTACTTGACGGACTCCCTGATTCTCTCTGTTGCAGTATGATTGGGCAAGATGATGTCACATGCAAACAATCATAATCAACAATGTTTATAGAAGAAATTAAGAAAAACTACCACAGCTTTTGTCATAACTGAGATGACTTATTTTTAAGAAACTAATTGACTTATTTACTCAATAGAGCAACATAATGGAAATTTTCACTTGAGGATAAATCTTGTGAAGCATACTGTTCTTTTTAGCATATTGTTCAAAAACCTGAAGGTGAGGACTTGGCGTTTTTCAGTTTAAATCATTAGGTTAAAAGTGTGAGGAGAGACACTGGCGGGTGGGGTCATGATCAATACGTTTCAGGAAAAAGGGTTTTAATGCTGTTGTTTCATGCTGATTTTAGTCATTGCTCTCTTTTGGAGACTAGCAATCAGTGTCAGTGTGAGCGTTATGCTGGGTGGCACACGTAGGGTTTGCAGGTGTAGCATTTATTGTAGAAAAATCTGCAATATCTTACAAAAAAGAGTTCGTTGTTTTACTTAAAAGATCTAGTTCATAATCATGCAGTCTTGAAATTTGATTGTTCCTGGTCTCCTGCCATGTGAATTTTGATGGGATAACAGACTGCCATTCTGAGATTTTAGGAGCTTTAATCTCCTTATCTATAAATATAAAGGCTACTTGCCTCATATTTATTACCAGATGTAAAATAGAGGCACAGTGGAAATCAATTTTCTCTCTTCCTTCTCTACTCCATTCTTCCTTTCTTCCATTTTCCCCACCATTTTGGTGGCCTATAAACTCATTACTACATCCATGTTACCTAGATAATCATGTAAAGCACTCCTGGAAAGATTTTATAATAGAAAGGAAAGTCTCCAGTAGGTCTTTATGTTGAAATGAATACATACAAGCAGATGGTTGCCATAAGCAGTCAATCCCCCTGTGAATGAGTGGCCTCTCAAGCCTTTGGATAAAGTCCGTTGTGGTTTTCAATGGGTCTGAGAAGTCCCAGCAGGCTTTTAATTATTAAAAATAAATAAATGAATGAATAAATAGATAAATAAATATTATTATATATATTTTATATATTATTTATTTATTTTATGTATTCTATTGAGGGAGAGAGAGATTGAGAGTGAGCACGTGTCCACATAGAAACAGCCCCCACCCCAAAAAAAAGATAGCAGGCCCAGAAAGGCAGAAGGAGAGGGAGGGTGAGAGAGGAGAATCTTAAGCCGGCCCAGTACTAGGCCCTACAGGAGAGCTCATTCTCAGGACCCTGAGATCATGACCTGAGCCAAAATCAAGGGTCGATGCCTAACTGCCTGAGCCATCCAGGCACCCTCTGGCAGGATTTTAGATCTGATTTACTTACTAGTTTATTACAAAATAATTTGTTAAAAAATTGAATTTTTTGAACCTTGTACTTTGAAACATTCTGTTTTCAAAATCAAAATATAGTAGCAGAAGATTAAGGGAGTTTGATGCTGAGAGAATAAAAAATGAAACTAAAGTGCTTCCTGATAATCTCCACTGACAATATGTCTCTGGAGGTTTGAATATTATTTAGTATGCAGAAAAAGGTTTCCAGGTCAAGATTTCAATAAAAACAAGAGCCTGTAAGGGCACCTGAGTGGCTCAGTCCGTTAAGTGTCTTTCTTCCACTCAGGACTCCTGGAATCGAGCTCCACAGCTGGGGCCCAGCCCAGCAGGGAGTCTGCTTCTCCCTCTGCCTCTCTCTCTTTCTCACAAATTTTAAACAAGGCAAGAACCTACAATTATTAGAAAGCCTATGAGAGAGTGCTATAGACTGAATTTTTTAAAAAGCCATGTAGTAAAATTTTGTGTATCTGTTATGTCTGAATTTGAATTTTGTGTACGTCTGAATTTGTAGATGTGGACATTGAAGCTTGAAAATGTGTGTGTGTGTGTGTGTGTGTGTACATATTTGTAAAAAGTAGCAAAAACCTATCAGAATATGATTTATTCCTTCCCCACATCAATCTTTTTCTTGCTACTAGCCTTATAGTTTTTCAGTATTCATGTATTTATGTCAAGAAAGAGAGGGAGGAGGGTAAATGGAAACTCAGAGGCAGCAAAGGTAAATTTTCTGTGATGTTGTAATGAGAATGACAATGATGTCTAAGTCAAGGAGTAAACAAATGAGAGCATTGTAGGGAAAAAATTACTTTATCTCCTCGGCGTGACCATAATTGCCAAATTGAAGCCATTAAGGATTTTCAAAGTGAAAACTTTTACCTATTGCCAGAGAAAATAATTTTAAAAAGCAAAATAATGAAAAATGTGTCTATTGTCTTTTCTTCCAAAGTGTGTTTTGGTGTTCTTTCTCAATGACTAGAGTCGCTGAAGGAAAGAAGATATATTTATTGTCCTTAAGTTCAGTACAATGTAAAAATGTAAATATAAATCAGTGACCTTGGGAGAAAAAAATAATTGTTTTGCAACCTTTGTCAATTTATCTTTCCATTGCAAAGTGTGGATACCAGTGCCATGTATATGTACATATATGTTTAAAATGAAATGCAGAACATGAATTTTCAAATGTCTAAGTTAATTTCTGAAGTAAAGTAGTGCACCAGATTTTTCAGAGAATTTATTCTCTGTATTGTGGATATTATCCTGTGAATTTTCACTTAGTGCTCAAAAATTATATATACATAATTATATAAGTATTTATATATAATTATATGCATACTGTAACATATATGTATATATATTTTAATTATCTGAAGAATTTCATTCTTAATATAGTGTTTCCATTTTAATTTGGTTTTAAACTCCCTTGTGAAATACTTAAATAAATTGACAGACTTCCACATTAAATCATTTAAATATGTTCGTGTGGAATAATTTAATCTTTTCTGGTGTAGAGTTGTGAGTCAACAGAGATTTAATATCTACTTGAACTTCTGTTACGTAAAAGCCAAATATGCCTAGAGCATATAGTCATTTGAACAGTTTGAGCATTAGTACAATAGTAAATGCAACATGGTGCTGAGGTAGCAGTGGAATTTCCAAAAAACTGGAAAAAACAAACAATGTAACATGCTTGGAAAAATAATATTTTTCAACGTACAGATAGATAAAATAAAGGCAAATTAAATAGATACTGAATAGAAAAAGAAATTGACAAATGGATAGATAAGTTTGTCTCTGTATCTATGTTTATCCATCTAAGTGGCCATCTAAGAGTCGTGTATGTTCTTAAAATAGCAAATTGTCATGCTTAAAGATGCATAGTATATGCAGTTCTCCAAAGGGAGAATTTTTCCTTTCTCCAAAGAGAAAATTTTATTTTTTTTTACAGAAGAAGACATATTGTAATTTGGGATTGTTTGTAGTTGAAATTAAGTGATTATCTTCTAAAGAATAGACATTAAAAATGTGTGGGTATGTGGTAATATATGTTTAAAGCAACTATTGCAAAATATTTACTATTAGTCAAAGTTTTGTTACCTTTTCCCCAAAGTGAGACAATGCCTATGACAATCTTTTAATATTACCAATTGATTGAAATATTCATGAAGACTCATAATGGAATACATATTGACTCCAAGTGTCTAACTCACTAACATTAGTATCACTGCTAGAAAAATCTCTTGTCATCCTAACAGACTTCTGTTTAGCAATCTAAGCTGACCATTTTCTTTTCGAAAAACCTCCCCTTCATTTGTGATACACCATTCCGTATGCTTTTTTCCCCCTTTTATTCTGACAAATAGTTCATTAATTTCCCTCCCTTTTTGTCTTTTTATGAACCCTTAGGTTTTCTTCTGTTTCATCACCAGGTCACTTCTCATGACATTTTTTTCCTTCATATATCCATCCATCTATCCATCCATCATCTAGAAAGAATTCAGTCAGGATCTCTATTTAGGTTTTAAGGGAAATGGATTTCAAATTAGATGTATTTTCTTCCTTATTGTGGAGAAGTAAAAAAAAAAAAATCATATTTATAAAGGTGATTGAGTGTGTGTGTGTGTGTGTGTGTGTGTGTGTGTGTGTAGAGGGAGTGAGAAGGCAGGAAGGATCTGATAAGAGACTTATAAGACAGCACAGTTGTAGATAAGAGGCACAGTTTAATGACAATCCAAAGGTGTAAAATGTGTAAAAACTGCTCACGAACGGCTCGATTTAAATGTAGGGTAAAGGAAAGAGTATTCCCTGGATGATTTCCAGGGTTTTGTTGGTTGGCTGGTTGGTTGATTTTTGTTTTGGATTATGATGATTTTGGAAAGAAGACAGTGCTCTTCAACAAAATCAAGAAATAGAAAGAGGGGTGAGGAAGGGAAGAGAGGAATATTTGTTTAGGGCACATTGCATTGAAGAAACTTTCAGACACCAAGGTAGAGTAGATTTTAAAAAGGGGGGGAGAAGCATAGTTCAGGTAATAGATGTTCTTAGAATATATGTTCCTGTCTGCCAGTTTTTAGCATGTTGAAACTCTGAGGGCAGGTGCATTTGCCTGGAACTTATTAACAGAATGGAATTTATCCTGAGTAGTAATTGCACACATACACAAAATGTAAATTGGGTAAAGAACTTCATTATAGTGTTGAATGAAGACAATAATGAAATTATTTGCAAGCATTATAGGTGGATATTGATAAGAGAAGATTGCTATGATATAATGCATGAAAAAAACCAAGTCCATATAATATGTATAGTGTGATACCACTTTTGTAAATATGTGTATTAATAGAAAAAAATCTGAAAATATCACCATCATTTAATACTGTAATCTTGAATCTGTTAGATTATGAATAATTGTGGTAAATAATTTATGTATTCTGAAATTGATTTAATACCATAATATATATGTATTAGAAGTAACCATATGTAATTGCCATTTTTGTAGGTCAAAATAGTCAAATACTGGCAAGTTCAACCTAATATTATCCTAATAATAATAATTTTAAAGTGATAAATGCATTTCAATTTTTGGGGAGAGAACCTATAGATAGGACCATAACCCCAGCTTAGGAGAGAATATTAAGTCAAATTAATATTTGAATAATAATGGAATAAAAACTTGTATGCCTGATAAGAAGCCAGAGTTACAGAATGAAATTTAGTGAGCCCTGTCTCATGGAAAGTTAGGAAGGAGAAATACAGTATTTCCTGTAAGCCATAATTGTGTCTATATTCCCAGGACAGTTATTGTCCACTTTTGGCTACATGTATCCACCAGCCTACCAGATATCTCCTTGTGAATATTTTGCATGTACATCAAACTTAACGTGTCAAAAAAAAATCATTAAATTTTCATCCTACCCCTAATCTTAAAACTCGCTTCTTTTCCTTAATTTTACATTTCTGGTAATGACATCTATTCCATTATCACAAGTAGAAATCTTGATAGTGTTATTATGTTTTATTTCTCTAATTCTCAATGTGTAAAGCATGTTCAATTGAGCTTAAGTTCTGTTGATGCCACCTTCTTTGTATCTCTGTCTTCTGTTTCACCCCCTGCGTGTACTCCTCTTTTTGCTCAGGGAGTCATCATTTTTCACCCGGACAATTGGAATAGCCTCTTGACTTTTCCTTTTTAGGTCTTTCCCGATCAGGTCATTCTTCACACTGCAGCCAAAGTTCTGTCTCTGTCTCTTTCTTTTTCTTTCTCAAGACAAAACTCTGGAACAAAAATCTTGCCATGCCGACCCTGATTTCTTTATTCCTGCTCTAAAAACAAGTTCTGCTTCAGGCACTAGCAAATGACTATGAATTTTTCTTAGGATCCTCCTTTCTTCCTTAAGACTTGTCACCATGTAGTATTCCTTCCTTCTTTATGGGATTTACCCCTGTGTTAGTGAGCCTCAGAGAGAAACACAGGGACTTACACATTTTATTGAAGCAACAAATAAGTGAATTATTCATCTATGAAGTTTGGGATTCAAAAAAGGCATTTCCTTACCTAAAACAATGATAGAATAATTTTAGTGTAAAAATCTTTAGGTTGAAACAGATATAATATCCCTGAATATATGTGCTTATTGAGCTGGAAAAAAAGTTTTGTTCACACTTAAATTTTTTGGTATACATTTTATATAGTCATTTAAATAAAAAATCTACAATTTATTTATGACTGAGAAATCAAAATAATGTTACAGTTATATGGAAATTGTATTTAAAGGAGGGAAATAGGGAAAAGGGTTTCTTAACTAATGTCATCTCTTATAGAAGTTCTAAAAATAATATAAGCTAATAAGAATACAGTTCTGTGGGAAAATGTTTTTATAATAAAAACCATCCCCTAGTTGTTGATACTTTGTGGGCTATTTTCACACAAACCAACCTTGAATTTTAAATAGGGCATAAAGCCCTTAAGCTTGCCCAAGATTTGCTAATCCTATACACAAATATACAATTATCTTTGCCACTCTCCTTCAGTCCAGCATCCTGGGCAAGTTAAACAGGGTTGTTTTCAGAATAAAGAGGAGAGAGGTTCAAGGTCTGAGAGAAAGCTGGAGAAAAATGTACTACTTCAAAAAAGAAAATGGTCTTTTTTTTACTCTAAAGAGATCACTTTGATATATTTGGACTGATTAAAAAAATCACTTATCACTTACCAAAATCAAGGCTCGAGGACAGAGGTGAATAGAGAATAGAGATGAATATAGGATATAGAATAGAGGTACTTCTAAATGTCATTTTTATTATTTTATTTCAATTGTTTAAAGATTTACTTGCTTATTTGAGAGAGAGCGAGAAGAGGAGGGGCAGAGGGAAGGGGTGAGAGACTCTCAAGCAGACTCTACTGAGCATGGAGCCCCATGTAGGACTTGATCCCAAGACCCTGAGATCATGACTTGAGCTGAAACCAACTTGGACGCTCAACTGACTGAGCCGCCCAGATGCCCCTAATTTCCATAGTTTAAATGCTTCTTATAATTACAGTAGCCTCTTGGCTAGCTGCTTGATTGAAGTGTTGGATCCTCCCATTAACTCTAATTCATTCCTTGATTTTCTTTGTAATAATGATTCTCCAGGACATAGATACTGGAAACATAAGTTTAGTAATCACAGCTCTTTCTGGGGCACCTGGGTGACTCAGCCAGTTAAGCATCTGATTTTTTATTTTTATTCAGGTCACGACCTCAGGTTTGTGAGATGAGCCCCGTCCTCCAGCCCCTCAGTGAGCTCTGCATTGGACGTGAAGCCTGCTTAAGATTCTCTCCCAGTTCCCTTTGCTCCTCCCCCTCCCCTTCTCTGGAGCAAAACAAACAAAACAAAACTGTTTCTGATAGGATTGTGCTTAACCTTTCCAACATTTCTATGATACATGAACTGCGTCAGTTAGGGCTAGGGTTTCTGTTTCTGTGTTTTTGTTTTTAATAAGATGCCCGAAATAATAACTAAAAGGAGACAGAATTTTGTTTCTCTTTTATGTACAGTTCTTGAGGCAAGAAAACAGGTGGTGACATAGCAGCTTTACTATATAAAAGTCTTCCAGAACCTGAACTCTTTCCAGGTTTAGGCTTTCCCATCCTCATAGTGTGGTGATCTCCATTCTCATAATGCAAATGAAGCTCAAGTTTGATATCTGTGCTTGAAGCAGAATGTAGGGGAAGGAAGAAAAAAGATAAAGAAGAGAACCTTTTGACACTCAACATTTCACTTCGGTTCTTTTAATGATGTCTCAGGCCTGAGAATATACCTTTATTGAAAGAGAACTTTAGAAACTGTGTCTTTGCTCCACAAGTTCATCAGCCAATGACTAATGAAAGGGAGCAGGAACTTCAGGGTGAGAAACACGCAACTCTTCCACACTCTGCTGTCTTTACTGTGTTTTATTGACTCCATGTCTATACATCCTCACTCTTTCAGGTGGAGGAGGTTTTCCTGCACAGCATCAAAGTTCAGGCCAAATATTAGGCAGCAAGTTAACAATCTTTCTGGAAGAGAAACATTCATAAAAACTTAAAACTTAACTTTTTTCTTTTGTCCAGGGTTTCTTCCAAATATCAGTGTTCCCTGGTAGGACAGATAGGACCAAGTGGTTTATGAAAACTCTTTTAAACCATATCTGTAAAATAATAATAATAATAATAATAATAATAATAATAAAAATAATAAAATAAATAAACCATATCTGTAAGAAATAGAAGATAATCATGATACTTAGGATGTCTCAAGAGTACAGGTTTTCATTCTTTTATTCAATACACAGACATTTTCACACAGTTTCATTGAAGTCCTCCATTTAGTCCTCCAGAAATTCCACCTCAAAACCTCTGCTCGAATAGAGTTAGCTGAAATGAATATAGCTCTAGTCTATTTGTAATTAGTGGTTACAGGGCTCTATCCCACAACCCTGAGGTCATGACCTGAGCTGAAATCAAGAGTCAGATGATCAGCCAACTAAACCACCTAGGCGCCCCTATTTCAGTATTTTAGAAGAAAGGAATATGGGTGTAACACCAACAGTATTACTTAGCTTTTCATTTTTTTTCTTGATTCAGCAATGTTATTTGTAATATAAGAAATCCTGCTTTAGACTTAGGACAATTACTTATATTCTTTATTAGTATCCTTGCTTTTGTTGAGGTAGCAGACTCTTCAACAGATATTTGTTAATCATCTTATGGAGGTCTCATTTTAAATTATACAGTATGTTCTGCAGACTTTGGAGAATATTCATAATTTTATAGTCAGTCAAGTGCCTTCTCTATGGAGACTTCCCTCACCAACCCCCAGATACTTTTTTGCTTTATTCTTGATTCTTTCATATTTTGTTCAACCTCTACCACTCTTGTGTCATAATTTTATAGAGATATATTCGTTTTTGTCTTCACAAGATGTGTACTTTTAAAGTGTAGTCCTACATTTCAATTATTTCATATCCTATCATCCTACACAATACAACAGAAAGTTTATTACGAATATAAGTGTGTTCAATATTCCATATTTTCTTTCCAGCATTATTCAATTATATAATAAGAATTCATTGTCAGCATAATGATTTCCAAATACTGCATGATTATCAAGGTAGTTAAATAGAATTAAACAGTCCATTGACTCACTATAGCAGTAAATACACAAATACTTGAGAAAGATGTTTAGTGAGACTGAGAGGCAGTAGGATTCATGTGTTTGGGAACTCAATTTCTGTGATGAGATTGTCTGCCTTTACATCCTGCCTGTACCTTTTTCTGGCAATGACCTTAGATAGGTTATTAACCTCTCTGTTTCTCAAGTTCTCCCATCTACAAAATAGAGAGAATTGTCCTTAACCCATAGGGTTGTTGGGAGGATCAAATGAGTTAATAAATGTAAAGCCCTTACAGTCATGTCTCATACATGGTAAGCACTATTTAAATATTTTTTTATAGAATAATAATAACACCTTTTCAATAAATCATGGTAACCCACTTCCTGAGCATTTCGGTTAATGAATATTTAACCACACAGAGTTGTTCACCTGCATTCTCTGTGTTGGCATGTATGTATTGTTGGCATCAGAAAGAGAATTTTAATGGATTTTGAAGTCACTAGAAAGGAAGAATGAGGACAGTGAGCCCAAGGATAGAATAGAAAATGTGGGTCAGCAGAAGAACTGGATCTGCAGGACAGAAACTGTCTCATACACAGCTATCCAGATCTGGTATGGAAGCAAAGCCAGGTGGCAGCTGATGTGGCATTTGGAATGTGATAGCAGAACTCAGTTGCAGTTGACTAGTCTCTTCCTCTTAAATAACATCATGCATTTTAATGGTTTCATGCTGAATGTTTAATGGCACATTTTATAAGTTGAAACTGCCATCTTCTCAATTTCATTTGTCATTTGGATGCCAGAAGCCCAGAGCTTCCTTTCACATAATTCCCTGGAGAAAGCAGCCTTATTGGAAACTACTTGTTTTCATCTGTTCACATGAATATATATATTAAAATTCAAAGGAATAGTTTTCTTTGCCTCCATATTGGCAAGTTCCATCCCTATGATTTCAACAGCTGGATTTTATATTAGTTTTGATATTTTCCTTTTTCTAGATCCTATATTTGTAAGCCTACTGTTATGTCATTTCTGATCCTTAAGAATTTTATGTCACTTTTTTCTCTTTCATGGCTCTCTCTCATAAATAATGTGTGATTAAACATAGATCAAAGGGAAGTATTTTGTTTTCTTGTGATTTTTTTTCCGGCTTTAGATTGGCCTTTTTAAGCAAAGAATATTAATTCTGATGTCATTTTGTTATTTGACCATGTATTTTCCCCCTGCTACATTTCAGGTATTAACTTTATATTTTTTTCTTTAAAGATTAACATCAAAAGGATAGTAGATAGAATAGAAATATTAGATTATTTTTACACAATTAGTTTACATTGTGCAAATAATAACTAAAACCTTAAAGCATTTAGTTGCTCATCTCTCCAAAGAGAACTCAAATAAGACCACAATTCCTTTATCGAGTATTTTTTTGTAATTATCATGAAATCGCACTATACAGTAACTTCTGCATTGTTACATGAGCACTATGGACTAGAAGCTTCCTTGTGATATGGATGATCCCTTGGATTTTCTATTAATTACTATTGTTACCTTAGCCATCTTTGATTTAACATTTGGACAGTTGAGATTAGAAAATAAGGTGCTTCATGTATTGGAACATATAAGGACCACACCAGAGCCCAGGTAAATTAAAATGGAGGAAAATTAATTGTATCTTTGTTGTACAATCACATACTTTTTTTTTATTGGCCTTTTACATAAATGTTTCAGGAGCTCATTGCTCTTTTTTGCCTCTTGATTTCTCATTCCTCAGAAAATGTCCTCTGTCCCAATGACCATATTGGAGTTCTTGTCAGTACTTATTTTAAGCTAAGTCCCCCATGGCTACATTGCTAGCTAACAAGTAGATATCAGTGGCTGAACATTGCTTAAAGACGAATGAGACACATTTGTAATTTTACTCAAAGAAATGTAGAGCCTTTCCTTTCTTTTCTCTAGATTGAGTATAAATTTTCTAGATTATTTGGAAATTTTATGAAACTCTTTGTAAAAGTGCTTCATATACAGTAAATTTATAAAAAAAATAAATATTCAGCTGATATATTTTCACAGCCTGGACTTGATGGGGGAACAAACAATAAACTTTTGACTCCTTTTTCATTACTGCTGCTTTGCTTCCCCTCAAGGAAATTCCTTGAGTTTTAAGCATGCCGAAGTCGTCTTTGCTACATGGCACCCATTTGAGTAGTTTAGAATTCTTCAGACATTCTCTGCTAGAGTCCCAGATCCTCTTCCTTTGGAATCTTCTTGATTATCAGTAGCTCTGTTGGCAAGCTTCTGGCAAGACCGGGTACCAGGTACCGGTCCTTTTTATGTAATAAGATCCTGAACATGCCATACATGAGAAAGAGCTAAAAGCATGAACCCTGGAGTCACAACACCTTTGCTCTGCTCTGGGCTCCACCGCTCATGAGCCATTTGGCTTAAGACAGGTTACTTGACCTGTCTGTGTTTTAGTTTTCTCATCTGTCAACTGAGAACAGTAACAGCACCTAACACACAGCTGTGATAAGATTGGGAGGAGACATGCCTACGGGAAATCACATAGCCTTACAGAGCCAAACTACAGACTTCTATTAGTTCTCCTTTATTCAGTTTCACCCTGCTCAAATGAAAACAGAGAATATAACAGGAATATCCAACTATACAGTGAGATGAATGATGCCAGTGTTCCCTTCCAGCAGGTAGCCCCAATTTTTACAAGTACTTCCCATGGGTTTTTCCTCCTGGGTTTTTCTCCTGTCTGGTTCTTAGCTCTACAACTTTATTATTTATTTATTTATTTATTTATTTATTTATTTATTTATTTATTTATCTTTACAACTTTAGAAGAATCTTCTGCATTAGCTCATATTTTCCACAGATCTTTAAAAAAAAGGAAGGGAAAACCCTTAGAACACACTGCCTATGAATGTCTTCATATTTCTTCATGTCTCCCAAGTCTCTGCTCATAGAGACCAGTGGGTGAGTGTGTTGATGTTGGTACAGTGAGCTGAATCATATCTTACCAAACCCTCCAGGGGATGTCTTTCTTCCCTTCCTCTTTAAAATGTGGGGATATACTTAGTACCTGGTGTTTTCATCTTTGGGGGATATAGCAAAAATTCTGAGGATCAGAAAATGTCCTTTCAAAAATATTATTATTATTTTTGAAGCAATTTCAGGCAGGAATGTAAATTAGGACAGAAGAGATTGTGGGAATGCTTCAAGACAATACTTCTGAGACAAATGGCAACTCTGCCCATAGGTGAGGGTAACCAGGGCTGTGACATATACATGCTAGTATTAATATTATAAATAACAACTATGATACTAATAATGATAAAGATGATAATGATGTATATTTATGGAAGTTTTACACTTTTCCAGGCACTCTCTTAAGTGCTTTGAAGGCACTCGCTTAATACCTACAATAACCCTATAAAGAAGTACTATTAAAATTATTTTGTACTGGAAGAAAGTGAGACAGAGGTAAAAAATTTCCACACAATCTGACAGCTAAGAAGCAATGGAATCAGTCTTTGAACCCAGGAAATCTGGCTCCAAAACTTTCTTTTTAGCCAATATATTATTATTTCTTACTAAATATTAAAATAATGACATATTTATATTAATACTTCCACTTGTTTTTTATTTGAGTATAGTTGCTGTACAGTGTTAAATTAGTTACAGGTGTTCAACATTGTGATTCAGCGTCTTCATACGTTGTTCTATACTCCCCACAAGTATCAATAGTATCTGTCCCCATGCAGGGCTGTTACAATATCATTGACTGCACTCCCTTTGTGGTCCCCTTTTTCCCATGACTTATTCATTCTAATGGAAGCCTTTATCTCCCACTACCCTTTACCTATTTTGCCTATCCCTTCACCCCTCTTCCTTCTGGTAACCACTAGTCTGTTCTCTGTATTTATGGCTCTGATTCTGCTTTTTGTCTGTTTTATTTAGTCATTTGTTTTATGTTTTAGATTTTACATATAAGTGAAATCATATGGTATTTGTCTTTCTCAATCTGACTTATTTCACTTAGCATAATACTCTCTAGGTGTATCTATGCTGTTGCAAATGGCAAGATCTTGTATTTTTATGGCTGCATAATATTCTAGTGTGTGTGTGTGTGTGTGTGTGTGTGCATGTGTGTGCCCCACATCTTCTTTATCCTTTCATCTATCCATGGATCCTTAAATTGCTTTTATATCATGGCTACTGTAAATAATACTGCAATAAACCTAAGGGTGCATATGTCTTTTCAAATAGTGTGTTCATTTCCTTTGGGTAAATACCCAGTAGTGGAATTATTGGATCATATGGTATTTCTATCTTTTTGAGGAAAAAAAGACAAGAAACAAGTGTTGGCAAAGATGGGGAAAAAGAGAACCCGTATGCACCATTGGTGGGAATGTAAATAGGTACAGCTACTATAGAAGACACCATGGAGATTCCTCAAAACAATAGGTTCACTTTTTAGTGAAATATAATCCAGATAATTAGTTGTTGATAAGGATGTAGTTTCATTCATACATATGCTTTTGCATAAAATATTTAGATAACATTTGCTGGTTATCTTTGAAACTTTATGATACATTTATAAAGTTAATCATGAAGGATAGTTGAAAAAATGCTGCAACTTAGGGCAACTTCAGTTATGGCAATTGAATGGATTTAGGTATGCCGATCTTAACATAAAGATCACATATATAGATTTTTACCTTCTTATGCCATCTAGCATCTGCATTTTACTTGGCTATCTGACAAATGTTATCCCTCTACCCATCTAAAACATTTTATCTCATTTTCCACTCAATAATTGAAGAAGCTCTAGTATATTTTCAGATGGCAAATCTTTAAAACAAAAACACTTGTTGATCTCTTCTGCAATTTTATTTCTTTCTCCCTAATGTTTTCATCCATTTATAAATATAATATGTATCTAATAGCGTGATGGCAAACTGAAAATTGATCATTGGGTAATTCTTTGAAATAAATATTTCATTGAGCACAAATATTCTTTTAAAAATTTTTTTAAAAAATTTATTCATGATAGTCACACACAGAGAGAGAGAGGCAGAGACACAGGTAGAGGGAGAAGCAGGCTCCATGCACCGGGAGCCCGACGTGGGATTCGATCCCGGGTCTCCAGGATCGCACCCTGGGCCAAAGGCAGGCGCTAAACCGCTGCGCCACCCAGGGATCCCCGAGCACAAATATTCTAAATTAATAAAGCTAATGTGATCACCTGTGCCCACAACATCCTTGAAGAAAATGATACCCATACATATAATTCTTCACAAGATGTGTGTTATTAGACATAGCCTATTGTGTTAAAATGTAATTCAGTATAAAAGAATAAGAAAAAATAAGGAAGAGGAAAATTTTATTAGCTTCTCCTGAAATATGGACACTTTTTTTTTAGGATTTTTCTTTTAAAGCATGATAAAGTATATGCAAAGTAATGTTCCTAGCTAGTAAAAATCATCATATGCTAGAATATATTACTAGCATAAATCCAGTATTGCATGGCTTATTTACTGGAAGCTGAACTCTCTGGGTGATTTTGGAATGCCTTACTACAATTAGCGATCCTTATTAAAAACAACAAAAGGATGCATCAGTCTGGAGGGATAAAGAAAAGAAAAAAAATACCTTTGATACGTTGTTGGGCTTTTTTATAAGTTCAAATTTGTAGAAACTGAGGATTCTCATGTTTTGGTTTTATCTATTGCTTTGTAACAAACAAACCCTGAAACCACATGGCTTAACCAACCATTTCATTTTCTGGTAACTTTATGGATCAGAAACCTGGGAAGGATTTGGCTGGGTGCTTACTCAGTCCTTGACAGTTGTAGCTCATTTGAGGAGTCTGGTCCTAGAGAATGTACTTCCAAGTCTGGCTCTTCTAAACTCTTTGGTCTTTTTCTCTCATTCTCATAAGATATCAAGATAGCCATCCTTTATGGCTCCTCCTGTAGGTTAGGCTTCCTAAGCCTAACAACCTGAGGATATTGGGATTTCTTACAGGGTGGCTCAAGGCCCTTGGCCACCAACCTGAAATCTGCTAGGCCTCTGAACTCCTAAAACAGAGTATGGCATTGTGCCACTTGTGCCTCTGTCTTGGTTACAGCAGTCTCAATCCAGTACAGATTCAAGAAACTGGGGACAAAAGCCCCCCCACCTCAATTCTTTGTGGGGATAGGGTCAAAGGATTTGTGGAGCTTTTTAATGTGAGATGTGTGTAATTGGTAAAAGACACTTTAGAAACACTGTTTTAGTCAGTTTAGTTTTAGTTTTGCTTTCTCTTTTTCCAACCAGTGCTGCATTGGTTAACATATGGCTCGCCATACACTTTCTAATGAGAAAGCTTCAAAGAGCTCAATCCCCAAATGCCAGTACAAACACTAGCCTGGCAAAAAGTCACCTGAGTTCCTCTCTTTGATACACAGAACCTAAGCTGCATGGACTTGTTTTCCCAACACAGAAAACATTATAGTAAACAAGGGATTTGAATTTAGATATTTACCCAGCTTCTCTGAATCCTGGGCTCATTTTTGCCTCATTCCTCTGCCAGGAGTTCTGCTGTTTTTCTTACACTTTGGATCCCCACCTCCCCTAAGCTAATATGCACTTCCTGGCAAATTAAAGGCATTCTGGACTGGAGCAGAGATTGTGGCTTGAGGGTAAAATTAACTCTACCAACTGAATAGTTTCCCCTGTTCATCAAAATATGCAGTTGGAGGCTTCAAAATGTGTGTGTGTGTGTGTGTGTGTGTGTGTGTGTGTGTGTGTGTAAACTTGGCTGTCAGTTAAAAGAGAAATAAAAGCCAGATAGAGTAAAGTTTTCATGTATGAGAGACCCACTCTGTACTTTTATGTACCCCTTAATCTATGGTCATTCCCGAGTTGTGCATTTGTAGCACTATTTGAAATGCATAGTCTGCTCTCATTTTCCATCTCTTAACATATGTTGAATGTTCTTACTGATAGCGTCAGATATCATTATTCTTTTTGTATTTAAATATTCACTTCTTTAGTCTTAAATACTCAAGTATCATGCATGTTGCCCATGATCCATCTAAGGGTAATAGCAAAATGGTAGTGTGCTGGTGAATAGCTGTACCATCCTTCAGGGGATTCTTGAAAAGCTCCATGAGACAGAATGTGGTAATGGATATATACTTATAATACATATATTTATGCGTATATGACATAAAATATATATTTATTTATATCAACTTCTGTTCTACATTAAAAAATTCTAAAGAAGATTGCATTCTTTAATAGCATTCTTTATGATTTGTTTGGCCTATGCACGCTTTTCTATCCTGTGGCATTGGTGTGCTGTGCCTTTTATGGATCTCGTCAACCTGTGCTAATTGAAATGTTTATAAAATGCTGATTCTGAAATATTGCAACTTAACAGTTCAATAGTTCTTTAATGGCCCCTCTGTTTTATTAATGAAATGATTTATAGAAATATTTAATCTCACTGATTTACCATTAGCGTTAATGAGTCTGGTTATTAAGCACTCTATTTCTAAAGGCTATGAAAACAGGTCTGGCAAGTGTGTAGTATTTTGCGATGAGTTATTTGTGCTGAGATAGAATCAATGCTGTGGGAAGCTTATTTCTCAAGTGGAACAGCATTATTTATGAACATGTAACTTGATGACTCTTTTTGTAATTCTCATACCATTGCTTCCTTATTTATAAGAAATTTAATACCAATTATGAAAACCATCCCACAGATCTTTTAAAGACATTTAGATGATATGTAAATATATTTTTTATATTAATTAAACTAAGCTCTGACAGTAAGCCATTTAAAAATACTTAAACTGATCTTCTGGAATACATAGGTTTATTCTTTGAGGAAACCACAATTTAGTTCCTATTGTCTATGGTAAATGTTTGAGATGACCATTCCTATTTATATAGACAATTATCTTCAAATAACAAATAGAACCACATAAAACACTCTTTGTCCCCTTAAGACAGTTTTTTTTTTTCTTTTTGCTTATTTAAATAGTTCCTATTTTAGGGCAGAATTTATAGATCTTAAAATGATTTCATGTGACATCTTCAATATGTGATGTCACATTTTAGATCCTTAAAATACATAGATGTTTGAAGATTTTCCCCCCTTGCCAATCTGAAACAATACTATTTTAATTACTTATCTTGAATATTAAAGAGAGGTGATTTTTTAGGTTTCACCTTAAGGCTTTGATGCTTATAGAAATGTTGATGCCTCTTTGAGATGTCATTGGCTATTTTGAATTGCAAATCTGTTGAAATAAATGAAACTGAGGAGAGGGAATGAGAATATATCTTGAGGAAAAAAAAGAACTATTCAGTAGCCTGAAATACCGTCAGATGACTCTGCCACTGTTACTCTCTCCTTCTAGCTTATAATGTTGAAGTATGATACGTCATAATAGGGAACTGGCATGATCCAGTGATATAAAATACCAACATTATGTGGTTTAGCCCACTGAAATGGTATATTTCCCCTTTCTCTTGTTCTATTTCCTGCTTAGAGCAGAATTTGTCTTTGTATTATTTGGCAGCATGTGGATATGATTTATGTTGGAGAGTTTGGTGACTAACCAGAAACTTGAGGATTTTATGAAAAATCCTTCTTCTATCAGCTAAGCAAAATGTCCTTAACTTGTTTCCTAAAAGCAAATTAGTGGCAACCCAAGATTTTAAGACAAATTATAATTTCAAAGTTTTTATTCCTAGTTAGAGAGGAATTTAGAAGAAATAGATCTTTTGGATTCTTTGACAACAGTTGAAAGAACTGAGATATGATTCAGGTAATTTCAAGAGAAGACATTTGTACATCTTAAAATTTTATTTTGCTGTTTGATTATCTGAGCTACGCAAATTAGTGGAGCAATGTAAATTCACAGAACTGATATTTTGCTAACATTGTCCATTGATTCTTCCAAACAAAGATGGTTGAGTATATTATTTAAAAGTTATCTGAAGTTGGGGTGCTTGGGTGGCTCAGTCGCTTAAGCATCTGCCTTCTGCTCACGTCATGATCCTGGAGTCCCAAGATTGAGCCCTGCCCGCTCAACGGGGATCTGTTTCTCCCTCTGATCCTCACCTCACTTGTGCTCTATGTCCCTCACTCTTTCTCACATAAATAAAAATTTAAAAATAAGCAATCAAAAAAGGTAAAGACTTTTAAATTGCCAATGAGTTATTTTGCAAAGGGTTCACAATACACCCAACATTCTTAGAGGCCTTTTAGATGAAACAAAATAATGGATATAATTCCTTTTCTTAGGTCATCTATAATTTTTAGGAGGCCTTAAAAGAAAATGTGAAATCTGAACAAACACAAACTAACATAAGCCCTTTGGGAATCCATAAGGAAGAAAGATCTATAGTGTAGAAGGATTGACACAACTTAGACTCTGAATAATACCAAATCAGAATTTTTAGAAAACCTCAGAATATATCAAGTAAGGAGCTTATCAATACAATTTTTCACTTTAAATCTTGGACTTTTAGTTCTCTTTTTTTTCTGTGTACAAAGAATGTGTTCAAAAGAAGAGCCAAAATAGTGTGCTGTATGCAAAATAGAGCAAAACTAAATAAAAAATAAAATGAAAATAGAATAAAGAGTAGTAACTGAGGATCATATTGGTTTTCTTTTAATTTAGAGAAAGAAAAGAAATGCAGATGTATGACTTCTTATTCACATCCCCAAGATTTACAGAGCTTTATGAAGGAAAGCTCCTTACTAATTTATTTTGTTGTAAATCCTGACCTGAACCAATACAAGTCTATTTAGAGTTTTTGTTTATCTCACTTAATGTAAATGTTTGTAAGTTTTGCTGATGAAACATTAAGGTGTTATGTAACACATAGTGTGTGTGTATATATATATCTTATTATATTTCTAAAGATACTAATTCTATAATAATAATATATAATTATTATTCAGAATAATTTCATATTTCTAAAATTGCTGTGAGTCTGAATTCTGACACATTTGCCCCAAGAATTTCATCTGAGATAACTTGGATATAATTCAAGTTCAATGCCTTATATTGATAAAAACCTCTGCCTTGTATCTTTTTGTTCTCAACTTTAGTTTTTATTGTCTATAAGGGATTATGATTGTGAATCTGGGCATCATGATGTGGGTTAAAAACAATAGAAAACTGATTTAGTTAGCCTGTGCCTTTTAAGGTACATGCTTTCTTTTTCTCTTTTAAAGAAAAAAAAAATGTAGTATTTCAGAGTATGGGCTTTAGAGGCAGAACAACTTGGGTTTGGATAGCTGTGCTGTACCTGTTTTTTGACCTTGGGGAAGTCATTTTGAATTCCTAAATCTCTATTATCCTTTCTGTGAAACAGGGATGAAAACAAAATTGTATCCCTTGTAGGGCTGATATAAAAGCAAGCATGGAAAGAATTTAGCCCAGTGCCTGTTTCATATTTGCATTTAGTAAATAGCTATCATGATGATAAGTAAATCTGCTCTAAAAGTAAAAGAGGAAAGAGGAACTAAGAAAAAGATTATTTTAATGCATCCAGGATCAACAGGATTATAATGTTGGATAACCTCTAAAACTGTTTTCTAAAATAGGTATTTCTTTGATTGCTTTCTGAAACAAAGATTTGATCTCTCACCTTTTAACCTGTGGTAATCATGCTTAAATCTTTAAACGTGTCTTAAGTTAGCTCATTTTGGAGACACAAAGAGGTGATAGGATGAACAACCTATACTACTGAGTTAGGATTGCAAATTACAGAGGGTTCAAAACCCTTTGTAGTGGTTTCCAGGCTACCAACTCCAAAGACAACAAATTCCCCCCAAATCCCTGACTGTGTTTCAACTAAGTTACAGTAGGAAGTGGCTGATTCTTGTCACAACTTGTCACAACTCTCAGTGAGAAAAACCCAGTGAAAATTGTAAGAAACAAATCACTTGCAGAATAATTTATTCATAGATATTTTGAACCTAGGAAGACCATATAGAATTAGATAATGTAATACAGCCATCACTTTATCTTATATAGGGGAGAACAAGAACCAAAGAGGCTAATTTGTTTGTCTAATATGACACAGGTAATAAAGAGCAGAAAGAAACCTAGAATTAGTTTTCTAAACCAGTTTTTCACCCTTTTCATAGTAAAACTCAAAAGTATTTTATTTCAAAAAAATGTGCAAATTATGGACTTTTCTGTATGAGCAAAAAGACAATGTGGTGTTACAAGAATAAAATAAATGTTATTATGTGATATTTGAGGCAATTTCTTATTGTACTCTTGTGATAGCATGCATCTTTGCATACAAATGTACTTCATCATGCTAGGATCCACTAGCAATGTTTCATCTGGAAGCATTTTACATTTGGTCAGCCTGCTTTATGTCACAGCGTGCTTGTATCAATCAAAAGACAAAAATAGTTTATAATAGAAAAATATACTGAGTCTACATTGAAATACAGATTCTTAAAAAGTATGAAAGTGGAATCATGAAAGGTATAAATTTTCAAAATACAAGACTAATAAAAATTGTGAGACTAAGATTCCTAGTATTAGGAATTATTAAAAAAAAACAAATCTGTATTTCTTTACTGGATAGGAATTTGTATTTATTTATAATTATTTTATAACCTTCTTAGCTTGACTTACTATATAAATATTGCTTTCAAAATACACTTTATACTTTTTGTTATTAATTTAGTGAGTTCCAAGGGAGACCTGGTAGGTGCACACACACACACACACAAACACAACTCTAGATACTATTAGACTTGAACTTATTTTTAATGTTGTTGTTAATATTAAGTTGTTAAATATGGTCTTATTGTCCTCTGAGTTGTTTAGAGGACTCCAAAAGAAACAGAGTCAGATGGTTTATGATCCTTCTCTCATTGTCAGACCTTGAAAAAGTTAAATGATACTGCTAGCCCATAATTTTCACCTCTCTAAAATGGAATAATACAATATCTATCTCTGGTGATTGTTGTGGGGATCAAATGTGACAGGAAATAAAAAAGTAGGTGCTCAATATGTACTAAATAATATCACTGCCTTATCAATTTAAATGTGTAAATTCCCCAAGTTATGTAAATTAGACTTCAAGAATAAATTGAATTTTTGTTGGTGAAGTTGCAGATTCAACATTTATGGTGGGTAGTTTAAGCAAATATATCAAATACCTTAAATATTTTATGCCTTTTAAATTTTAAGCATTTATTAAGTTTTTTTACATTAAATTGTATGGGCACACTCAAAAGGAATTTGTAAAATACTGTTCTGTAAGTGTTCTTTATCAAAGTTAAGTAACATACAGAATGTATTGTTTTGAATCTACTAAAACTTTCTTAAAGTGCTTTATAAAAGAACAAACAAAAAAATTCTTATTTACTGGATCATAATTCTAATTATAGAAATTTACTCCAAATATTTAATCAAAGAACTGTGCCATTACATATAAAAATGCTCACTGGAGCACTTTTATAATTATTAAAAAGGGGGGTGTATAAAAATGTTCCCAAATAGAGAATTGTCCACTATATTCATACATATAATATTATAGAGTCACTGAAAATTTTTTATAGAAAAAATGGAAATATATAGACAGATTTTCACATATTATTAAGTGAGGAAAAAGGAAAGTATAAAAAATAATCACTTAGAATATACTTATAAGTTATATGGATATTTCTGGGTCCTGATAATATGAGAACTAATGCTAGTTTTAACTTCTGTCTTCCTTAAAATCATCATTAGAGAAAACATAGTAGGAAACAATGACCTGAAGTACTAAGGCAAATCAAACCAAACCAAGCTGCAGGCAGGGGTGCTATGGCAAATCTGAATGCCATCTTTTTTTGTTTGTTTGTTTAAGATTCTCTTATTTATTTTAGAGAGAGAGAGAATGAGCAGTGTGAGCAGGGAGAGGGGCAGAGAGAAAGGGAGAGAGAATCCTCACGTTGACTCCCCACTGAGCACAGAGTCCTACAGAGGGCTCAGTCCCAGAACCCTGAGATCATGACCTGAGCCAAAATCAAGTCAGCCACCCAACTGACTGAGCTACCCAGGTGCCACTGAATGCTGTCTTGAGCTATAGTGTGTGTGTGTGTGTGTGTGTGTGTGTGTGTGTGTGTGTGTAGAAAGTGAATAGTACCCGAAGCATGGAGTGGAATTTAGTTGAATGATTTTAAGGTCTGATTTTTTGGTTTGATTCCTCCTGGTGACAACAGTCACCTCCTCTTTTACAAGGACATTGGCACAGCATAGTTACCCATCGCAATAATACGTAGGTGACTGTTCTACTACCATGGCCCTCTTTCCTCCACCTCAGCCCTTCCAAAACCTTAGTGTGAAGGGTTTGAACCTTGTGAACCTTAGTGTCTAGGGTTTTCACTGGGCATTGTACAGTTGACAGGATTGACAGCCCACCTTATTATCAGAGTAAGGAAGATAAATATTATGTTAAACAATATTTGATTTAATTATCTAGAGGATTCAGAAAATTCCCCATTTGTGAATAAGTTTTTATCAGTTTCCTAATCTCCTTTAAAGGTTCTTATTTTTCTTTCCATGTTTCAATGTCATTTTTTAAAAGTAGTAAAAGATGTCATGTTGAATTTGGCAGTCCTCAAGACCACTCTCAAGTTGAATGATTTGCTAGAAGGACTTAGAGAACTCATGAAAGCTATTAAACTGATGGATATGGTTTATTTCAGTAAGAGTACAGTTTAAGATTAGCAAAGGTAAAAGGCACATGTAGGGCAGAGTCCAGGAGAGAACAGATGCAGGCTTCCAGTTGCCTTCTCTCAGTGGGAGTCTTACACGTGGGGCTTAATTCTTTCAGTGAAGTGGGTGACAATACATACCAAGTATTGAGGTTGAGCTTCCTGTCAACAGAGAACCTTAGTGTCTAGGGTTTTCACTGGGCATTGTACAGTTGACAGGATTGACAGCCCACCTGGCTGATTTTACTTAATCTGTGACCCCTCTAAATGTGGCACTGATACTGCATGATCCATGCATGGTTCCCACAGTAAATCACACTGTTGGTATAAAATACCCTGGCATGCAGGCACCTGGGGGGTGCAGTCAGTTAAACTTCCAACTCTTGGTTTCAGTTCCGGTCATAATCTCAGAGTCCTGAGATCAAGCCCCAAGTGGGGCTCTGCACTCAGCTTGGGAATCTGCTTGAGATTCTCTCTCCTTGTCCCCATCCGCCTCCTCTGCTCCGGTTTGCTTGTGTGCTCTCTCTCAAGTAAATAAAACTTTAAAAAATATTTATGGGGTGCCAGCGTTGCTCAATCAGTTAAGTGTCTGCCTTTAGCTCAAGTCATGGTCCCAGGGTCTTAGAATTGAGGTCCGCATTGGGGGGAGGGCTGCTCAGTGGGGACCCTGCTTCTCCCTCTCCCTCTTCTACTCCTCCTGCTTGTGCATACTCTCTCTGTCAAATAAATAAATTTTTAAAAAATTAAAATTAAAAAAAAATTGAAAAAGATTTATATACATAAGGGAGAGGTAATCTGATTAATATTGGTCATGTGTCCACACTTTAACCAGGAAAAGTCACGAACTTGAAGGACAGCCCCACCCACCAATTCTTGTTTTATCATGATAGTGTACACTCTCTGAGAGAAAATGTAGGCACAAGTAGCACATTAGGGGATGGGATCCTATTGCTTATGCATAGTGTCCTTCACCATGTAGTAAGCAGTATTATCCAAAAGCAAAGTCTATGAAAAGTGTAATTGGTGGCCAAATGCTCAGGCACCCCAATGGTTTAGTTTAAACCATGATTTCAGAGTACTCAATCAGATGATTTCAAGCTCTTTTGATACAATCTCTCTTTCAGTAAGAATGTGATGATACCTAGAGTTGGGCTTTCAACTCAAATATTAAGTACATTAAAAAAAAAAAAAATAAGTACATTAAACTTGAGAACTTTGTATGTATGTATAGCCATTAAATATTATATATTATATACCATATTTATATTATACATTTATATTATTACATTTATATTATATTATACATTTATATTATATTATACATTTATATTATATTATAAACCATGTATAAAAATTAAGCAGGATGAAATGTAAAAAATAGAAATAGAAATTCTAAGATTTTCTTCCTATCCTATTTTGAGTGCCTCTTCTCTGTTGGAGATTGACACAAAACATTGAATGTACAATACGTTAGGTATCCTATGTAAATGCTATTTTTCTTCCCATCAAAATTTGATAGCATCAAACAGCCACAAACCAGAGATATGCCTAAAGAACAAGTACTTTTCATTGTAGCTTGATGGCAGATGCATGTGTCTTGGTGATGGAGCACCCATCAAGCTTACCATATCTCTGTTATACAGAAGGATGCTACTAGAATACTTTGTCCTTAGACCTGGGAGCTGCTTCTCGTTACCTTAATTGTGATCCTGCTAGTGATTCCGTAAAACCTTTAAAGGCCTAAGAACCCTTTCTTTCCCAGTACAGAGAATCAGTTGGTATGGCTTCTGCTTCCTCTAAATAACTCTCTTCAAAGAAAAAATAATAATAAATAAATAAAATAAAATAAAATAAAATAAAATAAAATAAAATAAATAAAAAATAAAATAAAATAAATAAAATAAAATAAAATAAATAACTCTCTTCCTTTGGTTGTTAACAGGTCTGTAAGTCACCACTATCAATGGAAATAATGTACCCCTTCCTTTAAACAGGAATTAAACAGTGCCTGTGCATCAGGCACAATCACTCCAGGTTAGCTGTTAGCAATGATTGTCCTTTTGACAAGACTACAAATATTGCACAGCTTCAGGTTCCTATGGTTCGCAGTGGTCTGACCTCTGAATAAGTTTTATTATATAAAATATAACATGCTGTCTTTGCTGTGGGAGATTAGTGAGAAGTTAAGTGGATAATTGTAGATTTTACAGGTTTTTGAACTGTTAGCAATAGATGCCTAGCTTCGATGTGGTAATTCATAATGTAATCAAAACTCGTTTTGGTAGACCTGGTTCCAAGATGTCCAGAGAGATATTATTTTACACATTTAGTAGTCCATAAATAAGCATCCAGGAATTATTTTTAATAACCACAACTCTAAATATTGAACTCCCTCTTCTTTTTTATTAGATGTCAATAGAATATTCAGATATTAATTTTTTAATTATATAAAGAATATACCAAAAAATCAAAACAGCTTTTATCTTCATTAGATAGATAGAAAGGGATATATGTTTATTTGCATCCAGTTACAGATAATACATGGTTTTGTCAATATATTAGGGAAAGTGCTAATATTTTTTACCAATTTTAACCTATAAACAATGCTTTCACATGGTTCAAATTATGTTAGCAAATTGTTCAGTAAAGACTTTCTACAGCACTTCTAAATGGATTTGTTATATCATATCAGATATTATGAAATTATTTGTAAAGTGGACTTCCTTTCAAGGTTCTTAATTTATATTGACCAAAGTTTTGAAAGCAAAAAGACTCAAAACAAAGGTTTGTGCTTAAAATAACTGTGTAACATGTACTAAGATAATACAAACTTACCATCTCTTTAAGAGTTGTTAAAGAATAAAACTGTAAGTCAGATTTTACCTAAATTGCCATAAATTCTATATCAATGCAGTTAAGTATAATGAGGAAGTCTTCTTATCTGATGTAGTAATAAGATGGTCATGCTCTTTGTTTAAGGTAATATGTTAAATCAGCATTAATGCCATACATAATTCATCTTCTTTTAAAAATATATAAAATATATATAAAATAAGGATATTTGTCATACAGGAAAAATAATACAAACCTACTTAGCTTCAGCAAGAATATGCAATAAGTTCTTGAGATCACGTTGTCACATCACTGTCCAAAATGACAATGGATAAGATCACATAAAATTGATGTACACATTGCTCTTCTTGTTTTTTTCTGTGTAGATTTCATAGCTTCCACCACTATTTCTTTATAATCCTCAGATAAGGGATTGAGTTGTTACTAAAAGGATTTTTGTGACTTTCTTGAGATGAAATAGGTGGCCTACAGAAGCATGAGAATTATAGCAGCATGAGCATTTGGGGACTTAACAATGTCGAGTATATTCTAATAACAATCTTTTAAGAAATTCCCTAGAAGTAGTTTTCTCAAAAAAATAAAAATAAAACTTACAGTAAGGAAAATGAACAAGAGTTTTATTATAGCTTTTATTTATGACCTTTAGAGAGTAAATAGTAAAGATTTTTAAACCAAATTGAAAATGCAGAATAAATTGTGGCAGTTTAAAATATTCTCTCAGAAGTCTTCTTTGAATTAATTAAATGTCTGATTTTATCACATAATTTATCACAATGGTCAATAATCTCTAATTCATTTGTCTGTCTTCCTTGCTGGAGTATGAGCATACACTGGCCAGTTTTCATATCTAATTCAACATTGTGTATACCCAATCCCAGTGCCTGGGCACTCATTCAATACTTACAGAATGAATTGAATAAATAAATATGTTAATGTATATTTAAACAAGGATATACGTGTATAAATTTGAGTATATGAGTCCCTCTCTTCTCACTAAAATTGATTCTTTCAGGAAATTAGGCTCTGACTTTTTTTGTGTGATTTATTGATGTGTTTTTTGTTTAGGAACATATGAAAGTAGTTTGAAACTATCAACAGTAAAAGCCATATTTATTTTGTATTATAAATGGAATGGAAGATTTTTGAGGGTTTTTTTTTTTCTTGGTAACGATGCTGTGACCGCTTGTTCCTAACAGTTTTACATGTGGTGAACTGGCAAAACAAAAATAAAAAAAACAAAGCATGGGAGCCTTAAAAAGGTCAAACAATTTGATGTGTATTCTAATTACTTAGGAAAAGCTTCCAGTAATATATTTGAAATGTATTGGCCTTTTATACAGTAAGGCTTATACTTCAATTATAAATTTTCTTGCTGGAATTTGAAATTATATCCACAAAAATGTCAGTGAATAAATGTATAGGGATGAGAGGACTTATACAATTATGAAGCAGTAATAGGATGCAATGAAAATTATTTGTGACCCTCTTGCTTAAGTATTATCTGGTATTTTAACAATCTTTAAATGTTTAATTTTATTAAATATTTGCACTTAATTATTTACAGTGATTTCCCACCCTTGTATCAAGCCTCAGTATAAATACTATGCAAAGTTTGTGTACACTAATATTAATTGAATTAATAATTTTGAAAATAAATGACCAAGTGAATTTTAAAATCTACTGTCAAATGAAATGTCTCTAAATCTGCATTTTGTTTGGATCATGTAATTCTTTTTCTTTATATTCTTATAGCTTATTAAATGTTATCATAGACTCAAGTGATTTTCTCTCCATTTCCATTTTTGAGCTTTCATAGCTATCAGGAATATAATTTTATTTTTAATTAGAAAAAGTGATAATAGAAAAAAGAAAAAAATCTTCTTAATTAATTAGTGAGTTGAGGTACAAATATATGGATTTTTAATTTTAAACATGTAAAATTTGGGTTACTTTTATCTTGTCCTCATAGCTACTTGAAGTAGAGTAATGTGAGGGAAGTTTTTCCCAAAATTTAATATATCAACTCTCCATTTAAAATAGTGATGTTCAAATGTAATTTATTTCCCAAAACTTGTTCCAGCCATCTCCTTTCTTTTCCTTAATTAAGTTAATTTTGATGATACCTCTACAGGCTTTGGCTCAACAATAATTTGAACTGACTTCTGGAACCCTCTTGGCAAAGAGATTAATTTTTAAATATTTGCTCCCTCAAGCAATAATTTCACAGATATAATTGCAATGAACCACACCTATGCTATTATTATATTAAAGTTAATTTTATATGATTAGTCCAAGCAGAGTAATTTAAGTTAAAGAGCTTAAAGATTCCTATAAAACATAGAATATCATTGATACATAGCCATAGAGATCTACATTGTCATAGTGTTGTAAAGATGGAAAATGTCTCGATGATGTATAGTATATAAATTTTGTCTTACAGTTAAAAAAAGTGGTTCACGAATGAGAAATGTCCAACAAACCAGAAGTATGTCTCATTTCTAGTCTTATGCTTGTTCTTCCATTCTACAAATGTTTAATATGTCACTGCATCTCTGATACTGTATTTTCAGCTAGGCTTGGATTTTTCAATCCCCAATTGTATCTCCGTAGATTCTACTCAGATGCTCTACTGTTAACATTCACTAAGAACAAACAAAGGTAAAGGTATCTTCTTATGCTTCCACATCTGGGTTACTGGTGCAAAGACTTAAAATTTTGAAATCAACATTTACTCTCCTCCCTTATAGAAACGTTCATGGAGTAGTACAGTACCTAGCAATACATCATAGGTATAGCGCTGATGTACTTTACATGGATCATCCGGTTATCTCTAAAATGAATCTATAAATGAATCATAAAATATAAATGAATCTGTACTTCCCACTTAAAAAGGGGTGAAATGATCTTAGATAATGGAACTTGTGCAGGGACACATCCTTATGAGTTGCCCTTTGCTCATCTATTATCCTGAACAAACTGCTATTAAGTCAACTATCTCTTTATTCTAAATATCTTTTGCATCCATCTTCCTCCTCCACAGGCATCTGATAATACATGATTGTGGAATAAAGTCATGGCAGAATGAAAAGAAAGAAAAAATAAAGCAAGAAGTTTTAAGGAAGGTCGCTAGTGGGGCGATTATTATAGTAGTCATTGGCGAAAGCTGTGACATCAGGTGGTCTCCACCACAGCCTGGGTATACTGTAACTGGGTAACTGGGTAACTACTTCCTAGAAGTAGGTTGCGTTTTTTAAAAGCTGGCAATCTCAAATTTAAAATAGAAGTGAAGTTAAATAGATGTGGATTTTACTGATGACATGTACTCTCTTCTAGAATATCATATTTTACAGCTTCTAAGACTTGGCTAGTACCTTTTATGATTATTTTATATATGTATATGTATATATACAAATAATTATATATATATATATATAAATTAGTCATTGATCTTTTTTGGGGGGAAATAGTGCTTTCAGCTAAGATAGCTCATTGACTATTTTGACAATATTTCTACTAATCAAGTAGCTGAACTTTTTACACTGAATCAAAAATTCTATCCTCTCACCCACCTCCCTTCTGGTAACTATTTCTTTTCTATACTTAAGAGTCTGTTTCTTGGTTTGTCCCTCTCTTTCTTTCTCTTATTTTTCCCCTTTACTTATTTGTTTCTTCAATTCCACATGTGAGTGGAATCATATGGTATTTGTCTTTCTCTGAATGACTTATTTCACTTAGTGTAATACTCTCTAGCTCCATCCATATCATTGCAAATGGCAAAATTCCATTCTTTTTGTGACTAATATTCCATTATACATAAGGAACACTGTATATTATATAATTTTATATATGGAATATATCTTCTTAGCCATTTTCAGTCAATGGACTCTTGTGTTGTTTCCATTGTTTGGCTCTTATACACAATGCTGCTATAAACAATGCAAGTAGTTAGTATTTTTGTATTCTTTGGCTAAATATCTAGTAGTGCAATTCCTGGGTTGTAGGGTAATCCTATTTTTAACTTTTTGAGGAAGCTCCATACTGTTTTCTAGAGTGGCTGCACCAGTGTGCATTCCAACCAATGGTGCAGGAGAGTTCCCTTTTCTCCACCTCTTTGCCAGCACTTATTTCTTAAGTTATGGATTCTAGTCATTCTGATAGGTGTGAGGTGATCTGTCATTTTAGTTTTGATTTGAATTTCCCTGATGATGAGTGATGTTGGGCATGTTTTCATGTGTCTATTGGCCATTTATGTGGCTTCTTTGGAAAAATGTCTATTCATGTCTTCTGCTGTGCATTTCTTAACTGGATTATTTGGTTTTTTGAGTGTTGAGTTTTATCGGTTCCTTTTTATATTTTGGATACCAACCCTTTATCAGATATGTTATTCCCAAATACCTTCTCGCATTCTGTAGGTCACATTTTAGTCTTGTTGATCATTTCCTTCACTGTGCAGAAGCATTTTATAAGGGAGGAGAGTAAATGCTCATTTCAGTATTTCAAGTCTTAGCACCAATAACCCAGTTTCATTCTTTTGCATCTTACTGACCTGACCAGTTTTCCCAACAGCATTTGTTAAGAAGACATTATTTTTCCCTTTGGGTACTCTTTACTGCTTTGCTGAAAATTGAGCATATAGTTGTGGGTTCATTTCAGTGTTTTTCTCTTCTTATCCATTGATCTTTGTTTCTATTTTTGTGCTAGTACCATCCTGTTTTGATCACTACAGCTTTGTAATATAACTTTGAAGCCCAGAACTGTGATGCCTCCAGCTTTTCTTTATTTTTCAAGGTTATTTTGGCTGTTTGGGGGTCTTCTATGGTTCCATACACATTTTTAGGATTGCTTTTTTTGGCTCTGTGAAAAATGCTGGTGGCGTTTTGACAGGGATTGTGTTAAATATATAGATTACTTTGGATAGTATAGACATTTTAATAGTATTTGTTCTTCCAACCCATGAGCATGGAATGTGTTTCCATTTCTTTGTGTTGTCTTTAATTTCTTTCATCAGTGTTCTATAGTTTTCAGAGTACGGATCTTTTACCTCTTTGGGTAGCTTTATTCTTAGGTATCTTAATGGTTTTTGGTGCAATTGTAAATGGGATTGATTCCTTGATTTCTCTTTCTGCTGCTTCAGTATTGGTTTAGAAATGGAAGAGATTCCTGCATGTTGACTTTGTGTTCTGTGACTTTACTGAATTTGTGTATTAGTTTTTGTTTTGTTTTGTTTTTGTCTTTTTTTTTTTTTTTTTTTTTTTTTTTTTTAGTGGAGTCTTCAGGGTTTTCTATATACAGTATCATGCCCTCTGCAAATAGTGAAAGTTTTACTTCTTTGCTGATTTGGATTCTTTTTTTTTTTCTTGTTTGATTGCTGAGGCTAGGGCTTCCATTATATATATAGTCCCAACTCAGGCTCCCTGCATGGAGACTGCTTCTCCCTCTGCCTGTGTTTCTGCCTCTGTCATTCTCTCTCTGTGTGTGTCTTTCATGAATAAATAAATAAATCTTTAAAAAAAAAGAATGATGTTAGCTGTGGGTTTTTCATAAATGACCTTTATTCTATTGAGATATGTTCCTTCTAAGCCTACTTTGTTGAGGATTTTTCTTCTGAAAGGGCTGTTGTAGTAGTATTTCTTATTTCTAAAATAAGATCTACATTCTTAGTTTCTGACTGGACATAGATTTGTGGGGAACACTCATAATACTCAAGTTTTCTGTGTGAGAGTTTTGTAACTATTGATGGTATAATCCACATGGAACTTGGGGCCCAGTTAGTTACATATATTATTCTTTATCCTGGGATATACTAGTATAATTAACTGAATTTTATTAGAGCATTACAGTTTCTATTTATATATATGGAAGATAATAATTTCCATATACATTCTATTTCTTGATGAGACCATGCAAAACAGGAATTTATAACATGTTGGACTAAGGAAGTTTAATAACTTAATAATGTCATTAGAATAAGAACAATTGTCATATGTGCTAGTAATCTGTTAAGTAATCTTGGGGGAATCAACTTCCTCCCTAAAAATTGTATGGTTCATACATAAAGTAAAGAGGTAGAACTAGAATCATAGATGCAAAAGCAGTAGCCTATGGGTCAGTTAATCATTGTACACATTTTATTTGGCCAGAAGAATAATGTAAAACAATGAATTTGATTTTCTTTATGTAAGATTTGTACTTTCTGGTTAATCACAGACATTATCCTTTTTTAAAAGTCATGCTGGCTGCTTCATATTTAGAACCTTAGTGACCTCTCAAGGCATCTGAATTGTGACCCCAGATTTTCTAACCGTGTAGTCTCACGATTACTAAGTTATAGATTATTTTCAAATTTATAAAGTTACATACTGTAACTAGTTTATAATATTCAAAAATGTTATAAATTTATTTGACTTCTTAAAGGACAGCTATTTAATAGGTATAAAATACTATTATGTTGCAATCTCTTTCTTACTGCTTGAAGTACCACTGTGTATTAAGTGGACATCTGCATTTAGCTTTTCATTATGACTTCTAGATTATTTCTTTGAGAGGTTAAAACTAATTCAGCTCCTATCAGTGGATATAAGTAGTCACAATTGCCTCTGCCCAAGGACACTCATGTAAATCAAATGTTAATTTCATCTCTGCAAGGTGCCATTAAAACAGCAATAAGCTGTCTGCCCACATTTCAGCTTTGTGAAGACAACATGCATTTAAATACTCTTTTATATCCTTGGCCTTATGCTCACTAGAGACATTTCTATTCAGAATAATTTTTACTGCCAATGTCTGTCCATCTTTTCTCTCTTCAAAGTAATATCCAGTCCTTGGAAAGCCTTAATTGGTGTTAACATGCAGACCGGTAGTTGGATATCTATGTTCTACATGCTAGTGTAATTAAATATCCTACATGCAAATGGATTTTTCCATATAAAATTAATTTAAGATGTAGAATTCTCCTTTAAGGAGGGAATGAATCATGCATGTCAAAAAGATGCTTGGGGGTCTCACAGAAGGGACAAATCATTATGGAAATATTTATTAAATTACAGTAGTAAGTGCTATGATGAAAAAGTGTTATTCATGAGAAGACCTTTTCCAGGTAGAGGGCTCAAAAAAAAACCTCTTTGAAAAATAATAAGTACTTCTTTTTCTTTTTTGATTGAAAACACAATGTTATATTAGTTTCAGGAGTGCAACATAGTGATTTGACAACTTAAATCAAGTCTGATTTAAATGAAAGGGCACCAGGGTGGCTTAGTTGGTTAAGCTATTGACTCTTGATTTCAGTTGGGGTCATGATCTCATGGTTGTGAGTTCAAGCCCTGCCCCTGCCTCCTCCAGGCTCTATTCTGGACATGGAGCCCGCTTAGGGAGCTCTCTCCCTCTGCCCTTCCCCACCCCCATGTGCCCACGTATGCTCTGTCTCAAAAAATGAATCTTAAAAAAAAAAAAAAAGGTTCTAAGGTTTTCACATTACTTTAGAAATGGTAAAAGTTCTAGTTTAGAATAGATGCTAGTATGCCAAGGAGGTAGGTTGTAATCTCTTGGTTAGGCACTGAAAGAATAATAAAGCATCAGATCTTATAGATGAGAAAGGTGAAAAAGAAAGATTAGGAAGGAATCCAAAGGAAATCAAGATAGAGGAGAACAGAAAAAAGAACAACTGGCATAAACAAAAAGCAAATCATATACTGATAGCAAAAATACTGATAAATTACAGCAAATATAAGTGCAATAAATGTGTTAATAAAAAGAAAAATAATACTAACCCTCTAAAAATAGTATACTACTTAAATTTAAAAATTCACTGAATACTAGGGCTTAAGAAAATATAGATGTGTAAAAAATCCACAAATATTTAGCTATTAAGTCATACATTTCCAAGTAACCTGAGTAAAAATAGAAATTACCATGAACTTAAACACATGTGTATATATAAATGCATTATATATGTAAATATAATGTTCATACATATGTATATGTTTAACCTAATGTTCATATTATTATAGCACAGCAAAATTAGTGAAATAAATTAACACCTTACTTCACAGGGATTTGTATTGCTAAGTGGATTTATTAGAGACAAAATACTGAAAATAAATTATCTAAATTTATTCCTTAATAATTTTTTTAAAAAGATGATAAATCATCTTGCCCCATTCTCCACAAATAGAAGGAAACATTAAAAATAAGTGTGAATGAAACAGAAAACAAATGAACAATGTAGAAAGTCAACAAAGTCTAAAACTATGTTCTTGATTAATAAAACTGATAAACCACTAGAATGATAAAGGGGAAGTCACTCTAGAGCCCATAGAAGAATAGATATTATGAAAAAAATCATCCTAATTAACTAGAATTTAGATGATATGGAAAACCTAGACACAACTTCCAAAAATGGACACAATCAGGAATAGAAATAGATATAGTTATGTATTATTATTAAAACTGTGCAATACATAATGTAATGCATTCACACAAATAAAGGTGACATTTTCAGTGGAGTTTTTCTAATATATAAGCCTAAACTTGGATGACTTTTGCAGTAGATTCATACAAGGAAGAAATAATACTAATTTAGTAATTAAAAATAAATGCTTTATAATGTATTTTATAAGACCAACATAATCTTGATTCCACATCATGAAAATAATATATAAGAACATAAACTTATAGGTCAATTTTTTAAAACAAATAAATGCAAAAATTCTTGAAAATGAGAACACCTCAAATGATACTGGATTTATTACTAAAACACCATATTAATTTACCATTTGAAAAATCAATTTACATCTTCACATATATAAAATTAAGGTGAAAATTTATGTGATCATCCTATTAGATACAGAAAACTCATAATATTTAATACCCATTTATGATAAAACAAGCTCCTGGAAATTTAGAATTAAAAGACAGTGTTCTAAGTGTGATAGAGTAACTACATTGGATTTGCAGCAAACATACTACTGTATAATCTTTCCCCTGCCATTGAGATTGAGACCAGAATGTCCAGAGACTCCAGTCCTATTGAACATGCAATTGAGACCTTGGTGACATTAAAGAGAGGAATGAGATTGAAAAACAAATTAGATGGCTCTACAGGTGATCTTCCCCCAAATCTTAATCTGATGAAGTCATTTCCTTGTTAAAATTTCCAGTGGATAAAATTTAAGCTCCTTAGCCTGCTACACAAGGAGCTTCATGACCTGGTAATTATTTACCTCTCTTGACCTTCTAATCAAACTTTCATCCACTATGTCGGAGTTATGCCTACTGAGGAGGAAGGTAAAGCATCCGGAGTGTGATCCACTTCTGTGATCATCCAAGGTACATTGCTGACTGAAAGAAGGCAGACAGACCAATCTAATCTATTTGTTGACATGATTACTAGATCCCCAGGCAAATGGCCAAATATTTATAGAGAGGAGAGTTTATATCCATGAAATTTTCATCACAAGGTGTTCTTGTTTAAACATTTCTTATAGTAATCAAAACCTAGATTCATTCTGAATTATCTCTGATTCATATAAGAATGATCTTACAAACCAATCCATTATTTTAATTTACAACCCTTTTCTCATTCATTGCTAGTGATGTTATTAACATTTTGAATGCATTATTGACACAGAAGATTAGACTTTTGCTATTTTTAATGGATCTTTAAGCTAGAGGAGGTGAGGGTAAACAAGTAAAAAAACCCCAGTGATTAAGATAATTTTAAATAATGTTGAATATTAGAAGACAATTAAATAGGGAGTGCTTGTGGCAAGGGATACATCAGATAGAGAGGACAGTGAATCATATTACATTTTATTTTACTTTAAAGGTATTTATTTATTTGAGATAGAGTGAGCAAGAGAGAAAAAGCACAAGTGGAAGAAGAGACAGAGGGAGAGGGAGAAGGAGAAGCAGGCTCTCCAATGAGCAGGGAGCCTGATGCAGGGCTAGATACCAGGACCCTGAGATCATGACCTGAGCTTACAGACTGAGCCACCCTTGTGCCCCTGAATGGACATTTTAAATCTGAGCAAATATTTCAATAATATGTGTATGCGACCCTTAAAATGATCTGAATGAGGAATGTGAGAGATGAAAATCAAAGCTTAGTAAACAGGTAATAAAAGGAGAAGTAGCAAAGCTCTCTGATGAGTTGAATATGGAATACAAGAGAGAACTTGAGGCTAATTCTTGGGTTTGGGATTGAGCAGGTAGGTGAACGGTACAGTTATTATTTGAAATTAGTAGACTTGAAGTGGAACAAGTTTGGGAGGTGAGATTGAAGGGAGGAACCACAAGTTATATGACATTAAGTTTGAGATACTAAACTGTCATACAAGAGGAGACCTTGAGTAGGAAGTTAGATATCTGTGTCTGGAGCTCAGGGAAGACTTCTTCTCTGAAGTTATTAATTTAAGAGTTATCAGCATATAGAAACTATTTAAAGAAATGAGACTTAAAAAAATGAAATGAGACTTGATAAAGGTAAACAGGCAGAGTGTTATGTAAGCAAGAGAAGATGACCAAATACTTAATCCTGGGTCACTCAAATATTTAGAATGTGGAAGAGAGAAAAAGATGGAAAAGTAGTCTTGCAAGTATTGTGTGGAGAGATAGGAGAAACGCCAAGATTGCGGTGTGCTAGAAGATAAATAAGAAACATGTTTTAAAAAGGAAGGAGATAAAAGTATGACAAGTTGCCAGAAATTTAAAATGAGGAAAAGAAATTATGCATTTGACAAAATGGGTATTGGTGACCTTGCAGAATGGTTTTAAAAGACTCTTGGAAAAACAGAACAAAACAAAACACACAAACCTATCTGGAAGATGATCAAGAGAAAATGTGAAGTAAGACTGGTGAAAGTATGAAATATTGTATGTCCCTTTAGCAAGAGCTGCCAAAAAGTGAGGTAGCAGCTGGGGAGAGCACTTGCATTATCTATGTGTGTTAGTAAAAATAATCCACCAGAGTGGGGATATTGATAGATTAAAGAAGGTGAACATTAGGAGAACAAAGAACCTTCTGTTCAGACTAATTGAAGTGAGACCCAGGACACAAGTAATAAGTTTAAATTTAGAGAGAAACAGGACTATTTTAACTAGAGAAAAATAAAAAAAAAATAAGGAGAGACATAGATGGACACTGTTGTTAGGAAAAATAAGATATGATCTTATCACCTTTGTTTGGTAAGATAATTAGGAAACAAAGTTCTCATTATTGAGACATACAACTAGACTGGGATTTTGAAAGCATAATGACAGACGAAAATATACTAAAAATGTTTTGGTTAAACAGAACATTTCCTAGGGAATTCTATTAGTATTGCCAGCTAGCACTGAGGGCTAATATGAGATTGGGGAGATTAAAATAAAGTGAAAACGTATTTTATTTTCATGTTCTCCTATACAGTGTACGCCGAAAAATCTGGCTAAACCAGAATTATCTTTGCAAGCACAGTATAATTAAGGAATAGAGAAGTAAAAGAGTGAAGTGTATATGTAAAAGAAGGATGGAAATGGAAGGTGATCTAGGTAAGAAACAAACGAGAACTTGAAGGAGGTGCTAGACAAAAGAAAAAAATATGGGATCATTACATGCTGATGTGGCTAGAGATTGGATACAACCAGGGCCTGAAATGATTTAAAAATAAGAAGCTGTAGTCAAGGAATGGGATAATTGTAATAAAGAGTTTGGATATGATAATCCTATTAGAGACCAAGTCGGGAACAGTACCCTCAAACAGGATACTGCTGGTATTTTGTGGGGGGGAATTCTCCATTGTGTGTAATTTAGCAGCACGTCGTACTAGCTTCCCTGGCCCCAGCTTGCTAAATGCCAGAAACATCCCTCCATTGCAATAACTAAATATCCTAAACATATTTACAAACCTGTCCTGGATTACTTCCCCAGGTAGAAGCCACTGGTGCATGTATATGGTGGATCCATGGATACATTCTATGGTGGAAATGGAGAGTCATTTGGAACCACTTCCCTCCTTAACCATGCTATGCACTCTTTTTGCATCTATGTATGTTGAGTATTAGTTTTGAAATATTAAGGACCAGGGATCCCTGGGTGGCGCAGCGATTTGGCGCCTGCCTTTGGCTCAGGGCGTGATCCTGGAGACCTGGGATCGAATCCCACATCAGGCTCCCGGTGCATGGAGCCTGCTTCTCCCTCTGCCTGTGTCTCTGCCTCTCTCTCTCTCTCTCTCTCTCTCTCTCTCTGTGTGACCATCATAAAAAAAAAAAAAGAAAAAGAAATATTAAGGACCAAATCCATCTTTTCTATGTCCAGCATGATGGCTAGCCCGCCAAAATCATTCAAAGGTATTTTGAATAAATATGTAGGATGATTGAAACTATTTGCCTCATTTTACTTTAAATTTCACTCCATATTACAAATGCTTTTTGATGAATGATTGTATTTTAATTTTCTAATGAGGAATTAATAACTGTGTAATTTCCTTCTGGAATGCTAAAGAGAAGTTCTTTCCTGTCTTTTAAACCAATGCTGGCCTTGAAATATGTTGGTCTTAATCCACAAAGTATCTATCATTTTCTTTGTACGGTTGAACTCTTTCAGATGGACCCATACTCTCATTCACAAGACCTGACTGGTCCCTACTGTTTTTCATTAGTCCTGTTTCACTCAATGTCATTATTGATATAATCTAATACTTTTAGTTCAAATGATACTTTATCTGGCCTAACTGAAAAAAAAATCTGACATAAAGTAGGTACAAAATAAATATTAATTACAAATAGATCCATTTGATTTTATTTGCTTTTCTTATACATAAGGACAACTCTAGTAGAATATAATCCTACTTGAATTCCAGATGCATCCTTAATTAAAAAATATATCTTGAGCCATAATGCGCAATGCTTAGATGCTTGACATATTTTATTTTTAGCCTACCATTTCTAAATTATATGAATATAACCCCCCAATGAAAGACTGTAACATATTAAATATGCAGTAAAGATGTATTATTAACTCCAGTCTGCTTCTAATAACAGATTTTTAAATCCTTTGAATGTACTTAAAGTTCCATAAACTAGAATAACTTTTACATTTCAACATCTATTATGTTTAGCCTTTCCCAGCTTTATTTTGATCTAATAGGCTATAAACAGGTACTTTCTTGCTTATTTCTACTCTGAGTCCAATACATAATGCACGAGAACAAAACCAAAAAGCAAAAACTGGTCTCTGTAATTCAGTGTATGTTGCTGTACAGTCATGTGTCCAACTGATAGGGTAATTTTTGCAGCATCCATTCCAACAGTGTTTTACATAGTTACATCTGATTAGGTAAAAATACATTTGATAAGATGAAAGGTGAAAAGCAAGATTAAAAAGAAAGCATTTGATATTAACTTGACTTCTTATGTTTTATTTATTTTTTTTTTAAATTTTTTTATTTATTTATGCTAGTCACACACAGAGAGAGAGAGAGGCAGAGACACAGGCAGAGGGAGAAGCAGGCTCCATGCACCGGGAGCCCGACGTGGGATTCGATCCCGGGTCTCCAGGATCGCGCCCTGGGCCAAAGGCAGACGCCAAACCGCTGCGCCACCCAGGGATCCCATTATGTTTTATTTTGAACTCAGTTCTTTTCAAGACATTATGTTAGGTACTTTTTATATGGTTAAATAGTTCTGTTTCCAAACCAGCTTTTTAATATATAGAATCAAAGGGTTTTTTTTTTTAAGTCATAAAATTATTCTCTAATTAATTGATGGAAAAAAATGAATGATGATTTAAACCAATATGAACTTTTATGAAATTTCACTAATTATTGCAATAACTTCAGAGTAAAATAAAATTATCCATGCAGTAGGCAATGAATTTATACTTAGTATCACCATGACTTCACAGATGTTAAATTAGCCACAAAGGAACTCTTGGGAGCAATCCAAACTTAATAAGAATGGACAGGAATGCTATTTTAAAAGGCACATGAAGCCAAATATCTGGTGTATAACCCTGATTCAGTCCACAATAATGTGTCAGTATTTCTCTGCTATTTTTGTAGATAGGGATTATATTTTTGCTTCTATTCTTAGTCCTCTTTCTTTCTCAAAGAAAGCGGAATTTCAGAACTCTGCTACTTCTCTCCCTCTCTCCCTCTCTCTTATAAAAACCAAACTATTTTTAGGCTCAGGTATTGGTGTCATTAAACCAATGTGACAAGGCATATTTTGAAAGGGAACATGACTAATAAAATTGGTTTCAAACTGTGAGTGTGTGGGTATTTCTTTAATTCCGGAATAATACAACCATCGGGTCTCAAAAACCTCTTGAAGTGGCTGCCTGCCAGGCTTCAGCACACAGCCCCTTAAAGATGTCCCTTGATAATCAGGACTCGCTTGTCTGCCATAACATTGGGGCTCTTGGCAAAAGACTTTCCCACTTTATGGGCTTTGGGAGCCACAGCCTTGGGCTCTGTTGGAGTGGTAGTTGAGCATCTGCCTTGCCAGAATGCCCAGGATTTCCACTGGCAACAGTGTGTCCTTGCCTAGGCAAGCACTGTGAAGTGTGGGAGCTCCAGAACACTCCCACAAGGCTGTAGGCAAGGATGCCAGTTGCCAGGCTGACAGTTGCAGCTGCCAGCATCAAGCAATTGATGTTAAGCCATGACTGCAAAGATACCTTACAAAACTTGGCAAGAATATCTGCATTTAAAACATCTCTGTATCATCAAGTAAACTCTACATAACCCCTGGGTCATCAAGACCCAGAAGAACCCAAGAGAAATCAAAGTTCTCAGAATTCAGTTTGAGGATTAATTAGTCCTACGCTGAAGCACCACTGAATATCCTTTATAGGATTCCTATAATGTAGCTACAGTTGCTGAACATACATCAGATGTCAGAAGCTGTATTCAATGATTTCGGTACAACAGATTTTGTATTCCTTATAACAGCTTCCTGTGCAGGCAATACAATACTCAATTCCAAAATTGTGAAATTGACCCTGAGACAGGTTAAGACATTTGCACAGGGTCAAGGCTGATAAGTAGGAGGCTGGAATTTGAATACAGGTTTTTCTGATTCCAAAGCTGTTACGGCACCCTGCTTTTCCAGTGGCTTTGCATTTGTTTATTCTTATTCTCAGAGCCCAGTAGAGCAGAGAGGATCGAGGTTTAAGAGACTGTATATATTGTTCTAGGTTTAGATTTATTAAGGATATTTGAGGTATAGTCCAAATTAGTTCTAATGGGGGCATCTGGGTGGCTCAGGCAGTTGGTTGTCCAACTCTTGGTTTCAGCTCAGGTCGTGATCTCAGGGTCTTGAGATGGAGCAGTGGGTCAGGCTCTGTGCTCAGCAGGGACTCTACCTGAGATTATCTCTCTCTCTTTCTTTCTCCCTCTGCCTTTCCCCACTGTAGCCTTTCTCCAAAATCAATAAACAAATCTTTTTTAAAAACCCACAAAATTAGTTCTGATAAAATTTTCAATAATTCTTTGACTATCGGGGATGTTGACCTTGTGTTACTCAGAGTTATTTTCTTAACTCTTTCACTGAGAGTTTGCTTAACTTTGGATAAGCCTATCTAGAGCCTATGTGTCAAAATTAGACATTAGAAAAATCACTTGAAAGAGGAATATGGTACAATCTGACCATAGCTTTTAACAATTGGCATGAAACACTAGTTGGAATCAACAGTATGTTTGCATATTACTGCTTACCCATGAAAAATATTTGCTACAAAAAACACTGATATCGTCTTTATTATAGCTATATAATTTTCACTATTGTGGATGTCAGCTGTCATATATTAAGAGAGACACATGTCTGAGAAGCCCTGTTATAACACAGACAGACTCATAATATAACTCAGGGAAATTTGTTATCTTCTATTCTGAATATTAAGTAAATAAAGGGGATATTTTTGAAAAAGTTCATTTTATTGTAAAAGAGATTATTTATAAGGATATGATAGTTCTTCATTTGTCCTTATTTTTTTGGTTTAAATGTTATCTACTGTAGTATGTCTTTATTCACTTATTAAATTATATGTACTTTTTATTTTTTTATTACATGAAATGTAATAAAGAACATGTCCAGGAAACAAAAAGTACTATCATCAGTTTACCCCCAAAATTAAGTGTTCTCCTTTTAATTTTTTAAAAGATTTTACTTATTTATTCATGAGAGAGAAGAGACTGAGAGAGAGAGAGAGAGAGAGACTGGGGCAGAGGCACAGGCAGAGGAAGAGGCAGGCTCCATGCAGGAAGCCCAATCCCAGGTCTCCAGGATCAAACCCTGGGCTGAAGGCGGCGCTAAACCGCTGAGCCACAGGGGCTGCCCAGTGTTCTCCTTTTAAGACATTAATTATATCCACATAATGATGCTTTTGTAGAAGGTAAAACACAACTATAATAAGTATTTGCAAATGTCAAAACCCTGAATAAATCAGGATTTTATATTCTGCTCGCCTCCGGAATCAGTAGTTAATGAAATTACTATAGGAAACCATAAAATGAAGGTAACAAGTGCTTTATTCAAAAGACAATTTGTCTAATTTCTTCATTTTGTATGGACACATTTGGGAGACTAAGTGTATACCACTGAGAAGAGGGAAAAACTGGGAGAAGATATAGCATAAAACAACTTCTTTACTTTTGCATAATCATTGCCATTTTCAGTCATTTCTCAGACTCATGGTCTTTGCACACATTTTCTATCTGCTTTAGACTCTTCCTCCCCTTAATTTAACTCATTGATATCCTTGCCTGATGCATCACCTCTTTGGAGAAGTTGTGCCTACTGTATCCAGTCTACATCTCTCTGTCTATCCCGTATTTGCACAGAGCTATGATAATTTCTTTTAGAACCTTCATCTGACTCTGTAATGGTATTCATTGATTTGATTATTTGAATATCTCCCTCACTCGTCAGAGGGAATAAGGCTCATTTCTATTTTTTTTTTCGTTTTATTCATATCATTAGCACACTGCTTGGCACATAGTTGTCAGTCAGTCATCCTTGACTGAATTAATAAGTTAATGAATGATTTAAAATTTAAATTGGATGTCTGTTTAAAACCCAAATAATATGAAATCATTCATATACTCATAGTTTTGAATATATTGTTTCTCTCTTTTTGGAATGTTATTTTATTTATCCTTTATGATTCGGAGTAAATGTTATCAATACTGTTCCTTTGTGAAATACATTTTCACTTGCTGAGCATATTTTAATTACTGCTTCCCCAAGAGCTAACGCTTTTGACCATCTACCTTGAGAAACAGTCACCCATCTCAGAATGAGAGGCATGATAAGAAGACTTGGATGCTAGACCATGCTGGGTTTCCCCAGACAACACAAAAGCAAGAACAGTAACCACACGTGATCATAAAGCCACTGAGTATTTAGAGCTGTTTATTATACATTATTACAGAAATAGCTGACTGGTAGAGCTATTATTAACACTTGAACCCAACCACATCACCAAGGGGTCAAAGTAATCAGATTTGGTTTATGTGATGCTAGAAAATGGGAATAATTTTTTGTCAAGATCTCACAATTAAAGAGAATATTTTGGTATATAATGGGATGTGCTCTAAAGTCATTTATTTTGAAAGCCGGATAAATGGCTCTGTTTTCTCTTTCAATGCAACTTCAAAACTAATTATCCAACCCCTTCTGCTAAATCCATGGAGTCAAAAAGAAAGAACCGTTTTTACAAGATTACGTAGTTTACTTTTAGTGATATGTTACTTAATGACAGACATTATGAAATAAATATTAGTCACTATATTCAGGTCTGTTTGATATCACTTATCTAAGGTTCTGTGTGACCTAGGTTTCAACAATACCCAGATTTTTTTTTTTCTGTAACTAATTAAAATATCCCTTTCTCTGCATGGAAAGTCAATCGGGTCTAAGACAAAAAGGTGCCATAATAAAATGGTCTCACTGAGATATAATTAGTAAGATTCGGATTTCCATCGATGATAAAAATGGTTTTGCGAAGGAAGATCTGGGTTCTTGGTGGTTGTTAAGTATCCATGATATGAATAAGTGTAAGGCCGCATAAAGATGGGTGAGATGGCATCAGAGGGATACCCAAGAAGGGACAGCATGCCACACGGTCTGGCTTAACTGGTGCGGAGCCTTATTCCATTTCTCCGTCACTAGCCAGGAGCCTGTGGCCATTAGCACTCATAGGAATATAGGCTTGTACTAAGGATCTTTCACCTCAGACATTTATGACTTGTCTATTCTCTCAGACATATATTTTTTATCCATCTATTCATTTCTTATAGGCCTGGCAACTCAGCAGTTCGATTACTGGCCACTGTATTGTGCCTTGTATCTGTCACATTACTATTTCTTTTCAACAGGAAGGAGATTTTCAAGGTATTTTCACTTCTTTAATCAAAGGGTGTTTGAGAGTCTGATAGTCTGGTTTTCCTACTACTGTCATCATCCTGAAATGGAAGAAAGATGGAGTTGAAGTGAGGATAGGATGGGTCTCTAAAAAGCTCAGATGACAGGAAAAGTGTTTCAAGTTCACACTGGTATTTAGTGATGTGGAGAACAAATGCCAAAGAGAAGAATGAAATTTCCTTACAACTTGCAGCCCATTGACATGTCCGAGGGACAGGCTGAGTGACCCTCCTGTAGGAACTCAACTCTCCCAATGTTAATACTTGGCTAAGGGCAAAAGGCAGTCTTTGCTTAATGTTATCCCGACCTCCAGGATCCTGTAAGTCTCCTTTAACACATAAAAATTTCTATGGAAACTTCGTTTATTTCTACCCCCCAAGACAGATGTTGGCAATCGTCTTCCAAGCATATGGCCCCACTGATACACATCTGAAGGGTCTCATAATTCAGGTTTTACTAGATAGTAGTAAATGACCTTTTCCTAACAGCAGCTAACCTCTCAAGGTCCTGGAAACCCTGCTTCCAAAATTCCTTAGAGATTACGCTGTACCTAACCCACTTGAAAGTATATAATGGGCCACTCCTCAAGACCCCACTGCAGCTCTTTCTGCCCATGGGTCATTGGGTCATGTCCCTTTACTTTAATAAAACCACCTTTTCATGCCAAAGACATCTCTGGAATTCTTTCTTGACTGTTAGCTCTAAAACCCAACATTTTCACCTCATTTAATACTCCCTTAGTGATTAGGAATGAAGAAATCGGAGTATCAAAAGATTGTTATTAAAGACATTAGCTGACTTTATGTTCACCTTCAGGAGGGCTGCAGAGCAGTGTCTTCATTTCTTGAGTGAAGAAGTACGTGAGGCATATATGTGAAGGGTGAGGGGAGAAATAAAGAAGCTGGAACAGGGGAATGGCTTTCTAGGTTCTCTTACATATATTTCTCATAGAGTCTTCAGGAACTCTGCAGGGTAATAGCTTCCTTTTCTGTTAGACAGCCTTATACATTTAGAAATATTGTTCTGTGTAAGCATTAAAGTGTAAAATTGAAAGATGTTTGAGTTCACGTACGTAATGATTTCATTGACTACACAGTGTCCTTAGGTTCATACCAAAACCACTTCTGGTTTCAATTTTCTTATCACATGAGGAAGTTGGATTATAAACCTCCCCTAAACCCCTTTTTAGCTCCACCATTCCCCAGAGCCAAACAAACTTTAGCTCAGATTATTTTTGAAAAATGGTTACATAGCTAAAATGCTTCAATTTTATTGGCCCCTTTGTCCAATGCTTACAGTTATCTTAATGATTGAGATAGTCATCAGTTATCTAAATGATTAGGGCAGTAATACAATTTTATAATAGTAACTAGATCTGATAATATATATATAAATATATTTTTTTAATTTAAAAATATATAAATATGTATATTTATATATCTATTTGGTTGAGATGACAAGACTATTAACTGGGTCATTATACACAGAAATAATGACAGATTTTTAGGGCTCAACTGTCTTTCAAAAAGTAACAGTGCATTTTTATGATTCTGGAAATGGAGAGACTGATAAACACAAGTCAGGAAACATCTATTCAGTATATGTGCTACATAAAAACAGTGTCAGAATAATTTTCTTGAAACTTATGAGATGATGTACAGAAATTGTGATTGACGTGAACATTTCAGTGGTGAGTTGTGCTCCTACAAAGGAATTAGTAACAAACTCATTTTACCAGTTTGGCTCATCCCCTTTTACCGATTGTAGCGATGGTTAGCTTTAAATCTCTGAGCGAATTTCAAGTCAACTTTCTGTCTGCTTCAGGGCTTATTCTCATTTTTAAAAATAAAATGCAGTCAAAACTTTAAGGTCCTGAGACTGGTCAAAGGATTTTGACTGTCCTTTCTTTTTTTTTTTTTTTTTCCATTCATGTGTTTCACCACATTTAAATATCACTCACACTGCTTTCCTCCCCCAGCTGAAAGCAGAATTATTCCCATCTCTGCTTCTCACTTTCTTTGTCTCTCGCTCTCACCTGTCTCATGGAGACTGTTAGCAAATGTAATTGTGTACATCTTCAAAATATATCCTGAATGATTTAATTCCTTGCTGCTTTTTTTCCTGATTATCTCACTGGGATTATACTAATATTCTAGACTAGTTAGAGTCTACTTGTTTTCACTTATCCCCTCCATTGTTAAATATCCACCTAGGAACCAGATCATGAACTATAACATAATCCAGATTATGTTTTTTTCTCAAGACCTCATAGTGCCTCACATTTTTCTTGAATTAAGGAATTGTTGTTAAAGAATTTTTGCTTTTCAAGGAATTATTTAAAAAAATTAATCTGTTTTAATATGTTTAAATTAAAACACAGTTTCAAAGACCTGGTCAAAGATCAACCAACTTGTTTGTTTAATAATTGACTAATGGATTATTTCTGGGACAAATTGCTGTACAGAAAGGCTTGAGTTCAGTAAAATCAAATGCTTTGTTGAATCTACCTAAACATCTTCAAAAGTAAACTCATTGCTCATACTTACTATTGCTCCCTTTACAGTGTGTTTTTTGTTTGTTTTTAAATATTTTATTATTTATTCATGATAGACAGAGAGAGAGAGAGAGAGAGAGAGAGAGGCAGAGACACAGGCAGAGGGAGAAGCAGGCTCCATGCATGGAGCCCGATGTGGGACTCGATCCCGGGACTCAAGGATCACACCACTGAGCTCAACCACTGAGCCACCCAGGCGTCTCATACAATGTTTTATTTTTCCATAGCAAGTGTTATCCCCAGATACCAAGTTGAGGAAATAGACTATACACCAATAGAGTGTAATATATTAGGAAATAAATTAATGATATTCTAAATACCTCCACAAGATACTATTACTAAATTACTCTAGGCAGTGGGGGAATTTAAAAATAATAAGATCTTATATATGAGAGTTGCTTTTACATAAAATTATCTAGATTGGGTAAATATTTTTCCTTAAGAGCAAACATAAACATGTTCTTTGCCTAAATCAAGACATATTCACATACTGAACTTATTTTTGCCAATCTTTAAGTTGGGCAATTGAGTTTAAATTGAATCACATATACCACCCATTAAATCATAATGGTCATTCTGTAGTGTATTTTAGCCCTTAGATTAAAACCTCAAATGATCTGTAGACTCGTCGAATTACTCATAACACTGTATGCAATACAGTAAAAATGGTGCTGTACCTTGATGCTCTTTTATTATCCAGGAATGGATTCCTCTGTTCTTCCTTCACAATCTGTTTTCTCTGTGCTTTTTGACTTTGTTCTGTAAGAGCATAGTCTCTCAGATTTAAGTGAGCTCCTGGGTGGATTTAAGAGACTGCACCATGAGGTCTCTCCCTTGGAAGTATTTCCAGAATGTATGATCTGAATTATTGGGAATATATGGTGAAAATCTAAGTTTCGTAAATCTACTCCCATACCTTGTACACATAATGGAACAAAATTATAAAGATACACATACACACAAATGACAGAGAGTATGAAAATGTAAATTTACTGAAAATGAAATATACCTGTATCAGAACCTTTTAGAATGGTTTGTTAGAACAAATTTTTTCTTCCATGTCAACCAAATTTATTTTCTAGTGCCATTTTCCTGGTGAAAATTGCAATTACCAAAACATGAACACTTCATATGTGCAGTATGAAGTGTTCATGTTCATCTCCAAAATGTAATTTCATCTCCAAAATGTAATTATTTCTGTTAATCCTTAATTGTTCTACCCATTTTCACAGTATATTTAAATATATGAATGTTGTATTTATAAAGCCTAGTTACTATATTTATATCCTTTGAATATGTGAAACATCTGAACTTTTTTTTTTTGAGTTGACATTCTGATTTTAAGTAAATGAATACAGACACACAACTTCTTACACATTTTGTTAAGCTTTTCTATTTTTGATTAAGTTTTTCTAATATATTTTCATTGTTTCTAGTACTGTCAGTAATGACAAGTGCAATGTCATAAGCAGATCACTTGTACATGCATCTTGGTATCACTTGTTCAACTGTATCCATATGTCTTTTCATTATTTTAAAAAATGTTTCCTTATGCCTACTGTTTGCTAGAAAATGTGCCAGATGCTATGTATATAAGACAGCTCTGGTTTTTGCCCTCATATATTTGGTTTTTCATTTGTGTGAAAGACATGGAATTAGCAATTGCATACATAAAGAATAATAAGTGATATGTTATAAAAATTATACAGTGTCACCAGAAAGCATACTAGTAACTCAGTTAGTCTTATAGGACATTTGAAATTTTAAGCTGAGGCCTAAAATATCCTAGAGTATGACCAATATGATTTAATAGATGATGTTTATTTTACTTACTTAGCATGTGTCAACTCCCAGCATTCTACATATCAGACATGTAGTAGGCAGACAAAAATCTTATGGAATAAAGGATGGATAAATAAGAGTTTGGCCAAGAGGTTTGGCGATGAGATAGATGCAGGGTTACAGAGAGAACAGAAAAATGAAGGAGTGAAAGTGAGGGAATACAGAGGAAAAATGTTCATTACCAGGTGAACAATGAAGAGATGAAGCTAGAAAGGTAAATTATGGCTGATTCACAGAGGTTTGTAAGACAATCAGAAATCATTGAAGTGATCTAAACAAAGGACTCCCATAATTACATCACCAAATTACATTTCAGAAAGATCACTCTGTTTGGTCAGTGGAGGATAGCTTGGAGGGACCAAATCTGGTAGAAGAGAAGATTTAAAACACTATACGGGTCATCTAGCTGAGATCAGATGGTGTCTCAGACTGGTAAGATATCAGCGGTTTTAGAGAAATGTGGGCATATTCCTGAAACACTTAGGGATATCACAGACTTTGGTTTTGATTAGATGTGATGAATGTAGGAGAGGGTGGCATCAAGAAGGATTCCCAGGTACATAGAGAAGCAACAGTGGTAATGGATGGAAAGACAGGCCCAGGCATGTAGACTCTGAGATGCTTGTGTTGTATTCATGTGAAGGAACCCAGTTGACAGATGAAAGGACTGGGTCAGAAGGGGTTGTCAGTTTCCTCTTCAATAGAATGATAATATATGCTTCCAAGATGGGAAGGTAGTTCATCTAGTGAGTAGATGTCTAATGTGTAGGAAAGTAACTGTTTTCGATGAGAAATAATTTCTGAAGATTTTGCTTTCCAAGAAATTGGAAAGTTTGAGATGCTGTTATGATAGAGTCGAAGATCTGGGTCATAGAACCTAAACTAGATAGTCAATAAGTGGAGGCAGGTAGAAGTGGAGAAATGAACTGAATGTTCTTCTGAGTCAAAAAGAGCATGTAGGGGTAATTGACCAATGGTTTAGAGGGAAGCATTGCTATTATTCTAGATTAATTAGGAGTTAGTATGTAGGTTTAATTATTTTTTAGGAAATTGTGAATAAATGTATGATCCTCTGTCAGTACCTACAGAGAATTACTGGTGCTAATGTACTGAATTTCTTTAAAGTAACCAGGGTGCAAAATAAGCTTTGCTATCTTATCTTTTCATTCTAAATAGCAAAAGAAGGAAGTAGATTCATCAACATGTTGAGCTAGCACTGTTCAAAATTAAAGCTGATGAGTAATGACTTACATCCAGTCTCTCTCCATGGACTCATCACATCTAGGCCAGACAGTTTGAGAGCAAGTGGAGGACTATTTTCATGTAGAATTGTTCTCTTAGGGCAAATACAAGTTCCTGCATATTTTGTGATGCACAATGATGCAATATTTATAATATTTCCACCTTTATCTTAATCCCAGGCCAAATATATATACTTCTTGGTTCTTTTATAGGACGGACTTCTTATCACTTAGATGAAAAGCCTGGGTGGCTCAGTGGTTGAGTGTCTGCCTTTGACGCAGATCCTGATCCTGGGGTCCTGGAATTGAGCCCCACATCGAGCTCCCTGCACGGAGCCTACTTCTCCTTCTGCCTGTATATCTGCCCCTCTCTCTGTGTCTCTCATGAATAAAAAAATAAAGTCTTAAAAAAATGAAAAGAAATTCTATTATATTATGTATTCAAGAAAAAAATTAATTTACAACGATATTTTGTGGTTCAAAAATTATTTATATAATAGGGAACCAAAGATACCTATTCTGCAATAAAATCAAATGAGGCCATTTCACCTCCCAGCCAGTCTTGCTTTTGACAAATAGGTAAGATCAATTTAGATGGACATCACTATCATCTCTAGCTATTCATTGTTTTCCAAGAGAAAATAAAATGAGATAAATGATTTCCGAGATAAATTACTTCTATCTCTTTTATAAAAACAAGAATTACAGGATAAATATTTACATTCAACAGCTTCAGGTAATTGAATATTATATAGAAATTTACTTAATTTTCTTCAAAATGAGCAAAAGTTCAGGAATGTAAATTCCTATTTTGCTAGGGAGAAAATGGACTATTTTGTTGAGAAATCAATTCCAAAGATTTAGTTACTGTGAGAATGAAGATTCTGAAACAAAGGAGATGTAGAAAAAAACCTGCTTAGCATTGTCAAAACAGAATGAATTGTATAAATGTACAGTCTATTGGGGAAGCAGGGAATGATTTTTCTGGCTATGTCCACAGGGATCTGAGCTTACTATGCTAAATTATTCCTCATTATCACTTTCAGTTTACCATACAATTCTTCCAAATTTATATAGCATAGAACAAAATGAGTGAAGTCAGTGAGAGGCCAATATAGAAACTTCTAGATAAACTTAGACAAGATACAGTCTATTTTATTATATTCTGATACACACACACACACACACACACACACACACACACTCATATATTTGATGATGATCTTTTCCTGTTCTTAAAATATTGCTTGTTGTCATAACCATAAGGAAAAGGTTTAATTAGTCAGTATTAGTCTCACATCTAAGAAAAATGTGTCTTTAGCTTTAGATCATTTCTTCTATAAGTTAATAAGCTTCACTGTTAGCCTGATACATGATTTAGCAATATTATATGTGTGCCATTTCCCCCTTTTACTTCTGACAAAAGAAAATGATGATGTCAAAACTGCAATTCAACATGGTAACTCCTAACATCTTTTTAAATTTAATTAAAATTAGAAACAATTAAAAATTCATTTCTTCACACTAGCCCAATTTCAAGTGCTCAATAGCCACATTTGCCTAGAGGCTATATTACAGAAGATTTCCATCACTCTAGAAAGTTCTATTGGACAATGATGTCATTGAGTAACACTATTCAGCTATCTAATCCCTTCTAAAGAACTAGGTTATTATATTTTGTTGGATATTTTCCAGTAGAGAAGCAACATGTTTTAAGAGAAGTTACCTTGGTGTTTAAAAATTCGGAATAAATTTTCACAAAGACAAAGACAAAGATTACAGATGTAGGTTAGATTCTCAGCCTGGTCTACAAAATCTATTTATGTCTAATAGTCACTGCACTGTATTAACCATCAACAGTAGGATTCTCAAGTCTCCCCAGGCCTTAAAGATTTTTTTGGCAGAGGTCTAAGAAGTGAGACCATATATCCTCACTGGCAAATCTCTAAATTTAAAAGTATTTATACAAGGAAGCAGTGAATAATCCAATAAATAATTCAGTCAGATTAGATTTACAGATATTTACTAAGCTTAAATGTAACTGGTAGGAATGTAATTCCCTCAAAGCTCAGTGATTAGATTAGATTGCACTTCCAAAGATATACAATGATATCAACTCTTTCTGCTTCTCTATAATGTGACCTTTCCTTTCCCTAGCAAAAGTGGAATCTATTTTCTCTACCCTTGAGTTTGGGCTGTCTAGGACATCCAAGCCTTCCAGATTTGCCCAGGAATGCTCTGGTTTTAGCATTGAAAGTCCTGTGGCCCAGGAAACAACTTGGCCCCAGGCAAAGAGGGATGATTGGTGACCCTCACTATCCTTTGGATTCATTTTGAACAATAGAATGCAGCATAAGTATCTGTAACTCCTGAGGCTGGATTTATGAGATCTATAACTTCTGCCTTCATTACTTGGAATGTTCTTAGACTTAGTCACTCTGCTGTGAGGAAACCAAAGAAGCAAAATTAGGAGGTCCACATGGAGGAGAACAAAGGCCCAGGCGAAGAAAATCAGCTGATCTCCCAACCAGCAGCTACTCCAAACTGATAAGCTTGTAAAAGGCCATTTTGGACATTTTGGACATTTATTATACTCCCAGATCATACCACATTAAGTAAAAATAAAAATCCCAGCTTAGCCTACCTATAGAATCATGAGAGATAGTCATGGTGGTTGTTTTAATCCTCCTAACCATGCGGATGGTTTATTATGTAGCAATGGATAATTGAAACAAGTGGCAAAAGGTCAGCAGGTCCTCAGAAGTAAATGTCTAAACATTAAACACTGTATGGTAGAAAATGGATTGGACAAAAATGGATTGGATGTGCAATCACTGTGCTGATTTCTAAGTTCCAGATCCTTGTATTTAAGCTCTGGGATTTTGAACAAATCAGTCTTATTTCTTCATGAATTAAATTGGGGATTACAATATCTTACAAAATCTTGCATATTTTCAGATAAGGTAACCACCTTAAACCACAGAGTTTGGGCAGTCCGAGTGGCTCAGTGGTTTAGCACCACCTTCAGCCCAGGGCATGACCCCAGGGTCCCTGGATCGAGTCCCATGTCAGGCTCCCTGCATGGAGCCTGCTTCACCCTCTGCCTGTGTCTCTGCCTGTCTCACTGTGACTCATGAATAAATAAAATAAATAAAATCTTTAAAAAAAAACAACATCGAGTTCTGTGAGGATATAAGAAAATGTTAGTATGTCAGTCATAGTTGGACAATCATTATACTATTATTAAAATGTGACTATAACAACATGTATATTTAGAATATGAATCTCATGAAAGAGGGGCAGCTTAGATGGAGGTGAAAGTTGCCACTGGTTTCCATAAAAGCTTATTAGTAAAACCTTAACTAAGGAAGAAAAGCAACACATCCTATTTCTAGCTTTGTCAAATACACTGATACTTTGTACAATATCAAGATATATCCCTTCATGTTCACTGAGAACCCATAAAATTAATGTAGACCTCATGAGACTCCTCCACATTACATTTCACTGTGGATCTTACACTTAAGTATTTTAAAGTTTCAAGATTTACTTTGCCCTTAGCATTAAATTCTCATTCTGTTTTTGTTTTTGGGTTTTTTTCCCCTCATTTTCTCCCTGATACGGGAAATGTGAAAAGAGTAACTCAGGTGAAGTAACATATAGCTTCTAGCTCCTATAATGATATAGAAAGTAATTCTCTTGCAAAGAGAATAGGGTCTTTGAAGAAAATAGTGAAAAAGGAGTGCTGTGTATTAAAATAAAAATTAACGAGCATGAGATCTGAATTAAGTTGTTTTCAGAAAAAAATGGTTAGTTTACAGAAATATTGTATTATGAAAATTCTAATTCAAAATTTAGTAAACCCATGAAGAAAGGTTAACCATGTAACTTCCAGATCTCATATAGGAATGATGATAAAAACATCTCAACAAAGCCGCGATGCCTTTTGTGCCAGATTGCATTTCAGAACGTGGAAAAAAAATAAAGCTAATTTTTCCCAGGCAAAAATATTTTTATCCTTTTCATGGTTAGTCTAATGCTGCTGCATTTTTAAACTTGTTATAGAGATCTGTTAAGTTTTACTGCTGAAATTGAGAAGGAAAATTATACACATGGGGTGTTTAACAGGTTTTGTGTCTAACAGCTTTGACACTATCCCACTGATTTTTGTCCCTGCCCTGATGGGTAGTCTTGAGAAGTGCCTGTTGTCTGGAGTCTAATGTCACAGCAATTAAATTCCCACAGGAAGCAGTAGCTTTAGGAGATGTGATTAGATTGGAGACACTGATGCTTGTTTTGATTTTGAAAATGCATCATCGATCAAGGCTACTGATTTCAGCAACTGCTCTTGCTGAGGGGAGGCGTGGGCTTAGCTTCTGCCTTTATATTTCACTGTGGGGAAAATGAAGTCTTCTCTGCCTGTCAAGCCTTTACTCTGATACAAGGCCAATGCCTTTAGCAGATAATCCCCCAAATGTCAAATAACCTTTATTTCCCAGAGGTCATGTTGATCTTTTTCTTCTCATTCTGACCTCAGAACAGACCTATTCATTTTACATCTGACATCAGACCATGAGAAAACAGAGTAAGTTTTAGCATTTTTTTCCAGGGCTTGTTGGGGATGCTTTTTGTTGTTGCTGTCAACCCCACTCCCAGCCACCAAAGGAATGTGTTGTGTATGTGTTCATGTGCATATGTATGTGTGTGATTATTGTTCAAGGCATATCAGAGAAATTTGAAGCACTTCATTTAAGTCAACTAATTTTTAGAAACAGAAGAAAACATCATCTATAGGAGTAGTCTCCAAATGAAACTAATTAATCAGAAAATTTCTAGTCAATAGGCAAGACTTTCTCTAACCACGATTTTGGAGCAGATTCCTCTCTTCCGTGATTATCAACACGAAATCCCCTACGATATTCTTCGAAGGCCCTATACATCTGAAAATGAAGTTAGATGATTCCACTCATAAGATTGAATGTAAGTCTATTCACATGCATTCAAAACTGCCCCCTAATAGAGGTGACTGTATCATATATTGACGTTTAATTGTCAGAGTAGCATATAAATGAATATGCATGTACTATGAGTTGTGGAATCAAATGATTATTTGACCAATTATGTAAGTTTACCGATCCATACTATTGAAGATCCCTTAGCTTTCTCCTAAAATACCCTCAAAATTACTATTTTTTATTTCAACTTCCAAATTATCCTAAGATTAATGTTTGTCTCAATATTATGTCAACATTATTTTGGAAAGAAAATCTCAAGAAGTGGGATCCCTGGGTGGCTCAGCAGTTTAGCGCTTGCCTTTGGCCCGGGGTGTGATCCTGGAGATCCTTGCGTGGGGCCTGCTTCTCCCTCGGTCTATGTCTCTGCTTCTGTGTGTGTGTGTGTGTGTGTGTGTGTGTGTGTGTGTGTGTCTCATGAAAAAATGAATAAGATCTTTAAAAAAAATCTCAAGAAGTTAAAAACTCAATTTTTTTTGTTATTTCCATGGTTAAGAATGTTGGATAAAAGCACTAGTTTAAAATAAGTCAGACTGGGGATCCCTGGGTGGCGCAGCGGTTTGGCACCTGCCTTTGGCCCAGGGCGCGATCCTGGAGACCAGGGATCGAATCCCACATCGGGCTCCTGGTGCATGGAGCCTGCTTTTTCCTCTGCCTGTGTCTCTGCCTCTCTCTCTCTCTGTGACTATCATAAATAAAAATTAAAAAAAAATAAGTCAGACCTTCCTAAAATTATTTATTTTGCATTAAAATATATTTTCTTCCATATATGAAAACTACTTTTCAAAGAAAAAAAAATTCACTTTTAAAATGAATATAATAAATGATTAAGCTACAAATGAATATCATACAATGATTAAGCTTCAATAACTGACCCCCCCCATCAAATTCTGTGTTTTGAGGAAATATACATAATCTTGTTAATCCTCAATTGCTTTACCTGAAAATGGGGATTATAATACTTAATTCACAAGGTTGTTTGAGGATAATTATATATATATATATAATCAGTGAGTGATATATATGATATATATATCATTATATGTAATATAATGATATATATATATCAGTGAGTCACTGTAACTGAGTGAATGAATGGTACATAGTAAAAAGGCAGTAAATATTAGTGACTGCTAAGCTAGCTGCTGAAATATGATCTTTAAGGTATCATATCTGTAAATATTACTTAGCTTTGAGAACTAATCTTTGGTCTTTCGTTCATAAATGTTTTCTTGGGTGCCAACTCTGAATGAGCAATGTGCTAGGAGTTTAGATTACAAACTAAGATAAGACAGATTAGGAACCAAGAGTTTGGAATGGGAGAAAGAACAGTGTATGCACACACACACAGCAACGGACAGCTTCGGTACATGTTGTGGCAACATTAAGGAAGAACACCCACGGTGACCTGGGCCCCTAACCCTTTCTAGACAAGTGATAACAATTAATTACACAGAGGATAAAGAGGTATGGATCATGGTGCCTGACTTGGAACTATGATCAAAACACAGAACTATTGGCATGACCACATGCCCAGAGGTGCAAATAGCATAGTGCAGGGCTGTAACTAAATGCAATGGATGAGAGCTAGAAAGGTAGGCAAGGGAAGGTCAGTCCCTGAACACCTTGAATGTTCTAAGATGCTGGGACATTATTGTCTGGATGACAGGTGGCTGGTAAGCAGCTAAGAGATGTCCTGAAAGTTTGCATTTTAAACAGACCATTCTAACAACAGTGGGATATATGCATTTACCTAGGGCCTCTGCGAAGGATTTCTTAATCTTTGTAGCAGAAGATGATTTAGATCAAGAGGTTGAACTAGTAGACCAGGCTTACTGTTTTGAAGGGATCTAATACAGATACCACTTTTCCCGTAGTACGTATACCATGAATGGTCCTCGTAGCCATCGGATACTATTACTACTTCACCTCAAACCACCTCCATAATAAACTGGTTTCAGGGATGCCACTACAAGAAAACTGAGGGGTTTTTGTTTGTTTGTTTGTTTGTTTGTGTTTTAAATTTCTTAGACACTTTTGAAGTGCATTGATATTTCTCTATTTAAACCTAAATCAGCGGGGCAGGAGAACTAGGCTGCTCTTAGAGACAACTACTACTGGAGTGGGGAGAGCTTCTTCTGTGGCTTCTCTGTTACTTTACAGCCACAGCTGACCTCAGGGATCAGATTTGAAGAGTAAAGGAAGATGAGAATGTTCCATTTCTGGTTAGTAATAAATCAGATTTAGAAGATAAAAAAGAAGGTTTCTATAGAAGAGGTAAAGATCAGAGCTTATCAATGGAATGTTAGCTATGTGGAAACATCTGCTAAAATGTGAGCTAGTATTGACAAACTATTTTTTGATTTAATGAGAAAAGTCCAGCAAGAAATTGGAAGACCTCTGAAATAGAATTTACTATGGCTCTGATTATGTATACGTGAGATGTGCCTGGCCCAGCCAGCTGGGTTCACACGATTTGTACCTTCAATACATCCGAGGGGCCTACTCTCTGCATTTGGAAAATGCTCACGCTAGTGGTTCAGTCCAACTTCCAGGTTCCCAGGCTCAGGGTTCCCTAGATCAGCTTCTCCTTTATGCATTGGACCCCAACACTCCTTGCATTTCTGGGTCAGTTTTGCCTTCACCTGCTGGCTTACTCAGTCTCCAGGCCTTCCCAGTTGTCACTGCCCCATGAATCTGGTCTCAATATTCTAGAGAATACTGTTTATAATGATGTTACATATGCACACAAATATAAATATGCATGAAATTTGTAAACAATAAAAGTCCCAACCAGAGAAGAAAAGACTAAAGATTTTTTTTAAAGATTTTATTTATTTATTTGAGGGAGAAAGAGAGAGACAGTGAGAGAACACAAGCAGTAGAAAGGGAGAAGCAGGTTCCCTGCTGAGAAGGGAGCCTGGCTGTGGGGCCCCATCCCAGACCCCTGAGATCATGACCTGGGTGGAAGGCAGCCTCTTAACTGACTGAGCCACCCCGGTGCCCAAGATTAAAGATTTTGTGCCGTGAGAATAATAAGTAAATAAATAAGGTGACGTGAGTTGATAATTGAAATCATTAAGGTTGCACTGATATTGAAAATGAGACTCATTTGTCAAAAACACATTAAAGAAGTCATTTTAGTAAAAAAAAAAAAAAGTCATTTTAGCATGTGGATATGATGTCAAATATTGATCAATGCAAAGCATTTATTTTTTTACCCACTCAGTATATGTTAGTTTCTAGTGATGTTCGTCATATATCAGGCTGAACAGAATAGTTGGAGATAAGAAAGAGAGCTTAATGATCTCAGGATTAATGATTTTAGGATTCTGTGAGAACTTTACCTCTTGGGTTTAATAGAAAGGTCAAGACATAAAACACTTATATCAAAGTCTGCATACAATCCTGAAATAGTAACAAGGTAAATTGTGTGATATTCTTGAATATTTCATCTATTATTAAAAAGATATTCAGTAATACTACAGGCATTATTTGTGGTATTGATTTGACTATTTCAAACTGAATAATTTATTTCACAGTATCATTTATCTAATATATGCTGTTGCAAAAGATGCTGCAACATCATACACACACGTATGTGTTTAAACATATGTAGACATATACATATATACATAGCCAACATATATATGCATAATCAATACATATATATAAACATACTCAATTATGTGTATGTTTATATATATGTATACATACCCAAGAATATTGGCAGTTTTTTTCAAATAATGGCTATTTTCAAATGAGGGTATTCTATAAACAAAACCTTTAAAAACAAATACTTAACTGGGGCTTCATAATAGGATGAAGAGGAAACAAAAGTATTTTGAAACTACTGGATTGTTCCTCATAAAATGGGAGTATTGATGTTATTCAGATATAGTAGGAGGTTTATCTACTCCAGTTTATGAGAGCATATTACAAAGGCAGTGACCCATTTATTAGCAAATAAATAGTGTACATTTGCAGACCTAGGAGAATTTCATTATGTTGACTACTCAAGTAACTAATGCAAAAACAAAATTATTATTTTTTTCTGGGTATATAGAGACAACTGATTCAAATAAATGATTTGAAATCACAAAAACAGTTGCTGGTTGAAAATATATCTCTTCATGTGGCTTTTTTTGGTGTTTTTTTTTGTATTGACATTTTAGGTGATGTTAATTTCCATTTAAATGTAATAGTTCTAAAAATGTATGTCATGCTCTGCATCAAAGTTAAGATAGAGGAGGGAAGGAGGAAGAAGAATGGGAGGAAAAAGAGGAAAGAAGGAATGAGAGAGTGAGAAAGGAGAGAGAAATGGAAAGAAAAACAAAAAAAATAAACTATGAAAATGACATTTTCCAATAAATAACATTTAATTGCAATGCACTTGTTTTCAAGTGAGTACTGTATCACAGAAAAAAATACTGTAAGCTTAAGTACAGTCTCAGGATTGTCAGGAAAACTGATTAATTTTGCTCCCATTCCCATTTTCTCAACAATCTTTGTCTTCAGAGTGGATAAATGCAGTGTCACTCTGGGTTCGCTTGGCAATCTTAAAATTGTCACAAGAATGGATTGGGTGCCGTTTTCTCTTCTTGTTACAATCTTTGTCATGAGCTCTCACAGACCTTTTAATGCTTGATATGCTCTCATTCTCATTACATATTCTCATTCCCATAACAAAGATTATAATGAAAGAAGAAAATGTCATAAAATTAATCCATTCTCATAACAGTCTGTAACGAGGGCAGAAAATTGAGCAAAATTAATCCGTTCTCATAACAATCTGAAGATTGTAATGAGAACAGAAAATGGCATGAAATTTATCCTTCTTTTGACAATCTTTAAATTGTAACAGGGCAGGAATGGGATACAAGATTAACAAGCCCTTGGGACAAAGGCTCTAACTAGAACTGAAAATCATACAAAATTAATTTGGTTATGTGTGTGTGTATGTGCGTGTGTGTGTTTGAGAAAGGCCTGGAAGCCTGAAATTGTAATGCCTGATTCCATTGGGGTACCATATTAAAATCAGTACCTATTTTAATTTGCCTTTAAATGCTAGAGCCTGACACCTTTGCTAAGATAGTGAATTAAAACAAATATGGATGTTCACTCTTCAAGTAGATCCTGAGGGCAAAACTGTTTTAGTAAGTAGGATAGTAAAGAAAGTGGAATTTGCTATTGAATTCATGAATTTATGAATAACCCATTTGTTATCCAACAACTTTAATTTGAAAATCTTCTTTTAAAATGGACAACACAGTAGATGTAGCTTAATGTTGAGCAACAGTTGTGTGAAAATGAATTTTAATTCATTTTTATGCACGACTGACCCATGCTCATTTCCACTAGCATACGTGTTCAAATATCCAGATTTTTGGTTTACACTAACTTTTTTATAGTTTGTCTATTGTATAATTTCTTCACTTAGTCACTTAATGAATTGAATTTATGATTGCCTTTCAGAACGTTTTCGTTTAAAATATCCTCAATTTCTGAAAGGAAACTAAGGTCAAACAACACTTGCATAGACTGCAAATCTATTCAAGCAGAACATGAACAGCTTTTTATTTGCTTTTATAATTGAAGTATAAACAATGTAATGAATTAATGTGCTAATTATTCTTACTTATGAGGGCACACATATTTGTGCATAGAATGGATTTTAAAAATACATATTTAGCGCTTAAGTTAAAACATCCATTAGAAATGGATTTATGAATATATTCACACTTCATAAAAATTATAAATTTTTTTCCATGAGTACAGGACTTATTACAAACAGGCAATAATTTCAATTGCTTAAACAACAGCCTGTCCTTTTAAAGGTGTATGTTAGGAACTAATAATGAATGGCAATAATATTAAATACTTCACAAAGTTTTATTTTTATAGCATCGAAATGAAAAGTCTCATTTATATTATTGGTTTCCCTCTTTTAAGACTCTGTACTCCAATAACATTGGAGAAAATTGCAAGTATATCAGTGAAATTGCAATAGATTATCGGGATGCAAGCCTATTTTGTGGCATTTTCCTGATACTTTAAAAGGAAATGTCTATTTGAAAACCCTCACGGTTATGTATAATGATATCACTGGTTGAAAATGCATTATTGAACATCAGTTGTCTTAAACATAAATGATAGCATTTCAATAAGTTGGAGGTATAGGTAGCATGTTTTAAAAATACGCTTTTTCTTACTTGCACTATTAGGTTTTTCATATCCAGAGCCTAGCTATGAATGATTTGCTAAACTGTATCTTCTGTTTCTTCTGACAAGAAAATATATACAACTGTAACTACAATTAAGAGTGCTTTTCTGATAAAAATAAAATTAGAGTCTAGGTCAAGTACGTAAATCTGGACATGGTCATGTGCCATATTTTGAGAAACATGCAAGGCCTGGGCTTAAATTGCCACCCATTTTTCTACATCCAGAAGAAAGATAAATATAGTGATTCATAGTACTTGTGAAACCTTCAGAAAGTAAACCTTTTTGCTTCATGGAAAAATGAGAAATTTGGGAGGTGGCACTTTTCATCATCAACAAAAGCTATTTTTGCAGACCAAAGAAGAAATGAAAAACTTTTCATTTATTTAGCTGTTCCTGGAAAGGTTGTAAAAGGTCCTATCATAAAAGACGAAAAGGAAGAGCTGTTCATAGAAAGCTTTTAAAGAACAAACATCATAAGCTCAGATTCATATGGTAGGTGGAATATTGTAGGAAGGTGCAGGGGGCAAAAGCACCAGGATGTGATCCCAGAAAGAGGAGCCTCTTCTCTGTACTTTTTCCATTGTTCCCACCTTTTATATACTTAGCTATAGGTATGTTCCAATTTAATGTACTGTTCTGTGTGGAAATCCAGGTTTCAAAAAAATATATGTGAGCGGAATTTCTCTTTTAAATTAGTTTTATTAAATAGTACATCGTGGTACAGTGTTACAGCGTATACTCATCTAATTCCAAAGCAGTATTTGCCATTATCAAAACATGTTCATCATTCATGGTAGGCTTTTTCAAATTGTACTGTTATTCTACACCTGAGTCTTTGTATCTGAATGTATTAATGTGTATTACCAATATAACAATATTCTTTATTGTGTCTGTTTTACTGAAATAAAAATCGCCACTTCTGACATGGGAAAAGTTGAATATTTTCATATCATTATAACATAATCCTTTAAAAAAGCTTTCACATGACATATATGGAGAATGCTTTGTGTTTTTACCAATCATATGAGAGTTCCTTTGCAGTGGGAGAAACTCCAAGCGACTATAGTAATCACAGTGGGGGATGAAATGGAGTCATGGGGAAGAAAAAAGGGACTTGTCAATACAGGGAGGAGTGGAAGGCAGAGAGAGCACAGTGCAAGGAAAGGGTGGGCTGAGAATAGAAAATCTCCAGGTGACAGTGGTCATAAAGGATTTGTGGGCTTGATTAAAGTGTTTGTTCTGTACAGGTGATGAAAATATTTTCCTCTATGTCATCTACAAAATAGTGAATAACTTATATGTTGCTCTCTAATTCACTTGTATAAACAGAATTTTGTTTGGGGAGCTTGAACAACTGAGGAAAGTGATATTAATGACACTGAGTCACACCTGTGAGGAATGGAGCAAGAGAGTTCATATCCGGTATTCAGCTAGTGGATAGAAATTTTACTGAAATAGAGATAATTAGACGTGAGGTGTGGCTGCTTCTTTAGTAATGGTCATCCCTCCAAACTTTGTCAGTCTGGGAGTACAGACATGACCCAAGATAATGTGTAGATTATTTACGAGGTGATATGGAGAACTTCCCATCCAATTTCTCAGAGACCTCTTACCATTGAAGTCACTCCAGCTCCTTCCTACACTTCCTAAGCATAGCAAACTGCTCCATCCCAAGAAGATCTTGCCAGGTGGGTCAGTCTCCAACTACCCTTGCAAATGGAAGGGGCTATTGTCTCCCGCCCTAGATATTCTTTGTACAACATTGATGTTAACTCTTACCGTGGAAGCTGTGTTTCCCAGGAAACACAGTTGCTTTTCTCTAGTATCAAACTATGGAGGAGTCTGTCCATCTGCCTCTCATTTTACTTTTGAAAATGATTCTGAAATGTCTGTAATCATTTTCATGTTTCTCAAGGACCTAATCTGCTAAAGCCTAAGTTCTAAGGCAGAAAATTGCTTTCTGATTATTATGTTAATTTCGCATTTCTTTTCTTTTTTTTTTCCCAACACCGTTTTGTCTCCCAATTTAGGTTACTTGACCATAATGCAAGAGGTTTCCATTCATTGAATTTTTAGTTTATCCTGTTCTGTCCCAATTTTTTTTATTTTTCCTATTTATCAAGACCCCTCTTGAATTATATTTAAGTTTTATGCTCCCCTGTTAACTCTCCAACTGAGATCTATAAACTTTAAAATTTACATGTCAAATCCCTACATTTAAATTAAATATGATAAATCAAAACTCATTGAAGGTATAGTAGTACACTCCTTCCCACCAAATAAAACCCAATGTAATATGTTCTGCCAGTAAAATGATCACAGTGGATTATTTTAGCAACACTAAAATCATGAAGTGGTTCTGTGCTATGTCTTTAAGTCGTACTATAGGTAATATTCCCTTGGATTTCGCTGATCATGTGCAACATTGCACTGATAATTCATTTTAATAAGAATGAGGCAGGTGACATACCGAGTCTAGCAAGCAACATGAATGGAGAGAAAATGCTTTGTTTAGACATAGAAGAAAAATACCACTTTATATGTAGGCATTTATTTAGCCTTTATTTTAGACGTTTTAACAATTGTATCCTGTCACTTCTGACAGCTGTTTCTTACAAGCAAAGCCTGTCTTAGAAACTAGTCCTGAGTCCTAACAGCTCTGAGACTTTGTATAATGCTTTATAAAAGATAAGAAAATAAGCATGGGAACTAAACCTGGAATTAGGAGTGAGAAAGTCTCAGTTGGATGGAGGTGGGTCACACTTAAAAAAAATCAAAAGAAGGATTGTTTTAGAGTCTCCACATGTTTTCAGGTTCTGTTATAAAGCCAAAAGTATAACAAAAGCTTTTTTTTTTCCTTATTAGTAAAATAAAAATTGATTTTGCTAGCGGGTAGTTTTAAGGTAATTGTACTGAATAACATTCTTAAGTATATTTCTATTAATAACCAATAAAATTTATACTCCTTGGAGAACTATCATGAACATTATGACAAAATATTTTTCCAGAGCTTCATTTTAAAATCTATTAATCAACAAAGTAATAAAATGCTTATTTATTAACAAAACAAATGTATATATACATATAAAGGAAATGTTCAGACAATAATTCAACATTCATTTATTTGATTTTTTAATATCTTCGAGATAATAAAAATAATTATTTTTTCTATTCAGTAATGATTTCTGTGGAGTCAGTAAGTAAATTCCTCTCTGTTCTTCTAGGTACAATAGAAGTTCCATTTATTTCAGAGTTAACTTCACCAGTGAATGAGACAGAGTGAAAAAAAGAAGAGAAGGAAACAGTGAGTTTAATGTTGAAACTTGTAATAAGTTGCACCTAGGAGTAGAATCATGGTGAGATTTTGCATAAGCATCTACGATCTGCTCTAAGTAGGGGGTTTAGATACTGCACATTAGATATAAAATAATTCAAATAGATGAGCATAAATGACTTCAAGGGGTAGTTTATTGTTTTCTATCTTGATTTGTATACTTTGGGAATTGAACAAAGGGAAGACGACCCATGACCAATGTTGACAGCTGGTCTCATTTATTTTTGATGCATACCCACATGGTTTTCAAAGTTTCATCTTTATGAAACTATATGTAGTATGTTTCCTTCTGCGTAGTTCGTGTCTTCTCTTTCTTCAAAAATAGTCATTGTATAGCAGAGGAACTACTGTTGGATAACTTCCTATTTCTACACAAGTCTCTCTTAACCCCAAGCTGCCACTCTGCTGTAGTCCTTAACAGAAGGGTGAAAAGCCATGATGAAGAAAATACCCAGAATTTGATCAGCATGTGGAGGCAATTTGCTTCTGTTTTGTTTCTGAAACACTATATAAGTGGGAGATTTTTTGAAACATTTGATATTATTTCTTAAACACTATATAACAACACTAAGTTCTTAGAGAATTTTCATAAAGTTTAGAATTTTCATAAAGTTTTAAAACAATGCTGGTATTGGTATCAAAGAATTAAATATGAATCTGATAATGAATCACACAAATTATTATACCTAATATTTATGGAGAAGGATCTTGGGGATATGTACTTCAAAATCCACTATGTACTGCATTTTTACTTTCTACCATAATATTTCTTTAAAGACTGTTAATCATTTTTAAAGAAAATGAATCTTCACTACTAAATTAATGTTTTAATGTTTAACTATTATGTTCATGAACTGAGAATCAATGAAACAATTAGAGAAATAATTTTATTTATGATTGCCTGAATTATTATGCTTAATCATGTGAACTAGTTAATTTATACTGATTATAAGCAAAGGAATATCATAATGATAAACTGTAATATATCTTATTCATTATTTTACTTCCATAGTCAAGAAAACATCTTTAAGAGGGGATTTTTATTTTAGCTTTTCCTTATAAAGCCTTCTCTATAGCTTTAGGTGCTCATTTTTAACTTCATGTTATAGTTGGCCCCAATAGCTTTTTCTATTAAAAATAAGTTTATTTAAAAAATAAAATAATTTTAAAAATAAGTTTATTTTTAAAATATGCGAATATCATATGTAAATATGTTTTAAAATTAAATAGTATATGCATATATAAAGTAAAAATGGTGTTGGTCAGAGATTCCATCAAAATTTTATTCAGTCATGCACATCATACATACATACATACATACATACATATCGTATCATATTTTGCTATTTTTCTCATTTAACATGTCATGTGGAGAAAAATAAGGATTGAACATGAAAAAAAATTTGGAAAATTTGTTTGAGGGTTTTTTTTTTTTAATAGGTTACTTTTCCAATTCCTATCACTGCATAAGGATTGTCTCCAGAAACTAAAGGCTTAAAACAACATTAATTGTTTTGCTACTTCTCAGTTTCTTTGGGTTAGGAATTTGGGAATGTACGAGCAGTGTATCCTGGCTTCAGGTCTCTTTTGAAGTTGTAGTTAGATGGTGGGTGGTGAGTAGAGAAGCTAGGGGATTTGCTAAGCATCTCCTTTTTCGTAGTTTCTGGGATTTGACATCTCTGTCCTGGACCATCCTGTGAGTTCTCTCAGCACAGTGGCCTGAAGGCAGTTAGACTGCTTGCATGACAGCTCAGAGCTCCAATGTTAGTGCTCATACGATAAGTCAGAAGCTAAATCGCCTTTTATGATTAGCTTTGGAAGTCACAAAGCATCATTTCCATCCTATTCTTCTTAATGACACAGTCACAAATACGATTATCCTGTTTGCAAGTGGGGTGATCATCTCTCCTGGTTTGCTTGGAGACTGTCCAGATAGCACGAAAATCCCACCTCCTGGGAACCCTTAGGACTGTTAGTCACTCTACTCTTAGTTAAAAGAAAAGTATTTAAGTTTAATAAATTCCATTAGTAAATTTCAGCTGTGTTTTACTTTATGGTTATTGATTTTAGAGCTCTGTATAGTCAACCTTTACCTTTATCAAACCATGAGGTCTCCAGTGTTATATTCTAGAAGAATGATCGTTTTTGCTTTAATTTGGCTTTTAATCTATAATTACTTTTTGTGTTATGGTATAAAGGAGGAGGTAAGGTTCATTTTCTTCCATGTAATTTATTTATTTAGTTTATTGAAAAGATCACTTTCCCCCCAACCAATCTAGTGAGATATATAATATATATAGTATGTATAGTTATATGTATAATAAATATATAGAATACTGATATAATAAATACTAGTAATATACATTATATATGTATAATACATATATATTATATACATCATATATATGCTATATTATATATATAAATATGTAAATTTTAAAATGATTTCCATTGTTGTAATTAGTGGAAATGTCTTGAACTATGATACTAAAAGACCTTCACCTTGCGCTCTTGTTTTTCAATATCACTTTGGTTGTTTTAGATCCTTTCCATTTCCATGTAGATTTTATAATCTACTTATTGATGAAAACATGTGTATATGTAGGATTGTGTGGAAACCATGCTTGGACAGAATGGGTATTATAGATAGACTCAGTCTTTAATCTGCTAATGTGATTTTCATGTACACTGATTTAGTTATTGAGTTTCAGTAATTTTCTGATTTTCCAATTTCAAGGTCTTTCTTATTTTTATTACATAATTTCCAGATATTTGATATTAATATTTTTGTATATGAGTGTAACTGATATTTTCACTTCAGTTTTTCTTTTTATGTGTGTGTGAATATATATATATATATATATATGTTTATATATATGTATGTATGTTTATCTTAGGATTTTTCATATGTTGACTTTATGCTAGGGAACCTTCCTAAATCAGTTAAGCTAAATTAGTTTCTTTTTCCCAACCATTATTATTGTTTTGTCTTTTTCTATCTGAGTGTAACAGCTAAAACTTTCCGTAAAATTTCAATAAGTACTGTTGCCATGTTTCTAATTTTTATCTAATTTTGTTCTATATTTTAAAAGCATATATAATTAGTGAAAAAGCAGGAAACATTTTATCTTTCAGTGTAATATTTGCAATAATAGTTTTTGTAGATTATCTTAAGTTGTAGTTTTAAAAAGTTATTTACTATGTCCAATTTAATGAGAATATAATTCTAATAATGAAATGGCACTGAATTTTAGAAAATAATTCTTCTAGCTGTTTTGGTTTTGACCTTTATTTGGTTAATATGATAAATCATAAGGAATGGTTTTCCATAAATAAATCCCACTTTATTATCAAATATTAACCATTTGTACATCAACTAGATTAAATTTGCTAACGATGTTTTAAGAATTTTTGTATTAATGTTCAGGGAATGGCTTTTCTCTAATTTTCCCTTTCTAATATTCTTGGTTGGTTATGTATCAGCATTAGGGAGCTTACATAAAATGAGATAGGAAGTGTTTCTTATTTTTCTATTCTATGGGAGATTTTTTGAAACATTTGATATTATTTCTTAAGTATTTTGAAGAAGGCATTGGTGGAACCATCTGGCCCACTTATTTTCTTTCTGACAAGGGTTTTATTTATTTTTGGATTAGCTTTTTCTTACTGATATAAAATTATTCAGATTTTCTATTCATTTTGTATTAGTATTGGTAAGTTGAGTTTCTAAGAAATTTGTCTATTTTATTAAAAATTCTAAGCTATTGACATAAAATTATATATAATTACCTGTCATTATATTTTTAGTATTTATAGTTGTGATGTCCCTATTTCCATTCTTGATACTGGTATTTGGATATTTTCATTTATTTTGATCTCTTCTGTAGGTTTTTATTAATTTTAGATTTCTTTTTGAAGATCCACCATTTGACTATTTTGATTTTTTAAATATATGTGTGTTCTCTTCTTTGATATTTCCTCATTTAAATATTTTTTTCTTTTCTCTTTTGTACTTTGTCTTTAATTTACTGCTTTTTCTCACTGATTGAATTGGAAACTCAATGTTTTGGTGCATATCAAAACTGGATTTGTTTGTGTTCTTGTTTAATTAAGCCACTTGTCACTATACAATATTTTCTTTATATCCAATGAGTTTCTTGCTTTAAGAATTATTTTATCTGATAAAATTAGTAGTAGCCACTTTGATTTCCAGTGTTCACATGGTAAATATTTTTCCATCCGTTTGCTTTCAGATTGTGTCTTCATATGTCGAGTAGACTGTGTATGTGTAATTTTATTTTAGTCAGTATGGTGATCTTTTTTTTTCTTTATTACTTTTTTTTATTAGGAGTTTTTATAACATTTAATTTTAATGTAATTGATAATTGAGTTCGGTTTAAGTCTATCATATTGCTAATGTTTTGAATTTGTCCCATCTCTTCTTTGTTTAATCAAATTTTTTTTCTTTGATTTAATCAGTTTTGAAATTACTTTACTATTTTATCATCTTTTAGCTTTTGGTTATACTTTCTTCTGTTGTTCTGTTAATTGTTACTATGTTTATTAAAATATTCTTTTTTAAATTTATTAAAGAGTATATTAAAATAATGCATGAGCCACTTCCAAATGGTACCATAGGTAGACTCCATTTACCCTTTATGTACCATTTGTTATGTTCTTATGTTTTACTATTATATATGTTACAAATTCCACAATAAATTCTTATCATTACTTTAAGATGTTAATCTTCATTATAATTATCAATTTATTTACTCTTTCTGGAAACTTTCAGTCCTTCTTAAAGGTTTATGATTTCATCTGGGAAGCTTTAACTTTAGCATAAATAACTACTTCTAGTATTTCTTAGAGTTCATATCTTTTGGCAACAAATTCTTTCAGCTTTTCTCTTTTTAATAAAATCTTAGTTTTGCCTTTGTTTTTGCATAATATTTTATTGTCATCTTATATCTTTCAGTACCTTAAACTTGTAATTCTATGGCATTCTGCCTTTTATTGTTTCTGTTGAAAAGACAGCTTTCAATGGTATTTTTAAAGTAACTTGTCTTTTAATTGCTTCAGCTACCTTTAAGTATATTCTATCTGTATTTGTTTTGGTTTTGTTTGAGCAATTTTGCTAAAGTGCATTTACCTGGGATTCTTTTTTCTAGTTATCCAGCTTTATGGTCACTGAATTCTTGAGTCTGTGGTTTTATATCTTTCATCAAGTTTAGAACATTCCTAATCATTTTTCTTCAATGATTTTTTTCCAATATTCTCTTTTTTTCTCTTCTTATATCTCAACTACCTATATCATAAATATTATGAGCTCTTTTATATATTTTGTTCTTGCCCTTTTTCTATTTTTTCTCCATGTTTCAGTTTGAATATTCCTGTGGATCTCTATTTGAAATCCCTGATCTCATCTTATGTTGGCTACAGGCTTCTGTTGAACTCTTCCATCAAGACCTTAACTTCAAGTAGTCATATATTGGTACTTATAGGGTATAGATTAGAATCTTATTTTTACTGTTTCCAAATATATTTTGAAGTTATGTCTCTTTTCATTCGTTTTGTCCATGTTTTATTCCATTTTTGTATTAATCACATGATCTGGGCTCATTGCTTGTTGCACCCAATATATGAATAATCTCTGGCTCTAGTAAGTTTTTAAAAAGATTTTGATATTTTAATTTCTTCTGAATATAAGTCACTTTTTGCAAGCTTAGAAGTATAACCAAACTAAGGTTGTCCAGTCTTCTAGGGATCTAGGCCAAGTCTTGTTCTTGAACAGAATAATATCATAATACGGGATCCCTGGGTGGCGCAGCGGTTTGGCGCCTGCCTTTGGCCCAGGGCGCGATCCTGGAGACCCAGGATCGAATCCCACATCGGGCTCCCGGTGCATGGAGCCTGCTTCTCCCTCTGCTTGTGTCTCTGCCTCTCTCTCTATCTCTCTGTGACTATCATAAATAAATAAAAATTAAAAAAAAAGAATAATATCATAATACAACGTGCTAACAGTGGGGTTATAAACTCTAAGTAATTGCCACTTATTTATATTTTTCACTTAGTAAACAGCCAAAGCCCAGAGCTTAAACCCATGATATAAAAACATCTCAATCCTCAAAGAATATAATCACTCAAATGATATGCTTGACCAATCTATTGGTAAACCAGATCAGAGCTAGCCAAGGATTAATGAGCAAGGAATACTTATACTTGAAAGTATAAGCAAGTATCTTGAAAACTTGCTCTGAAGCTTAAAAAAAACTTCTAATTGCTGTTAATAAGAAAGCAAGTGAAAAAATATTACAGTTGCATCCACACCAATATTTAATTTAGCCAGTATCTTCCAATAGAGCACAGAGTTAGAGATTAGTATAAAGAATAAAATACTTAGATATTTTCTAAATAAATTACCCAACTTCCACCTGTATATGTCCCTCCTCAGACCTGACCATTTAAGTGCTAGATATGGAGCACTGGAATGTGGTGCAATAGAAGTCCATAACTAGTACTCTCTTGTTTGTTGGATTTGTGTAATATGTATTATAGAACCCTGGATTTTTAATTTTTTCTAAAAATTATTAAATTATCTTCTGTCATGCACTTAAAATGTATTGTCAATTATCTTGAATTCTGTATTTATTTAATATTTTCAAGACAGATTATCTTAGGTTCTCCTTTATTTCAGGGTTGAAAATATCATCCCTAGGGTTTGTTTTTTATTCAGTTAATGGTCTTCTTGGAATTTCAGTTAAAGGTTCAGGATGGTCATCAAGATTACTCCATTCTGGCTGGGATTGGAATCCAAACGTCATTTCTTAGCTCTGTCTTGCTTCTAAAATATTTTCACATTCCTCTGGCCTCTAAGTGACTATTTTCTACTAAGCACGCACAGATACCAGGGACTTTTTTCTCCAAAACTCTATACCCTCAAATGCCACTTGCCTAAATAATTTTAATATGTAATATCTGTCTTCTCTGTCAATGGAGAGCTCTCTTTTTGTGGATTCTCTTTCCCCACAGTATGATCTGGATCATTCTTTCAAGGAGAATGCTGCTGTGAATATTGACATCATATAAGTTTATCTTCTCTTAAATTTTGGCCCAAAGTAGATTATTGCCCAGTACCTAAAAGTAGTTCTTTATATATTTTGCTAGTTTTTAAAATATTCTTTTTACCTTTTCCCTCTCTTCTTCCTCCTCTTTCCCTTCTTCTTCTTCCTCTCCCTCCTCCCCTTCCTTCTTCCCCTTCTTATCTTCCTCCTCCCCTCCCTCCCTTCCTCCTTCCTTCCTTCCTTCTTTTCTTCCTTCCTGTTGTTATAGGTCATGGTGGTAGAGTAAGAGAAATAAGCCTGATTATACCATCTAGGTTATGATTGGAACTGTAAGTCATTTGGGTGAAGAGTTAAGAATAATTTTCTTCTTCATTCATATGGAATTGGCAAGATTGGCAGTTTTACCCAGGACATAGATCACAGTCAGACATAAGAAGTTCCTTCCTGTATTTGGAAGGTAACTGTTGGTTCAGCTGCCTCATTCCCTGTCCAAAAACTGTAAGTTTAGTTCTCCTCATAGAATCAGACTTTGTCCTAACAGTTTAAACTTTAATTCTCCCCTAGGCATTATAAGAAACGCTGCCAAAATTTTTCACAGTCCTGTACCTGCATATTCCCTTAGTAGCGGAATGCTTCAGATACATGTGGGTCAGCCTCCAATGACCCAGCGTATTTTTCTTTTCACCCAATATTAGAATAATCCAGTTCTTCATTTATTTGCAATTTCAGTGTCCTCCTTTTTTTTTTAGCTTTATAATTGTGAAACCAACATACTGCAAGTATGAATATATCAACTTTATATTTTAGAGTAGATGATAAAATAAAATCAAATAATCTGTTTAGTTCCTGTATTTTATAACATTGCAACATAATCAGTTAGTATACCAAGACACCGGTCTCAGTATCAGACACTGTTGTCATTTCTGATAATACAAGTATGCTATTATACAATCCTGCTCTTCTGACATGGATACGTGCTTTCATTTGTTTGTTTTTATTTTTCATGCAAAATTGTTGAGTGTATACTCTGAATATTCTTGGGTGATTTGGGCACACAATCTCTGATTCTTATGAACCTTAAATTAGAGAATCTCTGAGAGGCATAAATTCCATGAAAATTATAATTTGAACATGAAATACTTAGTGGAAAGTATGCCAATAATATATTAAATAAACATAGAGTGTTCTTTTCCAGTTCAGATTTTAGTGCTACATGGAACAGTTTTCTAAACTTATTTTAGGAAAGTAAGCCAACGCTGCAGCTACTACTTTTACATGAGAGGATTTGTCTTTTGGTTCATTTAGTTATTGGTAACCATACAACAGAGTTTTAAAAAATATATTTGTTTTACTTTTCTATGCCCGAACTTTTGGGGCTTTAATAAGATTTTGCATTTAGCTTGATTTACAAGAAGTAAATGTATATAATATAATAATATGTATTCTAAAATTGTACATTTTCCAATGAATAATTATAAATATTAAGAAAGGAAATTACCATATTGGTGGTACTTTAATGCTATTACTTACCTTGTCCTCAAAGTCCTCCTACAAGTGATGTGTACACTATTTTAAGATTCTTTGCAGTATCTGAGAATAATACAAAGTCTAGTGACAATCAGTAAAACAGTATGATAGAGAAATCTTACCTCAGTTTATACATTTTGGTGATTATGACTAAATTCCCTGAGTGCTGGTTTATAAACAGAATACCAATTAGAAGTGTACAGATATTAGAAATAGAACTCCAAATCAGGTAAACTTATTTTCTTAGGGAATAAGCTGACTAAAGAAAGACAGATATTGGGATCCCTGGGTGGCGCAGTGGTTTGGCACCTGCCTTTGGCCCAGGGCGCGATCCTGGAGACCCGGGATCGAATCCCACATCGGGCTCCCGGTGCAGGGACCCTGCTTCTCCCTCTGCCTGTGTCTCTGCCTCTCTCTCTCTCTCTCTCTCTGTGTGGGACTATCATAAAAAAAAAAAGAAAGACAGATATTGTTCCAAGATTCATATGAAACCTAGTATTTACGAGTAACATATAATACCTAATTTCCCTTAGGTACAAACTCTTTTAGCATTACGTTATCCCTCGTGTGGGCCTGCCGCTCAAAAAGTGTTGCTTTTGTTTTGTTTTTATGTAATCTAGTTCTTCTTAAGTAATAAGATGTACGACAGTGACATAAGGTACTTGGTTTCAAACTCAGAGATTCCAAATATCAAGTGTAGACTGTAGGCTCAGATATATGCATTATAATAATGGATACCTAATCCAAGTAATTTAAGGACAACATTTGGTAAATACTACTTTGAACATTCTAGTAAGTGTTCTGTGGCATTGGGGTTGTTGCTTAATAACTCTGAGATTAAATTTTTCATATTTTAGTGGATGAAATGATTAATCTCACTCATACTTTAGGTAGAGTTTTAAATATATGGTAATTATGGAAATATTGTTCATTTCCATATTTGCCATTAGTCAGGAGATATTGTTCATTTCCATATTTGCCATTAGTCAGGAATCATAGGACTGAGGATAAAATAATTATAAGTCTATTTGTGTAAAATACTTTATACATTTATGATATTTCATAACTATTTCTTAATTATTGCATACACAAATTAAAACCAAAACCAAGCAAACAAAAAACACTGTCACATGAACATAATGAGCCTAAGAAAGAATGAATGACTTTTAAATTGAGAGTATGAAAGAACTGAGAGAAAACCTGAACCCAAGCACACAGATTCTGGGTTCAGTTCTCTTCTGGTTTTATTGCAGTGCTTCCCTATTATCACAGCTGATTAAGTTATCAGAGAAAGAGTTGACCTAACATTCTACTAATATTTATTTAGTCTTTGAAAAGGCATTATACAAGATACAACAGTTAATGAAGCAAACAAAACCTTGCTGTTGTGGCTTGCATTCTACAGTGGAGAGAAAAGAATACAAAGACAGTGTGAGCCATGTATAAGTCATGTATAACATGAGGTAAAAAAAAAATATACCTGGCATATATGAGAAAAATCAAGAAAATCTATGTGATTGTGAGTAATGAGAAAGGAGAAATCAATAGGAGATAAGGTGAAAAGTCTGATAGTTTTGTAGACCATCTATAGGACTTGGCGTTTAACATGAGTAAGATAGAAAGTCATTATTAATATTTTCTGATGGAGAAAGTATTATAATCCAACTTATGTTTTTCCATGCTAGTTTTGGTTGCTATTTTGAAATTATTGTGAAAGATCTAAGTGCATAAGCAGAAAAAAAAGAAATAAAAAAGCTAGAAATCTGTTGAAATAAAAGACATTAGTGAAGTGAGCCAGCTTGGTAGCTGTAGTAGCAGCAAGAAAATACTAGATTCTTCATTATAGGAGTAGAAACAATAGCATTTTCTACAGATTCGATATTGAGTTTGAGAGAAAGAAATCAAATGAGTCTGAAGGTCTTAACATTTTATTGATATGAGGACAATTGTGGAGAGTATATTTTCTTGGAGGAAACCCACACTTTCAGTTTGGACTTTTTAAGTTTGAGATGGCCAAGAAGTATTCAATTGTATATCCTAATTATGGAGATAGACTCAAGTACCTAAAGTTCAGGGAAAGATTCAGATTGAAATAATAAATGTGGGAGCCATCAGCATGTATATGAAGTACATCCACAAGACTGGAAGAGATCATGAAGAGAGTAGACACAAAGGAAAAAAAAAAAAAAAGAGATACCAGGAAACAAGTTGAGGATGTAACGAAGAACCTAAGAGGGAGATCGATAAATATGCACTGATGTAGGAGCAAAACCAGATAAGTGTATTACTTTACTTAGTAAAAAAAAAAAAAAAATACTTTGAAGAACAGAACATGATCAACTCTGTCAAAATGTCCAGAGAGACTATAATCTTTCATGTTTCTCTGGATTTTTCATAAAATAGAAAATACTTCAGTGTTACAGTGTTTTATAAAGGGGGCTTATGCTTAACCTGTTCAGGCTTAAATACTTTTGTTCTCCAATAAACTCTAGAGTCAACTTGAGATCCAGTTTTCAATATGGAAACTTTGGTAGCCCAAAATCACTTTCCTAAGCTCTCTGGTTTCATTTTCTCTCTTTTGACATCTGGGGACTTTTGTTTTTTGAGCTGATCTTTATATTTGTCTTCCATTTGTTTCCTAATTTATTCTGCTTTTTTTGTATTAACTGAGTGTTGACTTATCAGAATCAGCCAGATCCACACAATATTTTCCTTGAATATTCTGTAAAAAATTTATGTCCATTTCCAAACTAAACACAATGTAAAATAAATCCATGTCATGGAACAAACCTGTCTTAAAAATAAGCATGCTCTATTTTTTCAAGTTGAAGATCTTAGATAGTTCCTCTGGCTTGGCAGTCTTATTTTGTGAATTAGTTTAGCCTGTAATCTATGAGATCTCTTCAATACAATGAGTTCCTGAAATTAAATCTTAAAATTATCTTGCTAAGTTCTCATGGTACTATAGAAATTTTTTTTGGTCTTTTTTTTTTTTTTTTTGTCCTGAATAGAATGGAATTGAATTGCCTTGATGTCATCTTTGGAATAAAATTCAAAGTTTTGGTTGAGTTTTGATAAGAATGATCAATGTTGAACACATCAGAATGGGGGAAAGAATGGCAATTCTTTGAATGAGAACTATTATCTGATATCCTTATCACGAAGATTATGACTGGTGTCTAATTCTCATTTATTAACCCTACTCCTGCTTTCTGGGAATCATAGTAGACTGAGGTTCTACTTGAAGTTAGTTATCTCTCATTTCCTTCTCACTTGACTTAGAAGAATATCAAAGGAAACAGATACCAAAATGTTGTCTCATTTTTGCTTAGCATGCAGCAATTACAAGATCTTAGATCACTGAAATCTATTGTAAAGAAACTATGAATGTAAATTTGAATAATCCTCCCTTAAACAAGAGAGCTTGGCAGATTATTGGTGATACTTGCTTCCTGGAAGAGTCAGTCTACCCTTTATTAATAGTGAGTCTCCCCCAGTTAGTTGGTCTGAGCAGACTGCACTTTCTAGAGAGAAAAAAGTTTGAAAAAGTCAAAGGTAAAAGTCACATCCATTGGGGACTAAACCCAAGTCCTTATATGGGCCAGATACTGCAAAAGTGAATAAAGTGCTAAGAACAAGGCTAGACACTTAGAGGATATCACGTACTACATCATAGTGAGGCTTAACTATTATTATTAACCATACCAAATGGTTTTATATTATACCAGCCAATGCTTTGATATTTATAAAGTGGTTTTATATACAGCAATTGTTTTGGGACTTTAAACAAAGGGTAAGTCATGTTACCTTTACTGTACCAGGAAGAAGCTTTACTGATTCTTTTCATTTTACCACATGGCCTTCAGGACAGTAAAAGATATGGAGACTTGACTCTTTTTCTGATTCACAAAGTTGTTCTATGTGAACAACTGAGGGATGGAACTTACCCGGCAGCTAGGTTTAACAGCAGGTAATAGGCACCTTCATTTCAGAAAAAGGAGAAAAGAGAGAAGGGAGAAAGGAAGGAAGGAAAAGAGTGGAGGAGAAAGAGAAAGAAGGGGGGAGGGAGGGAGGGAGAGTGGAAGGGAGAGAGAGAGAGAGAGAGAGAATATGAGAATTTCTTTCCTGGCAACCAGAGTTGTCTTTCTTCTGACAGATATTTTAAAGGGAGAGGAAAACTTTCCACAGCTTGTTTCCACTATAGACCGCCTGAGGCTACATTCTGATATTCATTGTAGTTATTATGGCATCATTAGTAAGTCCTTGGTGAATGGAAATTATTGATAAACACTTTAGGAAGGCCGAAATGTACCTCAAATGTATGTAAATTCACAGGCAAAGATTCTCTTTCAATTCTATTTTCTGCGATGACTTCAAGGGTCCAAACCTAAAATCTATTTTGTAATCTATTCTATTTATTCAAGATGAAGAACTATCCTAGATGCTGATCTTATTCTTTCTCCAGGTTCAGTGGTTTCTTAGATCAACACTATTTTAGAGCAAAAAACAAAACAAAACAATACAAAATAACCACGGAGAAAAACCCTCAACTTTCTTCTTGGGATTCTTGTCTTCCTGCTTTGCACTGTTTACCTCTTCTCTACCTATCCTTCCCCCAGCTCTGGAGTATTTTAGTAGAGGAAATCTTTAGATTCTAACCTAGGTATCATAGGGTCTGGGTGAAATCTTTGTTCTCTGTTTTTACTTCAAGTAGGCTAACCTCATTTCAGTAGTTTTTCTTAATTTAGAATAACTAGTATTCTTTACACCTTATTGATTTATTCTGCTTTTGCTTGTAAATAATTATTAGAACCAGTTATGTTGGGGATCCCTGGGTGGCTCAGTGGCTTAGCGCCTGCGTTTGGCCCAGGGTGTGATCCTGGGGTCCTGGGATCAAGTCCCACATTGGGCTCCCTGCATGGAGCCTGCTTCTCCCTCTGCCTGTATCTCTGCCTCTCTCTGTGTGTCTCTCATGAATAAATAAATAAAATCTTAAAAAAAAGAACCAGTTATGTCTTTATAACATAAAAATTGACAAAAATTCAATGTATCCTGATAGCTAATTATGAAAATATAACTGCAAAAATCAGTTTTACGTTTTTATAAAATATAACTACACAATCCAGTAGGAGAATATGATATACACTACTTACTTTTTTATTTGCAAATGTATATCTTTAGGAATTTTCTAAAACAAAGCACTTATCAATTTAGATTTTTAAAGAAAGTCTTGCTTTTAATGGTTTTGATGTACATAATTAAAGAAAAAGGATTTCTTATTTAGACAAGTGTGCTGTTTCCAGGATTTTACAATGATATAATGATTTTAAAATGATAGAATGATTAAATATGTGCTTCTGTGTGTATATATATATATATATTTGCACCCAGTAAAAGCACATTTGTATGATAAATATTTGTAGAAGAATTAGTAGATCGAAGATAAGATGCCTTTTGAATTTTGTTAATTGCCTAGTTGCCTTATCAAAAATCAGAGATTTATTTTCTCACCTGTAATATACACAAGTGCTTATTTCTTCATGTTCTTATGGTGCGTTAGAACTCTGTAGTAGTTGTTCATCTTATAGGGAAAATTTTATTCTAATGTGGTTCTAATTTGAATTTCATAATTATGTTGAATACTATACTATTTTATGAATATATATTTTGCATATGAATTCCCATTCTGCACTTTTATCCATTTGTTTTTGGCAGTTGCTCTTTATCTCTTATAAATTCAAATCATGTTTCTATGTTAAATGAGTAACTATGTCTATCATATTTGCTGTAAATATTTTTACTCTTACTTTGATCAATTCATTTTTACATTGTAGGGATAGTTGTGGCACAAAAATTCTATTTTATTGTAGTCACAGTATAGTAAGCAAATAAACCTTAACTCCTTGTTCCTGCTTTCCCTAATGTGTCTTTCATTTAACATATATTTTTAGGGTCCCATAAAGGATTTTTATTTATGTAAGATTTTGTTTGAAAATAGTATTTATCTTTGTAAAACATTAAAAAAAAAAAACTCTGGCCTTTTTTATTAATGTAGTCACACTTTAACTTGACACTAAAATTTCTCTGCAGTATGACTACACGCTGCAGGTAGTCTTTCATAAATAGAAATCTATATCATAAATTCAAACCATATCCTGTATTCTGTTTTCATAGTCATTATTTCTTGCTTTTATTCTATTGCTTTCTGCCAGAAATGTCTTTAATATGAAGTCTTAGTTTTATAAAATCTTATCAGAGTTCAATTTTGGAAGGCATTAACAAGAGAAAACAACTTTGGACCTCAATAAATATTTGTTGGTCAGAAATGTCTTAGACTGCTGTTATAGACATACTGAGTTGATTGCAGTTAAGAATTTGGATTGTATCCTCATGCCATTACGTGAAGAAGTATGACTTTTGATAAGGCTAAGTCACTTTTCCGAGACTATTAATTTTTAATTTTCAATTTCCTTATCTACAAAAGAGAGATTATACCAGAGTTCTAGCAGGTTCATATGAGATAAAGTTAAATAATTCTAAAATAAATGTTTGTAGTGGCACAAAAATAGACACATAGGTCAGTGGAACGGAATAGAGAGCCCAGAAATAAACCCACATTTCTCTGGCCAGTTTATCTGTGATAAAGGAGGCAAGAATATACAATGGAGAAAAGAAAGTCTCTTCAACAACTGGTGCTGGGAAAACTAGACACCTCCACACAAAGGGCCACTTTTTAACCCCATACACAAAAATAAAATAAAAATGGATTAAATACCTACATGTGAGACCTGAAACTATAAACTCTTAGAAGAGAACACAAGCAGTAATTTCTTAACATTGGCTGTCGCAACATTTTTTTCTGGATATGTCTTCTGAGGCAAGGGAAACAAAAGCAAAAATAAACTATTAAGACTACATTAAGATAAAACAGCTTTTGTACAGTGAAGGAAACCAAGAACATAATGAAAAGACAACCTAAACGAATAGGGGAAGATGTTTGCAAACGATACATCTGATAAAAGATTAATATCCGAAATATGTAAAGAACATATACTACTCACCAAACAATTCAATTAAAAAAAATGGGCAGAGGTCATGTAAATACATTTTTCTAAGGAAGACATAAAGATAACCAACAGACACATGAAAAGATTCTCAACATCACTAATTATTAGGGAAATGCAAATCAAAACCACAATGAGATATCACCTTACACCTAGCAGAATGGTTAGGGTAAAACACAAGAAAAAAACAAGTGTTGATGAGGCTGTGGAGAAAAAGGAAACCTTGTGCCCTGTTGATGGGAATGTAAAGTGGTATTGCCAGTGTAGAAAACAGTATGGAGATTTTTCCAAAACTTAAAAATAGAAATACCACATGATCCAATATTTCCACTACTGGATTTTTACCCAAAGAAAATGAAAATACTAATTTGAAAAGATAAATCGCCCCTATGTTTATTTCAGCCTTATCTACAATGGAATTATGGAAGCAACTTAAATGTCCATCAATATATGCCTGGATGAAGAAGATGTGGTACACACACACACACACACACACACCAATGGAGTTTTACACAGCCATAAAAAGAATGAGATCTTGCCATTTGCAGCAACATAGATGAACCTAGATTTTATGCTAAGTGAAGTGAAGTCAGGCAGAGAAAGACAAATACCATATGATTTTACTTATCTATGGAATCAAAAAACAAGTGAATAAAACAAAAAGCAGAATCAGACTTAAAAATACAGAGAACAAACTTGTGGGTGCCAGAGGGAAGGAAAATGGGACGATGGGCAGAAGGGGTGAAAGAAAGTGGAAGATACAGACTTCTAGTTATGGAATGAGTAAGTCATGGGAGTACGATGTACAGATAGGTATTTTAGTCAATGATATAATAGCGACGGATGATGACAGATGGTAGCTACACTTGTCAGGATTTTAGCATAATGGGTAGAGATGTAGAATAAATACTATGTTGTACACCTGAAACTAATGTAATATTGTGTGTCTGTTATGCTCAAATAAAAATAGGTAAATACATCCAAATGTTTGTAAAGGCACTTTTTATATTACAGTTTTCAAAGTCTCAATTATTATGCTCACTTGCATATAAAATTGGATGGATAAATATTCAAGTGGTTTAAGGTTTCTTTTTTGCATAATTAAACTTATATTCCTTTAATGATTGGTTAATTCAAATTGACTTAATTTTGTAAGCATATGTTGTTCTCAGTCATTAATAAAGTTTAATAGGTCATTCAAGGACAGACCACTGTGTCCCCTAAATATTTCACTTTATTATTTTCAGAACTAAAAAGCTAGTGCAATAAAATCTGTTAATCAACTATATAGTTCTAGTAACTGTGATCTGGGCCTATTTGAATTTTTCAAGCTTTCTAGACTTTAAACCTAAAATTATGAACACTTAAGAAAAATATCTATGATGTATCCAATTAATTCCCTTTTCAAATTATAGTTTATTTTTCCCTTTTTTATGAAGGATATGGAGCTAAATATGTGATGAGCATATATTGAGTAAAGAGTAGATATAATTCTAGGAGTTTCACTTTGAGATTCAAAATTTAACATTTGTGTTCTTTTCCCATCTGCCAAAATCTCTTCCAATGGAATCAGAATATACTCATTCATGCAAGAGCAAAATCTTAATGTCCAACTCCTGTTTCACCCAATCTGTTTCTGAATCCTGTCAACTCTACTTTCCAAGTGAATTTGTTTTTTCATTCTCTATCTATGCTGCCACTGTCTTATTTGAGTTTTCATCATTTCTTTCACCTGGATAATTATAATAATTTCATATTTGATATGATTACCTCTAACTTTTTTCCCTCTTACCCATTTATCACAGTACCACTAAAGATGTGCATTGAATCATGTTTAATTACTTTCTTTTACATCTACATTTGCTTTCTATTCCCTATAATCATATAACCCTCATATTCCTCTATAAGATCTATAAGGCCCCTCAGAATCTTGCCACAGCTTATTATTCCAGTTTCAGCATTATAAACAGCAAATCCTCCTACCAATCAGATTATTTGTTATATGTTGCTTTGGCTGACCTCTTTAGTTGGAATTTCATTTTCCCACTTCTAGCCTAAGGAAACCCTATTCCTCCATTATGACATACATAAATGTCACTTTCTGTGGGAATATTTTTCTAGCCAACTCCATGATGACAATTACTGCCTCCCTTCTTTGTGGATCCTCCAATATATCAACATTATTGATATTTCTGTATTTGTTTTGTAATTACGTATTTATTTTCAGATCAAATTTGGATGAGAATCAGATATCATATCTTTTTCCATAAACTGTACCTGTTAGTCTCTGGCACATATTTGGCCCACTATGAATATTGATTGTTGTTTGCAAAGAGGAATAATGAAAAAGAGAGCTCCAATGATCTGTGAAGAAGGAGATAGCGCATGTGAAATGGTATCCTTCACAGAGTAGCACTTTTTTCTTACTTTCCCACAGCACTCTTACCATTTGCAGTTAAGTCTCATCATTCATGGGTTGTTATTACTGAAGTCCTCACAGAAGAAATATTATTCCATCTCTGGCTGCTCTCTGAAGCACTTATACTTCATTATTTCCCCGCGGATTTTGTGTCCTTCAGTTTTTTTTCACACTCCTTTTTTCTTCAGTAGTATCTGTGATGAAGGACTGATGCCAAGTAATCAACTTCACTTCTTTTGAAAAAAAAGAAAAGAAAATCCCAGTCTAACTGATGGTTTATTTTATAGACAAAAGCATCCCTCCATATTCTCTGCAAAACCTTAGAAGCATTTCAGCACAATGTGGTACAATATGCCAATTGATGAAATGCCAAAGCTCCATAATGGAAAACTAAGAAAAAGATCAAAATTCTTTTCACCTAAGAAATTGCTATTAGTTCAAGTAGCACTTAACTAGTGAAATGAATATGCCCTGGAGTAGAAATTTCATCTTTGGCAGCTGTAATACCTAAGACCCACTGGCTGTCCTTTGTTCCTGCTTATTCAGAGAGTCTCATTTTATAGGGAGGATGATTTAATTTGGATGTAATTCCTCTTTTTTTTTTGTAATCATAAAATGAGGTGTTGGGTGATCATAGCGTACTCCCACTTACAAATTCCTCATTATTTAGTGTAAAGTCAGTTTAGCTCACAGAAACACTTTTTTGTGTTCTGATACCCAGTTTTGTTCAACCGGAGTGTATTTTTATGACATAAAACAGAGAGGAAGTGAATGTTGGGCATGGGGTTGAGGAGGCAAAACAGATGAGGTTGGCAGATGGTTAATGATCCTTGTAGTTATATCCTCAGGAATAAGATGTTTAAAAAAATGCAAGAAAAAAAATAAATGAGGCAAGATAATCTGAGTTGAGGAAGGCATTGTAGCACTTAATATACAACTGTGGAAAGATTTCTGATAACACTTTTTATAGGAAAAGTTGAATAAAATATATACATCTTCCATCTATGTCCACTTGAATAAACATAATGAGTTCTGAAAGACAAGAGAATAGACTGGAATCCCATTTAATTTGTAGCTAGATTTTGTGACTCTGAATTAGTAACATCCTTTCAAAGTGCCTACCAGTAAGTAGGAGTGGTTCTTTTGTTTAGTAGCCATCTAGTGGGTGGACTATTTGTGAGGTTGCCAAATTTAGCAAATAAAAAGGAAGAAAACGGAGTTAAATTGGAATTCAGATGAAAAATAATTTTAAGTACTGTGTATTCCATGCAATGTAGTAAAATAATCATTGTTTATCAAGAATTCTAATTTAACTGGACATTCTATATTTTATCTAGAAATTCCTTACTAGGATATTAAAAATCTCTTTAATAGGCATAGATTTTTTCCTGTTATAGAAGCATATGTTAACATAAGATGAGCAAAGAATACCAGTCATACTGAGCATAGAGGGTGTTCTCCTCCGAATACAAGAGGTCTTTAGACAAAAATATTCTCAATTATCCCTTGGTCTTCTTGAGCCTCAGTATCTTAAGCTAAAAGACTAATACAAGACTGGCCACTGTTGGATACATGTGTACCCTGAGATACACATAATCCACTTTGAGCCTCTACCCTGAAAGATGTCTGGTATGGAAACCAAGAGACATATTAAAGGACATTTATTGTGTCCTTGTTCACAAGGGTAAAAAAATTGGAAATAGCTGGTTTGTCCATCATACAAATATATTGTCTCTTCTTTGATTTTGAGCACAGGGTAATGTGATGAAGGTGTGGGCTCTGGATCTGAACAACTTGTATTCAAATTCCAGCTCTACCATTTACTACCTAAGTAGCATTCTATAAATTACTTAACTCTGTGACCCATTTGGATCATCTGTAAAATGACGATATTTTAAAAATATAAATAATATATGTAAAGTAAAATGAATTACAACATAAATATAATATAAAAATAATAAAAGTCTTTGCCATAAGACCATTGTGAAGGTACCCCAAATTAATATATATGTATATTTCACACAGTGATTGCCACCAAGATCACCTAGAAAACCTGGAAATATTCAGTAAATATTAGCTTCTATTAAAATGAAGTATTATACAAAAGTAAAATAAATGAACAGAAAAGTATAGACAAGTATGTAGCATTTATGTGAAACAGACAAAGCGATGCTATGAATTAGCTGATGCTTATGTATATAGTGAATACGTGAAACCATATGTAAAATGATAAATACAAAATTATGATGGTAGCTGTCTCTGAGAATTGAACAAGGGGCCAGTCTAGTGAATAAAATATTTATTTATAAAGTTGTAATTATTTTTTTTAGAAAATATGAGGTTACAAATCACAATATGTTGATGTTTGCTGATTTTTGGTTTATAGATATTTGTTAATTTTTTGAAAATATTTTATTTATTTGGGAGGGAAAGAGCACAGTAATGGGGGGGGGGCAGAGGGGGAGGGAAGAGCATACTCCCACCAAGCAGGAACTGCGATTCAGGGCTCCATGCAGGGCTGGATCCCAGACCCAGGATCATGATCTGAGATGAAGGCAGATGCTTAACTGACTGAGCCACCCAGACTCCCCTATGGATATTTGTTATTATGTCCTAAGTAGTTTGCTATTGTTCAAATGAATTTAAAAGTAGACAGCGTATAGGTACAAAGACCTTGGGGTCTAATGGAAGTTCTTTGTTGAAGTCTTAATTTTTATACGATATCTGCTGAATTAATGTGCAGATGTGATAATGAAGAATTTTATCAAGTAATTATTTGAAGGTCTAAAATATGCCAGGTCCATTTTAAACATGACTATGATATGAAGTGGATTTTGCTGTTCCAACTTCAGTGATAGTTTTATGTGTATATATTTTATATATATATATATACACGTAAAATATATATACATTTTTTTTCAGTTCTACCCAAACTATTAGCAGGTTTTTCACATGACCTATCAGTCATTCAAAGGTAAGGAGCACAATTTAAAACAAAGAGGGAGTAAGTAATTCAGTTTAGCATAGAGTTTGGGGTCTGGATCTTTCTGGCATATGGTATTTGAGTTTAAGAGCAATACCAAAAAAAATAAAAAAATAAAAAATAAAAAAAAAGAGCAATACCACATGAAGGCCTATTTTAAAACAGGAAAAAAAAAACACACTAAACTATATTGTGTAGTTATGTTTACCAAATGTTAATTTTGTTTTAGTCTTTAGGGTTTGTTTCTGAAATAAGTGCTTCTGATATTGCAGAAAAATATCCTGGTTAATTAAGACTGTCAAGTATGTGACATAACTTATATGTGTACTGCATATGTCCATAAAACATGAAGAATGAGGCTTATTGATGGGGTCTAGATGCAGAACTTTTAAAATGTTTAGAAATGTTTGATTTCAATTTTCATTTTAGACAACGTTTTCATTTGTTATCACATAAAGCAGATAACCATAATATTTAATGTTAGAACAGAATTAATTTACTATATTTCATAAGCAGATTCTAAATGCACAGTCTTCAGATAGAATAGGATAGGAGATGATAATAAAATGCATCCAAATTTGTAGTATTTGAGATGAAAAATCTTGCCCATTTAATCATTTGAGAATGAGGATAAGAAAAATAAATGTCCATTCCCTTGCTTACTTTTGAAGATAAGAGCAAATTTAATAATATAATAAGTAATAGGTAATGTTTTCTCACATTCATGTTTTTTTGAGTGCTTTTCAAAAAGCTTAAAAATAGCTAATTTTTTGGAATAAGATAGATTCTAAGAAGAATTAAAAAGTAAATAATAATATAGCACATTCTCCTAATATTTTAAAAAGGGTCATATTCCCTTTTCAAATAAAATTATTGAAGATACTTTTGAGATGTTTCTTCTTCTAGGCTTAATTTTTAGTGAAAAAAAAGTGACAGGACTTCCTTTATAACATCCTGCTTAAAAATATTTCCAAGGGATTTGAAGTTTATAGAAATGCATGATTTACTTGTTTTTAATCTATATTAAAACCTGTATTTATATGTGACTAGTGTAAATGTGTAGTTAAATATTACAGTGAATGTGAGCCCAATAACATTGCATGTGTAAAAAGTAATTACTATACTCCACTTTGTAAAAACTTAAACATTAGTTTAAATAATTTTCTTTAAAAATCAATGAGTGATTTACTTTAATTTACTTAATCTTCAACTATCACATGATGTGTATCTGGTTTGATGCAAGATTTTCATTCACGTATACAATTTTTAAGTTTTTACAAAGTGAAAAAAATATACAAACTTATACATTATTTTACCTGAAAGAATAGAATTAAGTTTACTCTGATAACTTCTTCACAACTTACAAAACTCAATATCAAATTATTAAATCGATTGGATAAGATAATAAAATATTAGCACTTGTGTATTCTTGACATGAAGGAAATGAGCATTTATTGTTCATCAATTTATTTCATTTCTTATGATATGTCAAGAAAAATAATTTCTTATAATTTGCTTGAAGTAGAAGAGAACTCAAATAGCTGGATTTTGAATCCTCTTTTTTCTTTACTTTATCCCAGTGCACTTCAAAATTTTGATTTGAAAAGTGAGGTGGTATCAATACATAAGGAAAGTAAACAAAGAAGGAAGAGTAAATTCCTAATTTGAATAAACTATTTTAGAATACCATTAAAATATAGTTGGCAATTTAATTTTGTGAGAAATCAGTTAGCTTTCTACATTTTTATCTTTTGTAATGTTTATTATTGTCAAATATAGCACAGATAAGTATATTTTTATATTTGTATTGTGTCTACTGTTTGTCTGCCTTCATATCCATGAATGACTTTTAACATACTAAAAAAAAATAATAGAATATTGAAGTAGATGTTCATTTGTATGGATAGTGCATTTAGTCTAGTGTTACATGAAAAATATGTTCACATACGATATGTGAATAAAAATATACAATGACAATTTCTATACTAGAACATGAAGTATATAAGCAAAATTGCATAAAGGAAAATAAATGTAAAAATCATGAATGAAAATGAAAAAACTTTAATAAAGGGGAAAAATAAAATCTAGTACAGGACCATAAAATTTCACATAACCTTGTTCATCTTTACAAATTTTCTACAAAATTGAAATAGTACATTCTGAAGATAAGCATTATATTTTTCTAATTCTTTATTATTTGTTCCCAGCACCTATGACAGGACTTGACACGTAGTAAATACTCAATAAATGTTTGTTAATAAGCAAAGGAAATAGAAATCAGAGTTCTTCTAGTCTTGATAGGGGTAAATACTTACACAGACATAGATATAAAAGGTTTTAAGTTTAGACAGGGAATACACAGGAGAATAATTTTTAAATTCTCCATATACTTACCGGTAGATTAGTTTTTTATAAAATTTTGAGCAATTTTAATTATTTTCTTGGTGTGAAACTATGTTTTAGATTTGTTAACTGTTTTGCATAAAAACTTCCTAAGTGCAGGGTAAAAGAAGAATCTTCTTTTTTTTTTTTTAACTTGTCAGTCTATTTTGAATGTGTGAAACTGTACAATGTATGCCACAATTAAGAAGGTTCTTTAATTGATGCTTGGTGATGAAGCTTTATCATTTAGTTTAATGAAATTATAGTGTGGGCTAGTAAGTAATCTATTTAATTGCAATTCTAAATTAATCCCATTAATGAAATATATCTGTGCATATTGTCCCTGTGCTTAGGCCGTGAGTGTCCATTATCATTCTTTTACCAGCTTTGTGAATTATTGAGTTTTGCTAATTAAATTTCTTATTATGTGGTGTACATTAGTAAGCATGGAGGAAAATGTGTCTTCTTTTTTCATAGAGATGATTTATTGATTATTTGTTTAGTGTCTATTGAGCAAATATATAAGCACCACAAAATTTTGTTTGCTTTCAGAAACATTCAATACAACCAAAATATAACCAAGAAAATGAATTTCAATCAAAGAACTTAATTCATATTGTGATAATATCTAACTGACCTCTAATTTACAGTCTGTTCTTTTTAATGGAATACAAATTTATTACCATAAGATCAGTGTCCACATTAACAACTACACTCATCATTGTGGTAATAACCCAGAAGTGTGATTTGCAAGGAAAAGTGGAGTGTCAGTGAAAAAAATTCCAGATAATGACTCTTCATAGTGATCAAGAGTGTAATTTATTATCTTTATATTAATTTCAGGAATTCCAAATGCAGAAATTTTAACATTTAAACATAAACTTCTCTTCATTTTTATTTTTTACAATTCTCTAAAACCTGTACAGCCAGATGACAAACTCAGGGGATTTTCATTTCATCTTAAAACAACCGTCTTAGAATTTTTATTCCTGATTTTCTCACAAGGGTGTAGGAGAAATCAGCACAAAATGAGAATGAGCTGATATATAACAGGTTTTCTTATCAATTGTCTCTGTACTCACGGGTGATACATACCCACCATTCTCTAATAATTATAATTTAGGAATAAATTCCTCTTTGTAAGCCTATTCGAACTAATGTCCCGATGGTTCTATCTCACAGGTCATGCAGAAATAAAATAAAACAAAAACTTCTAAATGACGAAATTCAAGTAAATATCGCCATTCAATAATAAAGTGATAGGAAGTGCACACCTTTTACATGAAGGGGGAACTTTCAGAAAGGATCATTTAGTTCAGTTGTACTGAGGGTGATTTCTAGTTTGCCAGATAGCTGTTGATTTTGAATGTCCCTTTTATTTCTGTGTTACATCCATTTCTGTTAAATGAACAATATTTTCACCTGTGCTAATATATCAAAGTTATTGATTCCTTCAAAGTAAGTTGCATAAATGTTTCACTTCAAAGCATTTTAATACATACATAATCTTTCTTCGTCTCCACGCCATGAATAACTAGTGATCTTTATGCTGCTGCTTGTTCCAATATTGCTTTCACTTTACAATTAGGTACAATCCCACCGAGGGCTACTGTGAGTGTATACGGCCCAATCTTTGGCAAGTATACACACAAAGTTAGGGCTACCTTCCTGTCACCCAAGGTACAGAGAAATGCATTAAAACTAACAAAGCGATAAAAGGGACCTGAAATTGAAGCAGTTTAGGAAATGACAGTTTAATGAAAGCAGTGTAAAAATGCTATCTCACTGATGGAAAACATCTGTCCTCCACCAATCTTGAATGATAGAAGGTTGTGTGGCTCTTGAGGAATGTGTTGCCAGCCTATGGTTATGTCAATGGCAGGTCAGGCATGGCCTGTCTCCTTTAATATCATAGTTACGACTGTCCAAGTGTATACCATTCCAACTGATACTTTGGCTTCAGCATTGCAATAGGTTGCTTTAAAGTTATTTTCACTGTTTGTTGGCTTCTTTCCATGGAGTGTGGGAATAACGCTACTGAAATATAAGGAGAAAGAAAATAAATATATACTAGAGCTGTTGGTAAAGAAAAAAGTTTATAAATATTATAATTCTAGTTATTGTAATAATCAAAAAGCAAACTACCCTGCTCTTTACTTATGGATTTACTAAATCATGGTTGTAATCACCAGTTGATTCAATCAACCAGTTGGTTGCTGATTCCTTTTGTTTTTATTTTAGCAGGCGAATGTTTATAACAAGAGTGTATTAAAGATTATCATTGTGTGATGAAAGGGTTAATGTGTTTCTACATGGTATGTAAATTACCACGACAGACTTTCACAAGAGAGAGGAGAAAAAAATTTATATTCCAAATTGGCAATAAGGAAGTGGATTAGTCTCATGCCCCAAATTTGGAAGAAAATGGAAGCTAATACTTTCAGTTAAAGATCATTATATTTTCCTTGTCTCTTATTCATTAAGGAGTAATTTTTGAAATCAGATTTTGCAGATGAAAAGCCTATAATGAGAAATAAAAAATTTCCTTTGAGATAAGAAAGAAATTGAATCGCTTCTCACCTGCAAAAGTAGTTAATCTAGGTGCTATTCAGACATGCTAAATGTTTAGTTATATGTGAGTTTAAAATAAATGTGAAATTTTCGTTCTTCAATAAGTTCATCTCTCCATTTATTCCATTGATGGGAATGTTTTCCCTATTTTTCCACCTAGGATGAATTTATCATGTCTATCAAGGCACCTTTGATCATTTATTCAGTCTTGTCTTTCACATCTAGAATCGCATTCCAATAGTGCCCATGAGTTGGAGAGTAGGATGAGGGCGGACAGGAAATACAAGTATGACTTTCCTTTTTTAACAGGATAAAAACTGATATCATAATTTTCATGCTTTTAGGTTATTAGTCTCTTTTCTGTGATCCACAATAGCGTTATCATAGGAAAAGCTTCCCTGTACAAATTCAAGCACACTTACCTGGTACCTAACCAATAATTTGGTTACTGAAAGATTATGCCACATTTTTTTCTGGTGCCCTTAGGAAACCTCATAAAAACCTTATTTCAGAGGGGAATTCGCTTGAGTTTTCTAGGTTATATACAATAGTGATGTATGTGTTGAAATCATTTAATGAAATAGCAATTATTTAGCGACTTCCCAACATTTTTATACTATGTAGCAAAAATATTTTTGTGTAAGTCACTATACTTACTATAAGTGTACGTATCCAAGTGTGAAAGTAGGTCAGATTTCATACCAACACATTTAAGTTCACATCTGTAATCCTATCCATCAATATATTTTCTAAAACAAATCTAGCTTAATACTGAGGTTCAAATTACCCTTCATTTTTAGAAAAGAAAACTCTATGGAGGATTTAAATGTAAAAATCTTTAATATTCTTTTTCTGACACATACTACTAAAAGTAATTTTTTATCTAGCACTCTTGCATTTCCAATTATAGTTGAATTTTCATGATGTATCAAGAAGAAAAACTTAACTTGGTACTAAATATCTTTAATAACACTCTTTAATATCTGAGCTTTAGGTCAGAGCAGTTTATAGTATTTGTCAACTCAAGTAAAATGGTTTTTCTGAAAGCATGCCAATCAAAAATAGAATTTATTCAGTTGATAAATAAGCTATTAGTTTTACAGAGCTATATGTAAAAATAGATGGAGGTAAGAAAAATCTAATAACTGGTTAATAAATGATATTCTGTGGCTGCCATTTCAGTGTGATAATGTTAAACATAAAAAATGATAGTTAAATATATTCTAAAATTCTATTATTTCATCTCTGTTTCAGTTATACTAAGGTATCCATTAGAGTTATAGGGGTGCCCGGCTGGCTCAGTTGGTAGAGCATGAGACTCTTGATCTTGGAGTCGTGAGTTCAAGCCCCATGTTGGGCATAGAGCTTACTTTAAAATTTTTTGAAAAATAATTATTCTTATATGTTTCATTTTTCTTACATTTCTGAGTAAAATGTTTGTTCTCTCCTCTGCTGGTATAATAATGTGACAGTCAGCCACTTGATTCTTACCATTTAGCATTCCGTTTTTACATAATTAAGCATTTGTAATTTCAAACTCCGTATGTCGCCTTTCATTCTAAGGAACCCATGATCTAGATTTAGACTTTTTGCTAATATGTTAGTCTTTTCTGTGACAGTCTCTCTTTAAGCCTTCTTTCCATGAGCTAGAAAATAGAGAAGTATTTTTTTTTTTTTTTACAAACCTCCTTTCTTCACAAGGAGCATAAGTGTAGTTTTTCCAATTTACCTGGGCTGGAATTCTGGATCTCTTCATGATGTTTGTGCAAACGTAAAATTCAGTTTCAGTTATTTACCTCTATTTCATCCACTCCATCCCCTTCCATTATTTGCAGGGTTGAGACACAGTCTTAGAGAGGTCTGCATACTGCAAATAACCTTATGGCATTATGATTTCACTACCATCAATAAAAAAAACTCAAATGCATGACAGATGCAAATTTAATTTCCACTGAATCACTAATATAAGTGAAAAGAAGTATCACTTTCCAATTCCTATTTTGTTTCGTAACCCTAAAAATTTGGGTAATGTGTGAAGTTTTAGCCTTATGTCTAACAAAGTCATAATAATAACCTACTTCTTAGGATTATTATGATGTTAACTTTCGCAGTCCTCTCTGAGACTCCTGATTAAGTAGGCAATTTTCATGTGCATTATTATGCTTTTTTCCAGGGGCCAGAAGCCCTATGGGGCATCCTCTGCTTAATCTAAGGAGATTAAGATAGTGAATATCATATTTCATATTGCCAATCTAGATTCACTTAGACCCATTAATTATTTACAGCAAACACACACAGAGAAAACACTCCATGTGAGATTCTAAAGCAGAAGCTCTCAGCAGCTTGAGTTGTCTTGCAAAATATTCCCCCAAGCAGAGACTAGAGAGCAGATACAAGAAAGGGAAAGTGTATCAGGCCTCTGGGAGGCAGTAATAATAATTGCAAGGACATTTTAATTTGTTTAAATTAGCATCTAAATCTTTCATAATAATGTTTCAAGCCTGGTTTTTAAAATAACTTCCAAGTGATATTTCACAGTAAATAATAATACCCCTAACACAACTGGCCATTGGACGAAAAGTGGAATAGAAATTAAATTTAAAAAGTATAGACTAGAATAATTTCCACTGCAGTTGAACCTTAAACTAAAGTAGTTTGTTACTAAAAGAGTGTTTTTAATGTCTGTACTCACTATTGGGGAACAATAAGTATAGTTTCAATTTATAGGACTTTATTTCACTGTGTATAGATTCTTAAAAAACAAAGATAGGATGACATGCAGTTTCGGATATCGTATTTTTTCTTTTGATAAATTATTTAAACATACTCTGTCATGAAAAAGTATATTTTCCTTTCCTTTCTCCACCTTTTTTTAAACTGTAAACTCAAATATAACTGGCAATTTTAGCAACCAGGAGATTTTACTCAATTATCGGCATCAATTCCACATTTTATGGCAGAAAATGTTGCTCACTAAAGATATACTATATTCCTTCTTAATTTATCTAGTCATATCTTCCTAAATAATTTATAGCCTCACACTATTTTGAAGGTCTATAAGCCCCTGTTAACCAGTTATCCTCTTTATATGTAGTTCTCTATTATTTGGGGAGCTTTTCTTCCACCTGGGAAAATGTTATGGCATCTGGTGCACAAATGTTCTGTGAGCGACCTGGATTAATCTCCATATCTCTTGAGGCAATAGCTGTTTGTCAAGTCAAAATTTCAGATTTTTTCTAACCAATCTAAATCTAGGTAAATGTGACTGGTTTTATTCAAAATATACATTTCAAGGGCAGTCTAAGCCACATGATTTTTTTTGTTCTATGTCTCAGCTTTGACAAAGTGTAAAGGAGCAAAGCATCTCACAAAAGCTCTAAAATTTAAATTCTTGCAACCAGTTTATTGATATGGGACTTACATGTTTTTAAAACTCAGACTTTAATCTGTTGGATGATTGTATTTCTATAAACATAGTGGTCATTTATATAAAAAAGTAGGATGCATAAGTATCAAAATTTGGTTATCTTGCTATCTAATGATTTTACCTATAATTTATACAAATGTAACACTTATTATGCAATTTAAGTATTCCATTACAAAGATGTTTTTAATATTTTTAGCTATTAAATAAAGCCACACTCTGGTAAGCATTCTGACAAAGGAGAAAATTTACCTTCTTGTTTAGAGAGGTAGTGTGTGCGAGATAGTAGAGTGTAAGAAATAGCTATGTCTCCTTCTTTTAATTACTCCACATCCTAACAATAGCATTAGACCAAGATCAGGAAAGTACAGAGACCTCTTTCTTTCAATCTGTGACTTTATATGGATCTGAGCACATATGTACCTAGAAAGCAAGTCTTTCTCTGTAGAGAAATGTATTTATTTGTTTCAGCATTTCTGATAATATTCATTTTTAACTGTTAGGTATTATGTTTAAATGGTCAAAAAAATTGGTGTCCCTCATTTTACCTGTTTTAATAAATCAGTGTGGGCTTATTTGTTGCAGAGGGACCAAGAGTAAGCACAGGAGTAAGAACTAGAGTAAGAGACAGGAAGAGAAAGAATAAGTAACTGTGCAAATCATTTCCTGTGAAATGAATATTATTTTGTGGTATAACATAATGTAAAAATAATCACAGTGCGTATTTCATGTAGAAATATTTTTAGATTTATTTATTAGAGAGAAGAGAGCAATTGCATACAAGTCAGGGTGGAGGGCTGAGAGGGAGAGAATTGTCAAGCAGACTCCCTGCTCAGCATGGAGCCAGATGAAGGGCTTGATTTTATGACCCATGAGAACATGGCCTGAGCCAAAATTAAGATTTGGACGTTTAACTAATTGAGCCATCCAGGCACCCCTCCATGCAGAAATATTTTTAATGAATGCTGCAATTAAAAATATTTGTGTGCAAAAGAGCCAGAACAACCTATATGATACTGAAGTAAAATAAAGTTGAAAGACTGATACAACACAACTTAAAGGCTTGCTGTAAAGCTACAGTCCTCGGGACGCCTGGGTGGCTCAGCAGTTGAGTGTCTGCCTTCAGCTCATGGCATGATCCCGGAGTCTCAAGATCAGATCCCATACCAGGCTCCCTGCATGGAGCCTGCGTGCCTGCGTCTCCCTCTGCCTGTCTCTCTCTCTCTCTCTCTCTCTCTCTCTCTGTGTCTGTCATGAATAAATACATAAAATCTTAAAAAAAAAAGAGAAAACTACAGTTCTCAAGATGCTGTGGTATTAACAAACAGATGGATGGAACAGAATAGAGCCCCCAATCAATGTCATTGATTGATCTGTGATAAAGTAAAAGTAATACAGTGGAGCAAAGATGGCCTCTTCAACAAATGGTGTTAGAACAACTGGACATATACATGTATTAAAAAATTAATCTATCCACAGATCTTATATGCTTCCCAAAAACTGACTCTAAATTGATCATCAATCTAAATGGAAAACACTAAACTATAAAACTCATACAGATGGCATAGGGGAAAACTTTGGGTATGGCGATGACTTTTTAGATATAACACCAAAGGCACAATCCATGAAAGAAAGAACTGAGATGTTGGACTTCATTAAAATTCAAAAAAAATCTTATGCTCTGTGCAAGATGGTGTCATGAGAATGAATAGACAAGCCACAGACGAGGACAAAATATTTGCAAAAGTCACATTTGCTAGAAGTCTTATTATACCAGTTATATGAAGAACTCTTAAAACTCAACAATAAGCAAACAAACAACCTGATTAGAAACTGTCCCCCAAAGTTCATATGTTGAAACCTAATTTCCAATGTGGTAGTTTTTGGAAGTAGAGCTTTGGGCAGGTGATCAGGTCATGATGGCAGAGTCCTCATGAATGAAATTAATGGTCTTATAAAAGATTGCCCAGATAACTCTCTTCCCCATTTTACCATGCAAAGACACAGTGAAAAGATGACCATCTCTGAACCAGCAAACTGGCTCTCACAAAACACCAGATCTGGAGCTTTGGTCTTGGATTTCCCAGCCTCCAGAATTATGTGAAGTTGTTTGTTTTTTAAGCAACCCAGTTATGATATTTTTCCTAGAGCGGCCTGAACAGACTGAGAGAAATATCATTAAAAGTGATATACAGATGGCAAATAAGCATATGAAAGGATGCTTCCTAGCATACTCATCAGGGAAATACAAATTAAAACAACAATGGAACACCAAATACACATTAAAATGGTCAAAATCCAGAACACTGAGAACACGGAATGCTGGTTATGATATGGAGCAACAGGGACTTTCATTCATTGCTGGAGGGAATGTAAAATGGTACAACCACTTGGGAAGATGGTTGTGGTTTCTTACAAATTTAAAATGTATTCTTACTAGGTGGTGCAGCAGTCACACTCTTTTCCATTTATCCAGAGGCATTAAAACCACACAAAAACCTGCACAGAGATGTTCATAGTCATTTTACTCATGATTGCCCAAACTTGGAAGCCACCAAAATGTGCATCAGCCAGTGAATCGATAAGTTGTCGGACATCCAGATAATGGAATATTATTCAGGTCTGTAAAGAAATAAGCTATCAAGCATGAAAAGACATAGAAGACCCTCAAATATGTCTTACTAAATGAAAGAAACTCACCTGAAAAGGCTACATGCTGTATAATCCCAATGTATGACATTCTGGAAAAGGCAAAACTACTAGAGACAGTAAAAAAAAAGATCAGTGGTTGACTAGGTTGTTGCAGAGGGAGAGGATAAACCGAGAGAATACAAAGGATTTTTAGGATAGTGCAGATACTCCATAGGATACCATAGTGGTAGATACGTGTCATTATACATTTGTCCAAACAAATACAATGTGCAAAACCAAAAGTGAACTACAACATAAATTGTGGACATTGGGTGATTATCACTTATCAAGGCAGGTTCATCAGTTGTAACAAATGTACCCTCTAGTGGGGGATGTTGGTAATGGGGGACTGCCGTGCATGTGAGAGGACAAGGAGTATATGGGAACTCTGTACTTCACCTCAAATTTTCTGTGAACTTTACCTGCACTAAAAAACAGCCTTAAAACACTTTTAAAAGACACAAAGGCCACAATTTAGACTATACAGATATATTTTTAAGAATATTCCAAAAATATTTTTTTTTCAATGGCAGTTAATATAGGCATGTCACCAAAATTCTAATTTACTCATTTAACTGAAGAATCTTGAACAATCAAATTATTTTCTGGGAAACACATTCTCATCTGCCAGTGTATGCACATAAGTTTTTCAACAGCCTATGTAGGTCTTGAATTGCAATAGAAAGTGCTAGTGTAAAAAAAAAAAAAAAAGAAAGAAAAAGAAAAAAGAAAAAGAATGTGCTAATGTGTTTGGAATCATATCAAATTGAGATGATATTTTACTTTTTCATGGAGTGTGTGTATGTACATGAAATGAGGTGTCCTTCATTTTTAAAGGACCATATATTAAGTTTTGGCTATTTTAAATTCACATGTTTAGGTATTTGTACTTTAGGCATATATTACATATTACTTATAAATACGACTATGGTGGTTCATATTCATTATCTATGCAACACACATTATCTTATATAGTCCAAAGCATTCTCCTGAAAAAAGGCATTGTATTGCTCCTGTTTTGAAATGCATAAACTGACGCAAAGAAAGAATGGCACCTAGCTAGCACATGGCAAAATCAGAATTTCATCCCAAGTATTATTAACAGCGATGCTCTTTACAACAATGCTGTGGTGCCTCTGGATGTCAACATGAGTGTGTCTCGCTTGAGACACATTTGAAATGATTCCTAAAATTCAACAGATGTTTAGAGTCTCATCATTTTTCTCTTGAGACAAAACCCCTGTATAGTATAAAACATTATCCAGCACCACTTTTGTATTTATATCTGTGATTTCACAGTTACCTTCACTCTCTAAGGAAATATTTTTCAGTCATCTTGGTCTTACAAAAGTGTACTTCCATTCACTATTTGATAATAAATGTAACAAGAGAGTTGTAGTCATTAATTTTGAACTAATCATACATACAAGTGTTTGGTATACTATAAATTTTCTAGTCAAAGAAATATCAAAATTACCACGATTTTATAATTACAGTTCCCATGAGCCCGACTTAGGTATACATAGGATATTCATCATATTTTGGTTTAGCAGTTTTTAAATATTTTTCTACATTTGCATTTAAAACTAATTAAATTATATAAACACTTTTAAAAAAATGATTATCGACCCAACAAAGGCTACATAATGACATAGAAAAGTATATACTAATAGTGGGAACACAGAACAAATATTGTATGAAATTTGTATGTATTCAAAGTAGACAAGACAATAAGTATTAGAAGTGAAAATATAAATATACATTAAATTAATAAGGCCCAACTTATCAATGAAATTAGTAAGGCGCAACTTATCAATAATTTTTAGCATAGATTGTACTGTTGATATTGTATCTAAAACTCATCACAAAACCGAGGTCATGTAGACTTTCTCTTGTTTTGTCCTAGAAGTTTTATAGTTTTGCATTTTACAAGTAAGCCTGAAATCCACTTTGATTTAGTTTTTGTGAAAAGTGTAATGTCACAGAGGTCTGTGTGCTTCCCCCCCCATTATAAATGGTAAAGATTATCATTTCTCTTTTGCACGTCCATCAAAAATCAAGTGACTATATTTGTGTGGGTTTACTTCAGGACTTGGATTATACTCCATTAATCTTTGTGTCCATTTTTCAGCCATACCACACCATTTTGATTACCGTACCCTTATAAGTACCCTTAAAATTGAGTTGACATCTCCAGTTTCTTCTTCTTCCTTAGGATTTTGTTGACTCGGCAAGGTATTTTGCCTTTCCATATGAATTTTAAAATCAATGCGTTATAGCTATAAATAGTTTATTGAGATTTTGTTTGGGATTACATTCAATCAATAGATCAAGACTTGACATCCTAATAATACTGAGTCTTCCATTCATGAATATGAATATTTCTCCATTTTATTTACATATGCTTTAGTTTTCCTCAGCATTAATTTTTAGTAATTAGGTAAACATTAGGTAAAAACTAAGGAAATGTCAATGAAATATAGCCTTTACTTAATAACAGATCAATATTGGTTCATTAATCTTGGCAAATGTACCATTCATTATAAAGTAGAATATTTAATAATAGGGAAACTGGATGTGGGGCATATTGGACTCTGTACTATCTTTACCATTTTTCTGTATATCTAAAACTAAATTAAGAGTTTATATTCAATTTTAGAGTTTATCTAAATAAGGAAACTGTTGTTGTAGTAATTGATTGGGGTAATTTTTTTCCATGAGTTTTTAAAGCTATTGTCACTAAATTTGTATATTCAAAATGACCTTAATATTATAGTTTGTAAAGTCATTATAACTTACACAAATCTTTCTCCTTGTTCTCAAACACTATATTGAATTTATATATAAAGAAATATTTTATATACTAATCTATGTAATGATATTAAATGCCAACTAAATCTTACCTCATGAACCTAGAGTACTAGAAAACCTACTAAAAAGTGATGTTGTTCTAGGAATAATTTATGAACTAGGAGAACGTGGATAAATAATAACTAAGCATCTTCTTAACGGAAACACATTTATTATTCTATTTTTAAATGCTAAATGACTATTAAATGAAATATTTTTTCTATTTTGTTTTTAAAGTAAACTTCAGTCCTTATATTAAAAACTCATCTGTAAGTCGTCTAAGAGAATGGATTTGCTAAATATTATAAAAATAGGCAGAGCTGTTTTGAAGGTTGGAATGGTTTCCTGTGGCTGCAGTAACAAATTGTCACAAATTTAGTAGCTTAGAACTTACTCTCAGGATTCTGAAGACTAGAAGTTCAACCTCAGTTCCAGGACTGAAATCATGATGCGTCGACAGGCCTGCAGTCTTTCTCTGAAGGTCTAACAGTTTGTTTCTTGCCTCTTTCAGCTTTGAGTGACTGTCTGCATTCCCTTGCTTGGGGTCACATAACTGCAATCTGTGCCTTTTGGTCACATTGAGTTCTCCTGTGTATGTCTCTCTTACAAGGACCTTGTGATTGGATTTAGGGCCCATCTGGATAATCCAGGGTGATTTCCCTTTGTCAAGACCCTAATCACATCTGCAAAGACTCTTCTTTCTTGTAAAATAAACATTTAAGTTTCTGGGGATTAGGGCCTGACGTCTTTGGGTGATCATTATTTAATCTCTGCAGAGAGCAAGGAGGGCTATTTTCAGTGTGCATACTTATTAAACAGATGGGCTAGTGGTTCTGTAAAGTGTTAAACAGTGAAAATGAAGGTTCGTGTAATTTCCCAGGGGATATTTAGGAAATCTAGCTTTGAACTTCGAAGTTTTTTTTTCTTTCTGTTTGAAACAAATATATGTTTGCATTATGTTTCAATGAAAGATTTTTAGACCATTCATATGAAATCACCCTAGCTTGCCTTTGTGTATTTGTGTGAGTTTTACTGTTTGGTAGTATGACTGATTGTACTTTAGACAAATGTAGGAATATTGGAGAAGTTAGGTATCTTAGGGTTTCCTGAGTACCTCAGTCAGTTAAGTGTCTGCCTTCGACTCAGGTCATGACCCTGGAGTCCTGGGATCCAGACCCTTGTTAGCCCCCCTGCGCCATGAGGGAGTCTGCTTCTCCCTCTGCCCCTCACCCTGGCTCATGCTTGGTCTCTCTCTTTCAAACAAATAAATAAAATCAAAAAAAAAAAAAAAAGAAGAAAGAAAGAAAGAAAGAAAGAAAGAAAGAAAGAAAGAAAGAAGAAAGAAGAAAGAAAAAGAAAGAAAGAAAGAAAGAAAGAAAGAAAGAAAGAAAGAAAGAAAGAAAGAAAAAAGAAAGAAAGAAAGAAAGAAAGAAGAAAGAAAGAAAGAAAGAAAGAAAGAAAGAAAGAAAGAAAGAAAGAAAGAAAGAAAGAAAGAAACTTGGAGTCTTAAAGAGGAGAACTCTCAAATGCAATTTGGTTTTGCTTTGTTGGACACCTAGATTAAGCAGCCATACTTCTGGGATACTTAACAACAGATTAAAAACATCCTCATATCTGCATGATTAATCTGCCTCTATCTTTCTGGCCTAATGCCACAACCATGGGCAGGAGGAACTATGTGAAGGCATATTTTTGGTGGGGAATGGAGAAGGTGAAATGGAGGGAGAAGAGGCTCTGCTCTTACTAATAAATGAAATTTGTAAGTCAGACATCTAATTATATCATAGGCTGTTTGAATAATAGCAGAAAATGGTTTTAGAGCTCACATAATCAAACGTTTCCATTTTACCAATAAAGAAATGAGTATAGAGATATAGATGGTTCTCTAGTATCACCTACATAATTCATGATAGAGCAAAAATTAAAACTCATGTTTTATACTGTCTTTATTCCCAATGAAATTTACTTTTATCAGTAACTTATTGTATTATATTTGTTTTATTTAGTTATCTATTTACCTTTGAAGACTTGAATATTTGATATGGCTTTATTTATTTCTTAATCCTTAGCACTTGTGGACATTTGGTTTCTTTTTCTCCCTCATTCCTTCCCTTTACGTGTCTATGCATATGTGAATATCCTAGAAGATAATTAAACTTAACATTCAGTTTTCACTACTTCTTCAGTTTCAGGATGGCTTTTCTCAGCTAAACTCAACTTTCCCATAGGCACCTAGAACAAAGAATGGCAAATGAACCTTTGAAATACATACACATATGAACATACATATACATATATAACAATTTAATTAAAAATACATATATATATATGCATATGTGTCTGTTGTCTGCAAACATATACACCACATTAACCACAGTAACAGTGGTTAAGAGACTCAAAAAGTAGCATTAAGAACTTCTGTTTACCAGGCATTAATGTTAAAAAAAAAAAAGAGCGAGAAAAGGGGAAAGCATGAATTAACAGACTATTTGTGTTTGTGAGTTTACTAGTTTACTAGTTTTACTAGTTTTCTTTTGCTACTATAACAAATTACCATAAATTTTGTGGCTTAATTTACTGTGTTCTCCTTCTATAGATCATACGTTTGACATGAGCCTCCTTGGTCTAAAATCAAGATATATGCATGACTGTGTTCCTTTTTGGAGGTATTAGAGAAAATCCATTTCCTTGTATTTTCCAGTTTCTAGAAGCTGCCCATTTTTTGGCTGCTGGGTCACTTCTATATCAAAACCAGCAGTGGCCAGTGGAGATTTTCTTCCATTATATGTCTCTGACCATGACTCTCCTTTTGCCTCCACTTTTATTTTTAAAGAACCCTTGTGATTACATTGGGCCACCTAGATAATCTAAAAAAAGTCCCATTTCATATCAGTAGATTAGCAATTTTAATCCCTCTTTGCCATCTAATCTAACATATTCATAACTTCTATGCATTTTTATCATGGACATTGTTGGACAAGTTAGTAAAGAGTTAAATGCAAGCCAATTTTAATTATGGTAAACAAAATATTTGATGATAGAGATTTGTAAACATTTCTTCAAATACTGTGATATATTGCATATGATCCATTTTCATCCAGAAATCTGGGTTAACACTTTTTAAATACATTATTATAAGAGAAGGAGCTTTTTTGTGCAGTCAATCAGAGACAAATATTAACAGCCTTTAGTGACTGTCATAGTGTTTTGTAAGTAAATACTAGCAACGTACATTTCCAACATTTATTGATCCTTTGTCCATAATTTGAGTTATTTATTTTAAAATTTACACAAGAAGTACTAATAAAGTATTTATCTTGAACTGTAAAATATATTCACCTGTACTTCATGATCATATCAATAATAATAATGGACAATTTACTCTCATATTATCTATCCTAATACTGCCCTTTCTACTTATGGCATTTATTGTCATTATGAATGTCATGTAAATAATCTTATTTAAGGTTCATTTGTTTCAAATCTAAAATTATTTGATATCCTGAAAGATTTATATTTCTCTCTCATTAATACTTGACATCAAAATATGTATATGAAGTTATAAAAATCAACATTTTCTAAATAAGAACTTTAAAGATTACCTTTTGTTTTGTTTATGGTGTAAGAGCGGATAGCTTAATCAAAATTTTTCCTTTTAGTAGTTCATTGATAGTAGTAAAGTTCTCAAATTGATTTTTAAAAATATTTTATTTTTAAAGATTTATTTATTTGTTTATTTTAGAAGGAGATAGAAAATGAGTGTGAGCAGGGAGAGGAGCAGAGGGAGACAGAGAGAGAGTCTCAAGCCGACTCTGTGCAGAGCAGGGAGCCTGATGAGGGGTCGAACCTATGACCCTGAGATCATGACCTGAACTGAAATCAAGAATCAAATGCTTAAACAACTGAGCCACCCAGGTGCCCGTGAAGATTTTATTTTTAAGTAATCTTTACACCCAAGTGGAGCATGAGCTCACAATCTCGACATCAAGACTGACATGCTCCACGACTGAGCTAGCCAGGCACTCCTCAAATTGATTTTCTTTGAGCTATAAAGCTCAATTTATTGTTTTTGCTTTGGATCCCTACCTATTACTCATTAAATATTTTAAATTGGAATACAATTTTTTATAAAGTAGATATAGTTCGTTATAAGATACTTTTGATCATGGATAACTCATTTCAATGTTCTTATGGAAAAAAAGACATGAAAATCTCTATCAGTATATCATTGTTTTTTTTTTTTTAATTCTCCCTTTATTGGTTCAAACCTATTGAATCAGAATAGGGGGAAAAATAGTTGATTAAAATATTTTAACAAACACCGTAATTTTCATGTACAATTCTTGCTAAGATTAGTATGTCAAAATTATTTTTCTTCCATAAACTAATCAAAGCATGAGGCTTCCTTGGTCTTTAGAAATTAATATTACCAAAAAACCTTTTTTAAAAAGAATTTCAGTTTTTAAATTTTCCATATTCTAATCTTAAAAGCAGAGCTACCAGTTAAAACTTTTTTTTTTTCAAAATCAGAGTATCTGAAAACTCATGTTTAATTTCATAAAAATTAGTTATACGTAATGATTAAAAATTTGATCAATGATCTATGAAGACTATACCAGCTTGTAAAGTACAATTTATCTTAAATTAAAATGCTCCCTTATTTGACAAGACAATACAGTGTTCTGTGTCATGCCATGAATTATATGAGTATACTTGTCAGTATAAATTTTCTGGCAATGGTAATAAAGAATCCTATCATTCATTTTATTGCTGGAGAGAATCATCGTTTCTTATTCATACTAACGCAGCATTTCCATTACTTCTCACAAAAGCCTTGGCAATGCTTCAAAATGAATGTTATTACAAAATATTCTATTACAGCCTGGTAAATATATGACTTTCTATTCCATTATGTCCACAGTTCTCCAAAGAGGACTTTACTTTGATTATGCTGATCTCCTGTCAAGTGAGAAAAACCAACTTTCAGATTTTGCCTTACTGAAAGTATGAATGGTTTTGTTTGTTTTTTTTTTTTTCTGGAAGTCCTCCCATATACCACCTTGCATTATCACACTGCAGGTTTTATTCCTGCCTTCTCTTTGTTTTCACTTCAACACTTGAGTGTAAAGCTTCTTTGGAAAGGTCTATACTGTGTGGACATAAGATAACATGTTTAGAAGTCAAAGATAATGTGCATTAAATATTTTAGTAGAAATTTAAAAAAAAAAACCTGAAACTCATTTATTTTAAATTACCAACAAGAAAGAGTCATAAAAGTAACTTTACCTATTGAAGAATTTAGTACTGATGAGTATTGCTAAGCTAATACTTGACAGGGCTCACTTGATATTCATTAATATTAATGAATGTTGGAATATTATGATTTAAAGTTTTTCCTAATACTCATTAAAATGTTATTAATTATAAAAAACAGAAAAAATTGCAAAAGGCTTCTGCCTATAACAGGTTTTACAGATAATTGCTGTAAAGTACATTTATATTAAATAGTATGAAATTTCATGATATCAATATTACATACAATTTTTATTTCATTATTCAATTTTCAATAGACCTATCAAAATGCATAAGTGTCTTATAAAAAAAGTAATCGTTTTTTGTGTGTATTAGAGAGGGATGGGGTGGCAAAATGTAAACAGGGATTAACAAAATATTTGAGTACATATACTTTATATAAGAATCATAAAATCTGTAACATGTATTTTCTCGGTTATACTTTGTAGCATCCGCATGGGGATAAAATGATAACTCAGATATTCAATATCTTGGCTCTTTGAGCTTACCATTTAGTTTTTGTCATATTGGAGTTTTCATTTTCAACTTACTTCATTTCTATGCCTTCCTCTTTTTCACTCTAACTTTTTCTTGATCTTCAGGGTAATTTTTAGTAATTTTATTCTTTCCCCATCACTCAGTCCTTTAGTCATCTACCTATGTTGCAGGATGTGCACATCAGTTCTCCAAGCTGGGAGACATGAGTATCTGTTCTCATAGTTCCACTGAAGAAACACCAAACATTGAACCACACATGCCATTTTGACAATCCTCAATCTTGAGTCATTTCCATCATCAACTTTCTCCATTTTCCTTCTTGAATTATTAGCTGCATATTTCTTTGAGAATGACTTCTTCACCTTTTTCCTTGCTTTTTAAAAAATGGAGTTAGTTTATTTATATATACAGAAAAGCAAGGCCGTGGTGTCAGCTCCCTGCACCCCGTGTCCCACATAATGATACAAAATCAGATGGGCCTGGTCATAGATGACATGAGCAGTGGGTCATTTTATCATTTTGTACCCAGCTCTCGATGACAGCTAAGCAGTTTTACACCCCAAAGAGGATGGGATAGAAAGGGAAAGGGGAGTGGAAGGGAAGTATCCTTGTGGCAGCCTTCCAGTAGATAGAGTGCTTCTGCAAGATAGGGAGGTGACATGTACATTGCTTCCATCGAGTTCCAAGGACAGTCAAGGGACATTATATCAAGACTTGATCAGTGGTTAAGCTTTGCCTATGTCTGCTGTATGTGGAGATGTGCAAGGTTTCCAGGGCTCTACCATGGGTCTCTTCTCCTCTGCTTACGCAGCATTGCTCCTCTTTTTTTTTTGTTTTTTCCTGTTTTCAGTCCAAGGCTAGGCTTTCATTATTTCCTCATTATACCTAGTATTGTTTCTCTAGTGATTCCCACAACTAAAAATCCCCTCTAATTTCAAACCATTCTTCCTCTTGACCCTAGGGCTAGCTATGTAAAGATTAAATCTAAGGGTAAAATTAATCTGACCAAAATCTATTTAATGAATAGAATAAAGTAATACATCTATAATTTTTAAGGATATCACAATCTTGCCCCAAACCATTTTTCTAATCATTTCCCGACAAGTATATTTATTCCATTTAATCTGATTGATACACCGTTTCCTGAGGATTCATTGTAACTTGCACTAACACGTATCATGCCTACAGCAGTTTTGCATGTCAGTATTTTCTCCAGTAACAAATATTCATCGCAAATGATTCCTTCTTCACCATTCCTTGTCAGTATATTAGAACTGAACTTTCCTACTTTTGACTTCTGGATGTCTAGTTATATCCTTCTTGTAATATATTGCCTCTTGCTTGTCTTATTGTTATTTTTGTGAGTAGCATGTATCTCGACTGTTTAAAGGAATTATATTCATATTTATTTCCTTCTGGTTCTTAGTACATAGGTTATACAAATAAAATGTGCTCAATGAATTCCAGTGATTTACTCTCAGTTCCAAATTCAGGCAGCATTTGTCACTTTTGTTGGTTGAACTCCATCACGCATGGATTCATGATTAAGCAAATAGATCATGTTAGATAACTAACTTAGAGATATTATGTAATATTTCATTAACTGTACATATGTTACAATCAACCTTGCTTCACAGTTGCTGACGCACCCATAATTTACCTCTCTTTTCTTCACTCAGCTTTGGTAGTAGTAGAAGAATTGCTTTATTGTTTATCTGGAGTCCTAAATTCTTATGGTTTGAAACTAGAACAATGATAAATCCAGGATGTATGTATGCAACTGGTGTATTAGTGACTCTTAATATAATAAGGAGTTCCAATTCTCATTTAGGTTCCCCTGGCATTTACTGTTGACATGAACTAGGGAAAACAAGGGACAAAGGAATAGATGGGGAATAGGATACAATGTAGCCATACCTCAGAGAGACTGTGGGTTTGGTTCCAGACCATTGCAATGAAGGGAATATTGCAATGAAGTGAGTCAAATGAATCTTTTTTTGCTTCCACATTGTATAAAAGTTATGTTTATACTATATTTTAGCCTATTAAGTGTACATTCTGTCTAAAAAATGTATATGCCCTCATCAAAAATGTTTTACTGTTTTAAAATGCTAATTATCATCAGAACTTTGAGAGAGATGTAGTCTTTTTGCTGGTGGAGGGTCTTGCCTGCTGACCCATCTGGGTGGTGGTTGCTAAAGGTCGAGGAGGCTGTGGCAATTTCTGGAAGTAAGACCACAATGAAATTTGCCCCATCAATTGACTCTCCTCTTCACCAATCATTATTCTGCAGCGTGTTGATACTTCTTGATAACCTTTCACCCACAGTGGAACTTCTTTCAAAATTGGAGTCAGTCCTCTCAAACCCTGCTGCTGCTTCATCAACTGAGTTGATGAAATATTCTAAATCCTTTGTTGTCATTTCCATGATCATCACAGCATCTTCACCAGGAGTGGATTCCATCACAAGGAACCACTTTCTTTGCTCATCCTTAAGAAGCAACTTCTTAAAACTTTATCATGAGGTTGCAACAATTCTGTTACATCTTTAGTCTTTACTTCTTATTTTATTTGACTTGGCTTTTCCACTTTGTCTACATCTATTTTGTCCACTAAAGCCTTGAACTTTTCAGAGTCATCCATGGGGTTTGGAATTAACTTCTGAACTCTTGTTCGTGTTGATCTTTTACACTCTTCCCATGAATCATGACATTTTCTCCATGAGAAAGCATTGTCTCAAAGGAGATAATTTTTCCGAAGACACATCACTGAGAAGTAATATGATTTAATTCCTAATGCAAATGTCTTGATTTTGTCCTTCATAATATTTATTAAATTTTTGAAACTTTCCAAAACATATAAACAATAAAGCAGTCTTATTTAATAAGCAATATCAATTGATAAATCTGTGTCACTAGATAATTTAAAAACTAACTTCAAATTTAAGAAAATATGAACTCTGTACTGAGAGAACAATAATATAAAATACCATTTGCTATTTTAGAAGCTTAGTTTTTCTTTTGACTATTTCTATCTCCATGCCTTTTAATAAAATTAAAATTGAAATTTACAGAAATGGAGAGAACAAGTTAGTGGTTGCCAGGGATTAGAGACATGGTGGAGAAGGAGGAGGATAGGTATGGCTATAAAAAAGGACACTAGAAGGAATCTTGGTGGTGATGGAAATGTTCTGCATCTTGACTATAGTGTCTATAGTGTCCTGGCTGTGATAATGTATTGTGCAGGACATTGCCATTATTGGAAACTTGGTAAAGGATACATAGAGTCTCTCTTTATTACTGTTTTATAATTTCACCTAAATCTGAAGAGATTTCAAAATGAAATTTTTAATTAAAAACTGCAACTTCTTAATCAGTAACATTTCAAATTTGTTATCAGTTTGAGAATATGCTGTAATAGAAGTAACAAAAAATGGCATCCAGAATATAAAAATTACTATGCATATAAAATATTTAGGACAAATATTGAATTTATTTATGGAGATCAAGATGGTTATAATGAAAAATATGCTTTGATTTGTTGGGGTAGTGTAGTATGTTACAATAGGAAGCCTGATATTCTTAGTACAAATTTGGGATTTCTTATTTCCCTTTTTCATTTACCTATTGCTTTAAGTCATAAGATTCTCTTGTTAGCGTTTCTATATCATCTCTTAGGTCAGTGTATACTTCAGTTGCTTTAGTGTGCATATAATTAGCAGTATTGTTTCAATTTTTTTTCTTTTCTTGTTCTGTTCTAAGCTCTGACAAAGAGGGCCCACTAAAGCCCCTCAAAGGAGAAAGACAAAGAAATTATGATAATATTTCTGTGATACATCTGTTATCATTTAATTCTTACTATTAAAATGTTACCCTCTGGTGTTCCTGTAACACTATTTGACCATTAGAACATCCTCCAGGTCTAACTGACTTCTCTAAAATATGAATGTGTAGATGGGTTATCGATCTTTATTATCCCTTCTTAACCTAAATGTTATGACTCTCTAAGTTAGATTTTTGTATAATTTTTCAAATGCATTCAGCTTTTCAAATAGAATGGAAGCTGCCAAAGTGCATCAAACAGATAGTGTCATACATAAATGACAAGAAACACCCCTGGGCGTTCCTGGGTGGTTCAAGTCATGATCCTGGGCTCAAGCATCACATCGGGCTCCTTGCTCAGCAGGGAGCCTGTCTCTCCCTCTGCCTCCTAACCCTCTCTCTCTCTCTCTCTCTCAAAAAGAAGAAAAAAAAAAAAACTCAACTCAAAACACTCCTGGATGAAATTTAGTGGGAGAGATCTGAGACGCATATTTAAAGCCCCTCATATACTAAAATGTTGAATTTGAATCTTAGGTTAACTATGATACACCTTGGTAGCAATTATTGTGGGTTGACATAAAATTTATATTTTTACAGAGCTAGGAAGAACATCCCAGAATTGTATAGCTAACCCTTTCATTTGTTTGCCTATGTGTCTATTTTATATACCCAGATACAAAAGCAGATGTATTACTGTCTGGCTATGTTTTAATTATGAGACTGAACATTTTTATTTTTATCATTGTATATGGAGGGGGGAAGAACCATGAAGAACAATGTCTTCATTCAGAATCTGGAAATAATTGTTTTTTGATGGAAGAAAAGAGGTGCACTTTAAGGAAAGGAGATGTGCAATAAATTTTGAAAAAGGAGTTCTCATAAAGTGTAAAATGCCTTTGCCACCTTGTTCATTGAAAACTGTTTTGAAGATCTACTCAGTCTCTGGCCACTTCAGATTAAGTCTTTTCCATGTCAAATAGTTACCTGCTGAAATGACTCCTTTCTCATTTATTGTTTTATTTTTTCCCCTGTTTTCAGTGTGTCTCATGTCCAAAGCACTTTGAGCTCTTTAGAAAGCTTCATGTAATGTAACCACTCAACTCATGCTCTCTTTAGTTCAACCATTTTACGAATAACAAGAGAGAATAAAGCTTCTTCCTCAGGTTTAGATATTGATTTTTTTTTTCTGCCAAGAACGCTATTTATTCCAGATATACCACCCTTAGAATAACTTCCTTCCTAGACAATGATAATCTACAAGGCATAAAGATCAATATCAATTATCTCAATTCAGAAGTGAATAGTAAATCAGTAAGCCTTAAAACATAAACGGTATGAGGAAACCTGTCTATGCTTTTAAAGACAATAAAAATATTGAAGAAATTGGGAATGAGAAATATGAGGGAATTATTTATTATTTACTCAGAATGTTTTTTTTTTTCTTGATTAATTGTTCTTTGTGTATCTGTGTGTTTGGGTCTTAGATAATAAGAAGTGTATAAAATAAGAAGTGTATAAAATTCCTAGTATTATAGGAATATCACAGTTTATTGTTGAAAAGTGAATATATTTTCTAAATAACTTAAATGGTAAACATGGGACTATCATTAAGCATTTTAAACAAAAGGAATAACTTTTGGTGTCATTTTTTTCTACAGACTATCCTATTTTCACAGAATAGACTTTGTTTTTTTAGAATACTTTTTTAAAGCTTTTATTTAAATTCCACTTAGTTCCCACACAGTGTAATATTAGTTTCAGGTGTACAGTATAGTGATTCAACATTTCCGTACAGTACCTGGTGTTCATCACTCCTTAAGCACTCCTTAATCCCCATCACCTATTTCCCCCATCTCCCCACCCCCACCGCGCTCTGGAAATCATCAGTCTTCTCTCTATATTTGAGTCTGTTTTTTGGTTTGCATCTCTCTCTCTCGTTTCCCTTTGCTCATTTGTTTTGTTTCTTAAATTATACAGATGAGTGAAATGGTATGATATTTATCTTTCTCTTACTGACTTACTTAACTCTAGCACCATCCATGTTGTTGGAAATGGCAAGATTTTGTTCTTTTTATGGATGAGTAATATTCCATTCTGTGTATATATATCACATCTTCTTTTGTCATTCATCAGTTGATTGCCACTTGGGCTGTTTCCGTAGTTTGGCTATTGTAGATAATGCTGCTGTAAACACAAGGATGCATATATCCCTTTGAATTAGAATTTTTCCCCCTTTGGGTAAATGTATAGCAGTACAATTGCTGGATGGTAAGATATTTCTATTTTTAAACTTTTCGAGGAAGCTCCATACTGTTTTCCACATTAGAATTCCGACCAAGGGTACAAGAGAGTTCCCCTTTCTCCACATCCTCGCCAACACCTGTTGTTTCTTGTATTGATTTTTGTCATTCTGACAGGTGTGAGGTATTATCTCATTTTAGTTTTGCTTTGCATTTCCCTGATGATCAGTGATATTCAGGGTTGTTTCATGTGCCTATTGACCACCTGGATGTCTTTGGTAAAATGTCTATTCATGTCTTCTGTTCGTTTTTTAATTAGCGTTTTTGTTTTTTGGGTATTGAGTTTTATCATTTCCTTATATATTTTGGATACCACCCTTTATCAGATATATCATTTGCAAGTATCTTCTCCCATTCTGTTGGTTGCCTTTTAGTTTTGTTGATCATTTCCTTCACAATGCAGATGCTTTTTATTTTAATGAAGTCCCTGTAGTTTATTTTTGCTTCTGTTTCTCTTACTTCAAAATATCTAGAAGGGAATCACTATGGCTAACGTCAAAGAGGATACTGCCAGTGTTCTCCTCTGGGATTTTTATGGTTTTCAGGTTTCATATTTAAGTCTTCAATCCATTTTGAATTTGTTTTTGTGTTTGGTATAAGAAAGTGGTCCCATTTCATCCTTCTGCATGTTGATCTCCAGTTTTCCCATCACCATTTACTGAAGGGACATTCCTTTCCCTTTGGATAATCTCTCCTGGTTCTTCAAAGATTAATTGACCATATGTGGGATCATTTCTAGGTTTTCTCTTCTGTTCTACTCATCTGTGCATCTGATTTTGTGCCAGTACCTTACTGTTTTGATCACTACAACTTTGTAACATAACTTGAAGTCGGAATTGTGATGCTTTCAGCTCTGTTTTTCTTTCTCAAGGTTGCTTCGGCTTTTTGGGATCTCTTGTTCCATACAAATTTTAGGATAGTTATTTCTAGTTTTGTGAAAAATGTTCGTATTTTGGTAGAGATTGAGTTAAATATGTAAGTTACTTTGGATAGTATTGACCTTTTAACAATATTCATTCTTCCAGTATCTTCCCTCTCTAAAAATCTTTGTTATTTTGCCATTTTAAAGTATTTCCAAGTGACTGGCCATCATTGTATTGGTCTGATTAAAATGAAAGTTGGAACAATGGTGCTTTGTAATAGAGCCAATGGCATGCAAATTATTCTTGAATTTTTTTAAAACAGTGTTTGTATTTATTATAGTGAGATAGGACATTATGCACACCCAAATTGATTCAAGGTCTTTTATAATTAAATATAAGATTTACTGGATGTCAAATAGTACAAACTCAGTTTCTCTGGAAATGCAGTCCTATTTATCAACTAATTATTCACTGAGTTCAACAAAAATATCAAATTTCTTTTTTCTTCTTAAACTATTAAAAATGATAAAGTAATTTGAGAAAATGTCCTGTTATCATGAACTTTGAGAGCACCTACATACGAAGCAGGTTAATTGCAGACAAGAGGCAACATTTTCCAGATATGAAACTGTAGGTAGTCTAACCATATGCACAGCTGAAAACCAATATTACCTAGAGCTCATACTGGTGTAATCTTATTGAACTTGCTGCCCTAAGAATGATTTAAAGGATTTGCATAGTTTCATGAATAGAAAATATAGGAAATCCTTGTTATTGATCATAAAATTTGGTAATCAAAAATTATTTGAAAAACATACATAGGAAATTTACTGAGTAAAAAAAAAATGATTTTAACATGGCATTTTCTTTGAGGAAAGGTAACATCTAACACAGTTTCTTAAGTCTTATGGTCCCTTCCAGAAATGTTCAGTTTGATCAAATTTCTACCACCTGACAAAATGCCACAGTCCCTGATCAGATTAACCATGTCAGCTTTATAAATATCCTCAGTACAGACAAATGTTATTGTTAATGATCAATTACTGATTTAACTTTTTTTTCTCCTATACCTTTCTCCATCTGCCTTCTAACACAACCCTCTGAATTAATATGTTGTAGTGACCACAAATTGTTATAGCACCCCAGACCCTGTATTTTCATTCTTGCTTCCTTGATTGAACCATGAGTGAAACTTTCCTCTGCAGCAACTGCCTAACTAGCCAACTAACGAGGTTCTTCAGTCTTATATTTAAGTTACTTGATTTTGAAATAAGTATACTCATCAAATAGTCACTGGACTGATAAGCATAGTAAGGCTGGACTTCAGAGCTTCCTAGCCCAATAACCTTTTTTCCAGACCAGTTATTGAATATATTATCCATTCTGGTTTCCTTAAAAGAGAACCTACACATCTACAGCATCTAAAATATGATTATTTGCCCTGAAAATAAAACATTTAAGCCTGTCATGCTTACTTTTGACTAGCTTTAACTCATGTTTTGCTAATAAGGCCCTGGCCTTCAGTTTGAGAGTGGATATACTCCATAAGCTACACACCCTCATTCATCCTCATTTGATTTTTCACAGATGTTATCTCTCACACCAGGACATTTTCTTGTGGTTCAATAACAGTCAGGGGGAATGACTACCAAATGGGGACTTGAAAATAAAGTTGGCTTTAAAATATTCTCTGCCTTCTTTTATGTCTAATATTTTCTTTCATGTCCTAATGTTGTCATTGCCACAGAAGAAAAAGCAAAATTACCTGTGTGCATGTCTGAAATATGACTTCAAGGCAAAGAACTAAAACTTTAACAGATCAATGAAAGGAAAGACACCTTGGACAAGGTTAGATTTGATTCAATATATTAAATTGTTTAATACTATTTTGTGGAATTTAACTTATTAAAGTCATATCTTTGATCACCACACTTAAAAAGTAAAAAAAAAAAATGTCATGAATGCTTTTAATGAAGTAATATTAAATCAGAAGGCAGCAAATCTAAAGTCTAATTGGTCACTAGTAAACCTTGCTCCCTCCGATTGTAAATAATACACTTCCTCAAGGTTCATCCTTAGCTCCTAACTGCAAGTTACTCAATTGCTCTTTATTTGCCACACAAGGGGACAAATTATTTCTATCTTATTAGAAAACTGGAAGCAACCATTCTTGTTTGCCAACCCTCATAGTCCATGAATTTTTCCTGATTTTTTTTTTTCTACCTTCCCCAGTTCCTGGCTTAGTTCCCACTCCAGTGTGTCACTTGAATAACTGATAAACCTTTCTAATAAATAACCATATCTCTATTTTTGCTCTCTTACTTTCAGATTGGCCACTATGCCATCGACAATGTGGTGTTTCACATAAATAAATGCTATTCAGCTTGAAAGTCTCAGTGCTTTACTATAGGGTAAAGATAAAACCCTCTGAGTTGCTAGGAAGGTTTCCATGGTTTGATTCCTTCCCGCATCAATCAGTCATCCTTTCTAAGTTCTTTCTTTGCAGTCTATGACTCAGTTACATTAAACATTTGAAGATTGCCTAATAATGACAGTTAGTATTTGGCTCCTTTTCTTTGGCATTACCCCTAGTACCTAGAGCAGTTAATCCCTTTTCTTATTCTAGAGAATTCCTATTCATTGTTTGTGACGCAGTTTTGTCGGAAAATGATTGCATCATTCTAGTATTTAAGTGTTTTTCTTAACAGCTCCTCAAGAACCCTGAACAAACTTTTTGTCATGTATTCACCATGAAAGAGTAGTGTATATTTGTTTTCTGTTGTTTGAAGGTACGCATCATATCTCAGGGCCTAATATAATGTTTAGCCTGTAGTAGGCACTCGTCAAAGAGTAACAGTCTACTAGAAAATAATTTTCGTCAAGGTAAGCACCATGTATGTATCATTCTTTATTAGTTTTTTTGTATATGTTTAGTGCTTGAGACCAAGCAACTGTATTGAGCAACTCATGAATGAATGAATGAATGAATGAATGAATGAATGAACTTCAATTTGTTTTATATTCTTCTAGATCCCATTATTAGGGATGTGTCTTGCCAAACATTTTCCACAACATTTTTTTTTTTTTAGGTTTTCATACACACCAGCATAGGACTTTTACTTTAAATACCCTAGAATTTTAGATAGACATTAGCTCTTTATGCATACAAAAGATATTAATCATAGCAACAGAAGAACATTCATAACTCATAGAAATTATTTTACCAGAACTTTGTCTCCCATAGTTGTTACATACTCATGTATTCATGTACACACCAACTTTATGTATGTTGCCATGGTTAGGCTAATACCCACTTATATTCATAAATAGACAAACAGCATTTTCTGAATTTCTACTTCTCTCCTCTTTGTCTCTGTTTCACAAATAATGAATTCATAAAACAAAACTTAACATGACTGCATGACATGATAGAGAAGCTAAGCTCTTTAGAATTTTATTGTCCATATAACATTGAAAGAAATATTGACTATTAATTTGAGGCTTATTTATATAAGAATTTGCTACAAAAATGTGGTATACTTGATACCACACAATTCTGTGCTTCTTCTTCCAGTCTTCCTCCATGTTCCTAGTTACTACAGAGCTTGGCAATGCAAGACAATTAAAATTTGAAACAGAGAAAAAGTGATATAGAAAAATATCTATTCCTACCAAAAATAACAGCTAAATATATTGAAGATAAACTGAACTTCTGAATGATCCATACCTTTGCAGAAAATTTAGTTGGGAAAATATATACTAACCATGGGCTCCTGGTTAACTCTCTTAGTCATCTTCTTAGATATTACCTACAAGCAAATGTAGCATGAGTCAGACCAGATGGGGAAAGTCATTTTCACTGTCCTACCTATGTTCTTTTTTCTCTTTAGAGGGAACCACACCAGTTCCCTGTCTCTTTCTGTATATGAGTTTAAGTACATTTCTCACTCCAGAGTTGGCCATGAGACCCAGGTTGGAACAGTCAATAATTTTTCATTGATAAGAATCTGAACTCCTTTGATCTGATAAGAATAAGTGAATTCAGAACATGGGTGGCATATATTCTCAAGGAATTTTTTTCTACTTTATTAATGTGAACATGAGAGCATGAAACTAAAGACAGATGAAGGGAGAAAGGAGTGGGGTAGACCACACAAAGCACGGAATGCTACCTAGGTAGAGAAAGCAGGACTGACAGACAGGGATGGGCAAAATTTGTTTGAAACCTGAAACAAGTCATACTTAAAGCCAGAATTACCCATGAATGACCGTTTAGATTAGCCAATACGTTGCTTCTTTTGGCTTAAGCCATTTGAACTTTGGTTTTATGTAGCTTGTAACTGAAAATATTTTGCCCTTTATAATACTTAAATAATAAGAGTCTTTATTGAGCCAGATTTCCATAAGGACCTTTCTTTATTCTATCCTATTGCATCTAAGTGTTTAAGCATATATCTTTGTCCTGGAAAGGGTTCTTCAATAGGATTTATGAAATCACCATTCTGGTTATTTCATTCATCTACTATATCTTTCCTGTTGGAAAAGGAATACCCATTTCACAGGTAATGGAGGAGGAAATGAAGGTTAGAGAGGGTTAAGGAATTTATCTACCACCATGAAACTGTTAAGTGATGGACCTAAGATCCTAAATCAGACTGTATGAACTAAGAAAGCACACCCTCTTAATTGCAATGAGATATTTTAAGTACAGCTTTGCATGTGATAAGTTCAAATGAGCTACAGAATAGAGCACAGATGGGTACAGCAAAAATATAAGAAAAATGAGAGATGACTGTCCATTGAAAATCATTTCCATCCCGAAAGCACTGAAGAGCAAGGTCAATTTTAGGTTGGATCTGAAGGCTCAAGTTAGCTTTTAGAGAAATAAAAGGCTGGTTAGGAAGACAAAGTTTGAAATTATTTCCTTTATCTTACAATAGAGTCTTGTATCCAATTCAACCCTTCCTTGTTGAAACCAGACCTTTTCTGGGCAGAGGTGATTTCATAAACTTTCTATCTCTAGTCTCCAGAGGTATAGCCAGATGTGGCTTTGGAGGGCCATCTCTGGGCACAGATATGCAATGTGGGTCATCACAGTATTTTCCCAGAGTAGCTTGTACCAAAAATTGTTCTGTTGAAAATAGTGTCCTTAAAGCAAGAGATCTGAGGAATTTGGGTAATGCTGCATAGAAAATCTCCTTTTTGGAAAGTATAATGTACATTAAAAAAAAATTAAAAGCTTTGAGATATACTTCAAATATATTCACTTTGCAGTTTTTTTCTAAATGAATTTGATAATATTTTTCCAACACAATACTGCTTAGCATTTTATGCTAAGAAACACTGGCACAAACATCAATATGAAATTTTAAATCGTATTATGACACTTTGTCTTTTCATGACATTTAATTCTTCATAAAATCATAAGCTCACACTCAGATAACCTAAAGAATAAACGTACAAATATAAAATGGATACACTTTAACGTTCCTATTGTTGGGTGCTATGAAGTGCTTTGGACTGCATTTGGCAAAATTTGCATATTTTGTTATTAAAACTCATTTGATCAATACATACCTCTATCAAGTATCTGTATAAAATATCTATATTTGTTTTAAATGTCACATAGAAAAAAAATAAAAAATAAACGTCACATAGCTATCCTTTGGAATGCCTGATAGAGAGGTATATATACACAAATGTTTATCATGATAACATGTGTCTGAGAATTATCCATCTTTCTGGCAAAATAGCCTCAATTCAGAGTTCCAAGTTTTCCAAGCAGCAAGAACACTGAGTACATATAATTAGAACAGTGTGAAAAGCTAAGCTCAATTATACTCCTCAGTGTGAGTTGCATGAAGCCCTTCCCAGGTTTCATTTTCATGAGCTCCATTCTGATCAGCTACTGTATCAAAAGAGGATTAAAACCTGAAAGATACTGAGAGTGGAACAGGCCTGTGCTGAAGGAGCTCTCTTAACACTAACACTTGAGAATATTTGGCCCTGGTAAAAACGGTTGCCAGATTTTCTAGAAACCTTGAGCCTGGAAGTGATGGAAACTCAGGCTTGCTTCTAACTAGAAAAAATGGTGTTATAACAAAAATGGGCTTTTCTATTTGAACCTTCTTTAATTTTGGCTACTTTAATTATACTGCCTTGTGCTTTATCAGTCGTTGTTTTACATACAAAGAGAAGAGATCCTGAAGATGTTATGAGGATCCTATAGTTTCTAATAATTACTATAAAGCCAATAATTACTGTAAAGCCAATATATCTAAAAAATGCAAGTATCTCATACTTTGCTGTGATTAAAAGATATCATATCTTCTCATGCTTATAGAGTTAATTTTAATTCCTGAGGATACACAGGGACATGCTCCTTTGTTCTTAAAATAAAACTTTCAGGTGTCTGGTGGCTCAGCTGGTTAAATGTCTGCCTTTGGCTCAGGTCATGATCCCGGGGTACTGGGATCGAGCCAGCGTTGGGCTCTTTGCTCAGTGGGGAGTCTGCTTCTCCTTCTCCCTCCGCCCTTTGCCTGCTTGTGCGCTCTCTCACTTTCTTTTTTTTTTCTTCTCACTTTATTATTTATTATTAAATAAATAATATCTTTTAAAAGATAAAATAAAATAAAACTTTCATGTGCAGATGTTTAACACTAGAAGGAGTATTTCCAGAAATAAAGTAGCAGGAACAAGTGACACTACTTCGGTCATTCTGAATTTTATCTTCCCTTGAGGTCTTTCACTCGCTTTTCCTGCCATTAACAAGCAGGCTGCCTGAGCATACGACTCGTCCTTTAACCATCTGTCCCAGTAGTACACAACACTGCTTTGTTTTGTAAGAAACATCTGAAGCTTCAGAAAGACTTTATTAAAGACAATGAGGAGAGAAATAGGTATTAGGCCCACATCATATATAAAATGGTGGGGTTGCCAATAGAGAATGTTGGAACTTATTGAATCAAGCTTGCTCCCTAGATACATAGACCCAGATGCAATTCACTATCTAGATTAAACACCTCTGTGTTGGGCTTGCAGTTTTGACCTGAATTTAAGAGATCTCTTGCCCAATTTCTTTCTTGTCTCAATCTGAGCCTACCTTCACATTTGGGATGCTGTCCTGGCATGTACTGGTTAGGAATTACCTCCCAGCTGCTTTGGCACGCTGGTAGTTATGGAAGATTATATTATTCTCATCAAATATTTCTGGTTTCCCTGTGGAAGCTTTCCGTTTAAACACCCTATCGATGTTACATCTCACTGTGTTGACCATGTGACTCTGTAGTGCCCTCCCTGTGAGGTTAACGCTTAGCCCCTTCCAGCGATACCAGTCTTGTCTATGTGACTTGCTTAGGCCTGTGGAATATAAACAGAAGAGGCATTTGTCATTCTGAGCAGGGTCTTTAAGAATCATTAATTTCTTCCATCATTTTTGTTTCTTTTAATAATGCAGATAAGATGATTCCAAAGCTCTTGGTCCCAAAGTGAAAAACATGCAGCCGACTGATGATAAATACATAACATGAAGAAGAAAATAAAATCATGTATTCCTGAATCCCATTAAAATTTGTAGGTTCATTTGTTACCACTACATAGCTTATCTTAATCTGACAAATACAATAGTCAAGGCTGAGGGAGGCAGTTTCCACTCTAGAAGCTGTCTGCTCGAACATTTATATGTATTTATTTATATATATATATATTATTTAAATATAGTTTTCATTTCCATTTTAGGAATTTCTGTACTATTCTTCTTCATGTCTTTTGAACAATGACAATAACTTTGTTTTATGCTCCATAGGAATGGTGTAATGATAAATGAGAAAACAAATTTTAAAGCTCTTTGCATTCTACAATGCTGAATAAACATTATCATAGGCATAAAAATAGCTGTAGGTCAAAAGGTAGTATTTTTTTTTACATGATAACACATTGTTTTTTCACAGTTAAATCGTTAAAGTTGTTTTTGTACATTGAAGGAACCAACAGCTCATTTTAAGGAGTACTTGCTTCGTAGCAGAGCTGAAAAACCCACCATGCCCTGAACATCCTAGCCAGGCATCTTAGGAATCATCCTGCCTGAACTGGTCAGCTCATTCACAGTGAGGTGAGGCTTCTCACTGATACATCTGATTGCTCTCTGGTGCTTGATGCAGATGCAAAGGGGAATTGATGGAGCTTTTTGCTTGCAGTCAAAGCCTGCCTGTGGCTATTGGGCATGCCCAGTTCTGACAGTGTTTTTAATCTTCTGGACATGATAAGAGAGAGGCAATGGCAGTAGTAAAGAGATAGTGGTTTCACCACAGGAATTGAACCTAAAAGTCAGAAAGCCTAGGACAAATATAATTCAAGTTGGTTTTATTTCTACCATCAACCCCTATGACCAATATGAATCAGACTTGTCCTGGCCTTCTAGCACCTTTTCCTTCCATTCCCTCTGTTGAATGAAAGGATCTTTCTTTAGGTTGACATGTTCCATTCTAAGGACTTCCACACCACTCTTTTTTCAGCCCCACTCAGTATACTAATGCCTTGAGAGACACACACACGTACACACGCGCACACGTTTAGACACATGTATCCATCCCTTTCTTGTTATTCTATTTGTTTTCCCTATGGGATTGTAAAACTAATTATTTTAAGGACATTTCTGCTTAAGCAGCAGATATGAATAACTTCTATTCCTTTTTTGTGATAAAATTGGTGGGATAATTCTGATGTTTGGTCAGACATAAGTTGCAGTGGCTTTTATGCTTAAATCTTGCAATTGTAATAAAAATACAAAACATAGGGGATGCTTGGGTGGCTTATGGTTGAGCATCTGCCTTAGACTCAGGTCATGATCCTGGGGTCCTGGGATCGTGTCCACATTGGGCTCCCTGTACGGAGTCTGCTTCTCCTTCTGCCTAGGTCTCTGCCTCTGTATGTGTGTGTCTCATGAATAAATAAAGAAAATCTTTAAAAACAAAAACAAAGGGATCCCTGGGTGGCTCAGTGGTTTAGCGCTGCCATCAGCCCAGGGTGTGATCCTGGAGACCTGGGATTGACCCCCACGTTGGGCTCCTTGCATGGAGCCTGCGTCTCCTTCTGCCTGTGTCTCTGCCTCTATCTCCCTCTCTCTCTGTGTCTCATGAATAAATAAATAAAATCTTTAAAACAACAACAACAAAAAAACAAGCATAAACTTATAAAACATCTTATTTAGTCATCAACATAATGTACTACAAATTTCTAGCAAGTACTTTTTAAATTTATAAATATTTCCTCTATATACATCATCAAAAACAAAAATTAAAAAATAAGAGAATATTGTCAGCCTTTGAATAGTCCCACTGAGATCAATATTGGGTTAAATTCTTGAGGCTGAGAGAAAAATGAGACTAATTTTTTAAAATTTTATCAGCATGATCATAAATACTGCAGTGTTTGAAAAATTTCATTGTCTTTTATTAGTATTTGCAGATTTCCTCTCCAGAATTGCCTCATGTTTCTGATAAATGTAAGGATGCCTTATAGTAACTCAGTCTTGACTATAATACTTTGCTCAATGTTTATTTATCGAATAAAATTTGTTGATTTCTTTTAAATAAAACTAAATATTGCTCTCATTAAAAATTAATGCACACCACAGAGAAAACCAGGTTTAAAGGATAAATTGCACCCAGAATTACTCTGAAGTATATTGTATTAGACATAAAGCCAATAGCAAACATCGCATTATAATCTGTCCCCTTTCAAAATTTATAAGCAGTTTGCATAATTGTATTTTTAATTTAGAATTTATTATTTCATGCATCATCTTAAATATGTTTCTTTTCCTCAAATAATAATTATGAAAATACTTATGAGCCATATATCTTTATGTAGATGGCAAAGGTTTATAAATTATATTAAAGACTTGAGTTTAATTCTTACAATTAAGGCATAAAAAATAAAAATGCTATTTTCCTCCATGACCGATTTCAAGAAGAATCATACAAATGTACTAACAAAAATAGGTACTCAACTCAAATTTTAAAGAACTTAAAATGTATGTGGCTTTCTTAAACTCTTAAACTAATGTTTTCATTGATTGTGGAATCAAACAAAATGCTGATTTCGTTGTCCAATAATCTTTAATCAAGTTCCCCCTTCAGGTAGTTGTGTGTGTGTGTGTGTGTGTGTGTGTGTGTGTGTGTGTTGAAGAGAGGAAGGAACATATTTCTGAAGAAACTAATTCAGCATACTGTAGGTTTTTACTAGTTTTTTATTTGTTTATTTGTCTTAAGGGGGCAGCAAAGGCACACAAAGCATCTGCTAGTAGTATATTCATCTGAGGTGTCCTGAACTAAAATTAAATGCAAAGATTTTTGTGATAATAGAAGTTAAAGACAGTGTGGTAATGTTTCTTATTTCAGATCTTTATGAAAACAAAGTCCAGTGTTTTAGTAGGTGGAACCTTTTTTTGGCACTTATTAAAAGATGTACAGTGTACCTATTTATTCAAGTATTTGCTATGTGTCACAGCAGTTTAGTTGGACAGGTAAAAGGTGGTTGTGCTACTGTGAACTGTAACTGCACAGGAATATTTTCACAAGCCTAACTCGTCGCAGTTTCTTTCTTCAGTCATTACTAAAGCCTGGGGGACCTAATATGCTAAAAATAAGATGCAAATTTCATATGTGATTTTTTAAGAGCTACAAGGTTCTTTACTGACATGGTGACTTCATAAATGACTTAAGTACAACATGGATGATCTAATACAATTTGATTTTAAATGACTTTTAGATTCTGTAAAGTAGTGTCAAACATGTGTTTCTAGAACTAGACAACAGTAGTTGTGAAATAATGCACACCCTTTCAGAAATGAGACCTTTCCCATTGGGAAATTATTGAATTCTTTTGCAATACTAGTAGCTATTTATAGTGGTGTATAGCTCCAAAATATACATTGTAATAAATGTAAATTTAAGTGACTATTGTAAACTTTTCCAGCCAACTGAGATTTAGTGCTTAGAAATGTATAGACCTAATGCAAACACAGCTGAAAATGTGTATATCTAGAATATACGTCTATATCTATATATAGATCCATACAAAGTAAAGTGTAAAAGTTTAAATATCAGACCAGTATTCCAATCAGATCACTTACTTATGTTTATCTGTAGTTCTATCAAGCTTTTAGTGATCTGACTTCTAAACCTTCAACCATTTAGAAACAATGATTTAGAAATTATAGGCAGGGAGCCCCTGGGTACCTCAGCCAGTTAAGCATTTGACTCTTGGTTTTGGCTCATGTCATGATCTCAGGGTTGTAAGATCAAGCTTCTCATGGGGCTCTGCACTCAGTGTGGAATCTGCTTGTCCCTCTCCCTCTGCTCCTCCTCCACTCTTGCACACTCTTGCTCTCTGATACATAAATAAAATCTTTAAAAAGAAAAGAACTTCTAGGCAGGCACACAGGGAAATGTGAGGTGGTAAGGCATGTACTATGTATAGAATCAAGGAAACTATTTTAAAAAATCACAATAGAGACTCGAACAAATTCTTTGCCAAAAATTATAAGAACATTTTTAGAAAGCTAAATAAGCATTGATTAAAAGCATAATTTTTATCATATTATATAGTGATAATTGAAGGTAAAGATGATGCCCATCTTCTAGAAAAGTCTAAATTATCTTGAAAGTACTGTTTAGTAAAGCAAGAAATGAATATACAGATACTACAATAGCTCAAAATTATAAATAACCTAAATTTTATTTTATTTTTAAAGATTTTATTTATTGATTCATGAGAGACAGAGAGAGAGAGAGAGAGAGAGAGAGAGAGGCAGAGGGAGAAGCAGGTTCCATGCAGGGAGCCTGACGTGGGACTCAATCCTGGCTCTCCAGGATCATACCCTGGTCTGAAGGCAGTGCTAAATCACTGAGCCAACTGGGCTACCCCATAACCTAAATTTAAATAACATGAAAGGTAACAAAAAGTAAAATAATGTTCAGTATTTCTACATGTATTCCATATGTATTTTATTTGTAACCATTAATTATGTCATTTTCAATAATATTTGGTTAAAATAAAAATGAGTACTACATGTTCGGTACAAACTGCAGACTATAAGAGCATATATTATATATATTACTTCTTTTGGTAAAAATATTTTGTATTTAACAATTCAATAGAATAAAAATATTTTCTTTTTTGGCCACAAATATCTGACCATAAATATATGTAAATGTTTTAAAGAACATAACAAGTTTCAGTTTTATAAAATGTATTAAGTTTTCAAAAAAATAAAAAAAGAACTTCAGAGTAATTGATACATTTTGACTTACCAAATAAATTTTGGTCATTCATTTTTTTTGTGTGTGCTTTCAGCAAACATCTTTTGAATGTTCATTGTGTACACTATGCTATTCCAGGTCCTAGAGATATGCTACTGAGACACACCACCCTCCATGAGCTTACAATTATTGATAAAGATAAATATGCAGATAAATCACTGTAAATGAGTGGGAAAATGTTTTACAATAGGAATCACAAGGAACTAAAGCACCCCATAGGAGGAACAAGACAACTGCATAGAAGATCAGGGAAAAGTAATTTCCTTGAAATAAGAGTTGGGAAGATAAGAAAGATTATTGGGAGTTACAGAGAAGAAGATGCTAGGGCAAGTATAAGGGAACATTTGTGAGGGACCACGTATGGGAGGACATGGTGTACCTGGAGGACAGAAAAGGGTTTTGCACATCTAAATCACGCATAGTAAATAGGGAGATAGCAAGACACACTGGACAAGAGGGCTCTCTAAAGTTTAATAATATTTTTGGGGATCCTTGGGTGGCGCAGCGGTTTAGCGCCTGCCTTTGGCCCAGGGCGCGATCCTGGAGACCCGGGATCGAATCCCACATCAGGCTCCCGGTGCATGGAGCCTGCTTCTCCCTCTGCCTGTGTCTCTGCCTTTCTCTCTCTCTCTCTCTGTGACTATCATAAATAAATTAAAAAATAATAATAATATTTTTGGCCTTTACCTAAAGGCAAATTGGGGACCATAAATCTTTAACCAGTCAAACACCATAATTGGGTTTGAATATTCAGATTGGTCATTCTGATTATAGGGCATAAAGTAGATAAGAGAGAGATATGCATAAAACTAGGGGACTTTTTGCGATGATCAAAGTATTGCAGTAATTTAAATAAAAGATTATGAAGATCTAGACCAGGGTTATCATGAGGCAGGAATTTGAAATTGAGGACTCATGCATAATCAAGGAATTGAGAGATTAAGTCATCCTTGGGTGAACTGACTAAACGGAATTTCATGGCCTCTAAAGCCAGGGACAGGCTCTGGGATCAGTGACCCCACAGAGGTCCTACCATCCTGTTAGATGCTAGATGAACAGCTTGCTAGATTTCTTTTCTTTTTTACCTTTTCAAATCCAACATTGTCTATTTGTAATGCTGCAGAACAGAGGTTAAGTCAGGGATTCGTTTTTGCTAGCTGATGTTACCTTCACAGGGTGATTCAATGAAGCCAGCTGGCCTAAGGCAGGCCTCTCTGGGCTCCCTCACCTGCTAGTAACAGAGAGCTGTAGAATTCTCAGTTGAGCCCATAAAGAGTGAACTTGCTCAGAAGGTGTCACTGATCAGTTGCACACTCTCTGGCCAATTTTACCCTTCCTTCACTAGTGCTGATAGTGCTCCTCAACTATCTTCATGCAGATGACAGCAATCTGGGATGAAGATCTTCTGGGAAAGGGTCCATTCAGGATTAGCACTTCCTAAATTTCTGTTTCAAGCTTTAAAAAAATGTACTAACTGATCATAGATTAACTGATTTATAGAAGCATAGGGGCTGGAGGGAATAATACATTTCAAATATTATAGCAGATGCATTAAGTGACTTAGCCACATATTAGCACTCTGTGCATATTTGAGGCAAGAGAGGCCCATTTGGTTCAAGATGAGTTGCTTCTTTCTATTATTGCTGTGACATGAAATGTTTTTTCTAAGAGGATTTCTGATGTCTTGTACTCAGGATGGGTTCTTAAAGCTCAAAGAAACATCATCCAATTTTCCACCAAATAAAAGAAATAGGAATCAGAGGAATAAATAATTCTTGGTAAAGAAAAGAAAAATTAGTAGATAAATGGATCGATTTTGAAATGCACGTCCCAGTCACCATGACTAGAATAAACAGTTTGTTATATTGTTTTTATTTGTTAATATATAATCATTGCCTCTTACATTATACTGTATATAACTGGTGGTGATTGGAGAGTAATAGAGTGCTACTTCACTTGTTAATCATCCAACAAAGAGAATGTGACTTAGTGATCAATGGCAATTACATTAGAATTGCAACATATGGTAAATTGAATGTTTTTGTACAGTGGCATTTAGTTGTTTGGGTCCATGTACCAAATTAATGGGAACATCAGGTAAATTTAACATCTTTACTGCTTTAATTGATCCTAAAGTAGGTAATTATGTTATCTATAAAGTCAATTTGTCCTTTTTCCATTATTTATGATGTGCAGTTGTGCACCAAGCACACACCAATCACAATGCAATTGCAACATATATGTTTGGAGCCTGCACCAAATGCCAAACAAAACATGAAAGGAAAATAAACTCAGAGTTTCTCTGTAGCAGTTTTTTTTTTTTAATTGAACTGAAGGATTATTTTACTACCTCTGATTGCATCGTAGATGAAGTACATATATAGCCCTGAATTCATCTTTTAAAATTTCCAATAACCTAAAGAGATTTTCTTTTGGATTGTTTTTTGTTTTTGTTTTTGTTTTTTTGTTTTGTTTTGTTTTGTTTTATGATAGTCACAGAGAGAGAGAGAGAGAGGCAGAGACATAGGCAGAGGGAGAAGCAGGCTCCATGCACCGGGAGCCCGACGCGGGACTCGATCCCAGGTCTCGCCCTAGGATCGCGCCCTAGGCCAAAAGCAGGCGCTAAACTGCTGGACCCCCAGGGATCCCCTTTTGGATTGCTTTAAAGTCATCCTGACTATTCTGATTCTTTGATATCTCAGTATCTATCTTGGTAAATTCAAAGCTTTTGCATAATTAACAGTTGCTGAAATTTTTTGATTCCCCCTTGAAAAGAGAGGCAGTCTTTTCAATTTTCCCTCATCACAAGTTCTCAACTCTGGCTGCACATTTGGAGTACCTTTGGAGATAAAAACAAGTCACAGTTCCTAGACTCTACCCTTAAAGATTCTGATTAGGTCAGGGCTGAGGTATTTTTACAATCATTCTACGTGATTATGATTCATAGTGAGAGATGGTAAGCGTAACTCTAAACATGGGTCCTACTACAACAGGAAACGGTAAAAATCCAATTTATTTGGTTTTGTATGACCATATTGACAGTAAAACTAGGATTTACTGGAGTGAAAAAGGCTTGAGACTCACTGACATTTGGAAAAATAGATTCATAATTGAGCGAGATGAGCAGTTAGCAAAATACTGTTGAATAATATTATTAAAGTCTTACAACATTTTAGACAAAGTTTCACTTTTACAACTGAAAAACAAAACAAAAGGATGACATTTATATCACTAAGAGGCAAGGGAAACTAAGAGGTCCATAAAAATTACCTCCATTCCAGTACTTGGTGTTAACATATTCAAATGCCTCAGAGAAATGGTCTCTGCTTAAGATTGTCAAGTGATACTGACATTCACGAGCACTTTCTATAGGAGGCATATTTCATAGCTTTTACTTCTCAAAGCAGAGCTAAGAAGTGGGTACTGTCATCATTCCAGTTCTACAGAACACAAACTGAAGCACGGAGACGTTCAGTGATGTAGTCAAGTCCATTAAGCTACTAAATGTCAGTGAGTCACCTGGTCTCCAGTGACCCCAGAGCCCACATTCCTGACCCCTATACCAGCTTCTGTATTACATGATGAATAATCTAGCTAAGTTACACGGTGGTCAGATAGCCAAAGCCTGGATCTGACCTGAAAGAGAAGGAACGGATTCCCCTTTCCATCTTACAAATCTGTGGCTTCTTTTCTCTGTGCATCTTGCAATGATCTTGCCTTGCATCTAGCCCACAGAACAGAAAGCCTCCCTGGCTGGCTGCCCTTGCAGGAGCCTGTGGGGGTCCATGGAAGGAATTTAAAGAAATGTGATCGAAAGATAGTCATTGAAAAATTCATAACCTTTTGTTTCCAGCCTTATGAAAAACGTAAAATATTCTTTGATATTTGTTCACCGAAGCAGAAATATATTTTCCTGTGAGAATTCCTGATATTACAGAAATTCAGAATCACACTTAATTTCCAATTTTGGTAATTGTAGACATAGAGGGTGAACTAGTGGTGACAGGAAAACAAAATTTTTACTGTATTTTTAAACATTTTTCATATACTTTCGTTGCTATATGCAGAAAGTAAAAAAAAAAAAAAAAAAGATTTAATCTCTGAATTCCAGCCATTTAAAAATTATGAACAGAGGTCAAATTCACAAACATGGAGGCCACAAATAAAATCTGTGAATATGTAAAGCATTCATTACACACTAGAGTTCATAACAAAAGTTCTAATGTAAATAGAAAATTAGTTATGGAAAAGGGGGACTGGAAGAGGCATTCATTCCATTTTGTGTTTTAAAAGAAAAAGCAGTAAAAGAAGTGTGGCCTTAGGGGTGGCATGAGTGGCTTAGTCAGTTAAGCATCTGCCTTCAGCTCAGGTCATGGTCCCAGGGTCCTGGGACAGAGCCCTGCTTTGGGCCCCCTGCTCAGTGGGGAGCCTGCCTCTCCCTCTCCCGCTCCCCCTGCTTATGTGCACACTCTCATGCACACTCTCTCTCTGTCAAATAAATAAATAAAGTCTTAAAAAAAAAAAGTCGTAGCCTTAGATACCAAGTGAAGACGAGCTTTGACAAGAACATCTTGCTTGAATGTCACGGGGGTCTAAAATAAGTTGAATTTAAGAGATGGATGGGCAGAAACACTAAGGGAGATATTTTCACCTGAGACTCAAATAAAACAGAAGAAAGACATGGAAACAAATAGAGGCAGAAAAGAAGAGACAGATTGGGAGCCAGGGACAAAAAGAAAGGAGGTAAGTGAGTTGGAATCCCCCCATAGCTGAATTCCAAAGGAACTGCTGAGGAGACAATGCAGGAATAACCAGAAGAGGTAACTCTGATGAGCCTGTGACTTCTAAAGCTGGAGAGAGTAAGGATGACGTCAGAATTGCTGACAGCTCTCCAAAACTGTGCAGAAGGAAGGTATGAACCCGTGGGAAATGGCAGGAGAGCGCCTTCACTGAACTTGGAGATTCCTGGATGAAATGTGTTAAAACTTTGAAGAGTTTGAGCTTCTCGGGATATCAGATGGTGTTATAATTAGCTATTTAAAGCAGATATATAAACTTTAGAGACGCTGTCAGATTTAGTTCCTACAGATGCAGTAAATAGACACAGGCTGAATTTATTTCCTTTTCTCTCTGTATTTTTTCAAGTAACCATGCTATTTTCCATTTACAGAACTTTTGTTTTTTTTCTTAATCTCTAAGCTCTTTCCACATAATATCAAAAGAGGATTATATATTCATAATGAAAAGTAAATGTCCTTAGTGCTTGTAAGATTGCCTTTTTTTTAAGATTTGTTAAATCAGCCACTATAAGATGTTTAGGAAAAAAGTTAGGAAACAAGAGTATTTATTAAAATCTAACTGCTTCACTTTTATAACATCACTTGTGGATTTAATTCATAGATAAGAAGTTGTGTTCAAAAGTTGAAATAAAGTTAAATGGTTAGTTAAAGCTGCTTCATAAAGTACATTAAAATCCTGCACTTAAAATCATGTTGTAAAATGATATCTGATGACATGGAACAATAGTCATGGTATAGTTTTTATTATATAAAAATTTTAATTTTAAAGCATAATAGTTTTCTTTAAAAAGAATATACATTATGTATAAATAATGGGAGAGAGATCTATGCTATTTATCCATGGATGGTGAAGTTAGGAATTTATGAGAGAATTTTACTTCTTTTTATGTATCAGTGATTTCCAAATTGTGTACAACAAATGTTTAATATGATAAAAAGTTTAGTTTTTAGATGACATCAGATAAATGATTAAATTTCATGTAGGAAAGGAACAGGAAGTTTCTGATGAATATAAGAAACTTTGTAAAAGATGTGAATTTGTGTTTATCTCCTTTGAGGATTAAATTACCATCTTACTGAAACTTTATATATTTGTAAATGACTGCATAAAAATATATAAAATATGCTGTTAAAAGCAGAACTATTTTTGTAATAGTCACACTTTAATCTCTTCACTGTGATTTTCTTCCAATATGATGAAAGCAGATCACTGTCCTTGGGAACATGCACAATAGTGCATTTTCCAGACTGTAGAGATATATTCCAAGCTACCTCTGACCAGTAGTTATCTTAAATGTGAGTTGCATTATTCTTAGCTCCAAAAATCCTTTGATCTTTTTATGATGGGGCGAGGAAGAAGCTAACAATGTTTCCACTCGAAAACTTTTTGGAAAAAGGATCTTGACTGATATTTCCCTTTTTCATTTACCTGCAGAAGTCTAAACCTAGAAGTATTTTGGTAAGCGGAAGTCTTTTTAGTCATTTAACTTATGTTTATCACAAGGTGAAGCGTTCAAAAGGAGCAATATATTTACTTCCTTTAATTAAGGAAAGTGAAAATCATCAGTTAAATAAAATGTAGCTTATTGAAATGAAATCTTCACAGTAATTGCAAATAAAATGTGCCTTAACAAAAAAATAACAAAAACAATAAAAAACCAGTTACAAAATGTGAAACGAGATCGACGTTTTTGGGCAGTGTCTATAGAGCATTAGAAACAGTGATTTTAACCAACCCTGTCCATCCAGCAGAGACTCAACTAAGTTTTTTTTTTTTTTTTTTAATGGTGCAAAACATCACTAATTTAGTCAAAACAGTCAATCTTCTAGCCCCATGAGGACACAACCTAAATGTGCCTATTTAAAGATCAAAGATAGACTAAGACAGTTTGGAACTTTGATCTTCACATAACTGTGGAGTTTGAAGTAGTGCCATAGGGCCCTGTTTTTTCATCACCACTCGACTTTTCCCAGCAACCTGTGTTATGTATTGAACTACAAGTGAGGGGATGCATGGTTGGGAAGAGTACAGCAATTATGTGAGAAGCCCAGGGCAAGGACAGCTCTGGGGGAAACGCATGTTCTATTTTATATACAAGTGATTTTCCAACGCGAAGATGGATATTTTGAAATGCTTGTGCTCAGCTGAAGAACCTTCAAAATACAGATTTTTATTTTTAAAGTAGTATTTTTAGATGCATCAAGTCTTGAATACTGAAAGAAGAAGGTCATTAACCAGAGTGTTTAGGATTATATTTGTTCTGCATTAATTATAGTCACAAATATCTTATATACCAATCATACTGTCTTTTTCAGTGCAATATATATGTTAGCTCTTTGATTGCTATCCCACAGAATATAAAGAAAATAATAATTTCATAAATCCTGTTTTGCCAGCAAGATAGAGAATCTCTGTGATCAGACATTTTGTTAGGTACGTCTCCATGCCCTGAGACTTAAATCATTTTCCATAGCCTAAGAGATCACTCTCACTTTGCTTTCCACTGTATTGTATAGGGTGGTGCAAGTTAGCATAGTATACAGTACAGGTAGTCCCTTTAGAATATTTTCTTTTTAATCTGTATGGCTTCAATCCATATTCTCAGGTCAATAACGACTGATTCCATTTATATTTGTTAATGTTAAATCTTTTACTTTTTAGTCATATCCATTTGCTGTTTTCTTCTGTCTTTTGTCAAGGTGATTTTCAGGTGGAAACAGGCAAAATTAGCATAATATGGAAATGATGCCTAAGACAAGCATATTTTTTAGGTTACCCTTAACTGCTGCAAATAAATATTGAATAAATCCCATTTTGTATTTATGATGTGGTCTTATAAAGGAGGCTATTGAATCACTCAAATTTACCAAGTTTTGGAAAAATGAAGGAGTTAAATTCAGGTGAGGAAAGAGATGATACACTTTTAATTGATTACAATACCGACCACTAACGTGGACCCATTGCTAGAGAGTTTTTGGAGATGTAGTCTTTTGGGAACATTTAAGGTGAAAAGAATCACTGTTCATTGGGAGCCATCGTGGATTCAGTATAAATAGTTTTTTCAGGCTCGCCTCATCAAAAGCATATTCATAACTCAACAAATCATCTGGAAAAGTCTTCCATAATCCTCTTGTGAGTAAATGGAACAGTGAATTGAGTGATATTCATAATAATTTGAAGTAGTTTACTAGTGATCTGATAATTAGTTTCATTTCATTCTGAAAGTGAGTTTTGAGGGAAACATATCTCCTGGATATGGATATAACTTTATCTATTAAAATTTTCATTATTTTTTTTTTTTTAGGACACCTGGGTCACTCAGTGGTTTAACGCTGCCTTCATTCAGCCCAGGGCCTGATCCTGGAGACCTGGGATCGAGTCCCACGTCAGGCTTCCTGCATGGAGCCTGCTTCTCCCTCTGCCTGTGGCTCTGCCCCCCACCCTGTGTCTCCCATGAACAAATAAATAGAATCTTAAAAACAAAAAAACTAGGCCAACTTGTGGTCAGTGCAGGCAGGATTTCACATTATAAAGGAACAAGATTCAAATCTAATTAAATCGTGACAGTGCGTTCTGTTTCATTACTGAAATCTCTCATATATGTTAAAATATTTCTTTTCAGCCCCAAAATCATTTATTTTAGCACCTCCTTTCTAAATGTATCTCTTCTGTTCTTCCTCACAACTCACTCCACCGTCTAATACATTATTATCCTACTCTTGGCTCTTATGTGAGAATCTTTCACTTCTGTTATGTATTAGCTTGTATATTGCCAGCTAAGAGGAAATTTCCTAATAATTCCCTACAGCCCAATCCTGGTCCCATCTCCCCTAAAACAAAACAAAACTTGCCATTTTCTATTATTCATGGCATTTATCATTTCTAACATATTTTTCACCTATCCACTCTAGCATATGATCTCCTTAAATATTCGTCGCAAGAATGCTGGTTAAGTCATGTGCTCTAGAATCATCATACGCATTCTTTTAAAAATTCATTTTACCCCTGTAGTGTGATACCTAAACTTCAGGACGACTAGACTACTTATCAGGCTTCTTTTTCCATGTGTCCACTCTAATTATATTTAACTTTCAAAGTCATAGCCTCTTCCAAATGGGAGAGAAGAAAGAGAGTTTCATGGAAAGAAATAATTTCACCTCCTTTATTTTCCCTTTATTTTCCAATAAGATCACCTCTTCCCTCCTCTGCTCCTTAAATTTGCTAAAGTGACTTTTTTAAAATCAGAAACTCCATTTTTCTCTTGATGCCTACTTTAAAAAGGTTTTACACTTAAGCAAGAAGAGGAGTTCAGGACTAATGCATTGCAATATATTGGAGAATTTATTAGATTTTATGTGTTTTGTATTCTTCAAAGCATACGTGATAATTGCTTTAAGTTCAGGGCACCATGCTGAAAGAGTTATATCTACACTGTTAGTTACTATAATAATTATTTTTGTAATTGTGATGTAAATACTAATAATTTCTTGGACAAGAAAGGTCTTTATGACCATTTCTGAGTATACATAAGGTCCATAGCCTTAAAATTTAAGCCTAAAGTCAAACAGGTTCATGAATTATGAAATAATATTAAGATAAACCTGGAATGTTTCCATACTCATGTAGGAATCTTACCTTCTTTATCCTGAAGTAGTGACACTTTGGAATGTTAAACACAAAATATTTCAGGTATATATCCTTTTAATCAAGTATAATATTTATATGTAGCTCTAGAGATATCTCACAAAAACTAAGAGCAGAATTGAAAGCCAGCTTCACAGAGAATGAGAATCTGGAATATTATTTCTCCTTATTATGTGTCTTTTCTCCCTATTAGTTTTCATAAATTTTCTGTCTTTTTGGATTAAGTTTTTCTCCTACTCAGCTCACATTGGTGTCCAGAAGTTGGGCCAATCAATGGTCTTGCAATCCCAAATTTCAGAGAAGAAGCTGCCTAGTTCAATTGGGTTTAATTACTAATTAAGAAGTATAGAGAACCACAAAATAAATAAGTCTAGCAACTCAAAGGTTTATTTTGAATCAGATAGGAACCCCAAATTGTCTACTTCCCTCTTGGTAACCATCAGTTTGTTCTCTATAGTTAAGAGTGGTTTTTGGTTGGTCTCTTTTTTTTTTCTTTTTTTTTGTTTCTTAAACTTCATATATGAGTTAAATTAAATACAATTTGTCTCTCTCTAACTTATTTTACTTAGTATTATACTCTCAAGGTCCAGCCATGTTGTTGCAAATGGCAAGATTTCATTTCTTTTTTATGGCTTAATAATATTCCATTGTAGAGATATCTTTATCCATTCATCTATCGATGAACCTGTGGGCTGCTTCCAAACATGGCTATTGGAAATAATGCTGCCAAAAATATAAGGGTGCATATATATTTTCAAATTGGTGTTTTCATATTATTTTGGTAAATCCTAAGTAGTGAAATCACTGGAAAATGTGTTAATTTTATTTTTAATTTTTTTGTGGAAACTCCATACTGTTTTTACACAGCAGCAGCTGCACCAGTTTGCATTTCCACCAACAGTGTGCAAGGGTTCCTTTTTTCTCCACATCCTGACCAACGGTGTCATTTCTTGAGTTTATTATTTTAGCCATTCTGAGAGGTGTGAGGTGAAATCTCGTTGTGGTTTTGATTTGCATTTCCCTGATGATGAGTGGTGTTGAGCATCTTTTCATGCATCTGTTGACCATCTGGATGTTCTCCTTTGGAAAAATGTCTGTTCACATCTTCTGCCCATTTTGTAATTGTAGTCTTTGGTGTGGGGTGCTGAGCTATATGGTTTTTTATTTATATATTAGATACTAACCCTTTATCAGATATGTCTTTTGTAAATATTTTCTCCCATTCAGTAGGTTGTCTTTCAGTTTCTTTAATTGTTTCTTTTGCTGTGCAAAAGATGTTTATTTTGATATAATCTCAGTAGTTCATTTCTGCTTTTGTTTCCCTTGCCTTAGATGACATATCTAAATGCATATATATTTATGATATTATATTTTTATATATAAATATAAATATATATATGTATATATAATAGCTATGGCCCGTATCATAGAAATTACTGCCTGTACTCTCTTCTAAGATTTTCATGATTTCAGGTCTCACATGTAGGTCTTTAATCCATTTTTACTTTATTATTATCTATTGTGAAAGAAAATGGTCCAGTTCATTCTTTCACATGTAGTGTCCAGTTTTTCCAACACCAGTTATTGAAGAGACTCCCTTTTTCTCATTGCATCTTCTTGCTTCCTTTGTTGAAGGCTAATTGACTATATAATTATAGGTTTGTTTCTGGGCTCTTTTCTCATCTGTTCTATTGATCTAGCTGTCTATTTTTGTGCCCAGCCATACTATTTTTATTACTATGGCTTTGTTGTATAACTTGAAATCTGGGATTGTGATACTTCCAGTTTTCTTTTGTTTTTGTTTTTGTTTTTTGTTTTTTGTTTTTTTCAAAAATCTTGAAATATTTTTTTTCAAGATTTTTTTGGTTATTTAGGATCTTTCATGGTTCTATGCAAATGTTAGGATTATTTGCTCTATTTCTTTGTAAAATGTTGTTGGTATTTTGATAGAGATTGCATTAAATTTATAGATTGCCTGGGCAGTATGGCTATTTTAACAATATTTATTCTTCCAATCCATGGGCATGGAATATATTTCTATTCATTTGAGTCATCTTCAAATTTTTTTCATCCATTTTTTGTACTTTTCAGAGTACAGACCTTTTACCTCCTTGATTAATTTATTCTTATCTATTTTATTATTTTTGGTACAATTGTGGATGGGATTGTTTTCTGATTTCTATTTCTGCTAGTTTATTATTAGCGTATAAAAATTCAGTGGATTTCTGTCTACAAATCTCTATCCTGCAAATTTACCAAGTCCTTTATCAATTCTAGTAATTTTTTTGGTGGAGTCTTTATGGCTTTCTATATTTGGTATCATGTCATCTGCACATAGTGAAAGTTTTACTTCTTTCTGACCAATTTGGGATACCTTTTATTTATTTTTCTTGTCTTACTGATGATTGCGTGTTCTGTCAGTATTATGTTGAATAAAAGTGGTGAGACTGTACATCCTCGTCTTATTCCTGATCTTAAGGGAAACTATCTCAGTTTTCCCCCATTGAATATGATATTAACTGGGTTTTTTAATATATTGCCTTTATTATGTTGAGGTAGGTTTCCTCTAAACTTACATGCAGAAGGTTTTCTACCAGGAATGAATATTGTACTTTATCAAGTGCTTTTTCTGCATCAATTGAAATGATCACATGGCTATTATCCTTTCTGTTGTTGATGTGATGTATCACATTGATTGATTTGCCAATACTGAATCACCTTTGTATCCCAGGAATAAATCCCACTTGATTGTAGTGAATGATTTTTGAAATGTATTTTGGGGTTCAGTTTACTAATATTTTTTGAGGATTTTTGTATATATGTTCATCAGATATTGATGCCAATATTGAGATATTGGCCTACAGTTCTCTTCTCTTGTGGTATCTTTGTCTGGTTTTGGTATCAGGGTAATGAGGGCCTCATAGAATGAGTTTGGAAGTTTTCCTTACTTTTTCTGTTTTTTGAAATAATTTGAGAATAGATATTGAGTCTTTAAGTATTTGATAGAATTCACCCATGAAGTCATCTGTTCCTGGACTTTTGATTTTTGGGGATTTTTTTTATTACCAATCAACCTAATTGCTGATAATCAGTCTATTCAGATTTTCTACTTCTTCCTGATTCAATATTAGGAGATTATATATTTCTAGGAATTTATACATTTCTTCTAGTTTGCCTAATTTGTTGGTATATAATTTTTAATGATATTCTTTTATAATCGTTGGTATTTCTGTGTTGTTTGTTGTTACTTCTCTTTCATTTGATTTTTTATTTGAGTCTTCTCTCTCTCTTGTTTGATGAATTTGGTTTATCAATTTTGTTGGTCCTTTCAAAGAACCAGCTCCTGGTTTTATTGATTAGTTCTTCTATGGGTTTGTTTGTTTGTTTGGTTGGTTTTGGTTTGTTTCTAGTTTATTTTTGCTCTAATTTTTATTATTTCCTTTCCTTAGCTGGTTTTGAGTTTTGTTTGTTCTTCTTTTTCTAGCTCCTCTAGATTAGGTTAGGTTGTTTATTTGAGATTTTTCTTCCTTCTTGAGGGAGACCTGTTTTGCTATAAACTTCCTTCTTGGAGTAGCTTTTGCTGCATCCCAAAGATTTTTGACCATTGGGTTTTCATTTTCATTTGTCTCCATGTATTTTTTTTTTTTTTACTTCTGATTTTTTGGTTGGCCCAGTCCTTGTTTAGTGTCATGTTATATAACATCCATGTATTTGTGCTCTTTCCAGGTTTCTTTGTCATTGTTTTTGTTTTTTGTTTTGTTTTGTTTTGTTTTGTTTTTGTGGTTGGTTTCTAGTTTCATAGCATTCTGATCAAAAAAGATACATGGAATGACTTCAATCTTTTTGAATTTATTGAGGCTTGTTTTGTGACCTAATTGTGATCTATCCTGAAGACTGTTCCATGTACACTAAAAACAGTATACTCTGCTGTTTTAGGATGGAATATTCTGAATATATCTCTTAAATCCATCTGGACCAATGTGGTATTCAGAGCCACTGTTTCCTGATGGATTTTCTGTTTTTCTGTTTGGATAGTCTGTCCTTTGATGTAAGTGGGATATTAAAGGCCCCTATTATAATCGTATTGGTATTAATTACTTCCTTTATACATTTGGGTACTCCTATGTTGGATGCATAAACATTTATAATTGTTATATCTTCTTGTTGGATTGTCTCCTTAGTTATTATATGGTGTCTTTTTTTATCTCTTGTCAAGGTCCTTGTTTTTTTTTTTTTTTTTTTAAAGATTTATTTATTTATTTTTATGATAGACAGAGAGAGAGAGAAAGAGGCAGAGACACAGGAGGAGGGAGAAGCAGGCTCCATGTCGGGAGCCCGACGTGGGACTCGATCCCGGGACTCCAGGATCACACCCTGGGCCAAAGGCAGGTGCCAAACCGCTGAGCCACCCAGGGTTCCCAAGGTCCTTGTTTTAAAGTCTATTTTATCCAGTGTAAGAATGGTAACCCCAGTTTTTTTTTCACTTTCATTTGCATGATGAATGCTTTTCTACCCCTTCACTTTCAATCTGCAGATGTCTTTAGGTCTGAAATGAGTCTCTTGTAGGCAACATATACATGGGCTTTCTTTTGTTATCCATTCTGTCGTCCTATATCTTTTGATTGGAGCATTTAGCACATTTAATTCAAAGTAATTATTGAAAAGCACATATTTATTGCCATTTTGTTACTTGCTTTATGGTTGTTTTTGTAATTGTTCTCTATTACTTTCCTCTGCTGCTCTCTTCTCTCACAGTTTGCTGGCTTTCTTTAGTATATACGTGTGTTCCTTTATCTTTGTTTTTCACATAACTACTACTGTTTTTTAATTTGTGGTTACCGCCAGTTTGTATATAAATTATGCATATAATAGCTTAAATTAAGTTGATGGTCACTGAAGTTTGAACACAATCTTTGCTCTGCTCTTCCTCACAATTTAGGTATATGGTGTCATACTTTACATCCTTTTGCTTTGTGAATCCCTTGACTGATTTTTATAGTTATACTTAATTTTACTGCTTTTATGCTTCCTGCTTTTCTTACTTCGGCTTATGGCCTTTTCATTCCACTCAGACAGTTCCCTTTAACATTTCTTGGATGGCTGGGTTAGTGATCATGAATTTCTCTAACTTTTGTTCATCTGGTAGGCTATTTTATCTTTCCTATTCTTAATGATAGCCTTGTTGGGTACTTTTGGTTGCAAGTCTTTTTTTTTCTTTCAGCACTTTGAATATATGCTGTCACTCATATCTGTCATGCAAAGTTCCTCCTGAAAAATAGCCTTATGGCATTTCCCTTATATGTACTGCTTTCTTTTCTCTTACTGCTTTTAAAATTCTCTTTATCACCACTTTTTTTTTTGCATTTTGATTACTGTGTGTCTTGGTGTGAACCACCTTGGGTTGATGTTTGGGGGAATCCTTTATGCCTTCTGGATCTGGATTTCTGTCATCTTCTATTTTTTGTATTATTTTTTCTCATATTATTTTTCTCTCTTCTATTCAGCGTGATTGCTTTCCATTACTGTTCTACAGGTTGCTGATTCATTCTTCTGTATTCTCTAGTCTACTATTTATTCCAATCTATTACAATTTTCATTTTAGTTATTGAGTTCTTTATCTCTGATTGGTTCTCTTTTGTTTTCTGTCTCTATGTAAAGGGTCTCATTGAGGTTTTACACTCTTTTCTCAAGTCCAGTTAGTATCTTTATGACCATTATTATAAATTCTCTATCAGGTATATTACTTATTTCTGTTTAATTTAGCTCTCTTGTGATTTTGTCCTGTTTTATCATTTGGGACATTTTTCTCTGGCTCCTCATTTTGTCTAACTCTCTTTGTATCTGTGTGATAATAAAATCAACTATGTCCCCTAGTAGCCTTGAAAGTTGAAAGTTGTAGCCTTATGAAGAAGAGGACGTGTAGTGCCCTGCATTGCAGTGTCCCCTATTTACCAAAACCTAGTGCTTCAGGGGTATCTCCTCTGTGTGTTTCATGGACCCTAAAGTTGGAGCTGAGCCACTTTTGACTTCAGCCCACTCATCTGCAGTGGCTCTCTTTGTCTATCATTGGAAGGGTTTGGCCCCTGTATTGTTGGTGGGCCAACCTGGGCTGCCTTGGGCTTGAGTTGAGGCAGACCAGGCATGTACGAGAGATTTAGTAGCATTGAACTGCAGCGCTCTTTCCCTCTGTTGCCCCCTGAGAAGCTTTCATTGGCAGAGAGGCCTACAGTCAAACCTGATGTCTGTTCCCATCCCGTGCATGGGGCCACAGTTGGACTGATGTGTGTCATTATTTTCTCCTTTCCCCAGGGCAAGAGTCACTTTGGAGTGGTGTTGGCCCTTATCAGAGCTGCTTGCACTCTGTTAGGCTTGTGGCACCCTTTGGATGGGCTTTGGCCAATAGCATGTTGGAGGGGGCAGATCCAGAGAAGCGAGAGGCAGGAGTCACTGTCTCAAACTTAGTTCTTGACTTCTATGATATAGTGATATTAATGTCTTCATTGTATTATCTTTAAAGTACATTTGACCCATGAATGACACAGATTTTAACTGCATCGGTTCACTTATATGTGGATTTTTTTTAATATATACAGTACAATATTGTAAATGTATTTTAACTTCTTTATGATTTTCTTAATGACATTCAATTGTCTCTATTTTACTTTATTGTAAGAATAAACTACTAATAATAATAATATACAAAATACATGTTAATGTTTATTATCAGTAAGGCTTCTGGTGGACAGTAGACTAGCTAAACTTACGGGAGTCAAAAATTTGAGGATTTTTGACTGCCCAGAGGATTGGCACCCTAATCTATGCGTTGTTCAAAAGTCAATTGTGGTATCTTAAAAGAAATTCCATTTTTTAAAAAATATTTCTCCTATGTATCTGAAAAATGAAGAAATCTGTCTTTAGAAGCTAGCATTAATAATGTAAAAATCAAGAGAAACAGTGAAAATCAAATATGGGCGAAATAATCTCTTCATTCTAATTTTTTTTTCTTGGCCCTTTCTGGAGACAAGAAAGTACAGATACAGCAATAGAATCAGCCAGCCTTAATGCCAAGTCATGATACCAACTCATAGAGGGTGACTTCTCTACCTATGCACCAGGGTATATTTTTTTCAATGATAAAACTAGACAATAATGATGAGCTAACATTATTTCAAAACTATAGCAATGGGGAAAATGATAGGTTTGTGCAGTGCCCCAAATGTATATGAACTTTCTGAAATAATACACTTCTGTTATCCAGAACTCAGATCTTTTTCTCTTTTCCATGATGATCTCAGTTCCTGTTCTTTGTTCAGCTTACTTCAGAAACTACCCCAGTTAAACCCTCTAAGTAGTGCAACCAACAAGAAAAGGAGAACTATGCCAAAAACCAAGATTGGATTTTCTGGCAATCGTGATGGGTCAAGTGTAAGGCAGTGTTAATTTGATTACATAAAATAAATGTAACCTCTTTAGGAATAAATTTAGTAAGTAAGTTGGACTCAGTTGAATGCAAACTGAGCTTGTTCTTTTTGTATTCTTCTAGGTTGCCTGCATAGTATCTCAGGCAACTCCAAGGGTTTTCCCACTCATTCTCAGGTATTATAGAGACCACCAAACAATGCAGTCCCTATTTTTTTCAAAGTACTGTGAACACATGCAGCAGCATACTGGAGTCAGACCATATTGGCTCTGAAGCTGTTTGTGAAATATTTAGGAATTTTGTGTACAGTTGTTAAACTGCTGGTCTCCTGAAATTGATCATTATAGGTATATTTAAAACACTGTTGTCCCCAAACACTACAAATAAGGACCAATTTACTTATTTATTTTCCATAAAGGTAGCTTATCATAAGTGCAAAACTATATGTAATGCATTCAAGAGCTAACTTGAAGTGACTTGACTAACTCTAAGAAATGACTCATTTTTTTTCATCCTTCCTGAGGGAGGTGCATAGTACACTGATCTCTTATCTTAGAGAAGTATATTATCTTCAATCTCCATATTTTCCAATAATTCTGTCTTCCTGTCTGTCTGCCTTTCTTCCTTAAATTCCTTCCTATCTTCCTATCTTCCTATCTTCCTTTCCTCCTTCCTTTTTTATTTTTAAATATTTTATTTATTTATTCATGAGAGACACAGAGACAGAGACATAGGTGCAGGGAGAAGCAAGCTCCCTGCAGGGACCCTGATGCAGGTCTCGATCCCAGGACCCCAGGATCATGACCTGGGTCAAAGTTAGATGCTCAATCACTGAGCCACCTGCCCCTGCTTCTTCTTCTTTTTTTTTTTTTTCATTTTATTTTTAATTTGGGTATTTTTAGTGGTGTTTGATAGACTGATGCTACCAAAATAAATTTTTTACTCATTCTAAGGTCCTCATGGTTAATCTCTAGAATTTAGGACTATTTGATAAATTATTTCCCTGCTCTCAAGAGAAAAGGAAGTGTCACATTTAACATTCATAGACATAAAAAGCATCGAGACTACTCGCAGTCTGGTTGTCTTACATTTTGTACGTGCCATGTACTTGAAGCACAACTGATTCTAGACTGTAAGAATTTCCTAAATTACCAAATTTATGTAGGCACCCCAATTAGTACCCAGATAGCCTAATAAAACATCTTAACTCTTGATCTTCTACTCTCTGCCACAAAAATTTAAGTCTTTACCATTATCCTAAAACTTTTCATTATGTTATTATGCCATACATCAGAGAAAACAGGTGCTATAAGGCAGAAATTGATATTCCAATCCATATTCTGGCCCTCCCTGCCCCAAATCCTAGCAACACCTAAACCTATTCTCTTTTCCAGTACTTGTGTTAGGATAGAGAAAGTAAATGCCTTCTAACTTGAAGCTAATTCTTCTTTATATTCTTAGAGATTGCAATCTTCAAACTCTTGCAAAATTTGCAGACTGAGCTTCTCCTTATCTCTTCCCTTCTTAGGGATCCTTTTAGTCCTTATTCTATAACCATATTGGCTTTATATGTATCATAATGTTATATTTCATGAATAGTGCTTTTTGTTCAGATGCAATGTTTCTCATATCCTGAAGTGAACAGACATTTTATAATAAGGGCATGTCACAATTGAATTGTAGTATTTTATCTTTCTTAATGCCTCATTAAATAATAGGACATCTTAAAATCTAAGACACTGTAGTTTTAATAAAAATATTATTTCTGGCAAAAACCTCTGCTCATGTTTCTTTTCCCCTCATTCTTATTTCTTACCTAGTTCTTATTTATCCTTTTGATTCAGCTTAACTATGTTTCTCCCAAGCATCCCAAATCCCTATTAATAGTTTTGAGTTAAGTTAGTAAACTAATTAAATTAAATATGTGAAGTAGATTGTGACATACAAAGTGTAAAGAGGAGACAAATAAGTGCAAAGCAGGAGAATTGGATTTAGACTGGATTCTAAGACTTGTCAATTGTGCAACCTAGAATGAGTTTCGTCAACTTGGAGAAGCTGGCTAGTCCAACCTTCCCATTTTTTAAAGAGTAGGAAAGATTAGGTGACTCAACAAGGATACCCAGCCACTTTGTACCTTAGATCAGTACCTTAGATCAGAGACTGGCAATTTTTTCTACACAGCACCAGACAGTAAATATTTTAGTCTTTGTAGGTCATGTAGTCTCTATTGCATTTATTCAACAGATGAAAGTAATCTGGAATCAGTGCGGTCAAGTACAATATGTAATGGATGAGCCCGACTCTGTTCCAACAACACCTACTTTACAAAAACAGTGGCATATTGAATTTGGACCTTAGGATGTAGTTTGCCAACGCCTGTTATACAGCATAAGACAAAGAGCCTGTATCCCCTCTTTTGCACAGGCAATGGCATGTTTGGAGGATGAAAGTAAAGAACTGGGGATATAATAATTAAAAGGAAGAAGGGAGGAAAGGAAGACAAGAAAATGTGTGGCACGTGTGGTTCAATCCTGGCCTCGTAGATGTTTATCTTAAAATACACACAAATTAAGTTGTTTTTCACCATGAATTTCCAAAGTTTTCTTTTTCAGATTAAAGTTTTATATAAAATTCATACTGTAAGTCAGTAATAAAAAGGGGTTAATCTTTTGTAATTTAATACCCTGAGTGCTGAAACTTTCTGAAACAAATAGGATATCCTGTAATTTTAAAAGAAAAGAAATGTTGTTCCATACCACTCCAGGTAGCGGAAATCCAGGCCAAAGAAAGAAAAGGGAGGGGGGAGAGCTTCATCGATAGGTAGATATATTTCATAAGGAAAAACTAAGATACATTCTTCATTCCACAGGCTTTTTGCCTATCCACGTCTCCCAGTATGATTCCTCTTCTTTCCTTCTGCATGTCAGTTGCTGATACATGGATGGGATATGTGGGATTAAGTTATTCTAACTGAATAACGAACAGTCACAGTAATAGAATCAGGAGCTGTTTCATTGCCTGTGAAGATAGGAAATATGATGACAATACTTAGTTATCTTTTTTTTTTTCATAAACTGATTCTGGAAACTAGGTCATAGACCTTGACCCACTTGAGATGTAAAGTGATATATTAAGGTTAGCCAGTGAAGACTCACAGATGAAGTTTTTATGCATACATGACTAATGAGAAAAAGAGTAAAGTATAAGAAATAATCTTGGAGAACGCGAGGCACCTGAGCTCCTCACCGAGAAGCAGTTGTTTCACAGCAAAATGAATACAGATCCCACTTGCTAGACTGGTGTTGACATTCTATGTTATAGGTTGTGTCAAAGACAATCTACGGGAGAGGCTGTCTACCTGCAGAAGGTCATGGAGTTAAACTGTCCACCATGCTGACTTGGCACAGTGGCATTTATCACAGCACACAGGTTTCTTCTATGGCAAACAGAACCTTCTCAGGCGTGAGAAGAAACCTGGCATTTTCTGCTACCTGCAGGTTTCTGTTTTTTGAAGCCAGGAAGGGCATCTGTAAAAGTTGGCTGCCTGCATAGCAGACCATGCAAAATGCCAAGGAGAGTGATTTATGTCCCATTCGCTGAGACTAAGGAGGAAATACACCCAGATTTTAGTAATGAAAGGTCAGGACAGTGAAACATTTTCATTACACTCTTTTCAAAAAACCTAGGCCAAAGATACGCAGTTTCCACAATTTATAAATTTCTACTTCCTGTGGCACTTTTATCTCTAAGATCCAAATTGTGATAGCTATTTAACAGTAATATCCCTTTTTTTTGTTTCTTTAAAATGTTCATTTCAGTGCTTCTATTTGTTTCTCAAGGGTAAAAAGGTAGACTACATCTCTTTTCTTTAACCTATCCCTATTTTGTTAAGTAAAATCATTAATTACATGTGGTTTTTTAATCGGGTGATTATATACAGTCAGGACACACAGCATGGATAGTCACTGGACTTAAGAATTGTGAAGTTTTAAAGTTGGAAAGAAACACGTAAATCTTTCAGGAGTCAACTCCCTTCCTTTACAAAATTGTAAACTTGTGCCTCCAACTTAGACTACTTGCTGAAATTTCCCATTAAGGAAATAAAAAGGGAGTAATAGAAATGATTGACTTTTCCATATTACTATATTGCTTCTAATTTTGATAACATTTGCTAACATAGAAGCTGGAAATACACGAGTTAATGGCTAGTGATCAGTCCATTTTTATCTGAGTTTGAGTTTCTTTATTTGTCCATGTTCTCAGGAATTATTTCTCACTACTTAACTCCTAATATCACTGTGCTAGGTCCCATGAAAGACAGAGATAAACAAGACAGTTTTTTTTTTTTTTTTTTTTTTTTATTATTTATTTATGATAGTCATACAGAGAGAGAGAGAGAGAGGCAGAGACACAGGCAGAGGGAGAAGCAGGCTCCATGCACTGGGAGCCCGACGTGGGACTCGATCCGGGGTCTCCAGGATCGCGCCCTGGGCCAAAGGCAGGCGCCAAACCGCTGCGCCACCCAGGGATCCCACAAGACAGTTTTAAAGACCCTGTCCTTTTAAAGAAAGAACTTCTGAAGTTTTGATAATTCACTCAAAATCAACCATCAAATGTAGTCATTTGAGTAATTTATGTGTTTATCATCGTTCTATTTTTGCAGTTTCTGAACGCGCAAGAGAAAAGGATAAAGGAGGTTCTATTGTGTTGTGCAATCTAGTGGACAAGAGAACACATGTACAGTCATGCACGTGCCTGCATTTTAATTCTTAATTGGATGATCTTTCTTAGCTGGAAGAACAGAGCTAACAAGAAAACAAAATGATATGTACATTGACACATCATGGTCATAGTCATGGAATGTCCAGTTGACATCAAGATTCATACTTCGTGTCACACATTCTATAGATTTGGATAAATGCATAGACATGTATCCACCAAGGTATCATATAGAGCATTTTTCACTGCTTTAAAAATTCTCTGTGCTGTCTGTGCATTCCCACTCCCCTAACCCCAGCGACCGTTGCTCTTTTTATTGTCTCCATACTTTAGCCTTCCCTAGAATGCCAAAGAATTGAATTTATACAGCAAGGAGTCTTTTCGGCTTGGCTTCTCTCACTTAGTGATCTGCAGTTAAGCTTCCTCCATGTCTTTTCATGGGTTGACAGCTCATTCCCTTTAGCACTGAATAATCCTCCATTGTCTGGAATCCATGCACCTGATAAAGGACAACTTGGGTGCTTCCAGATTTTGGCAATTATGAGTAAAGCTGCTATAAACATCTGTAGGTAGGTTGTTATGCAGATGTAAGTGTTCGGTCCTTCTGGGTAAACACACCAGGAAGCACAATTGCTAGATCTTCTGGAAAGAGAAGGTTTAGTTTTGTCAGAAACCACAAATTATACTCCACGGTGACTGTGCCATCTTGTATTCTGCTCCAGAAATGAGTGAGAGTTCCTGTTGCTCTATATCCTTGGCAGCTTTTGGTCTTGTGAGTTTCCTGGAATTTTGACATTCTAATAGGTGTATTGTAATACCTCAATGTTATTTTAATTTGCATTTTCCTGATGACATAGGATGTGGAGCATCTTTCCATATGCTTATTTGCTATCTATATATCTTCTTAGGTGAAGTATCTGTTAAGGTCTTTGACCCAATTTGTAATTGGATTGTTTGCTTTCTCAATGTTCCTGTAGAGGTCGCTACACTTCCAAATATTGTGCTTCTTTTTGTCTTGTAAAATAGATATATATTTTTTCAATATTTATAGCGTCTAAATAAATACAGGGAGAAATTTTCTGTTACAAAATGTTCATCAAGAAACAATCATTAGGGTTTGTTGGTCAGTGCCATCTTAAGTAAGAAACACTCCTGTAACTATAGAGTATAAAATAAACAATAATGGTTAAACTTAAGTCTACAATGTTTCCAATATCAAAATACACTTTAATTTTAGAATGGGAGATAAAGGAGACATGTGGGTTGTGGTAAAGTAAATGAGAAACAGAGTGGGAAGAATAAAATTATGAGGTAGAAAAAGACCAGAAAGAAGATAATGAGTCACACACTCAGAGGATGTTTATTTGGGAAAATTATTCATAATAACACCTTGCTCTTCACTAGGCTATGGGCTTAGTGCCATCCCTTAACTTCGAAATGATGATTATTTGAATGTTCATTATTTATAGTTATCCAGTGCTTCATCTTTAAACCTTCAAAATTTATTCTGAAGAGTATGGTCTACTGTGCCTAGGTAGGAGAAAAAGGATTAGAGCAATATTGCTCTTAATGTAGAAAAATTGATACTAAAGCAGTATTTGAATTTTGTAATAGGGATTCCTTCTTCCTACAGAAGATATTTCAAAAAATACTAATGAGACAACATTGTTATTATTCAAAAATCAAAGCAATAATTTATGTATATCTTTCATGTAATCTAATTATTCAAATGAAGTCCCTTATAGATTTCCATATAAAGCTATTGGTTAATTTTTTTGGAACATATTTCTTTTCATTGGAAAGCCATGTAATACCATGATAAGCATTAAAGTTAAATTTTATTTTACTCTTTATGTCCATGGCCACAACTTCTCACATATATGTATTTATACTGATTAAATAATATATACTGTGTAACCAGTTTTGCATGTAAAGAATAGCTTATTTTTTTTCTATTTTTTACCTTCACCTGTAGGAAGAGTATAGTCTTTTCAGAAGCCATTTCGTATGGAGCAGATGGGACAATTAGGGTGAATTATTGTGTCTGGGACAATTAAGGTGAATCATTGTACTGAATTTTCATTTCACCTTGATGGAAACATGGTTGCCTCTATCCTATTAGTTAAGTGTTATTTTTTCTTAGTTACAACTACTTCTATGTAAAGTGTTTTTATTTTTATAGGATACTAATTTAACCTGAGATTTCAGTATGGCTTCAAATAATAAATTTAAACTTTGGCCCCCAAACCAAAATTTCAGGAAGTATTGTTTATTATGTTTTTGAAATTAGACATGGAAAATTACCAGGAAAGGAAATAATTTGTCATGTCATTTTTAGTTATGTGAATAATTTCTCTCAAAGACACCAAAATACCTTTAAATTTTGGAATTGAACATGAGAAACATTTTGACACATTCTAAACAAGTACACAATAATTTGAATGTCAGACTTAATCATTTATTAGTTATGTAATCTTGAGTTTGTTACTATTGCTCTCTGGGTATCAGTTTTTTCAACCTGTAATGTTGGGATAACAAAGGCTACTTTATGGAGTTCATTGTTGTAAGATAATGTAGGTAAATTACATATAGCTCCTGATATAATTAATAAACATAGTAGTTTTCTCTGCACATGATTAAAATACAAAAACTTGTTATACCACAAGATGAAGAGCCTAAAATAGTCTAATGAATCCAGTGCTATACCCATCTAATAGCTGGCCAAATAGTTATTTTGATGATTAAGCTTATACAGATATAAGCAATTTTGAGCAGTTTCAATATAGTGAGCAATAAAAAAGAAACAGTTGTCCCAATCATTGCTTTCAATTGTGCTTTGTGTACTTTCGTTTTTGCAAAGACTCTATGTTCAGTTATAATAAAAAATGATTTAAAACTAAACTCAATGTTAATTATAGCTCATCTAATCCCTAAACTTGACCCTTGGCTCAAGGGGCCTGCATAGTAGGACCATAATCTATTTTCCCCTCCTTTTCCCATTGCAGAATCTTGATATGAAAAAAAAGTGTGGTATTCAGTGGATGGGAATTTGCCTCCAGTATCAACATGCCCCTCCCCAAATAGGGGCTCTCTCTGGCTCAGCCGTTCTTGAAGGGTGGCCACACTTAAAAAGCATTAGAGAAACATGGGCAGTTTTTATCAGCTATCACGTGATTGTTGGGCACCACGGGCAGTTGTTAGGAGGATGGCAATATCCTGCCATGTATGACATACTCCTTCAAATAAAAAATTATCCTGCTTGACTATTGATTGGGGCTAACACCCCTATAGGACTAATTCTCCTACAAATACATATCAGCAGTTCTTTAGCACAAATAATATTGAAAAGTTTTATAAGAAGGTGAATAAAAATCCTAATAATTTTGAGGTGCACAGATGGGGCAGTCAGTTAAGTGTGTAACTCTTGGTTGCAGCTCAGGTTATGATCTCAGAGTCATGAGAAAAAGTGCCACATCAGCTGTAGACCCAGAGTCTGCTTAAGATTCTCTCTCTTGGGATGCCTGGGTAGCTCCGTGGTTAAGTGTCCACCTCCACCTTCAGCTTAGGGCATGATCCCAGGGTCCTGGGATCGAGTCCCATGTCAGGCTCCGGGCATGGAGCCTGCTTCTCCCTCTGCCTGTGTCTCTGCCTCTCTCTCTGTCTCTCTCTCTTTCTGTGTCTGTCATGAATAAATAAATAAAATATTTTTTAAAAATTAAAAAAAAGATTCCCTCTCTCCCCTCCCACCTCAAATTGGTAAACACCTTTAATATACTAATAATACTAATAATTAAAAAGTAAAATAAATAAAATACTAATAATTTAGGGAAAAGTTATATACGGTTGGAAATTTAAATATTAGAAAAATATTCTTTATATTATTGAATATCATTTGTATCACACCTTTTGCCTATATACTGAGATATTGGTACTGAGTTAATAATGTCACCTTTGTATAATATTTTTTAATAGCATTAGTGGTACATTATAGGATGCCATAGTGTCCCTTGAAGTTTTTTTGATAATACTAATAAAGCAGACTATGACCTATAAACTAGTTTTGAAAATCTAACAACTATAATGGTAACTTATATTACTAATCATTTTCAAGATATGTTTTAAGATTTTATTTATTCATGAGAGACACACAGAGAGAGGGAGAGAGAGGGGCAGAGACACAGGCAGAGGGAGAAGCAGGCTCCATGCAGGGAGCCCGACATGGGACTCGATCCCAGGACCCCAGGATCACAATCTGAGCTGAAGACATATGCTCAGCCACTGAGCCACCCAGGCATCCCTCATTTTCAGAATCTTAACAAAATTCTTCCATGTTAGGGCACCTGGGTGGCTCAGTCTGCTAAGGGCTGACTCATGGTTTTGGCTTAGGTCATATCCCGGTGTCCTGGGACCGAGCCCTGTGTCAGGCTGTGCACTCAGCAGAGACTCTGTTGGAGAGTCTCTCTCTCTCTTTCCCTTTCCTTTTGTACCTCCCCCTGCATGTTCTCACTCTCAAATAAATAAATAAATCTTTAAAATAAATTTTAAGAAATTCTTCCATGTTGAACATGAGGTTTTCTCAACATTTTTTGGCAAAAAAATAGAAACTCATTTCATGATGAAACTAGCAAATAAATTATTATAAACTATTTGTAATAAGGTTTAGCATTGGGTATCATATTCCTGATTCTTCCAGTATTGAAAGTTTAAGGGTAAAAGAAAAAAAAATAATATCCATCATGGCTGCATGCAAAATAATATCCATCATGGCTGCATCTTTGTGCATTGTTTCTCTTTCATAAGCTATCACTATTTTGTTGTCATATATTTCTATTATATACTGCTGAGGGAAAAAAAAAGAAAGGAAAAAAAACTAAACTAAAAAATAAAGTAAAACTCAGTGTCTTAAAACAATAATTTTAGTGTTATTTTGCCTACCATTCCTTTTGACTAAGAATTTGAACAGACTACACGAGGATGGCTCTTATTTAATTTGTTGGTATTCTGGCCTAAAATGAACGAGCTCAAATGACTAGTAATTGCTAAGATGACTCAATCAGTGCCATGTATCTGGAACCTTGGCTCTGGTGTTCGCTGAGTACCTTTTCTTCTCCATGTGACATCTACTGGGGCTGGGAAGTTCAAGATGACTTCTTTATTTATTTATCTGACACTTCTCCTGAAATAACTGGAACCGCTGTGGCAAGGAATCTCTGTCTTGCTCTATGTCCTCTCCAAGATGTCTAACTCAGTCATTCTCACGGCATGGCTGACCTATCGTGGTTCATCTTCCTATGTGGCTCTGACATCCCCAGAGTAATTCCAAGAGACCAAGGTAGGACTTACACTCAGGTTATTCAGAGTCACTTCTGCTACATTCTGTTGGTTACCGAGGATTACCCCCAGATTCAATGAGGAAAGGAACCACGCAGGACATGAGAAGCAAGAGATATGGTTTATTGAGATTGGAGAGGAAAGGTGTGAGGGGGGGTGCGTATCTTTGAAATTAGCTACGTACCTCATGTACACCCCCTCTGTTCTGGCTGGTGGGGAAAATTAGTGTGTTCTTTCAATTGCCTTGTTTGACCTCTTTTCCATTCAGAAATTCTACTACGAACTATCTTCCACCAACAGTATGCTCCTTAGCATCTTACTTTTTATAAAATCCCATTACCTGGTAGGCAGCCTTTCATTAGAGGTGCCAATGAAATGATCCATAATATTCTATGAAGTGCCTAGTTAACCAGTGGGATAGCATCCTTTCCATACCAAATTGTGAAGTATATCAATTTAGGAGCTCTTCTCTCATTTAGTCTGTCTCTTTCTCTGGTATACCATCTTTTTTCAGGTTTATCTAGTTTTTTTCCCTGCTCCAACCAATACCCACCCAGCTAGACTCAGACGCAGAACAAATATTCTATTTAGGCCAACATTTAACCTCTAGGAATGATTCTCAGCAATCCTTTTCTGGCTTCCAATAAAGAACCCTTCTACTTTTCTCATTTAGAAGAAAGTATTTTTTATTTGTAGAGAATATTGTGCCTACCAATGGGCTGGATAAAAATCTTTTCACTTTCTTCTCTTCATCCTTCGGCTTTCAGTGCTTTAGATAACTGTTGTGAGTAGAAGGGGGTTGCTTATTTTTTGTGATTATGGCAGGGCCAGTGCTCTTGCCTCTTAGGCTCAAATGAGAATATACAGCTCCGATTATAAGTAGCTTTCTACAGAATGCAGATAATCAGTGCCCTTGGTTTTCTTTTACCCATCTGCTCTAATAGTAATTCCAGAGGAACAAAAATTTTCAGTCAGTATCATCTTATGTAAAGCTCATGACCTTTTGTCTATACATTCCTGATTTATGAAAATGTTCCGATTGATTGGAGTTTTCATTCTTGGAAAAAGGTGTAAAAAATGTCTTCCAACTGTGTTATCACATAGACAGGATGGTGCAAATCAATTTGGAAGGAGTAATAACAACCAACACACATCTAATTAGATAAAATGACATGCTGATAGCCAAATTGCTAGGAGCTAGAGACTTACTGTATAGGCCTCTAGCAAAGGTTTTCTCCTTAAAGAAAATGTTATTTAAGTAATTTGAACATACAGGGTGAAAATACTATAAAGGAAAAAGAAAAAAAAAAGGATTCTTTTCACTTTACTTTCTTTAGGTAAATATAATATCATCTTATTTAATTTGTCACTTCATTTAATGTACAAATCTTCTGCTAAAACAGAGTCATCTCATATCATATGAAAGAGTTTTTCAAGGACTATTTTCCATTCTACTGGGACTCAAGCTTCCAGTGTTAACATGGGTAGCCCCAGTTAAAACTAGCAGGAATCGCTGTGCAGGGAATAAAAATGCTCCACCCAGTGCGTCCAAATTCAGTTTATAGCTGACAGATAACAATGCATCACTGCTGTCAGAAGCCATCAGTTTTAAGATGGTTCAATTTGGAATGAAGTAATGAACTTTGGCTTAAGTAAAATGGCAAATATTAACTAACAGATGGACAAAATATTAGTCATTTCTATGGCATCTATTTATAAGATAAGTGGAAAGAGAAAGAAATTTGTGATTATAAATGAATGGGATGATATATTCATTATAACTCTTTTGTTTCCAAGTGACAGAAAGCCAATGTATTATTGTTTAGGATTAAGACTGTGAGATCGGGAAAATACAAAATAATGATTGCCCAATAAGAAAGGAAGTTTTTATCGTTCACAGAAACATAAGCACTTCAGAGTCCGAATGGTGGCTCCAAAGTTCCAGAGAGCTAGCTTCCTTCAACATTTTGTACCATAAGATCAATGCACAGCTTCTACGTTGTGTACCTAGATGACCATTTGGAGCCTCACCCATCATGTCCATGTTGTACCCATGTAAAGGGAGAAAGAAGGAGTAAGACAGTCCTGTCCAGCTTCAAGGAAACTTGGAAAGTCTATCCTTTTGTCCAGTAAGAGTTCTACATACCTGTTTTACTACCACAGAGGGAAAGGACAAGAGCTATTGGGAGGTTAACTAGCTGTATCTACCACTCTCAACTTAAACTAGTTTAAGTAACAATGGAAACATTAAGATGTAGGATGGTTTACAAGAACCAAGAACTGAGGGGAGACAGACATTCCAAAGCCATTCAGACTCTGTCTCCCCCTGTGTATAGGCTTCGTATTTTCTTCTCAGGCTCTTCAGTTCCTGTTATCCCATACATGACTGCTGACAATGCTGAGGCTTTATGACTTTACAGTTTATCCCCAGAACGTCTAATTCTGTTTCTTACTTCCAGTTTCAAAATTCCCCCCAAAAACAAAACAAAACACCCCACAAAATTCTCTGACGGTCCTTTCATCAGTTCAACTTAGATCAGCCACAGATTTTTGAACCAATCAGCTACCACTGGTGGAGCAAAGTATTTAAAATAGCTATTCTTGGGACACCTGTGTGGCTCAGCAGTTGAGCATCTGCCTTTGGCTCATAGTGTGGTCCCAGGATCTGGGACCGAGTCCCACATCAGGCTCCCTGCATGGACCCTGCTTCTCTCTCTGCCATTCTCTCTCTCTCTCTTTTGTTATCTCATGAATGAATGAATGAATGAATGATTGAATGAATGAATGAATAAATAAATAAATATCTTTTAAAAAATAAAATAGCTATTCTTTTGTTAACCTTTGGTGGGAAGGTAGCCAGTTTCCAGAACAAAGAGGAAATTGGGCAAAACAAATGAACAATGAATTCTACGTACATAGTTTACTTACATATGCAATAATGATACTCATTAAAAAAAAATCTCTTGGTAGGTAAGCTCTCAGAGCTATTCTATTTGGTTTCCAATAGCAAAGGTCTTTTGTTTTTCCTTTCTAATTCATAAATCACAATGGAGTTTGATTTTCTGATTTCAATCCTGGTCATTGATTATTTTAATTGATGGGGTATTTTGAGATGTCTTGTGTTAGACTATTTGAACACGAAATACCTAATCTTCATTACAACATGAAAAAATATGGAATCCGTGTGATATAAACTAATTTAATAGTTCAGAAATCCTGATTAATGGAAGTTTCTTTTGTCAAGGTGGACTTTTGTAGCATGACTTACTCTCTTGAAACAATAGATAGTGATTCTATAAATAATCTGAGCATGTTCTGCAATTTCAAGTCTAACCACAGATCTTCTGGAACTTGTATTTCTTGTATTCTGTTGACCTTTTTTGGCCAAGATTTCTGCTCATTGTATTTTTTGGTCAGAAGTTAATTAGCCTCACTCAGTAGGCTATTTTCTTAAGACTTTCACTGTCAAATTGAGTTAAATTTATTAAAGATTGTAGTTTAGGGCTTCATCCTGAATTTCATGCCAAGCAGAAAAAGAATACTTTTTTTCCCCTAAAAGAAATTTTGATTTTTCTTATATATGTGTACTGTCTAGTATGCGATAAGAACCCCAGTGATCAAGATGGAATAGGAATCCCACTAAGCAGTATAAATACCATTTCTGTTGCTTACTGTGGACCCCTCCATATTCCACTCTACCCAGAAGATACTATGTTTTGTAGCTGCAAACAGAGGAGGCAAGCAGGCTTCAAAAATACTTATAAATCACTGAAGTATACAACTACAATCATTTGGCCATAAAAGTGTATCGTATACTACTTAAGCTAATCATATATTGATGAATTTTTTAACCACCTACAATATACCAGCATTTGCACAAAAACTTTACCAGTGTTGTCACATTAACGTATGAGGACGTGGTACGCACTACTGTTTGTGGAAGAGGAAGGCAATGAATTAACAAGTATTATGCCCAAACCCACAACTAGATATAAAATACAGAATCACAATCTGGACCATGATATAAGTAATTTAAAACACTGTGCTCTAAGTCATGTTCTTTTATCAATTAACAATGCCTTTCATCTGTGTAGATTTATTAACATTACTCTAATTTCTGTCTAAAGCAACCATATAATTGAAACTTCTGTGACCATCCTAAATTCTGTACCAGCGTCACATTGCACTTATTGAATAGATTTTTTTTTCCTTTAGGTCAATGTATTCAGCAAATATTTAAATGACTTGTGTATTCAAGCACTAGCCAAGGTAGTGATGAACAAAACAGTCACTTTTAGTATCTTATCCTCAAAGAGCTTATGTGAGGTTAAGTGGATGATTAATTTCGCATTGCATGAACATATACTTTATTATTAGGTACTAAAAATACAGTGGTAAGCAGGACAAACAAATTTCTTGGCCTCACGAGGTCTGTAATCTGTGAGATTATCTTGAGTATTTTAACCGACATCTGTGACAAAATGAATTTTAACAACCGACTTCACCATTAGATGAAAGGTGTAGGCCTGAGTCAGGAGCAGTACTCCATTTAGAGTAGGGTGAGCGGAGTAGAGATGGTGGGATGAAAAGGTTAGAGAGGCGTGTAGGGACAGAGCCAATAGCCTCGTTGAGTGAGAATTTGGCTATTCTCTGATAACGGAAAGTTTCTGAGTAGAAAAGGGGCATAATCTGACTTATGTTCTTAAAAGATCACTTTGGGAAGCTGAATGAATGTGCTTCAGGAGGACGAGAATGGGGCAGGAGACCCAATGAGCAGACTTTTGTAATGTGTGTGTTTAGTTCCATAACAGCAGTTCACCAGGTACAGTCATGAAGCAATTTCCTAAAAGCCAGCTAATTGTGGGTTTAAAAGAATACTAAAAACAAACTATGAAAATAAAACCATGGAAATACAAGCATCCATAAATCTCACTGAGTTAAATATATAAATCAGCCTTTGTTTATTCTTTTTTTTCTTCTTGCTTTCTTTTTTCTTTCCAATAAAGAAGTCAGGAGCACTTTGCAGTCCGCATAGATACAGGGTCCATTTACTAGAATTCACCAATACCACAATTCTTTTTAAATGTAAAACAAGCAGGCTATGTAATCAACTTCGAACAATTAAGTATAAATCGATCTTTTACCTGAGAGAACCAACTTGAGAAATACTAATCTTTGCAGCAACATTGGTCAATTTTGCTAATAAAAAATATGTTATCACCAATGTAAGAATTTTCTTTGATGGTGAAACATATGGGATTTCGCAAGATGGCCAAATTAATTTTTTTTCCTCTGCTGAAATGTCTTACATATTTCAGGAATTTCACTAAGGGTCTTACGCAGAATATGGTGCCTGCTGCCGAGAATCCATGCCTTTCCCTTTGCTCACACTTTGCTGCTTAATCTCCAAGAGGCCAGAGCTCTTAATTAAAGACAAAGATGGATATGCCTTGGTGCAAAGTTGTTTTTATTTCTGAATGAGCACACTTGTGAAACTGATTTCCTCAATAGCAGGGCCAGGTGGAGAGATGGAGGTCACCTCTGTGTAGCAGCATGCTCCTCCCAGGTCGATAGGAAGCCGGCAATGCTGTCTTCCTCAGTGACCAGATGGGCCAAGTCCTGCAGAATAGTCCACAGCCATTATTCTGTGCATCAGGCTGTGCAATTGATTTCAAGATAACAGGCAAGAGGGAGAGGGCTGTCAGGCTTGACTGCCTCCTGTCAGTGCAGGAGCCCTGGAACAGTGTCATTCAGAAATTTTTTGTCAATTTGGGTAAGCTAGGGTGGAATCCTGACAGGGCAATTCTTTATTTGTCATGCGGTTTGAAGGTGCAGTGGGAATCTGTAACTCGTGCCTGGGCAGTGGCTGGCCTGGCTAAAGCAGGACGTCAGGATCCAGGGCTCAATCTCACAGCAAGCCCCACGGAGGATTTTGTTTCACGGGCAGGAAAGAATAAGGAAGGTGGAAGTGAAGGGCATAGTTTATTTTTCTTTATTTTATTTTATTATTTTATTATTTTATTATTTTATTTTATTTTTATTTTTTTACAGTTTATTTTTCAAAGCCTATCTAAGATATTTCATTTTTCTCGATCTCTGCATCACCTTTATATTATAAACACATTTTCTTTTTTTTTTATAAACATATTTTCTTGTCATTTTCTAGATTTCAGTGATCTGCAGAGTATAAAGTTCCCTCTCTGTGATCAGATCAGGAACGTGGGAAATGGAGACACTAAGGTCTCAGGAACAGGGAAACATACTCTAAGTGTCGCTACAGTTATATTTTGACTCAGATTGGGCAAATCAGGTTACAATAATTGTGACATATATGGATGGATTTAAAATTGTGCATCAGGCTGTGCTAAATCATGTGAAAAGTGTTTGAATGAAAACATTAATTACATCTCATAGGTAAACATCAAAGCGACTAGACAAGTCATGCTTTTATTTTGCTTAATACTAGAGATATCAGAGAGAGCTACTTGACTACAAATTCTCTAAGGCCCCTTCGTTTTGCGTTATTTCATCTGTTATACAACTTTATGAAAGTTTAGGTTGTTGCTCTCTGGGTTACGAATAATGATAATGTCAACATGACTTTTGCCCAAGTTCTTCCTAAAATTTTAAAATGAGAAGTGAGGGGCCCACTGGAAGGAAAGGTCAACATTCTGATCAATAAATACTGAAAGCTCAGGTGCCTATTGGATAGAAGTAAATTCCAGAAATAAAAAAATAAGCCAGTCACAAGTCACAGAAGCAATAGGAAAATTATGTCAGGTTTCAGAAATGCAATGGATTTTCTATGTGGAATATAAGAAAAGTATATTGACATGAAATGAAACCAAACCAAAACCAAACAAGTGCAGTGGACTCTTGTGGTTTCAGTTTAGGATATTGTTTTTAAATAGTCCTGTGTAATGTTATTCTGCTAAAGATAAGAAGAAATTTAAAGACACAACCCTTGTCTTCCAGAAGCTTACATTATAGCGGAAGTATTTCTTTAACAAATATTTTAGGCAACTCTTGCTAGAGGAAGACAATGAGTTGCCTGGCACTTATTGGTATTTCTGAAAATTATTTTAAATCTGAGGCATTGGGGGATCCCTACGTGGCGCAATGGTTTGGCGCCTGCCTTTGGCCCAGGGCGCGGTCCTGGAGACCCGGGATCGAATCCCACATTCGGGCTCCCGGTGCATGGAGCCTGCTTCTCCCTCCGCTTGTGTCTCTGCCTCTCTCTCTCTCTCTCTCTCTCTCTCTCTCTGTGACTATCTTAAAATAAATAAATAAATAAATAAATCTGAGGCATTAATAGGATGCTTATCTGTGATACTTGGTATTATAAGAAACTGAATTTTATCTTTTGGTTTAAAATATATATGTTCATCATTTTATTTGGTTACAGTATTTACTGTTGTTTTCCATAAATGTTTGCAAAATAGTCATGAATGCTTCATAGTTTGTAATAATTTATTTTATTTTTTTTAGTTTGTTTTTTTGTTTGTAATATTTTAAAGTGTAACTATTTACAACCCGTATTTTATAATTCATAAGTAATGTATTATATGCCCAAGAGAAGCTTGATTTGGGATTCACTAAAAAGAGAAATTTCATTTTCAAAAAATGTTTAGATTTCTGCCATAATAAATAGAAATAATAAATAAAATCTTAATAAACCAATATTACTAAGTAACACCAGCTTATCATGCGCACATATTTGCAGATCGGCCAAAAAGATTTGCATATTCTTTCTTGCTAGTGTGTTAAATTCGGTATTTATGAAAGTAGGGTGTAAATGTTTTTCTGAGATATTCATATGGCTTATTCAGGATCTACACTGTTAATCTTTATTATTGTATTAAATTTGCTAGTATTTTTGTAAAGATTTTTGCATCTGTATTCGTGAAATATACTGACCTGTAGCTGGCTTTTTTGCTAATGCTTGTGTCAAGTTTGGGTATGAAACTAATGCTGGCCTCATAAAATAAGTTAGGAAGTGGTTCCTATTTCATTTTTTGAAGATTTTGTGTGTGTTTGCCATTACTTACACTTTCATGTTGATAGCCTCCAATACAAAAGCCATCTGGACTCAAAATGCCCCTTTTGGGACCATTTTAAATTGTAGATTAAATTTTCATAAGACAGCACAATTCAGCTTTTCTATTTCTTCTTTTGACAACTTTGGCAATTTGTTTTTCGAGAAAGTTGTGTTTTTTATCTAAGTAGTTGACTTCATTATCCCCAAGTTCAAGGCATCATCCTTTTACTCTATAATATCTGAAGGATTTATAGTGATTGCTTCTCTTAAATTTTCAACAGTGTCCTTTTTAAATCAATCTTGCTAAAATAGTACTCAATTTTTAATTCATACATCTAGTGGCTTTATTATTTGGTGTATGAGCATTCAGCATTTTTATATTTTTTTGTAAATTAGTCTTTTTATCATTACTAGCTCTCTCTATCCTGATAATATCCCTTAACCTCTATTTTGTCTGCTATTAATATGGTCATATGGGTTTCTTATGATTAGAGTGTGTTCAGAATTTATCCTATTTTGAAATTTTAACTTTTCCCTATATTTTATCTTCAAATACATTTTTTTAGACACCATATAGTTGGCTTTCTTAGTATTTAAAAATTATCAGAAAAATCTCCTTAGTTTTCCTTCTTTTGGGCATCATGATCCTGCAGTCCCCAATATCCAGTATTATTTTATAAATCGTGTCCATTTATTTATTTATTTTGTATTATGAGAGGACAAATCCCCTACCAATTACTTCAGAATGGTGGAGTTGAAGGCTTGTGTTTTGTTTTTTAAATAAATTTTCAAAATGCAAGATATATGTTGCTTTTCATCAGCTATAAAATTATAATAGCTATATAATAATATTCCAAAGAAATGCCTCTGGTCTCAGGAAACTTATAACTTCAATCTATATGCATATTTTTGTTTTAAGGAATTGTAATGCTTTCATGAATAAACAACTTTTGAGTTAAAAATATGTGTTGTATGGTATTAGGAAAACTTTTGTAGGGCAAGTGGGACAGAAATATGGATTCATGCGTTAAAAAAGAATTGATGTAAAATTCTAATTATTAAGGAGAAATATATTTTTTAAAGTGTGAAGGTGGATTAAAAATTATTAGGCATATAGATTACAGCAGATATACTTTACAGTGTTAAATAATCATTTTATTTGATAATAACAATATATGCAACAAGCTGGAAATTACATCATTTTTATGTATTTAGACTTATGATGACTTTTTAAAATATCACTTTAACTGTAATAAAATTGCACTATTTTTAAATCATTTATTAAGGGTCCTTGAGCAGAAGCAATTCGAAGATCACTGTACATCACAAATTTTTTGACAGCAGCCTTAGTGAGGAAAATTTCATGTAACAAGTGAGATGTAAGCAAAGGAATAAAAATGTGGTGCATATGTTCAGGAAACAGGGAGAAGCCCCAGTGTCCTAGAATGAAAGGACTATTTGGAGGGCAACAAGGATAAAAATACATACAGATACACCCCTACACACATATAATCCAAACATCTATATCACCATTTAAAGAGGAATTTACATGTTAATATGTAACAAAGTGGATGCTATCATAGGTCCCTGAACAAACAAAATGACAGATTATTATCTGCATGATGTCTACTCTCGTGCAAAAATGAATGGTGGTGGGAAGAGGGGTAGGTAGGAGACTATGGCAATTGTATAAGAATGTGGGTATATGACTAAGAGATGAGTGAAGTTACTATTTTGAACTTAAAAATAGCAATTATGTAAAACTAACAATTACATGTTTAAAGCCAAGATTTTAGATTCTGCCTTAAAATATATTTTTAGAATGAAAATATCTAATAAGATTCTATAACCAAATATTTTTTTAATATTTTGAGTACAACAAATTGATTTTACTATTTCAGCTGTCCCTAAATTACATTTTACTGTGTATTTCTTTTTATCCTTCATATAGTAAGTATGAAAGTATTTTGTTAACTTAACCCAGGCCACAAGCCATCAGAGAAAGGTTTGGTAACCTTCTCAGTGTTTCTAATTATTCAGTCAGGTTCCCTTCTCCCCTGATGTTTCAGACACGTCAATAGTAGGGACATCATTAAAATAAAGTTTCTCTGTGTGGTACTTAAATGCTTCAACTAAAATCAATTGAGGCAAAATCTTTAATGTGATGATCATACCTGGATTTATCCTCTTGACACTTGCTAAAGTTATCCCGACCCCAAATTTAACAGCTTAAAATGATAACAATATATTATTTAACACAATTCTTTGGGTTGACCAGTTAGTTCTATTGCTTTACTCCTTCATTTCTGCTGGCATGATTGGAAGATATGAAATGTCCTCACTCTCATGCCTGATAGTTGATCCCGATTATTGGCCGAAAGCTCAGTTGATGTTGACAACAAAAGGGCTTCAGTTCTCCTTCATTTGTGCGCTCCTACGGAGCAGCTTGGGCTTCCTCACAATCTGGTGGTCTCAGGGTAATTGAACTTCTTATGGTAGCTGACTTTCAAACCCTTAAAATCAGAAATGGCTACACTTTCTCAACTATTTGGCCTTGAACTGGAAGACTGCCAGTTCTTTATTCTGAATAATAAAGAAATTAACATTCTTTACATGGCTCGTGTACAAATCTTTAAAAAATAATATCGATGACACTTTCCATTAAATATTGCATTTTCATAATTTTCTTAAAAACGGCTAAGTCATATGCTAGGGTACCTTTTACTGTAGAGTGGAAATAATTCATAGCATCATGATACGTGTGTATTTGTATCTATATATGTGTGTGTATATATATATAAATATATAATTATGATGTAACTGAATTATACAAATAAATGTGAAAATCTAATTAACATTGTTTAAAATAAACATTCTCAATTTCCTTCAGTTCGTGGAAAGGATGTTATAAGAAATTCCTTAAAAAAGAGGGAGGTAGTTTATAGTCTTTTTTAAGGGCTCAGAGAATTATATTTTGATTTTTTAAATATTTTTAATATTTATTTTACCTTTTTATGAAAGGAACTACAATTAATATGAATAATAAATCGAAACATAAAACACTCTAAATTTTTGTCAGCCCAAGTGTTTATACTTTTCTGTTTATTAATCTCCACTCTCATAAAAGCAAATAAACTGTATTCACCAAACAACAAAGGCTACAGAGTGCAGAAATGGTACTAAGTCTTTTATTTTTATATTCATTACAACCATATCCAAGGGACCTGTATTTTTGTACCTGCTTAATATCACATGTACGAATAGTGAATACAAATGCTGCTGACAAATAGTTTACAAAGTTAAGTATATCTTGAGAGTTTTTCTTTGTTTGATTGAGGGTTTTTCAGTTTACTAAGGCAAAAATTGCTTCCAGCACTTGAAATGTGATCGCATTGTTTAGATACGGATCCTCAAGTGTCCTGAATCACAGATATGTATCTTAAATGTCAGTAGGGACTGTCTGTGTTAATCCATCCTTTTTTAGACAAACATGCCCTTGGCAGTTCTACTCAGGATTCAATGATGCTGTTTAATTGACAATTTAAAATTTGCAACATGCAATGCCTCTACTCCTAATCCCCAAACCATATTTATGTCTCTTGTAAGTCATAAGCAGGCCAAGGACACTGAGGTCTTTAAGTTTCAAGAGCCTGTGGGATCTGGAATGTATATCAGCCTGTACATATGTAACCTGCTGAGAAATAGCAGTGGTGCAGAAAAATATGGTTCTATTTCTTGATCAGTATAAGTTAAATAGTTCTTTATTTCCTCTCTTTCATTATGTATTTCTAGCTCAATGCTGTGAAACCCACTGACAGTAAATCCCTGGAAACTAGGGTGTGAGAGAAAAATTTGTTTACTTGTAGGGAAATTGCAATTACCACCTACAGTTTTTTGGGATACAATTTGCAGACCACTTGTATCGAGTGTATTTTTTTTTTTTTTTTACCAAGGACAATTTTTTTTTTTTTATTGTGATGGAATTTAACAGTTTTCCTTAATATGCAGGGGGTGGAGGGACTTGAATGGAGGAGGTTGTTGTTATATTATTAAATAAAAATATATATGTAACAGTTACCATTTATGGTATCTTAGTTTGCTGAGCCCTAACAGGGTAAAATTAGAGAAAAGACAATTCATGAAGATAATGAGGACGGAGAATGACTTCCTGAATAATTAAAAATAAGCAAAGGACAAGGTTATGGTTCCAGTTTTCATACATAAACATTATGAAAGTTAGTATTTTTGATGATTTCCGAATACATTTATGATAACATTGGAATAAAAGGTTTAATTTTTTTGTTTAAATAAATCTCTGTAAGAATTGTGTAAAAAAGAGATAGGAATATCTACTTAAATTGTATGGCCCATTTTTGTTTCTGTCAGAGACACAGAAATGAAATTCTGAAGCAAATGATAACAAGAAAATTGATATTTTAAGGAAGCCTGCATTATCTAAAACTTTAGAAGAAAATAATAAAAATTTAAGCAACTAGGTGTTTAAAGTTATTTCTGATGTAATTTTTAACCATTATGATTTGTAGATAATAACAGTGTTGCAGAAGTAGAAAACACTATAGTGTAATAAAGAAAAGGAGTATATGATGAGTCATGGATTCTAACCTGAGAACTTTAAAAGAATTTAAGAACTTTAAGAATATTGAAATATTATTACTAAAACAACCCCAATGGTCTATCTTTTGTAATTTGAAGAATGGAGAGAAAATAGGAAAGGAGACCTGCCTTATCGGCTTTGATAGTTTTTATGAAGAACAGGTAAAATGTTTGATTAGAAAAAAATTTTGTTTAAATTAAAAACAGAGTGACAGTCCATTCCTGTGACCAGTCCAGAGTAACAAGTACTAGATATGATCTTTCACAATTTAACAAAATACCGTAAAAGTAGACAAAATACATGTTGCAATTCATTTTAAGCATTGGACAAAAAGCAACATAAGACTTTAATCCTCTAGAAGGGAAACATGAGAGATGAGCCCAGAGTTCACCTTTCCTGACTATGGCACAGGGAAGTGAAGCCTAACAGAATATGGAATTAGGAGGCATAGAGAGGTTTTCTGGGATACAAAATGGCTGGAATTTATGGGCAAGATACTGAAGAGAAAGAAGTTGCTGGGGGAAATTGGGTTAGGTAGATATTTTTGAAGGGCTCAGCCCTGAGTCCTGATTGATTTCTGGGATGTACATTTACAAGGTGAGACTCTGCAAGGTTGAGAAGAAAATAGCTGCTACTGGAACACAAAATGAATTAAGGGGCACTTGGTTGGCTCAGTTGGTTAAGTGTCTGCCTCTGGCTCAGTCCATGAACCTGGGGTCTTGGGGTTGAGCCCTATATCTGGCTCCCTGCTCAGCCATTTATCATAAAATAAATAAATAAAAGCTTTTTAAAAATGAATCAAGATTCCTAAAGTATAATAAGGTTGAAAGACACTGGAATTTTAGTCCACCTAGGCTAGAGAGACCTCTGAACAATGGGACATTCAATTGAAATCATATCTTTGAAATAAAACACATGCCCTAGAGTAATAGCAATATTGTAGAACCTAAGTAAAAACTATGCTTTCCCTAAAAGTCGTCATCATCGTCATAATCATCATCATCATCATCATCATCATTAAGATGAACAGATTACAGGAAATCTACCAGTAACTCAAATACCTGACAGAGACAAAGTCAACACTTTTCAGAGAAAGATAATGGAAACTAAAGTCTCTGGAATGTATCATTAACAATGTCCAGCATGCAATCAAAATCTACTTGATACGTGAAAAAATGGAGAAGTATTACCCTTTGACATGGGAGAAGAAAATCCATAAAAACCAATCTTGAGATTACCTAGAAGTTAGAATAAACAAAGACTTCAAAACAATTGCTGCAAATACGCTCAAGAAAATAAAGAAAAGTAGACGTAGTGAATAATCTTATGGGAAAACTCATTGTAGATAGAGAAATTTTAAATAAGAAACAAATGGAAACATGAAGTACATAACCATGAAAATGAGGTTAAACATATATAGAAAAAAATGTGTATAGGTTATTTTAGTGCCCAGGATCAAATGCAAAAGAACTATAAAAGGTGAAGGAATGAGGAGGCCCCTCAGTGGCTTAGTCAGTTAGGCATCTTTGGTCTCCCAGCCTCCCCTATCAGATTTTGAACTCACCAAGCCACCCATGATCACATGAGACAACTCCTTAAAGTAAATCTCTTTCTATGTATATATACATCCTCTCATTTATGTTTCTCTTGAGAACCCTGACTAATAAAATGTGTAAGTATGAAATTCAATAAGATAATATCTACATTATGTACATGTATATTATGTGGAATTTACATAAACGTACTTTACCTCGAGTAGAGTTGAAATCATAAGCAATAAAATTAAGAAAATTGGATAGAAAATAGAGTAAAAAGCTGCAATATATTTTTACATTCATATATCCAATGTAAACGTGATTTAGATATCAGGTATAATTTTGCAAAGTTACTTATATATGAATTAGATAATAAATTTTATACTTTAAAAAGTATGTATTACTTTATTTTCTCTATGTGTTAGGTACTGTAAGGATTTGTACCCTGTGTTTTCTTCTGTCTGGCATCAAAGTTACATATTAGAAAATAGATAATCTTTAAAATTCTCCTAATATCTTACAGTGATATTTTGAAATTATGGATAGGTGAATTTTATATATCCTAATCATCTTTTATTTCATATTTTACCATATTTGCTTGACAGAGCCTATTGATTTGACAGAAAAAAACCTTCTACATAATTGGAAAGATACCATTTTAGCATTTTTACACAGATCATTTATCCTAGTGTGTATCAGAATAACTCTTCTGTGGAAACTAAAATAAATAAACATCAGTTTATTTGTCTATTTTTTTTAAGAATTGTGCTTTCAAATCATATTCTCATGAATGTATTTATTCATGGAATATTAATAACTGGTTCTACAGGACTTCAGTTTCTATGAATACATTTTCTCAGATGTTCTGATTTTGATATATAGCAAAAATAATCATTTCTTAATGATTATAGCCTGTGTGAATCATATAAAAATACAAGGAAACATGTATGGTTTAGAAATATAGTTTAGGAAATGGAATGAACTGCTAAAATTGAAAGGAAATTTAAATTATTCAGTTAAATCCAATGGTAACATGCCCTTCTAGTAGCATAAACACTTGAAAAGTGTTTCAAAACAGAAATAAATTTTCTACCTAAGCAAAGAGAAGGCTAGATTTGGGTTTAAGTGAACTTAATATACAGAGTACATTGGGTAAAATGACTTGTGCATATCTGGGAATTTGGGGAGTTCTTGAGAGCACAGAACAATTTTTTGTTTCATTTTTTGTGGTTTTTTAGTTTATTTGTTTTTGTTTTATTTTTTTGTTTTTGTTTCTCTTACAGGAACAATTCTTGACAGGTTTGTTACTTGAAATGTTTGGAATTCTTTTAACAACATGGCAGGCATCTTAAGACTCTAGAATGCTATACTTTGTTAGAGGTTCCAGCTTTTGGAAGAAAAGGTGGGAATGACTTAAATAATCCTTCTGGTTCATATTTTGTTCAAATTTATCACATATCTCATTTGGTCACTGAAGATTCGTCAAGCACCTATTCTACATCAAGCTGAGGTTGTTTTTATTTTTGTAAAATACTTTGTCTCGATATCCCTTAATATGTTATTAATTAAAATATTATTGCTACTAATAACAATAAATTATTAAGTCCATGCTACATGATCCTCACTAAATACTTTACATCTATTGTTTATTTAATACTTACAGTCTATGAGAAGGAAACCAGGACGGCATAGTCAATTAAGTAAGCATCAGACTCTTGGTTTCAGTTTGTAATCTCAGGGTTGTGATCACAGAGTCATGATTTTGAGCCCCAAGTTGAGTTTTGAGCTCAGTAACATGTCTTTTTAAGACTGTCTCTCCCTCTGCCCCTCCCCACCTCTCTCTCTCTCTCAAATAAATCTCAAAAAAAAAAAAAAAATACAGGGCTCCTGGGTGGCTCAGTCAGTTAAGCCTCGGGCTCTTGATTTCAGCAATGTTTCAGTGTCATGGATGGAGGTCCATGTCTGGCTCTGTGCTCAGCATGTAGTCTATTTGAGATTCTCTTTCTCCCTCTGTCCCTTTCCCCTGATCTCAGTCTCTTGCTCTCTCAAAAAAATATAATTCATAAGGTAATTACTCTTTTCTAGACTATTGTCATTATTATATTACCAAATAGAAGCCACCAGCATAATTTGGAAGTGCTATAAAAATCAAACCAATTACTCTTACAGTTTTTAGTTCATTTTCCATATAACTTTTGTAGATATCTTTAACTGATTATGGAGACTCAGGAATAAGAAATTTACCACAATTTCTCATTGCAGACAGTTACATCAGAATGAGACATTGAGTGAAAGATTGGAAGGGTGGTGTGCACAGTTTGAAAATCAAATGTAAATCTTTTAAATTCAAGACATCTTAGTTTGTAGAAATAGAAATCGTGCCTGGAGTGAGACATACTGATGGTGTTTTATGTTTGGGGTTCTCCAAAACAGTACATTGCTTATTTTACCAAGAGAATAGGCAGGGCTTTTTTTTTTTTTCTTTTAAGTTTCCTGAGTATATTAGTCCTACTTAATTCCACATTTAGTCTATTACCAAGGGTGTCTGTTGTATACATATTTTATGGAATTAAAAACATCACTTTTTTGATGGCATGACACAATACAATGATATTCATTAGATGAAAGACAAAATTTATCATTCTTACAGATCCAAACTAGAGAAGACTGTGAGACAAGGACATGCTTTAGGGAATGAGAATGTCCCTAAGTGTCTTATATGTTACTCCTGGACAGTGAGGGCTGGTATATAGTGTCTCTAGAGTATGCGAGCGACATAAGGGGAGTGGTTAAATGTAGACACATTCAGCTGCTCAAGAAGGGTTACTGAACAGCCTCAGACCAGGGCCTCAAAACAGGATCAAGGCAGTATTGCAAAAAGACAAAATAACAACAAAAATTATAGTACAGTTAACCCCTTGATGTCTTGACATTAGTTTTGAGCTTGATTATTTGGTGCATTTGAATGGCCCAAATACTAGAAGAGAAATTTAGAGTATGACATCATAGGTTGCTCCAAAAAACATTAAAAAAACCTTTTTTAAAAATTTTTTTTTTTATGAGAGTAGATGGAGGAAGACAAGTGGCAGTATAAGAAGTCCTTAGAGGCTAGCCCATAACTAAGTTTCCCATTAGATGACATTAGCCAAGAAAACAGATCAGGAATTTTAAAGTTTTTAATAATATCTTTGCAGGTTTGTAAAATGTGTTAAAAGTACCAGTTAATATTTATATTACAGTAATATTTTAGTGTATTCCTTGAGTTAGAATGGCAAGCCCAACAGTTATGTTGTTGGGGAGTATGAACTGATAGTTTAGTAAGGTGAATTTGTGGTATTTGTTTATAATCAAGGGGAAAGAGTGATTGTGGTGGGCATGGCCTGAAATGTGGGGCATAAGGTCACGGTGGAAAGCTGGTGTTGGGAGTAGGAGAAGATACTGAAGAATGGAAGTCTTCTTCCTAGGGGTTAAGGGGTGACTGATGTGAAACAGGTCACCCTGGGGAAAGCAATAATCTCCCTAATTGATTGTGTGACACAGATTCTACTAACTGCTATTGGATTTCCTTTTAGACACAGGAGTTTAGAGGTATACATTTTGACAGAGAACAAAAAGTATAAGAATATCAGGGACAAAATAAATAGTGAATTCATGAGTTGTAATAGAATCTCTAATATCAAAGGAAGAAAAGCAATACATGTGCCAAGTCTAGCTTGTCAATGTCTTAAAGGCACAATCTGTAGACATTGCAAGGTCAGTGATCTCGGTGTCTGAGCTGAAGGTGTCTCTGGTGCAGAGGAAAAGTCACCTCTAATAGGGAGGTCTTGGGTGGGGGCAATGACCTCTGAAGATGTTATCTCCTAGGTGATGAAAACATGAACTCTGGGGCCAGGGTGGTGTCATCTGAGATGTAGGATTAGAGTATCCTTCTCTGGTGGATTTGGACTTGGTTTGATGTTGGTTATGTTTTTGTGTCTCCGTGGAATTATCAGAGGGCTGAGCCAATTGTAGAATTTGAAAGCAACCTTGGGCCTGGGAACTTGACTTGCAAATATCTGTTAAATCAGGGGACTTTTTAAGTCCACAACTAGCAAAGACGATGCCAGCACCTATGACACTGCTATAATTTGAGCAAAGCACTGGAACTTGATGCAGTTAAAGCCCTAATTGAGGGTAGCCAAATCTAATAGATCACAACAGTCCACTGTTTTGCCCGGTTGATGATGAGAGGGATTCTGCTGAAAATAAACTTTAACCATATGGCCTGATTTGGGTGCATATTGTTAATAGAGTGTTGGTTGTTTGCCAATTAAAATATCTATGGCTGAAGTTGGACCTTTAGCATTAGCCTATGGGCTTGCCTTCCAATTTAGTCAATGACAATAAGCCCTCTGTTTCAATGGTTGGTTTGATTTAGGTAGCAGGCAAGCCAGGGAGGTTTTTGAGGGCCTATATCAACTAACTTTAATGGCATGGTGCTTCTGCATTTCATGTGTTTGGTTGAAACATCAGCTTTTTAGAGGGTTTAGGCCTCTGGATCACATATCAACGAAAGAACCCAGACCAAAAATAACAAGACCAACAGTCACCAGAATGGTGTGCAGCTGATTTGACAGGTTTTTGCTGCTTATGTTAATTTTTCTCTATCATGTATTGTTACCAAGAAGGGGTTATTTGGGTTCTTTATTATGAGATATGGTGTTGATTCCAATATTATCTGCAAGTTTTATTTTTATTTACCAAGTGGGGTTTTGTTTTGTTTTCTTTTGATGTTTTTAATCTCTCTTCTTAGTGGTCTACTTTGTGAGAATGGCCTGTAAACTTTAATTTTAAAACCTGATTATTAAAGAAATATTTCTTGAGTAGTGGAAATTTAGACTTAAATAGATTTCATACAACATAGTGTTATGAATTTGTTGAATTAATACGTAGTAAGTGGAGCACAGGGTGCCAGGTGGTGACCCACTGTTTAACAGCAGACAATAAGAAGAGATAAATAGAGAAGTTTATTACACACAGATCTAAAAAAAAGGCCTGTGTCCAAGGGCATACGGGGAGATCAAGGCAGAGAGTACAGAGAGAGACAGTACCTGGGGCACATGGCTTTATTAGGATCCATGAGTGGAGTGCTTTGGGGTTGTGAGACTAAGGCTTGATTAGTCCATTAAAACCAAAGAGCAGGATTTGGGAAAATCACACAGGAATCTCATTTAAGGAGCACATTAGATGTAGGCGTTGGGACACAAGAGAGACTGGTGATCACAAGGGCTACTGAGTAAGTCGTATCAGGAACTTGTATTTGCTTGTGACTCTCCAGGCTCCTATCTGGGACATGCACTTGGATGAGAGGGCTACAGTCAGTTAAGGTCACTGCAGTCTACTTGGCCAAACAAAATGGATGCCAAGGCAGCAATACGAAGAGTATAGCTTACCTAAACTCTTGATAGATGGACAGGTGCCTGGCCTACCTGCAACAGATAGCCCTCAGATGATCTATGGTTAATACTAGAAAAGTTGTGCCCTACATCTGGCTTCCAGCTATTCTAAGACGGAGGCAGGATCAAAAACTCATAAAGGTAAAAGGAAAGAGTATTAAAGAACCTCGTATATGATAAGTATTTATATACATAGAGACAAAATATATTCCTCTTTAAATATAGGAAAGGGTGATGGGAAGTGTTTGCTAACATTGATGTGAGTTATGAATTGACCAAGAAGACTTGAATAAAGAATGATTCAGGCCTGGAACTAGATAACCATTTAATGATGCATTTGTTATCTTATAACTTTAATAGTTCTGTGAGGTGCCCATTAGAGCCTTTCCATTAAACCAATTCCCTGGGACCTATCAGAGAAATGGAAGTTTCATGGAATATCCTGTTCAAGAACCCAGCATTATATGTTCTGAGAAGCAAAATGTATATGCTGATGATTACTAGTAATGTCTAGTACTCCAAAGGGGATAAGGGGTGTCCTTGGTATATGCAGGCCTAGTATGTATTGTGGCCTTAATATATGCAGAAACATATGTGACCTTAATTTAGATTTTGGATGTCTGTGAAGCAAGGGAATCCCAGAGTTCTCCACCATGAATGGAACAATGCTTGGACAGTAACTCAAAAGCTTGTAAAACTGTACAGATAAGACCATATACTGACCAGGGCAACACTAAGATGACTGCTTGAAGTTTGGCCAATTTTCTTAACCTTTGGATCCCACCTTTTATCAGAGTCATCCTGGTGAAGGGATGGAAAGCCACAATATCCCATTGAGCCTCTGTGACTTATAATAGCTGCAATGCCATCTACAATGGTCCATGAACTTCCACTGCTATTCTCTCAATCCCAAGGGACTTTCCAAGTAGTCAGGGGGTGGAGGTAAGGGTGACTTCCTCTAGTGTCATGGTGTCGGGAAGGTACCTAGAACAGGGAAGACCATTCCCTTCTGCCAGTCGAGCATGTGAGAGGGCTCAGGTTTGGCTTTATCTTGTATCCAGAAGGCCTCAATCATTCAGTGCTGAGCTACTGGGGTTGCTTTCATGACCCAAGGCATAATGAACAACTAGGTGAGGAGAGTCACAGGCTCTCGATCTATGAGAGTTTTTATTTCCAAGAGACGCCAGTGTATGGTAAACAATTGTCACTCTTATTATATATAGCACATAGATAAAAAGAGTAGAGGGCTGCTTGTTTTACATCAGAAGCCGATGGGCAATTTAGGCCACCCTAGGTGATTCAGAGTTTCTAGGAGGCATGCAAGGAGGTTACCAAAAGCTCTGTAATGAAGAATCCTCTGGAGACATTAATAGGAGTGCCTAATGGTTTTAATTTGGACATATTTTAGGACCTTCTGTCAGAAGGAGCTCCACTGAAGTTGGGCTGATTTGTAAATAGGAGGATTGGCTACATTAAGCAGAATTTGTAAATAAGGAGTAGGTTGCTTCCAGAACTGAAAAAGAACCAAAATATGTTGGGTTGGTATGTCCTAGTGAATGTGTTCAATGAAATCTCATGGAAGAGGATGTTATCCATCTTACCTAGGTTCCTGGAGAAAAATGGATGTGTTAAGATCTTATCTATAAGATGACAGGTCTGTACAGGGACTCCATGGATGGCCCAGTAAAGGTGTATTGTATCAATACATAGATGAAAGCAAACTGTGCTTGAGACACTATTGAAATAATCATCGTGTAGAGCATATTGGCCAAATCTGTCGTAGCAAAATATCTGCTAGTTGCTGATCAGATAGAGTTAGTAGTTTCAATAATATTGTGTTTTCCCAGGTGGACCATGTTTAGTAGAAAACAATATTGAAATATTAACTATAAAAAGTGTGTTTCATCAATAAACTGGAAAAAATTTATAAAACTATCCACATAATTGTGATTTGAGTATTGAATACCTATTTTCCATAATAAATGAATTCTATATTCATAAAAAAATACTGGGTTGTATTAGTTTGCTAGGGCTGCCGTAACAGAGTACCACAGACTAGGTGGCTTAAACTATAGAACTTAATTTTCTCATAATTCTGGAGGATCGAAGGCCAAGATAAAGTGTTGGCAAGATTGGTTTCATTCTGAGGCCTCTCTCCATGGCTTGTAGATGGTTATCTTCTCCCTCTGCCTTCATATTTCTTTCTACTGCACATATTTATATCCTAATCTCCTCTTATAAGGACACTGGTCATATTAAATTAGGTCCCACCCATATGACCTCATTTTACCTCTTTAAAGACTCTACCTCCAAATACAGTCATAATCTGAGGTACTGGGGGTTAGGACTTTAACATCAATTGGGAGCAAATTTCAGTTTGCAACATGGATATTGAGTGGGACCTTCAAGTTTTGGACCACATCAATAGGACTGCAAGAATTCACCATGAGGTTCCATTTCCATGTTTGAGAATAGGTAACATCAGGCTATTAAGTGAAGATGCAGTGGAGATATCACCCCTTAACAAATTAGGTCTTAAATAATAAGTTTTAATTCTTGAAATCCCTGTTTTTAGTTGCATTAGGACATGCTAACCATCTTAACTGGAAGTCTATGGGGGGGGGGTTCATTTAATCAAGCCGATTTCTAAGTGCTAAAGACATAATTTTACTTCATTACGCATTACATCGGAACATCTATGGCCGCTGCATTAGTCAGGGTTCTCCAGAGAAATAGAACAGTAGGATATATATAGAGGAAGGGATTTATTAGGGAAATTTGACTTACCCGATTATGGAGATTGAAAAGTCCCACATTGTGCCATCTGCAAACTAGAGAATGAGGAAAGCCTGTGGTATAATTCAGGTCTAATCCAAAGGCCTGAGAAATAAGGAGAGTCAATGGCATAACTCCCAGTCTGATAATGAAGGCCTGAGAAGTGGGGGACCACTGGTGCAAGGTTGCTGTGAGATATTTTAGAGCAATTGGTACTATGAAGGGGAAATTTAAGCCATGTTACAATTAAAGTGATACATATTTATTTTTTTCTCTATTTTTTTTTTAAATTTTTTATTTATTTATTTATGATAGTTACAGAGAGAGAGAGAGAGAGAGCCAGAGACACAGGCGGAGGGAGAAGCAAGCTCCATGCACCGGGAGCCTGATGTGGGATTGGATCCCGGGTCTCCAGGATCGCGCCCTGGGCCAAAGGCACGGGCCGAACCGCTGCGCCACCCAGGGATCCCTTTTTTCTCTATTTTATACGTATTTATTGTCCTAAGATTATAGTGGATACTATGTTAAATTTAGTGGGTTCCTTGGGTATAAACTAATTTGAGCCCCAGTATTCCAGTCCACACACAGCTTTGTCAGTTGGTGCATTGTAGCAGATGTGAAGTTTACAACCTATTTTGTAGAGGCACAAAAGTCAATCAGGAAAAAAAAAAAAAAAAAAAAAAGGTCAATCAGAGCCCTTTTATGCTTTTTATCTTTTTTGTTATGTAAATTCTTCTGGCAAACTTTGGATTTTCAATTGGGTCACGTTATGGATGTTGTGTGTGTGAGAGAGACAGATAACACATGTGTGTATCTATACAGGGAGAGAGAGAGAATCTTTTTTGTTTATTTTTAAATGTTCTGCTCTCTATCAGGAATAATTTTTTCTTCCATTTCTTTTGTTTTTCTTTTGAGCTTCTAGCACTCTGAAGAGGTTTTTGTTTTGTTTTGTTTTGTTTTTCTTATCCGTGATAACTCAGTATAAGAAAAAGGAGGAGGTAAAAAGGAGGAGGTGTTATACACATCTGTCTCTCCTTCCAAGGCTTCTCTGTCCAACTTCCCAAGATTAGGGTTCACATTTAGCTAAAACAGCCTCCCCTTGGGATAGCGTAGTTAGCCCTCTCATCCCAAGCTTCATTCCCTTTGCTTGTTAATAAATAGTTGCATTCACTGAGGCCCAGGCCCAGTGGCTAGAAGGCTTGCATTATTTAGACAACTGGATAATTCTAGCAGTTCTTGGGTGGGGTGGCATTCAGGAAGAAGATTTTCTTCTTTTGTTCCAGAGTCCTGCTTCTGATTAAGCACTGGGCTCCTGGACTTGAAGGCTGGAACTCATCATGCCTTTAGTCAGGGTTCAGAAAGTTTTCTGATGAAAATAGCAATATATGTAGCAGCAAAAAAGACAGGTAGGCCAGTCCTGCTACCTCAGCAACACCAATAAGATGAACAGAGCGCCATTTCTCTACTGTTGGGCGGCCTAACCAATGCTTTGCTCCAACCCAAACACACAGACACACTAGAGTTCTGCCCTAAACAACTATAAAGAAACACCAACACCAAAGGAGTGATAGGTCCCTAAAATAGGCCTCTGCTAAACACAGCCTTGATCTGAAACACTCTTTTTTTTTTTTTTTGAAACACTCTTGAATGCCAAACTTGAGAAGATGTGACTCACGTATTCTATCACTCCTATCACCCCAAGGTAAGTTTTATCTGGGCTATAGCCCAAGAAATAGGCTAATTAACACTATGAATTTTGAGTATCCCCATACCCAAGGTGTTTGGATAAGGAAAGTCATGGCTCCTACCTACAGGCACAGTGGCAAGCCTGTTGGCGAGCAACAGCATTTTAGCTCAGTTCATGTGGTGGTAGCTTAAAACCAATTAATAAGACAAGACCAGTCCCTCATGAAGCTTTCCAGGAGTTAGTGGCCAAACTCATGCCATCTTGCTCTCACAGTATCAATTGTCTTATAACATTAAAAGGTTCTTTTGATGGTGGAACACAGCACAGTACATGAGACTCAGGTATCAAAGGCAACACTCTTACTTAGAACTTCAAATGAGAGAAGACTGCCAGGCAAGGCCAAACAAGGGGTTGTATCTGGGACAGGGTAACAGGAAGCTGAAACCTTAGGTGCCAGCTTATGTATGGCAAAGGGGATGAGGTTAGCTAGGTTTCTCTGGATTCCTGTGAATTGGCAAACTTTTATACTTTATCTTAGTCTCTGGGGCAGAGGGACTGACCCTAGTTGTTTGGACCTAATTCACCTGGCCCCAGGGTGATTGTGGCTTATGCTAGTAGCTCAAGAGTGTAAGAGCCAGGTTGGATGTTGGTATAACTGTTCAAGAAGGGAAGCCAACCAAATTCTAGTCTCAAACTGGGGCTCAAAACTGGGTCAAGACAGCATTAAAACAAATACACAAACCCAAAACAACATATATTATTTGATAATTTTAAGAAGCAATTTTATATTAGGAAAGGCTGCCTGATAAAATATGCCTCAGTGTAAATGTAATAATTAATAAAGTACATGACGTGGCAAAGACATGGATAGATGAACTGACTTCTTTGGTCTATTGAATCTTTATAGACAACATTGCCCTTGTCCATACATTCTATCCACTCTGATAAAAAAATGAATTGTCAGTTGGCTTTCAATGCAGAATTAATGCACATGAAACTCAGATTAGAGATGTTAATAAGTGGGTGCAGATGTAGAAATTATTAAAACAGGAAGAGACTTCAAGAAAAAATATTGCACAGGGACTTATTAAAGACCTTATACAAAGCCACAGAGTTTACAAATGCCAGAATCAAGATTTGAAGCTGGCTCTCTTGGTCTCCAGACTTGTCTTGAATTATTCTCTATCTGACACTATTCTTCAAGCTTTGTGAACCGAGTTTATTTAATCAAAACTATTTAATTTTAAGCAAAGTCTTAATCTCTGGAAATTGGATATTGTTTGTCTTCATCAAGATGAAGATTTCTTGACATTATTTCTCAGGTTTATATTAAGGACATTAAGAGAGTTGAGAAGTGTCAAATAATAAAATCATATTTTCAGCCTGCTATCTTTGGGGCATAGACATAAAATAATCATAAACATATGGATCATATTTAATTCTACTGAGGAAAGCCTTAAGAAAATGGTAGAGCCATCCTTGGGGGCTTTTATGACTTAGCTTTGCAGAGTCTGTTTATCAGTGTTAGCTAATTTCAATCAGAATAATAATGGTGATACTCATATATCTTATTCACATCATGATTTATGCTATACTCTACCTATCTAAATATACGCTTTGAAATTTTTTATACTTTAAAGATATTAGGCCATGAGTATATATTTTAAAATATTTTATAAAAGTCAATATAACTTCTGTTCAGGCCACTCTCAATATCTTCCCTCTTAATATCTTTAATGTCAAAAATAATGGCATTTCAACTGCCTCTTTCCTTTTTCTTCTTTTCTGTCCAATTGATCCCTGTGTTACTGATTGCTTTGTAGTAGTACAGCATGAGTTACTACTCCTAAACAATATGATTCCACTCAAAATGATGCCTTTGGGCTACCAATCATAGGCAAAGCACAGCATGAGGGTTGTAATACAAGATTGTGAACTCTACCCATGATCCACAAAGACGTGCTTTTTCTATGTATCTTAGCAATTTTCCATAAAAATTGGCTCCAAAGAATATTTTCATATTTTAAAACTCCAAACGTTTTAAATGGAAACTTCTGTAACAACTTTTCTTAAAGTCTTTCTTGAACTAAGAGCTACCGTTGTTATTTAATCACCAAAACAAATGGAAATTATCCATAGGTTTTCTTTTTATATGTACGTTAGTGCAATAACATAGTACAGTATTTAGTATAATAGCTTTTTTAAGTACAGTAACTTTTAGTGTGAGGAAAGGAATAAGATGGTTGTACTGCTTCCTTTCTGTTTTTGTGAGTTTTTAAAATTTGCTTATTTGTTTGATTTTTACCTCAAGAGTAAAGATTGCTAAGTAAACTAAGCTTTGATAAACCCTGGAATTCCAAAGAATTCTTTTTTTACTTCTAATTCATTGGTAGCTGTATAAAATTTGACTCTGATTATAACAAAGTATAGAAGCACTCCAACAACAAACGACATTGAAGAGACAAGGCCAAAGAAATGATCTTTTAACATTTTCTTAAGAACAAATTAATTGTCATATTCATGGTTTCTGTTTGGCAATAGGAAGGTGCTGGTTAATTTTTTAAAAAAATATTGTTTGCTCGGGGTGTCTGGGTGGCATAGCTCAGTTCAGCATCTGACTCTTGATTTCAGCTCAGGTTGTGATCACAGTCTTGATACTGCTTAGCATGGAGTTTACTTGATGTTCTTTCTCCTTCTCCCTCTGCCCCTCCTACTTGTGCTCTGTCTCTCCCTCTAAAAGAAATAAACAAATCTTAAAATATATATATATATATATATTTTTTTTTATTTACTCAAACAAATGGAACAGAGTAGAGAGCCCAGAATTAAACCTACACATATATAGTCAACTGATCTTCCAAAATGGTGCTGAGAAAATAGAAAAGGAAAGAATAGTGTCTTCAATAAATGGTCCTGGGCAAACTGGATTTTCACATGCAAAAGAATGAAATTAAACCCATATCTTAGGTCATACACAAAAATCAGCTCAAAATATGTTAAATATTTAAATATAGCACCTTATATCAAAAAAGTTTTATATATAAATACAAGGAAAAGAAAACAGAGGAAGAGTTCCTTGACACTGATTTTTTTAATTTGACACTACAACACAGGCAACAATAGCAAAACTAAAAGTGGAACTACCTCAGACTAATAGCAAAGGAAACAACAGAGTGAAAAGATAAACTACAGAATGGGAGAAAATACTTATAAGCCATATATCCCATAAGAGAATAATACACAAAGTATGTGAGAAACTCATACAACTCAACAGCAAGTAGTAATAATCAGAAGAAGAAAAAGAAGAGGAAGAAGAACAACAACAACTACCACCACCACCACCTAATTAAAAAGTAGTTAAGAGACCTGAATAGACATTTCTCTAAGGAAGACAAACAAATGGCCATAGAAGCCAGGCGTACTCAGCCAAATTAACCATCAAATCCCTGAGTCATTTATCTAGTGAATATTTATAGTGTAGAGAGTAGAATATAATTGAGTGTTTCAGGTTTAAAAGTATATATTGTCAGTAAGATTTTTAGTTACTGAGTTTCCTGGGTTGACAAACCATATCTCTAATAACTGGGCTAATTTGATACAATTATGTTTTTTGTTTTATTGCGTGGTATAGTAATAAAGACATATAAAAGCAATTTACCATTAATTCATTTGGTGGGAGCTGGCAAGAGGGGATTATTCTCCTTAAATATAAGGTTAAAGCATGAATCTTGGAAGGCTAAGTTTCCCTAAAACTAATTTATCAACTTCCAAGTGTTTTCTCTTGGCTCAATCTGAGCAAAGCCCTAAAGACATGGCTAGTATAGTACATTTTTATGTGATTTTGTTTTATTTGACTGAAACTATAGCCATTGCCCATTAAATTTTATTTTAATTTTTATAACAATTATGTATTTGTTGTATATATATTTTTTATATTATTTATAATTATATATATATATATAAAATAAGTCTTGGGGATTTTATTTCTTCTTATAAAAAGTGAAGGTACATGACTAAAGCATTTCTAATTTATTTTAACATGACTTTGTTACTATTTAGTGAACGTTTTCTTGCTTCCGTGTCTTACTCTTGGAGCTCAACTGGGAAACTTTATCAAGATGATATTATATCTGACTCTTTAATTCTGGTTTTTGGCAGTATGGGAGACAGAATAAGATGTCATATCCTTTATTTTTAAAGATTTTATTATTTATTTATTTATTTATTTATTTATTTATTTATTTATTCATGAGAGACACAGAAAGAGAGTGGCAGAAACATAGGCAGGAGAAACAGGCTCCATGCAGGGATGTGGGATTCAATCCCAGGACTCCAGGGTCACATCTTGACCCAAAGGCAATGCGCTTAACTACTGAGCCACCCAGGAGCCCCAAGATATCATATCCGAATCCCCAAACATGTGAATAGGTTTTGTTATAAGGAAAAATGGAATGAAGTTTATAGATAGAATTAAGATTGCTAATCAGCTAACTTAATAAAATAGGGAAATTATCCTGGATTATCTGAGAGGGCCTATTCTAATCACATGAGCTTTTAAAAGTAAAGAGGGGAGACAGAAAAGTGGGTAAAAGATATGAGATTAACAAAAGAAAAAGCTATGAGAAGTACCTCAAATAGAGGAGAAACTCTCAAGTTAACATCCACTTACTCCATTTACTTGATTAACCAAAGTTTTGCACTTCCTCTCCTCCATCATTTGCATTATTTATCAATTAATATATTTGGTTTGCAGACCCTGAAATCATCTGAAGTAGGAAAATTAAGACATTAGGGTTTACTGACATGTTTTCAATGAAAACAAAATAACGTATGTTTTCGATTAAAGGACTGGGATGCAATATTCTATGATGACTTAAGTATATAAATGTAAATGGTGTTTAATGATACAATAACATGTATTAGGGTGTACAGAAGGATGGACCAGTCTAGTTGGCAGATAAGGAAGGTATTCTCTGGAAAAGATACATAAAACCTGATATCTAAAGGATAAGTTAATCATGCTAATCAGGCTCAAAGATTATAAAATGTATTGCGTAATTGCAATGGTGTTCTGTTGTTTGCTTTTGCTTATTTAAAACCATTTACTCCATTTATACTACGCTGAAATACTGTAGTAGGCCCTGAAAATATGAGTAATTTAGATACAGCCCTAACAGGGAATGTATTCTCTCATGAGCCATTTGCCATAGAATAGCAGTAATCAAATTTCTGTTTCTCACCCTCACAGTTCTATTCTTCATTTTATGTCCCTTCTCTTGCATGGAAGAAAATTGCAAATACTTGTTTCCTTATCAAATGATACAATAATTTGCTGAATATTTTATTATTTACCATTTTCTAGTCTTCTCTGGTCCTCAAAGGGCACTGAACATTTTTGGCAAGATTTAGCACTCTTTTAGCCAGGTCACTCATCATTGGTATTGTAATGGGTGAACAGAAGTATAGCACTCTCTTTGCAGCTGATTTTTTTCAGGTGTGCTCTTTATAGCAGTCCTAATGGGCAGACAGTTCACTGCATCTCTAGCTGTTGGCATATGGCATCCAGGAGGACAAGGCAGCCCAGACAGCCCATCAGATTAACCATGTAATAGACCCAGAAGCTGCTTTAAAGCTGTAAAACAAAATTGCTTATGGAGTCTGCCAGCACGCCAGATGCTGCTAGTGGAAGAAATATCTTCCAGTGCTTAGCATCTGGGTCTCATGGTTGCCAGAAAAAAAAAAAAAAGAGAGAAAAAGAATTGGCAATTCACTACCAATCAGATGGTTTCTGCAATGTATTTTTTAAAATATTTTTTCAAAATGTCAAATGCATTATATTGCAGCAAAGGTTAAAATTAGGTCTCTCTCATATATGCCACTATTAACCCACATTTTCTTAGGCAGCTGGTTGGTTATTATCTAAATAAATCAGAACACTGAGAATCTTGAATTTGAATGTGAATGTTCAGTCTGTTTCCAATATGCTTATTTTATTGATATTTTGCATAATAACATTCTTGCCGACTGAATATAAATTTTATATTTAAACAAGGTAAGAAGTAATGTTTTCATATTAGCATACAGTAGTTTGTTTCCTAACTGCCAATCACATAATTGAGTATTACAACTAAAAATAAAATTCCCAAATATCAGTCAGCTGTTTTTCATTGGAACTGTTTTTCTAAGCTAAATAAACAATGGATTTGATTAGTTTAATTTAAAGCCAATTAGATTTAGCCTTAACACCCAAACACAAGGTGAGTCATTTCTTGTCAATTGTATAATTTATCAATATTGCCTAAATTCTGAAGAAAACACTTAATATATTTAGACTTCTCAAAATTGAGATAGGTTGTCCAAAAAAATAAATAGCTGGTGTTAACTCTCACATAAAGGCTAGCATGTTTTACTTGACTCACATGATTCTTTCTATACTGCTCAAGACAAGTTCAGTGAGCATAGATATTGATTGTAAAAGCTCATCTCAAATTTTCAATTTTGTATTCTTCAGCATTTAGCACCTTGATAAACGATACCAAAATAGATTAATTCTCAAATTTTGCCATAATGATTAATTATACAGTCTTTGTCAGAAAGCTACTAGTTTAAAATACTTTTAAATCCAAACACTTGATCTTAAACGACCAATACCTTCAATAGCCGACTCCAGTAAATATAAATACATTGTAACTTTTAGTCATTACTATACCATAGGGCTAGTAAACTATTCAGATTTAGGTTATTCTGGATATGGAAAACACTACTCACCTCTTCAAATATAATTATGAAACTCTTTTGCCAATTTTCTGGGGAAAAATAAGTAACAGGTAGAACTTTATTGAATCTGAGTTTTTTCGTTAAAGTTTTCATAAGTTCTTACACTGAAACAAATAAATATTTATTGTTGAAAATTTTGAAAACCATGTGGCAGTGTGTATCCAATTTACAGTGCATCATACCCTTGGGTATAAGAATTATAGTTTCAGCAATTTAAACTCTGTATTTATTTTCACATGGGCATAATTTAACATATGTGAATGTGTATATATTCATTATTTGTTGTAGTAAAAAATGGAAATGATCTAAATGTTTATCAGTGGAGGATGAATTAATAAGTTAATTACATAATATGTGAGATTATGTTCTCAATAAAAAGATAAAAATGACATAGATTTCTTTGTAATGACACAAGAAAAGCATTAAGTATTGAACAAAAACAGCATCTTACACAAATTTTTTAGAATATAATCTGGTTTTTAACTATTACGTTCCTAAAACTAAATATTCAGGTTTATATATTTATTCATATATTTATAAGAGTGTCTCTAAGGAAGATGGTGCAGTAGGGAAAGATGCTGAGGGCCCACAATCTTGCACTCCATGTATTCCATATAAAATAAAATAAAATAAAGTAAAATAAAATAAAATAAAATAAACATACATTAAAAAATAATAAATAAAAATAAATAAAATAAAATAAGCATACATTTATATACTGAGTGTAATTATGATAAGTAGTTTTTTTTATTTATATTCAACTAGCCAACATAGAGTACACCATTAGTTTCAGATATTTTAATAAAATAAAATAAAGTAAAATAAAATAAAATAAACATACATTAAAAAATAATAAATAAAAATAAATAAAATAAAATAAGCATACATTTATATACTGAGTGTAATTATGATAAGTAGGTTTTTTTTATTTATATTCAACTAGCCAACATAGAGTACACCATTAGTTTCAGATATAGTGTTCAATAATTCATCAGTTGTGTATAACATCCAGGACATCTATCAACAGATGAATGGATAAAGAAGATGTGATTCACACACACACAGGACTATTATTCAGCCATCAAAAAGGATGAATACTTACCATTTACATCGACATGAATGGAACTGGAAGGTATCTGGCTGAGCGAATAAGTCAATCAGAGAAAGACATTTATCATAAGGTTTCACTCACATGTGGAATATAGAATCAGAGCAGAGGATCTTAAGGGAAGGGAGGGAAAACTGAATGGGAGGGCACCTGATGTGATGAGTAGTTTTTAAACATTGTATTTTAAAGGATAGGCCCATGTACCAATTTCATTTATTTGCCCATTTATTTTTTGGTTAAACACATCCCGTGTATTTGCTCTATCAGGAGTATATGCTAGACATGCATACATAGGGCCTGTAACATCATGAAGTGATGGTGGGCCAGTGGTAATAAGCATGCATATCCCCCCAAAATTGTCAAAAAGTGCTACAAAAGAAGGTCTTAGAACTTCTGGCACAAAGGGAAAACTATGAACACTGCTTAAATGAATCCCAGAGGAATAGAATTAGGATATAAACCAGACAGCTAGACAGAACAGATAATATAGAAGGTCAGAAAAACAGAAAGAAAAATCAGCTGAATGGAAAAACACCAAAGTACCATTCAGGATTTTAGTGGTGAGATTAGTGATGAGTCTTGGAAATTAACCTGGAGTGGTCAGGCGGGCCATATTATAAAGATCCTTGCAGGCCATGCCAAGGAATCATTCCATCATTCCACCCTATTAATAATGGAGTTGCATTATAAATTTTAGAACCAAAGAGAAAGAAATATACATTGTAAGAAAGATCACTATATTGGCAGTTTGAAAAGAGATTAGATTAAAATAGTTAAAATAGATAAGAAGACTGATAGCAAAGATATCATAAGGGAGAACATCTCAGCAGTCCTGTGTCAGTTGTTATTTTATGTGTGCACCTGTGTATGTTTATATGACTATATATACAAAAAAAGTAAAATGCATACCAAATTTTGAATGAACTGAAATGACCTTCCTTGCCTGTTCCAGTGCATATCCTAATTTAAAAGACATTCTGACTTGAAAAAGAGGAAGATGTTTAGAAAAGGAAGAGAAGAATCAGGATAGCCTGTGCAAATGATATGATAAAATAATATTAAAAACCATAAGAGTGGGATCCCTGGGTGGCGCAGCGGTTTGGCGCCTGCCTTTGGCCCAGGGCGCGATCCTGGAGACCCGGGATCGAATCCCACGTCGGGCTCCCGGTGCATGGAGCCTGCTTCTCCCTCTGCCTATGTCTCTGCCTCTCTCTCTCTCTCTCTGTATGACTATCATAAATAAATAATAAAAAAAAAAAAAAAATTAAAAAAAAAAAAACAAAAAAAAAAAAAACAAAACCATAAGAGTAAAGCCTTAATGAATGAAAATTAATTGAAAGAATTAAAATTCCCTAAAATGAATGGAAAAGTAGTTTGATGACGGGCAAAGTCTGAGTATATTTGAAAACTGAATATGATGTCTCTATAAGTACAAGTTATACATTATTAGAAGTTTACCTAGCACCTAGTATCTGATTAGTCAGATAAGGTTCTTTCTCAGGTTAACATATAATAAAGAGTATTTCTACATCTTGAATTTTATATTTTTATTTTCCCTTTGATTATGCTTATGATACAATGACTTGTCCTAAGATTCGCTCTTTACTTTCTACTATTACAGGTGATTATGATAAAACCTATCACTGACTTAGAAACACTTTGTGTCAGCAGCTGTTGTTTTAAGGACCAGAGGGTAAATTTTGTTATTTCCGTCTTAAAAGTGAGGGCATCAAAATTTAGGAGCTGAAGAGATGAGCCAAAGGTTGTAGTTTCCTAGCTACAAAGCCAGAAGTTAAACCAGTATCAGTCTGATTCTAGACCAGTGTCTCTCTACTATACAGTGTTAAGCGGTTTAAAGCAAATTGAATTAGGTGTCTGATCATTAATTTTCATGACAAAAGTTGGTCTTCTAACAAGATCCACATTCAGTTAAGGAAAGCTTGGTGTGGCAGTTTAAATTGGTAGGTTTTTAGATTGAAAGCTTTCATTCTGACACAAACTTAATTGACTAGATTCGAATAATAGGCCTAATTATAGAGGTGGAGTGATTAATGTATATATCTTGGCTGTAACAAGACTAATGTACTATATATACCAATAAATTTGTTAAAATATAGGGATGTCTGGGTGACTCAGTCTGTTAAGGGTCAGACTCGTGATTTTGGCTCAGGTATGATCCATCTGTGTTGGGCTCCTCTTTCAGCATAGAACATGCTTCAGATTCTCTCTGCCTCTCCCTCTGCCCCTTCCCCTGTCTATATGTGTGGGCTCTCTCTCTCTCTGTCTCTGTCTCTGTCTCTCTCTCTAAAATAAATAAAACATTTAAATAAATAAATAAATTTGTTAAAATACAATTTGGGTCACCAAACTGTTAGCCAAAGAATTATTAGTGTTTGTTAAGATAGTGTATTAGAGAGCAGAACTGGGTAAATGCAAAAAAGAGATTTGTAATATCAGGAAATACATGAGCTGTTTAGGAATCTTCAAAGTACAATTTTTGGATAAGAGCTTAAAGATGTATGAAACCTAAGGATAAGTACATCAATCCTGTTATTGTGTCACACATCATCTAGTTATTTATTTGTGTGTTAATCTATATTATTTAAGGGGGTGGTGGGTTTGTATTGTGAATCTATACAAATGTATAGATATATAAAATTAACTCTTTCAAAACATAACTTTTATATTTTACAAAGCTATAAGATAGCTTTTTTTTTCATTTCACTGAAAAGTTTTTATTGGCCTTTTGGGTAGAATTGGGAATTTATTTGCCAGGAAGGATGATCCCATCATAGTTCTGCTGGAACCAGTGCATGGCTTCCTCTTTGCTGATTCTGTGTTTGGCCCCAATGCAGCCTGTTCTGTGCTTCTTGTATGTGATGCTGAAACCTGGCCTACCCAGCACCACATAGAAGTCCAGGCCATGGATACCAATGCTTGGGTCATATTTGATCCCCAGATCGACGTGCCCCTGGATCCCCAAACCAAAGTTTCCAGTATCGAGAAGTTATTGTGGTAGAAAAAATAGTGTTGTGGTAGAAAAAATGATGGCTCCCCAAAGATGTGTGCCCAGAATCTATTATTATGTTAACTTTGTAGCAAAACACACTTTGCGTATGTGATTAAGTTAATTATTTTGAGATGAAAAGATTATCCTGGATTATCCAGCTGGTTCCAGAGTAATCACAATGGTCCAGTTATGAGGAAAAACAAGAAAAAGCAAGAAAAGAGAGTCAGAGAGACAGACGTGACAAGGATAGCAGAGGAGAAGGAGAGAGAGAGACAGGAGAGGATAGAGAGGTTGATTTGGAGATACTACCCAGTGGACTTTGAAGATCCAAGGTGAAACCAAGAGCTGGAAAATGCAGGCAGACTCTGGAAACTGTAAAAGACAAGGAAATGTCTCCCCTAGAGATTTCAGAAGGAATGCAATCCTGCCAATACCTTGTCTTTAGGAATTCTGAACTCCAGAACTACAACAAATATGTGTTTTAAATCATTAAGTTTGCATTAATTTGTCACAGCAGCAAAAGGAAATGAAAATACAAATGTGTCACTGTGCATATGGCGTGTGTTAGTAAGAATTTGGAGAGACTAAGAAAGGAAAGAAGAGTAGGAGGGAGGTGGCAGGGAGGTTCGAAAGAAGGGAGAAAGATATTGAATTACAGGGTTAGACAAAGATGGGTTACTAAAGAATCAGTATCTGCTAGGAATAATTTTTTTTAAGTAGAGTTATTTAATAGTAAACTCTAGCCTAGGAGTTTTATTATACTACAGATGACACCTAGCCTTATATGCTGAAAAACATAGCTATATATAGGCTCGAGTTTTTATCAGTGTTTGGCTAATTAAGAGGAAACAAATTGGTAACAGCTACTATGAACACATGGATAATACCAGACAATAAACACTTCTAGTCTTTATGAATATCATGCTATCATAATGGCTCTAAAGGTATCAATTTTATTTTTATTTTTGAAAAAGATTTATTTGACTATTTTAGAGAGAGAGCACGCATATGTTCATGGGTGAGCAGAGAGAGTGGGAGACAAGCAGAGTGCCACCGAATTGGCAGCTGGAGTTGGCCGGATCCCAGAAGCCTGAGATCATGACCTGAGCAGATATAAAAAGTCAGATGTGCAACCAACTGAGCCACCCAGGTGCCCCAAAGGAATGAATTTTAAGTGAAACTTTCAAACTAGGTTTAGCTCACTAAATAAATTATAGTGGGGAGGTATATGAAATATCTTTATTCTTTTCTGACACTATCTTTGCCAAACTACTCTACAAGGTAATAAGGAAAGCTGTACTATATATGTAATTTTTTAAATAAATTTAAATCTGCAGTCATCGTCAGCTAAAGCTTTGCTGCCAATACAACAGCCGCTAGCCACACGACTATATCATGTAACTTTACATTGATTAAAATGAAATTAATTTGTTGTACTAACTACATTCCAACTGTCTAACAGTCACCCACGACTAGTGGAGACCAGACTGGACAATGCGGTGGGATATTTGCCTCATCACACTGTCCTCTTCCACATTGGAGAATATTAATCTAAAGAGTTGATTAGGTACATAATGTATGGAGAATAAGCCACTTAAAGTCTATTAGAAGTACAAAAAGCTCATTCTGAAGTATAAAAATAAGTCTTATACAGACTGGGGACATCTTTCTTAAAGAGTCATAGATGCTTAAAAGCAAAATATGAATTCAGCTGGAAAATTGGATAGATTAATTTATGACTAAAGAAATATTTTGTATCAAACAGATTAAGTGTATCATAAATACATATGAAAACACTCAGAGTCATAATAAAATGTAGCTTTACCCAGGAATGGTATGCTCGTTGCTCAAAATTGTTCAAAGCTAGATTACATTTCCTTGAATGAAGGGTAGGGGTAAAATGGCCTATTAAAAGCATTCACCTTTCCATAAAGGAAGATCAAGAAGACTCTTCTGCAGTGTGTGAATGCATGTATGTAGTTGGATGAAAGGCAGTGTGGGAAATAAAAATGCATAAGGAAAGTTCTAGAGCAAAGAGAACCTACATCTGTATTAATACATTTAAAAATTAGATTGCTTCTCTTCAGTTGTATTCACCTAAGTGGGAACTACTTCTCTGAGAGAAGAAACCCAAAGAGCTATCTCCGGAGCTTGAGGGGGAGATAATCTCATTTCAGTACATTTATGTGAAAGAAACCTACGATGTAGTGTGATTTCAGCATTCAAAAATCACCCCTTCTTCCTTGCATCCGAGTAAATCATACTAACAGCTTCACCGATGCCTTAAACACAAGATAATGGATGCATTTATCCTAAGGTTACAGTTACATTGGTTATAGTTAATGAATATACTGGTTAATTAGTAAGTTAGCTTCTTAAGTGCACACTGTGATATAATATGAAGCAACTTATACTACTTGTTTTCCCAAAAGTCAATTTTAAAAGTGAAATATACAGAAGAAAGAATACAGGAACCAAGTTCCTAAAAGGATTAGACGGTTCAGAAAAGAAAAAAAATTAAAAATGACAAAGTTTATAGGAAGGCATTGGCATTTGAGGGTATGAAACAACAACAAAAACCACCCACAAAACTACTTTTCTTTCTGAAAGATCAAGGTCAATAAGGTAAATGATAGAAATATCTCAAAGCATGAAAGGTACACGTTGTTATTTAATCTTGGAATTTGAAGGCACCTCTTGAAACTTCAAAGAGATTGCTTTAATTTCCAACGAAGTACTATCTATTACCCCCCAAAAACAAAAGCGAACAGTTACTTGTTTGCCTATATAATGTAGAATACGTCTAAACTACCCTCCCTCCCAGCCTAATAAATCCAAAAGACACAAGAAGAAATAAAATAGTTCATCTATCATCTATCTATCTATCTATCTATCTATCTATCTATCATCATCATCTATCTCTATTTATTTATTTAAGAGAGAGAGAGAGTGTGCACCTGAATGGGGGGAGGGCAAAAGAAGAGGGAGACTCAGACTCCCCATTGGGCAAGGAACCTGATGCTAGGCTGGATCCCAGGACCCCAACATAATGACCTGAGCTGAAGGCAGACACTTAACTGACACCCAGGTGTCCCCAGTTCATCTACTTTTAGTGCGCTTAGGCTAACCAGCTTTTTCTTCTGTTTCCAGAATAGTTTTGGTATTTACAGATTGAGGAAAGATTTGTGGAGTGGCTCTTCACAGGAGATTAGCCTCAGCCTCTGCCAACCTCTGAGCCGGCTCCTCTGTCCATCACATCCTAGATTTCTTGTCCATGCCTTTGTACATATTCCTTTCCTCTTCTAGAAATATCACATTCTTCCACCATCTTGTATTCTTGGCAAACATACATGAAGCCCCAGTCCACGTGTTACTGTTCTGTTGTCTTTCCATGACCACCTAACGTATCACTTCAGAACCAATTAAGTATGGTATTAATCATATTCTCTCATGATCCTACTACATCAAAATTTGTCCTCTTAGGAGCAGTGTGTCTCTTCTTTCCTAATGACAACGCTTTATGACTATCAGGGTAGGGACCCTCTGTGCCTTTACTTAACACCCCACCCCAGAAACTTCTAACCTCAGGAAGTGGAGGCAGACCTCCCTCTTTCCTTCTAGGCCTTTCTGTCATCTACTCCTTCCTCTGAGGAGTATGTTATAATGAAACATCCTCTTGGGGCAGAACCTGTCTTTGCTGCTTTCTCCCACATTATCTATTTGTAAATAAAGGTAAGAGAACTCTATTTCAAGAAACATGCTCTCTTCCCTCAAAATTTCCTTCTTTTAGGAAAACGGTACTTTCCTCCTTGCTCCCAGCCTTGCAGGAAACTTTTTTTGCATTAAATACCTGTAAGTATCAATAATGCATTTACTAAATGCTAGAAGGATGAAAAAATTTTTTTAGAATAATGAAATTTAAAAGAGAAAAATCAGTAAGTGTTGTAAAGGGTTATGATTTAACGAGTTAATCACAAATCAAGTTAAACAATTCTATCCAATATGTTTTACTGTTCATTTATTTTAATTGTTTCCATTTACAAAATTTTCCTTATATTCTATTCACATTCACTTTCATATATTATAGTTTTACTGTATACCGGAGTCCACCATCGACAGTGCAAGAGTCGGGAATACTAAATATGAGATTACTTTGTCTTTATGCTTTGCATTTGAGATTGCCACAAATCTTGCTAAAATCTAATAATAAGCAAAGACCCTAGAATACTGATATTTATGGAGAAAAAGACTAAGGTTGAAAGAGCAATATATTGTTTGAAATAACAAGTATGACATTGGCTGTTGGGAGCGTTATGAATTATATTTAATTATTTAATATTAGTCAACAACATGGAACTCTCTTTTATTCATGTCCAGATATCCTCTAAGAATGTGTGATTAACTGCCTGTTACTTCTCCAAGATATCTTGCTTGAAAAGATGCTGTGATTGATTATAAGTCTGCAGACCAATATCCTCCTGCATCAAAATTCAAGTGCATTATCGTAGCACAGAGGGGTGTTATGGCAGATGTCATCCAACTGCTTCATAGCTTTGCATGATCGATGGTGCGAATGGTGATTGATGCTATTGACATGCCATGGCACCTAAAATAGAGTGTATCTCTGTGCATGTCAGGGGGAGGGGTATGTTCATACTTGGATGAGAAAATGAAGGCAAAATTAGAAGACTTGAAAAATAGGGGGCCATAGAAAATTGGTGAATTGCTTAGTGAATGTAACAGCTGCTTATGGAAAAGGAAAACTATGGTATCGGCAAGAAAACAGTGCTGTGAGGGGGAAAAATGTGTGTGTATGTGTGTGGGGGAGCATGTTTATTTCACTAAGCAGAAAATGTATGGCTTTCCCTTTCCAGCTATATTTATATTTTACCTACTTTCATCATAAGTGTAAGAATGGGGGTGGAAATGATGTTGAGTGTAAATGCTCTCTTGTTTAACAGAAATGACATTTTTATCTGTCACACTTCACTAGTGGAGAGATGAGGAAAAGGAAGGGAAGATATTGAAGGATTTAAGGTTAAAAGGTAAATTGCATCTGGTGCAACAATTTTGAACCAAATCTTATCTAAAATATTATCTGATTTTCAGCTTAAAAAAAGTATAGATGGAGAAAAGAAATATATCAGAAATCTGTTGATATTAATTTTTATATATTCAGCTTAGAAAAGCTTACTTTGGGACTTAATTCAAAAATAGGTACAAATTAGCTTATCGAGGAAAGAAAGCCTTTGAGAAAAGATCCATTAAAGAGTGAATATACATATAAATATAAATAATTTTATGCTGTCCATCCTCATGAAAAGGGAAGTACAATACACATTATTGAAAAGAAATGGGACAAGAGGAACATGATCCCAGGACACATTATATGGAGAGGGATGCTAAGTGCAAATGAAGTTGGTTCATAGACATTTAGCATTACTGACTATTTTTAAAATTTTATTTATTTATTCATGAGAGACACAGAAAGAGAGAGACAGAGACACAAGCAGAGAGAGAAGCAGGCTCCATGCAGGGAACCCGAAGTGGGACTCGATCCCAGGTCTCCAGGATCACGCCCAGGGCCGAAGGCAGACACGCCTAACCACTGAGCCACCCAGGGATCCCAGCATTACGGATTATATTGTTCCCAGTGTTTTCTTCTTGGGAAGCAACTCTTTACCCTTTTCCTATGGTGATATAAAAAAACTCTTCTTTTCTTTTTTGCATTAACTCAGAAACCATAAATATAAGAATACATATAATGATAATGTATAGAATGTCTCATTGCAAATTAGATAATATGGTTGATTTTTGTGTTTAAGTAAGCTCCTGAAATTGTGGAAAGAAAGAAAATAATCACCTAAATGAATTAATAGAATGAATTAATAATTTTTTTAAAATAAAGTTATTCATTAATTTTATTCATTAATTCATTTTAATTCATTAAATCATTTTAATTCATTAATAACGAATAATTTTATTTTTAGTTTATTTTTATTCATATTTGTAGTTGTTTTTTAATCATACAAGCAATACCTTAGATAAATTGAACACTGAACTGTGTTCCAGGCACTGTTCTAAGCATGAATATATAAATTCCGGACCCAGGTGACACACACACACACACACACACACACACACACACACACACTAATTTAATAACCACAGTGACCATATGAGTTAAATATAAATATTACTATCCCTGATTGACCAAGGCTGAAAATGAAGGAAAGAAAGAAGATAGTAGGAAAGAAAAGATAAGTAGCTTTCCTAATATTACACAAGGTGTTTGTGTTTGGAGAGTGCTAGTATTAAAAGGTGAACTGAGGCCTATTAAGATTTTTGAGTTTAAGCAAACATCAGTTTGAATGGGGCAGCACTAAATCAAAAGCAACTTGAAGTGCTCCACCAATAGGAGCTGGGGGAGAAGTTTTATAATAGAGAAGATATGGAAGCAAAGTGAGGAAATTATTTGATCGGCTGTGGCTTACGGGGTTGCCATATCTTGGAAAGCCTATTTGTGATTGGTTCTTCTGAAGTTTTGTTTTCTCAGATTCCAAGGCACTGACTCTGGCTTAAGTTTTGTTTTGCTTACACAGGCTACCAAAGTATAAAAGCCACCTTTCTTCTAATGGCATCCTCATTTAATTACTTTAACACTACTTGGGTGGTCTGGCTCCTGAGTCAGCACTCTTAAATGCACGCTCAATGCAGATGGCTTGTAATTCTGCATGTTCGATGCAGAAAGCCCAAAGAGATTATTCATACTATTCCAAAGCCCTATACTCATGCATATTATGAAGTCATATATAATATTCTTAAAAATATTGTTTCTGTATTTTTAATTTGAAAGCTATATGTAGGCTTGTACCCTGTAAAATGCTGCTTGTGGGCTTTTCTCCTTTTTCTTTTTTAGAGAGTTTCCAAATCTTTCCTTTAATTCTCGTCAGGCATTTGACCAAAAATGTGTAAGAATAATTCATCTAATCCCAACTCCCAATTTTACTTGAGAGAGCAGTGAGACCTAGATCTGTTGCTCGATAATAAGAACGGTCCAACTCCGGCTGACTGCGGCCAGTGTGCAGCCCTCTGATGGACGGAGGAATCAGCACTGTCTGGAAAAAAGAACAGTGGACTCTGAGGGAGCAAGAGCAATGAGTTGAGCATGTGGGAGAAACCATCTCTAACTCACACTTTTTTTTTTTAATTTTTATTTTATTTATTTATGATAGTCACACAGAGAGAGAGAGAGGCAGAGACACAGGCAGAGGGAGAAGCAGGCTCCATGCACCGGGAGCCCGACGTGGGATTCGATCCCGAGTCTCCAGGAGACTGGAGGGCCAAAGGCAGGCGCCAAACCGCTGCGCCACCCAGGGATCCCTAACTCACACTTTCATTGGCTTCCCAGGTACCTACTGTGCTTTATCTTCACTCCGTCTTCTTTTGTATTATTCCAGCCCTCAAAATTTATTTTACTTTTTTCAACATGCAAGATTTTGAAACTGCATCTATCAAATACGCATTACCAAAAATTATTTTGCAGAATTCTACTCTAATAGTTTTATATCCTTGTATAGTCATATCCCCTTGTTCTTTATAAACAAGGAAAGCAAACCTGTAACAACAACAAAAAAATTATTTGAAGAGGGTTAGGGATGAGACTCTAATTTTGTAAATGAATTTATAAAACGCTAAGATGCTAAATTTCTGCATTGATCTGGGAGATGGTCTTGTAAATTTTTATTTTGAGACACTAGATTTCTTATTGGCTGAATGTAGGCTGAAGTCCTCTAAAAAAGTAAATTTTGGTGCAGAATATAGACAACCTAAATCCAGACAACAAAATAATACTTCAGCAGCCAATCCTGACAAGATTATTTAGGATGCAATCCAGTGCTGCTGGTAGCAGTGTACATCACTGAAGATAAACCCAGAATAAATAACATGCTTGATGCTTCTAATTCCTTAAAATCAACATAAAAACCTTGCAAGTTATTTCATGCTAGGTTTGACAGGTGGTGATAATGTTTAAGGAGTCATCGAATATACTGCAAGGATAGCGCTGAATGGTGCCACGTTTGAGGTGTGCTTGGGTGGAAAGGGAAACAAACCTAAAGAAGTTAAATTGAAGTGTGTCATAACATACCACTTTGCTGAGCTGCCTTTAAACTACCTTGAAATATTTTCTACTTTTGAAAAGTTTCATAGATCATCAGTGCATAAAATGGCATTTAGATGAAAAGATGGATGGTAATTGTACAAAATTAAAGGAGTGCGAACAGAGTAGAAAACTCTATGTCACAAAATTAAGATTTCTTTTTGCTCTGTGACCTTACTGGCTTTGAGGTATCATCACCCTACTTTATAATTTTGGCTCATTACAGGCTTTCACTTTGTCTCTTTAAGCAGTATGAACCTTAACCTGTCAATACTCATATCACAGGGCTTTTTTTTATGCTTTTTTTTTTTGAGGGGGGGCACATGAAGTCAGATAAGATAACATCTTTACTGTTACACTGAACTGTGAAGTGGATATTATTATGGATATCAGAGTAAAAATATCATGAAATCTTTGGTACATTAACTACTAAGTGTAGGAACCTACTAAGTGTTCAGAATATGCTTCCTAAATTGAGTTTATTTTTAATTTTTTTTTTCTAAATTGAGTTTAAATTAGAAGTAGCATTTCAGTGGACACCCTTAAAAAAATCTATAAAACATAAAAGTATTCTGTATCAATCACAAAATAGCAGGTTGTATAAAAGTTGCATACTCTTGTTTTTTTAGAGCAAGGAAAACTTATTTTTAACTAACGTCTTCAGCTATTTAAGAATGAAATGGATAAATGTGCTTCTATCCTTGCTCCTAGGAATAATTTTAAAGTCAAATGAGATATGTTTATCTGCTTACATGCAGAATACTACCTGTGACTACTGGAAGAATTCCTGTATCTTTTTATTTCTTCAGTGTAATATAACACAATATTATATATTTATAATTTAAGAGAATATCATATATATATTTAACCAAAAGTCAATAGTCATGTTCAAAGCAAAGTTTTCTCAAAGACAGGTAGACCTTGGCCCAGTACTAGGGTATTTAGGTAAGTATAGTTCAGTTAAGAAAGATTTAAAGAGAAGATTTTTTAAACGTATACCAAAATTATAACAAAATTGAAATAATTCAATCTTTTCTAGATATCTAAACTTCTAAATAAGTTGACTGTGATTTAGATAAGACAGATATTTAGAAAAGGCAAAAAAAAAATCTATAGTCACAGACTAAGGAAACAATGGAAGACCAGAAAAGGAATTTATTAATTTGTCTTACTATCATATTCAAAAGAAGAACGTAATACATTAATATTATGAAAAAGCCTTCTCTTTTATTCTACAATGGAGACTATTATTTTAAGTAATTTTATGACCTTGAATAATTTTTCTTATTTGCAAATGAAATATTTCAAAATTCCGTATCTCTCAAATTACATAAATATATGCTATTTTCTCTTTATGGAACAGCAACAGTCAAACATTTAAGCCAATGTATAGAACTTTATTTTAGTTTTAGTTGAACCTATCAATTTCTGTGAACACTTAATCTCACCTCCTTAAAAGTTATGTCCGTAGGCATAAGGGAGACTATGAAACAGTGTAAAATGAATGGAAAGGTTATGAAAAGCAGTCATGTGTTTCTGTATTAAAAGAGATAGTTTAGTCAACAAGCATGTAAACATTTTACATTTCACAGTCAAAATGCTTTACCTTTTCTTTTTTTATTTAAATATTTTGTTGAAAAAAATAAATAAATAAATATTTTGTTGAAAACTTTTAATAAACAAAGGTCAGATAAATATGAAAGTGAAGATGTTACTGGGAAAAATACAAATGATTTATAGTTTTTAATTCTGCCCTGGAAGCTCCCATGTTTATTCTAATGACTTTTCTATCTGGAATAAACCTCCTTGTAAATATAGAAGTTTATGAATCTTCTTTGATTTTATTTTCTGTTTAATAAATACAAATGAATTTTGAGGGGTGCTCAAAAGCCTAGGTGGCTCAGTCAATTAAGCATCTGATTCTTGATTTAAGCTCAGGTCATGATCTCAGGGTCATGATATTGAGCTTCATGTTGGACTTCATGGTGAGCATGGAACCTGCTTAAAAGTCTCTCTCCCCTCTCCCTTTGACCCTTTCTCCCATGCCCTATCTCTCTTTCTCTCAAAATAATAACGAGAAAATAAGAAAAGAAATGAGGGGTTGCCTGGATGGCTCAGCGGTTGAGTGTCTGCCTTCGCTCAGGTCAGGATCCCGGAGTTCCAGGATCAGGTCCCACATCGGGCTCCCCGCAGGGAGCCTGCTTCTCCCTCTACCTCTCTCTCTTTTTCATAAATAAATAAATAAAATCTTTTAAAAAGAAAATAAATGAATTTTGAATGAATTTTTGTTATATAGGCAATTAAGTTTGCTCCATCTTAGAAATAGAAAGATCATTGGAAATGTACTATAATAATCATTGCGATTCATTCAAGTTCATTACCCCAACACTCCTCAAAAGATACTCTATCTAAAAAACTGCCATTGAAACGTGACACTAAGTCACTGAAATGGAGGTAATTATTTCCTATCATCAACACAGTAAACTTTTTTTTTTTAAGATTTATTTATGTATTTGAAAGAACAAGGAGAGACACAGAGGGAGAGAGAATTCCAAGCAGACTACCTGCTGAGCACAGAGCCCAATATGGCCATGATCCTAGGGCTCTGAGATCATGACCTGAGTTGAAATTGAGTGGGCATCTTGACCAGCTGAGCCACCAGGCACCCCAGCAAACTTTTTTTTTTTCCAAAGTGAGAGGAATCGAATATGAATACTGCAGAGTGTAATATTTATAAAATATTTTTATCTGTGAATATGATTCTGTAGACAAGATGAATTTTGACACTAGTTTATCCAGTAAGTGAAGTTTTTTTTAATAATTCCATTGCAAAAATAAATAAATAAATAAATAAATAAATAAATAAAATAAAATAATTCCATTGCAAATGAATTGGTTTGAATGTTTATTTTTATGTAACTGGATTTCATGCTTAAAACATAAACTACAGAAGATGACATGCTAGCCAGCATGGAAAAACAAATACTCCTTCCATTGAGTAGCATCTAATATCACAATCAAACAACACTGAGTAAAGCTGTGGATTTCACCCTGTAAATCATGATGAAGTTTGAGTGTGATTCTTTTGTGATGTTAAGTAATAAATTTTATTCTGGTGTTCAAGCAGAAGGACAGGTCCCTGTGGTGGAAACATATGTCTGTCTTTAAAACTGCTGATTTGAAATGGTACCGCTTCAAATGCTCTCATTACAAACAACCTTCTATAATGACTCCATATTTTCTTTCTAATGATATTATTTTTGAAAATGAATTTACTGTCTTTAAGAACTCAGCGATCATCTCTAGAGATGCCTCTTAGACATTAAATTCATTTTAGGAATTAATATTGTTAGAAGAAAACATAGAGACATTATGAAAGCTTAAAAGGAAGCTCCCCACCTAGTCCTGACAGAAGAGAAAGCAGTCTTAAATCTTGGCTTCTCTGCTCACACATACGATAAGGGTGCCAATAAGTGCTGATTATGATGGTGGTTTTTATGAGGTAGACACCTGTTAAGTAGGAACTGGACTGTAACCACCAACTCATTTCCCACACACCACTAAACAGCTATCTATTTCTAATGACTTTTGGCCAATGTTCATTTCTAAGCCAGTAGTTCTAATATGGCCCAGGTTGGTATTGCACTAAGTTCCCCTATGGATGAGAATGAAACAAAAACTGAAATGCTCTCTTTTGAGCAGAAAACCAGTGCAAAGTGGTACGTTCCATTACAGTAAAACTAAAAATAATTTTGAGTAAAATATTATTCTCTTGTGCAAGTACAGGAAATATATTTGTAGGATGCCTGGCAGGCTCAGCGGTTAAGACATGCCTTTGGCTCAGGGTGTGTTCCTGTCCCACATGGAGCCTGTTTCTCCCTCTGCCTGTGTCTCTGCGTCTCCTTCTCTCTGTGTCTCTCATGAATAAATAAATAAAATATTTTTTATAAAAAGGAAATATATTTGCTTGTATTTAACACTCGTATAAAAGGCACACACCCTCTTACTGTTGTAGCCATATTTGTGCGTAATTTCATAAAGAGAAGTATACATGAATAATCACAGCATTGCTTAGACCACCTTGATATTGAATTGTGCTGCCATGCACATCTATACCCCATAGAATTTTTGTGCAGTATTTCTAGAGCACAGCTCCAGATACATTGATACTTCAGTAAAATATCTTATCCAGCGCCCTATTTCTTATTTCCTAGCATGGCATTCAAAGCCCTTCATAATCTGCCCTGTCAATTTTTCTAGGCCTACCTTCAAATATCTCCATCCTTCCCCACGTGTACCTATGACCTTTTGTCCCAGTTATACCTGGTTCTATCTGGCAAGCCAGTTATAGGCCTTTGGTTATAGGCCCTGCACTTCCCTAACTCTGTATCTTTTCTCATTTTCTCAGTGACTAAAAGTCCACCTCCCACACCATAAGGCTGCTTAGAAAAATTCTGTTAAGTTTCCCAAGTCTTATTCATGTGTTACATTGTCTTCTTCATATATTCTTCCTCTGTCCTCTGATTCAGAAGTAATACCTCTTTCTTTAACACCCATGTAGTAATTTATACCTCTCTCATGTCATTGATCAAACATGTGAATATTTCCCTCTCAATTGATTATATTTGTTCAAATGCTTATATTCCTAACCAGATTATAAATTATGTGGAATCTGGGGCTATACCCCTAACAGTTGGTTGGCCAAAGACAATGCCATGTTCCAACATCAATAGGAGCCAATGTGTGGTAAGAGTGATAATGGAAGGGGAAGAGTAAATAGAGCCTAAGTTGTCATTTGGCAAGAGAGAAGACTCTTAAAGAATCCTTTTTGATTATATTCTCTACTTCCTTTAGGTTCACTCTACTTCCTTGAAAATATTTTTCATCTCTTTCTTTTTTTTTATTTTCATCTCTTTCTTAATGCAATACTTATATCAACTGTTATGCTTTAAGAAATGTTGTTGAAAAGGTGGCACTTTTGGAGACTTTCCTCCAGTGGAAAGTGTGCTGTCTCCTCTTCAGCTCTACACAAAGGGTTCACTAAGACAAATATGATCATGGAAACTCAGAGATGCTTATGGATGCGCTGTATTTCAGTAAGTCAGTCTAACATCCTGATGAAAAATCTGCTGTGATTTTCATGTTGAAAAACTGAGATACCATCTGAAAACTGGAAAGCAATATGCAAATAGACTGGCTGTGATTTTAAGCATCTTTCTCTGCAATTCAGATGTGCACAGTGCAGAAAGTCTCCTGTGTTTTCCACACATGCCCAATGTAATTGTTCTATCTTATATGAACCTGTCTCCTTCTCCCAATGCTAAAAATAGTACTATGGGAACTAAATTGGGCTGGGAGGAAGAGACTGAGCCTTCCAAGTATTTTCAGAACAACCCCAAAGGTTTTTCTCTATTCATCTAATTTGGAAATGACATTGGTGTTAAGACCCTAGTGGATCAGTTCCAGCCCAGACAACCCTGATTTTATGTATGTAGAAATGAAATGAGTTTTGGGTTATGGCTAATCAGCTTAATAACAATATCAGCATCTGCTCAGTCTTACTGCTATCCCTAACCTTGGTCGGGTTCCTATTTTGCATCCTCGTCTCCCAGCATGTAGATTCTCATCATACAACCCAACTCCCTGTCTTGTGCCTAAGAGATCAGTTTCCAACTGTGGATGCCCATATCTTCCTTTTGTGCCTACTGTTTTTACCCTGCCCATGTGGATATTCCTTTTTGCCTTCTCTGTGACATTTATAGAGTTTAGCAATCTTGCCATGCCTTGCTTGGCTGTTCATATTGTATTGTTTATCTCTGTACCTCCCAGAGTGGTTTTGAGTCTTTAATACTGTTCTGCAGCATTTTTGTTTGGTCTTTTTACACATATTTCTTGCTTCATGCTCTTGGATTAATAAAACTGTCCATTCATCATTTACCCATTTCAAAAATCTGTGTTTTAATGCCTATCTTCTTCTCTGTTGACCCTCTCATGTCTTAAATGCCATTCCTGTTAATATCTGTTAGAAGACAACTGATAATTAATATTCACACTATTAATAAATATGTCTCCTCTTTATATATAATTGAATTTAACAGACCCTCTAGAAATGTGTAGATAAGTAGTATTTCAGGTCTCAACTCCTGCTTTTTAATTTTCAGGTTCCAAGATGAATTAGCTGGAGAGCTTAAGAACCTGTAATGGACTACATTTATTTTGCTAATTGCCTGTAGTTTCCTCTTCCTGGAAAGAGGTTCACAAGAGTCCATGTTTCATAACAACATACTTTCTTCCCTCAGTCACACATGCTTGTATCTACATTTTGCACCATTCCCAAGGTCAGTAAACCTATAGACTTATAAGTCATCTGTGGCTTGGCCTAGTTCGAAAACATGAACAGAATTGATTAGATTATCCCCGCTTGGCAATTTGAAGTAAGAAAATAAGTCAGTTGGACGTAGAAACAGCATGGAAGAATGACATGAGGCAGAATTAGGTATATGAAGACAGGTTGAATTTATGAGATGCAGAAACCATGAGGGAAGTTAAACAAAATGAAGTAGGAAAGAAAATGAGAATAAAGGACTGGAGAATGGAGATGATTCATGTCAAAGCTTAACATTAATGGTTAAAATGTTAGCTGGGAGGCCTCAAAACTCTTGCTGTGAAACTTTAATGAATTCTTCCCATTTTAAAAGAGAAGGAGAGGGATACCTGGGTGGCTCACTTGTTGAGAGTCTGCCTTTGGCTCAGGGTGTGATCCTGGATCCTGGAATCAAGTTCTGCATCGGGCTCCCAATAGGGAGCCTGCTTCTCACTCTGCCTGTGTCTCTGCCTCTCTCTGTGTCTCTCATGAATAAATAAATAAAATCTGAAAAAAAGTAAAAATAAATAAATAAAAGGGAAGGAGATCTTGTGTGATTCTCTCTTACAGTTTTGTACTAGATTTCTACATTCCTCTTTCCTAAATATACATAGGTACTATGAACATTTTTCTGCCTATTTTTGAAATCAATTTTCCCATTACTTGAAATAACTTCAGTGTGCTTTTGTTCTTTGCAACTAAAAGTGGCAAAATACAACATAGGGTTTATTTTTTGCCCATCATCTGTATCTATTCCATCAAAAGTAATAAATGCTTATCCAGGGGTGAGTTGCTCCTAAAACAGCATTATTTTCTTTTTGTTTGATTGATTTCAAATTTTAATTTATGGGCTTAAAAATTATATATAGCATACAATTTCAAAACTAGTCATTATGATGTAAATATTTAAATATATATTAAATGATAATTTATATAATTATATAAAAGTAAATATTTTTCAATTGGTTAAAAAGATAAAATCTAATATTGTTAAAGGATAACATCCTATTCTTATTAAAATAAACTAAATTTTAGGTTCTTATTAAAATAAACTAAATTTAGCCACTTAAGTGGCTCAGTAGACTAAGAGTCAGACTCTAGATTTTGGCTCAGGTCATGAACTCAGGTCATGAGACAGAGCCCCTCATCCAGCTCCATACTCACCAGGATGTCTGTTTGAGATTCTCTCTCTCTCTCTTCCTCTGCTCCTCCCCTACACACTCTCCTTCTCTCTCTAAAATAAATAAATAAATATTTTTGAAAAAAATAAATTTTATGTAATAACTTGTTTTAATCTGTTTTCTAAATCAAACCTAACATTTTATGTGATTCAGTGATATGTGATTAGGAGACATTATTCATTCTTTGTGAACCATTGTGTTAGGCAGCCACTAGGCTGCCTTTAGTGATCATCACTTCCTGGCATTCATGCTCTTTTGCAGTTTCCTCCTCTTAAGTAATGTCTAGGATTACTGACTTGGTTTAACAACAATAACAACAACAACAAGGATGGTGGAAGTGATGGAATGTTACTTCCTAGCTTAAGTTTGAAGGAGACTGGGGCTTCTAGTTTGTATTCCCACTCTTGCTCTCTTAGCTCTGAAGGAAGGTGAGCTGACCTGTAAAGCCCAGAAAAATAGCCATGAATTGAGATGCTTAGTCTAACAGTCAACAGGGATTGAATCCTGCCAGAAGCTATGTGAATGGATTTGGGAACCTATCCTTCCCCTGTCAAGCCTTCAAATGAGAATCAGCCCTGGCTGATACCTCGATCATGACCTTATAAGAGGCATTGACACAGGGGTACCCAGCTAGACATGCTGCCATTCATGGCCTACAGAAACTGTAAAATAATAATTGTTTGTTGATTTTTGCACCAAGTGTTGGAACAATTATTTAATCAGCAATAGGTAACTAATACTGCCTTCAAAAATTGTTAGTTTTTATTGTTGGAAATTATAAAGAATAGCAAAAGTGTCCAGTTGTGAAGATAATTAAATACCCTCTTATTATTTCTAGAAAGATTGTAAAAGAGAGGGTCTCACTTATCTAACATTCCTATACACTGTAACAATCATCAAATTTAAACCTAAAAATTCCTCATTGTTATTCTTGCTAGCCTAAAAATCATTGTAATATATTATGCTCAACAAATAATACCCCACCATATCTACATACTGGTATTTGTGAAATGTCAACATATCTTTTTGTCCATCACATTTCAGCTTCACTGATTTTCTACAGAGTATTTCTCTTTTTTTGTATGCATATAATCTTTTAAGGCAGGTCAACATGTAAGTTCTCTAAGTTTCTAAAATCTTAATTACAGTAACTCTTTTCCATGGTAAAATTCTTCCACATTTTTTTCTTTTGTGAGTTCTTTGTCTTTATGCCTGTTTTACCTAATCTATTGCTATTTTACAAATCACCCCTACATTTGACGGCCAAAATAACAAGCATTTATTTACCCATGATTCTGAAACAGGGTTCATTTTTGTTCAGTGTGATTGGCTGGGATCACTCATGCAGTCCGTTTGTCTGGGAATTGGACGAGGACCAGAACTATCCAATGTGCCTTTAGATCACATGAAATATGATGTGAAATATATGTGATAATGCCTGGAATAGCTATAGGCTGGCCAGATGACTCTTTTTTTTCTCTGATAGCTGATTAGCCAGAAGATTTTACATGATACCTCAGGGCTCCAAGAGATTGAAAGGTGAAGCTACTAGGCCTTTTGGAGGACAAGACATATGTTGGTTTGCCACCCTTCCAAGAGCTTTCCTGGTATAATTTGAAATTGGCTTCTGTACTCAGAGGACAAGGAAAGACCAAAGAAAGAGGCAGACTCCTCCCAGTTGGTTGGTGGCAGTTTTAATAAGCAAAGGCAACTCACATACAGGCTTGTCATATGTGGCAGCAAGACAGTGAATCCCCACAGCCACCAGCCAAGTCTTCAAAGTTTATAAAGAGGCCCTAACTGGGCTCAGTCACGGACACTATGCACTTATTTTCAGCACCATATTACTATCTGAAGGCTTTGTCCTTGGAGCAGCCACTAGAAGTGAGAAAGCAAAAGGAATCCACGTTCCAAGAACAGAGGAAGGAGTCAGGAGCCTCTGAGTGCCCACTCGCAGGCCCAGCGGAAGTCACACCTTTTTGATGATGTTTCCAACAAGATGGAGCTAATTTAGTGTCAATTTTACTACACTTTTGATAAAAATAATTGTCAAGGCCCACCCAGATATCAGAATATTAGATGAGATCCCTTGATGAGAGGAGGGCATCTGAATACAAAAATGGAAGAGATGATGTTGGCCATCTTTGGGAATTATACAGCACCATGTCCAGGAGCTTTAGCTATGCGATGCCTCTTACTGTTTATGGATTCTAGAAAGAAAGATTTGGTGATAGTCATAGCTTGCTGAACTTAAAATATATACTGTGTATGTTTATAATACTATCTATGTGTATATATACATATGAGTCAAATGAGAATCAGAATTTTCTGCTCTGTAGATTTGCAATTATAACTCTTAAAACCATAAATCCTAGAAAAGGTGGAAGAGACTGAAACATTTTTAGATGGAGCAAGGGATATTAAAGTCCCAAAATAAATACTGAGTGGCAGAGGAGTCAGCAGAAACTTTAAAGTTTTGTGGAAAAAGACGATGAAAGGAAGGCATTGAGGAAAAAAAAAAAAGTAGGTAAAGATAATCTTTAAAGAGTTAGAACAGTGCCTGCCTCTATAGTTTAAACAACTGAGAAGAGATGCAGTTTCCCTGTCAAAAGATATTAATAAAAGAAATAGCCACATGATATGTTCTAGAGATTTATAGTCCACATTGTGATTTTTTTGAGCCCCTGTTGCTTTCAGAAGTATGGTATTCACATTGTTAAAAATACAGTGGAAGAGAGATAAACTGTGTTTGTAATCTTAAAATTTTTGCTTGCTTTAAAATATGAAATCTTATCTTATTTCCGGAGGAGGATTGAGGAGGTTGCTATCGGAGTAAAAGTAAATGGAAGGACTTACATGAGGTATTTGAAGTAGGATGTAATGCGCACATTATAGTTCAGGGAATTTGTGGAAGCCTGGTATCCAACAAATAAAAAACGCTTTTCAGAAATGAATTAAGGGGATATTCCTAGACAATATGAGATTTAATGGTATATCTTAAGATTCACACATTTAATGCTTTTAAGTATATTCACAGAATTGTGCAACCATTAGTGCAGTTTAACTATAGAACACACACACACACACACACACACACACACACACAAACTATAGAACAGTTTCATCACCTCCACATAATTCTGGTACACATTGGCAGTCACCCCTTATTGCTACCCAACACCCCACACCCAAGTCTCAGCAATCACTAACCCATTTTTTATCTCTATAAATTTGATTATTCTGAATATTTCACAAAAATGTTATGTAGAGTATATTGCTTTTGTGAGTGGATTCTTAAACCTAATCTTTTCAGGATTCACTTGTATTTTAAGATGTATGAATACTTAATTCTTCTTTATTGCTGAATGATATTCTATTGTATGGATACATTACATTGTTTTATCCATTCAGCAATTGGTGGACATTTGCATTGTCTTCACATTTTGGTTATTAAAGAACACTGATGCCATGACCACTCATGTATGAGTTCATATATGGACCTATATTTTCATTTCTACTGACTATACCTAAGAGTAAAATCTCCTGGTCATATGGTAACTCAATGTTTAGCATTTCGAAGAACTGCCAAAAATCTTTTCTGAAGTGGCTTCAGCATTTTACATTGCAACAGAAATGAATAAGGGTTCTTTTTTCTCTACATCCTCTTGTTATTTTCTCTCTTTTTTGTTATAATCATCCTTGTGAAACAGAAGTGGTAGCTCATTGTGGTTTTGATTTACATTTCCTCCATGACTAATGATCTTAGGCATCTTTTATTGTACTTATTAGCTATTTGTATATCTTCTTGGGAGAAATGTGTGTTCCGATTCCTTGACCAATTACTGATTGGGTTATTTAGCTATTGAGTTATTAGGGTTCTTCATATATTCTGGAGACAAGACCCTTCAGATGTATGATTTAAAATATTTACTAATATTCTATAGGTTATCTTTTAACTTTCTTGATGGCATTGTTTTGTGCACAAATATTTTAAAATTGGATTTAGTCCAATTTACCTATTTTTCCTTTGTTGTTTGCAATTTTGAAGCTATCTCTAAGAAATATTAAAACCAAGGGCATTAAGATTTATTCGCATGTTTACTTCTTGAAAGTTTTAGAGTTTTAGCTCTTACATTTAAGTCTAAGATAGATTTGGAGTTAAATTTTATGTATATTTTATGTATATTATATGTATATTTTTATGTATATTATGTATATTTTTATGTATATTATGTATATTCCTTTCCTTTTTTTCCTATTTCCTTCTTTCTTTTCTCTTTCTGTTTTTGTTTTGCTCTTTCTGTCTGTCTGTCTTTCTTTGCATTTGGATATCTAGCTATCCCAGAACTATTTGTTGAAAAACCAGTTCTTCTCTAGTTGAATCAGATTGGCATCCTTGTTGAAAATAAATTGGCCATAAATATAAAGGTTTGTTTCTGGATCCTAGATTCTATTCCCTTGATCTCTATGTCTCTTTTTATATCAGTACCACACAGTCTGAATTATCATAGTTCTCCAACTTGGTTCTTCTTTTTTAGGATTATATTAGCTATTATACATCCCTTATATTTGCATATGTATTTTAAAGATTTTTTTTATTTACTTGAGAGGGACTGAGTGCACATGCATGAGAGTGAGGGTTCGGGCAGAGGGAAAGAATCTTCAAGGAGGCGACTCACTGAGCATGGAGCCTGTTGCAGGGATTGATCTCACAACCCATGAGATCATAACCTGAGCTGAAACCAAGAGTCAGACTCTCAACCAACTGAGCCACCTATGCACCCCCCGTATATAATTTTAGAATCAATTTGATATTTTCTGTAGAAAAAGCAGTGGATATATCCACAGGGATGGTGTTGAATCTGTAGATCATTAGGGGTGGTATTGCCATCTTAACAACATTGAGTCTTGGAATCCATGAACAAAGGGTACCTTTCCATCTGGCTAGATCTTAATTCCTTCTGGCTATGTTTTATACTAATTGGTGTACAAATTTATATTTCTTATAAGTTTATCCCTAAAAATCTTATTGGTGTTAATGCAATTGGAAATAGGATTGTTATCTCATTTTTATTTTTGTACTTTTCATTGTTACTGTGTAGTGTGTGTTCCTTCATCTTTAGTTGTTTTGAAGATTTTGTGAAGAATTAGTATTTGTTCTTTTTTTAAATGTATGGTATGATTCACCATTGATGCCATTTATGGGCTTTTTTTTGAGAGATACTTAATGCAAATTCAAAATTTTTACTTGTTCTATTCAAATATTATATTTCCTCTTGATTCACTTTTAGTAGTCTTTACCTTTCTAGGAATTTGTTCAGTCCACTTTATCTATTTTGTTAGTTTGCAAATGCTCAAAGTATTTCCTTATAATCTTTTTTCCTCTTATAAATTTTGTGGTAATTACCTTTGATCTTTGTGCAATTTTAGTAAATAATGTCGTCTTTCTTTTTTTCTTGGCCAATCTAGCTAAAAGTATGCCAATTTCATAGACATTTTCAATGCATCTTTTTGTTTGTTTCTTTGATCTTCCTTGTTTTAGACTTTCTATTTCATGTATTTCCACTACTCTGTATTAGTGTTTTCTTATGCTTGCTTTTAGTTTTCTTTTCTTTTACTAATTTCTTAAGATCTAATTTCTTTAGCTGAACTGAAATTTTTATATGAAGTGTTTTTATTTTCATTCATTTTAAAATATTTGCTAATTAATTCGCCTTCAAGTATTTTTTAATTCCTCATGTAACAATTTTGTTCACTCATTACTTATTTTGGAGTTTGTGTTAAGTTCTACTTATTTGTAAATGTCCTAAATTTCCTTTTGCTATTGAATTACAATTGAATTACATTATATTTGGAAACATATTTTATATGATTTAAAATCTTTTTAATTTGTTGAAATTTGTTTTATGAGCTAGCATATGGTCTCCTCTGTAGAATGTCCAATGTGCACCTGGGAAGAATATGTGTTCTGCTGTTGTTGGGTGAAGTGTTCTATAAACATTTCATACTTCCAGTTTATTTATGTTTTCAACTCTTCTATTTCTTGGTAGATCTTCTGATTTTTTTTCTTTCTATACATCAAAGTGGACATATTGAAGTCACTAACAATAATTGTTCAATTTTTCATTCATCCCTTTAGTTATTAGTTTTTTTATATGTATTTGGGGATCTGTATTTATGTGCTTAATTCAAGAATAACCAAAATATGAATCAACATGCCAAAATATATGTCAAGTATAGTAGCGCTCAAAATGCACTTTATTGATAAAAAATATCAAGTCATTATACTGACAAAAATGTAATGACCTTTAAGTTTGATTTAGAATGTTAAAAAAATATTAGCTGATAGACTATGATTTTGTTATTTTTTTTAAAGTGTCTAGATAAGATACACTAGATTTTGGGTTTAAAATTACCCCAACTATAAGTTTTCAAATTTTGCCAGTTAAATTAGCTTTGGAAACACAAATTGTTCAGACATTACTTACATAGATGCTATCTTTTATTAATTTCCAATCTATTATCAGTTTTAACATTCTTGTTTGAACTTGTTTGAACATAGTCCATAACTATGTCTATCACACTCAAATAAATAAATCAACACATACCTCTGCAGTTAAATCACTGTATTAACACTGTTAGTTCTTCCATTGCTGGAGTATACTTATCTTTCTTTAAATTTTTCATGATATGGAACTATAAAAAATGATCATGTACAAGCCTAAATAAAAACCTAATGTATATTAGTGAAAATATTACCTAATTACTTTTGAAAACAATAACATCTAATAAAATCAAGAGAGTCAATCTGTAAAATAGAGGCTGTATGCTAGATAAAATAAGCAGAAAACAATGATGAAGTAACCTCAGAGGAAATTTATACTGAACTGAGCTCTAGGAGGGTGATAAGATAGATCAAAGCGCTGAACCTAGAATGCATTTTTATATGTGTGAAAGGAAAAAAAAAAACAAATATAGATTCTAGCTACATAAAGCTGTCAGCTTGAAAATATATTGCTTGCATGGTCAATCACTTGGATACCCTTATTTTGTGATATATTAAATGTAGAAGCTATCTCTTATGGCTTTTGAAGTATGACACAGAAAACATTCAATGATCTTTATTTTTTTTTTTCGTTGTTATGTTCAATATAAGAAAAAAAACTAAAATAAAACTCATCCACACAATACTAGCTATGGATTGGTATATTTTTTCTTCTTTTGATAATTTTTTATACAGTATTCATGCTTGCTAAACTAATTTTGTTTATGGTGTGAGACTCCAAATACTTCTTCAAGTCTATGTAAAATTTAGTAGCAATACAAATTAATTCAACTATTAGTCTAGAGTCATACAATTTAAACCTTCATTTTACAGATAGCCAGTTAAAAACACACAAGTGAAATAATAAAGTAAAATGAATCTCATTTTTAAAAAGAATTTATCTATCTATTATCTATCTATCTATCTATCTATCTATCTATCTATCTAACTATCTATCTACCTATCTATCTATCATTAGTGAGAGACCACAGGAACAAGGGAGAGAGGCAGAGGAGAGAGAGCAGAGAGCCCAACATAGGCTCAATCCCGGGATCCTGGAATCTTGACCTGACTCAAAGGTAGACAGTTTACCGACTAAGCCTCCCAACTGCCCCTGAATCTCATTTTCATAGTTCTTTTTGTTTCTGAAGTTCTATGTGCGAGGATAATTTGCACAAGCAAATTCTATAGGAAATATTAGTATGTCAATTTTACCAATTAACATTTGCTTTAGTTTTTCTTAAATGATACGGCCTTATGGCTAGCTAGTGGAGCAATTATCTCTTAAAATTTTTAATTAACTGGTATTAGACACACATTGTTTTCTGGGTATGTCTCTTAGTTTAGATAAACATTTTAAATAAACATCCTGAATATTTGAGTTGGATAGAAGGGAAGTGAATAGGAAAACCTCTAAAGGAAAATAGTAAATATTGTGATCCACTGATTATGTGAATTATACTTGAACAATTTACAAGAGATATGTCAAAGATTCATGTGCTGAATTTTTTCTTATCTTCATTGTATGCGCTGATATGCTTTCTGCATATAAGTAGCTCTGTAGTCCATTTTTGGTAGCTACTAGTCATCTAGTTCTTATACAACTAGAAAATAATAATACCTAACCAGAAACAGAAAAAATACTGCTTATTACTACTCTTTTTTTCCTTCACACATTGATGAAACTTGTGAATAATACCCAACAGTTACAGAGTAGCTATATGATTGCCATGTATGTGAGCTTGATCTGAGACTGAGAGACAAGATCACACTCAGATTTATATTCTACAATTTAAGATACTCATTGTCAGGTTGGATTATGAATTTTGTAAGCATTAAGATTTGGCATGCGTACTTTATTGGAAGTTTCATTAGCAAATAACCTCCTTTTTCCCAATGATTTTCAGTGTTGAGGGGAAACACTTTCAGTGAACAATTTGTGCTTAATGCCTTTCCGTGGGTAAAATCCCACTGAGAAGTGCTCTAGCTAACTTGCTCTGGGTTGTGTTCCAACTTAGTTTAAGGGACTTTAGGGGACACACTCCTGCTGATTCCACTGTTCTTTCCTGTCTTCCTTTTTTTTGTAATCTTGACCCAAAAACTATTTTAAGTGATGTCTGATTTGGCTTCCTGTGGCTCTCAAATGTTCACTGACAAAGGATTATTGAAAGAATGTGTGACTCTCTCTTTCTTTTCTTGAATTCAGAGCTTCTGATGTTGATATTAATGTGAAAGGGTCATCCACAAAGAGACAAAGAGCACTAATGTTGTAAGGCTTCTCAGGTCTTCTCCTTTATCACAGTTGGGGGGACTCCAAACCATTGGGATCAAATATCTTCTATCACCTCCTTAAAAACATCAGCATCTGTGTCATCATTGGCCTGTAGGCTATGAGGATTATTCCTAAAGTATTCCTCTCTCTCTGTATAGTCCATCAATTGAAAGCTATAGAACCATGGGATTTGGGGGCTAAAGGGCACCTTGAAGGTCAAATAGTCCAACCCTTTTCCTTTATAGAGTCAAGAAATTGAAGCCTATAGTGAGTAGGTTATTTGTCCATGAGCATGGATAACGATACAGAAATGAATGAGAAAGTAGGATCTCTGTCTACAGCAAGGGAACTCCACACTGCACTTGCATTAGTCCTATGGTTTCCCTTGTTTCCCTAATACCTACCTATCTTATAAAACTTTGCTCAGATACTAGGGAATCTTCTCATATGATAACTGAGTTGAAGAGAGAAGTCTTCAACAGTGAACACTCACTAAATAGAGTTTTAAATTATAGGAAGCCTAACTATGTCAAAATTATTTGTTTTTCTAAACATGTCATATTGCCAGTTTGGTTTTCATATCAAACAAAAAATGGTACTGGCTTTTATCCAAAATGGTAGTAGCTTTTATTCAAAAGAATGACAAGTCTTTGGTGAAAATAAATTGCATCATTAGTAGATAACTGTAAGAATAGTAAATATGGACCCTCAGCGAAGGATATCTAATACAACTGGATTCATAACCCATATAGTTTATCAAATAAGTTTATAATGAAAAATTGCCCTAAGGACTGCTAAGAAAAAGATCAAGACCTGTGATTACATAGTTCTTGAAGTTATAGTTTAACTTGAAAGCTTGAGGTACCTGGGTGGTTCAGTGATTGAGCATCTGCCTTTAGCTCAGGTTGTAATCCCAAGACCTATGTCTCTGCCTCTCTCGGTGTGTCTTTCATGAATAAATAAATAAAAATCTTAAGAAAAAGAACGCTAAGTGATTCAGCATGAGTCATGCAAGTCATGCTTTTTGGTAAATTATACTTCACTGAGGACTTCTTTGTAGAGATACCTAGCTAAACTTCCTGCAAATGAAGATAGAATTCTATAAATTTTAGGTTAAATTTTCAAAGGAATATTTTCAACATTAAGATCAATTTCTATTTACCTATGATAATACATGACATTGATAATATTCATTTACTGTCAAAAGGAGATATTTTTCATCATTACTTAATGATATACATCTGTATCCCCACTTTTATTTATTCCCTTTACATTCTAAAGGTTTATGATTTTTATAGCTTTGTAAGGCTAGGTTCTTAAAATAGAAGCAGATGAAAAATAGAATATTCATATGTGGTCAAGTTATATCTTTGTTTTAATTGATACATTCATACTGGAAAGAGCATTTTCATTGCTGAGCTGGAGAACTATGTTTTTTAAAACTATAAAATTGTTGCTTACCATCAATTTTTTTAAAAGATCTCATATTGAAAAATAGTTGGTCTTATGTGTTTGAATTCTAAATTACCTTACTATAAAATAATTAAGTCTTCTGAATGCTTAGAAATCTCTATTATTTCAAAAGTTCTCCTAAATGATGCAATGGAAGGACAGTTTACTGAATATCCTCGGCCACATGAATTTCTAAGGGATTTAATGTTTAAATCCTGAAATGCATGTAAAGAACTAGAAAGCCATATGGGTGATATTAATGCTTTGATCAGTTTAGAAACCTTTTCTTCCTATCACTGCCACTTTTTGAAATTAGAGAAGATCAAACACTTGAATATTAACACCTGGGTATTAGGGCAAGGACACATGCAAATGTTGGTAAGATCAGAAGCAACATTCTCAAGGAAACTAGCTCAAGTCCATATCAGCCTATAAGCCTTTTCTTAGCCAGGCAGAAGAGAATATCCTAACTCTGAAATCCACTAGCCATTATGGTTCTGAAATTTTAAAATAGATAAGAATCCGCTGGGTACTTATTTTAAAAAACAAAATCCCTTACCTTTTCAGGGCTGACATCTTGGGTGTGAGACCTATGCGGTAGCTCAGGGTTTAATGTTCTGCTTCACCAACTTGAAATTCTCAATAATTTTATTTTTGAACTATTTTTTTTAATTCCTGCGCAGTTAACATACAGTGTTCTATAATAGTTTCAGGTGTACAGTATGGAGATTTAGCCATTCCTTAAATTAGTACTCATCAAGATATGTGTTATTATAATCCCCTTCATTTATTTTGCCCATCTTCCACCCATATTTCCCTCTGGAAACCATGTTTGTACTTTATAGTTAACTGTTTCTTGGTTTGTCTCATTTTTTCCTACCATTTGTTTATTTGTTTTGTTTTTTTAAATTTCACATATGAGTGAAATCATATAGTATTTGTCTTTCTCGGACTGGCTTATTTCACTTAGCATTATACTTTCTAGATCTATCCAGATTGTTGCAAATAGCAAAATTTCAGTCTTTTTATGGCTGAGTGATATTCCAATGTGTGTGTGTGTGTGTGTGTGTGTGTGTGTATGTGTGCACGCACATATTCTTTATTCACTCTTCTATCAATGGAGGCTTAGGCTGCTCCCGTATCTTGGCTATTGTAAATAATGTTGCAACGAACGTAGGGGTACATATACCCCTTTGAATTAGTGTTTTCATATTCTTTGAGCAAATATCCAGTAATATGATTACTGAATCATAGGGTAGTTCTATTTTAAGTTTTTGAGGAACCTACATACTGTCTTCCACAGTGGCTGTACCCATTTGCATTCCCATCAACATGTTACTTTTTTGTATTGACCAACCAGTTATGCTGAAAATGATGCTATAAAAAGGAAAAGGAAAGATAAAACAGCCCGTGGTTTCTTCCCTTTCAATCCTTTCTGACTCATTACTAAGCCTGAGGTAGGTAGTGTTGGTAAGATGTGTATATCAGGAAATGAAATATCCGCTGAGTTAGTTTTGTGAAGCATTTCACCTTGTTAAATGAAATATATAAGAATATATAGACTAAAATTATGAATCGTGTTAATTCAGTAATTCCACATACATGTCATTAAATGCTCTTAATGTTTGCAATTAACTGGCAGTACACAGTATAAAAATGAACATAAAATTTATGCTAATAATTTAAAATTTTCATTTTTCTTTACTTAGAGCAACATTAAATAGCAAACCACAAACATCATGACAAGGCAAAAAAGAAGGCCTATAACAGAAAGGAAAGGGCTTTATATGTTACAATTTAATGACATCTATTCCTTTTTTTAAAAAAAGGCTACCCACATTTTCATTCTGCACTAGGCACTGAAAATTACTGTTTCAACATATCTGGGATGGGAATGGGCATTTACATCTTTACTGAGCTGTGCTGCAGGGAGTATGTAGTAAACTCTTTAGTATTCTTTTGATTCTTGTGAAATATATTCTTGTGTTTTTATTTGTGTTTACATGGATGTAGCTCAGATCATATAAGATTGCAAGGTCCAGTAAGACATACAAAATATTCTAGGTTTCTTACAGTATTCAGATGAGTGTCTTCTCTCTGATATCTTTTTAGAAATATGTGCTTATTAAAAAAATATTATTAAGGGCCACCTGACAATAGTCTAATGAAGTAGTAGTAAATAAAACAATATTAGCAATAAGATTAAATTTAGAAAAAAAATTACAGCACAATGTGACTGTCATGACCTATTTTTATATAATATCCATCAAAGGACATTGCTAAAACTTAAGTCATTTCCATCTATAAATTAAAGAACACAATATATTTCTCCTAATTATTCATAGTTAATAGAAATTATTGGAGATAGATACAATAGATAGATGATAGATAGATGATAGATAGATAGATAGATAGATAGATAGATAGATAGATAGATTCATGCTTGAAACAAAATTTTCTGGAAGAATTTTAGTAGTACAATGGTTTTTTAAGTGAAATCTTACACATAGTCCTACTTTATTAAAGAATTATTGTCAGAACTACTCTCTTGAAAGAAAGAACAGAAGAGGTGAGCTCCATCTACTAGAATTCAGCCCACCTTCCTCTCTCTAGCCTGTAGGACACAATTTGAGAATATGAAGGTGTTGCATTTCCAAATAATATAATCCTTAGATGGTCAGTCCTCCTCCCTAATAAACACCTCTCTTTAGTGACTTGAAATACACTTGTTACCATTTAAGTTAAATTATAATAATAATTTACTTTTAAATTAAGCTAAAATATCTTGGAAATACTGTGGGAAAGATGCTGACCATTGTTAGGATAGTAAGATGTTAAAGCGTTTTTTAATAGGCCCACTAATTTTTAGAAAATGGCTATTTAAATAAACTCAAAACCAGTGATCACTTGAGTCATCTGTGTGAATGAGTTTTTTTCCTTTTATTTATAAAAATGCATAAAACAAGAGATTTATTTATTTTGTATTTTTGCCAACTAATCTTTACAGAATTAAATCCCTAAGGACATGTTCTTACAAATGGGAAGGTATGAAGTTAATCATAAATTCAGCAGCCCTTCTTAAAAATATCTGGGAAAGTATTTTATACATGAATGCTCCATAGGGTATAATCATTGAATACTTATTGAAGATTACATATGAGCTTCAGTCCTGAGGAAAGGTGATCTGAGTAATAGCAGATTGATGGATACAAATGGCTCAAGTACTTCTAGGAATCCAGGCCAATTATCCGTGAACTAAGGAGGACTCAACAATAGTTTATAATGACTGATTTGGAGCTATTACAGTCAGCTAGGTTAAAATCTCTGTTTAAATATTGGCCTGAAAAAAAAAATATTGGCCTGGGGCTCCTGGGTAGCTCAGTCGGTTAAGCATCTGACTCTTAATTTCAGCTCAGGTCAGATTTCAGGGACATGAGATCAAGCCCTGTGTAGGGCTCCACACTCAGCAAGAAATCTGCTTCTGCTTCTTTCCATCTCCTTCTGCCCCTCCCCACCCCATGCTCTCTCTCTCAAATAAATAAATACATCTTTAAAAATAAAAAAAATTAAAATAAATACTGGCCTACATATGGTTAATCAATGCACATGAAGGCAAGTTTAAGCCTACAGATTATGCTGTCAGTTAATAGCCCCAAACCACAGACCTTAGGCAGTTTCTACAATCCTGAGAAAACTGCTATTTTATTTGAGACTATATTCATGGAAACATAACTTGGAGCAAATGTAGCCTACCTTTCATAAATCTTTAATTTCATAGATTTCCTCTCTTAAACCAAGACTGCAGTTTCTATGGTTATACTTCGATCAGTATAATCAGCTAGTTCTAAAGTTATGATGTGATTTTGTGAAATTACCTGACATCCTCAGGCAGTAGTTTCTTCTATATGTAGAGTGTGACTAAATTACGCCATAGAGGGTTTTTGAGTAAGTTTATGCAAAGTAGCATTTCCCATGTCTCATGCTCCATGGTAATAACAAGCACTGGAGCTTAAAATTGAGAAAGTGTGATTTAAAAAGTTCCACATCCTGATAATTTAATATAACATTTATCTTATTGTACATCAATACAGGTTTTTGAAAAAAAAGTGCATATATATATATTTTTTAATTTACTCTCTCTAATATATGTACTTCCTTTATTTGTGCTAAAAATCTAGAAAGGAATTTAAAGCCAATTTGTTGGAAAAGTTTGACATAGCATTTTGTAGAAGATGGAAGATAAAGTTCATGGGGGGGAAAATTGGTCATGAATATCTGAGATGATCTGAAGTAATAAAAACACTGGCGAACCCATTATGGTGCTCCCCGTCCTGTGAAGGAGAGCTGGGTAGTTGTATAGAATGCTGTCTTACACCCACAATTCCATTACTATTGAAAACGAAGGTACTGACCTTGTCAACAGAATGGACATACATACACTCTTTGCTTAATAGGAATCAAATATTTAGGCTATAACACTCAGAACTATTTCAGAAAAAGACAAGACTTCACCAGTTCTCATGGTTCATTGTCTTACTTCCTTATGATCACTACCTTGTGTTCATGCATGTAATCATGAGAACATGAGCTTACATGTTGCTTACAGGTGTCTGCCCACATACATACATATGCAAAGTATCCAGCTTGGATACTTCATTAAAGGGAAGCTATGATTTTTTTTTTGGAAGCTATGATTTTTAAAGACACTTTCAACTTCTGTCCTTTTTAAAAAGGTCTATAATGACAATCAAAATAGACTAATGATCTAAATGATCTAATTATAGCTTAATTCGATATGCTCATTTTGCAGATTGAATACCCCCAACATAACTTTGATTGTTAGTTATTTTAAAGCTATTTTTTAAATAAGGATTTCTGAGATAAGGAATGTCCTACACACTTCAGATGTCTCATCTTAACCTCTGCTTTTCTCTTTGTCTCCTATCATATTTTCTTTCCGATCATTATGAAAACCACTTCTGATCAAAGAGGAGCTCTTTCAAAAGCTCATATTTTTTTCTGCCCATTTTTGTGGTGCCCCCTTTACTTTGTTTTATGAAACAAAGGAATGAGAGGGGAAATCTTAAAGAGATGCCGTTCACTGTTGACTGGTGTTCAGATATACCCAGAGAATAAAAGTCCAGAAACACCTTGTACATGCTAAAGAAACATACTGCTTTGAGTAAAAATGACATGCCACGTTTTTCTCTTATGAAATGAAACAGCTTGACAGCATTCCATTTTCTTCCCCCTTTCACGACACTGATAATTTTTCCTGGCACCATTTGACTCTAGTATATATTTACTCCGTAACTATCTACGGCAAAGGAATATGGGTAGTAATATTGTAGATACATGAAGTACAAGACATTCTCACTTGCCCTTTCCCAGTTCGGCTGGCACTTGCTGACAGTTGTAAAAACTTGTTGTTGTCATAAGCAGAGACAACTGCAAAGGCACAGAGGGAACAGATGTATGCTATAATAATAACAAGGTGCCACTTTAAAAAAATACTTTTTAGCTTAGGGCTACATTTAAACCTTCAGGTACAGTTCATGAAACTCATAATGTGGGAGAGTGAGTACCTCTGGTGTCTTTGAGAATCTCTAGGGGAAAAGACTCTGAGATATTGTTATCATTATCACCATCTTGCTAACTGAATCACAGTTAGTGCCTTGGTTATTACACCTAAGGGAGTGACTTACTACCCTCTAGGTTGAAATAAAGGGCAAAATGAGTTTCTTCCATTGTTGGAAGGTGGAATACATTCAGAACACATGAAGGAAAAGGTATTCTAGTCAATCTCAATCTTTTAAAAATAGAGAACTAAATTAATCTGAATATGCAATCCTCAGTTTGGCCATATAAAATAATTGAGCGTAGGTTTCAACTAAACTGAATGCACATGGCAATTCTTGTACAGTTAGATACATTTTTCCTTCTGCAATATATGCATGTCTGTTTTTATAGAATTGTGAAAACAAAACAGGCAAGATTTCATGCGCAAGCAGAACTGCACTTGAAAATGAAAGGGTGTTAACATGCCATAGACTGCACTTTTTTTTTTTATCTCAGTTAAGTTGTAAAATTATAAGATGTTGTTGAAGTAATTCAGTCAAATAAAGGTAATATTGATGAAAACCACTTTCACTTTCTTTTTAAACCACTTTCACTTTCATTGATTCATAAACATTGGAGTGTAAACGCGTAGACTTCTTTTTCAAACTCTATAGATAGAAATGAGTGTTCTAACTCTAAATACCTGGAAAGGAAACATAAACTGTATGTTACACTTGAACCTGGAAAATAAGATGGGGACTGTGTTTTGATGATGAAACACTGAGAGCCCTTTGACAGTGCCCTATTTTGCTCAAGAATTGTATTTTTTACTCCTTTCCCTGATGTGACTAATTTTGTTTTTTTTTTCTATTGTTTGTTTCCTATTGTGGCCCCAATTTATTTTAAAAGGAATTATTAATTGCCTTGTCTTTTTGCAATAGCTCAATGTGGAAAAATGCAGATTGAAACCAGGGACACTCCGCAAAATCACTTCTGGCTTCCTGATTCTCTATTTATTTGCTATATTGTCCCACTCTGACAAATGGTTAAAAGATAAAAATGCCACTGTGACAGTTTTCTTATTTACTTTCCAAATAAATCTTGATGATTAGAACTTTTAACACTTGGCATATGCTTACAAATAATTAAACTAGATATATTGTAGAGCAGAGAGTGCTAGGATGGGCGCTTTTGACTGGAGCAGGTGACCATTTGACTTTAAGTGTGAACCGTGGAAATAAAAGCAACTGTGCTTGATCATTTACTCAGCACTGGAGGCAATAATCAAGTTCCTCAAATCAATCACACCATGGAAGAGTGATGGCAGGGAGCAGACGCTTTATCAGCAAAACTGCGTATTTTGTATCAGTTTGTCTCTTTGTATTTTTAGACATAAATCTTTAATGTGGAGTTTGTGTTCAGACAGTGTTCTCTCCTCCCTACAGGTGTTGACAACACAATAGGATTTGTGGATTTTGAGCACCTGAGGAAAAGATTGTCATATGAGAAAAAATTGATACTATGTTATAAGACCCACTTTAAAATATATATCTCTTCATTTCAGAATAACAGTATTTGGGCAGATAATTTAGGAGAAAAATATCTCAATTTTAACAAATTATATTTTGTATCATATATAGATACTAACACAGATAGCCAAGGATCACAATCAATTTTATAATGCATAATTGTACAAATATATATTTGTATATTAATATAGATATTATTAGCAAGTAACGGTAGTTCTGTTTTATAGCTCATTGTTTCAAATCAAGAATGCTGTATTTTGACTCATGTTAGATTAAAAGCAGTATATTTTCCTGTTGATTTTCTCAGTAAATATTCACATTTTGTTTTGAAAGCTGTTAAACTGAACTTCATGTGAAATTGCTTAAATAACACATTTCTCCACATTAATTCAGACATTGTTAATATGTTTTGCTTAAGACTGACTAAATATAAACTTCTGAATACTATGGAGAAAGGATAAAAGGGACATGAAAGTTATCGATTGCCATATGAATTTAGCTCTCTGTGTCCTTGAGAAATACAAAACTTAATGGAAGTTGGAGCACAGAATATCTCTATTTTCGCATATCTTACTTATTTCAAATTGATAGATTACATGATGCCAAACCTATGAATAGTTCATGTAGTGAAGTACAGTTGAATCACTAGTGAATAGGAGCATGGTTGATAGATTTTATTGCAGAAAATGTGGTGCAGTTTTGCTCTTCTACTTAACTTGAAATCCAACACAAAATAGTAAATATTAAATGACTTGAAACATTACTAAGTGCTTGTCTCTACTTAATAATTTTACACTTAACCTAGGCCTCATGCAAATTATGTTTCCCCTGAGTAACCACCATGTAGTACACACTATGGAGGATCACTTATTTACAAAAGCGATAAATTGAAATAATCATGTAAGTTTGATAAATCTATAATATGTTAAGGTCAAGGGCCATCTAATTGAATATAAATTGACTAACCTTGGCTGATTCACCACACCCACTTAAAAGTCTCATAATGTAACATTTTTGCCATGTGCTTAAAAATTTTAGTGGTAAATGTATGTGTATTGTGTGTATATGCAAATTTTGCCACTTATCCATACAGTTACAAAACATATCATCATATCTAATGTTTATTTTTATATTATTTACTTAGGGATTTCACTATATTGTGCTGTTGTATATGTTTTACAGTGTTGAAAGCCTAATCCTTGCTTTGTCTTTTGTATTTCACGTAGGATAGTTATATTGGGTATATTGTATATACTTATTATTTTGATGCCATATAGTTGCTTGCTAAAACTATACATTAATGTTTATTTGAGCCATTAAGTTTTGCGAATGCTGTCTTGTTGAAAGTCATTATTGTAAGTGGATATTATCCTATCATTTACGTCCCTGGATGGAGGATATGATTATGAGAATTTTCCAATGGGTGGCCTAAATAAAAAGTTTGATTATTTTTGTTTGAAGGAAATGCAAAGGGATTTACATTCCCACGTGATAGATATCAATGATGTATAAAATTATGTCTTGCTTTTACTTTATTTGAGATCTTATTTTGGTCTCAAAAGAAAAGCGATTTTCAAAAGTAGAGTAAAAAATATATCTACATTAAAAATACATGTTATGATTACTAAACCATTCAAAAACCAATGGCTTTATTTCCCAGTGCCCAGCAATTAAAAAAAAAAAAAAGGCAACAGAGTATATGCTGATGGTTTCAATAACCTTCCATTCAAAAGGCTAGAAGCTTGGAAACCAGAACCCAGCGTAATTCTGCACATATTTTCGAGAGACATTATACATTTCTTTAGTCCAAAAGTAATGTTAATGCTCTTAATTTTGAAAGTCTTAAGTTCACGTAAGTATTTATGCAGTATATTTCATAATATAGTCAGGTGACTAAATTGTCAGATGTCAATCAGCAGAGTCCTCTTAAACAGAAATTCAGGTCTACTGACCTTACTTTTGAACTACATTTTTCTTCAATGATTTCATAAATGTTTATGTTGGAAAGACATTATGCTTTGTGAGTCAAAAACTAAGCACATCACCTACCATATATTTGAATTTTGGTTGTAACTAGAGAAACAATAGCCTCCTAGCTCAATATTTCTCAGAATTTAATCTTTGGGGCAATATCTCTGCAGAATTTCCCTAAGTATTCACAGACACACACACACATGCACATACACATGCAAATACAGATTTATGATCAACTGTACCAGAAAGCTCTTGGTTAAAAAAAGGCAAATACATCCCCTTACGGCAAGCCTTCTCTGGTCCTATAACTACAGTAACTTAAACTGTCTGAATCTACCTCCCTTACAAAGGTCCCACAGAGCACCTCTGCTCCTGGTAAAACCACCTCTTCCCAGCTTTGACACTACTCATGTCAGGACTGAAGATCCCCCGTACATATGGTGGAACCAGTACTTCTCCTGAACTGCAATCTTCCTGTCCCAGAACCACAAACTTCCTAAAAGATCACTCCATAGACGGCCATCACTGGAACTAATCATCACGTTCCCATAAGAAACCATCAAAATTAACCCAAGTACCCTGTGTATCCTAATTTCTGTCAGCATACTAAGTAATTCAATCCACTCATTTCTTCTTTAATCATTTGGATTCTTAGAGACACAATGCCGTATACATCCACCTCAGTAACTCATTTTCTCACAATGGAAACTCTCTCAGTATGACCATTATTTTTTTAAATTTATTATTCATTCATTCACTCATTCATTCATTCATTTAATATGCCCATTAAGCAGAGAAAATCCTCTCTACCCTCCATGTGTCTCAATGTCCTTTCCATTTCTTGTTCTGACTGAAATCTAGGTGTTACCTAAGGACACTTCTTCCCCAGAAGTGCTCTTCAGTAGTCTTTTTCTCAGACTCCAAGAAGCAATGGTCTAGGAGTTGGGATAAGTTTCATCCCTCAGCAAACAACTGAATAAACAACAATCTGTTTAAGATATATCAGGGGGATAGGTCAATGTTTTCTCTAATAGTTGTAAACACTTATACAAATATCATTGATATTTTATCACCTAGCTTATTACCTTTCTTTGATCAGTACTTATTATTTTTAGTAATGTCAATATATAAGCAATGCATGCAGCACTTTCTAATTGTAGTTTTGTACTTACCTCACCTTCAGTAATTTTGTCCTATACTTTACCTCAGTCAACCATTTCCATCATTATTTCCTCCAGACATTATCATTACCAATATCTGGATCACCTCCAAAATCTGAATTAAAATTTTGTCAGTGTCTGCTTCCTATTTTCTTTTTAAAGCAGAAACTCTTCAAGAACCCCAGCTCTTCAGATTCTTTGGTTCTACCTTTATGTCAATCCACTGAAACCAATAATTCACTGTTGATCTCTCTACTTTGTAGTTACACCCCTTATTACCAAGATTAGTTTCCTTGGGCTGTTATCAAAATCAACCCTTTGTATCCATGCTCAATCTCCTTACCTTTTTCTTACTTTCTTTGACAGAGCTAGTTAAACCGTAAATCCTAATATCTGCTCAACTTGCACCAGGATGACTGGGCAGGATTGGAAAAAAAAAAAAAAGGCACAAATAGTGTGAACAATCTCACTCTAAAATATGACCACAAAGCTTAAGAGAGCCCTTAAGACACATATTACATTTCTCTAGAGAGTATGTTTTCCTATCTCCTCTCTTTACTAACCACTCTTCACTCTTCTCCTCCACCCCAGACAGTTGCTCTCAGCAATACTCAATTGCGATTTGGTTTCAGGTTTGGAAAAAAAACTTAATACAGTAGCCTGATTTTCTAGATATCTTTCTTCTCTTAAAGAAGAGAGGTTTGACCCTACTGCAAATTCTCTAGTCAGTGTCACCAGTGACCTTCACATTGAGATATTCAGTGACCACTTCTCACTGACTTAGCCAATTTAACCTACTGTATCTGAAAATTGCTGTCTGCTGAAGCATAGGATAAAACTGATCACTCTCCAGAAACACTTTGTTCATCTAACTACTGTGACACATATTTGTGTATATGTTTTGTTTTATTTTACTTTATTTTTTTCTTTTGACCTAACTGGCTACTTCTTCTCCATTATTTTTACTGGGTAATCCTTTCCCGTCTCAAATATTTGGAACACCCCTACTTCCAGTTGAAGAATATTTTTTCATATATTTTGATTGTCACAATTATATCACAACTTTAGTTTACCATATATAAAATAATGGCACACAAATTTATGATTTCAGTTTCAACTTTTTCCCTGAAATAGACTTCCATGTCCAACTGACTTATTAATAGTTCTACTTAGATTTTACTAGAAGCTCAAACCTAAAATACTCCAAACAAAACTTTTGATTACTCAAACCCACTCCTCCTTTGGTGTGCAGAATTTTAGTAAATAGCACAGGTAATCTCCAGCTTTTGATGGTTCAACTTAACCATTTTTAAACTTTATGATGGTGTGAAAACAAAACTCATTTCTTAAAAATTATGCCTCAAATTTTGAATTTTGATCTTTTCCTCCACTAGTGATATTTAACATGATGCCCTCTCATAATCATATTACGATGCACCAGTGAGCCACAGCTCTCAGTCAGCCATTGATCACAAAGATAACAAATGATACACCTACAACTCTTCTATACCCATACAACCATTCTGTTTTTTCATTTTCAATATAGTATTGAATAAATTACATGAGATAGTCAACACTTTATTATAAAGCTCCGTGTTAGATTATTTTGCCCAACTGTAAGCTAACATAAGTGTTCTGAGAATGTTTAAGGTTGATTAAGCTAAATTGTAATGTGAGGTAGATTAGGTGTATTAAATGTATTCTCCACTTAAAATACTTTTAACTTATGATGGGTTTATTGGGACACAATTCCATTGTAAGTTGAGGAAGATCTTTATAGCTTTTTACCCAGCTGTTTATGCCAAAAACCTTGGAGTTACCCTTTACCACTCTTTTATACTCATACTCCAGATTGATTATTAGAAAATACTTTGGTTCAGGATACCTGGGTGGCTTAGTCAATGAAGCGTCCAACTCTTGATTTCAGCTTAGGTCATGATCTCAGGGTCATAAGATTAAGCCTCTGTTTCTCCTCCTCTCTCCTTCTCTCTCTCAAATAAATAAATAAATGAAATCTTTAAAAAAAAAAAAGTACTTTTGTTCTACCTTCAAAACATATCCTGAATCTGATGACTCATCCTCACCCCCTCCATTGACACTTTTATTCTATTCTATTTTAGCAGATTCTATTATTCCATTCCCTTATTTTACAATAAACACTTTACTTGTATTGATGCTTCTATTCTACTCTCTTCATTGTATTTGCTATATAATCTTTTCCGACATGAGTCAGATTATGTTTCTTCCCAGCTTGCTATCTTCTAATGGCTTCTTGCTGAGTGACTGTACCAAATGGAAATAGTATGTACATATTGGTGAACAGACCAGACCTAGACATAATTTAGCTAAGTTAAACAAGTTTTGCTTACCTAAATGATTCATGGAGAGGTCAGCAGAGTTAGGATTCACAGTAGAGAAAATAGAATCATAGGACAAGAGACCCAACTGAGATTTAGGGCCATAGAAATCTCTGCTAAGTTGAAATTTAAAGTTTTAGTGAATGAGTTAGAATCATAATAGATCTCCTGGAAATTTAACCCATTTCCACTCAAGCCTGTATATGCTTGTTGTTGGAGCAGTCTAGCATATAATCTTGTAGGATTTGTCCTTGTTCATTCACCTGGGCAGAGTCATCACTTCAATATTAAAGATAGAAATATATTTCCTGAGGACAGTATATAATCCTCAGGTATGAACAAAACTGTCATTTCTCAATGTATTTTATCCTCAGCCTAGTCTATCTTTCCTTAACAGAGGGCTGCAGAATTAAACTTGGTTGTTCTCCAAGTCTGTCTGCAGCCATACTCTAGAACTTTTCCAGTACTTGCTATCACACTTAAAATAGAATCTAAATTCTCTACAAATGCCTTTAAAATCCAACTAAGTGTATCCTTTGGCTACCTCCCCAAACACATTTATTGCCATCTTCACCTTTTCTTAGTGTGTATGAGACACCCTGGTTTTCTTACCTTCAAACACACTGTGAATTCCCAGGTTTCAGGGTTTTGTACATTCTTCCCCCCACCCTCCGCCCCAGGTATCATGCTCTTCCTTCAGAAATCTGCATGACTTGCCCCTCACTTTATTGAGTTTTGACTCAATGTCAGTTCCTCAGAGAGACTTTGTCTTACTAGATAAATAAAAGGTCATCCCGCTTCTCTCTCTCTTACACTGCTTTCATTTTTCTTCTTAGAACATATTAGTCCCTTAGATATTTTTTTCTTGTTTGTTTTTGCTGAATGAATAAAAAAGTGATTTATGTAATTAAATGTGTGTGTATTTACCTGAAATGTCAAATATGAAAAACATTTAATAACAAAACTCTATTAAGCTTTTAGTTTAATTGGGAAGGCTCATAGGTTTTCTGTTGTTTCCCTTCACGTTCTAATGAGTATCACAATTAAGTGTTGCTTTAATTAAAAAGCAGTTTTAATGTATGTAACCAAAGTTGTTTAGCCTGACAGCTTATTCTGACATGTTAGTAATTTCAAATTCATTCATCTAAAATGTACATCGGCATTGCATTTAATGAAATCAAAAGGTTATTGGGCTTGAAAAGCTCAAAATAAATGAAAGCATTTTTAAGTACTAAGAGAATAAGGACTCTTAGGAAGGATATGTATGGTTTTTTTTTCCCCAGAATCTGTGTTTTCAACTGAAGTGCAATTCTTCCTCTATCTCACCTTTGGAGAATCAAAAATGAGAACTCAACAGGAAAGAAAAGTGTGAGAGTGTAGGCTGTTTGTTCTTGAAAACTTATTAAATTCTGAAAGAAAACAAGATTCAAAATAATTGAAAATGTTCATTTTCAATTTGCCTTGTTTCTACTAGTAGATATTACCGTTGACAAAGTAAAATGTGAAATTAACAAATAGTATGATGTACTTCTAAAATGTACTTTTTATCTGTAAATTACTAAAGTCTATATTGGTCATATCCTCCCTCACTCCAAACCCACCCCTCCCTTACACACATGCAAATGTGTGTTTAAGAAATGCACTCTAGGGCAGCCCAGGTGGCTCAGCGGCTTAGCAGCTCCTTCAGCCCAGGGCCTGATCCTGGAGACCTGGAATCGAATCCCACGTCGGGCTCCCTGCATGGAGCCTGCTTCTGTCTCTGCCTCTCTGTCTCCCTCTGTGTCTCCTGAATAAATAAATAAAATCTTTTTAAAAAAAATTTTTAAAAATGCTGAATATATATACAAAAACAGTTTCTGAATTTCCAAAAGTTGTACCATGGGCAGAATTACAAATAAATTCAATGATTAGGGGGCAGGGTTTTCGAAAAATTTTGCCCCAAGGAACAAGGCTGTATTCTAGATTTACTGAAGAGCCTGCTGTTGTTAAGTTAACCTCAATGAGTGAGTAGCTGTGTATTTGATGTTATTATGGATCGCTGTTGCATTAAACATCAAACAGGGATAATCTTTCCTTTGATTTTGTGTATGTGTGTGTGTGTCTTCTCCCTGAGAATAACTGTTCATCTACTACTGCTTGTTTCAAACTGAAACACTGATAATTCTCAGGTGCGAATGAGATTGATCTTACTTTTTTCAATTGCTCAAGTCCATCCCCTAGTTCATTAAACAAATACTGTAACTACTTCTGATACTTAACAACTAAAAGCCCTTTTGTTCATCTTTTTCATCCTACGGCAATTCCATTGGATTTGTTTTCCTACCCTAATTTAGATAATGGGTTTTCAAAACAAAACAAAGCAAAACAAAACATACATTTTTATGCACCATAACTTTTGGATGTTGACAAAGTTTATTTTGCTTTCTCTGGGTAAATATATGATATAAGTCATTCTGAAGTAGGTTACCTCTTTCCTTCTCTAAAAGTGTCTAATTCAATATGTGGAAAACTATGAATTAAGCACTGGAGTGAATTTTCTTTATTTATGGGGTGCTTGAGTGGCTCAGTTGGTTAAACATCTGCCTTCAGTTCAGGTCATGATCCTGGAGTCTCAGGATCAAGTCCCAGATCTGGCTCCTTGCTCATTGGGAATCTGCTTCTCCCTCCACCCCTTTCCTGCCCCTACTCACTTGAACACATGCTCTCTCTCTCTCTCTCTCTCTCTGTCTCAAATAAATAAATAAAATCCTTTAAATTTTGTCTTTATTTAATATACTTCAAAGAAATAGAATAAATATAGAATTAAAATGCTAGATATGGGACGCCTGGGTGGCTCAGCAGTTGAGTGCCTGCCTTTGGCCCAGGGCGTGATCCTGGAGTCTGAGGATAGAGTCCCATGTCGGGTTCCTGCATGGAGCCTACCTCTCTCTGCCTATGTCACTGCCTCTCTCTCTCTCTCTCTCTCTCTCTCCTTGTCTCGTAAATAAAAAAAAAAAAAAATTAAAAAAAGATGATGCCAAAGGTCCTTCCAGTTCTAATTAATGGAAGCAGATTCTATTTATTTTTTTTTATTTTATTTTTTTTTAAAGATTTTATTTATTTATTCATAGAGACACAGCTAGAGAGAGAGAGAGGCAGAGACACAGGCAGAGGGAGAAGCAGGCTCCATGCAGGGAGCCCGACGCGGGACTCGATTCCAGGTCTCCAGGATCACACCCCGGGCTGCAGGCGGCGCTAAACCGCTGTGCCACCAGGGCTGCCCGCAGATTCTATTTAAATAATAATTAATAATAATCATAAATAAAATGCTAGATATGATACTTAATATTTTATTTATAAAAACACCATTATTATATTTTATCTAAGATGAGAATTTATAAGGTACATTTAAGTTATCTGGTAAATATGTGTTTTATTTAATAGAACTGATAGAGTGACATTAGCTTCCTTCATCTCTTCCAAGTATTTGCACGATTTCCAAGTATATTTTTCCCAAGTGCAAATAAAAGACCATGGTTGCTTTAGTTGCCTTAGTTTGCAGAGACATTAGTGTCACCTTAGGGTGCCTTACGTCCTACAGGCATGACTTGTCTCTCAACATTAATCCAACAACTGGGTCAGTATATCCTTGAATTTTTCTTTCATTTGTAAACATATAGAAAAACAAATTTTGTTAATGAGCTAAAGAAACTGACAAGAGGTTGCCCTAAAACACATGCTAGTAAATTCTTTAAATAATGTACCTTTCTTATCTATATATTCTTTTTGAATAAATAAATATTAGGCCTTCTTATTTTATCCTCCATGTCTCTTGAGTTCTTTATTTTTTGCTGGTCTGTGTTGTGCCTGGTTAACTTCTTTAGGTAGTTCTCCACTTCACTAAATCTCTATCTTTAGTATTGGCTAAAATGCTATTTAACAAGTCTACTATTCATCCCAATAAAGCTGTTAACCTGAATTAAAATGTATCACCTCAGGGCACCTGGATGGTGCAGTTGATTAAGCACTCTTGATTTCAGCTCAGGTCTTGATCTCAAGGTCCTGAGATCAAGCCCCAAATTGGGCTCTGTGCTCAGTGCAGAGTATGGTTGAGATGCTTTCTCCCTCTCCTTGTCTCTACCACCTGTGATCTCTCTGTCTCTTTAAAAAAAATAAATACATAAATCTTAATAAAAATGTATCACTTGCTTTTCCCATATAAATAAACCAGCAACAGAAATTATTATATTATATAAATTATAAATAATTATAAATTATATTGTTGATTCATATACTAACATTTTGTTTGGGGTTTTTACATATATATGCAAAATGATATTGGCCAGTGAACATCCTTCTTCATGCTCTCATTGCATACATTTGGTATCAATGGTGGGAAATCTTCCCTCATTTGGAAGACCAGAAAGCTATGACTATGTGCTCAGAAACTTTCATAAGGATATGGTTGCTTAAATTCTTACAAAATGAACAAGTCCAAATTGCTGCCACCAAAGAAATGGAATATTACCAGTATCTAGAACTTCCTTGCACCTTATTCCTAGATTTTACTTTCTCTCTTCCTCAAGGATAATGACTACTGGGACTAAAACAAGAAAGATTATTGTGACTAGAATTCATTTTGTTTTGTTTATTTAACTTCATAGGATTAACTCTTTAGTATCTAGTATTTTTTACTCAACATTAAGTTTGCAAAATTCTTTCTTGTGTTTAACAGTATTTTAGTTTCATGACTCGATAGGGATAGGAATGTTTCCTATGAGTATGTCACAATTTATCTATTTCACTTAGGCACTTGGAATGTTACGTTATCTGATTAATATGACTAGTATGAACTTATATTGTGAATAAAAGTAACTTTGCACATGCCTTCTGTGGGAACATATTTTTTTCTTGGATATCTATAGAGGAGGAATTGTTGAATCTTGGTATCTGCCAAACAGTTTTTCAAAGTGGTTGAACTAATCTAAAATCCAGTAGATAGATCTTAAGTTCTAATTAAACATATTTAATGTTAAGTAGCATACTCATATTACATTTCATTTTTTTAATAAAAAACATTTTAGAGACTACCGTTTTGTGTTTTTAAAGTATTAACGTGAAGATTTCCCCTATTTTATATTTCTTTATTCTTCTTTTTTTCCCCCTTTAACTATCATTCCTGAGGCCTGCTTATTTTATTAGTCTTTTCAAATAACGAGCATTTGGTTTCGTTCATTTTATTTCAACTTTATGTCCTATTTCACACCTACTCATATTTTTTTTATTGTTTTTCCCTTCCACCTTAATTCATTTTAAAATATACTTTATTTTTAAATCATCTCTACATCCAACACATGGCTTGAACCTACAACCCCAAGATCAAGAGTTGCATGCTCTACCAACTGAGCCAGCCAGGAACCCCAAATTTCTTTAATTTAAAACCATTATTTGAAAAAAAAGAATAAAACCATTACTTGTCTAGACTTCTTTGTTGAATATTTTTTATTAACTTATTATGGTAAAAATGACCTACAATAAATTACACATACTTAAATTATATAATTTGATACCTTTTTGGTACCTTTGATACCTTCTAGAAATAATAAATATTTCAATTTTGGATTGATTTAGATCTATAGAAAAGTTAGAAATACAATATAGAGAATTCCCATATGCCCCATATTCAGTTTCCTCTGTTTCACATCCTACATTAGTGTGGACTATTCATCACAATTAATGAACCGATACTGATGCACTAATATTAAAGTCCATAGCACAAGATATACACTCTTGGCAAATTATAAGTTTCCAGTATATACGTAGTATTATTAACCATAATTACCCGGCTGTACATCAGATTTTCCAGAATATATTTATCTAATAACTGAAAATTAGTACACTCGGAACAGTATCTTTCTATTCCTCAAACTCTCTAGCCCCTGACAACCAACATTCTGTTCTCTGGTTCAGCAAGTTTTACATTTTTTTAGAAATCACATGTAAGTTATATCATGTAGTATTTGCTTTCTGTGTCTGGCTTACTTGATTTAGTGAAATGTCCCCCAAGTTCATCCATGTTGTCACAGATAGCAGAATTTCCACCTAAAAAGCTTGAATAATAATCCATTACATCACATTTTCCTTATCTACTAATCCATGGATGGATACTTTGTTGTTTCCATATCTTGGCTACTTTGACTAATACTATGGTAAATATGGGAGTGCAGGTATTTCTTTGAGATAGTTATTTCAATTCTTTGTACTAAGAAATGGAATTGCTAGATTACCTGATAGTTCCATTTTAATTTTTTGAGGGAAACTCCATACCTCCATACTGTTTTCCTTAATGGAGGTGCCAATTTACATTCCCACCAGCATTGTACAAGGGGCCCTTTTGTTCTGTGCTCTTGCCAACACTCATTATCTCTTCTTTTTTTTGATAATAGCCATCCTAACACGTGTGAGGTAACATCTCATTGTGGTTTTCATTTGCATTTCCCTAATAATTAGGGATTTCAAGCACCTTTACATGCACCTGTGGGCAATTTGTTTATTTTCATTAAAGAAACATCTATTCAGGACTTTTTCCCAACTCTCCGTTATTTGTCATTTAGCTATTGAATTGTATGTGTTTCTTGCATATGTTGGATATTAACCCCTTGTTGGATATATGTTTGCAAATATTATCTCCCATTCTGTAGGTTGCCTTTTCATTTTGTTATTTATCTTGCTGTGCAAAGCTTTTTAGTTTACTGTGGTTCTACTTATTTCCACTTTTGCTGCTTATACTTTTAGTGTTATATCCAAAAAATCATTGCTAAGACCAATGTCAATACATTTTTTCCTCTTTTTTTTTCTAAGAGTTTTGTGGTTTCAAGTTTTACATTAAGTCTTTAATCCATTTCAAGTTATTTTTTTCTAATAGTGTAAGACAGGGGTCCAGTTTAATTTTTTCCATGAGAATATATAGTTTTCCCAATACTATTTAGTAGAGAATATCCTTTCCTGATTGTGTATTCTTGGTGCTCTTTAAAAAAAAAATTAGTTGGCCATAGGTGCATGCGTTTATTTCTAAGCTTTCTATTATAACCCACTGATCTATGTCTGTTTTTATGCCAATATCATACTATTTTCTTTACTATCGTTTCATAGTATCACTTGAAATCAGGAATTGTGATGCCTCTAGCTTTGTTCTTATTTCTCAAGATTGCTTTGGTTATTTGGAATCTTTTGTGATTCCATGTGAATTTTAGGATTGTCGTTTCTATTTCTGAGAAATCTGTTATCAGAATTTTGTTATGTTGTATTAAATCTGTAGATTTCTTTGGGTAGTATGGACATTTTAACAATATAATTCTTACAAATTATGAACACATAATATCTTTCTATTTATTTGTGTCGTCCTCAATTTCTTACATTAATGGCTTTTAGTTTCAGTATACAGACATTTTATATCCTTGGTTAAATTTGTTCCTAAGTATTTTATTCTTTTTGATGCTATTGTATATAAGACTGGTTTTCTATTCCTCTTTTGAATATTTTATTATTAGTGGAGAGTCATATTGCTTGTTTTGCATATTAATTTTGCATCCTGCAGTTGACTAAATTCATTTATTCTAACAGTTTTTGATGGCCTTAATTTAGGGTTTTCTACATATAAGATCATGTCACCTACAAAAAGACAATACAAATCTATTTTTTTCTGATTTGGATGACTTTAGTCCTTTTTCTTGCCTAATCTCTCTGGCTAGGACTTCCAATAATGTATTGAATACAAGTTGGACAAGTGGGCATTTTTCTCTTCTTCCTGACCTTAAAGGAAAAGCTTTTAGCTTTTCACCTTTGAATATGATCTTAGTTGTAGACTTGTCATATATGGCCTTATTATGTTGAATTACATTCCTTCTATTCCTAATTTGTTGAGCGTTTTTAACGTGAATGGATACTAAATTTTGTCAAATGCTTTTTCCCCTGCATCTTTTGAGATCATATGGTTTTTAATCTTCATTCTATTAATGTGGTATATTAAATTTATTAATTTGTGTATGTTGAACCATCCTTGCATTCTAGGAATAGTCCCCTTTCAATAGTTTATAATGCATTTTATATACTATTGAATTCAGTTTTATGGTATTTTACTGAGGATTTTTGCATCAGTATTTATAAGAGACATTGGTTTATAGTTTTCTTTGCAGTGTCTTTGTCTGACTTTGTTATCAAGGTATTACTGACCTCTATATAAAGATAGATTTCTTTAAATAATTGGTAGAATTCACCAGTAAAGCCCTTTGGCCCTGAGCTTTTCTTCAGCAAGTTTTTGATTATCGACTTAACCTCCTTGCTAGCTATTGATCTATACAGATTTTCTATTTCTTCATGCTTCAGTCTTGCAAAGTTGCATCTTTCTAGGAATTTTCCATTTCACCTAGAGTGTCCAGTTTGCATCCTGTTTAGTTTCAAAAATGTACATTTTTTGATATTACTCAAGTAGTTGGAGTAGAATATTTAACAAGTAACTACTTTTAAAAGTTTAGTATATTTACAAATCCAGATTTATATCATTTCACTGCCTATTGTTTCTCAAAATAGAAGGGTTTATTGGAGGAGTTTTCTGTTTAGTTTTGTTTGTTTGTTTGTTTGTTTTAACAGAACCAGTAGAAATCAAACTCTTTTGAATAATTGAAAAGTTGAAAAATCAACTTCTTTGATTTTTTTGAAGATTTTATTTATTTATCCATGAGAGACATACACAGGGGGAAAGAGAGAGAGAGAGAGAGAGAGAGAGAGAGGCAGAGACACAGGCAGAGACAGAAGCAGGCTCCATGCAGAGAGCCCAATATGGGACTCGATCCTGGGTCTCCAGGATCACACCCTGGGCCAAAGGCGGCACTAAACTGCTGAACCACCTGGGCTGCCTTTTTTTATTTTTAATCAGCAAATTTAACGATGTGATAATCTTTCCAGAATTTACAAATGTACAATATATTTATGGAAGTACCTTCAGATATCTTCAGTGTAAAGATATACATATATTACATTGTGATAATTATTGGTAAAAAATATGAGACAGCGTAAGTAAAAAAGAAAAAAAAAAGACACGCAAAGCAGAGTTTCCATGGATACTTTCAGTTTAGCACATACACAACACCTGTTAAACATCAGTTTTTCAGTAAGTAATTGAGGAAGGAATAAAAAAAAGTAAAAGTAAAGAAGGAACTTAAATATTTCCTTTTGAAACAGTCATAATCAAACACATTTGAAAAGGTATTATAGAAACTAAAAAAACATTACTTTTATTAAAATCTGGCCATCTTTAATAATGTTATCTTTCCTTTTGGAATTCCATGGAACTCACGGTATTTTAACAATGGAAATAAACGTACTATCTATTTGTGTGTCTTCCGTCTGTAATACTGTTTTTTTTTTTTTTGATATTTTATTTATTTATTCATGAGAGAGAGGCAGAGACACAGGCAGAGGGAGAAGCAGGCTCCATGCTGGGAGCCCAATGTGGGACTTGATCCCGGGACTCCAGGATCATGTCCTGGGCCTAAGGTGGCGCTAAACCACTGAGCTACCCAGAATCCCCTGTAATACTGGTTTTAATTAGAATTCCAGTCTTTTTGACATTCTTTTATTTTTTTTTTCCTGTTTTGTAGTCAGTGTACTGTTTTGACATATCAATAAAAAGTTCAGCTACAAGAACTAACAGTCAGCAACTGGTCTATAAGAATCACTAATTCTCCTCTGACCAGTACCATGGAATTGAGATGGGGTGTAGTTATTAGAAGATCTTAGAAAAAGGTCAATCAGTTTTATTGACAGTCTCCCTTTATCAGTCATTTGACTTCATTAAAATAAAATTTTAAAAGCCTCTCTCTGCATCAAAATCTTTCAGATATTCCCTAAGCAGATGATGCTTAAGGGCACAAAACATTCAATAAAACTGACTTGGAAAAGATACAGTGGAAAGTGGGTTCATCAAACTCTTTAAATTACCTACACTGCTAGAACTTTTTTCCCTTTAATTTTACAAACAGAACTTTTATGTTTAGTTAGTTATGTTTTAGATGTGTTCCGGACAATAACAGACACTAACCAAATGTGGCTATTTAAATTTAAATTAAGTAAATGAAATAATTAAAAATTCATTTCTTTGTATCCTTTAGTCATATTTTAAGTGCTCAGTTGCTGAACTTGGCTTGTGGTCACTATTATGAATAGTACAAATATATAACATTTCAATCATCTCATAAATCTCCGTTGGACAGTATTTTTCTAGACCTTACTGGCTAATTAGATAAACTTTCTCCTTACTCATATTCAAGAAGTTTCTTCCCTAAAACCCCACTGGCTACATAGGATCTACAGTCATCATTTTGGATGAACCTTCTCTTAAAGTGTATTTCTGTCTTCTTTTACCCTCTTAGACTCCCTTCCCTCAAGCAACTCAGAGGATTTGACTCTAGCCATCATCAGTCTTTACCACTTTCTAGGCAGAGCATTGTAGCTATGGATTCAGAATGGAGGACAAAAATAAGACTCTTGATTATTCTGTGACTTTGAAGGGAAATATTAAACTGAATAGAATGTGTCAACATGAAAAAGATACTGTTCATATACATTTCTTTGCATTGTCCCTCAACTTGCTCCTACTATACCTAAGCTTTCTTATAGACTACTCATGATAGAGGTTTCAAAGCTTTGATTCTGGAGGTGCAGTGCAGTTTTAGTGATAAAAATAAGCCCTTATTTTTTTTCCTTACTTTATCTGTTTTTATGTGGGCAGCAGATAATTTCTAGAATTCCTACGAGATGTTCTAATGGAATAGCAGATTGAGCTGCCAGCAGTGTCACTGTTGCAAGATAAAAACATAATGCCATGAATCTATATATCAAATGTTGTGTTGCAAATGAAACACTATCTATTCCATGTAAAATCAGCTTCTCAGCCCTATCTTTGAGCTGTTTTTCTTTGATTTTACAATGTCAGTGAGTGGCTCAGGTAACCCACTCCTTTCCCCCTTGAGCCTCTGTGTTCGAATTATTTCAGCATTGCTTTATGAAAGGAATATTGAATCACTGGTTGTAAAGAGAAAAATCTAATTAAACCTTGATAGAGTGTTTGTCACTCTGACTCATAGAAGACACCTTCGTGTCTGACTTGTCTTAGAACGACAAGAATGAGCTAAAGATTGGTGATTTTAAAGGTCAGGAACAATATAAGGGCATGAGGATCTGAATCCTTTCAGATCACTAAAGGAGTTACAGAAGATTACAAATTTATTATGGATGATGAATCCATTCCCATTGGCTCCGAAACTGGATTGTTTAAGGAGTCACTTGCAGTATCATAGACATGCTAAAACCCTAGGAAAATCCTAATGCAAGTACCTTTAGAGAAATATGCCACTGGGTCTGCCTAATTCAGTATATCACACTGTGATCTGGATTTTTCGCTTGTTTTTTTTTTCCCTTTAAATTAACTGAATAAAATAAAAATAAAAATCCCTGCCTACAAAGGTAAGATAATTTTCAAATGAAAGAGTCACAGTTCACTCTCCCTAACCTTGCTTTGTGTTTCAGAATCTTTTTTCTTTTCCCCCAAACAGACTTTGACTTACAGATAAGGTTCATGACTTAACAATTGCTGGACCTAAAAAAAAAAAAAATTCTTTTCAAAAGGATGACAACCAAAGTAAAATCTGTCACTGAAAGCAATAAAAAGATTAGGCGAAAAAAAAGTATTGAGGTGTGGGGTGTGGGAGGTTGGGAGAAAGGTTCAGAAGGGAGGCTTTCAGTCATTCCAGTCGAAAAGCCATTGTGAAGTTAAAAAATCAGGAGATAAATGTTAAACCTCACAAAACGAAAAATGCTAAAGGATAGCTCAGTTGACCAGGATGGGAATTAAAATGTAGGAAGTAAGATGAAGCAAACACAGCAATAGGTATCAAAATAGAAAGAGAAGACCACCAGAGTGAGGAATTAAGGAAAATCAGATTATGCCATAACAAAATCAGTTTTTATGCCAAGGTTGAAATATATGTGTCTTTCTCTATAAACACTCATTAGCCATTGGGACTTAGAAGTCCCACTATGGCATCTCAGTCCAATATTGTAGCTATATGGATCCTTCTCAACGTTTGATGAAATCCTGCACCCGCTTTCTTGGAAAATAAACAAAGCTGATGTACACATGTAAAATCCTAATCTCTCTTCTATATTAATATTTTTATAGCACGTACCATTTTCTTCCAGTCTTTGCCGGTCTAATCCTAGTGAGCAACATTTCATTATTATATATAGCAGCCCTTTTTCTTGACAGATGTATTTTTGCAGTAAATAACTTATTATTCTGAAGTAAATATGCCCACATGTAAACTAAACTGGTAGTGCTAGGTTTGCTGACTTGAACAACTCAGAAAAAAAAAAAAAATCTCTTCTACCTGCTAGTCTTTTTCATATTACAATGTGAAACATACACTCCATGACTTGCTTCTCTAAATTCTTCTCATTGTTCAACTAGTTAAAATGACACCTTCCAGAAAAGAAAGATTTGGCGTGCCACAGTGACATTCAACACTTTTGCAAATCCCAGATGATACTAATAATTCTACTCTAGCTTGCTATTATTGTTCATCCTATAGATTCTTTTTATACAAATTGTTCTCTCCATATGCTGTGGACTTTCCCACCTTTATGCTGATGTGCTTGCCCCTGCCTAGAATTAACATTCATTTCCTACCTCTTCAAATCCTACCCATTCTTCATCATAACGTATATTTAATGCTATGGATATAAAATATCTAAAGTTTTACATGTGTTATATTATTTAACCTTTTAATAAAATCTGTGAGTGACATTGTTATTGCTAATTTCAGAGACAAGGAGGGTGAACTACAGTATGTCAAAGGCACACAAAGTGATGGATTCATACAGTTTCCCTTTTAACTACCTGATTGGCCTCAAAATTTCATTCATAGGCTACCTCATAAAACAATTCTTTTGTATTAAGCTGGTACCTCTATGGGGGACAATAACCAAGGTCAGAAGATCTTTAGGTAAACTAAATCTATGAGATACGTTTGAGGAATTCATCTACAATGTCGCTGTATTCAAGTGGATCATTCATAGGTTGAATGTGGAAAAGCAGCCAAAATTTGGGGTTTTCTAATCATGTGTTATAAATAAGAGAACTAGTATGGAAGATTTGAGAAATGAGCGAGGTTTACAACTATAGGTATTACAGAATAAAACAAATGGGTAAAGAAGGGCTTCTCAGAACCAAAGCATGTATACAAAACCAGGTTCCCTTTCATTTATGGGTCAGCATGCTCAGAAGATAGCAAATAAAAATGCCAGGTAGCGCAGGATAATAAAACCAAATTATCTGCTTTGTTTTGTTGGCATCTATTCATAAATTGGGCATTTATTAAAAGCATATCTAATAGATTATAATTGAGCTCATATGACCAAGCTCACAATCAATATGGGAATGGACTTCAGAAAGGCATAGATGCCCAGGGGCATGATTTATTGGGAACCAAGAGTGTAATAATCTACCAAAACCTATTCTCTGGGCCTAATGATGAAAAGACCCTTTCATATGCAAAATACAGTCACACTCTCCCAAGGACCCCCAAAATATCTCATCTCTTCATGGTGTTCAAGAAAATGGGGGTTTGCTCTGAAATTGGTGGTCTCAGGAAGTATGAATAATTTTTAAAACTGGATATCTTAATATTATCTAGAAAGAAGACTAGAGTGAAAGAGGAGAGATGACTAAAGAAGAATATAAAATCAGCCCCTGACACCAGGGACTGACCCAGATACTAACATGTAGGCCACAATGTTGTTAGGAGCTATCCTGGAATTTTCAACTGGATTGTGGCCTTCTTCTGCTAAAAATAACAATTTTACAGAACACCAACACAAGATAAGACCAGTTTGAAACCATAATGAAGTGAAACAAACAAAGAAATCACTATTACATAACTATTTCTAAACACAGACAAAAACAAGATCATTATGGAAACCACAAAAATAGTAAATATCCCCTTTCCCCTAAAATAAGAAACCACTAATTACTGACTGCTGATAGCTTCAGCCTCACTCTAGTATTTCCTCCTTCTAGATAATATTAAGATATCAAGTCTTAAAATCACTCTCACCTACTGAGAGAATTACATTTGAGCAAAACTTCTGGAATCCTCTATCAACTTACAGAATATAAAGCCAAATCTTATAATAGGTACTTTCTAATATCTTCTTACTGAGATGTCCCTGGCTCCCCATAGTATGCAATCTCTCTCAGTGCAGTGAGTTGATAAACCTACCTTCTTCTGTTAAAGGTATATTCTGGTGGTCTTTGGCTGGAGAACAGTGGCACTATGGTGCCTGAATTCCATAATCTGATCATCTTCAATCAGGTCTGGATGATGAGGCTTCTCAATTGCAGCTACTCTTGATCTTAAGATCTCCAAACCAAAACCAGCCAAACAAGCAAGCACCCACTCTGTAAGTTTAGGCAAAGGCAGGATAACCATACACGCTGCTTGAATTCTTCCAAAAAAGGGAGGAGTGAGAGACCTTAGTAAACTCTTGTCAACAGTGATTCTGAAATCTAGCTAAACACTGTCTCCTTTTCTAGAGGCAAGTAGTAGTCCTTGATTAGCATCCGGTTCTGTTCCCTGTGAGTGGTTCCTAATCTATTATTCTCTCCTGTATTGATTCCACCCTCTGATTGTTTGGCTCTGCACTCTGAAACATATTTCCATTTCTTAAGAAATGGGTATAATTGAAGCTGAATAGATTTTTGAAGTCTGATCTCTGCAAAATGTTGATGGTCCGGAAGCTTCTTTTTATTTTGGCTTGTTTTTGATCTTTTGTATCGAAACTCATACAGCTATCATAAAAAAAATCCTGTTTCCTATGAATCTAATCCTGGCTTATTACATGCTTTAAAAACCGCATCCATAATTCTTTGGGATTGTTAGTCTTCTGTGGAATAATATCTACAAAATTCTTAGAAGTCGTTTTATTTTCTTGCTTAAAATTCATGTATTCAGACATTAACTTCACTTGATGGGATGAGCACTGGGTGTTATTCTATATGTTGGCAAATTGAACACCAATAAAAAATAAATTTATAAAAAAATAAAGGTAATAAATACTCAAATCTCAAAAAAAAACAAAAAAAAAGTTTTATTTTCTTGCTTAAAATTCATGTATTCAGACATTAACTTCAAATTTCTAAGGTCTTAACAGAGTATTGTACGGCAACACTCTTGAATGATTCTTACTCTGAAGGCATTTCTTTGAGAACCTTTTGTTTTAGGCAGGTGGAAGGGGTTTGAGAAACAATGTTAATTTTGGACCCAACAATTTTAGATGCTCTGTGTCTCCTCAAAACTCTCCTTGAAAACTACACTGTTGTTTCTTCACTTTATTTCTCTCTTCCTGTACAGCTAAAAGAAGCCAAACGACTCGGTCCAGATTCTCCCATTTCTTTACCACTACAAAACAGTCCACCATCCTTCCAGCTTCTAGGAGTAGTTTCCCCACTGTCTTTTAGACTCATTAACAGTCTATTCACCATTCCTCTCCCCTCCACCCATTGCCCAGTCACAGACTTCAGTGCCATACGTTTAATGTTTTAAAGGGTCACATCCCAGATTTAGTTTCCAATTTCTGTTTCAGCTACCTATACTTAAAACAACCACCATTTATTTCCTTGCTGTTTTACAATCTGAGCTGAGCTCAGTTGGACAGTTTATTTGCTGATTTGGTCTGGGGTCACATCGCACAGACTCAGCCATCAAGCCACCTTCCTAGGGTTAAGTGATCCAAAAAGGCTAGAGCCACATGGCTGGAGGTTAGCTGGGACCTCAGGTCAGGTTTCTTCTCCACATGGTCTGTTTTGAAAAATAGCCCAGGTTTTTTTTTAACAAGGCAATGGTAATGTTTCAGGAAAGCAATCACCAATCCCAAAGTGCTTATCAAACCTCAGCTTATATCATTTCCACTGATGCCTATTGGCCAAAGCAAATCACAGGGCCCCCATTTACGTAAAGACATACTAAGAGGTATGAATTATTAGTGAACACTAATGTAATAATCTACCAGTTCTTATCTATAGGTACCTCGACAGTGGGTTATAATATTTTTTTTCTGGATATTATATCTTATTTACAAGAGATATTATTAACTCTGTAATTAAAACATGTTAAAGAATAACAAAATGAATTATTTCCTATACAGTTATGTTATTTCAAAGGCAGAAAAAATACTTTGCAATTTGATTTGTAGCTGTCAAAACAATAAAGGCAAATTTCCAATATTGACCTGAAAATATTAAATGTTTTTTTTTTGCTCCCTTTACCTGTATGCTGTAATACTCTACTAACATACTACAAGAATCTTTATAAGCTGAAAATGCATTTAATTTCAATTTTGCTTAAATAGTGTACTTATGAAGAAGAGTCAACACCATTATTTAGGAAAATTCAGACTTGATCATTTTATTCAGTACTTATCTGATACTTAGTTGATATGTTTCAAAATAAGATTCATACCATCATTCAAATTTACTTTACTTTCTGTCTTTCAGAAACATGATTTCTCCATTAAACACTCTCCAAGAAATCCACCGTGCATAATAATTTTTAAAAATCATATTGCCAATGTGTTGTAACTGCCTAACATTTTTACAACTCGCTTGACTTCAACTAGAGAGGTTTTATTTCTTTCAATGGAATACCAAATAACACAAAATCTTTATGCTTTCAGATGCTTAGAGGAAGAGTAGCTGGCTTAAAATCTCTATATTTTTCTGTATCTTCTCATAATTCAAATGTTTCTAGTCATATAAAAATATGCTAAATTAACAAATCCCTTTAGTAAGCATAGCAAATAAAATCTTTTAAGGATCCTCCTTGTTCCTCCATTCAATATGTAGATAACTTTTGAGGTCACAAAGACTTTATTATGTTTATTCCGCTATCCCTGCTGATATTAATAAAGTCACATTTTATTTAAATTAACCATCTCCATCTCTTCCTACAGTTCTTGTTCAGACAAGGTGAGCATAGATTAAAGTTTGCACAGAGTAAACATGCAAGCCCATTCAGGAAAAAAAAAAAAAGAATGAAATAAGTTTCTTGATGTCTAATACCTAGACTCACTTAATCAATTATAATTACGAATCCTCCACAACCTTTATTTATTTATTGTTGACAGAGATAGCTACCCAGGTAGGGAATCAGAAAATGGGAGGAAAAAAAAAGAAGATGAGAAAGAATTTGTGTTTTATCCTTTTTCTTATCATGTATACATGACCACCGATGAGGAAATCTATGCATGGATTTGGGGGACTGTGCTACTGTATTCCTAGTTATTTACTTCTTAATATGTGAATGAATGTAGACATATAGATGTAGTAAAGGAGAAAAGAGTGGACAGAATATAAATACAGTACAATGTCCTTTTTGACTTAATGATGAACATATGGACATATAATCAGTGCTAGAATCTATAATTCTGCAGAAAAGTCTCACTGGATGCTTTACACATAGACTTGTTTGGTTGTGTCATTTGTAAACAAAGCAGTAGGGCCTAAGGGAGAATAATGTTTGACAGTAAAAAAAAAAAAAAAAAAAAAAAAGATATCAGTGGGGCGCCTGGCTGGCTCAGTCAGTAGAGCATGCAACTCTTGATCTCGAGGTTGTGGGCTCGAGCCCCACATTGAGTATAGAGATTAGTTAAAAATAAAATCTTAAAATAAAAGACATAGGATATATGGCTTTCAAGAAGAATCATGTCCACTGGAAAAATAAGCTCTTACTGTTTGAGACAGTATATTGAGCATGATGTGGTGAAACTGTAAAACCCTGAACTCTTGCCACTAGCCAGGGATAGGGATTATACTACATAAGCTTTATCATGGATTTTATCATTGTTCCTTATAGAAATTTATTTTCAGAACGATCACAACTTACTGGACATATAAAACAGGCAGGTAATTACACTTCCCAACACTACAACACACAAGAAAACAGGGATAGAACCACATACTCAGATTAAATGGAGAAAGAGATTGAGAGGGAGCAGATGGGGTATAATACAGCCACTATAGATTAGAAAGTGAAGTGGGCAGCCAGCGATGAAGCAAAGTCTCTTTTTTTACAGTTCCTTGGGTACTTGGGTCAACTCTGAGGAAATTTACTTGAAATCAGATGAATACAAAAATATTAACAGGTGGAAAGTGCACCCCAGGTCCCTCCCCTTATCCTTATCCCATTTAGCTCCGAAATAAAAAATCCCATTTAGCCAGTGAAAACTTACCATAATGAAGGAGAAAAAAGAAAAAAGAGGAAAGGAGGCCATTGCAAGGCTGATAAAGTAGTAAGAAAAATGAATACTTTCATGAATTTCTGAAAGACCCAAAGCAGATCGGATAATGTCAATAACCTAGAGCAGAAAAAGTCATGCAAAATCAAAGGAAACAGCTACAGTAGAGAAGGAAACTAACATATTTGACAGAACCCAACAGAACCCAGGATCAAATTCAGGCTTATGGGAGACAGAGAAGAGGGCAGGAGAGGAGTGTGAGGCAGATAATTATGGACGACATTGTCAGACCGCCTTAAGAATTGTCAGGTCAGGGGCGCCTGGGTGGCTCAGAGGTTGAGTGTCTGTCTCAGGGTCCCGGGATCCAGTCCCACACCAGGCTCCCTGCGGGGAGCCTGCTTCTCCCTCTGCCTGTCTCTGCCTCTTTGTCTGCGTCTCTCATGAATAAATAAATAAAATCTTTTAAAAAATTGTCAGGATAGTCAAAACCTCTCTTTATGCCATAAGTGCAAAACCTTAGGCTGCAACATTTCATTCCCCCTGGAGTTCAAAGAAAGGATGAGTAAGAGTGAGAGATTTGCCTGGAGAGGGTGCATTGTATGGGTTTTGGAATAGGGTGAGAGAAAGGGCAGATTCTGACATTATTGTGGAGTACCACAGAGAGTCCAAAAGTGAATAAACTGAACATGTATCCACAGAAGAAAGGAAAGAGAAACTTTTTTTTTTCTAAAACTAAGTAATTAAGAAACCATCATTTTCTTTGTCTTTACTATGCAGTTCCTATTCTCAAGATAAGCAAGATGACTCTATTTTGAAAGTAATTCTTTTTTTCTTTTGACAAGCAGAACAAATCTAGTTCACACAGTGGCCCTTAAATAACTTGACAAAGAGGCGTTGGTATTGGGCCTGGAGTCGTCTAATTATTTATTCTTCCCAGGCCAGTGTTAAGATAAAGATAATAAAATAAAATGGATAAAGAGTCATGAATTGAAATAAATTTTCTGGATTATAAATTGAGCTTCTTTACTTTAAATAATCTATTTCATATTTGTTAATCCTCCTGCTTAATTCTGTCTAGAGTGGGAAGTAGTGGGTATGGATAAGTTAAACTAAAGGGCAGGCAGGAGAATTTGAACAGGAAGGTTTTGGAAGTTTTAACAGCTTGTTTATAATGCTGGAATTCTTAGAACAGAAGGTACATAATTTTTAAAGCCTAATATGAATGATTCTTCTTTTCCCTTTTACTTGTTCCCCTTCATCAGTATGGGTAATCACAAACTGAATAATAAGAATACATGTTTATAATACTGCTGGAATCTGTTCCTGCAATGATATAAATAAACACTGTTAATCAGATGAAATCATATGACCTAAAAACATAAGGAAAATCACACAGACTTCACTTCTCCATCTATCCCCTACACAAGTAACTACAGCAATACATAGAAAAGAATATAAATATTGGTGTCCAAAGACTGTAGGTTGACTCTACTCTGTCCAAACTTAAAAGTAAATCGTCAAATTTCAGCTCTGCTGTAAACTGGATTGTCTTTACAAGGTTATGTTATGACCTTGCCATCCATTTATTATTTTATAGTTCTCTTTAACAGATTTATTTAGAATAATTTATATACTACCGAATTGATACTCTTGAAGTCTACAATTCAATGTTGTTCAAGTATTGGCAAAATCTATTTGGAACATTTTATTGTCCTGAAAAGAAACCCCATAACCAATTTAGCAGCCATTCCCCATTCCAATTCACTCCTTAACCCTACATTTTACTTTCTGTCTCTATAATTTTTTTTTTTATTCTGGACATGTTATATAAATGGAGTCAAATAACATTATCTTCTTGGGCTGGCTGCTTTCATTTATCATGGTGTTTTTACAGTTCATCTATGTTGTAGTCTGTATCAGAACTCTATTCCTTTTTCTTGCTAAATAATATACTGCATTTTATTTATCCCCTTATCACTTGATACACTTATGTTGGAGGACAGAAGGAAAATCTGAAGCAAAAACCTTACAATGAAAACATTTGGGGAGTTTTTGAGAAACAAGAAAAAAAAAAGACTAGAGAAGATGGAGTGAACTGAGTAAGGAGAAATAGAGTAGGAGAGACAGTCAGAGTAAATGGAAACAAATTATAAACGGCCTTGTAGGACTTTGAGCGCTGTGCATAGCCCCTGTTGGCCTTTGAACAGAGGAGTGACATAAACTGACTCGTGTTTTAAAACTTTTTGGATGTGTTGATACACACAGTGGTTAATGAGGGTGACGGTTTAAATAAGAGCACGATGGGAAGCAAGGAGCCATGCTAGAAGAAATCTATCAAAGGGGAGGAATTGGCCAACTCAGGCACATAATTCAATGCTCAGAAGTTACAAGATGAGGTCTAAAACTTGACCATTGGTTTTAGCAAACTAGAAGTCATCAAGGATCTTGTCGAGAGCAGTTTCCGTGGAATGGTAGGGAAAAGAAACTGGAGTAGTTTTCAGAGACAATGGACGAGAGGAACTGGAAAACTCTCAAGTATTGAATAACCATTTTGATAACTTGTGCTATATAGGAGATCAAGAAATAGAACAAGTGGAAGCATAAATGGTGTCAAAAGCAGGTTTATTTATGACTTGCAAGCTGAAGCATCTACAAAAGTTCATAGATTGACACTAACACTAAAGTGTTACAAATGAAACTAGAATATATTGTTGTTGTTTTACTAAAAATGCTCAGTCTTATTATATATTTATTTTTTGTTTTATTCCACACAGCATTCTTTCTACCTGTTCTTGATAATACCAACCCTTTTACTGAGATGTTCTCCTCTTTTGATGTCTTATTTACCCTAAAGGCAATGAAAATATTGTTTTTCTTTCTTAAGAAAAAAAAATATTTTTTCCTAAAAAACACTCTGGATTTTAATTCACAATATCATGTCCCCGCTGAGTCTTAAAGAAAGAAAGAAAAAGTTCTAAATGAAATTCTAAGAATCAGTAATCAGGCAATTGAAATCAATTTTCCAAAACACATAAAAAGGAAACCATCAATGTATTTTGCAACTCTTGCAGACTCCAGACTGATATTGATTTCTTTATTGATTTTCTTAATATTTTCTGGGGAGTAGTATATGTGCATACTAAGGTATTGGCATTTTAATATCTTTCTTTGGGGAAAAAATGCATGCAAGTTTTTGTTAAAAAGAAATGCTAAATAATTGCACATCAACTTCAATGCAAACAGATAAATGAAAGGTTGACTGCTTTTGTTTATTGCAACTCAGTCTCCAGAGGCTTAGTTTCCCAGAGTCATTTTAAAAAGGCAAGTGTCTGTAGATTATTTACCTCTTTACATGCCTTTACAACAAGATCTTATAGGCACATGCCCCTTCTATTAAAACCTGATCCTTATATGCTAAATGTCAACAAGTCATTTAATCATGCAATGCCATGCATTTTTTTATAATGATTTCTATTAGTGCTGTTAGCAAAATGTTTAGCAGGCACATCCCAGAACTATTTTGAAAACAGTATGTTAGACTAGGAGCAGAAAAGCAGCGGTGGATCCTTCTTTTCACTCTACTCTGTATCTTCTTCTTGGACTTGAAGATAATTAATAACGAAAAATGGAAAGCCAAGTAATAGTTTGTCATGTTCTATTTCTGAGAAACCTCCTTGGCACTAACATATTTTCAAGCTCTTTTAAAGAAATATTTTCTCATCTTGTCATTGTTTCAAGATGACATAACTGTAATAATATTTGTGAACACTAAGAACAACAGATTTCAAAGATCAGTCTATCAAATGTGGTTAATTTATTATGTTACTGTATTTTTTTACTGAAAAGTATGATTGGTGAAGGTGTTTTAGTGATCAAAAAAATGTTTAGATAAAAGCTTTTTCCCAAATATTGAAAACTTAATTTTTATAGAACATCATTTTATGAGTTAACATATTAATACATATATAAAAATAATGGATCTTAACTAAACTAGTAATATTATCAGATAGCTATCAAATATTGACCTGAAATGAACACATGTTCATTTTTAAAAATACTGCTTTTGTGGAAATAGTGTTATAAGTATGTAATTAAACGTTGTTAAGCAAAGTCTTTTTTATAGATCTATTTCAAATTTCAACCAAGATAATACTTGTAGATGATAGAGTAGGTATATCATAAAGCAATTTATCGGTAATTTCTTGTGTGGAAGACAATTTTAAAAAATCATGAAGTTAATATGATGTTTTCAAAGTAGGTGAAGATGTGTAATTGTCATTTATTCTTTAAAATAAAAGATTACCCTAATATTCCAGATAAAACAGAAAATACTGGGAAGATAATCACCCTGACTTCAGAATTGTGAAGGTGAATATGACTTCTCCCTGTTAGAATAAGAACAGACTTCTCAAAAACAAAAATTAAGGAAAACAGCAACAAACCTTAGTTAGGGTCATTTCTACAAGCAATTGTGAAAATAGACCTTTTTAAAAATCTATTTTCATTAATAAATCCTGGAATAATGATAGAATTTTGTTTGACTTAAGACTTTGCTTTGAAAATGACAATCTAAATTTTGAAGAAAAGTGAATGTTATTTCTGGCTGTTTTTTTTTTTTTATTCCTAATCTCTTCATGCAAAGAAAATCTTATGCAAATGACGAAAAATAATAGTTTACTAATAGAGGTTTTATAGGTCCCAAGATAGTACCCGTATTTCTTTCTCCTATCTCTTTGGGCAGCATGTAATAAAGACTTTCTAAATTTTTTCTCGTTAACTCTTAGCAACATATACAAATATTAACATATTTTGCACTTAACTATTAAGACAATCCACTCAGGTCTAGTTGAATATCTGGATGATCACTATATTATAATACCCCAGTCTGCACATAACTACTAAATTAAAAGACAAATTGCAGTATATAAGAGATGAGAACCCACTTAACATCATATTACTCTGGGAGAGAAGATAAACGATAGAATAGTAGCTGTACTTGTACCGAACACTAGTTGCATAGTTAAGATGATATATTTCTTTTATTTAGTTTTCAACATTTAAAATCAGCTAATTAGGAAACACAAAAATATGCAATTACCATTAGAGAGAAAAATATAAATATGAAAAACATATATTTTTCCTTTTGTAAAATGTTCGTCTGAAAGCCTAGAATGGGGAAAAAAGTAGAAAGAAGAACAAGAAATGGAAAGGGGAACACAATCCTCATCTCCAGGAAAGTGGAGGCACATATTAACTTTGACAACCATGAAGAGATGTGTAGACATAGTGTTACAATTATGGAGGTAACCAATAGAAGGCCTAGAAGGCCTAAAGCAAAAGATGGTGAAAGAGGCTGCCTTTGGGATTTGGAGGAGGATTCAAAAAGGATAGGACTTTTAATTTCAAGCTTTTGAGTATTATTTTAATTACACGAAGGACTTGAGTACATTAAATCATAAATGCTATGAAGGTAGGCCCTTTCATGTGGTTTATCTATGTCTAGAACAGTTCTTAGCACAAGTAGGCCCTCAATCCATAGGTGTTCAGTGACATAATTTTGAAAACAATTCTATTAATTAACTATAGATGATAAACCCTGTCTGGTCACTCACTACTTGTAAGGTTTTGGACAGATTGCTGGAATTCTCATTTAGGTTTTGTCTATGCATGATTTCGTACACCACCAGCGGAGTTGACTACTTGTAACGGAGACAGTTTGGCTTATAAGAAAAATATTTGCTGTCCGATCATGTTCAGGAAAATTTTTCTGACCTCTGCCCTAAAGCAAAGTAAAAAAAATGAAACAAAAAGAGTTCATATTTCTCCAGGCGTGTGTAAGCTGGGCAGCTGTGTGTATTTTCAGAATTGTTCTAATTGAAAGATGCTAATTTGTCACAGACCTGTTTCAGGCCTCAGGGTGGACTACAGGATCCCAGCTACATAGCATCCATAATTAGCACACTCAGGTCACCCTGCAGATAGAGCAGACTTTTAGCTCATTTGAAAATGTGGATGGATGGGACCAGAGAATGAGGAGGACCCTATCTAAACAACGTACAATTTGTAGGTGCCTCAGAAGTAAAGAGCCATAGCAAAGAGTTTGGGAGCCCTCCTCTAGATCTGCCTAGCCTGAGAGTTTTAATGATCACTATGTTGAGAACCTGGGATGCTTAGATTAGTCATGTGGATGGTGGAGATGGTCACTGACAAAGACTTGGAAATAGCCTCATGGTTGGGAGAAGTCAGGTAGCAGCAATAAAAAACAGCAAATAAAGTAAATAGAAAAGCAGTGTGGAGTGATTAAATGGTAAATCCAAAATTTGAAAGAAAAACAAGGTATAACTCCTATATGCACACAAAGCAATTGAAGATTTTCTGTAAATTAAATATACCTGCGGACTTGGAGATTTTCTATAGACGGTAGGAAATAGTAATAGTGACTGCGTCAATGCTTCAGGTCTACCAGAACTTGGATATGCAGATCTAGTTTTTTCAGGCCAGCAAAATCTTTATTTCAGTTGGATTTATAGGAAAGCAATGGGTGTACCAAATGATAGTAGCCACCATGTAAAGCAAAGAATTGCAAATTTTGAAGATATGAGTATATTAAAGACGTCTTCCAACAAACTAGCTTATGTCATCCTAGCTTTTTCAAGGATGTATTAAATAAAGCATATTTAAGTGCTTCCTAAGGGTATCATGATCCTTGGGCAATGCAGAAAAGAATGATATTTCAAATACTTTTGCATCCTAAAATTTAGCACTTAAAATTAATTAAAACAAGAGTGAGTTTTATAAAGTGACCCTGGACCTGACTACTTCTCTAGGGTCATAATTTCTCACTCTGTTTTCCCGTCCTGTTTTCAGCCCAGATCACTTCATATTTCAGCCATATTCTATACAATCGTGTGCAACCCCCTGTTGTGGCAAATAGTAAATGCAAGGAGCTGGGATCGTTAATGTACTTCTTCCTGGAACCTCCTGTTTTCTCTGAGTCCAATGTTGTTAGTGTATAACGTAGTTGGTGCTTGGCAATTGGTGATTTAATGTATAATTTAATTGATTAACCTACAACAACAGCAATAACAACAAAAATCAAACCCCCAAATCATCCCTTTTATGCATTCATAAATGTCATGTATGTATCTTTATATATCCTACAGTTTAGCTGTACTTCTCATAGTGTTTAAAACTGAAGGAAGAAGGAAAGCAACTGAAATCATATTCTCCTTTTGTATGGGAGTTGATCATTTCCAAAGTGCTTAAACACAGATACTATATTTAATAATATATGATTATATAATATATATTATATATATTATAATTACATAATAATATAATGTGTAATCCTCACACCAGCAATAGGAATTATCATCCCCTGTCTTAAAAATGTGGAAACTGTAAACCAGCGAGGCCAAATAACTTGCCCAAGGTCACAAAACTAGGAAGCGCTAACCCTGGGACTTAAGCCAAAGTCTTTTGATTTTCTTCCAACACTCTTTCCATTATGTGTGGATATGTGCCAGTCTGAACTGAATGAACACTGTGAGAGAGAATGCTTGAAGCTGGATAACCTGTATATGTAATTCGAGATTCACTTGTAGTGTAATAACATTGCACGTTTGCTGGAGAGAAAGATGTGGTGATGTGGGTAGGTTCTACAGGAGAAGGGCAGACCTAATACCTGTGATTCCAGGGGGCACAGTTCTTGTGCTGAAACTAACATTTCCCTGGATGATGACATGAGAAGTTTATTCAGCTGAGAAAGTGGTGGCCTTTGGAAACGTCTCTAAAGAGATACCTTGGCTTTATTCATATCATTACATAATTAATACTCCAGTCTGAAATCAAGTATGAAGTCTCAGAAACTTTGCAAAGCAATCCGATTAGTGTTAATTCTGTTTCTGTTTGGTGCATGTCTGTTTTCCTATTTCTACAATTCCCAGAAGGATTTTTTTTCCTTTGAGCAGAAGATGTTTATAGGAAATCTTATTTTTAAAAAAAGTCACAGATGTAGCTATGGACAAGTGAAAATTGTATCACACCATCATCTTCTGTAAGTGTGAAAACATAAGCCGTTATAAAAAAAAAAAAGGCAAGGAGAATAAGGAGCAGGTAAATAGGCAAACCAAACCTGGAAGTGATCAGCATAAAATTGTGTGAACATTTTGAAGAGGTTTTAAAACTGGGAAAATAACATGACATATAGGAACTCCACTAGGCTGAGACTAGGAATGTCTATATTTTTTTCAAAACTATCCCTTTACTCACTACGTGTTTTGTCTTTATTATCATGAGTCTTGTAAAATTGTTCAGCAAATGGGCAACCAATTGGGCATGTGTACAAGAATGTGACTGACTGAACATTGGATTGAGGCGTATGACAGGAGGCCCTTACTCTGAAATTACATAATGGAGATGTCTGCTGCGAAACCCTGATCAATGCTTGGAAGTCGTGTACTTTGCCTTTCAGACTCCTGGAGTCCCCCCTCTTCCATTGTATCTAACTAGATACAAGCTCATCAACCACAGAGAGAGGCCAGTCATCCTCCAAAACAAAGCAAGCAAGTTACAACCCCAAAAGCCTAGATTCTGGGGACACATATACTGAGCTAAATTTCCATCTTGCAACATATCCATTGTCTACTTGGTTCAGTGACTAACTCTCAGAGCCTTGGTTTTTCCACCTGCGATAATAATTTTGACATTAACTACGACAGTGACAATGTCAATCTTCCACATATTTTGAGCAATTACTATGCGCGAGGCATTGTTCTAGTTTCTTGGCATGTTATTCGATCTGAGTATAGTAGCAACTCTTTAAGGCAGGTATGGTTATTATCATACTGTGTGGGAGAGAAAATTAATGCAGAGTTGGCTATCGCAAATCATCTGAGTCACATCCTAGGAAGCGGGTGAGACAAGATTTATACCCACGTCGTCACCTTCAAGAGGCTGTGCGCTCACTCACTACACTGTGCTGCTTTCTGTTCCTATCTCAGTTTGCTCATCTGCAAAACGGTATCATAAAATCCCTACCTCTTTAATGAAGGTTGTTAAATGGCTCAATAACCAGACAGTATTTAGAAAAATTCCAGGCACATAGTAAAACTTTATAAATGTCTGTTAAGTAAATGAAATAAAACTTGTCCAGCTACAGAGCTGGTAATTGGTGGACCAGGAATCGTCACCCCGAGTGTAAATCTAGATCCCTCACTCCCCACCACTATACTTCTGCCTCCTGACATTGCTTCTGATTCAAACTGCCTTGCACAGATATGTGCTATTGTAAATAATATCTATAAACTCCTAGTGCATAAAAAGTAATTTTTAAACAGTAGCATTCACGATCAGTCATCCAGCAGGTTGTATTTGATTTGAGAGAGTCACTGGTTTAATTATTTAGAAAAATTAATATTAGTTGAGACTTTTCTGTGTGTACCAGGGACTCTACTAAGGTTTTTGATACGTTTTAACTCATTTATTCTCTACCAGCTACACTAAGAAGATCCTCACCATCTTAATAAACTAAGGAAGGCACAGAGAATTTCATAAATTTGCCCAAATTGCCAAACTTTCTAAACAGGAGAGCAAGTGAAGAAACCCCCCGTAAGTAGGATCAGCCCTAATCCAGAGGCAGCCCATCCAGGCGTCTTCCTGAAATTTTAGCAACTAAAAGCATTCTGTTTACAATAAGAAAACCATTTCCCCCCACACCCTGATTGGAATGTCCCTGAATAGGTTCATGTTGACCCTCTGTGAAATCAATAACCTGGATGCTATGCGACTCCCGAGGTTCTTTTGTCTTTAAGCGGTTTTTTTTTCCTTTTGCCTTTAAAAGATGCCTGTAATTGCTAATCGGGGCTCCCTTCCTCCTCGGAGGCGGAGAGCCCGTTTGCGCAAACGTCCAATAAACCCTCTTGCTAATTGCATCTGCCTGTCTGGGGTCTGAGTCTCTGGGGCGTCCGCGGGGACACGTTGGCACCCTTGAGCCAGGGTCCAACACAAGGATATGTATTCAATTCTCTGGCAGCAAAATCTCGCCTTTTATCCACTCACCTCATTATAGCACAATTTCACTCCCGTGGAATGCATTCGGACAACATATTTGATAGAAAAACTCTAGACCATGAATTTTAGATTTGGTTTTGCCATCAAATAGCTCTGTCACTTTAAACACATGACAGCCTTTTTTCATCACTCTCATCTGCAAGATACAATCATTGAACTAGATCACAAAACCGCCTTTTATTTATTTTTTTATTTATTCATACAGCAAACATATATTGAATATCTGGTATATGTGGTAAGCTCAGTGCTAAATTTACCTCAAAAAAATGCCAATGCAAACAATCCATTGTTATGTTAAACCAGTGGTTTGGAAATTCTTTTAAGAATATATGTTGAAGCAAAAAATGCCTTGGGGTCTGATGGACAACTTCTTTATCTTTAAAACATTATTATCAGTGGACACAGCTATTACCGTCATTATTACTGTTAACTGAAATTAGAATGAAGACTGCAGACCATTCATATAGAATTAAAAAGAAGACAGGGATCCCTGGGTGGCTCAGTGGTTTAGCACCTGCCTTCGGCCCAGGGCGTGATCCTGGAGTCCCGGGATCGAGTCCCACATCGGGCTCCCTGCATGGAGCCTGCTTCTCCCTCTGCCTGTGTCTCTGCCTCTCTCTCTCTCTCTCTCTGTGTCTCTAATGAATAAATAAATAAAATCTTAAAAAAAAGAGAATTTAAAAGAAAAAAAATTCTCCTACTTTCTTCTCTACATACTGTTACTCAGGATGTGATTCATTAGTATGTCCAGAGAAAGAAAATAAATTGCTATGGTTATAGACTCATAATGTAACGACCCCTTGTGTGTGCTAGTCTGTAGTACTTAACTCTCTATTCATTTACAAAGTACTCCTACAGGCATGAGTCAGTAACATTTGTGAGTTCTACTAAATTCTAGACATTTTTGGCTTTATGTAACGCAATCTTTCTGTCTCAGATTTGCTCAAAGTTTGTCTTGGATATGAGTCTTTAATAGTTCAGAGTTAAAATAAGAAATGTGTATATATAAAAAAAAAAAAAGAAATGTGTATATATGTGTTTGACCTTAAGAAGTGTGATACGGGGATCCCTGGGTGGCGCAGCGGTTTGGCGCCTGCCTTTGGCCCAGGGCGCGATCCTGGAGACCCGGGATCGAATCCCACATCAGGCTCCCGGTGCATGGAGCCTGCTTCTCCCTCCGCCTGTGTCTCTGCCTCTCTCTCTCTCTCTGTGACTATCATAAATAAATAAAAATTTAAAAAAAAAAAAAAAAAAAAGAAGTGTGATACGGATTGTGCTACCTTTCATCCACAGATAATATTTGTGGAGCCATTTCTCCCCTTATTAATAATTATTTCATATGAATTTAAGAGAAGCTAAATATTAACATATTGCCTTTATTTTATAAGTGTGTTATATATGTATATGTAATACTCGACTAAACATAATAATGTGAGGAATTTAGTAATGAGTGGATAGAAGCATTCATTTATTTAATGGATTTTTTAGATTTATTTTCTCTTCTAATTTTTAATTTAAATTCCAGTTAGTTAACATTCAGTGTAATATTAGTATCAGGTGTAGGGTTTAGTGATTCATCACCTACATACAACACCCAGTGCTCATCAAAATAAGTGCATTCCTTCATCCCTACCACTTATTGAACCCATCCCAACCGCCTCCCCTCCAACGACCGTCAGTTTATTCTCCATAGTTAAGAGTCTGTTTTATGATTTCTCTAGTTATCCTCCCTATATTCATCTCTTTTGTTTCTTAAATTCCACAAATAAGTGAATTCCTGTGTGTCTTTCTCAGTCTTTAGATGTACTATCTTGTTTAATCTTAATACTTTTAAATGATATTTTGGCATCAAATATTTCTCAAAGAGATGCAGTTGCCCAAATACTTTTGACTTTAAGGCAATACCTTTTATTTTCCTTTAGAAAGGACCCTTCCAGTAACAAGGAGAAAAGCCTACCTAAAATGGAGCCAAAGCAAATAGAATTTGACATAGGTAAATCCAAATTCTGGCTGGTCTTTATCTCCTCCTCGCTTCTCCGTCCATCTCTGAATCTTTTCCTTGGGGGTTTCTTCCACAAAAGCTTGTTGTCTTGTTGCTTTATTTACTGTATGAAATTCCCGTAATAGTATCCAAGCAGGACCATGTGCCATATTATCTGTTCTCCTAGGGCAGGGGTGATGGTGAAGGTGGGGTGGACAACGAGATGGGATGTTTGGTCACATCAAGTAGAGGAAAGACCATTCTGGAAAAGAAAAGAAGGCTCTCTTAGGGGAAGAGGGTAACAGAGATCCTAGCAGGCAATAAGCAAACAGAAAAAGCGAGCAAAACCAAACATCACTACCTCTTTACACTTGAGGGCACTTACATTTAATTTTCTATAAGCACAAAATTTATATTAGGACATGTTTCCTTAATTGACAACAAACACATATTTAATGATAAATAGGGAGGTAATTTTCCCTCTATTGAAATTACTGGTAGACTGATTTTTATTCTTCTGCTTCTGATTATTTTTCATCATTCTCATTTACTCAATTCGCACAGTCATTTATCCTTCTTTCCTTTCCATCTGAGATGAACCAGGCAACAATGAATGGGGAAGGAATTGTTTAGAATTGGGAGGAATATAGTTGGTTTTTCTTTCACTTTTTGCATTGTTAGGAAACTCAAACACCCAAGTGCAAAATATAATAATTGCATGAGTACAGTGATACAGAATCCTTTGACGTTTTGGTCATCAGACTTAGCTGCTGAAATTAATGAATTTGTCATTGGCAATGTGCATGCTTTGGCGAGGAGTCACATTTTCAATAAATTCTGCATTGATAATCCTTTTCTATGTGAGATCTACTTGGTCTGGGGCCATATTATCACATATGTTTGAATTTCCTTTGTTCAAAATCCCATGCAATATAGTCAATAAATGAATGCTTTAAAGATGGGTATGAATCAAAATGTTAGAATTTCACAGATGGAACATTCAAATATTGATATAAAATATTGGATTAATTCAAGAAAATATGATTTCCAGTTAATGGATCTTATATTTATTTCTCCAGGAGACAAAGATTTATTCATCATCCTCCACCATTCTGCCCATGAAACAATAGAAGCAACAATAGTCTCATTAGGATCAAAGTCATGCTTTTATGAATTCAAGGAAATGGCCTTGTATCTGTGTTACTAACAGATGAATATGAAATTTGTAATTTTCATTTTAAAGGATATTAAGATTGGAATAGTCTCAAGGATACAACCCAACAAAATAATACATTAACTGAGAGACACACATGTTCCTAGTTCAAACACTGAATTTGTGGTGTCTATCCAAGCAATGGTCAATGTCTCCATTAGAGACTTTGAGGATAAATAATTGTCTCTTTTTGAATGACCTTTTCTTTACTAGAAGAGGCAAAGGTGAAGTTAGATGACATCTTGCATAGTTTGAGGACAGATTTCATTTTGTTTGTTTTAAGAAAATCGTACAGGTACACGCAGATATACCACATTGCTATGGGATTTTATTTTATTTTGTAAAGATTTTATTTATTCATTCATGAGAGACACACAGAGAGAGGCAGAGACACAGGGAGAGGGAGAAGCAGGCTCCCTTTAGGGAGCCTGATGCAGAACTCGATCCCAGATCCAGGATCACACCCTGAGCTGAAGGCAGATGCTCAACCACTGACCCACCCAGGCATCCCTACTCTGGGATTTTAAATGGTTTTGAGTAAAAAAAAAAAAAAATTCCTGTAATAAGCTGATGGAGGTCTTTCTTGAAGCTTAGCATGTGCTCATATTTTTTCTTAAGACATGTTTAGACAAACTAAATCAGGCTGAAATGAACAAAGATAGTTTTTTTAGAGAGAAGACCAGAAAAGAAAACCTGAAGGAGCTTATGTACAAGGGAGAGTATTTCTCCTGGTGCTAATTTGCATTTGATAATATATTTCTTACTTATTCCAAGAAGATGTGGGTCAGCTTATAATTTAATATCTCTTCATATTTCTGTCAGGAGAAAAAAAGCACTGGCTCCCAAGTTGATGTGCGTGTTAAAGCATGAGTAGAGTTCTTTTTCACACTGTACTTGCTCTCCAATAACCAGAGTAGGTGACATTTAAAAATCTTCCCAGGTGGTTTTGAAATACGACATTTCCACCTCCATCATTAATAAAGGGACTAGAGTTAATGAATATTACCTTCTGGCACTATAACCTGATTTAGTTTTCTGGCATCTGTAATCTAAAGGAAAACATATATCTGCACACTGATTTCAGACACACTTTTACTGAAGTTGTGTTAAATTAGTTTGTGTCTAAGGGATATGATACAAAATGATGAGTTTTATTTTTAGCTGGTTTGACTAAGATTTTAAAATGCTTTTATAACACTGTAACGTGTAAAAAATCAGGGTACAATCTCAGGTATACAAGAAATATAACTCCTTTTTAAAAACAAAACAAAACAAAACAAAACAAAAAAAGGTTCATTTATTTATTTGAGGGTGGGAGAGGCAAAGAGAATCCCAAGCAGGCTCCACGGCTGATGTAGAGCCCCACTCTGGGATCTCAATCTCATGACCCTGAGATTATTACCTGAGCCAAAATCAAGAGGTGGGTTCTCAACTAACTGAGCACCCAGGAAACCCATCTAACTCTTATCTTTTGCAGTAATTAAACTAACATCTCTTTGGAGATACCATTATATTATGAAAAAATTAAGTCTCAGTTAATTCTAACTTCATTTCTGGGCAGATGGGCTTAAAATCCTTTGGAGTGGTATAATGACATAGCTTTTTTGAATTGTGGTGTATACATAATCATTGTCCTCATATATCAAAACTAACATTCTCTGGATGGATGTCCTCTGATCTTGCCCTTTGTTGTCAGTCCATCCAGAGAATTTTGATATTTGTGTTGACTTCAGGGCAGATTTAAATCTGGTTCTCTCTGCTACTTTTGAACCCCTTTCAGTACTCCTTTGTGGTATGAAAAGCTTGGTGTGGGTGTCTGTAAGGCACTTTGCACTTTAGTGATAGTTCAAAAAAGTCAAAAGCATTCTATTCCTCAAGACACTCCACTTTTCTCAGTACCATGTCAGAATGAGTAGGAGCTCTGGGATACTAAGGTTATATTGGATTCAAGAAGGTTCTGTGAGTTTGAATTCATTCTCTACGCATTAAGTGGGAAATAGGGCACGAGTTTTCCATGTTTTTGAATCCCTTAATATACCTGGGATGTCATTGTATCTTTGACAATATCTACACATTTTTTTAGAGATTTTATTTATTTATTCATGAGAGACCCAGAGAAAGAGGCAGATACATAGGCAGAGGAAGAAGCAGACTCCCAGCGGGGGGCCTGATGTGGGACTCGATCCCAGGACCCCAGGATCATGACCTTAACCGAAGGCAGATGCTCAACCACTGAGCCACTGAAGTGCCCCGATGATATCTACAGATTTTGCCTTTCTTTCTATCAAACTTCTTTTTTTTTTCTTGTATGAGTTTTAAAATCGAAAAGCCAAAACTTGACTACTTTATAGCTCCCTTCCTCTCCTCTGTAATATTCTTAATATAAAGCAAATTTACTACCATAAATTTTATGTATTAAAATAAAGAAGTGTTATTGATGAACAGGAAATACTTTAGTTAGTAGCTTCAAATGAAATCTCACATTTATTAACTGGATGTTCTGTTAAGACAAAGAGCACACCATTAGATGATAGGCTGGACTTGGTAAGCTTTTCTTCTACCATCACAAATCAGATTCTGCTGCATGGATTCTTGTGGGAATTACTACTACTAGTCATCAGCAGAATGGGTCCTAAGATTACTGGAAATCCCACTCTTCACCCCGTATGCTGAAATGAAAGAAATTTGTCTTCCAACAAGCAGACTGAACTCTTGGGATATTAGCATGTAGAAAAGAAGTCAATTTATTGTCAAAAAAAAGGGGGTCTATTGATTTCTATACAAAAGCTATCAACCATTCTATCAATCTATATATTGAGTTATAAAACTACTTGATATATCACATATAAATTAACATTGATCTCCTGTAAATTTTAAACTTCTGAATAAAGTTTCTATATTAGATAAATTTATCCCCTCTACTTTTGGTCCATATACTTTATTATTTAAGAAAGCCATCCTTAATGTAGAAGAATTATTTTCACAATACAAAAGTTGTTTCCCCTCCCCCAGTAGGATTTGACCCACTGTTTGGCAAATAGTTTCTTCCATGATAGTATAACTTCTGTTAGAATTATAGAAGTTTTTAGAATTAGAAAGCATTCTTAAAAATGATCTTCTATATTTTCTGTCCTAATCCATTTGGGGTATTATGGGATTTCTTTTAGAAGGACACTAATCCCATTTATGAGGGCTTCACCCTCATAACTAATTCACCTCCCAAAGATCCTGCTGAATAATACCATCACCTTTAGGAGTTCACTGTATGAATTACAGGAAGACAAAAACTTCTGAGAGACCATGGCATTCTCGTTTTTTTTTTTTTTTTAAGATTTTATTTATTTATTCATGAGAGAGCGAGAGAGAGAGGCAGAGACATAGGCAGAGAGAGAAGCAGGCTCCATACAGGGAACCTGATGCAAGATTGGATCCTGGACTACAAGACCACGCCCTGAGCCAAAGGCAGGTGCTTAACTGCTAAGCCACCCAAGCATCTTTGGCATTCTCATTTTATAAACCAGGAGACTATACCACAAAGTAGTGACTTGTCCAAGATACTTTATTCAACACATGTTTATTGAGTACTAGTGATATGCTAGGTACTGTGCCAAACCCCAGGACAGACCCCTCAGGTCTTCACACTATGGAATTTGACATCTGGCAAGTATATTACAATGAAAACACAGTTGTTCTCACTTTGTTAAGTGTTAACTTTACAAAAAGTAAATACAGAGCATATAGAGATTAAAACAAATCAACAAAACCTCAGGCTAAATATCTTTCAGTAGGACAGCCGTTGTGAAAGTGTGACAAAGTAAGCTTAGGAGCAAAGTGTGTTCCTTTCAGTGATACAGACTTGAGGATTGTTCTTCACTTAGAATGTTAGGACTAATGTTAGTCTAACATGTTAGGACTTGCAGGGAGGGGAAGCCCGGCTTCCTCAGGACCCCCTAGAGGACTCTGGAGGCGCCGTTGGGGGCCACGTCCACATCAGAAGGGACTCCTCAGAACCACAGGACTGCTGTGCCCAAGATTGGGAATCTGAGAAACCACGGAGAAGCCACACCAATGCAAACACATGAGGGTGGTTTACAAGATCAAGCTTGCGTCCAAGTACACCGGACACAGAGGAGCAGGGACTTGGACCCCGAGCTCCGTCACTCATCAGGAAATGCATCCTTATGGATTTGGAGAGAATTGAGAGACATTATCACCAATGGTCCTATTATTATGTGAAGGATTCTTCCCTGAGATTCTTCCCCCGTTTCAACTGACCCTGATGCACTGTGAACTCTTTGGAAGAGAAATGTCAAGGAAATAAATGTTATACATTGCTAATTTTAAATGCACTTGCAAAAAAAAAAAAAAAGAATGTTAGGACTAGGTTAGAAGTCCCACGTTTAGATTTCTTATGCAGTTGAAAGAAGTAAATTCATTTTGGGGGAAAGAGCGTGCAATGGCAACTCTAGGGGACTTGCACTGGCCTGAATGATTGATGCGTGGAAATGTTTTCCATAGAAAATGTAGAAAAGAAAGTCTGGAAATAATGACCTTATGATACCTGTTTAATTGCATTTTTCTGATTCCAAAATAGTGTTACCTCACAGTAGCTTATTTTAAAAATTAGATGAAAATAAGAAAATATAAAAATTTCTCATAATTCTATCAGCGAAAAAATCATGTTAACATTATGTTATAGTATAGTTAATATTTTTCTACATGCAGAGTCCTTTTAAAAATCACTGAGATCATACTGTAGATCTATTTGGTCAGGTTTTTCACCTTATTTATATTATCATTTTTTCTGTATACTTAGGTAATTTTCTACAACATGGTTTTGATGTTGGAATAATATTTCATTATATTTATCTACCATGTTTTATTTAATAGTTATTTGCTAGCTGCATTTCCAATCATATTATTTCCATTTTATTTCTTTTCCTAAGGACAAAATCATTGAAAGAGTTTTAGAAATACAGGGTCATAGCACTTTAAAGCCTTTCTGTCAAGGCATTTTCCATTTTACTTTTTTCTATTCCCTACTATTACCTTTACTATCAATTTACAGAACATCAGTTTTTTATACAAAAAAAAATTATGATGACATCCCTTTTAAGTGAGCAGCAACTTATTGGAAAAAGAGCTGTTTTTTTTTATTTTTTCTTTAGAAGGAAAATGTACTTTGGGTTTTAGTTTTTGCTTCTAATTAGCAATTATCAAAAATCACCAAAAGCATTGACCCTCAAGTAGATCTATGGAAACTTACAGCACTCCTCTGTGGTGCTTTTGGAATACTAGGGTTTTGCTTCAACCAGAATATATTAACTTTAACAATTTATTCTACACTCCAAAATACTTACATTTTTATGTGTAAAGGTACAATGATTGTACCAAAAATGAATTCTGATTCAATCACCTGAAAACATACCTGTCCAGCCAAGCAAAGAGTTCATTTTGTAAACGAGAATGAAAAACACATCAATCATGACATGTCAGGAAGAGCAGAAGGAGAAACAAAGGAAAGAGAAGAAAGAAACTTGGAGATCTCTATAGTCAGCTCTGCACAGTTTTACCCAACTTCTTCATGTGAAATTATGTAAGTTATTATGCAGACTTATGGGCAGTGTAAGTGTAGATGGTAGGACTTATTGAATGTCTCAAATTAGAATAATGAATACTCTGAGTTAAGTTTTCTAACCCAGAACTGTTTTTTTTACATAGAAAGTATGCCCTCTTATCCTTTTATAGTCATACATATCTCCAAAGTTTTATTTAAGTAAATAAAATAAAAAATAAAGGCAATTATTATCTTATTTAGAACACTAGAGGCATATATTTGTTAACTATTTGGAAATAGTTATTTATAGGCAATCATAAACCATTTTATTGTGTTATCAAAAAAAAGATAAGAAAGGGGTTCGTCCTAGAAATTTGGATGTGGGAGAAACTTAATAATAAATTCTTTTGGTAAGCAGAAAATTAAACCAACTTTATATAATTGCCTGACAAATTTACTTATTGAGAATTAAGCTGGAGGATTAACAAATATGAAATAGATTACTTAAAGCAAAGAAGCTCAGTATTTAATCCAGTAAATGTATTTCAGTTCATGGAAATGTATTTCAGTTCATGGGTCTTTTGGTCTGTTTTATTTGATTCTTTTCATCTAAAATTTGGCCTTCAGTTTTGTGTGGAAGGACAAGTGACTGTTATCTTCACAACCAGCAATGATATCGTTCAGATAAAAAATGTAATTCAAGTGTCCTGTTTAAACTATTAGATATTTAACATCTTACTCTAATTAGAGGATCAGACTAAATCTGACTTGCTACAGATCTTCAGGTGGTTTACGGCACAAAGGAAATATAATGCTCTATCTTGCATTTTAAGTTACTTTATACACTTGTGGTTTGCAGATGCATTAAGATAATATGCTGTCCAACATTATGAGAAACAATAGAAACCTATATTACTTTTAGTAATGAGTGTTTGGAATTTTAGTACTTCAATAGCCATTCTAGTTTCCACCTCATATTACTTGAAAGACTAAAAAAATAATAACCTAAAATTTAAAGTGGAATCAGTGATTAAAAACTTAGTCTTTTATACAGTAACATCTTAAGTGCATCATGCTAGATTACATGCGTATGTTTTAGGTTGAGTGAATATGATGCTATAAAACCTGTTTCAGATAAAATCATTTTCTGAAAGGAGGGAGAGATGATAATGAAAGGAAGGAGGGATGATGTTCTTAGAGCTCCAAGCAACCTTTCCCTCTGCATGGCTGCCTTTGACTGCAGAGAATTCTTTTCAGAGGTGAAGAGCACTTGAAGAAGGAAGTGAAGCAGAAGCAAGGGCATGTGGTGGAGAAAGGGAGATGTTATGTACACAGATTAAATAAGAGATTTCTAAGAGATGTAATCACCTCAGTGACACATTTAGGGTGGGTGGAATTTTAGCTGCAGAAATTAAAACCTTCATGCAGAAAGAGAGATATTTGATTTTTAGGAAGTGGAATCTTCCAAACCACGTAGAACACAATGTAAAGCAGCTCTCAGATGAGATGTGCTGTTATCATCAAATCACGGACTAACTACAATAATGAAGTTAGAATCAATGCTAAAAGGGTGATGCTAAGTAATATACTTGAGGATTTGAATAAAGTGAGTACGTCCTCCCAAAATTCTGGCCATGGACTTATCCTTAAGATGAACATGCATGAGGTATAGAATTTCCTCTCTGGGGTGACTCTCTGGTTCAGTTGGTGGAACATGAGACTCGATCTCAGGGTTCTGTTTGAGCCTCACATTGGATGTAGAAGTTACTTCTTTTATAAAAAGAAGAACTTCTGGGGCACTGAGTGGCTCAATCAGTTAAGCTTCTGCCCTTGGCTCAGGTCATGATCTCAGGGTCCTGGATTCGAGCCCTGAGATGGGCTCTCTGCTCAGCAGGGTCTGCTTTTCCCTCTCCCTTTCCTTCTTGTGCTCTCTCTTTCTCACTCTTTCTCAAATAAAAAAAATCTTTAAAAAAATAACTTCTTTTTCACTCTAATGATTATATTTTTTGAATCAATAGCATGTGGCCTTATTTGCTGTTACTACCCACAGTTCATTATTAGCTTTTGGGCATGCATGAAAGAAAGAAAATAACGTTTTCATTTTGCTAATACATATTCAAGTTTGCAGTCAAAAACCCACTTTTGTTTTCTCCCTATAAATACTTGATTTTGGAAAGAGTAAAAATATATAAATCTCTATTTGTATATATCGGTTTATAACTTGTTTGTTTTTGAACTAATGGAAGCTTAAATTGTAAAAAAGCAATATATTTTAGAACTACAATTCTATACTTTGGGTTATATTTCAGTAAAATTAAGGTGTGAAACGACTTAAAATACTGAAATATCCATGCTGCTTTTTGCTAGTTAGAATTTCCCTTGCTTCATCTCCATCCAAATGTACATTTTGTTTTCTTAAGTGAGGATGGTTTGAAATGCTCCACATAAAATAAACACTTGTCTCAGCTCTGGCTGCTATAACGAATTACCATAGTCTGGGTGACTTAAACAATAAATATTTATTTCTCACATTCTGAAGGCTGGAAATCAAGGTGCCAGAATGGTGGGTTCTTGGTTAAGCGCCTTTTTCCTGGTTTACAGAGGGTGTTTTTCTGGGGGGAGAAAAGAGAGAGAGACAGAGAGACACACCGAGAGAGAAGGAGACCTAACTAGCTCTCTGGACTTTTCATATAAAGGTATTAATCCCATTCATATAGGCTGCACCTTCATGACCTGGTTACTTCCCCAAATCCCTACCTCCAAATACTATCACACCAGGATTAGGATTTTGTGATATGATATTCTGGGGGAACACAAACATCCATTCCACTGCAGTACTGAAGACTTGGCTAATCCTTAATTCATACTGAAGCAGTCCCTGTGAATGTGGGTTCAAGAAATGGAAAATGCAATTTTTTAAGTAAATTAGACAAAACTATCTTGTATTTAGAACACTTAAATGATTTATAGAACACTATTACCTTATAAAGTCATCTTATTTTGACTGGACTTGATCCGTTACACTATTAAAATTAAAATTTTTGGATTTTTCTCTCATCACTGTTATTTAACATAGTACAAGAAGTCCTGGCCACAGTAACCAGGAAACAAAGAGAAATAAAAGGCATCCAAATCAGCAAGGAAGAAATCAAACTTTCATTATTTGCAGATGACATGATACTCAATGTGGATAACCCCAAAGACTCCACCAAAAAAAATTATAAGAACTGATATACAAAATCAGTAAAGTCCCAGGATATACAATTAATACAGAAGTACAGACCTGTTGCATTTCTGTATACCAGTAATGAAGCAGCAGAAAGTGAAATTAAAGACTCACTTGCATTATGGTGAAACTGAGAGCTTTTCCTCTAAGATCAGAACAAGACAAGAATGCCCACTTTCACCACTTTTATACAACAAAGTACTGGAAGTCCTAGCCATTGCAACCAGACAAGAAAAAGAAATAAGAGATTTTGTACCAGAAAAAACAAAACAAAATAAAACAAAAAACACCTAGAATAAACCTAACCGAAGAGGTAAAAGATCTGTATTCTGAAAACTATAAAAGATTGATGAAAAAAAACTAAAAGTGATACAAGGAAATGGAAAGACATTCCATGCTCAAGGATTCAAAGAACAAATATTGTTAAAATATCAATGCTACCCAAAGTAGTCTACACATTTCATGCAGTCCTGATCAAAATAGCACCAGCATTTTTCACAGAACTACAACAAATGATCCTAAAATTTGTTTGGAACCACAAAAAGACTCCAAACAGCCAAAGCAACCTTGAAAAAGAAAGACAAAGCTAGAGGCATCACAATTCTGGTCTTCAGTTTGTATTACAAAACTGTATTAAGATAGTATGACACTGGCCCAAAATAGACACATACATCAGAATAGAAAACCTAGAAAAGAACCCACAATTCTATAGTCAATTAATCCTTGACAAAGCAGGAAAAACATACAAATGAGAAAAAGACAGTCTCTTCAACAAATGGTGTTGGGAAAAGTGAAGCAACATGCAAAAGAACGAAACTGGACCACTTTTTTACACCACACACAAAAATAAATTCAAAATGGATGAAAGATCTAAACCTGAGACCTGAAATCATAAAAATTCTAGAGAAGAACACAGTGACTTCTTTGACATTGGCCATAGCAATTTCTTAACTATAGAGAACAAATTGATGGTTACCCCAGGGAGAGGTGGGTGGAAGGATGGATTCCATACATGATAGGGATTAAGGAGTGCTCTTGTGGTGAGCACTGAGCATTGTAGGGAAGTGTTTAATCACTGTATTGTACGCCAAGACTAATTACACTGTATGCTAGCTGACTGGAATTTAAATAAAACTTTTTTTTTTAATTCTTGGATTTTTCTTGTTATTACAAACATAACCATTCAAATATGTTTCTCTAATTATATGTATTTGTTTCATTCCCATTGTATAAATTGGGACTGATTTTTAAACCAATGTTCTATCAGTTTTTTTTTTTAATTTTTATTTATTTATGATAGTCACACAGAGAAAGAGAGAGAGAGAGAGGCAGAGACACAGGCAGAGGGAGAAGCAGGCTCCATGCACCGGGAGCCCGACGTGGGATTCGATCCTGGGTCTCCAGGATTGCGCCCTGGGCCAAAGGCAGGGGCTAAACCACTGCGCCACCCAGGGATCCCCTCTATCAGTTTTTGAAAAAAAAATATTTTTCTGATAAGCCATGTAGTAAGTTATATGGTGAATAGTAATTCACAAGGAATCGTACTACCCATTCCATTTCATTTTACTCTTATTTGATGGGTAGTGTGCAAATAATTGGACGATTAATAGGATATCTTCTTTGCATTACTGAGCATTTACCAACTCTGTGCACCTGGCCCTTTATTCATGCTATTCTCCTTTACATAAGATAAAAATTATTAATCAGTTGTTTATAAAATGTTTATAAATCTACTTAATTAGAGCCTTTCAAAACCTACACTTTATTCTACCTTTATTCCTGAGACAATGAAGTTCAATTTCCACAACGATTGGAAACTTGTTTTAGCGATTTTAAACTTAATTTAGACTTACAAAAAATTGCAAAAATCCTACTGAGATTCCCATATACCCTTTGCTGAGCTTTATCTGATATTATTCTTTATATAACCATACTATAATTATCAAAACCAGAAGATTAACATTGGTTTTGTCGTCACAGCTCTTGTTCAAATTTTAGCAGCTTTTCCCCAATACTTTTGTTTGTTCCAGGAGTCTATCCAGGAATCCATATTTCATTTAGTTTCTATTTCTACTTGGGCTCCTCTAGTCTGTAATACTTCCTTAATCTTCTCCTGTCTTTCAAAATCTTGGTACCCTTGAAGACCACTTATCTACTGTTCTGTAGAATTTCCTTTAATTTGGGTTTGTCTCATGTTTTCTTCTGAGTAATTAGGTTGTTATGTTTAATATTGTTTAATTCATTTGTTAGTGTATGAATTCCATTTGGCTTTCCTCCACATCTTTCTTAGTTTTAATTGTTTTTTTTTTCCCCAGGGGAAGTGAAGGATATGTAAAACATTATTATGTTCTAAGAGTCAGAGTATAAAATAATTATACTCCCAGAAGCTTTACTTCCTCTTCATCCCTATTGCCCCTTCCCTACTCTTCCTTCTTATCAGTACTTAGCCACATGTTCCCTGCAGGTAACCAGTGAGCACATAGGTGTCTATATCCATATGTCCCCTATTCTTCATTTGAAGGGTAACATAGTATGGTACTCTTCTGGACTTTATTTTTCTTAACAGTGTTTTCTATAACCATTCCATTGTTGGCTAGGAAATGTCTTCATTATTTTTTTACAGTTGCATAGTGTTCCATTGTGTAGGTGCACCTATGTATTTTCCTATGTATAAGTACTTGGGTTGTCCATAATATTTTAGAATTGCAAGCAATACTGTGTTTGAGTAATCTTGTGGATATTTATTTTCAATAACTGGAGTTGCATCTTCAAGATAGTTTCTGACCTGTAATTGCATAAAAGTAAACAAGGAAGTATATAAGTACTTTTGTTAAGTATAACCAAATAGCTGCATAAAAGTGTGTGCTACTTTGCATTATCACCAGTCATGTATGAGGGTACTTATTTCCCAAGAGATTGCCTCCAAAATGCCCTGATGAAAATAGATAGGTAGGTAGATAGATAGATAGACAGACAGATAGATATTGCCAGTCTGATAAGTAAAAAGTATTATCTTGTTGTTATAATTTCATATTTTTATTTATATATGTAAAGCCTGATTTTTATTATATACGTAAGGGCTACTCTTGTTTTTTATTTTTGAATTGTCTGTATTTTTCCCATTTTTGCATCAGGTTCTGGGTACTTGGCCTCTTAATTGTTACAAGAAATATTTATCTTAGGGATATAGTTCTTTATTATGTGCTATATGTGGTAAAAAGTTTTATATTTTCTGCTGGTCTTAAAGTTGTCTTGATTTTTTTTTCTTTTATAGTGAGTTTCAGCATAGAAATTTTTAAGTAACAAAATTTGGCAATATTTTCATTTATTTATTTATTTATTTATTTATTTATTTTCTTTTATTACCTCTAGATTTTGAGTCAAGTTAACAAGTCTTTCTCTACACCAAAGCTGAGAAGAATTTGCTATCAGTCCATTTGCTGTAGTGTTCCTAGTGACTAGTTGGATGAAATGTATCCCTTAGTATATTCTTTAAGAAGAACTGATTATTACAGAATTTTTTAACTTCTAGTATGGTGAAATGGTCTCTTTTTCTACTGCCTTGATATTTGAAAGGCTGCCATAGCTAAATATGAAATCCATGTTCCACATTTTTTCTCATTATTATTTGTTGCCTGACCTTTAAATTGATTTTGAAATATCAGATGCTAGAAATTTTTCTGAGTTTGTAAGTCATTTGAATTTTTGCTTGATGTCCTTGAGGATTTAATTTTTATCTTTGAAATCTATTTTTTTTCCAAGGTATATTTTATTATTGATCATTCCAGGTAAATTTTCTCAGGTATCCACTAAAAACTCCTTTGATATAGATTCAGAATTTTTTCTATTTCTGGAGTATTTTCTTGGATTACAGTTTTAGATATTATCTTCCATTGTCTTTGTTTTTCTACATCAGGGAGTCTAATAATACAAATATTATTCCATTTTGTCCATCTTCCATTTCCATTACTTACTCTTGCCATTTTATTATTTCTTCAGGCCATTGCCGTTTTTTTTTTTTTTTTTTTGGTTGTTTTCTCACGATTCTTCCAAGTTCCTTAGTAAATTTTCATTTGCATCTATTCTCCCCTGTACATCTTATAATTTTTCTTTTATTTCTGGTTAAATTTTGTCTTCTTCCATTATTTTTCAGTGTTCAATAAACTGTTTTCATTTCTTCCAACTTTCTTCTATATTTCTGTTCACAGTTTTTGAAATTCTGATTCACAGAATAATTGATGTATCTTCAAATACTTGGTTGAGTACATTTAATTCTATTGTACTCCTGCTTTGTTCTTATTTTTTCAGGGGAAATGTGCCCCAGTTGACTTTTGTGAAAATTTGTTTACTGATTTATTGTAATAGTTGTCTATTGACTTTTCCTTTGTTTACTTTTATGATACTAGAGTATTTTCCAGATTTCTATTTAATGGCATCTTTTTCTGCTTGTTTATGGAAATTTAAGTATATAACAAGAGTTTTTCCTTCTGTGTTTTACTGGTAGTAGAGTGGTCATGAGTCTTGTGAGTTGTGAGCTTGTGCTTCAGGATCCTAAAATTTCTACTTTTTGTTCTTTTCTTCTTTACCACTCAGTTGCCAAAATGTGCTTATTTCTTTTATTTTGCCTTTGTCTCCATCAAAAGCTACGTCTTGGGAAGTGAGTCGATGTAAATCAGGCTTGCTCATGTAAAGCAAATCTATACCTTTAAATAGTCTTTCTGGCCTTTTATATATAGCTTCACCCATTACATTATCCTTAATTTTAAACCTCTTCCCTTAGTTCATTCCCTTATGTACTCAGTTACTTTTTTACTTACTTCCATATTTGTGATGGGTTTAATCTTTGTGATATTTCTACAATTCTCCTTTAGTCCTTTGGTCTGGTATCCACTCTCTGTTTTCCATGTATATTTTTCCTGGTGTGACTTTGTTCATGCTTTGTAGCATTGTTGTACAGTAGGGGTGTGGTGGAAGCATGTAGAAGCTAGACTAGGAAAAAAGAAAAGAAGCTAGACTAGGATTTGCTTTTCTTTTTTCAGTCACAAATACTGTTTTCAGTGTTGTTAGCTAGCATTTTCTGTTGTCAAGTAATGCTAATAGTACAGTTTTTCATAGAATTTTCACAGCTGAGAAGTCATTTCTTACTTTTTAGGAACTAAATTTGGGGAGCTTGATTTTTATAGACTACCATCTTCTTCATTTACTATATTCTTAAGTTCACATTTTCTCAAGTGACTAGATACTAAAATTGTATGGATAATTTGGATGCTTTCCTCCTTCCCCCTTTTGACCTCATTAAAAATTTAAATGCCACTGAACTACAACAACCTATCAACACATTTTATTACTTTTCTTGACATTAACAATAGTTTGAAAGTAATTATTTTAGCTTCAAATAAAATAATTATTGTAATCCATCATTACACACTTCAATAATTGTTGAATCTGCATAGATTGTATCATATGCACATTAATTGTCTCTAAGTAAAAGAAGTTTATAATTTAATAAATAGCAATATTCCAAGTTAACAATAGATCTTTGTACATTATGTACTTCAAATGAAAAAGAAAAAAAGAAAAAAAACGGTAGAATTCTTGAGATTTTCTCTTATTTGCCTTTCAAATTATTCTAGGATAATTGCTTAATAGAGCAAAAGTAAAACCCATTATTCTTATTTTGTAGTTTTTCCTTCTGCAGACTTCCTCAGGTGGTATGAATGACAATCACACTTCTACTTGCTTTGAACTCGATGTCAATATAATTACCTTACCAGCAGTTCTGCTCAGTTCTTCTCTGTTCTGACTCATCTCTGGAGCTATTGCAAAGGTCATGGGTGTTCACCAGTGCCCAACTTGTTCTATTTTTCTTGGAGTCCTGACAGACTTTATTTTATAGTCTCCATTGCAGTTTAGTGTGGATGACTGAATTATGATCAATGAATGTGAGTAAACTGATCAGCACCACTTCTAGATCTGGTCTTTAGAAACACCTCACTAATCATTCTTTCTCTTTCCCTAGCTATTGGCTTAATGTAATGAACTTGCACAATATAGTAGAAGAAATGTGGGTTCCTGGATGAATTAAAAAAGCATAGCCTACTCCTCTATACTAATTTGGATTAAAAATAGCTTTTATGGTGAAAACTTCTGAAATTTTTATTATTATGGTGGTAAACTATTGCTAGCTAATTTAGTGACAGTTATTATCTGGGATTGAAACTTACTATGCTTCTACCACTAAATTCTTGTTGAATGAATAAGTATCTTTCTTACCAGTGTGCTACTATTTTTAATGTTCTGTTTCTACTAAAATTAGTTTCATTTTTTACTAGAAATATTTGAGTTTACTGAGATATGCTGACCTTGTAGACATTTTAATTTATTTTAGGTCCTCAGAATTAATTTTCACCTATTTCACAGCTTCCTTCATCAAGAAACTTGGAACAATATGCTGAGACTGAGCCAGAGAGTACATCACTATAACATCTGTATATGATATATTCCAAATTATTCCACTCTTATATTGTAGAAACAGTAAGACTCCACCCAGGTCCTTGTTTAAGGAAGGATTTATTTCCATCTATGCAAGTACTGTCACCAGAAAGCCTCTAGGAATCAGCTCCTTCAGGGATTGCCTGAGCTTCAGAGAGTTGCCTCGCCCAAGGTCATGTCCTCCTTGGAGTAGCCCAGATCTGGTTGATGAGTGAGGTGAATTATTAGGTATGAGCATATCAACCAGATGCAAAACACTCTGAAGGGCAGTATTTCCTTCAGAGTTTCCCATTGTTTTGTTGGACCAATATCATAATTGAATTATTCTGCTTAATTCCGATCCCACCTTATTTTTTCATGATGTTGATTCAGATAATGATCATATAACCCGAACTCCATTTCATGATATGTTTCCAGAGCATCCAACTCACTATACCCTGAAAATATATTAAATATTTTCTTCAAAGCTGAACAGGTCTAAATTTTGTTTTGTTTTGTTTGCATTCTAAACCTCATGAAGGTGATCCTAAATTTTTTAAGGCAAGTATTCTTACTCCATCTGAATATATTTATTATATTTTATTTGACAAAAAGTAAACGGATCACTAAATAAAACAAACCAATCCAATAATTAATAATAATAATAACAACAAATAGAAGAGTAGCCAGGCTGATAAAGGGAATTTTATTTTACTTTTTAAAATATTTTATTTATTTATTCATAAGAAACACAGAGAGAGACAGAGGCAGAAGACAGAGGGAGAAGTAGACCCCCCCGGAGAGCCCGATGTAGGACTTGATCCCAAGACCCCGGGATCACACCCTGATTCGATGCTCAACCACTGAGCCACCCAGGTGGTCCTGATAAAGGGAATTTTAAGATGTAGAAAGGAAGCAGTGTGAAAGTTATATTGCCATGTTATCTATAAAAAAAACAAAACAAAACAAAAAAACAAAGTAACACTGGTCCTATATAAAACAACTTCCAAAAACACATAGGTTTTGTGAGAGTACCTACATTCCATAGTGGCTGCTCTAAAAAACGTCTTATTAAAAATGAGACCTACTTCTCCCTCTCAATTACTTCTACCCACAGATAAAATTAAAAATAAAAGCTGATAACATCAAGGCAAATGAATAAAAGAACCAATGAATAAATATATTTAAAACAAATCAACTGGAGCACCTAGATGGCTCAGGCAGTTGGGGTCTCACTCTTGATTTTTATCTCAGGTCAACTCATAAGAGTCTGCTTGAGGTTTCTCCCATTCTTCTCTCCCTCTACTCCTCCCTCATGTGCGCGCACACACACACACACTCTCTCTCTCTCAAATAAATAAATGTTTTTAAAAAATCAACCAACAAACAAATCAGCCCACTCTTGTTCTCTTGTCATAACAATTATAGTATGTCCCTTGTGTGTCAGTCAATATAGAGATTGAATGTTCCCAGCAGCAGTGGATTTCTACCTACCACTCTTGTTCTGCAGTGGTACTTGAAGGATCATTTGTTGTAGAAACCAGTAATAACAACTGGAGTGCAACAACAATATGAAGGCAATATATTCTGTAGTACTTTATAGCTGAACTGGTAATCAGCTAAGTAAACTAGATACTCAGAAAGATGGAAATCTAAAAGGATGGAATCAAGAGAAAATGATAAGTGAAAATAGTTTGAAAGAGTGAAGTACAAACCTGAATGTTGGTTGAGGGTTGCCTTTTATGGAATGGGAGGATTCACTGCTAGTTTTAAAAATACTCATACTATTTTGAAAGTAACTTAAAGACTAATTTGAAAGAAGTGCCTGGGATATGTTATAATGATTATGTATTCAGTTGAGAAAGATTTTGATTCAGTGACCAAAAATATAACATTAAAATATTCAATCTGCAACTTTGATATTATACACAGAGCTAAGGTTTTCATTTTTTTCTTAAAAATATCCCATTATGCATAGAAATCCGAAAGTATCTGCAGATTTTTGAATTGGATGTATTAAGACTCAGTTTCAGTTTCCAAAGAAAGTCTTGTTGACAGAGCAAAAAAAATGAGATGTGCTTGAGAAAGTAGAAGTATTATGTGAAGAGTTAAAACATCTAGTGCCCTAATTATTGACCTTTTTGTAAAATAGAGATTCATAGTAGAATTAAATGTATTTCATTTAATTGAAAGATGGACACTTCTTCTATTTCTTACAATATCCAGCTGAGAAAAATAATGTGCAGAGGTTTCACATGTTTTTTCAGTGACAATTAATGGGTGGCAGATTTAGCAACAGAATGTATGTTGTCTGGCTTTCAAGGCCATCTAGCTTCCTTCCAGGTCTCTATGAATATGAATTCAATTACCAAAAACCGATTGCATTTCTCATGAAATGAATATGTTGGTGAATCTCTGTCAGAGTAGTAGCACCTTGTATTAAGGGTTAAATGAAAGGAAGAAGAACCTCTTATCACAGTAAATCACCAGAAATGAAAAAGACTTCTGCTTTCCTATTGAGTGCTACAAGCAATGAAGACTATAAAATAGAAATTAACAGTCCTCTGCTTTCTGATATAATCTGACCATTGTCTAGAATTAACCACAAACCCATATATCCAACAACTGTGTGACAAAATCGTATGAATTGGAATAGAATCATTACGAAGACATTTGAGTCTTCTATGAGAAGAAGATATCTGGGCATTCTTTGGATCCTACCAGGCTGTAAATATCTACTACACATTATAAATTTTAATTATGCAGCCAGAAAATGTTATGGCTATGGTATAGACTATGGTATATTCACTATTTTATTTTAGGATTTCAATACATATTTTCTTTAGTTAAAATGCAATATCATTATGAAATAAAATGAATTGTATATTTCACATAATATATAAACTGTAAAACGTATAAAACATAGATTACATTCAATAATGAAACTAAATTAGGTCAGAAGCACTTTTATGACACTCTACAAATGTCATTTTTGGAAAATCAGCAGATGTATGAAGCTCCTCAGTGATGTGCTTTGAAATTTGTCAGTTTAATTCAATTTAAACTAGTCATTTTTAGCCAAATGGAACAAATTAAGTTCTTTTCTATTTTTATTAAACAAAGCTTATGCCACACCCAAACCTTGGTTATACGTGTCTTTTAAACTATGCTCTTTTTTTTTTTTGTGCCTAATTCAGGAAACATATTTTTTGTGTGAGGTGTTCTTCATATAGCTCTCCAAACTTCTTTCTTTGGTAATTTTTTTTTTTGTATTTTAATCATATGATCAAGTGATCATATGGGAACTACCATACTTCATATCCCAGTCCTCTCCCACCATTGATTGACCCAAGATGGCTATTTGACTTAAGGTAGATCAATCATTTCTAACCCACTTTAGTTCAGGTAATTTATTTCAGGACAGGTAGACAGAATTTTTCAGGGAAATAGAACCCATAGGATGGATAGATGGATAAAGGTATTCAGAGACAAAAAAGAAGGATAGCCCCCCCAAAAAATAAAGATGAGAAACAGGAGGAGATTTGCGAGGCCAGTGGTATAAGTCTTTATCTAAGTCTGAAAGCCAAGGAACCAGGAGCTCCTAGAGTAGGAGAAGGTGATTTTCATGTCTCAGTTCAAACAGAGAGAGGGAATTTACCCTTCTTCCACCTGTTTGTTCTATTCAGGCCCTCAAGGAATTTGAATGATGCCCACTTGCATTGGTGAAGGTAATAGTCTTTACTCACTCATTGATTCAAATGCTGAACTCTTTTGGAGACATTCTCAAATTCATACCCAGAAATGATTTACCGGCTATCAGGGCACCCCTTAACCCAGTCAAGTTGACACACTAAATTAACCATCCCGTCAATCAATACATTCCAATAAGGAAAAGACGCCAATAATTTAAGGCAGGATTTCTCCAAGTTTCTTTTAAATGAAGATCATTTAAAATAAAATATGCTTGGTTAATAACCATTTAAGTTATTTTTATTAAGATACTAACTTCAAATTATAAATTATAATAAATTGTAATGCTTATAACTATTATATACCTTAATAATAAAAATACAAGAATAAATACATATAAAACTACAAAACCAATTTTTAAAAAGTGGAATGAACAGTAACTTCATAAGATGAGTAATGATTAAATATTCTAGTCACACTATGATCATATTTGGTATTGCCTACTGAGACACAGGTTTTATTTTACTTTGGTCTATGTATTAGTTTTTTAAGGCTGCCATAACAAAGAGCCACAAACTAGGTGGCATAAACAACAGAAATTTACTATTTCACACTTTAGAGACCAGAAGTCCAAGAGCAGGGTGTTGATAGGGTTGGTGGCTTCTGCGAGCTCAGAAGAAGAGCCTGCCCCATGCCTCTCCACTAACTTCTGCTGGTTTGCTGGTATTCTTTGGCATTCCTTGGGTTATAGATCTCCGCATTAATTTTCATTTGGTGAAATGTGTGTGTCTCTGTCCAAATTTCCCCCTTTACTAAGGATAAGGTGATAGTGAATTAGGGACCACCCTAATGACTTTATTTTTTTAATGACTTTATCTTAATTAATTATATCTCCAGTGACTCTATTTCCAAATAAGGTCAAATTCTGAAGTACCGGATGTTAGTATTTCAACATATGAATTGGCGGGGTGGGGGGGGGCACCATTGAATTCATAACAGTGTGTCTTTATTAGTTTGGACCTTGTAAACAAAATTTTCTACTTTTCTCTATTAGAACTTCTCTGAAACCTCCATTCACATATTATAGTATGATTTTTTTTCTTATTTGCTTTTTAAAATTGATCCCTCTTCATGTGATTTGTCACTTAATCGCTGAAACCATCAGATAGCAATTTTAAAGTCACTATCCATATTCATAGTATGCGTAAGCTATGTTAAAGTAAAACGATAGAATTTTTACAAATTACAATTTATTGTAGAAATCTATACATAAAATATCAGCTGGGAAATAATGGTTTGGTGTGTGTAACAGATGCTTTGTAGTTCCACCCAAATCTTCTTGGCACTCACAGTTCTGACAGCTTCTTACTACCAACACCTGTGACTCCCTGTCTGGAGGCATTCTTTGGCTGTAAAAATATTCTCAGTCTGTGGGCAAGGGTCAAGGCAGAGTGAAAACAATTTAGTGCCCCATGAGTAGTATACAACCAGTTGATGGATGGAGCTGATGAATGGGAATCACACTTTAGGTGGAATAACTTAGAAGTGTTTTCTAGTGAGATTGAGCTTCAGTAACTCACAGTGGTAATTTGCTCACTTATGTACCTATAGCAACTTCCTTTCCTTCTCTGTCTCATATTCCTAGTCTCCTATTAGTGCTTCTTGAGAAGACCTACCTAGTAAACTGCTCCTTCCTATAAAAGGGGCTACTTACGTGGGAAACTGAGATGAAAGGATGAAATAATATGTCAACTAGAGCTCAGTACATCAATTTTAATGAAGACATTCCTGAACCATCAGCTAAAGGAACCATTTTGTTTTGGGGAGCTACACCTTATCAGTGAAAGTTCTGTGAATTCCAGGCCTATATATCACTCATATTCTAAAATATATCTATATTTAGTCCTCCTCTCATTCCCATGCCCCTTTTAGTATCTCAACATCTCTCTTATTATTTTTACAGCCTCAAGAAATATCATCCTAACTCCACTCTTCCCCTTATTTTACAAAACCCCCTTTGCTCATTCCTTAGCAATCTTCACCAAATACCCTTTGCCCTAGTCACAAAGAACTGCTGGAACTTTCTTTAAAAATGTCTCTATTTCATTCATGCTTTTCTTTCGGCCTGGAATGATCTAGTGATTTTCCAGAGGGATTTCCACCAGCATATCTAGACTATGAAGAACACTTCCCTTAGTCTCTGGCATCTATTTTACCCCTTACACATAGTGCGGATTCCCTCTTATTTGTGGTATAATTTTGCATCTGTACATCATTAACACATACAAAATATTGTAAGTGTTTTCACTTCATTTTTTATATTTCATCTGTAACATAGTAAACACCTTAAAGAAAATATTCATCTCATTGATTCCTGTGCCAGGTTGGTAGGTGTTCATTCAGTAAAATAGTATAGAGTAAGTGAATAAGCATTATATTGATGTTCCAAGGCTCCCTCTTGGCCTAGAATTTAGGTCAGTATGGTGAAGTACTTTACTGAAGATTTGCTGGCAATATCCAATATTAGGGTCATTTTTACTTGTAGGTCAAGTAAAAATGCATCCCCTATTCCCAAACTTCAATTTCTGCTGTATTCTCTGGCTTGTATGCAACAAGAGGGCCTGAGTTTGTCATGTCCTTAGTTTTGACTAAAAAAGTAGGATTTTTGAGCTGAGAGGTAATGATGAAAGGGGTGGGATTGGCATTAAACTATTTCTTGGAGAAGATGACAGGTGTGGGGGAGCAGCAGGGAAACTGCAATGCAACTAGACATACACATACAGGCTCAAGAAAAGAAAGGAAGACACTCCACTCCCACTTTTGCTTAGGTTGAGTATGACTGTGCACTACTCTCAGCCATGTTGCTTCACCCAGCCTGTTTCCCCATCTGCTGGAGTAGCTCTCCTGGTTTTTAGAGAGGGGATCAGAACAGACAGCTTCTATAAAGAACCTTTTATCCTGTCCACAGCCTCCTTGAAGCCAGTCCAAAACCGACAGCTTTGACTCGGGTTTGCTACTACTAAATTCCAAACAGGCACATCAGTTATTACAGGTCCCTGGACATGGAGAAATATACACTGGTTACTTCATAGTAGCGTTGGCTTGTTGTTTGTATTCAAGGATAACTAAGGAGGAAAGGAGGCTACCTTAGCAGGTACAGCATGAAGAATTGAAATTTTTTCACTTTGTTGGGGATAAAGTAGCTGAGTCAATCTTTGAAGAATTGAAAGCCCTCATGAAGAATTGAAATTTTTTCACTTTGTTGGGGATAAAGTAGCTGAGTCAATCTTTTTCAACTTGCTTTTTCATTCTAGCCAGGATAATGGGAGTCCTCACCCTTTGCCTATTTCTGAAATACCAGTATTTTTCAAAGACGTGTGTCCTTTATTTTCCCAAGCTTCTTTTTTCTTCCTCTGCTAACTCATGTGATTTGCTTCGGAGTCGTAAGTAATACACGTATGTCCCAGACTTAATTCTTGGTTCTAAGTTGATTATATTTTTGACTATATTTTAAAATAATTAAATGTGGAAATCACTCATAATTCAGCCATCCTAACAAATTTATTGTCAATATTTAAAAGTTCCACTTGTTCTTTTTACATGTGTATCACTTTTTATGTAGCTTTATTTTTAAACTATATAGAAATACATTTATGCCCAAGGTAGAGCTTGAACTCATCACCCCAAGATCAAGAGTCACATGCTCTATGGACTAAGCCACCCGGGCCTCCCTATATGTAGCTTTAAATAATAATGTATTGGGGATCCCTGGGTGGCTCAGTGGTTTAGCACCTGCCTTCAGCCCAGGGAGTGATCCTGGAATCCTGGGATCAAGTCCCACATGGGGCTACCTGCATGGGGCCTGCTTCTCCCTCTGCCTGTGTCTCTGCCTCTCTCTCTCTGTGTGTCTGTCATGAACAAATAAATAAAATCTTTTAAATAAATAATAAATAAATAAATAATAAATAAATAAATAAATAATTTACATTTGTGATCTGACTTTCATTTGACACTATATCTATATGCTATTCAAAAACCTTCATAAATTATTTCCACTGAGAGAACAACCATAATCTAATTGACCATTCCTTTATCACTGGGTACACCGGCTGCCCTCAGAAGTTTCATGTAATATTTCAGGGAGCATTTGCATCCTGCTCTTATTTTTGCATAGGAAAATGTCTCATAATAGAATTAAAATTAAGGATGGATAGGGTCAAATCTGTGAATTTACAGCTATTAATTCTAAAAGAACATTCCATAAGAGTTGTCAATGCATATTCTTTTTGTGGCTGTAATTTTGATCTCATATATTACTATATATATATTTTTTTAAACTTATTAGGGAAAATAAGCTTGCATTAGCATTTTTCACATAGGTTTACTTGATTCATGTGAACAAGTTAGAGTACTTGTGTATTTGTTTACCAGGGAACTTTCTAGGTTTGTGAATTGTTTTTTCACATTATTTTCCTATATTGGTCAGCAGTCTTTTATTTTTAGTACAGTATTAAAAGTATTCATTTAGATATGCTTTATTTCTTTAAAGATTTTTAATTATTTGAGAGACAGAGAGAGCTAAGAAAGCAGCAGAGGGAGAGGGAGAGAAAGAGAGAATCTCAAGCTGACTCCCCACTGAGCATGTAGCTGGACACAGGCTCAATATCATGGTCCTGAGATCATGACCTGAGCTGAAACCAAGTGTTTGATGCTCAACTGACTCAGCCATCCTAGGGTCGCTAGATATGCTTTAATCCATTTTTTTGTGCTTTTTTTTAACCCTTTACATAATTGCAATCATATTATAAATATCTTCATTTTATGCCTTTTTAACATGTTAACATGAACAAATTTATGTTATAAAATCTTTATAAATACTATTTTTCATACTATTCTGACATGCTATAGAATATTTACCTAGCTTTTCTTCGATTTGTGTCCTTTGAAATTTTTTTTGTTCCTTTCCCTAAGATAAATAATACAGTGAGATATGTATTTATCAAGATAGCTTTTCTAATATTTTTAGATATTTCCTTTGGAGAGAGACTAACATTTGTGCTTTGTGTAACTCTTGGCCCATAATTGAGTCTTAATAAATATTTTTAAATAATTGTATATATGAATTTGTGTCCAGAATGTCTGAAATGACTTTCCTTGTCTCCTTTGAGTAGATCGTACCTAATATATTAAGTATAGTTCTTTTTTAATTTTTTAAGAGATTTTATTTATTTATTCATGAGAGACAGAGGCAGTAAAAAGCGGAGACACATAGGTAGAGGAAGAAGCAGGCTCCCTGTGGGGAGCTTGATGCAGGACTTGATCCCCAGGATCCCGGGATCAGGCCATGAGCCAAAAGCAGACACTCAACCACTGAGCCACCCAGGCATCCCAAGTATAGTTCTTGATCATATCATAGGAGGCAAATGGTTAGGAAGGTTTGATTTTTCTTTCTGTCAGGATATTGAAAGGATTTTATATTCTAATATACTAATTGAGTTTCAAAATTAGACCTAGAAATATAAGCTTATGGAAAGACACATTAGAATCTGTGTTGGAATACATACAGTTCTTCCGGAAGGGTGATACATTCTAAATGTTCTGAGGGCTTTTACTCATCCTGCCATTGTTTCATATTAATCTTTCTACCAATTAGAATCCCTAACATGTGTTTTTGCTATACCTCATCTTTCTCATGCTGTGTTATATTTGAAAAAAAAAAGTTTTTCCAGGCTAAGATCAATCCTTTCCATTTAATGTTTTAAAATGTCATCTCATTATTTGTTGCTCATCTTTTCATTGTCTTGACATCATTTGTATCCTGACTCTGTTCTTTAAAATATTGGTTAGCTCTCACAGTTTATGTACCATCTCTATATTTGATTTTTTTAAAAAAAGGCCTCAATGACCTCTTCTGAACATTAATTTTAGATCCTGCTCTGGTGTCACCTCACTACCTCAGCCTTTACAGGTCATCAGGAATCCATGAAATAACAACTTCTGTAAGGAACTCTACAAGTCAACTACAAATACACTGAATTTTACCCTCAACTCTGTTTTCTCTTTTATTCAAAAAGTCTTTTTGGAGACACTAATTATTGATGCTCAAATTTTATTTCACCCTTGTATACATAATAACATGAAATATAAGATTTTGAAATTCTTTTCTCTCCTGTTCAGAATCATTGGTCTGTTCATTTAATCACCATGAATACAATAAAATTACCATAATAATAATAAATAGTCATAAAATAGGTAGCCATGTAGTAGTTCTCTTTATTCACTGGCCCAGATTTTGAAAAATTGCCGAAGTGTAGTGACACACTCTTACAATGCCTCGCCATTTCATCATGTTTTAATGTGAATCTTAAGTATAAGGATGAGGGAAAGGTGAGAAGGGGAGTGAAGGGTACTTACTACTCACATCAATTCTTTTGGGAGGATGTAGATGCTATTTCCTTGGCATGACACCCTCCTTCATGCATATGTATTACACTATCATATTGACAAATAGCAACATATGTTCCTATAACATTAACTGAAGTGCTGCATGATATAAAGGGATCAAAAGCACCACAGATGCTAACAAAGATCACCTGAATATTACATAGCTTCTTCTACAATTCCACCAACTTTCATGTTTGCAATTGTACCTGGATAATCACAGCCATATTCAGATTACAGTTCATAATTCATCTCCTTTAAAAATGGAGAACACCACCTGTTTCCATTCTGCCAAAAAAAAAAAAAAAAGTTTGATGAGATTAGGAAACACATCAAGTCTTTGTTTTTAGCTGGCCCATTTTGAAAATTGGGGTCATGGATGATGGCTTCCTGAGTGGGGCAGCAAAAGCAGTGGTAATGGAGAAACATTAAAAAGATTCAGATGTGTGGTTCTAAGCAGCACTCACAAATGTGTGAGTGCATTGACATGCTTGATTATGCAAAAGCTGAGTTGTGCAAATCATAATAATAGGCTTTCTCATTAGATTTCCTGCATTTTTCTGCTTCTTGATCGGCCAGAAATAGGGCCAAGTGTTCCTGTTCTTTTGAAATTTCCCATTTACACTTGTTTCCACTACTCAGAGAAAAATAAGGAAAATAAAGCAGTGAAGTAAGATTTTAATTAAAGGGGAAAATGGAAAAGGTTCAAACTTCATAAAACTCAAAAGACGCGTGCACTTTGGCTATAGTCCGCTTGAAAGCAAAATTTTACTTGGCACTCATAAAAATTAAATCGGTCCATAAGTCAATTCCTAAGTGAAGAATGTGGTCCAACAACTTTAAAAGTAAACCAAAAAATGCTAATTTAAGAAGGCTAATCAACTCCTGTGTTTTACAAAGGAAGTTTTGTTCAGAGAATCAGGGCCATCCAGAATAAAGTATAGTGATAGTAATGATAATAATAACAATAACAATAGAGAGTTATTTGAAAGGAATGACAAGTCTAAAAACATCTTAACAGTTTTCAAGGATACATTCAGGTATCTTCAAACCATTTTACTAGTTCAAAATGCTTTATTTACATTTTTAGTGGAAATAAATAATTAATAGTTACTTCTAGGAAAACTATAAATAAGGTTGAGAGCTCATTCGGTATAACCAATCAGTCTTTACACCTGTGATGAATCAGTGTGCATCTTATAGATACATAGTGCATTAAAATAATTTTGCGGTAACACTCACAAGGAGTGTTTGGCTTCCCAATGTAGTATCAACTAAGGCAGTGACCAAGAGAGGCGGAAAACAAAAAATTCTTGTTTAAGTTACATGCATTTTTAACAAATGAAAGCATCTGCTCTGCTGTCGATAAAAGCAGATGCATTCTTCCCTTTATTTATGTGGAGGCAAATGGTAATTTGTTCGATTGTCCCATTATATTTGAAATGATGTTGCATATATTATCTATGTGAGTGCTATAGTGAGAGAGAATCAAAATAGGAGCAGGAGTAGGAAGTCATTTAAAGAGCAGTTTTGAACTCCCAAATTCCATATTATAATTACAACCACTTCCCTAGCTCAAGGAAACTGCAGCTCCTACAGTCCTGTCCTTCTCTCTTCATCACAGATCAAGAACAAAACATACCATAGGGAGATGGGGACCTCCAGTTTCCACAATCTGGCTGGAGTCTAGGTTGCACATCCAAAGATCTCCTATAACCTGCCTGTGTACCCTAAGTTGGTTCACCCTAGCCGCTCACACATTGCAGACATTGCATGAATATTGTGAATATTAGAGCATTCTGATATTTTGTAAGTCTAAGTCTGTGGTACCATCTGATTTGTATCTTCCGTGCCCTAAATATATATCCTACTTTTACTTGTACACTCTGCTCACTGAATGTTAGTGTTCATTCATGAAATTCTTACAATGGGCAGATGTGGAAACCACACAGGATTCTACTCAAGAAAAGAGTCTATCCCCTTTTCCTGGAGCTCAGGATGTCTCCACACGACAGTCCTCACGCTGCCCACCTGTCACATAATGTTCTTAATTTCACACACTCTTAGATATAAAGGATGATGGTCTCACTCTGTTATCGGGCACACGATTTTAAAAAAGACTTCTTGGGGATCCCTGGGTGGCGCAGCGGTTTGGCGCCTGCCTTTGGCCCAGGGCGCGATCCTGGAGACCCGGGATCGAATCCCACGTCGGGCTCCCGGTGCATGGAGCCTGCTTCTCCCTCTGCCTGTGTCTCTGCCTCTCTCTCTCTCTCTGTGACTATCATAAATAAATAAAAAATAAAAAATAAAAAAAATAAAATAAAAATAAAATAAAAAAGACTTCTTACAAGCACCGCTCATTTCTAGGAGTTTACATTCCATGAGGGTCTTTCTGCTTCCTTCCCTCCATGACCTAAGCAGTTTCCATATTCTCCAGAGTTTCGAAAATGTTGTTTAGGACCACTGTACTTACCCAGCCCTCACCACTTCAACCTCTCTAAGCCCTGCTATCCCCCTGCCACACACACACACACACACACACACACACACACACACACACACAAACACACACGTGTCTAGTCCTCCCTGTGAACTACAACTTGCTTCTTTTTTGTCTGCATTCATTAAGTATTTACTATGGGAATCTAACCGAAATCCCACCTAGCTAAACTGGCCCAGTTATATTGAGCTTCCACTGAGTCAAATTGGTTGTTGGTTGTTATATTTTTGAGATTGTATTTATTTATTTATGAGAGACACACACACAGAGAGGCAGAGACACAGGCATAGGGAGTAGCAGGCTCCATGCAGGGAGCCCAATATGGGACTCAATCCCAGAACCTGGGATCACACCCTGAGCCAAGGCAAATGCTTAACCCCTGGGCCACCCAGGTGTCCCTAACTGAGTCAAATTGATCAAAGTAGTATGATTAAGATTTTAAGAACTTGAAACTTAGCCCTTTTGGATATTTAATTATATTAATAACCCAAATTATAATTTTTTTCAACAATAAGAGGCAAGAGGAATGAGCTTGCTGTTTCAATAATTAAAAGTAATATTCAATTCATACCATTTTGTTCAGAAAAACATTTAGATTTGAATATTCATGTAATAGATACGCACAGATCTCAACGAAACAGATAATGAAGAATTAATTAATTGAGTTGTGCCAGGAGTTCTTTCCTCCTGACCGCTCCTCACTCTGTACCTACCATCCTCTCCCTGAAAGTCAGCACCCTGATCAGGTGTCTCATCCATCCATAGGATTCCAATGACCTGCTGTGGTATTATTTGTAAATCTATTTTCATAGACTGTTCAAGATACAGTTCTTTAAGCCAAAGTTGCAATTTAATAAAGTACTTACCCAACTATTGACTATTTTTTTTCTTTCTCACTAGACTTATCTCACTTAAATTACTGTAAACCCTGTAAAAGCAAATACTTAGCTAACAGTATTGTATTACATATTTGACAGTAGCTAAGAGAGTAGAGTTTAAAAGTACCCACCACATAAAAATTTTAACTATGTGAGGTAATAGATGTGTATATACGTGTATAATCATTATGATGCTATATCACTAAAGTAGATATCCTGTGATATATATTAAATCATTATGTTGTACACCTTAAACTTACATAATAGGATATGTCAGTTATAGCTCAATATAGCTGAGGTAAAAAGCAGATACTTCTTTTCCCCACTGTCATGTACCCAAGGCTAAGTATAGAGAGTAGTAAAGAGAGGATAGTCAATATTTTTAGAAAAAGTCAGCAAATTAATAAATGAAAACTAGTGTCTCTGATCCTATCATGAGGATAACTTTTTATGCAAAAAGCAACACTGCCTGTTGAATATATTTTATATACATTTAATAAGTCGATAATGCTAAATGCTATATGTAGAAATCAGTTTATGGACTCATCTTTACTTAAAAATCAGACAAAAAACTCACTTCCTTCTGTTTCTTAGGCAGGGTTATGTAATTTATTAAATTCATAAAGTGTTAGTAAACTATTGAAAATCTGTAAGAATCTTCCAAAGCATCTTCCTTAACTCTATACTGTCTTCCCTTAGCAGTTGACGTGTTTACTTTCATCAATCTAGTAACATAATTTTTACTCAGCTCTAGATAATCCTTTCGTATGAAAGATTTTTTTTTCTTATTGTAAAATTGTAGGAAATTGTTTCCATGTGATATCTCTTACTGGAGGCTTTGGCCAAAGAGGGTGTTATTCAACAACATTTTGACCTTTGATTCCTCCTAAAAAGGCATTAGAAATATTCATAAACCCTGGAAATAAATATTCACAGGCACTCTCTGTCAAGTCCTAAGATGGATTCTAGTCACTTCTAGTTATGTCTTGAGTATCTCATGAATGAAAATTTTTAATTTCTTTTCTCATTTGTTTCTTATTTTCAAACATTTTAAAATTTCAATATTCTATTTAAAACAGAATAGTGTCCAGGAACAACATCTGGGACTGCTTAACTAATCTAATTTTCTTAGGTTATTTTACCAATATTCAGTCAATTAAGAAGTGGTGGTGCTCTTTCTGCTGCAATTCAGTGTGATCATTTGTAAGCTGCTTTATTTTCTGTTTTTTTTTTTTAATGAGAGACCAATGAGTCTAATTAATATTAGCTCACAATTAATTTTACATTAAAAATAAATGGCTTCTATTGATCACAATTCTAGTCAACTGCTAGAATTCAGTGCTGATTTGGAAATGGCAGGGGGCACAGCTTCATGAAGGCTAGGAATTAGATTTGAGGTGAACTTTAAAGAAATTTTTTTTTTGTATTAGTAAAGAAAGTTGGTAAAGTTTCAAGTAAGCAAGGATATGCTTGACTTCATGAATCATGCTTGGATGCTCAGATTAACCTGTGCAATAATATACATTAGAGAATAAATGATCAGGGACGGCTGGGTGGCTCAGCGGTTGAGCTTCTGCCTTTGGCTCAGTGTGTGATCTGGGGATCCATGATTAAGTCGCACATCTGGCTCCTTGCAGGGAGCTTGCTTCTCCCTCTGCCTGTGTGTCTGCTTCTCTTTCTCTGTCTCTCTCATGAATAAATAAATAAAATCTAAAAAAAAAAGAATAAGTGACCAAAGAATTACATAAGAAATGTGTGTTGAATTACACAAGAAAAATATTTATAAAGAAAAGATAACTAGGACCTGTTATTGAGAGAGAATACTTAGAATTTTTTTTAATTGTGACATATCCTGTATGATATGTAAAGCCTCAGATTTACTTCTAACAAGTTACAGTATTTCCTAAATTCTATTTTAACAATAAATAATTGGTGCTTGCAAAATAGCAGTAATTCGATTTGAACTCTGTAGCAAGCAGATAATCTGTAAAGCATTTCAAGAAATAGTCCCAGAACATCTAGACATCTATATGCAAAAAAATCAACATAAAATGGTTCATAGACTTAATTATAAAATGAAAAACTATACAGCTTTCTGAAGAAAATACAGGAGAAAAAAATGGTGTGACCTTGCATTTAGTGATAATTTTATGACATAATTTTTATTAAAGAAAAGAATTGATAAATTGGACTTTACTAAAATTAAAAACCACTCATCTATAAGAGATATCATTAAGAATATAAAAGACAAGCCATATAGTAGGAGAAAAATATTTGTAAAACAGATATCTGATAAAGTACTTTGAGCCAATATTTATAAAGAAATATTAAATCTCAACAATAAGAAAATAACAACCCAATTTTAAAATGGGCAAAATATCTGGAGAGATACCTCACCAAAGATAAACAGATGGCAAAAAAGCATACAGAAGATGCTCAGTGACATTTGTCATTGGGCAAATGTCAGTTAAAACAATGAATCAAAAATACACACCAATTAGAATGGTTAAAATCTAAAGTTTTAAATCTAAAGTACTGACGATACCAACTTTTGGTGATGATGCAGAGCAACAGTAACTTTAATTTATTGTTGGTGGGAATGCAAAACAGAAGTTTGGAAGGAAGTTGGTACTTTCTGAATGTTTTCAGAAAACTGAATGTTTTCTTAACCATATCATCCCACAATCATACTCCTAAGTTATTGATTTGAAAATGTATGTCCAAATGTAAACCTGCATACAAATGTTTGTAGCATCTTTACTCATAGTCCCCACAAACTGGAAGTAATCAAGATGTGCTCAGTAGGTGGATGGATAAACAACTCCATTATAACTGAAACAGAATACTTATCAACGTTAATGAGAAATAAGGGGTTAAGCCATGGGAAGACTTTGGTGAATCTTAAGTGTATATTGTTAAGTTGTTTTTTTTTAATTCTTAAAGTATACATACCGTATGAGGCCATTTATATGACCTTTGGGGAAAGGCATAGATAGATATACAGATGATGAATGGATCAATGGTTGCCAGGAATTCAGGGTAGGGGGTTTGGGTAGATCAAGCACAGGATTTTATAGGCTGATGGAACTACTCTGTATGATAATATAATGTTGAATATACGAAACTATGAATTTGTCAAAACCCATTTGTTTCTTTACAATGGAGAGAGTGAATTTTATTGTATGCAAATTAAAAATAAATCACACAGGAGGCCAGAGGACCCAGCGTGGAATGCAGAATGTGGCCACATAGTCCAAACATATTACATATATAGCTAAGATCCTAACCAAAGAACACTGGGAAAAGGGCACTAACCTCAGTAACTTGGGAAATGTTGGAGTTTATAAAACTAATGGTAAAAGTAATTATACATAAATATTGGATTCTAGTTGATATAGTTACTTCCAATGGCTATAATGTTTTAAAAGGCTGAAACTACTACACAGGTACACTGTAATGATATAATTAAATAGATAGATAGAGGTCGTGAAGACTAGGTTTCTCTCTTTTGGAGTGGGAGATTGCAGAAAAAGCAAGAGGAGAAAGCAAAGACAATCCATATGGCAATGGAATAGATTTGGAGCAATAAATATGGACTCAATTTTATTGTGCCATGGGAAAATAACGTAATAATTCTCCTTAAGATTATGAGAGCCACTAAAGAATTTTGGAAAGAAGAATGAAGTAATATATTTTCCCAAATATAGATTTATTTATTTATTTATTTATTTATTTATTTATTTATTTAGGAGAAAGAGAGAACGCACACTTGCACACAAGTGGGAGATGGGGAGCAGAGGGAGAAGTAAACTCCCCGCTGAGCATGGAGCCTGATAGGGATTGATCTTAGGACTCCGAGATCATGACCTGAGCCGAAGTCAGATGGTCAGCTAACTGAGCCATCCAGGTGCCCCAGAGATAATATATTTTAAATAACTTAGAACAATGTCTGACACATAGTAAGCACTAACTAATATAAATATTTGCTGTTAGTCGAAAGTTTAATTTGCCAGTAGAGTTTTGGAAGGTGTATCATTGTAGTTGTTCAGGAGAGTGATGATGATATGTACCTCCATCTTTTAATGAAAATTAAATCCTTTTAGGCAAAGGGTATTTCAGTCCATATTCCTATCATTAGAAAAGTCCAGAGAGAAGACATCTGAGGTCAAGTCAAGTGGTAAAGCCAGGATGAGACAAATTAATGTCTTATTTCCCTTTCTATATGCAAATCACACAACTCCTATTTTCAGTAGCACATCACGGAATCAGGAAATGAAGGGTTGATGAGAACTTGCCTAGTTATTTTTGGTTTTTTCGGAATTTGCCAAATTTATTCTTGTTTAATATCAAGAAGAAATAATAAACATTGAATATAAATGTGTAAAGGAAAGCATTCTGGTGTCTGAGGTTGCAAACATACGGCAATATTCTTATCATTGAGAAGTTCATCATATGTTCAGGAATATATGCATAAACATAATGTAAAGATACCCAGAAATTCTCTGAATTTAAATATCTTATTTTACTGACTAAGAAATTGGTTCTGAAAGCCAAAACCACTAGCACAACGCCCAACATCTTGGTGCTGGACCTGGACCAAACCAGGCCTTGTGATGCTGTGTTCACTTTTTCTTCTACTTTATCTCAATTTTTATGTAGCAAATTGTCATATACCAATTATTTCATTTAAAAATCATTCTATGAATAAAAAGAAAGAAAGAAAGAAAGAAAGAAAGAAAGAAAGAAAGAAAGAAAGAAAGAAAGAAAGAAAGATAATTCTAGGGATGCCTGGGTGACTCAGCAGTTGGGTACCTGCCTTTGGCTCAGGGCATGATCCTGTGGTCCCAGGGATCGAGTCCCACATTGGACTCCCTGCATGGAGCCTGCTTCTCTTGTCTCTGCCTCTCTCTCTCTCTCTATCTGTGTCTCTCATGAATAAATAAATAAAATCTTTATAAATAAATAAATAAATAAATAAATAAATAAATAAATAAATATAAATCTATAATAGAGCACCTGACTGGCTCAATCAGTAGAGTATGCAACTCTCTTGATCTCAGGGTCATGATTTCAAGCCCCAAATTGGGTGTAGAGTTTACTTTTAAAAAAAAAGTTTATGTTACATGTTGTTGAAGGAAATAATTGTTCAACTTTCAATGAAGATGGGTTTTATTTATTCTTCCCCATGAAGTGGGACTAAATTACCTGATAGCTAAACATAAAGGAGATATAGGATACATATGAATCAGTCTTCTCTCCTCTTCTCTCGTAATGGGATGTCCATGAAGCATAGACTCTAGATCCTTGTTCCATGGTGTTTAGAAGCAGTTGACTCAGGGATGAGGAGGGGCTCTGATCATTCAGGGTTGTTGGTAACTGCTGGGTTCATGTAATTCATAGGATAATTTTGTGAATTTTACCACAAAAAGACAATGTGTACCCTTTAGAGAGCAAATAGGCTTAATCATTAAAATCAGTGAGAAAGATGAAAAAGCTAGAGTATGTTAGGATGGAAGTATATCCACATGTTGCATAATGGGTATTTTTTTCTAACATTTCCAATAACCTGGTACTTTCAGTCCAAATAGAGTGAGTTACCTGGAGGGCAGTAGTTAGGGTCTGCCTGCCATGATTGGAACCTTAGTTGGGAATTTTAGTCTTTTTCCTTTCCAGACTTACCAGCTGTATGATCGACATATTTTTCTGCATGGCAGGCTAAAAATTTCCTTTGGTGGGTTTTTCTGTGGAAATTAAGCAGATCCATTTAGATCTCACATTATGACATGTCTGCCAAATGGAACTTTATCAGTAATAATGGTGATACTTTGATTTCTTGATGCCTTTCTTTCTCGGGCACAGATATAGCTGCTGTTTAATGGACATTTTCAAACTCCTCAAATCTTTATCATAACTACAAGGAGAAGAGTATATGAAATATAATTTACCCTTTTCCTGTTTCTAAAAAAATAGAATGTGAAAGATAGTAAAGTAAGAAACAATGATTGTCTTTGGTGTTATCACTTACTCTTTTAAATATATAAAATATATTCAATATGTAGAGCAGGAAATAGTATATATAACAGTATATATATAACAGTATATATAATAATATATATAACAGTATATAGAATATATAACAGTATATTCCTTTTATTTTCAAAATTATCAATTTTTTTAAATTATCAATTTTTAAATCTGCCTTAATCTGTTTGAATATGGACAGATCAGATATACAGTTAAGATTTACACGTCACATTTAAAAAGTTAAGCCAAGAGAATATAAAGAACATTAAATATGTCTATTAGCAATTATTTGGATTATCTGAAGAAAAACCTGAAACTTAATATTTTTTGGAGCATTTGCCCTAAGTTCATCAATTACTCTTAGAAAATCATTTGAACTTCAGTTGTGTTATGTATGAATTGCTGGTCACATAAACCAACTTCTGGGCTGATGCTTACACACCAAGAAAATAAGAAATAACTAAATCATAACTGTAAAATGTCAATAACATATAAATTATTTATATTGGGCATTACTAAAAATAAAGGTCATCTAGACCCCATTTTATAAACCATAAGGAAATAAAGAAAATAGATATTTGCCCTCTGATTCTTTGCCTATCTATTTTAAATGCCTTAGTTAATAATTATTTAATAGAAACTTTATAATTCACAGTGTTAGACAATAAAAGGAACTGGAATTACAGTAATTTTGCATCACAAAACCACAACCTGACACTTAAAGCCCTGAAAATCAGGAAACCAGAACCCATTACTGGGAAAGGAGGCAAAATACCTTGCTTGTATTTGTTTAATAAAAGGATAAAGCTCTCACCATTATAAAGCTGAAGGGTTTTAATTTAATTGAGGGTTTCCTTTTCTGCCTTTCCAGAAAGTCAAGCATTTTGTTCTTCTGCAGCAATTGGAATTTGTCTTCCTGTCGCCATTTTTGTTCATCTTTTCATTTTGACTGCCTACAACTACTTTATATTGCCTCACTTTGCCTGAACCTTGCTTCTTTCCAAAGGAATAATAATTGAAACTGAGATTATTTTTAAGGTCAAAGAGAAAACTCAAGACAGAGATAGGGTATTACTTCTGCAAGATCATCCTCTTCTTTCTTCTTCCCTTTCATGGGGTGCCTAATGAACTGTGAAAGAACCACAGTTTAGAGGAAGGGCTATGATGAACAATTTCAGTGATTTCAAAACTAATGGTTGCAGAAAAGAGAACATGCTTTAGCCATATTGTAACCATGACATTCTCATAATAAATTAATTGGTATTGCTATACTATAACATTTTCCTGTCTATAACTTTTTCCTCAAAGGATATATATTTTTCTCCATTTACCTGGAAAATCAACACCTAATTATAATTCCATAAACATATTTTCCATTTCTTTGGTTTAAAATCTTTACCTGCCAAAGTTAAAATTTACCTTTCTGAATAGTAATCACAATAGCAAACATTTTCCCCATTTTTTCACAATGATTTACAAATTATGAATATGAATTTAAAAACTTGTTTTTTTAAATATGTCTTTGCTTTATTATAGATTTCTACTAGTTAGTCATTTAAAATCTATCCCAAAAGAATCCTTCAAAAATAAGTTAAAAAGAAATTAAAAGCCTTTTTTTTTTTTGCCATTTAACAGGTAAGTTCCTCTTGGTGTGTCATCATCAGATTTGAGAAATCATCCCTTCCCCCTTTTTGTTTATTACTGCTTTCCAAACTTCCAGAGATTCATCATTCCTTTTAGTCATTGCTGAACTGCTGGACTTCACATATTTCTATCTTTTATACTCTTCCTCGATAGGTTTTCTAATTTTTCATCATCTCTGTTTTGGAGCCAGATTCCCTTGATTATCTGATGATGTTATGATTAAAGCTGAATATACATCTCTACAATTAATTTTATCAGTCATATATTTAGGAAAAATACTTTTTTCCTTAATAAAAATAATCTTATTGCTCTCTACCTTTGAATAAAGGTACCTTTTATTGTTATTAATGATAGCTGTTTCTTTTTTTTTTTACTCTTTTTTTTTTTTTCATATCTCAGTTCCTGACAAAACATATACCTCTTGGCTGCCTTTATTTTTAATATGCTTAGCTTTCTTTTGTTAGTTGACATATGTATTTTTTCACTTTTTTATAGTTTTATTGAAGTATAAATTATTTCTCATAAAAATTTTGGTCTTTTTTAAAATTTAAATTCAATTAACATATCGTATATTATTGGTTTCAGAGATAGAGGTCAGTGATTCATCAGTCTTATGTAACACCCAGTGCTCATCACATCATGTGCCTTCCTTAATGTCCATCACTCAATTACCCCATCCCCCACCCCTGTCCCTCCAGGAACCCTGTTTGTTTCCTGTGATTAAGAGTCTCTTATGGTTTGTCTCAGTCTCTGATTTTTTTTAAGATAGACTGGATGAGTCAGAGTAGTGTTCAGTAGGGATCATTTGTTGATACTGTTGGTTTAGGCAGTGGCTTGAAGAGCTCACTTAGCTGTGAAATACACTTATTTATTTAGTTTTACTTCTTGTCTGATCAGTGAATTTGACCAAATATGTAGCATAGTGGGAAATTATGTATCTTTAAGAATCAAAGTGGGATAAAAGCATAGCATCAACTTTCTGTTACCTTCAAAATTCATTATAATATATGACTTGCAGTTTCTTCCACTATATACTAGGAATTTAAAAAAAAAATGCCTCCTCATATTAACAGGCTTTATGCAGAAAATTTTTTTTTTATTTTTTCAGCACCCGGAAAAGCTGTGATGTTTCTTTTCAACTTTTTCTTTTCCTTTTTCTTTTCTTTTCCTTTTTTAAGTGAAAACCAAGTAATATAACGAAACTTATCCCACACTTTGGTTGATGGTTCAGCAGCTCATAGCCGAATTTTCAGGTGAACTTCACAAAAGTCTGAATAGTTTTATGCATTATTTAGCACTAGCCTTACCCAAAATATTTCCCTATTTAAATCATTTATTTTATCTTCTCTTTTATCTTAATGTATTTATTTTGTTTCTGTCTTATAACATGCATTAGTAAAAAGCCACTTCAGGACCTCATTTGGAACGAAGTGAGGATTAAATAAATTAATGGATTAAAATCCCATGACATACATAGTATAGATTACATTTTCTAAATTTTATGAAATGCTAAACACAGTGCGTTACTCAGATGAGGACCTCATTAATATTTTTTTTCCTTCCTTCTTCTCTTATATTCCCCACTGAGGCCAGAAGGGAAGTCTCATATCTTTTATGCATTCAATCTTCTCAAAAACAATTATGTAACTTTTGTATCATTGGGATTTCTATTCCCCTTGGAACTTTGATAAATTTGGCTAAAATACTCATTTATGGGGCAACTCTGGTGGCTCAGCAGTTTAGCACCTGGCTTCCACCCAGGGCCTGATCCTGGCAACCTGGGATCAGGTCCCACGTCGGGCTCCCTCAATAGAAACTGCTTCTCCCTCTGCCTGTGTCTCTGCCTCTCTCTCTCTCTCTCTGTGTGTGTGTGTGTGTGTGTGTGTGTGTGTGTGTGTGTCTCTCATGAATAAATAAAATATTAAAAAGAAATAAAATAAAATATCCATTTATGAAAACTGTGTGGACTCGCTGCCCTCCTTACAAACTTTACTACTACCTTCTTGTAGACACTTAAATTCTAATATGGTACAGTCTTGTTATGAGTCACTATTCCCCCACGTTATGTGAAGTATGTATAGGAATAGTGAGGCAGGGAGAGAATAGGGAGCTGCTGTGTGGCAAGAGAAAGAATGGGAGCCGACATGAATAAAAAGTATGTGTAAAATGAGACATGTCCTTGATCTCTGCTTCTATATCCTTTACTACATGATGACTAACCTAGTTCAGAAGGACTAGAGCATCCTGTTTATTAGGATGTCTGATGTTAAAGCGTGAAACCATTAGCAGATAAGTTCTTGATTTTCTTGGAGGGGGGTTGGTCATGAGTTCCTTTCCATTTGTGAAATATAGGGATTAGGAAGATTTTATTTAAAGATTTATTTATCTGTTTAGAAGAGTGAGCAAATGAAGAGGCAGAGGGAGAGGGAGAGGGAGAGAATCTCCAGCAGACTCCCTGCTGAGCATAGAGCCTGATGTTGCTCTGTCCTGGGACCCTGACATCATGATCTGAGCTAAAAATCTGAAGAAACCCCAACCCCCCCACCCCTCGTGAGTAGGACCAGCCCTAATCCAGAGGCAGCCCATCCCTGGGCCTTCCTGGAATTTTTTTTTTTATTTTATTTATTTATGATAGGCACACAGTGAGAGAGAGAGAGGCAGAGACACAGGCAGAGGGAGAAGCAGGCTCCATGCACCGGGAGCCCGACGTGGGATTCGATCCCTGGTCTCCAGGATCGCGCCCTGTGCCAAAGGCAGGTGCTAAACCGCTGCGCCACCCAGGGATCCCCCTTCCTGGAATTTAAGCAACAAAAAAATAATCTGTTTGTCCGAGATAAGAAAACCATTCCCCCCCACGCCCTTGACTGAAATGTCCCTGAACAGGTTCACGTTGACCTTCTGAGAAATCAATAACCCGAATGCTATGCTACTCCCGCGGTTTTTTTGTTTTGTTTTGTTTTGGTTTGGTTTGGTTTGGTTTTTTTTTTTTTTTTTTTTTTTTTTTTTACACCTTTAAGCGTTTTTTTTTGCCTTTAAAAGATGCCTGTAATTGCTAATCGGGGCTCTCTGCCACCTCTGAGGTGGAGAGCCAGTTTGTGCAAACGTTCAATAAACCCTCTTGCTAATTGCATCTGCCTGTCTGGGGTCTGAGTCTCTGGGCGTCCACCGGGACACGTTGGCACCCGTGAGCCAGGGTCCAACAAATCAAGATTTGGACACTTAACTGACTGAGCTACCCAGATGCCACCCCCCCCCATTTTTTTAAATTCACTGTATCTTTACTGATAAAGTTAATATTAAAGAATAGATTTAGTAGGAGAACCAGCTCTTCCAACTGGTCCTTCTAGCCTTCTAGTTCCTGGATCTAGGCCTTAAAACAGCCACCTGGATCTAGGCCTTAAAACAGCCACCTTAAAACAGTTAATGATGATTAACTTCAGTATTAGCATGGACATACTATCCAACATCAGTGTGAACATCACAGTTGTCCCATGTGGAAGGAGGAAAGTGAGGGCTGAGTCTCCTATACTCACTGCCTTATAATATATATTAAACACATTGAACTCAGAAAAGAAGTTTAACCCCTATTCAGGTACTCCATAATGTGAAAGAATAAGTAAATGAGCAACAGTATACGATTATTTAGGCCAGAATCTCACTTTATTAAAACTGGAAGGACGGGAATACAAAGGGTTGTGTATGATGATTGTAAGGTACATATTGCAGGAACATCAGAGTATGAGGGGAAATGCAGATGGGGAGATTAAGAACCCATACACGCAGGAGAGGCTGACCTTCGGAATGAATAATCCAAACTTGTGTTATTGTGTTCCACAACTAGGTCAACACAGGCTTAGGCAAGGCATCCTGTTAATAAGCATCCCCATCTTCACCATCTGCTCAGAGCTACTCAGAAATGACCCGCCTTTTTCCTTAGTCAATGACTTATAAGCCCAGTAGAATAGGAGTCTGTTGTTTCAATCTATTTACAGCTAGAGTTTAGGGAATCTACAAGCTACTGACATTTTTACTAACTAGTCTTGAATTAAAGTGTCAGAGGCCTGAATCAATATTATTCCCTATACTCTTCATTGTAGTATATTCAGGATAATGAGCTCATTCACTCACAGTAAGTACTGTTAGTTAGTAACTGGTGGTGAGTAGAAGAAAGACTCTTCTGATTCTCTCTTTTTTTTTTTTTCCTTTGTACGTGTTGCTAATCCAGACTCTAATTACAAAATATTCTGGACTGGTACGCCTCCATCAAGTCCCTCAGTTTCCCAGGATGCATTCTACTCCATATTCCTTTGCTTTTCCTAAGACCACAATTGAATTCTCCTTCTTGAAACTGAAAGTTGTAAGTACTAATGAGGATTATGCGAGTCCTTTTTCCTTTTGATATACCTGGTGCCAGTCACATGGTTTGGCACATGATAAGGACTCAATAAAAATTTGTTGGGTGGATAAATGAATGAATGAATGAATGGCCATGATATTATCTATTTTTTTAAAAAATCTAATCCTCTAAACTCTCCAACATGTGCAGGTAACTACTTGTACAAATTCCACCAAGATGCCCAACGTACTTAAGGAGCTGTTCCCATCTTGTTGTCCTATTCATTTGTTTATTCTCTCATTTATGTCCTGAGTGTGCAAGGACATGGCAATAAGCAAAAAATTCACATGATCTGCCCTTGACAAGCTTATATTCTTGTGAAGAATGAACAAGAAAAAATAATAAAACTATAACATACGAGAAGGTAACACATGAAAATAAGTAGAACTGGGTTAGAAGAATGTTGCCCGTCAGGTAAAGCCTCTTAAATAAGGAGGCATTTGAGAAATGACCTGAAGGAAGTGAAGAAATTAACATGAATAGATCACCAGGCAACAACTCTGAGGGAATGTGGTTCACCAAGATTATGTTGGACCTTCTGTGACACTATATCTTGACTTTTACTCTGGGTTAAATGAAGAACAAATGGGGAATTTTGTTCAGATGACAAATGTGACCTGGCCTTTTTAATGGGATTACTCTAGCTGACTGCTGGGTTGGGAAATAATGTAGATCAGAAAAGGGTGACAGGTGACATGCAGTTGAAAACAGGCAGTCAATGAAAATAAGATGAAAAAGTTTATATGTTGGTATTCAAAGATGTTGTGACTTAATGTAATTAAGTAAGATAAAGGCTATAAATGTGACCCTAGAGAAAATAAACAGCTGAAACAGCCCATATATGAAATGATCAAAGTAGTTTTGCTCTGGCAAAATTAGATTAAAGAATATTTTCACTTTCTAAAAATCCTTTCTTGTAATCTGAGTTTTATTATATTTATTTAATTTTAATTTTAATATTTAAGGGATGCCTGGGTGGCTTAGCGGTTGAGTGTCTGCCTTTGGCTCAGGACATGATCCTGGAGTTTCAGGATCAAGTCCCACATCAGGCTCCCTGTGTGGAGCCTGCTTCTCCCTCTGCCCGTGTCTCTGCCTCTTTCTCTGTGTCTCTCATGAATAAATAAATAAAATCTTTTAAAACAATTTTAATAGTTAATTTTGTTCTATATGTATTGAATGGCTGATGTATGCCATGCCCTTGTGGTGCAAGATGGTGTAGATGTATTCTCCATTCTCAAGGAGATTAGAGATGAATGATTCTTTTGCTGTAAGTGACTTGCCAGCAGATGAAATGTAATGGGTCGAAATGAGATTATTTCATTATCTTCCTATTACAATTTTCTCACTGTCAATATTGCTCCTAAATATTGTTCTGGGAGGTTCCTATATCCTTTTGATAGCCCTTCAGTATCAGTTTATCAATAGATCTCAGACTTCCTTTATAGTCCTTTAAAAGTAACCTCTTCCACCCATATCGAGGTCAAATTTTTTTCTTCATCCCATCACCCAAACCTTTAGTATTATTAATTCTCTTTCACTATCTTCCATAGTCACATTCAAATAGAGGACAGTAGTTGGTGATTTCTACTTCCTTGTGTTCAGTCTGTGCTCCTGTTTGTTAACGTCCCATCTACAAAGTCATCAATGACCCACTTTCATTCATTTCACATCACTATATATTTGTTGCCCGAATTTCCTAGTGACTGAACGAGGAGAGTGTTCTGTAGTTGTTTGACTTATGCTTTCAGACTCTATCTACACCTCCAGGTTTTGTTTCTTGCACTTCTGACAAACATTATGAATACATTAAACCCAATTGTTTTGCTTACTCCACAGACGCAATTATGCTGCATTTGAGGCTTAAGACACTGTAATTGTTTTTGGTCCCCAGTCTCATTACCTTCTTACCCTTCTCAACCTCCGAATGTATGCACCATCTGTCAACTCCTAAGTACTTTCCAACAGAATCCAAAGCAGCATCCCAATATTCTCTTTCATCAGTCTCAGCAATTACATTTGTCAATTTGGGAAACTGCAATAATTTTAAGTCATATGTAATCATTGTGAATTTAACAAGTAAATCAAGGAGCCAAAGGCTACTAGGTTTGCCCCTCTTCCTAGTTTGTATTATTCACATGCAAAATTCAATTTAATCGGTTGTGTTTCCCACACATTTAAAATGAGATCTTCTTAATAACCTGTTTTCCTTGCTATGCTTCTTAACTCGCTTCAGATGCATGTTTGATGTGAGCCAAGGCATCAGCTGCTTTTCAGAAATTAAATCATTAGTCCTATTGTTTTATTTTCATCTCATGTTTTTACCCAATTACATATTTTGCAAAGTTAATTTCACCTTATTAATGTGTTCAATATAATCTGTCCAAATGATATGAAGTTTCCATATCTCCAGCAGATTCTCTCCTGATCCCTTCTTGAACCCCAAGGATGAGTTAGAGAAGTTGAAACTCCCCCCTTTTGCCCTCTGGACACAACTTTTCTTCCTCAGGTGGCTATTGAACAGATTCACTGGAGGCCTCCTTATTTTCTCTTGCTTCTTCTAGAAATCAGGAGTATAATTCATGCAGGCTTAGTGCTTTGTCAACTTTTAATAGCTCTAATTGCCTAATTATCTGCTCGGGTGCAATTATGAAACCACCATACTGAGCTTGTTTTCAGGGCAACACAAACTCAAATACACTCACGCATCCATGTAGGCCACATATAAGGAATGATATATATATACAGCTAAAGACAAAGCACTTTTTTTTTTTTTTTTTTTATTTATTTATAAGGCAAAGCACTTTTAATTGCTCATTGTCGTCTACACAGAGGGACATGTGTGTGTGGAGGCCGAGAAAATTAAGGCCATTCCACTTTGAGTTCAGCGTTATCACAAGTACAGCCATCCCAGGGCCCTGTGAATAAGAGCTGAACTTTACCTTACTTCAGTTACAGGAAGAAAACAGCTTACAGCTTAACGTCCTAGAAAGCCTCATATTGGAATAAAAACAGCCCAAGCCAAGGGCAGGAAGCCCCTATTAGAATAAGAACAGAGCTCTAGGCCCTTGGAAGCCCCATATCAGAATGTAAACAGAACTTGAGAAGTTCCTCCACCCCTTCTGGAGGTCCCCTAGACCAGCCCTTAAAACTAAGCTGAAACCCACCTCGGGGTCCAAGTCCCTGCTCAGCTGTGTCAGGTACACTTGGACCCAAGCTCGAGCTTGTAAATAAACCCTCGTGTGTTTGCATCGGTGTCGGCTCCTTGGTGGTTTCTCGGATTCGCAATCTTGGGCACAACAGTGTGACCAAATATGCTAGAACACATTATACTAATGTTGGAGGTTGTTGCCTAAAGATCCTGGATATAGCAAATATTTATGAATGCCTTGTTATATTTTTCTCCTCTGATTTTCTGTAATGAACTGTGTAGCCAGAAGAGAGGGAAAACACCCTTTAGCCTTCTTTATGTTTTTAATCCATTTAATATTTTGAGCACTTACTATTAGCCTTTTGGTAGATTCATACAGGGATAAATAACAATCCTACAAATATTTTTCTATCATAGAAATGATATCGATATATCCATTTATATAATTTAAGTAGTACATGCTCTACTAATTTTTGAATTTAAGTGCAACGCTCTTGTATACATGGAAACATGTCTAGATTTGTCCTAAAGAAACAATTTTTAAACCAAAGTTTCAAAAGGAACAGCCAGCTGTCTAAGTTAGGAACACAGGTCTTAACTTTTTTCCCAGAGCAATACTTTCTTGCTATATTTAATATACGATAAATCAGGTTAGGAAATTTCTATGAAACAAATATTTATTGGTCTCCAATAAGCTAACGTGCATAGGAGAGTAGAAGGCAACGTTTCCCACACTAATTTGAACATAGGAACTTTAATCAATGGAGTTTTTGTGGATCCATGTTCTGTGAAATGCAATTTGGGACACCCAGTTTTAATTTGTATTTGATTATCTGTTGTGCTTGTTTTAAAAATATATAAATATTTGTGTGTGTATGTTTTGGAAGAAGGGTAGTTTGTTTGATAAACAGACTTGTGCTTTGTTCATCATTTGTCTTGGCTAGATGCATACACCACCACCACCACCCACCACACACATGCAATACATAAAAAGGGGTTTGGTTTAGCTTGGAATCGGCACTTTGTTCCACTTTTATTCATTGATTCATAGTTTTTAACGGTTGTAGTGTTAGTTTTTACTGAGTTGCAATTATTATCACATAAGATTTTACAGGAAGAAAATCAAATAACATTTCCCTCCCGATTGCTGCTAAAGTAATCAAGATTTAACAGCTTCTGGAGAGAAATCAAGTCATAGTAACATCTCAAATCCTGCTCTTGACCCTGACTGCTCACACAATTTTCTGGAAGTTGTTACAAACGTCCTATTCTCACTAATAACCTTCTGAGTCAGAGTAGAGGGAAACCTAGGACTCCGTGTTTTAATCATCTATTCCAAAGAAGTCTTACGTCCACTGAAGCTTGAGAAGAGAGACTTAAACAGAATCTAAGTATTCTGGGAGGAAACAAATTCAGTAAAAAAGCTAGACTGCGGTTGGAGAGGGTGGTTAGGGTTAGGGTTAGGAGACGCCTGGTGGCTCAAGTGGTTAAATGGCCAACTGGTAGTTTTGGCTCAGGTCATAACCTCCTGGGTCGTAAAAATGGAGCCCCAGGTGGGACTCTGTGCTCAGCGATGGGTCTGCTTGAGATTCTCTCTCTCTCTGCCCCTCCCCCTATTCTCTCTCTCTCTCTCTTTCTCTCTCTCTCAAATAAATCTTTAAAAAAATGAGGTTGAGTGTATGCCTGGGATGGGACAGAAATAATAGTTGTTCCTCCTGGCCTTGTTTGCAAATTGGTGGCATTTTAGGCCAAAAGAGAGAACAGATTTAAAAAAAAAACAAAGAGAGAGACAGACAGAAAAAAATGTGTAGGAGAAGGAGGTGTCCTTTTTTATGCTTGCTACATCCTCCATCTGATTTCCTGTTCTGCATGACTGCCAATCCTAAGTAGAACAGCTGAGTTGACACTGTAACAGAGGCAGGCGACTTGAAACAACAGTTCATTAGTTCCCCCAACAGTAATAATGATAGTTTATTTTTAGTTATTGTTGTTACTTTATTACTCCCTCATCCTTTGTCTGCCAACTTCCCAGCTCTGTTTTCACATCCTGGTAACTCTTCAAATATGTACATATAGGGGGAGGGAGGAGTGAAGATTAAAAAAAAAAAAAAAGATACGTTTAATAAGCAAGACTCCATCCAAATGCATGCCTTCCTGTACCATTGCACACTTTGAAGCTTCACTTGTGTGCATTTAATTTGTGTGCTAAGGATATAATCCTGTATTCATAAACAAATACAAGAACATTTTGCACTATTTCCAGACTTGATCTAAATTAATTGGATTAAATTAAGTTAATTAATTTAATAAGTCCCATTGTTCTGAGCAAAACCCAAGACCTTTTATTTAAATCATCCGTAGTGGCCTTAAACCTACCCTTCAAAAATGAACCTTTTTCTTTTTGAAGCCTGGATGCCAGCCATGGATGCAATATAAGTTAATGCCAAGAGAGATCGTTTAAGTGCGGTTATTAAGGAGACTATGATTGATGGAGTTTGTAGCTGGTAATGTGATTCCCCTTTGGCTGCTCAGTGAACATCGGCAACAGATCAATATCTCATCTGCATGAGATTACAGCCACTTTTGACAATAGCGGTGAGAAGAGGTTAAAAAAAAAAAAGAGCAACATATTTGGCTGAGAATCATGATGGCTATTCTAGTTTAAAAAGTAATGCAAATAAATAACTCCTTTCTTAGAGAAAAATGATCTGATAGGAATTTTTGTTGTTGTTGTAGTTTTTGTTCAGCATTGATCACATTGATTTTTTTTTACCCCTCTCTTGTTCATTTTTATTTCTGTTTTAAACAAGATAGATCTTTAACACGAGCATGCAGAAAACTGTGTCTACACACTTAAAGAAATCACAGCAGGTTTAACAAAAACTTTAACATTTTCCCATCTAGAGAAACCGAAAACGTTTGAATCATTTAGAAACCTTGAAAGCAAATCAAGATTGTAAAAAAAAAAATCCATTTTAACTACTTCTTTTGCATACCTTGGACGAATTATGCTCTGAATCCTATCTCCCCCTTCACGGGTACTTTGTTTCTTTTCCTTTGCTCTGTGAACCCTCTCACCCTCAACACCACAGTGCACCCCATCAGCATCGTTGCATCCTAGGGTGACTCATCTATTCCTTGACCTTACTCTGGACCTTTCTAAACTACTGGAAAGCTAGGCCTTAATACTTATCCCTTCCTGGCCTGTGTCAAGTTGCTTTTACCCTACTGAGTAATGTCATTTTTCCACAAATCGTTCCCCTTCTGCAGGAAGTGGACCTGAAGGCCAGAGAGTCTGTGCAGTACCAAGTTGCGAGACAAAAGGAAGCCGGAGCAGTGTAGCCACAGATAGGATAGGAAGCTCGTCGGGGTGTGTTTCCCAAGCTCTAGAACAGATTGGTATACAGTGGATTTTTATACAGAGGATTTATATACAGTACTTTAAAGTCTTTTGTTTAAAAATATACTTTTTAAAAATTTCGATTATTTTACGTATTACATCTCAAACTAATTTTCAAAGGTGGTAAATTATTCCTCTTCATGAAAATTGTATTGAATCATCTTCCCATGCTGTAGTATTGCCTACCTTTAAACAGACTGAAATTTTTATTCAGTTTTATTCAGTTCTGCGGGCTATTTATTTTGATGTCATAAGCTCCTAAAGTCCTGGCAAAACAAGTAGAATTGAAAAGAAGGGATTATGGAGGTGTAAAGCTTAACAGAAATAAGGTTCAAAACAAGATCAGAAAATCCATTTCTGGCATAAGATTACTTATTAATATGAAATAATTTTCAGACTGAGCTTTTAAAATCACAATGATTTTTAAGTTAAATTCACATTCAAATGATAGGATTTTTAAAATTTTCTCTGAAAATTGATTCTATGTATACATATATATTTAGTTTAATATATATTAAATATAAATTATATATATAACCTATATATAGGTTTTTTCCTGTTATATATATATATATATATATATATATATAGGAATGGATATAGATATTTCTCTATATGGATAATATGAAATAATTTTCAGACTGAGCTTTTAAAATCACAATGATTTTTAAGTTAAATTCACATTCAAATGATAGGATTTTTAAAATTTTCTCTGAAAATTGATTCTATGTATACATATATATTTAGTTTAATATATATTAAATATAAATTATATATATAACCTATATATAGGTTTTTTCCTGTTATATATATATATATATATATATATAGGAATGGATATAGATATTTCTCTATATGGATATCTATATTCATTTTAAAAGATTTAGTGACCCAGCACTAAGCAGGTCTTGGAAATTGTATTGTGTCCTTTGGAAATCTAACGCAGACTGAGATTTGCAAATTGAGATTTAGGACTGCTTATAATGTGCCTGTTCTTGAATGTTAATGGTATGCCTGCAAAGATGACTTACTGAGGGGAAAAAAAAAATCAAACAGTTGAACAGTTACGTACGTTTGAGGCTGACCAACTAGTTTTGATAGGCTTTACCAAAAGGGTACAAAATTAAGCATACCTTTCTGTGTATCACTGTTGAGGTTTTAGTTATTCTTATTCTTCTTTTATTTTAATGGAATGGGGAGGAGGACCATAGTATAATGGGGTCCACATGTATTTTGAAAATTCTCTGAGGAGTACAATCATTTGTAACCTATAAGGCATCCATCTAAAGCAAGTGAAAATGAGCCACACTTGTCAAGAATTAGAGAACTGAATGCTCTTTTAAAATCTTCCTTTCTTAAGCACCAGAGTTTTGCTTTTAAGAATTTACTTCTAGTCTCAGTTCTGAGGATCCTGTGCCACTTTCTAATTTAGACTCAGAGAACCTAATGAACAATTTTATTGATAGGGCTTTTTAAACTTTGATTCCAAGAGTTTATATTCTTTTATATTTGACTGACCTAATCCTCTGGGCTGACCCTGTAGTATTAAAAGCATTTCCCATGAGAAATTAAACACCTATTGATTTTAATTCTTCTCTTTAGGAAAAGAGCTTCTAAGAAAAACTTATCCTCCCTATTGTGGAAAAAAACACTGAAACAAAGTTTTTGGCACCCATTACAGTAGTTGTCTTTTAATTGGCTATACTTTAATATGGTCCTTCCCGCTGTCAAAAATCAAATTCTTAGCTAATGTCTACCATATAAATAGAATGACATGCATATACATATGAGGATGAATAGTATATATATTTCACTAATTTCTTATATATATTTCACTAATTTAATTTCTTATATATATTTCACTAATTTCTACAAAAATCAAACTGAAAGGATGTGACCTATTGTGGTTCCAAATGGCCAATATTGCATATTGTTATTGTTTTTACCAAGAATCAACTATTACCAAAGATAACTTTTTTTAAAGAGTTTATTATCTATTTATTTTTTTATTGGAGTTCAATTTGCCAACATATAGTATAACACTCAGTGCTCATCCCATCAAATGCCCCCCTTAGTACCCATCACCCAGTCACCCCCACCCCCCACCCACCTCCCTTTCCACCACCCCTTGTTTGTTTCCCAGAGTTAGGAGTCTCTCATGTTCTGTCTCCCTTTCTGATATTTCCCACTCATTTTTTCTCCTTTCCCCTTTAGTCCCTTTCACTATTTTTTATATTCCCCAAATGAGTGAGACCATATAATGATGTCCTTCTCCGATTGACTTATTTTACTCAGCATAATACCCTCCAGGTCCATCCACCTCAAAGCAAATGGTGGGTATCTGTCGCTTCTAATGGCTGAGGAATATTCCAGTACATACATAGACCACATCTTCCTTATCCATTCATCTTTCAATGGACACTGAGGCTCCTTTCCTCTGCATTTATTTACCAAACATTTGCTCTTCCCATCATCCTTTGAATTGTCTTCCTCCCCTTTGAAGTCCCAGACTCCTGTTCCCTACTTCTTAGCTCAGAATGGCATATAAACCTAAACTGCCTGACTGTTGAGGAGCCTCATATCTTTGGGGTTAAATTTGTTTTTTGTTTTTGTTTTTGTTTTTTGTTTTTTTTCCTGTTAGCCTGTGTTATGTCAATTTAATTATAGGACCAGCCAAAAAACCTGGAAGGGAAGAAGGTAAAGGTTTTCCTCTCCTGCAGTGTTATGAAAGTCACTGCTTTAAGAGGGCTGGTATCTGCTGCAGCGTCTGAGCTCTTGTCATGGCATGGAACATGCACTCTACCAACTGACAGGCTAATGAGAGCACTCACTATGGCTAGGACAAGTGTGTAAGGTGTATTTTGCAGTGTCCTTTCTGAATTTCACTGATGATGGAGAAATAGCAAGTGATTCCTCTTTAGTGGATACAAGGGACACAGGAGATTATTGCTGCTTTTATGCTTAGTTCTCATTTCCTCAAGGGGTGTAATATAGCAAAGATGATGATGATGATGATGATGATGATGATGATGACAATAGTAAGAAGAAGAAGGAAAAAGAGAAAGAGGAAGAAGAAGAGGAGCAGGAGGTAAACATGGTTGTCATTGTTAGCATACGCTTCTATTGATTCTACTCTTGTCACAGAACTAACTCTAGTGGGAACAACTGCAAGGCTAATTAAGGTGGAGATGGCACTTTATTCCTATTGCCCTGAGAATACCACTTTCTCATTTGTACCGGAGAAACCCTTAAAAATCTGAGTGGATACAGCCAGGGCCAATATTGAGACATCAATCCATTAGCAATTCTCATAGTACAGTACTGACTCCAAGAATTTAAGATAGATGAAAATCTTGGCAAAGCTCTTTGGCTACTCTCTGTTTAAAAATATGCTTTAGGGCATACTTATTACTCTGCACTATTTTTTTTTCTTTTAGTGTGCTTTAAAGTGACACCGTGTAGTCATGACAACCTTGATAAGGTTACTGTCTACAAATTCCTCAAACTCCACTAAAGTAAATGCAAAACCACTGTCAGAATGTTCATATCTGGCAATCTCAATTCTACAAATAAGTAGCATAGAACTCTGATGGTCAGAGATGCCCATGAAAAGGAATTTAGAGCATTTTAAGCTATTTTGAGAAATCACTGTCAATAACTTCTGGTCCTATAAAGTTCATCCTCAACATCTCAGAGGACTGCCATATTTTTTGTTGACATGACTTAAATTTGTTTAAACAAAGGCTACTATTTCACAAAACCCTAACACAATTCAGTAGAGCACAAAGATGTCACCTCTTGCTGTATCTCGAGGGCAAGTGACTCACACATTGCAGTCTGGTTGAATAAAGCAAACTTAGCTTTATTTCCTGGTTCTTCCCTGCTTCATAGAAAGCTATATAGGGGGTCCTGAGTGGCTCAGTCAGTTAAGTGTCTGGCTCTTAACCTCAGCTTAGGTTTTGATCTCAGGGTTGTGAGTTCAAGCCCTGTGCTGGGATCCTTACTAGGTGTGGAACCTATTTTTAAAAGAAAGAGAGAGAGACAGGGAGAGAGAGAGAGAGAGAGAATGAGAGAGAGAAAGCTGATATATTGAGGCTATATGCCACTTCCTAAAAATTTCCCATAGGTTTTTCTATGTTTAGACTATTATTAGAGTTAAGTTATGATATGTTTTCTGTCTCTATTAGATCTTCTGTTAAATTCCCAGGGCAAGGGTTGTTAGTTGAAAATCTTAACATTGTGTCTCTACTGACTGGTCATTGGATCTGACATAATCAGTGATACGTTATTGATAATAAGGATAATAGGTTTTCAAAAAAATCATCCTGCGAGAATAAAAAAAAATGGTTATATTGAGATGATTCTTTAAGTCCTTTGTTCATTATTTACTTTGGGACAATTAAGAGTATAGACTCTAGGGGCACCTGGATGGCTCAGTGGGTTAAGTGCCTGCCTTCTGCTCAGATCATGATTCCAAGGTCCTGGGATCAAGCCCTGAGTCGGGTTCCCTACTCAGAGGAGAGATTGCTTCTCCCACTCCTCCCCTTTCATGCTGTCACTGTCTCTTTCTCTAAAATAAATAAAATCTTTTTTAAAAAAGAGTATAGACTCTAGAATTTGTCAAACTTAATTTTTAATACAATCTTTGTTACCTCTTTTAATTTAACCTTAAAATATAACCTACTCCACTCATCTCACATTTTTCATTGTAGTTAGAATAGTGATACTACTTACATCAAATGATTTCAGTGAAGATTAAATGAGATATTCCAACAGGTGCTCTGCACAGTGCCTAGCATATAATGCATAATACATGCTGGTTTCATTAAAGGTCATATATTAATTGGTATATTTGCATTTCTACAGAGATTTTTATTTCATTAATCTTCATTGCTGGCAAAATTAATATAGCCCATCAGATGTGAGTGGACACATTATTTCCACAGAAGTCTAAGTGATTTGTTTGGATAATATCTTTCAGAACAACAGGTAAATTCCTATTCCTTGTTTTCATCTTCATTGTTGCAAGGTTTTGATGCAAACATAACTATACTAGTTTTCCTTTTCATTAGATCATGTTTATAAGCTCTTGAAAATTCAGTGTTCTAGAAGACACTCCTTCAAAGCAATAGTTAGAAATGGTCATCAGTTCCTTCCAAAGAGGCTTATATACCACACCCTCCAGTAAACAACCATTGTGTTTTTAACAAAGTGTGATGCAATTGTGTAATGTTCATCATTTTAAGGAATGCTTCGGAGAAAAAACTTTAGGAAACATTGTATGATAAAGTAGCTTTCCTGATTACTTATATACCACAAAATTGGTACATCTTGAATTCAGGATAATTCATTAGGACTGGTGTAGAAACACAGCAAGTTATACAAATATCTATTCCTCAGTCTTCTTGAGATTGCTAGGATTTATTGTTTTGGTGTGCCTTATGGCTTAGTAGTTAATAGCAAAGACTCAAGAGCTAAATTTATTGGTTTACATAACCACAGATTTACATATCCCAAATTATGTTTTCCAAAATCCACCAAAGTTTATTGTTCAGACAGGTGACATTTCAAGGTAAGCAGCAATGTTTTGAGCATTGCTGAAATCTCTCAACTATTATAAATGTGGTTCAGACCCCAACTGTGCTGCCTACTGGGTAGGTGAGCTTGAGTAAGTTTACCTTTTCAAGGTCTCTGTTTCCCCATCTATAAAATAATAGTATGAGTTCCTACCTCAGAGTGTTGTTTGAGGATCAAACAAGTCAATTCATGCAGAGAGAAAGTGCCTTATCAAGATCCAGGTGTCATGTCATTTGGAATATTTTAATAGTTACTACGCTCTGTTCTCAACTGCTTTTTTACAAAATATTTTCAAGATAGTTTCTTCCCCTGACAGGATAGGTACCACACATTCTTGACATTAAAAATAGATGTGCATTGCGTATTCCTGGAAATTAAAGCAGAACAGTTATTTATTTGCGCATGCTAAGGACAGCAGCTATACAAGCCATGTCACATGTCTTCTGATCTAAAGGCATTTTATAAATGATCTTACTTTTAAATTTTGCGGTCACAATATTTACCCTCACCCTAAAACACATAAATATTATAAGTAGAATCTACTCTTTAATTTCTGAATCTGAACTTTACTGCATGAAACCTTTACTTGGATAATTATAAGAGTCAGTTTTTCATCAATATTTGCCATTGAATCATCCTTTTTGTAAATTATACAGGCCAGGCAACCCCAAATTATATACTCCAGAATCTCCCCAAATTTATTGTTCAGGCAGGTGGCTCAGCTCCTCAATTTAAGCAGCAATGTTTTCAGCACTGTTGAAGTCTCTCAACTATTACACATGAGGCCAGTGAGAAGTGTGTTTATAGTCATCACACAAGTTTATGAAAGACCTTTGTCTTAGGTGAGGCAGGGAAAGGGAGAAATCTTTCTATGGCACAAATGCAGACGATAAATCGTCAGAGTGCACAGGGTTCCGTAATTTCATCTTTTACTTTGTTAGCCTCAAAATTAGTGTAAGTTTCAGCATATAAATACAAGGAAGCAAATGAAACGATGTCAAATTGTAATAAATGCCAGTCCCTTTTGGTCTCTGGTAAATGCTAGTGCTCAGTTGGAAGCTTTTTTCAGTCTCTGTCTACAGTTCTTAGAAAGGCAATTATATCATATGTTGTGACCCAGCTTTGTTTTTAAGAGCGATCTTATCCTCATCATTAAATGATTTTGATGTTAGAGTTCAATAAATAGGTAATTTACATTTTAGTTATCAATTTTCACTTTGACCAAAGCTACCCTGAACCAATTTCTTTTAAGTCTGGTAATTTACAGGAAGAATAAAATCAGATGGAACACACACACACATACACACACACTGGAAAATAGATCTTGTTGAGAAAAACCTGTTCTGATATCATTTATGTTCTGGACATTCAGAGAAATTATTATGGTCATTTCTGATAGGGAAGTAGGAATGAGGTGAGGAGGAGACAATAGAAGATAAAATGGTAGAAGTCTGTACTGTAGCAGACCTCCTGGAACATAAACAACTAGATTAATTTCATGTCAAATACATTGATAGGAAATAGTCAAGTTACTTTAGTTTTAGTTCTAAATGTTTAGAATGCTTGGATTACATGTAACTTTGATTCAGTTTTCCACATTTCTTTTGTCAGAGCAAATGGAGGAGATACTGTAATTCAGTGCTTATCAGAAATTCAGTGAGCTTTTTTTTTTTTTTTTTTGGTCTGGAATCTTCACATATAATAACTGAAAAAAAAGTATCATTAATCATTTTCTATATTTATGTCCATGTTGGCAACAGAAAAAAAATCAGCTTATAACATCAAAGTACTCCATGATTTTTAGCACATTATATTTGAAGGAAACTTAGTTTTGAACAATTGGTTCTAGTTTTTGAAATCCTATTGTATAATCAGCTTTGCCTGGTAACTAATACAATCGTGTGTGCATTTCATTTCTATTCACGTTATATATTCTGGATGAGTCTGGGTGGTAGCCTGTGTTTCTGCATAAAAAAAATGTGCAGGGTATTTGAAGTTTGAATTGTAAAACTTGAAGAACAATTGTAGTGATAGTCAAAAACATCTTAGAGAAAAATATCAGTGAAAATGGGGGGGATGGTAAACATATTTAAGGACTTAGCAGTAACTCATTAAATCATCTGGTTCAATAGAAAAAATTCTTTATATCTACAACTGAGCTACTATGCAACAGATAAGAATATGTACGTATAGGCAGACTTAAATGAGTATTTCAGCCTCTCAGACATATCAGAGTTACATAAGTATATATTCTTTTGGGATTAAAGACAAAAGTCACATAGCATTTTATGCCTGCTTCTCAGAAGATTATGTGGACGAATATTGAGGGGGGAAAGAAAAAGAAGAATCAAAACACAAGATCTGAAAAAAGAGAAGGATGGGGTATATAACATATCTCCCATGCTCCCCAAATTAATTTAATAGATGCTTTGGGTATATCAAATAGATTTGAGTAAGAGACAGAAATAACTAATTTGTGCAATGTGGAAATTCAAAAATTCTTTTGACTTTGGCTTCCATATCTATAAATTGGGAGTAAAACAAAATCTTTAAAAAAAATAAAATACAATGGGAGTAAATATAATGCCTCTATCATTGGATTACTCTAAGTATTGCATGAGCTAATGTGTAAAGGATGGTTATCTTGTTTATTGAAGCACAATAAATATAAGGGTGATACATTGCATTTCTCTTCCCCAGACCACACCAGAGTAGTTGAACAATAGTAATAATCACTGCTTCTCTGCCACCAGCACCGGTCGTTAGAATTCCAAATTCCAAATATGTTTTTTGTTTTGTTTTGTTTTGTTTTTTTCTTGTTCAGGGATTTTCTGAAATGTTTGAAAACTGACAGTCCTTGCTTAACACTTGAAATGTCTTTGGGCAGATCTCTAAACAGGTGCTGCTAATGTCCCTCATAGAATTCCTAAATGTACTTCCACATCCTTACCTGCTCTCATGGCCCTGTCAGTTTTATGAGCACCTGCCAACCCAATCTACATTTGTTTAAGAGTTACTATGAGATAAGATTAAAACCTCACCTGTCTTCGTCTGAGCAGTTGTATTCAGGCTACAGAAAAAAATGCATGTGCTAGGGACGCCTGGGTGGCTCAGCGGATGAGCACCTGCCTTTGGCCCAGGGTGTGATCCTAGAGTCCTGGGATCGAGTCCCACATCAGGCTCCCTGCATGGAGCCTGCTTCTCCCTCTGCCTATGTCTCTGCCCCTCTCTCTCTGTGTCTCTCATGAATAAATAAATAAAATATATTAAAAAAAGAAAAATGCATGCTCTAATCTTCTACTGCTTCTCTGGTAATAAAACTCTTTGATGTGTTTACTTTGATTAGAGCCTCCTCTATTTAAAAACCTGACAGGTTTCTGAGAATGGGCCAAAATCATGAATGTCAGTAGAATCATGTGAAAAATGAACAATAATGGACTTTTCTTGTAATCAAACTCTGCTTTTTGTGCCCCTCTCCCTATACCTTTAGCGCTGACATGCATATCCTTTCCAATGAGTTTCCTTCTGCTCATGTATATGGTGTGAGAGTTTTAATGTAGGTTTCTTGGGATGGGGAGTCCCAACTCAGGGAGCAGCTATTGCTCTCAAGTGTCCAGTTGCCATCTCCACAATAATGATTTCCTCCCATCTTCAGCAGTTAGAAACTCAGCACACATACGAATTTTCAAATCTTTGGGTCTTGCTCTGGGATTTCTACTACATAGTAGTTCTTAATTAATCAACTTATGGCAATTAAACACTAAAATATATACAACACTAGTCTGTATGGCTTAAGGTTTTAAAGTGTCCTCGTAAATGAAGAAAGTGTACCATGTAATTAATCTACGACTGGAGGATCATGACTGCATACAGGGAGGAAGAAAAGGAAGCAAAAGAGAAAGGATCTTACTTAAGTAGGAGGGGGATACATGAGGGACTGAGAATCTGAGAGGAAGTGGAGGCATCTGGTGGTCTTAGTGGTACTAGGGACCAAATGGTATCAGATTAGGAGTATAAAATAGAAAACCGTGGCTTGATATTAAAAAACACCATCAGCTTTGATGGCAGGAGGAGAACAAAGTCCAGGATACTGTGAACTATATTATCATAATTTATAAATGTAAAAAATGATGAAATGCTGTATGTATTAAGAACCCTTTTGCCTTGAGGTTTCAAAAACATGACTCGGTGGTTGAGAAAGATCTGCTGTCTCTGCATGTGAGTGAGTGGATGCCTGTTTGCAGTTCCAGGAGTGGTATTCTTATTCAGAGCAAAAACAAAGAGGCGGGCAGTATTAGCATATCCTGGCTTCTCCTTAGATTTTTCAGAATCTCCTGACTTGCACACAACATTCAGAGTTACCATTGTTGCTCTTGTTGTTGTTGTCCTGTGTGTGTGTGTGTGTGTGTGTGTGTTTATCTAGTGTTGCCAGAGGTGTCACAGCCCTGTCTCTAGCTGCAGAGGAATTTTAGAAATTTACCAGTTAGCTTTCCAGTCTCTATGTTTTGCTTGGCAAAAGAAGGAGTTTGGGAAGAAATGTTGGGTAACAGAACAGATCATGTCTGCCACGGGTGTCAATTATTTAGACAATCAACTTTTCCAAAAACCAGAATCTGAGTTTCAAAAAAAAAAAAAAAAAAAGATAAATGCATACATATTCTAAGGGCTGTCAAATGTCATTTCATGGGAAAAAAAAAAAACATGCAATATATAAAGGTCTCTCCGTATTTGAATCTGATTTCCAATACCCACTCTTTATTTTGGGCAGTTTGTCCAAGTTGATGAAACCCAGAAATTATGAAATTTTCTGCTAATGAGAGCACACAAACATAACAGCAATTACAAACCTACAGAGCTCATCAGTGGCATAAATTTGAAGATTCTATTTCCCTTAATATATATATTCTTATCCTGAATGATAAAAATCTATGCTTTTCACTTAGAATTTAAATTAATGGCCATGTTTCTAGGATTAAATTTTTAAAATGGGTTTCAAGTAGAATATCTTCTAGAGCTGCTGTCCTCTTCCCTGGAATCATTCAGTAAGGGCCTATATTTTATAAGGAAATGATTTAATGAGGTAAGGCCTTACCTCATCAGCCTCATACTCTGTTTACGATTCAAGTGCAATCACAGGAATATAAGTCAACTTGACTGTTTCTTCTTGCTGAAAAGAAGTGAAAGATAGAGTAGTATCTTAAGGTACCAACGTATTTATGTCGACAAACTTCATTTTCTCAGGTCTTCTCAGATATTATCATGACCTGAGTTTCCCCTCTAATTTTGATCTTGAATAAAGAGAAAGGATTTTTGTTTTGTTTTGTTTTGGTTCATTTGTTGTTGTTGTTGTTGTTATTGTTTTAGGTGGTTTATAATATCTCCCGAAACTCTCCAAGCCCCTGACTTGCTCTGTTTTGTTTGTTTCCACCAGACCAGATGGACATTGCTTTGTCATTCTCATTTACAGCTATTGTGATTTTAGGGAAGATAAGCAAAAGTGGGAGCAAATATTCCATTTAGCACATTGGTAACTGAGCATAAACTGCATCTGAAATCACCAAAACTAAGGGGAAAGTGAGACAAATTACACAATTTCATCATCATTGTGGCAAGATGAGTGGTTAAAACATTACTCTCTTGCAGTCCTGAAGAATTATCAACACATAATCAGAAAAGCAATTTTCTTACTCTTTTTCACTGAATGCAGAAAGTCCACATAAAAATTGAGGGTACCCAGTTATATTTGATTTTGTAATTCAGATAAGTAACAGATCATTTTTTAGGGTTAAGTATTTATAAAATATTACATGGGATATACTCATGCTAAAAACAAATCGGTCTTATCTGAAATTCAGATTTAACTGGACCTCTGTATTATCAATACTAAGTCTGGCAACCCCACTTACAGGGAGGTTCAGTCTTTTTTCCTCCTTTCCACAAGATCCACGAACCCCAGAGGAAAAGATATTGGAAGTCAACAGCTATATTGATTCACATTCATAGAGGGGGATTGCAGTTTATTATCTTAGGTGAAGGAAGAATTTTTTTTTCTTCAATGGTACTAGATGTGTATGACCCCAACAGCGGAAATCAGAAAAAAAAAGTATCCCTCGGGGTAGAGTGTGAGGGCAAGAGTGGCAACAAGCAATGAGCACAAGGAAGAGTCTCCTGTTGGTGACCTGAGGGTAGTGTCTGTGGTTTCCTCTGTCGTCACCCACCATAATAAACATACCACCCTGAATAGAGATTGGGCCACGAGAGTGCGGCAGAGAAAGCCACAGTACTGGAAGGTTACTTTCCAAGAACAGCACTCCCCGGGTGATCACTTAAGAGATTCCCGATATATCTAATCTATGGGTATGACTTTGGAGAGGAAAAGGATACTGTGAAAAAAATTACCTACATGGGGCTTCTTGCTAACCTTGGCTAAAGGAATCTCAGAGCCTCCCATTATCCTATACACGTGTATATTGATATTTGGCATCTCCAGCACCTAACCTGAAAATCCCACCTTTCCCTGAGAAGTGAGGGGACAGGTGTATGAGAATTGTATTTATCAAACTGCGGTTTGATGCCACCTGCTAAGAAGGCAGGGCCTTCCTCACTGGAAGCTACTACATTTAGAGAACCCCTCAGTCATCCCTCTAAGTGGGCAGAGTCCTAAATGTCCATCTAAACCACATTAATTAGAATCAAGAAAAAAGTCTCCATAGGAGATAGAATGCCGAATATTGTATTTTAATGGAGAATATTTGAGAATAAGAGAAGTACATAGCTTTTATGGTTTTCCTCTCAATATACTAAGACACCAAATGAAAGCTTAATGTCATCAAAAATCCGTATGCCATTCAATATCTATCATAATGATATCTGGCTATTAAAACCTTTTTGAAAATTTGCAAAGATATTATAGTAAATCAAACATGTCATTACATTTTTTTTTAATTTTAGTCTTATTTTGTGGCCCATTTGTACACACTCTTTTCATATGTGTGTGAGGGTTGCAGTGGGAGCTATTAATCTAGTCAGGAGCCTCACGAGTTAGTGAGATAGGAGAACGTCAAAGTACCCTTACCTCCGCTTGCTATGTAAGTCTTAAGAAAGCATATGCTTTTACATAAACCCGACTCTTGTACTCCATACAGTACCTAGTTCACATTCCCTGAGGGAATTTTAATAAAATTGATTCTAGTTTCTTAGGAAATAACTGATATTTTGCTCTGCATTATGCCATATTTCAAACATAGTCCCACTGAGCTATCTCAGAGCAAACTCTTTCCAAACTTGCCTCTACTACAGACATGGTCCTCCGCATTTGTAACCACTTTGGTACATTTGCAGGTTGCAAGACTAACAGACAACTATTGGTAAGCGTCATGTTCACCTTTTAACAATGCATCGGTGAGTCACTTCTGAGACTGACTTAAAGGCAATTGAATGCTCAATCTAGTATGAATGTGAAGACTTTTAAATAAATGTGGTGTGTTTATCTAAGTCTGAGATCATGTCGTACATGTTTATTTGGATGCGTGATGTGCAATCAATCAAATGCGCTGAGTAGATTCATGTCATTCTTTGATAGCACATTCAAATAAACGTCTCCAACATTTATAGCAATGTAAAAATGAAAACCCGTAAGGATGTTTTGTTTCACCTTTTAAAACAAATTAATTAATTTTACAAAGTGTAAATGTGATATAATTTTATGACTGGAGTGATAAATATGTTGTGTAATGGCCACATAAGACTGGTTTTCATTAATCACATGCAAGACATTTTATTCAAGTCTAATCATTTTCTGCTCAACATGTACTCTTCCCAAATCAGTCTGTCGCAGGAACAAAGGTCAGTTAATTTCGGTGACTAGAACCATTGAGAACAATCTCAAACATACTTGGCTATAGCAAGAAATACCAATTTTTAAGAGAACTGCCAGTTACCCCCAGATATCTACCTATGGTTCTGACCACAAGAGAATGTATTGAAACTCAAATTTACTACCTTTCTGTCTACACATACTTTTGGTGGGCCACAGTTAACTCAAAGGAGAATATAACAAATATTTGTTTGTTATATTATAACAGATAACAAATAAATATAAATATTTAAATATATAATATATATTAAATAAATATAAAACAAATAACAAATATTTCCTGCAGAGATCTATTCACCAACTCAAGTGGAGATTGAACATTTATTTCACGAAAATAACCAGCCCAAAACAATACCAAAATTTTATGAAATAACCCTAATTTTTTTTGTAAAAAAATCATTTTAAAACTAATATTCTATTAAGATGGATGTCTGAAGCCCCTGGTTTAGTATTTTCCGTTAAGAAAGTGAGGTCATGTGGGACACCTGGGTGGCTCAGTGGTTTAGCACCTGCCTTCTGCCCAGAGTGTGATCCTGGGGTCCTGGGATGGAGTCCCACATTGGGCTCCCTGTATGGAGCCTGCTTCTCCCTCTGCCTGTGTCTCTACCTCTCTCTCTGTGTTTCTCATGAGTAAATAAATAAATTCTTGAAAGAAAGAAAGTGAGGCCATGTGTTTGTCTTGATTTGTTTGATATGAGAAAGATGGGGAAGTTTGTCAGGTAGTTTGTTACATGGATAGTGTTGGGGGACTTGCCGATTCTGAAGAAACAACTGAAATCTTACTACATAGGTCTTCTGTTCTGAAAAGCAAGGAATGCTACAGCTGGTAGAGTGGGGCAATGACACAGCGGGATCAGCACTTTACAGAGATGTAAGCTGAATACACCTTTGATGATGATCCCTTGCCACAGTGACCTTAGGCAACACATTACTCTAAAGATAAATAGGTAACTTACAGTAGTGCTGAGGTATCCTTCTCTTAACACAGAAGACACACACACATCCTTACTCTCACATGTATTCCTCAATGAATGTGGGTAACCTCCTTGCATCCATCTTCTTTCTCCTCCAGAGGCACTAAAAAAATATATATATATATGTATATATATATATATTTTTTTATATATATATATATATAAAAAAAGCTAGTCTGGGCATCAAGATGAAGTGACACTCATTAAAATGCATGTGCACCTTGCACCTGCTGTACTTGTTTGCTCATTGTTCTGTCCTGCACCTAGCACAAGTGCCTGGAACATGGTGGGTGGTAAATGTTTGTCAGATGATATATTGGATTTACTTATCCAAAATTTATGGGGTTGGGAAAGCTGTGGTGATATAAAGGTAAAGTGGAAAACATTTGGTATAGAGGGAAACAGTTCTGGATCCAGCTCTGCCACACTCACTATTTTATGACTTTGGGTACATTTCTTAACTTCTCTGGGCCACATTCTCTCTACCTACACATGAAAAAATTGAGTCAGATGATAACTCAGATCTTTTCAGATCTAAGATTTGATAATTTGTTAGATCTCATGTAAGAATTTCATTTTGCTACCAAATCAATTTTCCTGACAATAGTTTATTAATTCCCAGAAGCTCACGGTATATTTGTGACCACAAACTATCATCTGTAGTAGGAGATTGCCAATTCCCTATTATTATCTAATTTTGTTAAACCTGAAATTAGAATATAAAATTCATCAACATTTTACTAGTCTCCTAATTTATATATACCCTTTGACAATTATTTTTGTTGCATCTAATTAGAAATATCATTAATAACCTTAACAAATTAATTACCCATGTTCTGAGCTTTGCGTTTTATTGTCAATAACATTTTTAATTGCCTACAGCTCAATTCCTTTAAGACCTAATCCATTTTTTTCCCAGGTAATGGGTCTTTAAGCTTATGCTAATTTATAGAGCTAGATGCACATTATGAATAGTTAATAATTGGTGTTTCTTATTTCAAAACTTTTCCCCCCATTGTATGATTGTGCTATATTATAGAAACTTATACTAGCTCACTTACATTTGGATATTTTGATCCATGGTCCACTTCTTTATTAGTATTTAAACTAGTTTTTTTTTTCTCTACTTGTTTAATGTTTATAATGGATATTCATGTGGGAAACAAAGGCAGGAGAAAAACTATTAAATTTCCTTACTACCTACATCCCATTAACAAGTTCCTGAAGCAGGTAGGGTGACATTCCTCTAGGAACTTAGCTGCCTCGATGTTAATATTTTGCTAGGGGCAAGAGGCAGTCTTAGCCCGACCCCCAGGATCCTGTAAGTCTACTTTAACATATAAAAATTCCTTTAGAAATTTCCTTTATCTTTAAACCCTCAAGATATGTGTTGGTGATCATCCCCCAAGCATATGGCCCACCGATATCCATCTGAGTGGTCTCATGACTGAGGTTTTATTAGACAGTAATAAATGACCTTTTCTCAACAATAGCTAGCTTCCTCAATGTCCTGGAACCCCTGCTTCCAAAGTTCCTTAGAGACTTACATTGTCCCTAACCCCCTCCCAGCTTGAAAGTACATAATGGGCCCCTCCTCATGACCCCATTGCAGTCTTACTAATGTTCTTTCCTACATGGGATATGAATATTCTTCTGATTGCATAATGCTTTTACAAATCACTATGCTCATTATCCACCAACATATCTTTCTTCTAAAATACTGTCTGGGTGTGTGTGTATATATGCAGATTATGCCTAGTTCCTGTATTATAACTTTACATATGTCTTTTCATATTTATGTATTTCCTTTTCAACTTTTCATATTTGTTACATTATAACAAACCTTCCATATGCAAAATCAAAATAACAAATACTAAGGTGTGTGAAAATAATGCATAAAATATTTGATATTTGTTTTTAAAGTGCATATTATATATATTATTAAATATGAAGTACCTAAAGTAACAGTATGTCGAGCTTCCCTCAAAACTTTACAACAAGCTTAGACTGCACAATAAACCTGTAGGCTAGAAAATATCCCAAGCCCGTTGAAGTATTGGAAATTAAATAACATGCACTTACTTTCTCTATGAGTCCCCATTGTTTTTTGAAGTTGTGGTGACAGATTATGCTGAGTCATCCATACTTTTCTGCTTTTCACAGCACATTCTGTCAAACTGACAGCTGAGGTTAGAGATTATTGTTAACTTCTGTCCGTGCTTGCATGCCATTGGTTAACAGGAGTTTTTAGAAGTATATGGTATGCATTATGCATTTAAATTTCACACATAGCCATTTTTCAAATAAGCATAATATAGGAGCTTCTTCCTTTTATCTCAAAGGAAACCTCCCTTTCCTCAGGGAAATGAAACCCATTCAAAGACCTACCATATGTGAATTCATACTACAGATAGTTTTTACCATATGTGCTATGAGACTAACACTCCAAGATACTTTCAGCTTTGACTCTGAATTTCCTGTCCTTTGTCAGTTTGAACTAAGCTCTTTACATTGCAGTGAATTGAATGTAACTTATGTGTATTATATACTGAAGGTAATATTTTAAAATAAGTGAAGGGTAATTATTCATTTATTTTGTATTCATTGAGGTAACATTAATCATAATGACTCCATTTTGGATTCATAGGGAATATAGTTCATAATTCCAAAGAATTCAACTATATGCCTTGTCTATATTCATAATCTGTCCTTCTGGTAACTATGATTGTTAAACAAAAAAGTCATTTCGGTGATATAACAAGGATATATTTTATTCCAGTGTTTAATTTATTATTGTGATAATACACTAGCTATACATGAATAAACCATTCACCTCAGTCCTATGAACATCGTTCCTTAAACTTGTACAGCAACTAGCACTCAATGCATAAGTAGTGAAATAGAGAGAAATATTAATGCTGACCTAAGACCATTTTCCCTTTTCCAGTTATTTTGGGGTCAGTGACACCTCAAGAAGCTTACTAATCTTAGAAGTCAAGTCAAATCTGATAAAAAAAATCATATTAGATTTTAATAGTGTATCCGTGTTGATCAGAGAATTTATTTTAAAGCATTGAAGAAGATTCCCAGATATAACTTTACTAAGAATTTAAATATACGTATAATGTCCGGAACCACCAAACTATGTAAAAAAAAATAATGTCAAAATCATACAGCGTGCTTACCAAAAACAATTGCCACCTTCTACAGTTTCCCCCTTTGTTAAATTCAGTTTCGTTTCTGCCATAGTATCCTTATAGAGGAAATTTTAACATCAACCATGAATGAATTGATTTGAATTGCCCTGGCATTGAATTCTTATGTAGTAATTCAAGAGGTGGATTAGAGACCAATTGTGATCCAAAGATTGTTTTCCGCAAAGTTCTTTTGAATTATGCATAAATGACATTTGGATTCTGCTGTTTGAAGTTTATAATTCGGATAGCTTTTTAAATATTAATGAGTTGTTTGGGAAGTTTCGGATAGATAACAGATAATGACCAGTCAGACCAACTGGATAAGGATCTTGAGAAGTATGTGGGGTATTTAAACATTTTGACTTAATATTTTGTGTCAACTGGAATAGTCTATGTTATTTTCCACATTATAATGTTTAATTATCACATGGAAGTCTATTGCAGTCATTCTCAGGTCTTTCAAATGTCATCTATAAATGCAGAGTACCTGAGTATAATGAACTTTCCAGAAATAAATGTGTTACAGTAAAAGACTGATCAATTTGGGAACTGATCATGAAAATCAAGATTATAAACTGAAACACTAGAGAAACACTATAACAACTCATGAATTATCCAAAATATATTGAAAAGAGAAAGGAAGTGAAGGGAGAAGGGTAGGAAATCTGACTGACATGACTTCAGACTGTGACTATGTCTCCACAACCCAAAGAAGAAAATGTCATACCTCACTGCAGAGACAATGTTTATCTATACAACTTAAAATTCTAGGGGTCTTTTAACAATTATTTTATTACTTGATCTAAGAAAACATCCAAGTTAAGTAATTCAGGAACTATTGACAGTTTTAATTTCTGTTGTGTTTTTAAAATTACAATTTATAGACTTAACTATTATTCAAGGACAGTGGTTTTACCCTTGTTAAAAAAGCATTCTATGAGAGTTGAAATGGGATTATATAGTAACTCCAGGTGCTTGCATTATGACTATATGTATCGGTTAACTTCTATTATGTAACACCCGCTCCAAAACTTGATGATCTAAAACAATAAGGATTTATTTAAACCCGTAATACAGGTTGGCAATGTGCTGTAGGTTTAACTTAACAATTTTCCTGATCTATACTGGGTTTCCCTAGGTGTCAGTAGTTATCTGGCTGATGTAGCTTGGCCTCAGCTGAGGTGGTATGTGTCGGGTGCAGCAGAGAAGCCCAGGCCTGCTTACATGATAGGTCATAAGGATTTAAAGAGAATGAACATCATGAAGCCTTGGCTCAGAACTAGATCGATAACACTTTTGCCTCATTCTTACTGGCCAGAACAATTCACAAGCCAGTCTGGATTCCAGTAGAGAAACGAACTCTACCTCATGAGAGGAGCTAGAGTCACAATGCAAAGAGGGCACATACAAAAAAAGTCACCGGATTGACTCAAAACTGTTACCAGAGGCTTTCTCGAAGACATAATTTGGCTTAGAGTCTAATATCTTTCATTTGTCTTGAAGACATTTTGTCTTTCTACTTCTTTCAGAATATTTATGGAATGGGGGGCTATCAGGGAATGGTGCCGAGAAGATGTCAGATGAAGCCAAGCTTCCTGAAAATGGCTTACACCATTTTTGCTTTTCTTTTACACCATTTCAGTGGGTAAAATTAGCCTGTGTTCTGTGGTTTAGTGGATGGGTTTCCCACCTTCCCCACCCCCTTCCCCAAGTTAATGTTGCATCCCTGTCTCTGTGGTCCTCTATCGACCTCTATGGTCCTCTGATTACTTATATAATGGTAAGTTTGTAGCTACATTAATATTTTATGGACAATAAAAGACTAAGCTAGTATACGAAACTACAGGTTTGTAATGTTTATATTATTCAGGTGTAGAAAAATAGATAAAATTTAATGCATGCAAAAATAAAGTGCCAAGCAAAAAATTTGCACTATTCTTCTGATATTATGTGATGAGAGATGACAATTGCAATTACAAGCCAGGAAAGGATCACATGCCAGGTTAATAATGCCCCGTGAATGCCACCTCATCAAGATAGGTATCTGAGAAAATCTAGACAGCATGTTTTGTTTTGTTTTTCCTCCTGAGAGGATGTGTATTTTGTATCCAGGTGTATTCTGGATTTGCATAGGTAAGAAAAGGTATCCTGGAAAATGAAACAAAGTTTAGAGAAGAGGAACAAAAATTATCAGGTGAGAGAAGAGGATCTTCCCTCACAGTAGACTGGGAATATTACTATTTTTCAACCCAGAATGATGAATTCTAAGCTGAAATTTATATAGTCGAGGAAATCATGAAATTTACAGCTAGAAGCTTCACCACATTCTGAAATACTAGAACTTTGGAGTCAACTTTAAGAATTATTTCTCTCTTAGTATACTCCCCTGGTCATTCTCATTCTGTTCAATTTTTCCAAGTTATAAAGATGATATTCATTGAAAAATGGTTAACTATGGGTTAAGCACTCAATATTTCAAAGGTATTAGTTGATCCTACCCTAAAACTCACAACCCAAGGGAAATGTTTATGGCCTACCACTAACCTCTAAAAATTACCAAGCCTTACTTCTTATTACTATCTTTGTAGGGCTCAATTTAACCTCTATTTTGCTCAACACTTTCACCTTATGGGGACAAGAAAATAAGGTCCAGAGAAGTTGAATGACACAAATAGTTGGTTGAATCCTAATTTTGAGAGTAAGGTCTCAGACCCCATACATCCTATATTTGCTTTTTACCTTTAGCTCCAGTCCACCCTCTCCCCTGCCTGCTAACCATTGCCAATGGATTGTGTCAAGGGTACTTCAGGAGTAATTTTGTGATTCTCTAACCACTGTATTGAAACTCTTCTAACTTCTAATTTCTTTATTTTTGTTAGTGGAGCATTATTTCCTTAGTAACAAGGCAGGAATCATGAAACCATCTCTTTCTAGTCTTTCTTACGTACCCTTTCCATCAGAAATTACATTATTCATACATGAGATTAGCAAATATTTATTCATTAATTATCATGTCCCAGAACTGTGTGAAGCTCTTGGTATGGGGAAAAAAATGTTTGGAATATATAGGCTCAACAGACCTGTGTGTCTTTTCACTCAATTTCTGTGTCAACTTCTTCCTTTCCATCATTACTGCTACAAATTTAGATTACTATATTAGCTGCCATGTAGTTTCCCTCTCTACTATTTCTCTTTTCCAAATAAATATTCCTTCAATAATATCAGTTATATTGCTTTTCCATTCAAAGTTTCCATTGATGTTGCATATTTTAAATCCCACCGCAACTCCTGTTTAGATTTCTTGCCTTATAATTTAACTGCTTTTGTAATTCAAATATAATTTATCTAGTTTTAACCTCTATTTCCTAAGTTTATTATTAAGAACATTTATTGAGCATTTTCTCTGGGTAAATCTCAGTGTTAATTATTCTGAGGAAGAGACATAGGAGATATGGTGTTTGAAATTCAAATTCTAACACTTTATTGGAGAATACAGAAACTTATGTAGAAATTACGAGTATCATTAAAACCAGCGGGACATTGACAAAATTCAAAAGACAGAGAGGCCCCCTTTGTGGAGTTGCCAGAGGAAGGGTTTAGTGGACGTTTTTAACCTAACCTTACTTTCCCTGCTACTTTTGGTTTATTTTCCATCCTGGCTTTAATCTTAAATGATTCTATTGAAAAAGCAATGTTTCTGGATAATATAATGCCTCTATGCTGCTTTTGCCAAATGTTTAGTGAAACTAGAAAATTAAAAACATTTTCAATTATATTATCTACTGGTCTCATATAGGAGTCCACATAATATATTCTCTCTTAAATTTTGTAGCCCCTCCCCCCAAAAAAAAGTCTTTTGGCAGTCACCCAGCAATGTCCCTCTGCTTGATAACTTGGATCCTTAAAGGAACTTCATGTGGAACATGGTCTGGGCCCCAGATAGCAATGATTTCTGTGGCTCTTCTCAGGCACATGACCCTGCCTAAGGCTGAGGGCTAGCTTTGCCTCCAAAGCTGATTTCTTCTTATGTTTGCCTCATCCTGATTCAGGACAGGCCACAGCACAGCGGTGTTTACATTGTAGGAAGGGCAGTGGAAAGGCTAGCGTATGTCATGTTGGAGGAGTGCTGCAGTTTGATCAAATTCTACTTTTTTTTCTCTACGCCTTATCATCCTCTTTAAATTTTTACCATGGAACATACTATTTTTAAAATTGAAAGAAAACAAAACCTTTTTGGAAAGATCCGCAAGCTTCACAATACTGAGATTATGATCGTATATTCTTTGAACACTTGGAGTATTTCATTTACTGATTCACAGTATAACTAATTTCCCTCACAACCATTCTAAAATAATTATCTTCTGTTCTAGTCATCTGGCTAAAAAACTTCTTGCTCTCAAATGTATGACTCATCCTTAGTAAGTGACTTGCAAACTTCTGCATAATCTCTTTTAAATTTTAGAACAATAAACTTGTGAGTAATTATTGATAATGACTGGTTTCTTTACTTTTTTTTTTTTTTACTAAATTCTAAGGTTATCAAAAATTTGGATAGGAGGAATTTTAGTAACACTGATCCCTCTTTTTAAGTAGGATTTTTAGCTCAAACATTACTTATAAATAGACAAAAACAATTTAAGAAATTTGAGAAAACAAATCTAAGTTTTTATCAAACTCTGTTACTCAGTACACTCAAAAATTAATCCATATGTTTGCTGTTCCTATTCTTTCATACTATCAACATTATCTTAGAATTTCTATTTGAAGAAATCTTATCTATGACTCAGATCTCACTCACAAGCTGCTGCTTTTTTGAAGAATCTCTTGATACATTTCTAACAATCAGTTGAGGTTAACATACAACCCAAAAAATCTCCAACTTATGACTATAAAGGTTTATTTTTCATATTTTATGTCCACTGTTGATCACTACAACTCTGTACTATGTCATCTAGATGACAAAGCAGCCTATATCTGAGAGCCTGCTAGTCTTTTTAAAAGAGTTATAAGAGAAACGGGGCAAACTCAAACTAGCTCTTAAACTTTAACTTGGAAGTTATTCATGCTTTTTTGTTCCCAAGTCATTGACCAATGCAGTTAATATGACCCTCTGAAGTCAGATGAATGGAGATGTACCATAAGTCACACGGCAAATCAGAATGCCAACGGGATTGGGAAGTATAATCTACATCCAAGAAGGGATACAAAACATTTCGAACAATAATACAATCCATAACATTGATCATTGTAATGGAGGTAGGAGACGAAAACAATAGTGTTTTAAAATGTTCTTTCTGTGTTCTTATCAGCTATGTTATTTCCTACAATATAAATCCTAATGGATTCTGTCTTTTCTTCATACTATTCACTTCCATTCTTTACCTCTTCTTTCCACGTCAAAATTCTACCCATTTCAATCACAATTCTGTACTTCTTTGAAGGCTTTCTTGATATATTCAACGTGTATTTAACTCATTTCTTATTCTAATGAGAATGTACTCATGTACAGTTGACCTTTGAATGACCGGGGTATTAGGAGTACCACTCCAACCCCCACACAGTAGAAAACCATGTATAACCTTTGACTCCCACAAACCTAACTATTAATAACCTGCTAGGAAATGGAAGACTTACCGATAACATAAATGGTCAATTAATACATGTTTTGTAAGTTTATGTGTATTATATCCTGTATTATTATATAAGCTAGAGAAAATAAAATATTATTAAGAAAATCATAAGGAAAAGCAAATTCATTTACAGTCCTATACTGTATTTATCAGAAAAAAAATCTGCATGTAATTGGCCACACACAGTTCAAACCCATGTTATTCAAGGGTCAACTGAATATTGATATTTTTAGCACTAAATTTATTCAGAATAGTTTTGCAAATAATGCTTGTGTATTTTCTCCCAAGTCAAATGTATGCTAATATACTTGACAAGTCTGGTGCCTTAATATATTTTTTTCCATTAGGTAAGAGAAACTGAGTGGTTAGGCTACAACACCCAGTACTGCCACTACAGCTAGACTCCCCAAAGGCTTTTTCTGTTCAAGATAGAATGTGAACAAACTTATTATTTATAAAAATATGGATAGCTTTTGATTTTGTATTTACTTCTTCCAGTATGTGCTTGGTGTATACAGAAATCTGTATCAGCCCCCTGTTCCTCTCAAATGTTTACTGAATGTACTAATAGATAATCTTGGGATTAAAAAAAGCTATATGGCTCTCCAGCTAGAGATCTAGTATATTTGTAACGTATTATATATATATATATAACATAATATATATGTCTTAAAGATATTACATATATTATAATATATTATATATTATTATTATATTATATATATATATGTTTTAAAGATTTTATTTATTTATTCATGAGAGACACAAGAGAGAGAGAGAGGCAGAGACACAGGCAGAGGGAGAAGCAGGCTCCATGCAGGGAGCACAACATGGGACCCGATCCTGGGACTTTAGGATCATGCCCTGGGCTGAAGGGAGGCGCTAAACCACTGAGCCAACCCAGGCATCCTATAACATAATATATATTGTGTGAATTGAGGTACTTGCTTCCTTCTCTCTTTTGAAAATAATAGCATTTGTATATCATTTACTTTTTGTAAGAAAAGCACCAAGGGAATTGTTACAGAAACCACTGGAAGAATTACATAAGGAAAATGATGGTTATCAGACTGAGATGCTTCATAACATCAAGTATGGAGAAGCCAGGAAAGCATCTGTCTGACCAGGGAATTAGAAATTGCAAATATGGAAAAGGAGACTCATTGTCTAAATATTTAGCGAGGGTGATATGTGAACACCTTATTCACAGAAATATGGTTGAAGCTATTTCAAAAAATGCAAATGATTTCCCATGGCCATTGAGTCACCTTCATTTTACATAGTTTGTTATTCTTATAATTGAGTACTGAGAAAGGGATAAGAGTTATAGTTCTTAGAAAAATAAAGAGCAGATGAAAGAGAAGGTTTGAAGACATTATCTAGTGTTTTACCATTTTCATGAGTAGTTCCTATTAAAAAGGCTGAAATTACAGTAATGCAGTAATGATCTTAATGAAACCAAATCAGCATAAATGAAATAACCGTTTATCTGTTGTACGGCATAATCAGTTAACTCTAATAATGGATTGAATTTTCTGGTACAGTACAATCAGAATCCCGGCCATATTACTAAGCACTTAAAATATATGTTTGCTATCAGAAAATAAACTTGACATTTTGGACTTACAGTGAAAGGACAAAATGGGGACTAGATGGATGAAAGATAAAGCATGTAGAAAATCATTCAAAAGGAAAGTTGCTTGACATCTGTCAGAAAAGAAATTTCAAAGAAGTTAAAGGCTAAAGCAAGGTAGTAAAGGACATAAGCTCAGTTTAAGGACTTTAACTTTGAAAATAAATGATGAATTGTTTGAAGCACTCTTGGTAAAGTACCAAAGTGGACTTTCTATGTGCAGCCCTTCAGAACTAGATTTTCCTTTGAGAAACTGAATCTGCCCCAATATTAGTTCCTATTGCTTGGTTGGGGGCTGAGGCCAATCATTTCTCTATTTCTATTCCTAATGTAGCCAATGAGAATTCTTTCTGCCCTTATAAAATGGATGAGATCTGAGATATATGCACAATAAAGCCAGCCTAATGAGAATCATGCTATTTAGTTTTCTTGAAACAGTTAAGAAACTGGAACTATCTTTTCCATAGAAATGATAGCTGACAGTCTGCAGATGTAGTGGTCATCATTATTGCTATATCACAGAAGATTGTTGATAATGGAGCCATAGAGAGGAAAGAAAGCTAATAGATGAAGAGAGACATCATAACAACTCTGTTAGCTATGTGCCAAGATTACCATTTTAAAGAAGAAGAAATCGAAGCTTAGATACTTTAATTTTCCAAGTCATTCAACCAGTAGAATTAAGTCAAGACACAAACCTAAGACTGCATGATTCTAGATCCCTTACACTTTCACAACATAAACCTGAATTTTATACATACTCTCGTACTTGATTTACTCAGAAACTCTTGAAGTTTACAAGGTATGTCATACCCATCTGGAAATGTGAATCCAAGCAGGGCAAAGTTAAAATATATATCCAGCACAACAAAAGAAAGAGACATTGATGAGACATATACTCATATATTCTGATTACCAAAAAGGACAAAAAAAATCATTTCTTCTGCAGTGTATAACTTCTATTAATTCATTTTGTAAATATTACTAAACACCTAAACACAATAAATTCTGTAATAACATCAAAGTCAAATGATGTATGGCTCTTTTCTGTAAGTAGTATATAGTTCAGAAGACGCTTGGTAGAATTAATAGGAAATAGCTTACATATTATGGATCGGGCCAATAAGTATCATTAAATGTGTTAGGAATTTTGAGGAAAACAGTTAACATGATAAAATGATTTACTTCATATCAAATCTGATCCAGTCATAACTCCTCAAACATTGACCTGAAACATAGTTTCCACTGAGCATCTGGGAAGGTTGGGGAAAGGAATGAAATCTCTGTCTTCAAAGAGTGAATTGATAAGGAATATTTTCCTCAGAGCATTAGATACTGAGTTCATGGAGGAAAAGATCAAGTTACTTATTCATTTCTTAAGAATGCTAAGAAGAGTATTTGTTTTTTAGTTTTACTCAATGGATTTTAGCTCTTTACCTAATTACTGGGCCTAATTTTCACAAAAAAAATTGGAAATTTACATTTTATTTTATTTATTTTTTAAATGTTATTTATTTATTCATGAAAGTCACACAGAGAGAGGCAGACATCTGCAGAGGTAGAAGCAGGCTCCCTGCAGGGAGTCCGATCTGAGATTAGATCCTGGGGCCCAGGCACAGGATCAAGACCTGAGCCAAAGGCATCTCCTCAGCCACTGAAATGCCCCACAATTTTACATTTTAAAGACACAAATGGTTCCTAACTAGCCTTCTAAACTCCAGGATATCAGAGGCCTTGCTTTTTTTTTTTTTCTTTCTCATCATCATTGTATGAGTTAGTCTTAGATTTGGATGCATAAATAAGATAGACTTTTATTTATCTCTCACATAAAAATCTCTAGAGGTCTAGAAATAAGCTGTCCGTCCAGGGCTGGTGTGCTGGCATGAAGAAGCAGTAAATGCACTGGAACAAAAGTTGCCCCTTTACACCTGAAACCTTTACCCCCTCTTTCTGGAGGAAGTGCCATGTCTTCCCACTTAGATATCTGTGGCCAGAACTTAGAGAAATTAACTACATACCTAGTCACAAGGCAAGCTAGAAAATGTCTTTTGTTCCAAGGTGTAGTGAGCCCAGAAGGAGAAAAAAAAAGTTTCTATTTCTAAAGAGAAGAAGTAAAGCAAGTAGCCTTTAATCATTGCTAAAATTACCGTCTCTAAAGTGCCTAGCACGTGAAGGTCCTTCTATTAACTGTTTTCTTATGGTTCTTTCACTCTTCAGATCTTGGTACTTGGTCCCCTAAGGATACACTTGCTCCTTTGCCTGTTTGCTCCCCATGGGCACACTCTTCCAAGGTGATAAAATGGGAATGGGACAAATTGGCTTTCAACATGTTGGTCTTTGTTACAAACCTGGTCTTGGGTGAAACACAAAAGGGATTTTTATAAAGATCACTGATGACGATCCCAGTGGTCCTTGGCAGTAACTAAAAGAATAGGCATCGTTTTTATTTTTTAAATCATATTGTCATTCTTGACTACAGCAGCTGGTTCCTTGTAAAGATAGCTTATGAAGGGGCCTCAAAACTGTCTTTAATAATGCATTTAGACATTCTCTTCTGGTTTTGACCTTGATTCTTCATTTCTGCAAAGATCTAAAGGATGCATTTGCTATGTGCACAAAGGCTTTTCTTTCCCCCTTTTATACTTAATGGTTTTTCTTCATGAAGGGTGCTGAAGTGGTTGCTATTAAAGCACATATGTCTTAAATCAAAGATGTCCTCATTTACCTTTGTTTTATTAATTTACTTCATACATGAAGTAATATTATGAGCAACTAGGAGTTCTAGGTTGGCCCAAATCCTGGAAGAACACACACATTACATTCCAGTAAAGCTCAGAGTTTGCTTTATAAGTGGGACAGAGATATAAAATAATTAAAGCCACTACTAGATATATAGATAGATAGATTTTTACCTATCTATAGATATAGATTTATATCTATATCTATCTATCTATCTATCTATCTATCTATCTATCTATCTATCTTTTATAAATTTTGATAATTCTGCAAAGCAAGGGTTCCATAAACGAGAACAGTGTATGGGAGACAGGATTTCAGAGGCACGGTCTTTCTATTGAGGAGATGACCCCATTAGAGCCATGGTCTGGAGAATGGGCAGGAAGACTTATATAAGTAAGGACTAAAAAGGGAATATTCCTCGCTGGGGGACATGAGTAGTACAGGTGCATCTATGTAAGGGAAATGGAGTAGCAAAGTGTGTCCATTTATTCCACTGCCATTTATAGAGCACCTGTTCTACGTGTATGGCATAGCAAGATAGTAAAGTATTGATTGTGGCAGGCCTCAACATTTTTACAGTTGAAGGGTAAGAAAGCACTTATATGAGTGCAATGAAGCAGCGTACACAACTACTAGAAGCATTTCAAATTTACCATAGGCAGAAAGAATCATTGTCTAATTCTCCTAGAGATGGGAAGGAAGAGGCTTGGTATTGGCAGAGGGGATGACTTTTGAGCTTTGGAGGCATGAATTTTCTAACTCATGAGTATCTTGTGTCTGTGTCTTATTATCTTCTGTGGGATTTGCCAGTCTTTATCGTTATGTTGTGTACAGCTTTGAGTTACTAACAAAGAGAAACGAGATTCCTTAGAATCAGTCATTTTTGATTTAGGAATACTGGCCTTAAAAATTTTCTGACTTTTAAATGAATAATTTTTATTTTATCTATTTATTTACTTTTCCACAGAGCCTTTAGTACAAACAAAATCTCAGGTAGAAGCCCACTATGTAAAATAGAGGACGCCCAATAAGTAATTCTAATTGAAATCTCAGGGTTAGGATGCTGATGACCTGATTAAAACTTCTGCTCTAAAAAGAAAGAAAAAAGAAAGAAAGAAAGAAAAGAAAAGAAAAGAAAAGAAAAGAAAAGAACAAACAAAGCAACTTCTGCTCTCACTCCATGAGAAATCAGATGTGTGGCCCCTGTGTTCTCTTAATGTAGATTTTTGGAATATAGGAAACCATACCCTGGTTATCTTTATATTTGTCTTTTACTATCTACCTTTTATTAATTGATATTTTAATTATCTATTTAAAAATACATTTTTTGCCAACTTTAGAAGTGTCCACACAAAAAACTAATTTTTAAATATTGAAATTTTCCTGCCTCAGCTAAGGAGAACAATTCTAGAGGAAGAAAAGTAGTTCTCTCAGACTTCACAGAAAGCAAAAAGCATCAGAAGCCTATGAAAATAAGGCTACTTCAAAAATATAGTTTGACAAGAAATATATAAACAAGAGGCGATCCTGAAGAGATGACTCTGAAGACTAGTGATTTGTTCTAAAGTTGTTATTAAATAAACACTTTTAAAGAAACAGTGATAAAAATGTAAATGAGAAATACTTTCTGAATCTCTTATCTCAATTAACCTAGACTATAGCAACATAATATTCCTATATAGTCAGAACTTCTAACCAGTGATGTGATTATCAACTAAATAAAGAAATTCTAGGTGAACCAGAATATTGTTAGAGAAAAAACTTTTTTTTTTTTTTTAACGTATAGTTTCCTCCATTTGAATTTCATTTATAAATCATTGCAGGTTCCAGCTCACTTTTTCTTAAGGGAAGATATAAAACAGAAAATTGAAGAGATTTGTTTCTAACATTTCTAAAAATCCAAAAAGAAATCAAATAGAGAACTTATAGCTATGTCTAGATAATGCAAAACTTATCGGCCATATAAGTTTTTTTGTTGTTGTTGTTGTTTTTTGTTTTTTGTTTTGTTTTGTTTTGTTTTGTTTTAACCTATTGGAACAATTGAGAAGGTAAATGCAGTATTTTGGCGCTATACTTGGGAAGATAAAAGTATTATTGATACTTTTCTTCATTTTAATTTCCTTTGTTGATCATGATGAGAAAGAATGGCTAATTTTTTTATATATAATCTTTAAAAGCCCAGGTAAAAAGTCCTTATAAAAAAGAATATTGGACAATGTATGATTCATTACTGCCTATGGAAGATGGAAAGCTTATGTGGTTGACCATATACATTGAAAGTCCATTCACATAGAAGGGGCCACAGGAGGAAAAGCCCAGCAGTAGTTGCTAGTCACCAGATTTCAAGAGGCAAAAACATATCAAAAACTCAAAACCTTTTTTTCTTTAAAGCCTTAGAAAACAATCTCCCCTTGAACTCCTTACAAGTTTAAAAATCAAAGTACTAAACACAGTACTGAAATATTATCAATGTGCAATCCCAAAAGGATATTTTTTCAATGTTTCAAAGAAAAGAACATCGTAGAGGTCTGAAATGCTATTTTTAATATCTAACAATCTTTGACTGATATGAAACAGGGTGAGTCAATCCAAAAATGATGATCTGGATTGAGTAAATAATCAAATTTATCCATTAGAATTCTGTTAGTAACAAATGACTGAAAACCAAAATCAAAATGGCTTTAGCCAAAAGAGAAATTATTAGGTGATATTACTGGAAAGGCAGTTGTACGGGACTCATAAATTGGATGGCTTTGGGGAGGGAGATAGGAGCTTGATGAGATCATCAGGCCCAGTTGCTCTATCTTCATCTGTTTCCTTTCTCTGAACAGGCTCTACTCTTAGATATCACATCATCAATACATGGAGGTCCTGCTCCTACCCCTTTTGGTATCTAATCCAGTAGGAATATGTGCTTGTAGATCTCCCATTAGGTGCATACCCATCACGGATTCTATGGGTGGAGCCAAGGATATAGGCTATGTTGATTGATATGGGTCTGTATCACATGACCACCGCTGTAGCTGTTGGCAAAGCCTCTCCTGGAATGCATCATCTGGGAATTAGTAGGGGAAAATACACAAAAGAAAGGTAGACTGTTGCTGGAAGAATGGGAAATGGGTACAATTGAAGTAAAACAAAAATAATTATTTAATAATTATTAAGAACAACTTTTTAATCAATTTTATGGGAATATTTGTATTGGGCTGAATGTTTGTGTTCCCTTAAAATTTGTATGTTGAAACTCTCATTACCAACACGATGGTATTTGGAAGTGGGGCCTTTGGGAGATCAGTAGGGCTAGATGGTATCATGAGGGTGGAGTCCTCGTGGGATTAATGACCATACTAGATAAGATGGATCTCACTCTTTTTACCATATGAGAAAACCAGTAAGGGGCCTTCCGCCTCAGTCAGACCATGGCACCCTGATTTTAGACTTCTCAGTGCCCAGCACTGTGAGAAATAAATGTCTGTTGTTTAAGGCACCAAGTCTTTGGTATTTTCGTTATAGCAGCCAGAAATGACTACGATAATTTGCAATCTCGATGCTATAATATGTAATCTAAATTGCTAGAATATTGACAGTGTACGGTACTTGATGACTTCTTCATCATTTCTTTATTATTATTCCATTATTGTTCCAAGTCTCAAAAATAAAAAAATACTAAACAGAATCACAGCATACATTTCCGGAACATTGGTTCTTAAAGAGTGCACAAAAACACAATAGTGAAATGGACAGATACACGAGCTTAAATATCTCAAATGTTCTTGAGATTTGAAAATGGTCTTTAGGGCCGCCTGGGGGGCTCAGCAGTTGAGCATCTGCCTTCGACTCAGGTTGTGACCCCAGGGTCCTGGGATAGAGTCCCGCATCCAACTACCTGCATGGAGCCTGCTTCCCCCTCCTCCTGTGTCTCTGCCTCTCTCTCTGTGTCTCTCATGAATAAATAAATAAAATGTTTAAAAAGTTTTTTTCTTTAAATAATCAGGAAAGGAAAAACATCTTACCTGCCATCATTACTGCATGAGCAAACAAATCTGCTTTCCTGTTTAATTTAAATCTAAGTTTATACTGAGCCACAGTCCTTTCAGTGTGCTAACTTTAAATTATTTCAGCAGATTAAGGATCATTCTTAAAAATCTTAGAAATATTTTAGGAAAGAAAGACAAAAGAAAGATGAGATAGAACATGAGAGGAAGAAATGAAAGATAAAAGGAAGGACATTTAAGAAGGAATGAAGAAGTAAGAAGAGAAAAAGAAGGAAGAATGCATTTTATTCTTGGCATAATCAGCAAGCATTGTTTATTTTTTTCTTCTTATTTTTTATTATTTTTTAATTTTTTTACATCGTTTATTTTTAACAGGGATACCTTAATCAGGTATTATCAACCAAATTAATTTATTTTTGGTGTTTTACTTTCTTTAAAATCATTCTGTTAAGTAAGATTCCTTTGTCTAAAAAAAAAAAAAAAAAAAAGCTCTACTGAAAAGCAAAACAAATAAGCCCCTTTCCTTGGCTGATTTTCAGTCCTTTTTTTTCCCCCTAAATGCAGAAACAAGCAGACTTTATCATCAGAGACAAAAGCACACAATTTCCCAAACCATCCTGAGTGTGAGCTACAGGGCATGACCACGGGATGGTGTTATCTGGTCGTGTTTTATGTTTTATATCTCTTAGCCACTGTTTGGTTAAATAATTTCCTTTTTGTCCTCTGTAGGTATGAGAAAGAAGTTTAAATGAGAAATTCTTTCAGTGTATTTTAACTTAAGAATGAAAAGATTCAGCTCATTCCATGGCATACAAACATGTCTTGGAAAGTTTAAATAAAGGGGGGTAAAAATGTGCGTCAGATAGCCACAGATGTGCTTCAGCAAAACCAGCTCAAAGACCTACTTGGATTACATTTAATTGTCTTCAGGATCCATTCTAGTGTCACATCCAGTTATGTGCCTTATTTTTAACACTGATAATGGTATTTTAATGCATAATGTGTAAAGACAGGAAGGCAGAAATAGAAATATTTTTATAATTATTTCTCTGTCACTTTCTGTGTTGCTTATTTCAGACTTAAATGTGACGTTTCGACAGGACTTAGCCTCATGTTGAGTTACTTTGCACTGCACTGAAATGATTTCCAAAGGTGGCTAAAACAGGTCAACGAGAAATTAAAGTAACAGACTGAGACTTTTTACTAAACATTTAACTTGCTACCCATTTTATTGGATGCTATAGGAAAGCACAGAGGACTTCATATTTTCTGTATAAAAATATTTGTTTTATATAGCCCTGTATAAAAGAGGAATCATTTTTTTCATCCGCAACAGCTAAGTGAGGGTAGAATTTGGGAACCCCTAAAATGTTTATAGGGGACTAGAATGCTTTGGTAAAATGTTCCCTCTCCCTCCTGGGAAGGGTCCAATGTACCAGGGTGCTCCGAGGGCCCCTGGCCTCTGGACCATGAAGCTAAAGGAGCATGCCCAATGCTTGCAGCTCATGCACACACAAAGGTCCCCAAAGCATGACATCACATGCCCTGCCAGCACCTCCCTGACTTGAATTCCCCCCATTTTTCATGAACATAAATTAGATTATTCAGGTCACATAGTACTGATGGGTACTCATAGGTAACCTGTACACATCACTTAAACCAGATGGATTCTCCTAGAAGTCCCTTCTTTTCACCTTACCCGCCCAAACTAGTTTAAAAAAATCAACCCATCATCAAAAGCAAAGGCCTACAACAACAAAGTTTTTTTTTTTTTTAATTTTTTGAAGGAAGAATCTGGTCCCTTTACTTTCCATGATAACTTCAAGCCAACCTGTAGTTCCAGGGAAGGTTCTCTATCCTATTTATGTAGGGCCCGTCCCTCTTCCCTCATTTGAAGATTATACTTCTTACTTTCTCACTTCATCCTCTAAGCAGTCAGTTTTATAAGCTTAAGGAAAGAGGAAGTCTTTCTTAGAGCTTAAAAAGCCGACATAATTACCACCTTATAAAAATGGGTGGTTTGTTGTTAAAAAGGAGGGGATGGGGAGACCTGTATCTTTAGTGCCTTTAATACTCCAAAATATTGTAAAACCAGGACCAATTGATTAAGGTGCAAACCAGTATAGCTTCCCCTTTAGCTTGTTCCTGCTTTCTGCCCTGTTTTTTTTTTTTTCCTTTTTTTTTTTTTTTTTTTTTTTTTAACTCTCAGGTCTTGTGGGGATAACAGCCTCCCCACTCCCAGGTTCTGCTTGTTTATCCGTGTACGTACAGTTTAAAAGTATGTTTGCAGTTGAGCAGAGTGTTCCTTACACAACAGAACCCTTTCCCCGTGTGGATGCAACCAAATGAATATTCTGTAAAAGCTAATTTCATATGTTTTTCCTATTAGCTGATATTTCAAGCAGAAGAATGAAAAAACTCCCACCCTGATAAAGTGAACTGCCATTCAAAAGATCCTAAGGCCCAAAGCCAATTCTAGGGCTTTTTCTCATTTCCTTTCCAGGGTGACTGCCAATTTCACATTAACCAGGAAAATCTCTCTCTCTTCTTTTTTTTCGGCCTTTCTTCAGCCAGGAAGATTAACCTTCTCCAGGTCGTGCTGATCACTTTATGATCTTCTCTTTCTAGGTTGATCATTGCACCAAGAGACATTTGCTTTCTGTTTTAAGTCACTAGACCAGTGCCCATCTTCCTGAGAGGCCTTCCCGCTGGCCAGCAGATGGTGTGACCTGCCACGCAGGGGCTGCACGTCCCCTGTTCCTATCAGTGTGTGCCACCCTTGCAGATAGTGCAACAATGCTTGTGCTGCGTTTCCCTCTGGCCCGATTGCTTTTAATACAACAACGTCAGGGCTCTCCCAAGCTTCCACGCCGCATCAGTTGCTTGGCCCACCTCTTTGGTTGAGACAGTAATCAGTGTGTGTGGTTTGACTGTATTCCTCTCTCTATTCATGTTCCCCTGGAAAAGGATCCCTGAAATCATTGCTGGGCTTACAATCTCTGGAGTATTCGAATTCAAGAAGCAGAGTATTTTTTTGTATGACCTACCTGGGGAGGACCCAACGCAAGGAAAAGCAAACTTGTGTTCTTTAGGGAAAGGTTCAGGGTTTAGATTCAGAAAACAGATGATCTAGCTTTGCAAAAGAGGTTCAAGAACATCACAGCTCAGACAGTGAATGTAGAGCTTAAAACAAGGAGCGAACCAGGTTTTCTCTAGTGCTTTCTGCTCTCCTAGAGGTGGCAGGAGTGCCGTGCGGGGTGCAGCTGAGCATGGTTGGCAGACTTGAGGCAGGCCCTTTGAGAGCACAATTTTCTTTTAATGCTTAAGGATCACTTTGCAATGGTTGTGATTAATTGAAACAATACATTTAAATGTTGCTGAGCTGCCACTAGTTTATTAAAGAAGGCAATTGGCTTCCAGGGCCTCTTTATTCCACCCGATGCCACTGGGCTCTGGTTCCCAGACAGAGGGGACGAGGCTGCAGGTAGCAAGTCCCTTTCCACGACCTGTCATTCTGCATGGAAATGCATCACAATAACTGTTTAGTCTTTACTGTCGCCGCTTTTGTGATTATGAGGACATTATATCTGGAGTAGGGCAATTTAAGTTCGCGTTAGCCAGAGCTGGTGATCATCTCTCACCCCTGACCTTCAGGTTAATGAGAAGTTCCTCTGGGTAATTGTCTCGCCTTAAGACAGCCCTGCGCTATGTAATCTTTATCGCTGTAAAATGACATTTAAAGTTTGTTTTACATGAGCAAGTAGGAGAACATTATTTCTGCAGTGAGCAATAATTATCTGCCTCCTAGCTGAAAATACATGCTGTGGATAAATTGTGTTCATCTGGTAGCCTTTGTTTGTAAGACAAGTTAATTAAAAGAGGAATGTTGAAAAATATGTTTGCCCACTGAGTGCTGATGGAGTAATATTATTACTTTACAAGAAAACATTACGTGCAAAACAACTTGGGTTTTGTTCCGAAGTTATGAAGGAAAATGAGGTAAATGAAATGTTCCCGCAAGCAAAATTTTGATCGCAATAAAATAGAACAGATGAGGCAAAAATATCTATTTATTCTAATCAAGTAATAAAAGTCTAACATTCTCTGTACCCAGGTGGTATTTGTTCCATTTAGCCCGGACAAGAAATATTAAACCCACCAACATGGTCTTATGAAAATATCCCAGTAATTCTCTGTACTTAATATCGGTTGGCTGGGCTTCTAGTAGGATCCGTGTCTTTACTAGAAATGCATTAACTGTTTAATGAACACACATGCTATGGTTATCTCCTAGACGCCTTGCAAAAAGCGTGCTTGTAGTTATATGGTAAGAGCTAATTTGGTATGTTGTGTGAAGAGTCCAGTAACTCAAAATGGACTTTGTTCATCCTTTGCTGGGAATAATTTACTAATTTGTACCGGAGACATTGGCCCTTTTAGAAAGCATCCTCACAGTCGCTACACTTGTGTAACCAATCATTGTGACCTGGGTTCAATGTTGATGTTTGGAGGAAAATAAATTTTATTTATTTATTTTTAAATTTTTTAAAAATAAATTTTAAACTGATTTTTCCATCAAAAATGTTCAGCAGCCCCTCACATTAGTTTAATAATAACTTATCTGACAGCAGATTTGTCAACAAAATTCAATAGTCCTATCCGTATGCCAAGAAACCAAGGAAGATCTTTCTAAGATCACATCTTGTCTGTGCTAAAGTAACACTTTCATCGGGGGGCCGTCACCACCCAATAGGAGTTTTTCTCTATTGCTGTTTCGACTGATACAGCAAATGGTGATGATGCTACATTAAAAACTGACTCTGGGGTGCCTGGGTAGCTCAGCGGTTGAGCAGCTGCTTTCAGCCCGGGGCGTGATCCTGGGGTCCTGGGGTCGAGTCCCACATGGGGCTCCCTGCATGGAGCCTGCTTCTCCCTCTGCCTGTGTCTGCCTCTCTCTCTGTGTCTCTCAGAAATAAATAAAATCTTAAACAAACAAACAAACAAACAAACAAAAACAACCTCTGACTCTTCCTAGGAGAGTCACAGGGGACATACAATTAGGATTGGGCTAATGACTCCCATTTGGTTAGTTCAAAAGTGTGTTTATATAATCAATATTTTAAAGTACGCTTCCAAGGTGCCTATTTTGATCTTTAGCATGAAGAAATGGGGGGAAAAGGGATATGGCCCGTTTATAAAGCTTCCCCCACACTTATCATGTTTATGCTCACCAACTTCAAATTACTTCAAAGACACCTGTGGAGAGTCTTCATTTCTGACCCAGGCCATTCAAGAGTCTGATGAAAGATATAGAAAGCTTCTCAAAACAAAACAAAACAGAACAAAACAAAAACACACATCACACGATTTTGCATGCAGTTTCAGAAGATTAATGGACAACCTGAAGTTCACGGATTCATGAATTCAAGGTTAAGAACATCTGAAAGCAAGTCTTCCCAAATTATAACATCATTTCCATTTTGAATGTTACCACCCCTTTTCAAAATATCTTTCTTTATTTAAAATTATCCTTTAAAACCCCAGTGATCATCAAGCATTTTATACTATTTTCAGTCACTGAGGCAAAATGTTGGATTTCTGTCAAGAGGATTATCTATTTTTGAGACTGAATCTTTCCCAAGGTTGGATCTAGGTTGAAATATGAAATATGAAGATATGAAATATCGTACCTTCCTGGTCTTTCCCCACTCCCCACTTGGTCCTACCCTGTCACTTTCCCAGGAATCTACTTCTGCTTACGACTCTTGTTCATTCTGGTTCTCTATCAATCCACTCTCAGAAAGCAAATTCATGAATGCTAGAACTTTATTCCTGTATAAACGTTTCTCCTAGTTTTTAGGTGAAGAAACTTTGAAATGAGTATCTTATGGTCCGCTCAAAGTCTCTGGGCTGGGCAAGCAGAGTCAGGACAAGAATCCAACATTGCTAAACTCACTGATGAGGCTTATAATTTTTCATTTTTATTTTTAATCTATGCAAATAATTTAGTAGTGGGATAGCACTGTAATAATGGCATATTGGTCAGGTAACCAGGATGATATAGATGTAATATGTGGAAAAGATAGCAACAGACATTTATGTTGTTCCAATTATTTTCTGGGTTCTATTAGTAGATTCAGATGCCCAATTATATTTTGTGTAAATATGCATGCATCTGGTTCCATTACTCAGAGATGGCCTGATTTCCATCCTGAACTCAAACATATGTCATAATACCACAAGTAACTGCTTTGCAAGATGTATTGCGTTCACATGGGAATGGCAAAACATAGGTGTTACTCTATTAATAAATAAAAAACATACTCATAAATAAATATGTGAATAAATGAATATATACTTTTATACATTCATGCATATAAACATTCATACATACATATGTAACATAAAATTAAGGTGTGGAATTTAGAGAGGAGAAGGGCAACTTTACCTAAATGTCAAAAAGTATCTGTTGAAAGAAAAATGGGATATAATAAAAAAATAAAATACATGAAGTGGAGTGGAATAGTCCATTTCAATGCAAAATTTCTCTTACATGTAAACCTGGTCATGAGTATACAAAAATATGCAATATTTTAAAGTAAATGTTGAAAAGGAACATTTTGACACTGAGACAATACATAAAAGATAATATTGAGGCAGATCACTCCCTGTTTTCTGATTATTTATTCCTGTGTATAACACTACCCCAAAATTCAGTGGTTTCAAATAGCCATCTTGTTTTGTTCAGGATTTTATGGGTCAGAAAGTGGAGAACAGCTCAATGGGGCAGTTCTTCTCTAACCCAGGTCGTGGCAGCGGGGGCTGGAGGATCCATTTCTAAAATGACTTCACATTGTTAGATTTTTACATCTTCATTACTGATCCTTATAGGCAGCCATGAGGTTTTGTAGATCGGAGAAAAGAGTGATTGATTATTCACTCACAGGGTGATCCTAGCACTAGCTCACCATATCCCCATCGCCTACCAGGTGACATCACAAGGGTAAGATGTAGTCTTTGTGTAAAGGGGATTGTGCTAAAGGAGAGGAAACTGAAATTTTGAATTATTGGAGTTTATATAAAGAGCTCCTCCCCTTTGCAGACAGAGACATTGAGAAAGACAAACAAAATTCTCTCTGGGGAGAGAAGAAGGTCTTAGGTATGTCTCTCAATCCATCACTATTTGTAAAGAAATGACCCTGGGGAAATAAATCCCTAAGTCTCTCTGAAGGTCTTTTTCTTAAGATTGCTATTCCCCTCCCCCACCCACAGCAGTCTTTTGCTCATAAAGCCCTGCCTGAGCAGAACTATGAAAACACTAACATTATTTCCCAACACATATATCTGGCACCTTAGTTCTCTTTGGTCTATTGTTCTCTTTCAATCTGTCTTTTTTTTCTCTCTCTCCATAGCATCTTATATTCCAGAGCTTTTCCAGTCTTCTCACAATATGTCGTCTCAGGGAAACCATAATTCTTACAGGGTAGGTGGTTTCCAAGAGGCAGGAAGCAGAAACTGGCACCAGCGTCACTTCTGCTTGTTCGGTCAAGCACAGCAGTCACGGGGCTTTCCCAGACTCAAAAGGGTGGACTCAAAGACACTCTTTGTAGGGTGGGAAGAAGAAGGTTGACAAGATCACATTGTAGAAAACATGAGGTACATCATTGTTGCCATCTTTGGAAAACACCATGTGTTAGATGCCATAAAGATATTTTGAAAGAAGGAAATCACTGCAACAAAGAAATACTGTAATTGGATAGATGGAACCCACCATTCAAATAAATAAGTAATAAATAGACAAATAAATGCTTGGTTCTGGTCAGGGTATACCCTCCTGAAGATCTTGATTTATTTCTAAGGCTCCTTAGACAGAGACAGGGAGCAAATGCTCCAGAGCACAGGATATTTGACTCGTCCTTGTCGCAGTTGACTTGGCTTAAATGAGTTGAAGGTTCAGGCACATATTTGGCTTCCCCCTTGCCTCATAATATTATCTGGTTTGACTCATTGGACCTAGGAGCTTGGTTTTATTTTGTAGATAAGCTTGGAAATTGGAGATCGTCTTAGATTGCTTATAGGCCTCCCTATTCTTGTGTACTTCCCAACCATTCTCCATTCTCCAGGATGTTGACTAGGCTTTGAAGTTTAATAACCATTATGAGATGAAGAAAAACAAAAACAGAAACAAACCTGAAACTGGTTCTCTCTTACTCCAACGTCCACTTTCCAATTCTGGAAATGATACCCCTCAGCATTTTTGAAGATACTTGCTAAGACCACAAATGCTATTTTCTTTTTTCTCCCTTTCAAGTTTTAATAGCCTACCTTTACGTTACAAATAGAACTCAAAGGAAAGACGATGGGGATGGGAAGAGGGTCAAAAGACGGTAGTCCTGGTTCTGCCTCTGTAAGCTAAATAAATCATTCAAAATTTCCAGACTTGTCTTCTAGGCCCATTAGATTGGATTATCAACAATACATCCCTGAAAAGGCACTTGTGGAGCTCTAAACACTTGATATGTTTATAGTTCATTTCTGGGGAAAGCAAGCACTAACAGTTCTTTTTTTAATGAAGTTGCTTTATCTCATGCATAAAAGATAGGTTAAGCAAAAGTGATGCATATCCCAGGCACAGGCTAATATTGAGGGAGTAGGGCCTGCAAGTTCTTTGTAAGCGCTATTGCATTCAATTCTTCCTTGACCTTTGTAAATTACCATCATTTCTCATTTTTAAAGACTAGAAAACTGAAGCACATAGAGATGTTACATCTATACAAACACAGCAAGTGAAAAAGGGGACCCGAGGACAAAGGCCATCAAGTACAAATACAGAGCCTGCCGTCCTAACCATCATGCTGTGTTATGTAGGAAAAGATACCGTGTATATAGACTAAACGTAAAGGGGCAATAGAGCCTAGACATTAAGGGCATGGATTCTGGAGCCAAATGTCTGAATTTATATTCTGGCTCCCTTTCTGTGACCTTGAGAAAGTTAATGAGCCAGTTTCTTCTTCAGTATGAAAGAATAATTCATTACCTACCTCATACACCTGGTACTGTGATTAAATGAACATAATAATACAAAGTTCTTAGAACCGTATGTGTTGTAAGCTATGATAAGCACTATAAAAAAAGTATTGGCTACATTGTTACTGTTTCTTTTGAAAGTAGATACGATCGCATTGGTCTCTCTTGAGAAATGGGGATAGCAGGTGGCCACAGTAATGATGAATCACTCAAACTCAGGTTTTATTCTGAATGATGCCTGAGATATTCCTTAGGTTATGCTTGGGTTATGAATGCATCCAATTCCGTGAACCACTGGGACCCACAATTAGTGCAGATGAGCTCCGGTAGTTGCTCTTGCTTATCTCTGGATATTACTCTCACAATAAATTCCCTCTGTGAACTCTAGGTATTGGGTGTCTTTTCCACACAACCGACCAAAACTGCTGTAATTACAAAATAGTGGCACTATAGTTATTCTAATTTAATATAAACACGTAAATCAAGAAACACTCACTACAAACACGCCAGCAGTTTTTTCATCATACTGCTCACTTTTTACTTTTTCTCTTATTCCAGTCTTTCTAGTGCTTTCTTGCTCTCTCTCTCTCATATCTTTCTTTTCAGTTGCCTTTTTATTTGACCCTCACTTCATGAAAGGTGAGTTTTGAAATCTGAAATTTTGAGATTAAAGTGGATTTATGTCCAGTGATAAAGCTAACTGAAACTCAAAATGTGAACAGGTAAACCATTATATTTTCACCCATTCATTACACATTCCTTCTGTTTATTTTGTCTCTCTGTCATTAAAAATCAAGCATCCTGTCAGCATTAGAAAGTATCTCATCTGGTTTCCTGACAAAATCTAAGGCATAGAATATTATTTATTTTTCACTGACATTACTATATTAGTGTGAGTTGTTGATAAGCTAATTTACAATGGTAGACAAGATCAAGGCTTACCCTTAGGCTGATTTACTATAGTTCATATATTTGCTAACAGGCTGGCAACTGAAGCCTTTGAACATATAATGAATTTACAGTGTATGCCCATTATATCACACCAGGTGATTAGTTGACCTATTCCTTGTAAATTTATATTTTTTATATTGAGCTTCAGCAGCAAATGAATAGAGTTGTATTACATCAATAGGATAAATTCCAAATGTTCAAATGTCTAGCCATTCTGAAATCATATGCCACAATTTATTATACTGATAGTTTACTGCAGTACCTTGCATTCAATTTATAAATAATTACAAATCATAAAAAAAAGGCACACACAATTTTAGAGCTGGAAGGCAACCTTAGAAATGATGGTGTCCAACATCATTTTATAGATAACAAAATGAAATGGCACGAGATGGGAAATAACTTGTCAAAGTAACAGAGCTAGTTTGAAACAAGACTTAGAGTAGGCCTCCCTGACACTTTTCATTTTATAAAGCCTTTTCATTAAACACCACATCAAATCATCCTGAAATTACATTTGTTTTGCGTCTGTGAATAATTGCTAGTAACTGAATGTGTTTTTTAGGGGAAGACATTTTTATAAGTGCTTAACAAGTTAAATGATGCTTTATAGTCATTGCTATTTAGTATCAAAGAGAAAGATACGTATACTAGAGTGGTAAAAACACCCATGACTGTGCAGAGAATAACACTCATGTGAGTAAGTTTGAAGAGACAAACTCTTATTATTCATTGTGTGTCATAGAAAGCTTACATAAAAAGGGACTGAATACAGTTTATAGGAATAAATCTAAAAAATATATGGTTTACTCCTGCCAAAAATAAATTTAGGAAGTCCTTATAAATTCGGTTTAACGTCATGCTTTAACTATCCATCATACCACTTTTCAGTCACTCCAGGTAAAGCTTGAATTATTATTCACCATGTTTTTTAACATGTCAGAAATATTCCCCTAATATCATTTTTATCTCAACAATCTGTTTGAAAGTACATGTCCATAAACATTTAATTAAGAACACTCTTTGATTTTCTACTTTTTTGACCATCTAAACTCTTCCTAATTTACTGAACTTGAGCTGTGGTGCTCATGGCAATGCTAACCCGAACATGTTTGCCTTCTGGTATATCTCCCAAAAAGAGGTCTAGAAATATGAATTGCAAATTATAGCATTAGATGGTTTCCTTTTATGGAATTCTATGAGACTGAGAAATGAAATCTACAGTGGAGATCCAAGTTCTTAAAACACACTTGAATATTTTATACTTCAGCTTAATTTCTGTAGGATGTATCTTTCTGTTTTTAAGAGAAAAAAGACATTTAAAAGTCTCCCTTAAGAATCTTTCAAGCTATGAAACAATGAGTAGTTATGGAAGAGATAATAATTTGAGAAGATAAAGATTAGTGAATCAGAAGATTGGCTACTAAATTTTCTTTAGTATACATTTATAGTTTTAAAATTTTTAACTAGGTTTTGATCATTAACTATAGATTTCATATATTCCAATGTAGGGCCAGCTTGACTTGCATCCCTATGATACACATATATTTTAAAGTCCAAGTGTGATTTTCCCCCCCTCCATGATAGCTACTTTCCAAACAATGAAGATTGCAGCCGTGCAAAAAAACACATTAAGAATAGAGTTATGAGAAATAACATGTTCCTATTTTGGTGGATGTTACAGGATTTCAAGTACAAGCAAAACACAGCTAAGATGAAGCATAATTAATTTACATAATTGGATATGGTGCATTTTACAAAACAATGATATTTTTCACAGGATTCCTACTATTTATATCATTCCATTGTGTAAGTCAATTAGGTTTTTGTCAGCAAGGCCAGAAGAGGAGTAAATGAAGGAATAAGTAGGTTACTGTAAATGATTGAATAAAGGAACAGAGAGGGAGGTAAGATTCAAGGTCAAAATGGATGCTTCAAACCTAGTTGATGACAGAAGTAGAAGAAAAAGGAAGTGAGAAGGACCAGATGGAATGCAGCAGAAGTTGTATTTTTTTAAATAAGTTTAGCTGAGAAGAATAGTGAAGCCAACCAGTAGGATGTTTTAGAAATGCACAGAACTAGAGCAATTTATTTTTTTTTCTCAAGTTCCCTTTCTTTCTGGATGTTTTAATATTTTTCCTGGCTTATTAAATGGTTCATAAACATGGAGATGCTGCCTTTTTTTTTTAATGACAGCTATGTTAAGATATAATTAACATACTGTTTGCCCATTTAAAGTATACGATTCAATGATTTGTTAATATATTTATGGATTTGTGCAACCATGCATGCAATCAATTTTAGAACATTTTATCATCCCAAAAAGAAGCTTCATGTATTAGCAGTTGCTGTCCATTTTCCCAAACACCTTAGGTTAGTCCTAGGTAATCATTAATCTACTCACTGACACCCTAGATGTGCCCATTCTGGACATTTCCTATGATGGAATCATTCAATATGTGGTCTTTTATGAATGATTTCTTTCACTTAACATAATTATTTCAAGGTTGCTCTGAGTCGTAGCACATATCAGTACTTCACTGATTTTTATTCCCAAGTAATATGTCATTGCATGGATATACTACAAATTATTTGTCTGTTCTTCATTTGATGTACATTTGAAATATTTCTATACTTTTTGGCTAACCTGAGGACATTTTTTTTGTGGATATATTTTCATTTCTCCTAGGTATATCCGTTTCAGTAGAATTCCTGGGTCATATGGTAACTCTATGGTTTTTTTTTAATTTTTTTAAATTTTTATTTATTTATGATAGTCACACACAGAGAGAGAGGCAGAGACATAGGCAGAGGGAGAAGTAGGCTCCATGCACTGGGAGCCCGACGTGGGATTCGATCCTGGATCTCCAGGATCGTGCCCTGGGCCAAAGGCAGGCACTAAACCACTGCGCCACCCAGGGATCCCTCTATGTTTAATGTTTGTAAGAATTGCCAGAGTTTTCCAAAGGTTCCCCACTCCCCCTACCCAGAATAAAAAATTCATCATTTTTTTTTATTTCCACCGCAGTGTATGAGAATTTCAATTTCTACATATCTTGTCAACACTTTTTATTGTCTGTCTTTTTAATTATAGTTATCTCAGTGGATGTGAAGGTTATCTCATGGTAATTTTAATTTCCATTTTTCTTTTGGTGAATGATATTATCTTTAAAGTCCTTATTGGCAGTTTTTATATCTGGTTTGAAGAAATCATTATTTCTGTACTTTTCCCATTTTAAATGGGTTCTTTGTCTTTTTACTGTAGAGTTGTTAAGTATTCTTTATATACTCTAGATACAAGGCTCTTAGAACTATGATATGTATATTTTCTTCTATTTTGTGATTTGTCTTTTCATTTTGTCAGTGTCCTTTGAAGCACAAAATTTTGAAATTTTGATGAAGTATAGTTTATCAAATTTTTTCTTTTGTTGCTTGTGTTTTGGTGTCACATTGAAGAATAAGCTGCCTAAACTAAAGCCATAAAGGTCTATCTCTAAGAGGTCACTCTTCTAGGAGGTTATGGCTTTGGGACTTACAGTAGGTCTTCGACCCATTCACTGTAAACTTCTGTATATGAATATCCAGGGTCATTGCACCTTTTGATGAGGGTCAATTATGTCCCCACTTTATTATTGTTATTGTTACTATGATTATTGTTATTTTTAGAGACAGCGTGAACTGGGTGGTGTGGGGAGGGGCAGAGGGGCAAAGAGAGAGAGAATCTCAAGCAGACCCCACTGCCTAGCTTATAGCTATGCACAGGGCTCAGTCTCATGACCCTGAGATAATGACCTGAGCCAAAATTAAGAGTTGGCTGCTTAACTGACTGAGCCATCCAGGTGCCCCCCAATTTAATTATTTTGATGTCTTTGTGGAAAGTCAACTGACCATAAATGTGAGAGCTTATTTCTATTTCATTGTTCTTTGTATCTATTTTTTTTTTCTTTGTATCTATTTTTATGCCAGTACCAAACATAATTACTGTAGCATGGTAGTAAGACTTGAAATTGGGACAGTAAGTCTTCCAACCTTTTTTTTTTTTTCCCCAAAGATGGCTTAGATGTTTTGGTGCCCCAGATTTTGGTATGAATTTAAGGGTTTGTTAGTTTCTGCAAAGAAACCAGCTAGAATTTTGATAGAGATTGTGTTAAATCTGAAGATCAATTTGGGAGTATTGGCATCTTGACAAAATTAAGTCTTGCAGTCCATGAAGATGGAATATCTTTGCATATATTTCTATCTTTAATTTCTTTCAGCAACATTTTGTAGATTTCATTGTATAATTTTTGTCCTTTCTTTGGTTAGATTTACTCTTCAATATTTTATTGTTTATGGTATTACAAAGGGAATTTTAAATTTCATTTTCAGATTGTTCACTGCAAGGTCAGAGAAATATAATTGATTTTTGTGTATTGACCTTGTGTCATGCAACCTTCCTGAATTCATTTATTAATTCTAATAGTTTTTTAATGGAATACTTAAAATTTTCTATATACAAGATCCATCTGCAGATAGAGGTAGTTTTACTTCTTTTCCAATCTGGATACATATTATTTTTTTTAAACCTAATTGTCCAGGCAAGAATCTCCAATACAGTGTGGAATAGAAGTTGTGAAAGCAGACATTTGGTCTTGTTCCTGATCCTTGGGTTTAAATCCATCCTTCTATCATTAAGCATAGTGTTAGTTTAGGTTTCAATAAATATCCTCTGTCAGGTTGTGTGTGGTGCTGGATTTAGGTAACTAGTATTTTATTAAAGATTTTTGGTCCTACATTTTACAAGATAATGTTTTGTAATTTTCTTTTGTTTTGATGACTTTGTTTTGGATATCAGTTCAATACTGGCCTCACTAAACAAGTTCAAAGTTTTTCTTCTTCTTCTTCTTCTGTATTTTGGAAGGTTTTATGAAGAATTGCTATCAATTCTTCTTTAAATGTTTGGTCGAATTCACCAGGGAAGCCATATGAGCCTGGGCTTTATTTCTTTGTGGGAGTTTTTTTGTTTTTTTTTTTTAATGTATATATTTTTTTAATTGGAGTTCGGTTTGCCAACACATAGTATAACACCCAGTGCTCATCCCGTCAAGTGCCCCCCTCAGTGCCCAGTCACCCTATTCTCTCCCACCTCCCTTTCCACTATCCCTTGTTTGTTTCCCAGAGTTAGAAACCTCTCATGGTTTGTCTCTGTCTCTGATAATTCCCACTCATTTCTCTCCTTTCCCCTATAATCCCTTTCACTATTGCTTATATTCCCCGTATGAGTAAAACCATATAATGATTGTCCATCTCCGATTGACTTGCTTCACTCAGCATCATACCCTCCAGTTCCATCCATGTCAAAGCATTTGGTGGATATTCATCGTTTCTAATGGCTGAGGAATATTCCATTCCATACCTCCATTCCATGAGGTATACATAAACCACATCTTCTTTATCCATTCATCTGTTGATGGATACCAAGGCTCCTTCCACAGTTTGGCTATTGTGGACATTGCTGCTATGAACATCGGGGTGCAGGTGTCCTGCCGTTTCACTGCATCTGTATCTTTCGGGTAAATCCCCAGCAGTGCAATTGCTGGGTCACAGGGTAGCCCTATTTTTAACTCTTTGAGGAACCTCCACACAGTTTTCAAGGGTGGCTGTACCAGTTCACATTCCCTCTTTGTGGGAGTTTTTGATTAAAAATTCAATATCTAGGGGATCCCTGGGTGGCGCAGCGGTTTGGCGCCTGCCTTTGGCCCAGGGTGCGATCCTGGAGACCCGGGATCGAATCCCACGTCGGGCTCCCGGTGCATGGAGCCTGCTTCTCCCTCTGCCTGTGTCTCTGCCTCTCTCTCTCTCTCTGTGTGGCTGTCATAAATAAAAAAAAAAAAAAAAAAAAAATTAAAAATTCAATATCTACAATTCTTAAAAAGTATTTAGATTGTCTACTTCTTTGACGGTTTGTATCTTTTAGGAATTTGTGCACTTTCTGTGAGTTATCTAATTTTTGGTCTTCATTTGTTCATATTATTTCCTTAAAATCCCTTATACTTCTGTAAGGTCAATAGAAATGGCCCCTCATTTATTTCTCATTTTAGTAATTTGGGTCTCCTCTCTTTTGCTTTGTCGATATAGCAAAAGATTTATTAATTTTGTTGATTTCATTTCATGGTATATTGATATATTTTACTTCTGCCATTTTATTTTTTGTTTTCTATATGTGCCATGCCTCTTTTATTTCTTTTCCCTCCTTTTTATTTTATTTTTCATAAAGTAAATATAGAGTAAAATTTTAGTCCCTTTAATGATATTTTCACTACATATTTTGAGTTACTTTCTTATTGATTGCTCTTGGGCTTACAATGTATATTTTCACTTACAAGAAGTTATTTTCAGAGACATAATTAGGTTATTCTACTGAGATATAAGATGTTAGTAAATTTTCCAAATTAGATCTATTCTATAAAGCAATATCCCATACAAAAAACCCATACATATACATGTAACAATAAATTATTATAATTACTGCTTTATGTAATTTGATATCTTGTAAAGAGACTGAGAAAAGAAGAGTAAATATATATTTATGATGATTGTGTATTAATCTCTTTTTATTCCATTTTTAGTTGTCTTCACTTGTTTCTCTTTATTCAAGTTACCATCTGCCATATCCTTACTCCAGTACATATTTGTTTCCACACACATCCTTTGTGTTTTTATCATCACATATGTTGCATTTGTATATATTATAGGCTCAACAATCCATAAATATATATGCATAAACATGTATGTAATTGTTTTTTAGTAAGATAAAAAAAAGGAAAAATGTTGAAGCTACACTTTCTTTTACTATGTAAAAACCTTCCCTGATGCTATGTGTGTGTGTGTTTGTGTAGGTGCACATGTGTGAGCATGCACATATTTAAATTGCTGCCTGGGGTCATTTGCTTTTAGCCTGAATAATTTTCTTTGTATTTCTTGTAGGATAGGTTGGTCTGCTAGCAATAGATTTTTCCAATTTTTTAAAAAATTTCTGTATATGCTGAGAAAACTAATTTTGTCTTCATTTTTAAAGGTATTTTTTCTGTATACATGATCCTTATTTCACCAAAGGCACAAGCAACAAAAGCAAATATAAAGAAGTGGGACTGCATCATATTAAATAACCTCTGAATAGCAAAAGAAACAAAATGAAACGGCAGCCTACGGAATGGGAGGTATCTCTAGTTGTAAATATTTCTAAACCATATATCCAATAAGGGGTTAAAATCCCAAATATATGAGCAACTCCTATGACTCTATAACTTGATATCAAAAAAACAACTGTTAATCCAATTTAAAAATAGGCAAAGGACTTGAATAGACATTTGTCAAAGGAGACACACAAATACTCCACAGGTGCATAAAAAGATGCTGCAGATCACTAATCATTAGGATGTTAGAATGGCTGTTATCCAAAGGACAAAAGATAACAATTTGTGCTGAAGATGTGGAGAAGAGGGAACCCTTGTGTACTGTTGGTGGGAATGTAAGTTGGAATAACTATTATGGAAAACAGTATGGAGCTTCCTAAAAGGATTAGAAATAGAACTATCGCAAGATTTGTCAACCACACTTCTGGGTGTATATCCAAAGGCAATGATCATGGTATCTCGAAGAGATAAGAGATACCTGCACTCCCTTACACATTGCAGCATATTTACAAGAGAGAAGATATGGAAACAACCTAAGTGTCCCACAATGGATGGATGAATAAATGAAGAAAGGTGATATACACCATCTAATATAAAATCTAATACATTGGAATATCATTCAGCCATAAAAAAGAAGAAAATCCTGCAATTTGTGACAACTTGAGGGAATCTTAAGGCATTATGCTAAGTGAAGTAAGTCAGACAGGGAAAGGCAAATTCTATATGATCTGAATTAACGAAATAAGACAGAGATTAGCAACTGACTGAGGCTTAGAGTTGAGGAATAGGGAGAGGTTGGTCAAAAGGTTTCAAATTTCCAGGTATATGATTAGTAAGTTCTGGGCACCTAATATGCAGCATGATGACTACAGCTGATGGTACTATATCATTTGCTTGAACATTGCCAAGAGCAAATCTTAACAATGTTCTCACCTCACCTATATAATACAAGGGTAACGATGTGAAGTGACGGATGGGTTAACCGACTTTATTGTGGTAAACATTTTGCAATGGATAAATATATCAAATCATCGCATTGCACCCTTTATACATATATAATGTTATATCTCAATTGTATCTCCATAAAGTTGGAGAAAAAGAGATTTTTGTTGATTTTTTTTTTCACAGCACTTACAATGTCATTTCACTGCTTTCGAGCCACCATTGTTTCTATGAAGATGTCAGCTTTTAATCTTATTAGGAATTTTTTGTAAGCCAGGAGTCATTTTTCTCTTGCTTTAAAATTTTTCTCTTTTTCTTCATATTTCATTCTTACTGAGATATATCTGGGTGTGGACCTCTGTATTTATCATACCTGGAGTTTGTTGAGCATCATGGGTGTGTAGATCAATGTTTTTAAATTACATTGTGAAGTTTTCAGCCATTATTTTCTGGAACTTTCTGGTTCTCTGCCCTCCTCTCTTAGTACTCTAATCATATGTATGTCCCTGTGCTTTAATGTTACATTTCTTTAAGCCTATGTTGATTTCCTTCATTCTCTTTCTTGCTGTTCTTCAAATTGCATTCCCTGTCAATTTGCCTTCAACCTTACTGATTCTTTCTTCTGACTATCCACATCTTCTGTTGATCCTCCCTAGAGATTTCTTTTCAACCTCAATTACTGAATATTTTAATCCCACTACTTTCATTATGTTAATTTTTATAATTTTTGTTTCCTTACTGATATTCCCTATTTGATAAAGCAGAGTCAACACAGCTACATTTATTTGTGTATTGTTTCTTTAGTATTTTTGAACAAACATCTTAATAATGGCTTCTTTGTTAAATCTGACATCTAGGCCCTCTCCCAGCAAGTTTGTGTTGCTTCTAATTTTTTCTCTGTATATGGGCTAGACTTTCCTGTTTCTTCATGTCTTACAATTTCTTTTTTGTAAAAACTATACTTTTTAGGTATGTAAAGCATCTCTGGATGTTGAGTCCCTCTCATCCTCCAGGCTTTTGTTTTGTTTTGTTTTTTGATTTTTTGTTTTTTGTTTTTGTTTGTTTGCTTAATGACTTGGCTAGACTATTTCAGTCTAGACTACTTCCTTTGCTCTATGAAGCCTCTGATGTTTCTCAATAGGCTCAGCTTTGGATACCTATATACACAGCCATTCTAGAATGACAGTGGTTCTATTAGTTAGGACTCTGTCTTATTCTCTGATTTCTCTGTTAAACTGCTTGCCTTATTTAGCATCATCTCAAACTCAGTCTCCACTAATTTGAGGTTGATTGCTCTATTGTTTCCAAAAATAGCCTGGGGAGTAAATTACCCTTCAGTCTAATCTAGTTAAATTTAGCTTTCTTGGGTTTCTGGGTGACTCAGTCAGTTGAGCCTCCTACTCTTGATTTCAGCTGGGCTCATTATCTCAGGGTAGTTAGGTTTTGAACTCAATGGAGTCTGCTTTTCCCTTTCTCTTTCTCTCCCCTTCAACTCCTCCCCTTCTATTTGTGGAATCCTGGGGTATCTGCTTCTGTCGCTGGCAGGCTTGCTTGCTCTCTCAAATAAATTATATAATAAACAAATAAATAAATAAATTTATAAATATATATATATATATATATTTTTTTAATTAGCTTTCTTTGCCAGGATAGTTTATGAGGCCAGTCCTTGAGATTATTTTGAACCCAAGAGTGATCTTTTTAGCCTTCTTTTTCCTTAGTGTACTCTTAATCTAGCTAGTATCATCTAACTTCTTCTCAATGAGCTGCCGGCCTTCACTTAACTGCTTACCTTCAAAATCTCTGCTGTTTTTAATCATATGTACTTAGGCTTGAACTCCTCACACGGTTTTATATAAAGTCACTTACTTTCAGGAAAGCTTTAGACCGCTCTCTTTTTGCAGATTACATCATCCCTTTGTCAGAATCTCTAAGCTACAGCGCTCCAGGGTTGTGTAAGGGTCCAATAGCCAGCTTCTTTTTTAAAAAAATACTTTTAAAAATTTTTTTATGATAGTCACAGAGAGAGAGAGAGAGAGGCAGAGACACAGGCAGAGGAAGAAGCAGGCTCCATGCACCGGGAGCCCGACGTGGGATCGATCCCGAGTCTCCAGGATCGCGCCCTGGGCCAAAGGCAGGCGCCAAACCGCTGCGCCGCCACCCAGGGATCCCCCAGTGGCTCGCTTCTTACTGCAAATAAGGGTCTGAGTGGGGATGGTAGCCTCTAGTCTTCTCAGTTTGCATCTATTCATGTGGACCTTTGGCTCAATAAGCAAGATGGGGAAAGGGCAACCAGGTCCCGGGTATTTCTGGCCTATTGCTCTTGAGGTAAGTTCTTTGCACTCTGAGGGGGGCAGGGTGGAGGAAGTGAGCCTCAGATATCATAGCCATACTGATTAGTATTGTAGCCTTTGCAACTTAAAACTTGGAGGGGGTGGTCATAGGACAAATTCTGGCAGCCGGTAAACTACTGTATTCCTTGACTGGAACCTAAGAGGAAAGGATGTTCTAGGTTTTATCTACACCTGTCTGGAACAGAGCTTCTGACACTGAGTAGGAGAATGAGGCAAGGAGGGAAAGGTCAAGGCTCAAGTGCCCTCACTGTTTTATAGAGATTTAGTAGATTTCTTTCAGTATTTTTTTTTTTTTTTTGGTCCTTAGGATAACTTTTTTTTTTTTTTTTTTACTTCCAGATACTTTAAATGGTATTTATTTATTTATTTATTTTATTTTCACTTTCACCAATACAGTTTTCCTAGAGAATAGATAGGGCTTCTTACTCTATCATTATGAAAGTTGGGACAATTGGAATACAGCCTATATTTTATATAATATCAGTGGTAATTTTTGCAAATTCAACAGATGGCCTGGCAAACCGACTGTGTGGTGTAGAAATAAAGTTGTTAACCTCATACGGTCTTTGCATTCATAGATCCTGTTTCTATTGGGGTTATTACTCTTAAGATGGACATTAAATAATAAATATCTAGCATATATAAATTGAATAATAAGAGGTAATAATGAAAATAATAGTGTAAAGGAGCATAATGACACGGTGTTATAAAGAGAATGGATCGGCAGCAGGTGAGAACAACATCCACAGAGTGATTTGGGGAGGCCCTAAGCACGTGCTAGGGGGGCTGGGGTTGGAAGAAGCCAAGCCTGTGAACAGGCCAGGGGAGATTACTACAGAGAGAGGAAGATGAAGTTTTCTGTTATTATAGTAGCTAATGATTTCACATTTCCAGCCAGATCTTTAACATTATTCTAAGTGGTTTATTTATACATTAGCCCACTTCAAACCTCACAAGAATCTTATGATGTTACTACCGTATTATATCTGTTTTATAAATAATGTTGAAGCAAGTTAATGGCACAACTGAGGTGAATTAAAGGAAGTGCAGATATTACAGAGTGATATTTAACACCTAAGTGTCATCCTTGGAGAGAGGAGTCTTAGCAAAGTTTGTAGTGTGAAATAAGATTGGATGAAAAGAAGACCCTGAGTTTCAGCTTTTATTTTGAGCTTTAGGGTGAAAAGATGGCAAAAAGAGTGGTTGTCCAAGTGGTTAATAAGATCAAGGGGAAATTTCACTTTATTTAACTTTTGCTGTTCTTCTTTAGGGGGTGATAATAATCCAAGGAAGAGCTACTAGAGACAGAGAAATTAAATATGTAGGAATCAGTGTAAATAATTGAGTAAGGTCCTAATGGTAGAAGGAGTTAGGATCCAAAGCATAAGAAAATTATTATAGAGGAGTTAGGCTTTTGGGAGCAATTTTTTTTTTTTTTTTTTTTGTGATAGAAGTGATACTTTCGCAAAGCCTGAGGTTGAGGGATTTCTCAAATTACTAAACATATAAAATGTAAAGCTAAGCAGGAACTTGGAATCAGATGAGGAAGGAAAGAAGAGTAAGTACATTTACTTACTCTCAAGTAACAGTGTTGCCAAATGACAGTGGAGTCTACAAATTCAATTAATAGGAGCCATCAAATGTTTTTCAAATAAACTAAAGACACAGATGCATGTTCACATGATTTAAAATAATCATGTTTCTAGAAGTTGTTTTAAAATTTTGATTATCTAATAAATGTTTCATATGTGGGTTAGTGGGACAGGGTCATTTTACTTTCATGTTAATGGAGAGAATAAACGAGAAAAACCTTAGAGATAAAGCAGATGTACAGAAGTAAGACAACAATGGCAGCAAAACAAACAAACAAACAAACAAACAAAAAAACTGATCATAGCCACACTTGAATTAGCTTATGTACCTGGAGGGAAAAATGTATGCTATGATGAGATTCAATAATAGTTCAATTACAGTAGATCTTGTGAAGGGCCAGTGAGAGGCTTGACAACACATATATCAAGCTCAAAAATAGTTTCTGAGAGTCAATTGAAGGCACTGACAAGCAATTATATATTTACATAGAAATCCAGAATCAAATAAAGTTGGTTTAGTTATCCATATAGCAGCTAATTGACCAGATGTATTCTAAAATAAGACGATCTCATATTTGCATGATAGAAGTAAATGAAATTGTTAAAACAATTTCATCTAAATAAAGGAGAATAAAATGAAATTTGCAAACATTAACATAAAATTCAATAGCTGACATAAAGCATTTGTGGGAATGTAAAGAGCTCATAGAAGACTAAAGAAAATGCATTGCTTTAAATGTCCTTCAAAAAGTCTTTAAAATGTCTCACATCAAGAGTAACCTGACAGTTAATAGTAACAGAGAGGTTGTAACTATTCCTTATCTAGCAAATATGTTACAATAATATGTGCTCTGTCATAAAATGAAAAAAAAAAAGTGATGAGACATTTTAAGACACTGGACGATGAAGTGCTGAATGCTTTAGCATCGTCACCTTTATCCACTCTTGTTTTCTTTATTTCAACTTTCTATATTGATGACCCAGGAATCGAACTGAGAGGTTTCTTGCTTAGATGGTGTACATTGCAAGTTTGATCTTTAAAAACTAATGGTTATGGCATGTTTCCCTTTTTTATTTGTCATATTGCCCAAAGACAAGCTGTTGATGCATTAAATTTTATCCTATTTCCTTGTCCTTTGCACAAACAAGCATTGCCCCCCCCCCACACACACACAGAAAAAAAAAAAAAAACCTAGAAACTTTGCAACAGTTTGTACATGAATAACCATGCAAGAAGACGAAGCCCAGGTATGGGCTGCATATCTGAGGGAGAGTTGTCAAAGGAGCATGTCGAATTACGGAGCAAAGAACCAAGTTTAATTTTTTTTTCTAGCCCAAAGGGCGCATCATCAATTCGATGTTAGGTCAAATATTCTGAACTTGTTTATGAAGTTCACATTTAGGCTTTTTAAAACAGTGCGTTTTATATTGAGTAATTCTTTGGGAGGTGCAGGTAGCAGGTGGTGGGTGAAAATGAAGGCTGTGTAGGAAATCTGAATCAACACGAGGGAAAGAATAAGTTAAAAAAAGCTAGAAATACCTGATGATAAGTCAATGGTTTTAGGGTAGCTTACCATGTTAGTGGGCAAGATTGGGAGACACTAGTCACTTAAATTTAGCCTACAGTCAGATATGTTTAAAAGACAGGTAATCATAAAAAGAGAGAGAGGGAGAGAGGTAGTTATATCACAAATTAGGAGATAGAGAAGTAAACTATTCAATATAGGAGTTTTACGGTAAAATTATCCTGTACACTTAGACAAAACATCCCCAGATTTTCAAGGTTTTACCACTTTGTGAGCAGGTAAGAATTGTACACCCTTCGGTAGCATTGTGACAGAACTGGCACAGCTAAACCTAGATCCATACTGTCATGAACCAGGAAGGTCAGATACAATTTCAGGGATTCCAACTCAAGCCAGGGTTCAGCCTGTGGCCAATAAATAAAGTTTATTGTTTGCCTTTATCATGTTAGTGTTATTATTTTAACCATTAAAAGGCAACTTTTAATAAACCTTAATGTGTATGCAAGTCTATGGCTAAAATAATATACGTTGTAGCATTGTTTCTAATAAAAAAAAGATGGGAATATTTTTCATCAATTGTGTGTCACTGTATATACGATGCTTTCACTGAAATAAAATACTATTTAGTAATTGAAAATTAGTCATACATGAATATTGGTTGACATGGAAACATGATCATATATCAGTGATTAAAGCTGGTTGCCAAATAACTACCTCCATGAAAACATACTTTCATTACCCTACGTAGTCTTACTACCTTCTCCATCACAGGTAATCTAAAAGTTTTAACGTTCCTTTTTATTTTGTCCTTCTCTTAAATAATGGACATTCCTGTTTTACCTGTATTGCCAATTTACAATATTATTATTAGCTATTGCACCACTTTTTGAATAGACATTGTGTTCTTTTTAAGATAAGTCTGTTTCCTTATGCAAATATGGTCTTTGCCTTTTTTGTAAGTATTAGTAAGATACTTCATTTGATACATCTGTCTCAAACTGTCCTTATGATTGAATTTCCAGCTAATCTTTAATGGAATCCAGCATACTCCGCCATGAACCTCTGTTGTATAAACCAATTGCTTTGCGTTTCTTCTGTTACACCAAAGTGAAATGTAACCTATACAAACTAATTCACCGGATTTTGAAATTAAGGTACAGTAACGTCACAAAGTAAGCTAAGTAGTTTGGGCTCCTTTTTATCTTAAAGAGCTTTACAAGAGGTGAATTAATTGTTCTGTAAAATTTCAGTATGACTTCACTGTACGTATATTTGTGCTCATTTTATTTTTTAATTTATTTACTACCTACTGATATAATAGCTTCTCTGTACTTTTGCTCTAGTTTAGATTCCTATTTTTTCATGACAAATATGTTCACTTTATCAAATAACAACATTTATTTTCCAATAAATTATGGAAGGAATCTGTCTTGTTCTTTTCATCCTCATTTTGCAATAGGAAGGGCAGATGGACCTGTCTTGGGTAGTTATTCACTTCACGGATTTTTAATTGAAATCATTTTTACCTTTCATGTCTTCATTGAAGTAGAAAACATCCTCTGTATGGCATAGTTGAGGAATAACAGGACAGCAATAAAATATTTATGCAGTACTTATATTATGCCAAGAAATATTCTAAGTGTTCCAGGTTTAAGGCTACAGGCTCTGGAATCTGATTTTTGCCAGATCTGGGATCTTGAGCAAAATATTTCATCTCTATGGGCCTCACGTACATAATACATAATACTTCCGCCCTAAATTGAAGTTGGTAGTTTCATGAGTGGGGGGTGAAGAAGTGGAAAGCAATGACATGTATTCTTTCTGCATAAAGGTTAAGTAATACTGATGAGATTGAATTTGTTCATTTTTTAACTTGATAAAATAGCACACCTTGCAAGATTATTTTTGAAGAATTCCAGTGATATCTATTACATTTCAGATTGACTTTAATTGTAATTTGGGTAAGACATGGCCCTGTCACTCTTTTACTTCTATTTTCAAGTCAAATGCTCCCGATATGGGTCGTATATCACCCATTTCTTGAAAACCATGGGTTTTCAAATATATTAGTATTTCTTACTAATAATTACAGCTGACCTTTATTGATTCAGGTATGCCTCTCTTTGGACTTTCCATAAAGTATTAGGAATTTACTGATTCTCTTAGAGGTATTACACAGTTGCCTGACTGAAACCACACATGATGCTCAAAGCAATCTCTGACTTTATCATTGTTAATCAATAAATCCTATCTAATATTTTGGGTTAGATTTTGACCACCAATATGTAGACTCATCCTGATTCTTATCTGCCTGAATATGTCCTTGTCTAAATCCAATAAGGATGACTACATATCATATCTGGTTGAAATATTCTGACACCTTGAACCTTATAAAACATTAAAAATGCTTAAACAAATTTTTAAAAAATTATTTTATGACCATACTATAAGGTTATGAGTGCTGGCATGATCTTCCTAGATCATGGTTGATTCAACCTAAATTAGGTAGGTAATGAAAAAACTAATGAAAATCAATGGAAAAAAAATCATCATAAAACATAATCAATTAGCACACGCTAAATGCTTCCACGATGCTACTATACATACCTTTTGTGACATAGATGATGACAAAATAATTAATTCTTTAGTCCCATTTCTATATTTTCTTCCCTAAGTTTTATAAATAGCATAAAGTATATTATAAATATCTAAAGAAATATACACACATTTATATTGTAGTCTAAACTTTACATGTATTTTATATACATGTGAGAGTAGATAAGTATATATTCGTGTATATGTGCACACACGAGATGCCCTTGTGATTTTTAGGAAAATTGTCTCATTTTTCATTCATGTTTCATTTGCATATGTCCAAGAATATCATAAAAATGAATTAAAAATAAAACAAAATAAATTGATTCATATCTCTGGATAAGGCAGTACTTTTTACCTTGGCAACCCAGTGCAATTCCTGATATTCTTATTTATGAGTTCTGCTCTAAAGTCTACCTAAGTATGTATATCAAAATGAAACAAAACAAAATACAACTTCACAAGTGACTCTGGCACATAGCCACAACTAAGAAGATTCTTGAATCAAACTGTGAGCTGAAACAAGACCTTCTTGCTACCTTCTGGAGGTTCCAATTCTATAAGGCTTTGGGAATCCCATCCATCTCGCTGTGTAGCATGAAGGCTTTTCTTCAGGAACATTTCAAAAATAAAACTAATAAAGTGTTTCTCTCCTTGAGAAAAGAGGGCTCTATCTGGTTTTCAATACCTTGTGAATCATAAGTTTTTGAAACTTGTTTCTTAATGCAATTACTGGGAGAAATGAAACAGTCAATGTGGTAGATACCAGTGTTATCCATCAACTCTTTCCTCTTTGCTCTTTTCCTAGGTGAATGGGAGGACTCAACTTCCTTGCTACCTTTACATGTGAATCGCCAAAGCCAAATGATATGTGAGAAGTGAAGCATCCCCTTTTAAATAGTAAGTTTGAAGTGTTAGGGTACATACAATGGGTACTGTTCTCTCCTGCAGTAGTGCTGTGAATTCTACACAGTGACCACTGTATCAGCATTAGGACCCGACTTAGAATGCGATGAAATAAAGCAGAGCCCTGACAGTGTGTCTGAAATGCAGATGAACGTGTCTAAAGAATTAATCATTTTTAATTGTTGTTAATTCCTTGAGCTTTTTGAAATTATTTTTTTATTACTGCAGGATAACCTTAGCATACCCTGAGTGAAACAAAAATTAAAATATTAAAAAAAATTAAAATATTAAACTAGTGGTTATGGAGGTAAACCCTATTTTAGCGTGACCATAAAGGGGGTGTTATAATTGTATACAGTGATTTTTTCTTTTCACTTTGAAATTTTTATCTTGTCTCACTTACATGTTAAAGTATTTACATGTATCCGTTTCATTCTCACCATGACTTTAAGAAACATTTAATATTTCACTCTCATTTTTGCCTCAGGAGAAACAAAAGCTTGCAGAGGAAACAGGAGCTCACATTCCACCAATATCATACAGATGGTAAGTGACCGAAACAGATCTCAAATGCAGATTTTTTTTGAATTATTAAGGTCATGCCCGTAAACTTTATGTGATATATTAGCTCTTATATATGCCCCAAAACAAGCAAGTAATATTAACTAACTGAATATTGAATAGTCACTAAATACAGATTATTTGTATATTCCACATATACAAGGGAACTACGTGAGTGAGAGGTGAGGAATGGTGGATAATAGATAATACAAAAATGAATAAGATGTTAAGCCTTACAATGAGTGGGAGGGGAAATTGGATTGAGAGGTAAACAGGAAGTAACTGAAGGAAGAGACATTGAACCTGAGGTGACTCATATCAGGGAAGGTTGGTCACAGAAGTGATGAAAACTGTAGTTATGTATTGTATGAGCTTAGGGACCACCAGGATCCTCAAATAAGAAATGGCCCAGTGAAAAACTATGAGCATTCACATAGGTAATTTTTCATACTTTTGCTGTTAAGAGTCCAAGGGGGACACTGTATTGCTAATGACCCTTGGAATAGATTTGTACTATGAGAAGTGTGATAAACCTGTAAAGGTAACGTGTGTCTTTTTTGTGAAGTTCTGTAACAAGATTTAAAAATTCCTTTTAGCTATTTATTATTTATCTTATTTCTGTTTTATCTATAACTATATAAATTACTATGTGTGGTGAGTAATTTTAAAAATGATAGACTTTGAATAAATACATTTAAAATTAATAAAAATTTTTTTCAAATATAAATGGAGAATCTTAGACCAAATCTGACACTGGGTGTGATGGACATTTCAGGCAGTAGATTTGAAAACAAACTGTATTTCTTAAGACATGCTTCTGAAAGTTGGAAATGTGAAAAACTGGGAGAACCAAAACATTGTTGTATTTGTTTGGGTTGTCTGGAAACCAGATAGCAGGATGTGATTGTATATGTGTTTTTGTCCATGTTGTTTCTGTGTATTGACCAATTTTAGGATGCAATCAAGTAGTCTTTCTTTTTATATATTGTTTTTTTTACTATACCTTAGAAATAATCAATAGGTCCCCTGATATAAGTAGCAAAGCAAATATGAGAATTTTAGATATTTTTTAGTTCACAGTACAGAATTTATAATAAACAATGAATCCAAATTATGAGATATTTTTCCAACCATTTTTGCTCAATATATTTAACAACTAGAAATTTATGAAGTGTATGCTTCATTCCAAACAAAACAAGGATTAGGGAAATGCATAGTTAAATAGTCAAATGTTTATTTAAAGATGATTTTCTTGAATCTCCTTTAGAGAACAATTATACTTAAACTGTTATTCTTCCTTTCTTTTTATAAACCTCCTCATTTTCTGTTTGAATTTGTAATTATGTAGGATATTATCATATTAAAGGAAACACTGTGCAACATTATACAAAGCTTTAGAGTTAAAAATCGAAGCTAAACTTCTTTATTTTTATTATCTTTTCTTTGGTGAAAAACTTTTCTTGTCATTGTTGATAATAGAATTCACATAGTCTCATCAGTCTTAGGTGGTTGAGTATTTATTACTTGGTAGTTTTTATTTTCTTTGCTGTGTTTCATTTATGTCATCGGGGGAAGTCAAAATCGTGACTTGACTGAGAGAATACACCAGCCCCCTAAGCCAAACTTTTGAATGGCTTAAAGTCCATGTCCCTTTTTTCATGAACTCTTAGGAGTTAGTAAATCTTTAAGTTCATCACAGGGTGGGTGCTGAATTCAAGCCTTTAAATGGCTGACTTTGTGTCAGTTGCAAATTCCTGGTCCAGTCACTAGTGACAAAGAAAGTCAGGGTCACTTGATACAAAGCATTGGAGACATGGACAGAAGTTTATATCCATATTTCTCTGGCAAGTTGATGCTTGGGGTGATGGCATTTAGACAGCTATGAATTGACTAATCAAAAGCAATATAAAGCAACAATTCTTGTTACCTGGCTTTAAAAAAAAATACTTTTTGCATTGCCTGTCCCATGAGTTTTTATCTAATTTATTATGTAGTCTTGGATCCTCTGCTTACTTTATCCCTGGCACCATTTCTGACTCATTTAGGATTTCCAAATCGGCCCACAGATCACAATATATATGCTCCATAGCTCTCCTTGAGCTCTGTGGATCTACCCATATCAGTCTAATTTTAGGGTGTTTAAAGATGATGCAACTTTCAAAAATAATGTCCTATTACAAACTCTGCTAAGCTAGTCTAAATTGTTTTATAGAACTAGTTGCTGAGAAATGGAAGTGCGAAGCTTACATTTGTGTATCTATGCAGCTATTTCTCTGGATAACTGCCTAATTTTGCCTAAAGTAAAAAAGTTATCTAGGTTCTTTCCAGACCATTTAGATTTTCCCATTTCTGTAAGAACTACAGCCAAAACTTACACAAGGATAGCAACTTCTTCAAATTCAAGTGTCCATTAAAATATTTTGCAGTGTCTGTTTTTGTTCTTAAACAATAATTATACTTAAACGCTGTGTTAAGAATTAAATTAGAATAAACAAAATTCACCCTGATCTCAGTATTACATTCCTTGCTTTCTGTATATTGTGCAACCTGTCTCAAAGTTGCAAACTGTATTGAGCTTGAATAATATCAGTATTTTAGCCTATTGTGCCCTTCTAATATTTTCAGATATTTGTCACCAGTCAATAAATTTCAAATACTTTTTCATACTCCACAAACTGTTAATATGCTAATTCAGTCTATTCTTGTCCTTCGCATGTCCTAACATTTTTAACTACCTAAGAAAGCATTTTCATCTTAAAGTCTTTATGCAGGATTTTATTTCCAATACATCTTTAATACATTGCCAATATTCTCAAGTATTTAAAAATGAGTTTCTTCTATCTCCTTTACAAGCATGCCAATACGAATAATGTAGTACTCTGTAGGTCTTTGAATTCCATAGCATTGATTTCTTCTTTAAAAATTCTCTCCATATGCTTCTCTGTGAAATGTTACACAATGCCAAAATATTTATTTTCACATTCACTTGAGAAAAGGCACCAAATTCATATCCAGTACATAAATTTGACAATAATCATAATTAAGATCTCTTCATCATTTTACACTTAATACAGCGCTTTCAAATAAATCATGTCATTAAAGTAGGCATTTGTACCATTTTTCATTTTAAGGAGAAATAAAAGGGGTGAAATGAATTGCTCCAAGCTGTGTAACTAGAAAGTAACAGACCCCAGCTCAAGACCTCTACCTTCAAATCATCCTACCAGGCTGACCAATTTTCCATTGTTGAATTTAACAATAAATCATAATTTGTAAGACAATATTATATGGATTACTTTGTGATTTGGTGATGCCCTAAATCACTAAATAATTTTACATTGATACATGCAAAGAGACAAAGGGAAATACGTGATCCCTGAGACCCCACTTTCATGAATGATATAATGAAAATCATACCATGTTTATACTCTGTTCAATTATGCAACTATGCAAATATGCAGCAAATAAAAGTTGTCCAAATAACTGATTGGATATCAATTTCAATTCAAGTTCTTTCCAACTCATCACATCTGTTAAAAACAAGGTAACAGGCCCAAAATGGAGTCACTTATGTTAAGCCTCATATCACCAAACTGGACCCTAACTTAATTGCAGTTTTAGTTTCTCAGAAATAGAATCTTAAACCAATCAATCAGGAATCACCTGGTTAGCTATAGTAAGGTAATCTGCTTGATAGACCCCTGCACTCCCCTAAAGGAAAGTAACTTTGCCACATCTAATCCACTTTTTACTAGTATAACTTCCTTGTACCACTCCCTTCTGCCTATAAAGGTATTTCATTTTGTACAACCTCCTTTATATCTGCTCCGTAGGATACTGCCCAATTCATGTATCATTAAATAAACACAATAAGGTCTTTAAAATTCATTCAGTTGAATTTTGTTTTTTAACAGATTCTGAATAAGAAAAGCAAACAAACCCCTTTACCCCTCCCCTAACTCTTGTGATATCACCCAAACATTTTTATCTTACCTAGATGCCTGTTTACTTTTTTGTTGTTCTGTATTCTCTATTAAAATATAGTGTCTAGAGGGATATAATACCTAGCATACAGAGCTCAATAAATATTACAGAGCTCAATAAATATTCGTTAATATGTCAATAAAAAGATGTTTTATGGATCAAAGAGTCACCATTTTTATAATAATTCCATTTGTGTTGATAGTCAAGTGTAAGAGTTTGTGATGCTAGGATGAATTATCCTTTGAAGATATAGATGCTCCATTGATGATCTTTTATCGGTAGGCTAGAGTTGCACAGAGAAATTTGATTATTCTGGTCCAGATAGATAATTTTTAAATGTCTTATTCTTTTGTCTATCTTTCCTTTTTCAGAAATATTTTTGTTAGGTGCCTGTAGTTAAAACCTGCTATTCATGTAAATAGTCTACAAAAGATAAAAAGAAACACAGTTAAGTAAATTATAAACAAAAACAACAATAACAAAAAAAAAAACAACTTCAGAGGGATCCTGGTGTACAGAAAATTATTGATCCTATTTACAAATATTTGTGTAATAATGAAGACTTAATTGTTCTTTACAGGGTAAGTCAAAGTAACACTGTTGCAGTATACATGAAAGCAATAGTATGATTCTAGGTTGTATTCATATGGATACAGAGTTTGGAACGTTAGATGAAATAAATATGTAATCTTCCAGTGCCAAACCAGTACTGGTTAAGAAATTCTAGAATATTGAAATATCTTGACTCCTCACGTTGAAACACGTGAATCACACAATTTAAAGATTAATAAATCAAGAGAGCTAATTAGAATATAAATACATTGAATTAAATATAGGCTCTTCTTTCTACTATCTTTACTATAATCTAATTAGGAAAATTGTCAAAGACTTAGGTTGGAATCCCAGCACACTTTGGGGGACATTCTTTATTTATATTGACAAAACTTTTACAGCGTTATTGAATGCCTGTCTCTCTTTGCCTGAAGTCCTAACTGGAAAACAACTTTGAATAATTAATTAGTGGGTACTAGGTTGTACTGATCAGTCTCAAGGACTTTCTGTATCTGTGGACTTTTCAAGATCCTCAACAGACAATATCCAACCAAAAGATCAGTCAAAATCATCCGGTTGAAAGACAGGTTAATTTTTAAGGCTTGCTAAATCATTTGAGGAAGAAAAGTTGAGATCAATTATAATGAACAGTCTCGGGGCTAGGGCAAGTTAATAGCATTGTCTAGACTTGATGAATTTTTCTTCCTTTCGGGGATGGAATTTTTAGATCTTGATTTTTTAAACTACTAGATTATTGGTTCTCATGCAGACCCTACTCCAGCCCTATTCCTTGTGATTTTCCCCCCATCTACTTCTTTCTGTTAGTGCTTCAGTTTTCATAAATTCTGGTTGACAAACAGGTGATTATGATACCACGTGCCTTATATAAGTTGAGGAAAAATGAAAGCGCTTTTAATTAAATTTTTTGCACACAAACACACCTATCTAAATTCTTTGATCTTTCACATTCTTTCTTTCGAGAGTTCTTTCTGGCTTTGAGTCAGGGCTGCCATTCCATCTAGTACACACTTACTAGTGTGTATGGGCTCTTCTTATATCAAGATTGCAAATGCAGTCTTCTCCCTATGTATTTCACAAATCTCCATGAAATATTTTCTTGTTCAAAATCTTTCTTGATGTGGCTTCACACCTTTGACTCTGAGCTATACCAACATCAAATAGCATGTTACTGTTCCCTCTAAACTGCTCCGCTCAATCATAAACTGTTCCTTGTTTATTTCCCTAAATACCAGAATATGGTGTTGAAGAAAACTTCACCTGAGGAAAAAAAGGTAAAAATAATAGTGGATCAAAAAAAAAAAAAATATATATATATATATATAATAGTGGATCATTGCTTTAGAACCAGACACTCTAGTTTTTCACAAATGTTCTTGATTGGCGACTTTTTTTTTTTTTTTTTTTTTTTTTTTTTTGTAGCACAGACATCTTTTACACATGTGGAAGACCAGTCTGAGGAAGAAAACCATTTGACATAGTCATCTTCAACCAGGAAGTTGATATGCTTTTACATATTATGCAGATTAATTCCCCAATCTTACTCAAATCTGCTTTTCAGGAAGGAACATAGGTTTGTATCTTGTATAAACACTGTGTCTAGTGAAGAGTGTTTCCTGAACAATAGGATTCTCCAAGGAGAATACTGCCTTTGCTGAAATGGCATTTTGTCCCTACTACACCAGTATCTCTCAATGTAAATGGAGATTCATTCAAATTTTAAAGAATCAAATTATAATACTATAATAAAACGAAAGCTAAAATGCCTATGTAATTAAAGTAAATAAAAATGATAATATGAGGTCTCATCAAAATATCTACTTTAAAAAAGGTAATTAGAAGTATTTCAGGGACTTCCCATCTCCCTTCAGAAAATGTTCACCAAGTGTATGTATTAATCTAAAAAGGTTTTTTTTTTCTCTTTTTGTTTCATTTTTTGGAGCCAATTATTTCTCAACATGAGGTAAAATGCTGTTCTAACCCAGAGAAAGTTCAGAGCCAGAAATAATCACGATCATATCATTAGTTAAATTACAATCAAATAAATATGTAAGTAAAGCAGTGCTACTATGAGGAAATAGGCATATTTCTTAAAATTATCTTCAAGAGGATTATGGATGTCTTATTTCATTGTATAAAAGGAATCCTATCCCCTCGCTTTCCTTCCTTCTGACTCCATTCGTTGCAAAGTATTCCAAGCGGATTCATTCTGTGGTAAAGAGCTGAACACAAAGAAATTACTGAAATAGAAGGCTCTTACAAAGCAGCTATGAGATCTACTTTTTGGTTCTGAGCTGGAAGTCTATTGAATGCATGTGCAGATGTGCTTTGCTTTCAACCTACTCAAGATGGTGTAGTCTTAACAATTTGTTTTCAAATTCTGTGTTTATGAAGAGAGATGGACAGGGCCCCTTAATGGTCCTTAGATGAAAGAAAATACCACATCAGATAAGGCATAAACATTGTACTGACTGGAAATCATAAGATAAAACAGCAAGCAATTGAGACACTTTATTTTTAATTCAATGAATAAAATGTTTAGTCATGGAATCAAATTCATTAAACTCTTTTCAGTTTGTAGTAAGTTATAAATACAGTTATTACAAAATCAGTCTTCTATTTAATTAGAAATCTTAAGTTCAGGCCAAAGAGTAGCTCATCCTCAATAGTGCTATCAACTGAACACACTTGAAGAATTCATTTGACACGCTTCTTCTTGGTCATTACATTACAAAATTGGCCATACCTAGAAGTACTTAGCAGTTCTCTCAACATGATTTCTGAAGGTCTCCTTTGGGATAGGCACAGTGAGGTAGCTAGCTTACTGAAACCTTAAAAGATAAATATGAATCTGTATTTTTAGTCATGTGAATTCTTATGTGAAGTACATTAACCCAGAGAGTAAACCAAGACAAGGAGGACTTTATTCAAGAATATTACAAGAGTAAGACAGACTAGAACTTGTTCTGAGCTCAACTCCACTGAATAAAAACCTGGACAATTTTTAAGAGCTGGAGTGAGGGATGGTAGGCTGCCTGTGTTTACTAACTGGACTTACTCAAAGAACACTGACAAGTAGTTTTTATTTTATTTTACTTTTATTTAAATTCAATTTAAATAACATAACATATGTATGTTATTAACATATGTATTATTAACATATGTATTAACATATGTATTATTGGTTTCAGAGGTAGAGGTCAATGATTCATCAGTCTTATATAATACCTGATGCTCATTATATCACATGCCCTCCTTAATGTCCATCACCCAGTTACCCCAACCCCCCCATCCCTCTCCCCTCCAGGGACCCTCAGTTTGGCAAGTAGCTTTTAAAAAGATTTTTCAGATTACATTTCAAAGGGGCAGAGGAAGACTTTATAAGTTACTAAGGTAAATGCTCTAAAGAAAGGGAGGTCAGGACCTAGGGCCAGGAAGAAACCTATATAAAGTCTGGTTCAAGCTAAAGGGAGCATTAATGTCATCTTGATGAGTGGAGAGAAAATAAAAATTCACTCTTTCTAAGCTAAATTCAAATGATTAATGCAAATCACGTAGGCAGCCTTAGCTAAAGGATCTGTGGTCAAAGCATGTGCTTGTTCATTTTGATTTACTTTCAAGTATCTATTCGTGTCTGTGAGCAGTAGAGACCTGAAAATGTCAGTTTTGCTTGTCATAGGAGTGGATATTAAAATGAACAAAAGTTTATATTGTATACATCACACTACAAACATAAAGTCCCTATAAAACTCATTCAGCATTGTTATGGTGCTTCAGTTCAATATAGCATTACAGACTGGCCAACCATATCCATTGAAAACACTTGCTGTTCATCTACCTTTTAAAACCTACCCTTTTGTTTTTTGATGAAACAAAGACATGGAAATACATCTATCATGGCCTACATTGATGTTTAGTGATATTGTAGAAAATATTTAAGATACGAGCCTCCACAAAACATTTTTTTGGGTATAGAACAAGTTAGAAAATACTAACCCACTCATAATCTTAGTATAAAAAATTTTGCTATACACAGATATAGTTTCCTTTGGGAGAAATGCTGGGACATACATCTCATTATAGGATATACATCTCATAAATGAGGTACAAATAAAAGTGACCAGATATTCTACAAAGGGAAAAACATGAAGTCTTTAGGACTTCCTTTGTAAAATTGCACTGTGAGAAGTCCTCTACGATTGGTGAAATAATCTGAAGAGTGAAAATGATGTTGTTTTTTTGCAACTGCCTAATATCATCAGAATGACTCTTATTGTTTCTGAGAATAAAATAATTGAACCAATTTATCCTCAAGACAAGTACTATATAACTCTATCTATTATTGCTGTTGTGAATATAGTCAAAAGTGTTTGTAGTACAGTTTGAATAGAACAGACCAGATGTGTAAGTGTTGTTTCTCTTACTAGTTGTGGAAACCTTGCCTGACAAATGACAGTGACAAATGATAAACTACCAATTAGGGTACAGAGCTTCTTGTGGGTAGGCAATGTTATAGTTCATCGTATGCACACATTAGGTCCTATTAAACACTACTGAACACAAATGTAAGGAAATGTTCTTTGTGTTTGGATCTTGTCAGCATTTAAATGTAGAAAAGAGAAATAACCAGTATGTATGTATTTAATTCCCATTGAAAGGATATTTGAAATAAATCAATTTTCAAGTTTTTTTTTTTTCCTCATAATCGCAGAGTTACAATGTAATTTATTATCTGAATTAGGGCCCTTTTGTTCAGAAAAAAAAGAACATTTTTTTTTCTGATCAAAAAAGCCCTCAGTCATATATTAGAATGACTATTACTCTACCCATTTTATAGATAAGGAAACTAAGCTTTATTTATTTGTAAAACTTGACTATATGAGGTATTTTAGAATAAAATAGAAGTCATAAGAAAACATGTTTTTTTTTCACCCATATTTTGATAAGCTCTGTGGAATGCTTGTTTCCCAAACCCTTTGCTGTAACCTTCAGGTCCCTCTGGGAACTATTCTGGATGTTGGGGTGCTATGGGAACCTCATCTGTGATCAGTGAAAACTGCTGTAGCTTAGACTTTATAAAGCTGCAAGGGAATTAATTGAAAGTAACTAAGCACATTTTAAATAATGAGAATTACATACAATTTACAAGCCATAAACTTAAACATAAAAATGTGTGTGGGAAACTACAAATATAATGTGATACGGTTCCACTGTTAACCTTCCATTGTTCCACTAAGTAACTTTCCTTTTCCTGAGGAATAGAGAAATACGTAGCTAGCTAGTTGTTTGTTTTTATTTTAAGAGAATTGTTTTTGTTCTTGTTCCGTTCAAATTTCTCTTCTCCTGGTGTAGGTTTTGCTTTTTTTTTTTTTTTTTTTTTTTTGCGTTGCATTCAGATGGGCCTGCTATATTTTATCTGGAGGTGGCTTTTTCCTTTGCAGAGAAATAGGTTCATGGTTGTGAAAAGTTCACACTTCAAGTGAAAAAAAAAATCTATTGTTATATTTTCTTTTTCTATTCTTAATTTCCCAGAAATTGTACAAATCCTCTGTGTCCTATACAGTCAACAATATCTGCTACAGAATTTTGCTATCTCTGGGTGTTGTATAGTACCGGGAAGGTTTTATTTTGTCCTCCTGCTCACCCTCTTCCTGCTATAATTATCAGTACATTTCAGAAGAAGTCTGAGCCAAAAAAGCACCATGGATTGGGCAAAACGATGGCTGTCTTCAGTATGCTGTACCAGTAAACCTATTTCTTAGCTATAGCACATGAGGGTTTTAAAGTTGAAACATTTCATGCCAGAAATAATATGATTACAAATTCAAAATTACCTAGTTTTAAATGTAATTAGTCATTAATATAATACAGTATCTCCTCTCTGCTCTATGATTACTGACATGTGATAGAAATCTCTCTTTTATCAAAAAACATATTGGCAGATACATCTATTCCGCCTAAAATTCTGGCTTCTAGTAGATACTTTCCAGTAAGCTTCTATGCTTCTATCCTTTCTAAAAAAATAATTAATACTTGTTCTTTTATATTCCTTATCTAATGTATAGTTATTGTGTATTTAAAAGAATGTTTCTTGTTTTAACTGTTTTGGTAGTTTGGTGTTTGTTCTTTTTTAATTACCTGAGCAACTACACAAGTTCCAATCACATCAGATTAGATGACTTCTGTTAAAGTATAAATTAAAAGGATCACTTAGCTTAAATCTGTGATTACTACATGAAGTTTTGTTATGAACATGGATATTGTGTTTAATTTAAAAATTTTAAGACCTGGGATCCCTGGGTGGCGCAGCGGTTTGGCTCCTGCCTTTGGCCCAGGGCGCGATCCTGGAGACCCGGGATCGAATCCCACGTCAGGCTCCCGGTGCATGGAGCCTGCTTCTCCCTCTGCCTGTGTCTCTGCCTCTCTCTCTCTCTGTGTGTGACTATCATAAATAAAAAAAAAAAAAAAAAAAAAAAAAGCAGGAAAAAAAAAAAAGCAGGAAAAAAAAAATTTTAAGACCTGTTATTTCTCAATAACACAAAACAATATGTATATCTAAGAAGTGGAGAAGCTAAAAAAAAAAAGAAAAAAAAATAGTACTTCCATAGCCGCAATACTATAAGCAATTGGTTTAATTCTTCTATAGTGTGATTCAGAAATCTGAATGCTTAACTTTCATACACAATATATTCAGAAGTACATGGAAGTGATTTTGTCATTGATGCTATTTCAATTATATCTTAACCTTTACTAAAGTGCTATTTCCTTCAGTAGATATGGACAAATCAATATTATGCAATTGTACACGCATGAGTTATAAAACGACAACACTAGGGAAGTAGCAATGAAACCTTGACTCTAGGATTGACCAAACATAAAAAGAATGTCTGAATAAGGCTGGGCGTATCAGGATAAAAGAAGTAATGTGAATAATATCAAAATCTAAGCCAAGTGTACCTTTTGGATAAATTCTCATGTACTCCTTCTTAAATTTTATGATTTCATAAGCAAATGTTATTGAGCATTTACTGTGTACAAAGACTGGCATAGATACATTATACATCATAAATAATTTGAGCATGGGCCTTAATTTTAAGTCACTGAGACTCTGAGACAAGAACAAGATAGACAAGTATACACAATTTCAGTCATGGCACACTAAGTGCCAAGAAAAAAAGTAAAATCCAAACAGTGCTACTGGAATATAGAATAGTACTCAACCTCAGGAGAATTCCTAAGGCGGAACTGAAAGTTTGCCATCATTGTCACTGTGCAAAGAAATACCAAAACAGTGGGAAAGTGAGATGCCTGGGTGGCTCAAGTGGTTGAGCATCTGCCTTCGGCCCAGGGCATGATCCTGGAGTTCCAGGATTGAGTCCCACATCAGTCTCCCTGCATGGAGCCTGCTTTTCCCTCTGCCTCTTTCCTTCTGTGTCTCTCGCGAATAAATAAATAAAATCTTAAAAAAAAAAAAAAAAAAGAAAAACAGTGGGAAGGAAGGTAAAAGCAGTGAATTTTGGGAGACTAGGCTACATGATGCCTTGAGGAAAAATAGATTCTTCCCAAAATTCCCAAGGAGAAACTATAGTTTTTCAAGATTATGTTGTCACACTTAATTTTGATGTCAGAATTTGAGAAAGGTTAGACAGGCCTGCCACGTCTCTATAAAGTTCATAGGTAAGTTTTCATTTCCCAGTGGTTTTTAAACATTTAATTAGGAAAGTATCTACCAATCTATGATTCTAAATTGCTTTTACTATCTTTTATTATCAATTTGACCTCAGATGGAGAATATCACACTTTGGAAACACACCAATGCCTATTAGGGAAGTGGCTCTAATGAAAGAAAATAGTTGGGCTCTGGAGCCAGCCAGGTCTCTTTCAAGTGGGCTCAGATCTCTAGTTTCTCTATGGCTACTACCTTGGCCCTCTATTTCATTCTGCTCTTTGCTGTCCTGCATCCTTGGACCCAGGCCCCTTTTACTCTGCTCTTGCTCTTGCCCATTGTTTCTGTCTTCTTCAATATACTTTGTAACTTATTTATTATGTTTTTTGCTTGTTACTGTGTCCATCTGTGAGAATTTATGCTCCATGAGGACATCTTGTCTGTTTTGAAACATTCCAAATGTGAAGTAGAGTGACACATAATAAAGTTCAATAAATATTGAATAATGAATAAATAAATGAACATCTATTAGCACTATCACTCACTAACTGTGCATTTGTTGGATATGCTCAATCCCTTTGAGCCTTAATTATGTATAAATCAGGTCAAGAATTTCTACTTCATAGGATTGAAAATTTTTATTTTTTTATTTTTTTGATTGAAAAATTTTAAATGTATATATTTATATTATACAGTTAACCCTTGAACAACATAGAGGTTGAGGTTCAAAAAAGTCAAAAGTCAAAAGTCTGTATAACTTTTTGACTTCCTGAAAACTTAACTACTAACAGCCTACTGATGTCTGGAGCCTTACTGGTAACATGAGCAATTATTACATACAAAATATGTGTTAATTTCTAAGGAAAAGAATATCATAAGGAAGAGAACATACATTTACAGTACTGTACTATATTGAAAAAAAATCCACATATAAGTGAACCTGTGCAAGTCAAACCCATTTTATTCAAGGGTCAACTGTATGAATATATAGATATGTGTCTACATAAAGAGACAGAAGAAAGGAATGAGAAAGGAAGGAGGAGGGGAGGATATAATAGAACCCTGAGTATAAACAGCACTCATATGTATGTAGTTTTCATAACTTTCCTTCCTGCTTATTAATGGATACATCTGTAGCCTGATGTTATCCTTCCAAGTGTAGACCAAATTGTGCTTTGAACCTGAGTAAGATCTTTGAACCCAGTCACACTGACCAGAGCCCTAAGTGTGCTGCTTGCAGCCAAAATACAACTTCTAGAAAAACAAAACCCAGCTGTGAGGTTAATTTGGACAAGTTATAGGACAGCAAATAGTTGCAAGTAGCAACTGAGCAAAGGCTGGTTTGGAAACCCTTGTCATTAACATGCATTTTGTTATCAGTTCACCATGTTTTCATGTTTCTATGCATTCAGAAAAATGTATCTTTTTTGAAATTAGTGCAGAACACACCAGTGAACATTAAATTTGACAGGTGATCTCTAATAAAAACAAAAACAAAATGTAGCCATGCTTTTAGAATTAAAAGTATAAAGGGTAAAAAAAAAAAAAAAAGTATAAAGGGTAAAAAGAAAAAAGACATTTTGTAAAATTTTACCTAAAAGAACACTCGGTGGAAGGCACATCCATTTGGCTTTCCAATAATTCACAACACGAGACAAGGGACAAAGCCAGGAAGTCTATTCAGTACCCCCTGTCTCTATAGAAACAGCACTATTAACACCCATTCCTTTTCTATTTCTATGGTGACAGGACACAGAAGTACCTTAGAAAAGAAATGGGTAAAGATAAGAGATTTCTTAAGTGCTAATGGAGGTGAGTGGAGGCTGTTGATGCAGGAAGTATGGATGCTCACTGAGCTCCAATAATTTCTTACAGTCATGGAAAGATGTTGAAATCAGGGCTTTAGTTCTAGTGATAGGTCAGGGCAATATTAGGCTACATCAAGTTCACAGAATAAATGTGCCCAAATCACTTGAGCTATTTTACATGCAAACCGTATTAGCTTTTGTTTGACAATTAAAAGCAGAATAAAAGGTTTGTTTGTTCATTTATTTATTTATGTAACTTATTTAAATAATCTCTACACCGAATGTGGGCTCAAACCCATGACCCTCAGATCATAAGTCGTGTGCTTCTCTGACTGAGCCGGCCAGGCACTGCTTCAGAATGAAAGTTTTTTAAAGTATTTTATAAAAATATAAATAATATGCTTTCCCTTATATCTATTTGTATGCTGTTATCTCATTTTATCTTTGAATTACTCCACAAAAGGGGATAGCATTAATGTTGTTTAATTTTTGGAAGAAATAATAAGATGGCATCAAGTTCATAAAGACTATTTTACAGCCCAAGTTGTTCTCAGCTTCTAGCTTATTCAGATAAATTTATTCTTGAAGGAGATTTTCCAAAAAAATACCAAAGGTTTAGAGGATGAGAAGAGAATAGAAGGAAAGGAGTCAGACAATTTTAATACCTCAGTATTAGTACCTCAGTAGTGGAATTATTCACGGCCAAATAGGTTCTCAGCTCTTTTTTTTTTTTCTCATTGACATATGCCAAATATAATATTAACAATGAAATGAAGGACAGAGTTATTCTGTGCCATCCCTAAAATCATTTCCTACTACAACTCCCTTAAAGTTAAAATTACTTAAAGTTACAGGGAAAATGAATCAGGAAAGCTCATGGTAGATTAAATAGTGTAGAGGGCCTAATGAAGTGCTCTCCTACTGCATGTCCCAGCTCAATTGGAGGGGGGGCAGTCATTTAAAGGTCTGTGTGCTCTATTCTATGTAGTGGACAGAAATCTTGTGAAAATATTAAGATTGGTATCTCTTTCTTTTTTTTTTTTTTTGGTATCTCTTTCATCTTTAAATAGAAATGCTTTATAGCTTGTGTCTGTATTTTATGTTTCAAGCATGTTCCTTCCATTGTGAGGGGTTATTGATTTGTGACCATGTTTATAACCTCTTTGTTTTGCTTGTTAACATTTCCTCTGAGAAGTCTCTCTTTCTGATTTTGAAAGAATAAAGATAACCCCCTTGGAAGGTTGTTGCCATGACTTCTTTTAAACTGATGTACCTTTCAGTAGAAAACTTTCCCCAGGAAGAGACAGTCAGGTTTCCTACTCCCAGATTTGAAGGAATAAGGCAGCTGTGACCATGATGGGAGGACTGGATTAATTGGTGTTATGGGAAATGCCCAGGTGCCCTTGCAATGGTTAGCCATCTAACTGGTGTCTGCAGGAAGTTTCATTCAGGAAAGCCTTTCAAGGACCTAGATATGATCACTTTTATCATTCATTGGTGAAACCAAGTTATAGTTTAAAAATAATTTCAATTTGAAAGTAAACAAATATTATATCGGCATCACCCTCCTTATATACGAGACTTACATAAGTAAATTAGTATCAGTAAATTAATCAAATCACATTAGTATCTCCTAGTTTATAACAAATCTCTTATTATTCTTATTCTCTGCAATTTAAGAGCTGAGTGAGATAAGATTGTACCAGCACCATAACACTTACACCATTATGTGAGGACAATAAAATAGTCAATTTTATAGAAAAGAAATTATCAGTAAAACTAGCCACATTTGGTATTATTATTCAACTCTAAAGAGTATGTCAGAAGTTTCTCCAGAAATAGTTTCATATAATATCTGTCTCTACATTTAAATTTATGTAATGGTGTTATCTTTTAAGTATTTTGAATTCTAATTAAAATTTTATATTAATTGTGTGAATGGTAATGATTAATGCAGAAATTTAAGTCAATGAGTTTAAATTCAATTAGATTATCAGTGTTGCTAAAACAAACACCCACATATTTTGTATTATAACAAAATTACTAGTTGTTCTAAATCATTAAACCCGTAAAAAGGGCAAAGAAAAATTGCTAGCAGTTTTTACATGTAAATTCCAGGACTTCTTCAAATAGGGGTCCAATAAAAACACTTGCTTTTTTTCTTCCTATCTTGATAATTGTAACTAGACTTTATGTAGAAATATACAATGAGTCAGTATGACTGTTAGTGTGAAATTTGTGGTACCTATATATTGCTTATTTAACATGTAAATTAGCTACTTAAGTCTGTATAATAAGTTAGAGTCATATCAATTTGCTAAAGCAGTTTTTAAAAGCTAAAAGCACTTTGCTAAAATAAAGATAGTACTGAGTGGTAGAGTGGAAAAGAATGGACTTGGAAGTGGGGCAGTCTTGAGTTTGCATCTGCCTGAAAAAAAAGAAATGACAAAAATTCTTTACCAAGTGAGTGATATTGCCCTGCTTAGTTACATTGCCAATTCTTGATTTTCTCATTGGGAAATAAGAGAAACAGCATCTATTATGAGAAATAATATCTACAGAAACACAGCCAAGAGTGTAGAATATGATGCATGTTTAGTAACTATTAGATGAAAGAGTATAAAAATTCAATTTAATAGGGCATTGTTTGCCATGAGTTCCCATTTCCTAATGTAAATGAAAGGAAGAGGAAAGGGACTTAACATATAATGACCACTTGCTTTCGGCACAGCTTCTCCCTCTCCAACAGCAATATGTGAGTCAGTTTCATGAGATTGACACAGTAACCAAAATCCCATGTCTTTCCCGAGATACAAGACTTCTCAGAACTTTACTTCATGCCACAATGAGACCAAACAGAACATTCTTCTTCCTTTTGGCTTGCACAGGACATTTTTTCATTACAAAGTCTGGGGAGAGTGGAGGGCAGAGCACATAACCTCTATCTCTATCCACACCTCTCAACTGTTTCTTTTTTACCATCCTTCCTACTCACATGTTTCTTATTCTAGTAATCGTATTTCTATCTCTGATTCTAGGTATTTATGTTATCCTCACTATTTTTTTTTGCGGAGTAAGATTATATGCTAAATTGCCCTTTACAGCTCAAGCAGGAAGTACTATTATTACAACACAATAGTAGTTCAGTATAATTAATCTACTAGATGAAATAACGCTAGGGGGACTGAATCATTAGAGTTGAGAATAATCTAAAGTGGGGAAATAGGACATAAATGCTTCTGATGCTTCTGGAGGCCATTTGATGTAATCAAGTTTTATTTACCCGCACTAATAAATACTATGGCATGAATAATCTCAGAAAATAACCTTCGAAAAGTAGTTAAACCAATGGTCATTCCCAGGATTTCAAAGACTTGATTTTTGTGGGTGTGTTGGTTTCTATCAGTTTTATCTAATTATTCTGTTCCAGGCTATTTGGTATGAAGATGTCTTTATACTTCCTAGGTTCATATAGACTAATGGTCAAGCAAAGTTCTTGGCTGTATAGAAAATTGTCCTCTATTTTACTGTAGGTAGGAGATAATTTATAAAAAATGTAATAAAATAGCAGTGTGGCCTTATGGAAAGCAATGAATCCAGACTATTACCTATTCTTCATTTTAATATTTAACAGCTAGATAACAAGGAAAATAATACAAATAGCATTAATTGAATTCACTTTTGTTTCATTCCTAGCACTTTTCCTTAAGGATTTTATATGCATTATTTCACAAAATTCTCACAGGTTGTCAGATTTAGGAAATAACAATATCGGATGCCCATTATATCTGAATTTCAGAATTTTTTTTCATAATTGATATGCTCCATGCAATATTGGATACTTACTTAAAGTATTTGTTATTTATCTGAATTCAAATGTAATTTGGTATCCTATAGTTTATCTGGCAACTTTAAAATTGCTTTAATAACCACATACCATTATTAATAATCCCCATTATAATGAAAAGAAATTGAGATTAAATCACTTGCTCATGCTATACAGATACTTAGTTTGGAATAAAATCAAAATAGTCTGATAGTCTGGTTTCATAGTTCATGTTCTTTGGCATTTCACTCTCCTTTCTACCTCAGTGGCTACTCCTATGAGCCGAAAGCCTGCTACCTATGATCACTGTGGTCCCTCTCAACTCTAATCATCCATGATGAAGTCCTATTTATCAAGGTACAAGAGGGTTTGTCCTTTAAAAGTTAATTCCGCCTCATTGCTCCAAAATGAATGCCTTTATTTTCACAGCATCATTAAAACAGCACTAATGTAAATAACTTCCACATTTTTTGAGAAACTTTCCAGAGATCAATGTGCCATAACCAACCAATCACTAGCTATATCAGAAAATTGATTTCTGTAATATATCCAATGGGCCTTGTGGTTTCTTTCCAAAGTTTTACCTGCTAATTACTATCTATTTACTTGTAAAAATGCTAATAAAATATACATAGATTTATAGATAGAGGAAAATATCCCTTCAAGTACTACCATGTTTTATTCTTCCTACTGTAAAATAGATCCAGGCCATAATAGACAGAGCCATTATATGCATGGTATGGAATTGAAAGCTCAGAGGCAAAAAGGACCTCTCAATTATATAAAAAGTAATTTTATTTTATTTATTTTTTTAAGATTTTATTTATTTATGAGACACACACACACACACACACACACACAGAGAGAGAGAGAGAGAGAGAGAGAGAGGCAGAGACACAGGCAGAGGGAGAAGCAGGCTCCATACAGGGAGCCCAATGTGGGACTCAATCCCAGGTCTCCAGGATTACACCCTGGGCTGAAGATGGTGCTAAACCGCTGAGCCACCCAGATTTCCCTAAAAAGTAATTTTAAATAGTTGTAGAGTTTAGGAAGAGGGTGATGAGGCAGTGTTTCACTTTGAGCTCAGTACAAGATTTTGAATTTATTTTGCCTAGCATCACCTTAGTCAGGTCCAAGTGACACTTCTCACATCATGAGTTCATTCACATGAGTCCAAGATTCTATTTTTATTCCAAAATGGAGATAGAATCGATGGGAGCACAGCGTTCATCTAAAGTGGTTAAATGAGGGAACTGAGCAATATCTCAGATCCATAATGGTTGTCCACTTATCATAGGGAGGATTGTCTTACAGTGAAGTCATGGGAAGGATAATTTATACATATTCTGGATACAGGCAACATAGGGTATTCAAGGTAAATCTACAGATGGAGACTGGTTATTCTGTGGCCTTGAGTGACGGACAAGTAGTGCCATGACACTAGTGTCAAATGGTACTTGCTGTTCCAGTAGCAATTGCCAAGGGCTTGGCAACTTTCTTTTCTGCTTGAGCTCTTAAGAACTGGGTCCACTTGTTGCCTTGGAGAGGGAGAAGGACTTCACAATTAGGGCACAAATAAACAGAATAGGGAACCATATTTATCAATGAAAATCATTGGTCTTCTTTGATTTAGTATTTCACATCTTCACTATTTTACTAGGTTGATTCTTTCTTTCTTTCTTTTTTTTTTTTTTTCTCCACAATAATGTTTTGGTCATATGTGTAGGAGACACATTGTTTGGGATTCCAAATAATAATGTTGATTTGATAAAACACAATTCTAGTCATGTGCAATGCCTAGTTAAATCTAATCTCTTTTTCTCCTATGTGAGAAAGAGTATCTGAGTATATGAATGAGAGAGGAAGACTTAAAGGGATAACCTTACCACCTCACTCATTTATTTCATAAAGGAAAACATTTGCTAATTCATTGTAGGTATAACAACTGCATTGCAATGATCCAGATATCAACACACTTAGGATGTGAGCTACTATGTATAAGACATATGTGAGCTATGCATATGATTATAATATTGTTCTGCTTAAAATCCTTCAAAATCTTCATGTAAAATCATCATAATTCACCAGGTACAGGAAACCCTTTACAGTCTGTTCATGATTTATCTCCCCAGTTTCTCTCCTTTCACATTCTCTCATGCTTTTCCAGCCCTAGGAGCAACTAGTCATTTTCTGTATCTGGAATACATCTGTAATTTAGTTTCTGGTAACTTTGCTTGTGTTTCCCCCTCTGCCTAGATCATCCTTTCCCTATACACTGTACATATTCATCTTTCAAAGCTCAAGCCAAGAGTCACCTTCTCCATAACATATTATGCATATACTGATAATTAATAATTATTTTTTTCTTTTCTTGGTGCTCAAATAACATTTCTTATATCTCTTAGAGCTTTTCTTCAATAATATCATTATTTGTTGATTAATTTACCTTTGATAGCACATAATGAAATATGGTAGGATTGGAGCTCATATGTGTTTTCTGTTGTATCCCCAACATGATTTAAAAGGTGTTTAATAAATATCTGTTAACTGGATAACTAAATGGAAAACAACTACGTGCTAATCTTAGACTCTATTATGAATATACAATGCTTATAAACAGGGGAATTCCCCCAAATACTTAACTGTGTATTCCTTAACAGTTAATAGGGCTAGAAAATAATTCTGAGGACCAAGAAAGTAAATGATGTTATCTGAGGATCAGATATAATAGAAAATAGTATGGTTTAATGGAAAAAGCATGGTCTTGGAACTTGAACTAGATTTTCATCCCCTTCTTTGAGTTGTGAGGTCCAAGGGTAATTGTTTGACCTCTGAAACTCATTGTCGTCATCTATAAATCGTGAACAATAATAATAAAGGAGTAGGAGATATAAAATGGTGAGTTCAATCTCTCGGTACATAGTAGATGATCATTAAATATGAATTCACTTCCCCTTTTCTGAAATCTTATGAGCTCAACATATGAAGAGAATTAGTCCTGATGATGGAAGATGCCAGGTTAAATCTGTCTAGAAATAGGGAAGTTAAAGGAAAATAGAGACTATAAGACTCTGTAGTCATTAAGTTATTTAATTATGAAGAGAATAAGATGAAATTTGTCAAATTTGATTTAGGCCATTTTGTAGGGCTATTTTTAAAATTATTTTTTAATATTGGTGTTTCCTCAATTCAGTTTTATAATAGTTTCCTCAATTCAGTTTTATATTTGAATAATTTCAAATATAAAAAAATCCTAAAATTTCTAGACACGTTTCAGTATTTTTTTTATTATCACACCTAGTATCTTTTGTTATTTCAGTAACTCCACACAGAAGCCAGTCTCTTTATAGTTTCTTCTTTTGGAAACTATCTATGTCAGCCTCCTCTATCACATTTATCTTAAACTTTCTGGTGTGTTATGTAAAACAATACTAGCACCTTCTGCTTGAAGTAGATAAAAATGACAGGATGAAAAGCTGACTATGAAAAAAAAAGAACCCTGGCTCATTTGCAAAATAGTAAAATGTCTTCAGCTGCCTCAAAAATAAACATTTTGAAACAAAGCATACCTTTCTCCTATTTTTATACTGGGTAATTTCCTTTGAGATCTGTGAACAGGGCTCATTATAAAATTAACACTTTTGGTAATTAATTGACTACCTACTTTATTGAGTAGTCTACTTGTTTGAAAAAATGGATAGGTAGAACTATTCTTTCATTAAGAGATTAAGAACTTGAGTTAAATATTAAGAAATAAGTTATGATATTTAAAGAATTAAGAGAAAAAAGTTAAAAGATCACCTAAATATGATCAACAATATACAGGCTTTATAGTGATCTAAATATTCAGGCCAATGCTATTCACCTGATCAGGAAATTGTCTTAGGGGTTCAGGATAAACAGGTATATTTTAATTATGGGAGTTACGAAACCCAATAGCTCTTCTCTTGATAGTAATCAGACAGGGTGTTCCACACTTATCTGTCTTTACCTTCACCAAGCTCTAACCTTGAGTTTCCAGACTTTCCTAGAATATGGTCTTTTATGGACAAGGAATGTCAATAACACTATAATATCCAATATCTTTGGAAGTTTATTTTTAATGCTCCATACAATTACATTTCAAGGGAGGAATCTCCGGATCATCCATAGAAAGAAACCATGAAACTTATTGTGTGGCTTGACACTTATTGAAACCTCATGTGCAGCACAATGTGACAGATACCCATTTCTCACTGCTAAATCTAACTAAAAACCCTAGAAATAGTGAACAACAAAAAGAGATCTCTGAAAACTTTTAGGAAGACAGAAAATTAGCTTGGGATCCTAGCATGAGAGGAACAGAGTACCAAGGTGTCTTACATCCTCTTATCAAAAGAAGAAGGTGACCAAGACTAGGTGTTTCCCAACACCCAAAACAGAAAGAGAAGGCATTCCTAGCAGGCCCATTCCTCTCCTGGACTTAATGGGAGTTGTGCCTCAAGCACCCGATTAGACCTGATATAATCAGCAAGGGAGATTGATCTGGAGTTCCACCAATGATGACTCTCTTTCCTTACTGGCCTTGGGCCTAAGAGGTCTTTACCTGGTCTAGAGACACCAGAGAGGCTGCTGGGGAAGGGGTAGTGCAGGGCAGGGGAACCTCTAAAGATCACATCACAGCAAAACATGTAGTCCAAGACCCAGTCTCCATTTCCAAAAGGTGGGAGTGTGACCCTGCCACAACAAACATCCAGCCAAGAGTGTGTCTTCGTCTGTGTTCCGCCAAGATACACCAAGTGACTACAACTGGAAAAATGCTTTCTCCATCCTTACTCCCAGCAGTGAATAGGGAAACATCAGCAGCATCCCATAAGCCTCATGGACCAAAATAATAGTGTGGAATATCTGAAAGCTAAGCTGTCATTAGAACCCAAATCCACAAAAATAAGTCAAGCCATGTTTGCCAAACCTAAGCATCTCACCCTGAATGCTGGTGGTAAATTCAGTCCAGCCAATCCAACAAGCATTACCTTTAGCTGTTCCCAAGATTTAGAAAAAAAAAAAAAAAACTATGGATGATATAGATGAAAGAATTAGGTGGAGATCAACAGAAAAGTGGCCCATGAAAAGATTCATGCTCTATCCATGGAACAAATGAAGAAAATACTGATGAGTGAGATACTGAGAAGTCAAGCTACCCATCCACCTCTAAATAGAAGCAAATAGGGCAGCCTGGGTGGCTCAGCTGTTTGGTGCCTGCCTTCAGCCCAGGGCGTGATCTTGGAGACCCAGGATCAAGTCCCACGTCAGGCTCCCTGCGTGGAGCCTGCTTCTCCCTCTGCCTGTGTCTGTGCCTCTCTCTCTCTCTCTGTGTCTCTCTCATGAATAAAGAAAATCTTTAAAAATAAACAAATAAATAAATAGAAGCAAATACTACTTCAAAGTTTAAGTCAGTAATGCAATCAGTTTTGCATGGCAAGGAAGCAACTTTTGAAAATGAGAGGCTTTCCAACACTCGATCTTATCAGAGGAACCAATGACGAGTGATGATTTTTTTAAAGATATGATCATTACTTTATGAATTCATGGCTTTGCAGTACCGACGTCATCAGAAAAAGGGACAGTTCACTCTGATTCAAATTTCAGTAGCAGGAAATATGTATTAAAGCCTCACTCCTGGCTCTCAATTACAGAACCTCTACCTACCCGATCCATCTTTCTTATCCCACCCACCCACTCCACCACCCCACCCCTGGAAGCTGCCACTTTACTACTGCCTACTGTCCCCCACACATACCACACATATCATGCAGCCCTTCCTAAAGCTGCCTGAGAGAAGAACAAGTGAAACAGGCCAAAGTCTCTGTGCTGCAAATCTATCCCCACTTGTCTTTATACGACAAACTTCTTCAAGGATCTGGTCCTTCGACAGGAGTGATAAATGGCTTTTTAGAAAAAAAAAAACAGGGGATCCCTGGGTGGCTCAGCGGTTTCGCGCCTGCCTTTGGCCCAGGGCACGATCCTGGAGACCCGGGATCGAATCCCACGTCGGGCTCCCGGTGCATGGAGCCTGCTTCTCCCTCTGCCTGTGTCTCTGCCTCTCTCTCTCTCTCTCTATGTCTATCATAGGTAAATAAATAAAAATAAATCTTTAAAAAAATCATTAAAAAGAAAAGAGATTAATTCTGATTACTTCAATCCAGTCATCTTCTTAAAGTATAGCAGTCTACAGATTTACAAAGTCTGTCAAACAGAGGTGAGGATGGCCTGGGAGGGAAAGACGGCAGGGGCAAGAGTCCTCCTGTGACCATGTGCCTGCAGGGCAGGAGGAGCTGGTGGGTGGTCAGGATACTCTATGCTCAGAGGTTCAGCCAGTCGTCTGTCCTCCACAGAAAAAGCTGCCAAGCTGGGGTGTTTGGGTTTAAAAATCCCTGGCAGTAACAGGGAATCCGTGAAGGCAAACGTTTTTTTAAAAATGGTAGGTGTGGGGAAGGAAAATGAGAACTGTTGGCCAAGAGCTTGATGTAAAAGTAAAATTAAAAATAAAAAGGGAGAAAGAGGGGAAAGAAAGAGTCCCTTAAATATTTCTGAGGGTTCTGAGCATGAAGTGAAAGTCAGATGAGACAGTGGAGGAGACTGAGAGTTTGTGCTGGCATCCCCTCTGGAGCTTCTCGCTGCTTTGGGGATCTTTGGGCTTTCACTCCAAACTAGAGTCTGAGCCTCCATTGAAGGCAGAGATGGTGCTGCCCTTGGCGTTGGTATAGACACTATTGTCCAAGGAAGGGTAGTTGGTTGGCCGTTGGACACTTGACCTTGCCTTTTCCAGTGAATGGACTCGCTGCTCCAGAAGAGCATTCTTCCCCTTGAGGTTGTCAATGTCTTGCTGATGTGTGTGCTTTTTCCTTTGCAAACATTGGATATAGTCTGTGGATCTGTCTAGGATATGGGCCTGTGCCTGCTGTCCTCAGAGTGATGGGGCGGGGGTCCCACACACTGTGAAGGCTGTCTTCCGTGTATGCCCTATTTTTGTGTCGTGCATTATGATGAGAATGTGTGTCAGCGGCAGATGGAAACCTTGGTTGCACTTCATAGCTCTCCACCTCGATGTCATTGTTGTCGTTCATTTCTTATGGTCCAGGGAGCAGCACTGCAGGCATGGCGGGGAAGGGGGAGGGATGGAGGGGAGAGCCAAGTCAAGAATGACAACAAACTAAGCCCCACCCCCCTCAACACACACACACACACACACACACACACACACTCACTCACTCACTCACTAGCTCTCTCACTACACACACATAACACAGGGATGAGCACCACCTCCTCACTCCAGTAACAAATTCAGTAACATTAGAAAATTGCATTTATTGTTGTTAATCCTGATGTGTGTTGCATCACCTTTGAGCAATTAATTTTCTTTAAATAGCAACCTGGTCAACTTTGAAGAGACAAAAGAATAATCAGAGGACATTAACTCTGTCCTATTGAGCACTCAGGATGAGTCCAGTGTCAGTGTCAACCATAAACCAGTTCTCTTCTTAACTTTGTTGGTAAATAAGCACCACACCTGGTGCCAGCTGTATTGTTCTGTGGTATTGAGAAAGGACAACATCACAGTGGACATAAAGAACACCTTTGAAGAAAAACTGGATAATTTTCCTTTTTTCTTCTTAATAAAAAAGAGAGCTGAAAGTTCACATTTATACCTCAATCTTGCTGAAAAGAGAAGGAAATCAGTCTGAACATATGTTTATTTAAAGCTGTATGAAATGTATGTCTATCTTTTAAATAAAAAGTAGATTGCTTGACTATGGACTCCCTGGGCCTTTACCCAGAGGACCACTGTCTCCATTCTCACCAGAATGGAAGTTCCCTCCAGGGTGTGTTCTACTCACTTTCTTGCATCCTCTTCCCTTCCTTCCAAGTTACTTTCCCAGTCTCTGAGTTACTCTGACCTGAATACAGCTTTTTGGGATTCCTTGCAGACTGGCTATCTCTACTCATATAGGGATTTATCTATATCCATCACATTTTGTCATTTTCATACATATGGTGCTTTATTACACTCAGTTTTCTCCTCTTTATTTTGGTTTAATGAAACATCCTAAAGTGTGTCCTGTAATGCTGTCTAGTGAGCTGTCTCTTGCCACCACCACCCCCCACCCCGGGGCTGGCTGCATGATAGTATTCTCTTTTATCAATTACCATAATTTATTCAACTTTTCTAAATGACAGGTAGGGTTTTCTAATCTTTTGTTCTTAAAAAAAATGCTGGTGTTGATATTCTTAAGCTTACTTTTTCATGAATATGTGCAATTGCACCTACACGATATACTCCAAGGACGTTTTCTGGGTTGGATAATATGTCCATGGAAATGATGGTTGGTAATACTGAGTGCTTTACAAATATGTGGAATGGGTTACCTTATGCCAACATGTATAAGAATATTGCTTGCTTCATTGTTTTGAAATATTCAAAACTCTGATCTATAATCCCATATATCCTGCTGTATCCCATGTTAGAGTCAACAAAACTATCGATTTTTTTAAAAATGGAATAAGTTGGGGAACAGCTCCATCTAAATCTCAGTCATCCGCAAAATTTTCAATATAGGTATTTGCTGTGCATTGTGACTATAGTATTTTCATTGGTATCAGTTGCCTGCTAAAATCTTAAGTGTTCAGTCATTATGGCTCTACCGGCCGAGTTATCCTATTCCCCATGTCTGTAAAATGGTCACTGTCTTCCTTGCCAAAAGACACAGTGAGTCACATGTGTTTTCTCATTCTTGGATATGTGTGTGGCCAGAAGCAGCTCCATAAAATGACACAGAACACAGGTTCTCTTTCATCATTAGTAAAGCATGCTTTAGTCAGAAATAGGTAAGGTATATTCTGATTTATAAGCATTACATCCTATAAAATATATAGTTATTTTCATCGCTTTCTTAAAAACATTATATTTGAAGGAGTTAAATCTGTATAGAGTGCCAGTGTCTCTTGTAGCCCCCAAATTAGTATTTGCCATATCATGTTCAGGAAATTAATATATTTCCAGGGTAAGGATACACTATCCAATAGCATTCTCCAGCACTTGAGCAATTTGAGATTGGTGCCTAGGGAAATATTAGTCAATTGCTTATAAAAGGGCTACCTGCAAAGCCCTAAAGTCAAACTTATATATATTTATATTAAAGGGTTTCTGTTTGCTTGTCATTAGTTCAGAGTGCAATGGTCTTATTTAATGGGAGAATAAGTTCCTGTCAGTGACGTAAAAAAACAATAGCATATATATGAAACAAAGTGTTTTTGTTTGTTTACTTGTTAAAATTTGTTCCTGAATGTCCAGCTTCTAATAAATGGACAAAATTGTGGAAGATGACAAACATTGTAAGCAGGAAATTAAACAGTTGAGATCCATGGGTATAATCATATAGTCCACTGTCTCTTTTAATATCATAAAACTCACTTACCCTCTAAATTTGCTAATTGAAACTAGTACTTCCCGCTTTTTGAATTAAAATTTGTGCTGTGTCCAATTTTTTTTTATCATTCTTGGGTAAAACAGAGTGTCAAACCAGAAATTAAAATTTCTACCTAATGAGTTACTACTCAAATCTCTGAACATCTTTGAAATTGAAGCCACACATTTCCCTCATATGCAGAAAGACTGAAGATAAAGAAATGGAGCGTGGCTTGATGTTTCTCTCATCTTGCTCTGTTCTTTAAAAATATTCTATACAAACTCTCTGAAATGTGTCACTGGAAAACATACTCATTTTTTGGCCAAACCATGGAGGGAAAGCTGATCCAAAAGCTCTGTGAAAGGAGCCAGCCAGCCTGTGACAAATGCTATAGATTTCTCATGAGAAGTAAGTGAATAATTCCCTGTTTTCCCAAACTAGAGGGGACATACATGACATAGATTATGTGCTCTGATTGGTTAGAACTTGAAGGAAAAAAACTCAAAAAAAAATTTTAATGATGAGTTGACTTTCAACATACTGATTGGACAACTTGTAAAATTATCTACTGAGTGTTTTTAGGATGAAATTCAGACCTATTTTCTTTTATGTTATGGTTCATTAAACTCCCTCTTCCTTTGCTGTCTATCATGATGACTAGTAAGTGAATACATATTTTTCTCCCATCCCCTTCTTTAGTAATTAACTTACAATATTTGTAAAAGGGGAATGAGTTCTCATGAATATTCTCATAATACCACTTGGAAAGATAAATTCCATGCTTTCAAAAATAGGTTTGAACTTTGAAAAGCTCAAGCATTCCAATTCCCGATTAAGTTACAGTAAACATCTATTAATTAGGAAACAAAAAAAAATACAGTATTGAAGCAAATTGAGCTTCTGTATCAACTGAAAGCTTACTGAAAACAGTTAAACATTCACAAAGAAGAAATATTTCTAAATCCTGTAAAAATGAATATAATCTGGATACAAATACCTGATGATAAGTGTATCAAAAAAGAAAATTATAGGGCATTTTATTTATGATTGGTTATGTGAAAATTCTTAATGTAATATTAATCTACAGAAACTGACAGCTTCTTAAAAATGTTATTTTCATAAATAGGTGTTACTTTTCAAGAATTGAAGAATATGTCAATTTTAGTATAATTTAAAACACTAATATTTTTAAGAAAAATCATATCATTTCTACAATAACTTAAAATTTAACAACATTTTGGATAAAAACAATGAGCAAACCATGGCTCTACAGATACTTTTTTTTACTTTATAAAATATATCAATCTCAGCCCCAAAGCCATCATTATGCTTGATAGAGAATCATTTGGAGGCATGTGTATTACTGTAAAAAAAAAATGACAAGGGTTTACTCTCATTGCTATTATGAAATATTTTATTTAGGTACTAAGCACACTTTAAAAAAAAACTTAGAAAAAATAAACTAGTTGATAAATCAATCAAATTTGCAGGTGACGCAATTGTATACTTGGAAAACCCAAGAGAATTAACTAAAAACCTAATACAAATATAAAGGAATATTATAGGACATATATTTGCAAAAACAATTGATGTAAATGAATAATTTTCATAGACAATATACTGGAAGAAATTATCAAATTCAAAATATCAGCATAATAAATGTTTCTAGGAATGTGCACAATGTGAAATGTGTAAGACTTAAAGGAAACAGATTTTAAACAGTTATTGCCAACACAAAAGATGTCTTGAAAAAAGAAAGATACATTCAATAGGAAGACACATTACAATTAGTATAATTATTTTTAAGTTCATTCATAAAATAATACAGTACCAGTTAAAATACCAAATACCAGTAGACTATTTATTTATTTTTTACTAAATCAGCTAATTCTGAACTTTATGTGGAAAGACAATTAAAGAATAGTTAGAAAAGTTCTTAAAAAATAAAAAACAAACCAAAAACAATGTGTACAACCTCACTTTGTCAGGTAATAAAACCTGAGTTTCTCTTTTTTTTTTTAAACTTTTCTTTTTCTAGCTTTGTTGAGATATAATTGACAAATAAATGTTACGTATATTCACAGCATACAACCTGATGTTGTGATATATGTACATATTGTAAACTGGTTACCACAATCAAGCTAATTAACATATGCATCATCTCACATGGTCCTCATTTTTGTGTGTGGTGAGAACAATTAACATGTACTCTCTTAACAAGTTTCAGTTATATAATACAATGTGATTAAGTATATACCATGATGTACTTTACCTCTCCAAAATTTATTCAGCCTGAATAACTCAAAGTCTGAATTCTTTGACCAACATCTCATTTCCCCCACCTCTACCCCAGGCAATTCCCATTCCAATTTCTGATTCTATTGAGTTTGACTTTTTCAGATTCTACGTATCAGTGAGATCACTCAATATTTGACTTTGTGTGCTTGACTTATTCCACTTGGCATTATGTCCTCCATGTTCATTGCTGTTGTCACAAATGACAGAACTTCTTTTTTTTTTTTTTTTTTTTTATGGCTGAACATACTGCATAGAGATGCCATATGTTCTTTATCCATTTATTTGTCAATGGACAATTAGGTTGATTTCATATCTTGGCTGTTGTGAGTAATGCGGTGATGAACATAGGAATGAATATACATCTTTGAAGAGATAATTTCCCTTCTTTAGGATATGTACCCAGAAGTAAGATTATTGGATCATATAGTAGTTGTATTTTTAATTTGTTGAGCAATCTTCATACTGTGTCCATAATGGCTGGACCAATTGACATTCCTAACAGTACACAAAGGTTCCCTTTTCTTCACATCCTCATCAGCACTTGTTATTTCTTATCCTTTTGATTCTAACAGATGTAAGGTGATTTCTCACTGTTGTTTTGATTTGCATTTTCCTGATGATTTATGATGTTAACTATTTTTCATATAACTGTTGGACGTTTGTATATCTTCTTTTGGGAAATGTCTATTCAGGTCCTTTGCCTGGCATTTATTTGGTTTATTTGTTTGTTTGCTGTTGGGTTGAGTTCTTTTGTAGATTTTGGATATTAATCCCTTGTCAGATGTATGGTTTCAAATATTTTCTCCCATTTCATGGATTGTCTCTGCACTAAGTTGATTGTTTCCTTTACTGTACAGAAGCCTTTTAAAATGACATGATCCTGTTTGTCTGTTTTCGCTTCTGTTGCCTGTGCTTTTGGAGTCATATCCAAAAATTCATTGGCTATATGAATATGAAAAAAACTTTTCCCTATCTTTTTTTCTAGTATTTTTTTTTCGGTGTCTGGTCTTATAGTTAAGTCTTTAATCCATTTTGACTTGATTTGTGTGTAGAGTGTGAGAAGAGTCCAATTTTAGTCTATAGATGACCAGTCTTCCCAGGACTGAAGATGCTATCCTTTCCCCATTATGTATTCTTGGAAGGTCAGTCAAAGATCAGTTGACCATCAATGCATAAATTTATTTCTGGGATCTCTGTTGTGTTCCATTGGTATGTGTACCTCTTTTTATGTTAGTAACATGTCATTTTATTGTTATAGCTTTGTAGCATATTTTTTGAAACCAGGTCGTTTGATGCCTTTAGTTTTGTTCTTTTTGCTCAGGATTGTTGGGCTATTTGGTGTCTTTCATGATTCTATTTAATTTTAGGATTGTTTATCTTGTTTTCATGAAAAAATGCCATCGGACTATTGAGAGGGATTGCAGTGCATCTGTAAGTCACTTTGGCTAATGTGGACATTTTAAGAATATTAATTCTTCCAATCCATAAACACAGATATTCCCATTTATCAATGTCTTCCTCAATTTCTTTCATTGATCTTTCATATTAATTTCTAATAACTAAATAAGTGCCATACTGGCACATAGGCCTATAGTGGCCGATAAAACAAAATAAAGACCATGAATAAACCCAGTAACATAAGATAATTTAGCATATGATTGACATGGTATCTCAGATCAGAGGGAAAAAATGGCCTATCTATTACATTGTGATGTGACAAATGGATTGACATTTGAATGAAAAAGAAATTAATGTATGGTTCACACTGTAGGCCAGGGCAAATTACAAATGGATCAAAGATTTAATCTAATAAGGAAGTTCTGTTTCTAAAGCCCTCATCCATTTAAAAAGTGATAAGTATGACTGCATTTTAAAAATTCATATAGCAAAAGTTTATAAGCAAATTCAAAATTTAACAAATCAAAAAAACCCCAAAATTCAACAAATCATGAAAAGTATTTAATTTACTATCAAATACAAAGTACTATTCTGTCTAATATGTAAAGAGTATCTACACATGTATAACAAAATATTTGGAAATAGTATAACCTTTGAGTAGTAAGTTTACAGAAAAGGAAAGAAAAATGGCTCTTAAACATATGGCAAGTTGCTTAAACTTGACTCTCATAAGAGAAAAACATATTGCAATAATGTTCAAATATCTTTTTTTTTTTTAAATGACATCATTAGAAGTTTCTAAATTGTCTCAGTTCTGTACCTGTGGAAAGACAGATACTTTCACACATTATTGGTACAACCTCTGTGGATAATAATAATCACAAGTACATATACCTTTATCCCAGCTATCCTACTTCTAGATGTTTATTCTAGGCATACACATGTACCAAAGATGATGTGTATAAAGTTATTTATGGTCCATCATATGTACTAGCAAGAGATTAGAAATGATATAATTACCCAGTACTTCTATGATAGAAAAAGTAGCAGAGCTATACAAAAGGATGAGGAATCTCTTTGTATATTAATATAGAATAATCTGCCCTATATATTGTTTAGTGAAAAAAGGGAAAAATACAGAATATCTGAATTGTGTGGCCCAACTGTCTAAAAGGTTGTAATATAAATATAGTCTATAATTGCTTTTATATAAAGGAATTCTGGGAGCATATCGAAGAAGCTAATAGCAGTACCACTTATGGTCAGGCATAGAGGGAAGAGTCAACAACTAAGCAAATGGAGCATGAATAAAAGGGAAATTTATGGCTATATGATTTTATATATTTTTGATACACTGTGGAAAGATTTTTACCTATGAAAAATCAATAATCTGGGGCACCTGGGTTGCTCAGTGGTTGAGCTTCTGCCTTTGGCACAGGTCGTGATCCTGGGGTCCTGAGATTGAGTCCAAACATTGGGCTCCCTGCATGTCTTTCTAAGTCTCTGCCTCTCTATCTATGTCTCTTATGGATAAATAAATAAAATCTTTAAAAAATTAATAATGTATATAGTTAATAAATATGTATTTAATTTATATAGTGCATGTAATTTCAAATGATAGTCATGAATTGAAATACCTTAAAAAAAGAAATATTTACCTTTGTTTCTATTTCTTTGGAACAATTTCTTCTCAGAGCCCTTTGTGTGGTAATTTTTTATGGGTCACCTTTGGAAAATGTTAACATAGGAAGTAGAATACCTGAGTTTAAGAAAAAGTATCACCTCAATTAACTTAAGCACGTCATCTTACCTTATAGAACCTCATTTCCTCATTTATAAATAGAAGGAGAACATCTAAGGACTAATCCAGCTTTTAGTATCTATACATATAGTAGAGCAAAATAAAATTAAGTCTTACGCTTTCTAAGCATCAGCTTTCATGACCTAGAACCCACTTCATTATAGGAAATGCAGGTGATGGTGGATGGACTCAAACTCTGGAACATCCCACCAACATTCTTTATATAAGATTCCATGGTACCAGTCAAAATTGATGCCATTTTTTTCTTCTTAGAAGTTGAGTGAAAATCATTTAATATTAAATCCAATTATTTTCATTCTTTTACTCAAAGTGTATCACTCTGTTGGGAATATGTAAAAAAATAGTGATGGTGGAAAATATGAATTTACTTTTCAGATGCTTCTGAATTGATAAAAGTCAGTATTTTTACTTATATGTAATTGAAATTGATCTCTTTTCTCCATCAGCTATCTTTGTTTTTTCTATTTCATTGGGCTAATGAATGAGATAGTATTGTGCACTGATGATAAGTCATTGATTGCTCACCTAGCCTGGCTGTAATCAACAAGCAGTAACAATCATTCTCCCCCATTATGAGTCTTAAAAGACAATGATTCTGGAATAATTTAATTTACATCCAGAAAGTGCCACTGAGGGTATGTAATGTTAAGAGTTCTAATAAGATGGAGAGTTTAGTGTGCTGTTCACATTTGCCCTCTTTGCTACTTAAATCCAGAATTCTTCAGATCAGTGAATCAGAACAAGGAAACAAACTGAGAAGTAAACAGATGCCTGTCAGAACTGTCGTGTTGTTTTCATGAGTTTGATCTTGTTAGAAAGTTTGACAATAAGAGGTTGAAATACATTGAAAACCAGATAAATCTGACAAATCAGTGAAATCACAAATTAAAGGGTATATTTTGATTATACAGCCATTATGCAGGTTAATGTATCTCAAGATTTTTAGGAATATTATTTCTTAAAAAGGAAAAATTTCAGTGATTATTTATAGGTAGTCTTTCAATAACATATATTTAGATATAGTTATTATTTTGAGCTAATGCATGTCATAATTAAGATCTGAGATTTGAATATCACTAATACCTGTTTTTTTTAATATCCTATCCACCGTTTACTAACCATGTGTTTGACCTTGAGGAAACTCCTCCCCAAACTGTCAGGTCTTAGTTTGCTTATCTGTCAAATACAGATGATAATTTTTGCTAACTAATGTTGCCTAAAAGATTAAACAATATCATATCATTTAAATGATTTATAGTATGCATGGCACACCTTAAGTAATATATAAAACTTAGCTAGTAGTACATTTTATGAAATTATTATTGATTCAGCTTCCATCCTGACAAAATTTACATGAAGGGTCTACAAGTACCTGTAAACAACATGCAGCCAACATTATTTCTACTCTCTTTACAAATGATAAAAGATGCCATCTGATATTGCTGGCCCATCTCTTTTTTTTCCACTTATAAAAGCCTATTGATGAAAGATGAGATTATTATTATTTTTTTTTACTATACAAGTTAAAATTAGATAATATATATCAACTTGAAAACGATGGTGAGGCCATCATCATGGTGGATTATATTTGCTGGCATGTCAATTATGAGTGGCAGGCACCAGATGGTTCCTTAGTCATTTGACAGAATTAATGTGCCTGCTCAGTGGCCTCACTTACTACTAGTGATGTTTTAGATTCCAAGGGAAGAATTCAATTGAGTGATATCCTTTAGAGTACCAACAACATGTTTCAAAGCAAAGGTTCTTAAACAGTGATTCATGAGTCACCCTGCCGCAGGATAATCAATCATTATTTAGAGTTAAAAAAGAATCACTTACACAGTTTAATTTCATCTTCAAATTCCTCTTTTGACGTAAGAACTATTAATAATTGTGAAAGTAGCAATAAAATATTTCTAAGAAAATGATTGTTAATTCTTTATGTGTCCTTACTGTACTTCAAGAATTGTGCTGATTTCCATTATTTATTTATGCATTTATTTATTTTTTTTTAATTTTTTTTTTTATTTATTTATGATAGGCACACAGTGAGAGAGAGAGAGAGGCAGAGACACAGGCAGAGGGGAGAAGCAGGCTCCATGCACCGGAGCCGGACGTGGGATTCGATCCCGGGTCTCCAGGATTGCGCCCTGGGCCAAAGGCCGGCGCCAAGCCGCTGCGCCACCCAGGGATCCCGCATTTATTTATTTTTAAATGAAAAAAAACCCACTATGAAATAGACATAGTCTCACCTGTTAGAGGGAGAAATTGAGATAAAAAGTGATGTGATTTCTTCCAGGTCACATACAAACTAACTGAACTGGGCTAGAAAAATTAATTTCTATGACGTCTTATTTAATAAGCTCCTTTTGTGTGCCAAGCTGTGTGTTGGGCTCTGGGAATAGAAAGCTAAATAAGAGGAAACCCCTGATCCTCAAGGTGTAGCTTTTATGCCACCTTCAATACAACAGGGCAAGGGGGACCAAATGAGGGATTTAAGCCAGAGCAGCATCAGTACCATTTTTGGAAGGTGAGTGGGTTGCTCATGACTAAAATTTATAGTGTTCAGTGACGTGTGTATTGAATATTTGATCAGCCCATGTCCTTAATGGCAGTAATGATTAGTTATATCCCACAACTAGAACCACGCCTGACTGACAGATGGTCAGTAAAGAGTTGCTGAATAATAGAACAAAAGAATAATCTCCTCTACACTGAAGCTGGGCTAAGGATGCTCCTGGACCCTCGGGGCCCAAACTCTTTCAACTTTTGGCTCGGGTTTCAAGAGTAACCTAATACTTTTCCATCCATGATATAATCACTTCAATATATCCTCGGCCTTTCCTCTTGCAGGCCTGTCTGCGTGATGACTGATCTAAATGGCATCCTCTGCATATTTAAAAAATTTTCCCAGAAGGTCTTTTTGACCCCATTCCCTCTGTTTTGTGTGAAAGAAAGCCTATTCATTGTTTCCACAGTTATGGAGTCCTTGCTTTTTTCAAGACTCATGGTAGGCCTGGTAAGAGTGACAGACATAGGTTGAAAATCTCACTGGTATCATATTTTTTTAATCTTTATTTATTTATTTCTTCCTTTTTTCCTATTTTTAAAGTATGCTCTATGCCCAACCTGGGGCTTGAACTCAGGACCCTGAGAAAGGAGTCTTAAGCACTACTGACTGAGCCATTCAGGCACCTCACTACTCTCATATTCTAATGAAAAAGACATATATATAGATATGCTGGGAAGTGAAAAATGCAGGCTTGTTGTATGGGAAAATATAATTAAACAAATTAAATTGATCAGACAATCTAGAAACAGTGTCCCTTAGAAGATTCAAAATTCAATTCTTGAGCTGTCTTTAAAAGCATAACATATTTAACTGTACTTGTAAAAGTTGTGAATAGTAAGATGGTCATGGGAAAGGTACCTATGAAGACACCTCCTTTGGCCCACTTCAGATGCCAAATACAAAAATATCTATTTCTAATGTAAATTGGCAAAAATGGGGCATTGATATCCACAGCCTTCCACTCATGAATAATTATAGGGACAAGATGAAGCCAAATAATGCTTCTGATAATGATGATGATGATGATGATGATGATGATGATGATGATGATGGTGGTGGTGGTGGTGATATGCTGGTTATATTCTAAATTTACTCAGCAAATATTTACAGAAAATTTACTGCATGTTAGATATGGCACTAAAAGTTGACTTGCTCTTGGTCCTCACAGGTTTAATAATCTAGCAGAACAAAAATCTACTGACAAATAACAATTAATCTGGAGAATGAGTGATAGCATCTCTAAGAATGAAGTAGCAGATACTTGAAGCAATATTAAAAGTCAAATTAAAAACATTCCTTGCAGAAGAAGTAGTGTGTATGAAGCTTTTGTGCTGGAAGGAAATAGATAAGGCTGTACAAAAAAAAAAAAAAAAAGACTAAGAATGCTCTTAAGTCCTCAAAACAAAAATAGTGCCTAAAGTAATGTATATAAATCTTTTATTCATTTCTACATGACATGATTCCTTTGTTTTCTTGATAATTTTTGTGAAGCTAATATGGATTCTCAAATGGCATCACTCTAATGGTGTCTCACAAGATAACACTGAAATTCAATTGTGAAAAATTTCTACATCTCACTTTCAATGGGCTTCTGGATCTTGAGATTCTGTGACTAAATTATCAGTGTTATAATGTGAAAGAAAGTAGTGATAATATTTTAGATAAAGAACTCTGAACTTCAAAATATATAGGATATTATTTAAATATCCAAAAAAAGACATAATTTCTTAGTGTGTTTCTATTTTCATTTAAGTAATGTATACCTTTTCACGATGCTTTTCTACAAAATTAGTTTTTCTCTAGCGCTACACTCAGATTTTATATGACAAGCAACTCTATTAGACTATCAAGCTTCCAAGTAAGTAGAGCAGCACTGAAAAAATCTGAACAGAATGCAAAATGGAAAAAAAACATCTCTGTGACAGCTAAAACATAGAGTTTTCACAAGAACATTTTGGTATTGATTCTTGAAAGCAAAAATCATTTCCACAATGGGGAGATCCTATCGGCTATAGCGCTTAACAGCTTTCTTTTCTTCTCATTGCCAGAGTCTATCAGAATAGTTTAATATGAGGAGAAAAGATCTCAAAGAGAAAAAAATGAAAGAAAACTGAAATTGCTTGAGCTGGTTAAACATGTTTTTCTTTTTTTTTTTTTAATGATGTGCAGTACTACAAGAGGCTTTTTTTTCTTCATTTAATCTCAAATTATTACATAAAGCATTTGACATTTGCGTACTGTCTTTCCCTCAAAGAGATATTTTAAGTTGTTACAAGAAAAAGGCAAGTGTATGTGGGTCTTCTGAGAAGAGAGGCCTTTAAAAACTCACTAACACTGTTATAAAACTGTAGTACAATGATATGTAGAGGGAGTCAGGAGTCAGGATTCAGGCTTGGAGGAAATATTTTTAGAAAACTATGAAGAAAAGATATTGAAATGGAGGAGAGGTAACTCTGAATAGAAATGAAAGATTTAAAAAAAAAATGAAAGGGATCCCTGGGTGGCGCAGCGGTTTGGCGCCTGTCTTTGGCCCAGGGCGTGATCCTGGAGACCCGGGATCGAATCCCACATCAGGCTCCCGGTGCATGGAGCCTGCTTCTCCCTCTGCCTGTGTCTCTGCCTCTCTCTCTCTCTCTCTCTCTGTGACTATCATAAAAAAATTAAAAATAAAAAAAATAAAAAAATAAAAAAAATAAAAAATAAAAAAAATGAAAGATTTGGTACCAGGGAGAAGGAAGATGATGATACCAAGGAAATTTTTATAAATAAATAATAAATAAATAAATAAATAAATAAATAAATAAATAAATAAATAAATAAAAACTCTTTTGTTATATCAAAACCGGAAAAGATTTAGCATGTTATTTTTGTATATTGAGAACTAACTGAAATCATTGGAAAATTGAGCACTGCAGGGCTGTAGAACTCAGGAGAGGAGCCAAGGATGTTGTGATCATTGATGAACATTCCAATTGGGGAAGAAATGGGGCCACTGTCTCTAAGGCAAGGAGACCAAGAGGGCAACGATATGAGGTTGGGGATATTGTACTATGTAAAGAGAGAAAGTAGAATTACCTGGAGTGCCATCATCAATCTTAAAGTAAATATATAATTGTGTTAATTAAATTAGGGCTGTTGTTTGTGATACACACACATATGACAGATGATACCTCCCTGCCTTGGATAGGAGGTTACAATTTATAAACAAACAGTGGAATCGTCAGTGTGAAAGCCTCATTTGATGTTTTGTCCTTCCTGTAAGCTGTGGAAAGAAAAGTTACTTTCCGTCTCCCAGAAGCAAATGGCAGGTGACTTGGGATAAAATAGATCAAGGTAGAAATCTCCCTTCCACCTCCTACTTCTGCAAATCATAAAACATCTCAATTTCCTCATCTCTACTATAGAACTAGGTATTCTCACACAAACCAGTTAATGAGGTCAAGAATAGACAAGAGCTAAGAAGAATATCACTTTTATCAAATGTCAACTGTATCTGTCTTTCCCTTTTTATCCTGTATCATTCCCACTGCCTCATTTAGATTTTCATCTCTTTACCCTTAGATTACAGCAAGTCATCATCTCCATCCTTCCTGGTTATCTCTCTGAACAATTTTGTAACTGTGCTCATCACCAGCATATGCAAAATCAATCTCATTTTATTCTCAGTTCATTAAGCTGCAATGACTTCCTCAGTGAGTCAAACTACTCTGTATAGCTTGCAAAGCCTTCTTTAAAATTGTTTCCTACATTCCCAAACATTTTTTATTTCCAATTGTTAACTCCTTTGAATCCCGGCATTCTCTTTTTTGGTTTCCCACATTATCTTTACCGTCTCCCCTGTCAGCTCCCCAATAATTTCACATTTTCAAAACTGTTTGAGGCATGGCTCAAGGTCTAGCTAATTCGTTGAAACTAAATTTGAGTATCTACATTTAGATCCAAAACCATAAAATAGTATTTCCCCATTTAAAATTTTTGAGTTAGCTTGTCCCCACAAATAGATTTTAATTTCCCAGAAACATGGACTTTAAATTTCTTTTATCCATTATGGAGCCTACCAGAGTTCTGAGTATATGATCATCAGTTCAATAAATACTTACAGATGGGTTACATCTGAAGGTTTCGGATAGTTTTCTTAATATTAAAAATGGATTGCCCTTGAAAGGCTGTTCAGCAGTAGGTTCTGATTAAAATAGTCTGCTCATTTACAACAAGGGGAGGTTTCCAGCTGATAGATTTTATTACCTGTTATTTAGACAATGCAAACACTGTAACAGGGAGCATCTTGTAAACAAAATTTGCCTTGACTATTGGGCATAACCAACTTTAACTGCTACTTTCAATCTCCCCTAAAGGCTCAGAGGGGAACTGAAATGTGAAGTGTTTAGCAGGGAGATGGACCAAAAATCCAGTTAGAGCAGAAAATGACTTGAGTTAAAAACAGAGAAATACAGAAACCATGCCAGCTGTAGGAATTATCTGCCCTGCATCCTTTCACACTTTCCATTCAGTCATGTTTTTGTGCCATACCTTTTATATCCTCTTACTTTTGAGTACCCACAAGTCTAAATGTAGCTTGCCACAAATCTTGTCCTAAACGAAAGGATTTTTTTTTTTTCAGTTTTCAATCCATTTCTAGTTCTTAACATGTGGATAATCTAAGCCTGCCCACCTCCTTCCTTTGTCCCATCATCCAATTTAATTATAACTTCTAATCATAATTTATGGGTTGAGATTAAACAAGCAAATTTTAAAAGCATGGCAAAAGTCAATAGAATTCACAAAATGGGAAGCCAGAGAGTCATCAGTGACTCAAGACATTAGCTTACCTTTTCCCTCTTTTACAAATTATAAGAAATGGGCTGATAGAGCTATGACTAGACAACTTAGAGGTGCTACGGTGTACATTGAAAAGGAGATATGCCAGATGTATCTTGTGGATCACCTAAATTTTAAAAATAACAGAATTATAGAGTCAACTTCAGAAATAATCATGTTGAAACTTCTGAACAATACTATGTATGTTACTTAAATTATTTAGGACTTAAGACTTAGTTTCTATAAGATATGGATAACTATATATGCCTTTGACCTTTATTTTGATTGAGATATGTGAGAGTTGTGAATTGCAATGTGAGTTTTATAAATGAATTTTATTTTATTTAAAGATTTTATGTATTTATTTGAGAGAGAGAGAGAGAGAGAGAGAGCACATACCAGCAGGGAGAGGGAGCAGTAGACTCCCCGCTGAGCAGGGAGTCCAACATGGGGCTCGATCCCAGGACCCTGAGATCATGACCTGAGCCAAAGGCAGATGCTTAACTGATGGGGCCACCCAGGGGCCCCTATAAATTAATTTTTAAATATGAAGTACTCTGATTCCTCAAAAGATTAAACATAGAAATACCATATGACCCATCATTCCATTCCTACAAATATACACAAAATAACTGAAAACAGGTATTCAAACAGATTTATACACCTATATTCATAGCAAAAAGGTAGAGCAAATGTCCCTTAACAGATGAATGGATAAATAAACTGAGGCATATCTGCACAATGGAACATTATTCAGCCATAAAAGCAGAGTCATTTCTGCTAAATGAAAAAGGCCAGACATCAAAGATTACATATGCTCTGATTCCATTTGCATGAAACATCAAGAAGGTGAACCCAAAGAGCAAGAAAACAGATTCGTGGTTGCTAGGGGCTGTTGGAAGATAAGCATGCTACCTTGCTTCAAGGCTATGGGCACACCTTTGTGGATAATAGAATGTTCTAGAACTAGATAGGAGAAAATGGTGCAACACTGTGAACGTACTAAATGCCGCTGAACTGTAGACTTTAAAAGTTGGCTTGAAATGTTTTCATATTGCACAGATCCTCTTGCAACTGATGGCATAATCCAGTTCAAGTCCTCTAATTTTTGCTTGTGCCCTCATCACTATTCTCTTCTAGTATCAATTCTACTAGTACTGTAATTACCAACTCAGAGATCTATCCAACATCAATATCTGCTTTTGTTTTTAAGTATGGCCATGTTAATTAATTGATTTCAAATAAGAACTAATGCACAAAAATTTAAAATAAAGATTATAGCTCTCCTGTGGGTTACATTTGAATGCAGTTCATGTTGCATTTGCACATCTTTTTTGCAGAAAAACCTACATGCTTCAGTTTGTATTCAGCATATCCGCAGCTTTAAATCATTGGCAGGGAATAGCTATTTAGCATCAGTCATTTTGCACAGTTTATAACATAATGATTATACTCCACCCCAAAGGACAGAGAACTATTTTGCCAAGAATGGAAGTGGGCTCCTATTTATCTTTAATGGAGAAACGGGTTCTGTCTTAAAAAGCAGCAGAAAAAAAGAAGCAACAGTCATGGAGGGTCGAAATTGGCCCAATCTGTGATAGCCTCACTCAGGCATTGCTTTTTGCCTGTTGAAGCAACTAGTGAATCACCTCTGAGAAGTCTAATTAAGATAATCTGAGCCCTGTAACTGGGATACTAAGCAGATGGTAGAACTAAAGATGTGCTGAACTAGCCATAAATAACGGAGACAGGGGAGAAAGTGCAAGGGGGAAGTTCACACTAGTCCCAGCAGTGTGTGTGAGCACGTGTAGTCGCCAATATGTTAGCATATGCCTTTAGCATTGCACCTTTACAAATGCACATTGTGAGATATATGACATTATCCTTGGAAGCTGAGCATTTTAGATGCTATAAAGATAATCTATAAAATGTAGCTAAGCCTTATGACACAATAATCTATTGAGGAATGATATAAGAGGGAAAGCATATAAACGAAATAGACAATTGGAAGGCAACATAAGGGTTCATAGTCCCTATGAGCAGTAAATTGATAGTAGTAATTTGATTATATCATTTCTCATCATAAAGACAATATTCACTGTCGTTGCGAAATCTGTTTCTCTTTCTGTGTGCTGGGCCTTCCAACAGAATGGAACTCGACTGTGATGAGAGTTTAAAACGTTAAAGGGGGAAACAGGCCTTTGCAGGTATCCTGCCTAAACCATACAAAAGCCAGGAACGCTGCACAACAAAAATCACATGGCATTGTGCTCACAGAACATGCACTCCCAGAGCAGGTTCCTCGGTCCACACTATCAGCAATGACGTGCAGCCAAATGCAGCACGTGCAGGCCTCACTGGGGAGAAATGGGTGAAGTAGAGACCTCAGATCTGCAAGTGATCAGGAAACTAGGGTATACATGAATAATTCAGTCAACCTCAGTTTCTTCTGTATTCCTCTGTTTCCTCAACATGTATCACAAATAGTAATGAAGTTTGATTAACTGAACAACACATGTCATCTGCTGAAGGGTATCCTGACGGTCTGATCTAAAGACAGTGCTGGCTTTGGTGACACAAGGCAAAAGCAGACAATGAAAAATCATGGGACTCCAGAGGAATAGTATTCAATATTTTTTCTCTTCTCTCAAAAATACTTCCTGCACAAACCCACAGTCTTGAAGGAGCAACAGCGATCTAAAGCAATGGGACAGCAAATTTTAATCAAACCATCGGAAGGGATACCACCTCTTATACCTGAGGCTCACCTACACCACCACTGGGAACACCTCCATCAGGTTTTCTCACCTTTGTTTCCCTTGAACCTTTATTATTCTTTCCCATTATCACGTTATCAGTATTCACATCCTGCAATTAAAATGTTGTGAATCTGTAAGAATTTATTTTCCAAAGGAATGAAAAAAAAATGCATTGATGCACAGTGACTTGAAATTAGCCTATAAACTGCATCCCCAAAATATTAGTGTTGTAAAGTGATACGAGGTTCTTTAGTATCTGATGACTTATGAATGGACTCTTGGGGTTTTTTTCTTTTTAACAATTTTTCTACTGGATATCCACATTTTCTGTTGACTGCAGACTTTTAAAAGTACTTCCTTCAAGTAACATTTAGTTGGTTTACTCCTACTTAAGGAGCATCTAATAGCTGGCATACATGTTTATTTGATTACCAGTAAGTTCATTAGTGAGCACTTTTGGGGAAGGTGTGTTTGATTCCTGTTCTGATTAAAAATATGTAGAGAACATCTGAGGTTTGGTTTGGGGAACTGAGCCAATGTCTGGGTGTAATGAAAAATGAGATTTAGCTGAAGACACTTAAGAGTTATTGCAGAAGATTAGGAATAAAAGTTACTTAAAATTTTGAAATACCACCTGATACCTCATGAAAACACAGGAAATAAATAATGATTCTGGAATAAAATGATTTCATAACAATTTCAATAGAAGTAATTCATTTTAAAATTCTTATTTCTGAATAACTCTTAGCTTTCCAACTTGGGACTTTTTATTGGCTGCTTTTGGTTGCGTTTTTGTTCTCTCTTTTTTCTCTCAGTTTTTAGAACACTTTTGGGTTTTGATGCTGCTTTGGGGGAAAATGGTCTTAATTTTAACTCATCTGGGAGTGCTCTTATATATTTCATTGATTATGTAATTATTTATTATCTCTCTTGATATAGTTTAAAGAAAGTTTTAAACCATGTTTTTCCCTATTCAATTTTATAGTTTAGAGTTTAAAGTTTTAAGCCCCTATTCTAATGAAACAGCTCTGTGAAAACTGTCTGGTTAATACAGAGATTCTTAAGTAGGGTGGAGGGAAGAACAATGGAATAATTGGAAATGATAAGAAGTTTCTAAAAGTGAAAACAGAAAATGGACCAATGATGAAATGTAATTTTGGTTTCATGAAGGCTTAAAGAATGATAGCCTTTATGAGGAATTGATAAATTTAAATTTTAGAGGCAAGGAATGTAGAGGTCTATAGAGGAAGACATCCTACTTCTGTTAAGTCTAAAAATAATAGCTCCACTTAAATCTCTTTTGGCACTAGAAAAATCTTGTGAAATTGAGTTTCATATTCCATTGACATGTCAAGATATCTTATTCACCCAAGAAACAGTTTCACCTAAATATATGGCTTGTTCTGCACCATCACGGGGCTTAATTTAAGCATAGCACTTCTACTTTCAAGGAGCATCATGCTTGTATCAGCTCCATCAGGGTTACAAGGCAAGTGGAGAATTGAGGCCATCAATTTTAAAGCCATAGAGTTGAAAAGTCTAGTTTTTAGAAAGTGACGTAAAACATCTTGTATGGGCTGTATTTATTGGTCTGGTGCTACAGCATAATGAAATTTATGGAAGAATTACTTTCTCTGAATTTATGACTAAATTGGTAAGCTTAACTTGTCATTCATTTATAGAGAGATCTCATGTGAGAGTTCAATATTAGAAAGGACAGAGGTCATTTAAAAAAGCATATAAAGGCCACTAATTCTAAGTTCTCCCTTTCATATCGTAAGGGTGAGTACAGTCCATATTTTAAGTAGCGACAGAAGAAAAATGAAAAAAATATATATATACATTTTAAAAAATACATATAAGGAAAAGCGAGGCTCTAATGAAAGGTAACATTTTGCTTTCAAAACCAAGCTAGTTTTCTTTTAATTAAAATCTCACATGCAATTGAAGCAACCTGAGAGATCCAGGTCACCAATACTGAACCACAGCAACTCTCAGAAAGGATCACACAAATACACGTTCAGGAATATTTTAATGAATAAGTGAATTCACTTGGGTGACTTTGTTTCAAATATTTAGGTGAGAAAATATAGCTGATTATAATTTGACAATAACAGTGGCCTGGGAAATGTTACTGCACTCTTCAATTTATTTTACTGAAGAAAATCCAGAAAGTAATATAAATAATCAAAAGATGGTATTAAAGGAGAAACTGCTAGTGGACTTTCTATTGAGGGAAAAATTATATTGAGGTAAAATATCTTTATAATTGAAATGCAAAGCTATTTTCTTTTTTTTCCTTTTTTTGAGAGGGACATAAACTTCTCTTTTATTTAGGCCATTGTATTTAGGGGTCCTTTTATAGAGCAATTTAGATTATGCCCTAATATTCTGTCTTTAACTCAAACTTACAGTTGACTTCTAGCCAGACTCTGCAGTGTAGGTCTCTCGGACCTACTAATTCATCTTAACCAGAAGCAATTTGTTTTCATATCAGTGCTTCCAAGGATCACCAGGTTGGTCTGTAGGCCTTTCTCGCTTGAACAAGTGTCTTTCTTATTATGTAATAACCTACATGCAGTGGAAAAGGATGTCCGTCCATCTTGAGAAAGAAGTAGGATTATTCCTCCAAAATATTAAGTCACTTTCCGTATTTGAAAACCACTTGTTAAGTATGTATTTTGCCAATAAATATTCTAGGCTCTCATAGTCAGAGTTATTTTAGAAATTTCTCTCCCTATGGGGAAATGTTACTGATGTAGTTTATCTTCTACTCTATATATGAGTATTTTTATTTCTCTGCTAGAACTGTTGGGGTGAGCAACATGGGAAGGCAACTCCAACCTGTTAATACTCTGGTCCATGATTATTAATTTAGTGTTTCTGAACCTGCTTGCTTTCACTCTAGGATTTCTTCTCAAGACCAAAGAAATACAAACCAACAATGTTGATAGAGAAAAAAATCAATATACAAATAAACACTCTTTTCCCCTTAAGTTTGGTGAAGGTCATTCTGACACCTTTTGAGACATCAATGCATTAATTAGTCAGTATAATCCACTCATGCTTTTGAATATGAGATAACGTGTTCAGGAACAAGAAGCCTTGTTAGCAATCTTCTCCAACCATCACCTTCAGGATATCGTTAGTAGTTGGTACCATCCTTTTGGACTAGCATTTTGCTAGAAAGTGATAAAGTACAAGTGGGACAGTTCTGATAGGTTTTGTGCTCTCAAATTCCTTAAATGCTCCTGGAGTAAATGTAAATCCATCCTCAAAACCAATACTTGTCAGCTACCCATGTGTTGCAAATAACTGCAACAGAACTATTATTTTAGAGTCTGAAGTGTGAATTGGATTTAGAAGCACTTCCCATTATTCTGAGGTATCCACTGTAGTGGATTTACAGATATACTTTTGTAGGATTGGTCCAGTTATATCAAAATGAAATCCTGACCTACACTTTTTGGTTATTTTTCACAAAAATTTAGGACATTTTATTTGGTGATATAACCATGTTGAAAATAGGTAATTTTTAAAAGGTGTTTGAATTTGAGTGTGAGCTAAATCTTCTCTCTACATATTTCTTCCTCATGCCATATGCTAATTGAGAATCTGTTTCACAACATTTGTACTCTGGGACTCAGTCTAATGAAGCAGTTTACACCTGGAATATTGCCAACCAGTGTTTCTCAGGACAGAGATATTTCAAACCAAAATCTGGCATTTAAAAATATTCTTCTTGGAACTGGAGCACACCAAGTCTGGTAGCCAAGATTGACTTCAGTAGGATAGGAATATATGACCTACCCACAGAGAGGAGCACCAGGGAAAAGAAACTAGAATATTTGGTGCATAATATTTATATCTTCCTTGGTGGTAAACTGTTAGAAATTAAAAATCATAATGTCATGTGATATTTTATAGTTGATCTTTTTCTAAACAGTCCTGAGCAAATTTCAGTGGTGAAAAGAGTTTTATTTATTTTAAAGTGATAATGCTAGTATAGAAGACAAAAAAAAAGCTTGACTTTGTGATTAGTACCATTTGCCATCTTAGCAAATCCACTGAATGTTGCTAAAGAAGTATATTGTAAAATACTTTAGTAACAGTTATCTTCGTAAAGGTGGAAAAAGTATTCTAGTAAAAATGTATTAGCATCAGGAAGTCTTGAAAAATCTTATTTTGACATTGAAAAAGCTAAATTATACATCATTGTGACTTATCTTCAGTGAGCCAAATTCTAACAGCATTGATGTGACAGCTAAACTGGTGGCACTAGATGATATACCCCCCCATACCTTTTTTTTTTTTTTACTCAAAAACTCTTATATCCTATGGGAATCTATCTGAAGACATTCTGATAGTCATCTATATATTATATGAACATGACCCAAATTTAAATACTTGAAAGTCTTAGAATTAAGATAAAAAAAGAAGAAATGACAAAGAATTCTAAACTGAAGTTAATATTCTATGGAAAAAAACTTTGATAAGAGCTAGAATAATCATAATTACCTTAACGTTTTGCTTCCAGTGAGGAAAAAGCCATCATACTCTCTGAGCAAGCGTAGTCCTTTAGTAAATGGATGATACTTTCATGCACCCCTCCTTCCAGATTAATATAGCCCAGTGTCATAGACAATAGGGAACGGGGTGTGGACTAAATTTCAGTTTTTCTAACTGTCTCAGCTAGATGAGTCGGCTCAGTTGAAAGCTACACAAATGTTGGAGGCCTGGGGATTTAAGTACCTATGACAGATTAATTAAAGATAATTTCTTGATGAAAGTGACAAGACAACTTGCACAAAGATTTTGCTCGAGAAGCAAGTTTTCAGTATAGCTTTTGCTCAAATGCTTATTTCATACTGTATTTCAATTCTCTGTGATGATTTGGCTTCTAGCTGAGCCTCTGGCTAATTCTTCTCTACTTTGCACCCCCATTGAAAGTTCTTCCAATAATACTTGCTGTACCTGTACTTTCCAAGTCATAACCCAACTTCACATGTCCACATGTTGCAAATATTGACCCTTCTCTTTAACAATTTCCACGTATATTACAGCTTCTGAAAACACAGAGTAAATTTTCATATTTTCTATGTCAGCTGTGATAATACGCCATAGAGATCTCCTGCCACAGGAAGCATTGATGAGTGGCCCTATTTCTACCACAATGCTTATTATAAGGCCATGCTTCTCATGGGCTGCTCCTGGTGTGGGTATAATGGCTGTTCATTTCTGTAACATTAGGACTCCTATGACAATTGACTTTGGTTCATGGATTTTCTGTTGGTGTGACCAGATCTTCCTTAGAGGTGTGCTGCAGTGAGTCTGTTCCTACCCTGTCCTCCTTCTTTCCCACTCTCCCTCCCAGGAATCAGACCCTCATCATGCCTTCTCTGACTCCTTCCCCTTTTTCCCTTACATGTGTCTCCCTGATAAATATCTTGCACAAGTAATCCCATATTAGCATCTTTTCTCTGAGGATCTGAACTAACACAAATTTACTGAGAAGGGTCAAAACATACACACACGGCAAGATTGATATTGAAGATGGGATCAATTACTGCCTCATAAATGAGAAAAATACTATCCTGAGAGGTAAGTGAGGTATAGGGAGTCTCTGTAACAAGAGTAGGCTAATTGCTAATGATTTCACCACTGGAACTAGGTCCCTGTGGAAGGAAATGCCTTTTTAAGTGCAATGGTTCAGGCATTTAAAAAATATGAGGGTAAGGGGAAGCATCAATGATAAAAAGGCAATAGGCTTCTACGTTACATTGATGCCCTGCAGAGGGATAATGAGAAACTGAGGGGTGTAAACAAGCAGTTAATAGCTAAATATGAGCTTCAGAGGGTCTCTTTGGTAACTTAAAAGGAGACCCTTATCTCCTAGATAGAGGAACAGATACAGCAGCAAACTGAAGATTTTATAATTATAGTCACACAACTCCCCAGACGTCTGACAACTCCTTCAAGTTAGATCTATAGATCTATGTCCTAGGATCAAAGACTTCTTCTGGGGCCCTGAAACAGGAGCTGAGGACATGTGGAAAGATATACACATAGATGATGACATTACAAATGCCCCTGAATTGGTAGAGACCATCTTTGCCCAGTAAGATCTACTTCTTCTACCCTGCCCTAAGACACTACACAGTCTTCTTTCTCATGAGGCAAGAAGTGCTATGCTCAGGAGATACCCCTACTTCTCCTGGCTACTAGGCTGATAATTAGAATCAGATCCTGCCATAACCTAGGTAAGGACCTACTGAGCCTATATAGGGGGAAAAAAAGGTACAACACACTGAGGAACTGCAAAAATTAGGAGGATGTATATTCAAGAGCTGGGATGTACCACTCTGCTTGGATTTTGAGAGTACTTAATCAGAAGGTTAGAATGAAAGACCAGAAAAGCAAGATTTCATTGAGCCCAAACCGCACTTGGGTTTTTAACACCTTGGTAAGGACCCCAGGCCAATGCGCAAGTGCTAAGGTTGCTCTTAGAAGCCCAAAGAAAGTGATGGCTAAAATACTAGGTAAAATGGGATGCCTTTGTTTCCTCGGAAGCAAGTAGAGAAAGAAAGAAAGAGGCTGAGGCAATGGACATGTTGGAATGGATATTTTATGTGAAGTAGGAAGGCATATTGTACAGTTAGGTTTCATAGGAGGGCCCAGGGATCACGCTTTTCATCAAAGCTAACGGCGTGTGTTCCTGAGAGGAGCGCAGCACCACTAAGAAGTTTGGTGGTCAGTCTCCTCTACAGACAGGGGCTGACAGTATAGGAAAAGTTGCCTCAGAACTGGGCTTTATAATATGTATGGGATGATGGTACCCAAAATAATAGAAGCTAGTGGTCAGTGCTTGAAAACCAGAAGCCAGGGGGCATTAATACTGTAATGACAGGCAGGGTCAAATAGGCAACCTAGGAAGCCTCACCAAAGGGAGTTGTGGAGACGATTAATACAGCAGTGATCCCCTAGTACAAAATACATGGATAGGTAACTATCCTAGTTGACATCTCTGACCCTCTTCCCCCCCAAATAAGAATGGAGACGCGGGGATTTGGAGAGGTCACCTCAATAAAAGGCTTAGTGTCCAGACCTGTGCCAATTTTTAGTTTTGGAAGACACTAACTAAAGAGGTGGTCAATTGCCTAGGAGGAAGGACCGTGGAACATGACAAGGCACTATAGGCTGTGGTGATTCCCCATCATATCACTGTACGCTGAAGACAGAGGAATGCCATACGTTTGGAGACAATTGGACATAGAGTCTGAGCATGAACTGCTATTGATAACTGAAGACCCAAAGCATTACCTATGCCCCTCTGTGAGAACGGAAGCTTAGGCATGGCAGGAAATAATGGTAGTAATGATTAAATGTAATGGTTAAAGTCTAACTCATGATGGAACCACTCTCTCCATGGTGGATCTACCCGATGGTTGTTTCCTCAGTCCCTGAAGGCAAAATTAGATTTGACATGGCAGTTAGGATAATACCCACTTTGGGTTCTTAGATTGTGGGTCGTGGGCTAGGACACTTGGGGAAAGCCAAGTTGCAACTTCTTAAAATGCCATCCTCCCTACAAGTAAGATAGTAAACAATAAACAATATTACTTTCTCAGAGATATGTTAGAGATTTCTACTACCACTAAAAATCTGAAGGTTGTTGCGGCACCTGGGTGGCTCAGTGGTTGAGCATCTGCCTTTGGCTCAGATCATGATCCAGGGGAGTCCTGGGATCAAGTCCCACATCAGGCTCCCAGGAGGGAGCCTGCTTCTCTCTGACTGTATCTTTGCCTCTCTGTGTTTCTCGTGAATAAATAAATGAAATCTTTGTTAAAAAAACCTCAAAGGGGATCCCTGGGTGGCGCAGTGGTTTGGCGCCTGCCTTTGGCCCAGGGCGCGATCCTGGAGACCCGGGATCGAATGCCACGTCGGGCTCCCAGTGCATGGAGCCTGCTTCTCCCTCCGCCTGTGTCTCTGCCTCTCTCTCTCTGTGACTATCATAAACAAATAAAAAAATATATATAAAAAAAATAAAAACAAAAAAAACCTCAAAGTTGTAGAAGTGGTCTTTATTTTGTCTCTATTTAATTCACTAGTCTTTTTTGTATATTTTTTATTGGAGTTCGATTTGCCAATATATAGTATAACACCCAGTGCTCATCCCATCAAGTGCCCCCCTCAGTGCCCGTCACCCAATCACCCCATCCCCTACCCACCTCCCCTTCCACCACCCCTTGTTTGTTTCCCAGAGTTAGGAGTCTCTTATGGTTTGTCTCCCTCTCTGATTTTTCCCAATTTCTCTCCTTTCCCCTATAATCCCTTTCACTGTTTTGTATATTCCCCATATGAGTGAGACCATATGATGATTGTCCTTCTCCAATTGACTTATTTCACTCAGCATAATACCCTTCAGTTCCATCCATGTCGAAGCAAATGGTGGGTATTTGTCATTTCTAATGGCTGAGGAATATTCCATTGTATACAGAGACCACATCTTCTGATGGACACCAAGGCTCCTTCCACAGTTTGGCTATTGTGGACATTGCTGCTATGAACATTGGGGTGCAGATGTCCCGGCGTTTCACTGCATCTGTATCTTTGGGGTAAATCCCCAGCAGTGCAATTGCTGGGTCATAGGGTAGCTCTATTTTTAACTCTTTGAGGAACTTCCACACTGTGTTCCAGAGTGGCTGCACCAGGTCACATTCCCACCAACAGTGCAAGAGGGTTCCCCTTTCTCCACATCTTCTCCAACATTTGTGGTTTCCTGTCTTGTTAATTTTCCCCATTCTCACTGGGGTGAGGTGGGATCTCATTGTGGTTTTGATTTGTATTTCCCTGATGGCCGGTGATGCAGAGCATTTTTTCATGTGCTTGTTGGCCATGTGTAGGTCTTCTTTGGAGAAATTTCTGTTCATGTCTTCTGCCCATTTCATGACTGGATTATTTGTTTTTTTGCTGCTAAGTTTAACAAGTTCTTTATAAATCACTAGTCCCCCCCCCCGCCCCCCCCGTGGAAGCCCAGATAGATTTTGGAGAATGACTGTAGACTACTACAGACTTAACCAACTAACAGATCTAGTTATGGCTCCCTTGCTGGATGAAGCTTCATTGCTGGGACAGATTAATAAGGTCTCAGCTACATTGATTTGGAGGATGGATACCCTACCATCCTGATAATAAATGAGGCTAAGAAACAGTTCACATTTATATTGTATGAAAGTGAAGAGTATTCATTTAAAGTTTTGCTTCAGGAACGCTTGAATGCTCTCTCTCCTCTATTATAACTTCCATTATGATAAATTCTGGACTGAACTGCAAGGAAATATCATGGGTTATGATTCTGATTCATAATATCAGTGACATCATGCTGATTGTACAGCATGAGCAAGAGGAAGATAGTTCACTGGCAGCCATAGTAAGATACATGTGTTACATATGATGGGATGTAAAGTCTATAAAGATTCAGGAATAAGGTACTCAGGGAAGTTTTCAGGGCCCAGTGTTCAGGAGAATGTCAGCAACCATCCCAGCGTAAAGGGAAGATTGATGCATCTAGCATCCTTTACCACGAAGAAGGAAACATAGTACCTGGCAGGCCTTGTTGGGATCTAGGACAACACATTCCATACCTTGGAATGCTTCCCTGGACCATATATATATATATATATATAGGATGAGCTGGACAGCTCCTAGATTTTATGAAGACTCAAAGGAGGAAAGAGCCTATTGCTGCAGTTGGTCTCGAGACCACAATTTTCACCATTAGGTATCACCGTGACAGGTGGCTACAGATCACTCTACTAATCTTCTCTATTTCCCCCTCAGCAAGTGAGCCCATGGAAATCAAGGAGGATGTACTACCTAAAGCTGAATTCAGAAGTAGATATCTGTAGTATAAGTGGTGGACTGTGGCAGGCCTAAAAGTATTCTGTTAAGATACCTGCTATGGTGAACTAAGTGATGGACAGCTAAAGCTGCCATGCTCTGAGTCCATCACAACATTCATGCTGAGGCCAGGCTTTTCACTGGTTGCTCCCAGCCAACGATTGAACATTGGACAGTACTAAAGAAAACCAATTTCTGCAAAATTCAGGACTCCCCTGACAATATTGGTGATTTTGGCTCAAGGACTCCCATAACCCTGGCCAACACTTTCTTAAAGACATGCTGGAATTTTAGAACTTCCTACCTAACATCTTCCTTTCCTTTCTCGATCACAGTCGTCATACATTTGTCATGTTCTGACAGCTCATGTTCTGACAGGTCTTCCTGCCTCCTCTAGCTTCCTCCTGTTTTTTTTTTTTTTTTTCCTCATAAGCGTTTCTTCCGATAAATCCCTTATGCTTCTGTATTTGTTTGGGTACAGACAAACAAATTGCTGCCTCTTTGAGGACCTGACCTAGTATTTCTTCCAATAGGTGTGAAACTGAGATCTTATCCAAACTTTACTCTCTAGGGAATGGTAGACTTTCGGAACTAGTGTTTTATTTATTTTTTTTGAACTAGTGTTTTAATAAATACATTTTTAAATATATCAAGTGACTTTCTAAAAAATCTTTTTCTTTCTTTTTTTTTTAATTTGAGTATATTTGACACACAATGTCACCTTAGTTTCAGGTATTCAGCATAAGGACTCAGCATCTCTGTGTGTTAGGCTCAGCACAAGTATCACTACCATCTGTCACCATGGAACACTGTTACGGCACAATTGACCATATTGCCTGTGTTATACCTTTTATTCCCATGGCTTACTCATTTCATAAATGGAAGCCTGTACTTTTTTCTTTAGGTAGCCACTTGGTGAAATTGATGGATACTGTCTATTTCCTGAGTAGGCAGTTTCAGAGTTTCTCTCTGATAACAAACCAGTCTTTTCCTACACCTATGCCCATAACCATGACTGTGACTGTCTATCCCTCCATCTCACTACACGTATTCACATATACAATCAGTACATTTGTATAAGCTTAAATATCCCATAATATTCCCAAATGTGGAGGAAGGAGTGAATTGAGAAGAAATCTGAGCATGCATATTTCACCCAACTTTAACATTAACATCTCAAATCTCAATGAGTTTTTGACTTCAGAGTCTTTCCTTCCAGCATGACAGATGTATGCTCTCCTCTGCTCGGTGCAAACATTGGGCAATACTTGGAGAATTAGGGAGACTCTCTTTTGTTGGTCTTGTTTTGTCTGTGTTATTGTTTGTTCCTTTTCATGAGTAGGTTATGAGAGGGAACAAGTATATGAGGCTACTCCACTGAGCTGAAGCTATGTTAAGCTCAAGCTAACATGATCTGTGTGTATCAGTGATACTCTCATTTCATTTATCTGCCTGCTAAACACAGTTCTTTTCCAGATTAGTTTCTAATATTATTATCATATATTATTTTTTAGGTCTTTGTATTTGTTGAGATAGTTCACTTTCAACGTAGATGTCCTGATTTTCTGCTTCTAGATCTAACCTTATCTTTCACTCTAAAATAATAAGTAAGTTTATGAACTGTGCTAAGCAAAATGTTCTCTCAAAGATGTTCGTACTTTAATCTCTGAATCTAGTGTTGTGTTACATGGGAAAGCAATTTGCAGGTGTAATTAAGGTTATGAACTTTAAAATAAAGAGATGATCCTGGATTACCTGGATGGAACCAATCTAATCACATGAGCCTTTTAAAGCAGACAATGTTCTAGGCAAGAACCAGAGGGAGGCCTCTACGAGAAGCAGGGGGTTCAGTTGTACAACTTCAAAGAACTGGATTCTGATAACGTTCTGAAAACACAAAAGTGAGTTCTTCTGAGAGACTCCTGAGGAGAGCCCAGGCATTTGTCACCTTGATTTCAGCCTTATTAAACCAGGAGCAGTGAAACTAGCCAGGCCAACTAAACTTTTGACCTATACATTTGTATTGTTTTAAGTCACTAAATTTGTGATAATTTGTTACAGCAGCAATAGAAAACTAATAAGTGGATTATCCATAATCACCTTTTATGCCCACCCCAGGCAAATTTAATCATCTGCTACCCTGTGCAACCTGTGTATTGCTTTAATGCACTTATTATTTTATTAGACTTTATAACTTGTTTTAAAATTCCCATCTTTCCAACCAGCCTATGAGATCCTTGGAACTTGCATTTATCTTTAAATTTCTGGTGCCTAGTACAGTAGTTAAACTTCTGAAATAAAGACAGAACACAATATTTGGTACCGGTACAGGGAGTATAATATTTCCCCCATGTATTAGAGGTTTAAACACAACATAAGTGATCAAAGCTTAAGTAATTTCCTTTATTTGCTTATCACAAAATATTATGCCTTTAAGTGAGTTAGTGAAATATTTTTTTAATACAAATGATATTGATTTTCCCGCATAAACTCCAAAGTGCCCAGAAAACCTTTTTTAGGAACCTATTTACATATTTCTTGGAGAAAGTGCCTTACACACTGATTCCTAAAAGGTGTATATGCCTCTATATTTCTCCTTGTAATGGTGAAAAACGTGCTATAGAGTAATAATATTTTATATTCAAACTCAGCTTTTAGCAATATTGGTTGTGTGGTTATTTAATCTTAAGGAATATTTCACAGTGGGCCTTCCTAGTTGAGAACATGATTGTATTATATAAAGTGGATATCACCATTAATAATTGCTGAAATCTGTCAGCAAATCAGGACTCCTCTCTTGCACTCTTGAGTACTCTTGCAAATACCCTATTTTCTATCACCCAGCCCTCGACTTTCTCTATTTGATATGATACCTGGATTTTGTCAATGTGTGTGATACACATAACCTGAATAATTTGACTCCCGTGTCATGTAGAATGCATAGATAGCCCTGTGCTTGGCTAAATCATACAATCAATAGTAGCAAATATTATTGTGGTTTTTATTGTCTATTGTTAATTGATCAATTATTAATATTTTTGGATTTTCATGTGATCCTTTTATAGAGAATGTGTGTTACTGATAGTTGAGGAGACAAAATATGAAATCATCTGAAACCATGTTTGACATGTGTCCCAATTATTTATTGCTATGTACCAAATTACTCCAGAAGGTAATTTAAAACAATGATCTTCCTAAGATACCGCCTTTGTTTGTGGAACAGGACTTCTGGCCGGACCTCAGTGAGGGAGTTTTCTATTCTATGTGCATCAGCAGGAGTCACTTGGTGATATTCAGCTGGCAGATAGTCTAGTCCCAAGGTTACAAGGTGACCTCACTCACATGTCTGGTATTTTGGCAGTGACTTGGCTGGAAGGCTTGTCTCAGCTGGTGCTGTTGACTTGAGTGCCTACAGTAGACTTCTTCAGGACAGTTTTCTTGAAAAATCAGACTTCTTAGATAGTGACTCTGGGTACCAAGGGCAATTATTTTAGCAAACAAATGTGAAATTTCATGGCCTTTTGAAGTGTAATATTGAAATTCTCATGGCATTCTTTCATTGTAATCTACTGGTTGTTAACAGTCACAATCTCATCCAGATTCAAAGTGAGAGAATAATCTATAGGAAGAGCATCAAAGAATTTGTAGCCATGGTTTAAAACTCACATGATTACATTTGTGGAGACATTCTTGTATCTGGTAAATTATCTATTCCTAATAAAAACAATATTTCAATTAAATCAGAAATTGTAGAATGTCTGTATTATGTAGTGAAAAATGAAAACAAAGTGGAACTTTCTTCAACCATTTCATGTGTTGAAGTTGGATCTGTCCAAAGACGTGTTTGACTTACATCATCATGTATTCATATGTCATCATTTAACTTTATATTACAAATTTATTTCAAAATAAACTATTAAAATATAAGTACCATTTTTCCATTATAGATAATTTTTTTAAGATTTTATTTATTCATGAGAGATACAGAGAGAGGCAGAGACATAAGTAGAGGGAGAAGCAGACTCCCTGCAGGAAGCCCAATGTGGGACTCAATCCCAGGACCCTGGGATCATGACCTGAGCCAAAGGCAAACACACTCAACCACTAAACCACCCAGGCGCCCCTAGATAATGATTTTTACCATCTGTTTTGAGAGTCACTTGTATGTTATATGAACCAATAACTAATATTATAGGTGAATTTTTTTTTTCTGTAATACCGTAAGTTTACTTGATCTTCATCTTAAGGGAAATAGTTAGAATTAATGTATAAGCACATGATTGGATCCCACAGAAGTAAAGATTTTCAGCTTTTTGCTGAAAAGTGAGTTTGAAAATATTACAACATATAAATTCCAAAAAAGTAGAGGGAATATCACCAGTAATTCCCAAACCAGCCATTTTGTGTATATAGAGAGGTTCTAATTGGGATCTCACATTTTATCATTTTCTGAACACCTTGAAGTGAAATTATCTTCTACTTTGGATTATTCAGATTCCTTTCTCCAGAGAGTATCCTAAGCTTGTCAGCAGAAAGTAAATTGTGTTGGGTGGCAATGAGAAAAAGCCAAGGAATTAACAGTCCACAAAATTATGGTCCTTTACTACTACAAAACTATTCCTAGTTAACTCCATTCTGAAACACAGCAGAAAACGACTAAAAAACAGACACAAACACAGACACAGACACACACACACATTAACACAGGAGAGTATAAATCTCTATAGTTATAAAATGAACTAACATTGAATAATTTCAGGTCCACATTTTTTAAAAATTTTTTTATTTATTTATATTTATGATAGTCACAGACAGAGAGAGAGAGGCAGAGACACAGGCAGAGGGAGAAGCAGGCTCCATGCACCAGGAGCCGGATGTGGGATTCGATCCCGGGTCTCCAGGATCGCGCCCCGGGCCAAAGGCAGGCGCCAAACCGTTGTGCCACCCAGGGATCCCCAGGTCCACATTTTTAAATACGGTCAAGAAAAATTCTGGTAAAACAACTAAAAGGCTTAAATTTTTGTTTTCCAGAATTTTTCTGAGATAGGAATCTTTTCTTGTTTCATTCCATATAAAATAAATATAATACTAGTGGCATATATAAGAGAGATGTAGCATGTATACACATTTGCACGCATATCTGCTCAGAAAAAATTTCTATATCTACCTCCAAAATTTAGATTAAGAATATTCTCTTGTGGGGCAGCCTGGGTGGCTCAGCGGTTTAGTGCCACCTTCATCCCAGGGCAGGATCCTGGAGATTCGGGATCGAATCCCATGTCAGGCTCCTTACATGAAGCCTGCTTCACCTTCTGCCTGTGTCTCTGCCTCTCCCTCCCTCTCTCTCTCTCTCTCTATCATAAATAAATAAATAAAATCTTAAAAAAAAAAAAAAGAATATTCTCTTGTGCCTTCTTTTAATCTCCCTACTTTTTCTGTGACAGTAACATAAACTGTTGATAGCTTTTAATATATATTGTGTTGAATGTCTATTTACATAAGCAACAATAATATGTTTTCATATAATGTTATAAAATAGTGATAATGATAATGTAGTTTAATGCATGTAGTGCTGAGATTAAGTCCATAAAACCATTGTTTTTATCATAGGCTATTCAGATAGTGGCAATCATGTAGTATAGGCCAAAAATGTTAAATATCACTTCCTGTGGATTATACCCTATATGTGAATTAGTCATAAATGGTTAGCAGTGTGTTTTAGAACTAGAAGAAAGTTGTAAGATCATCTAATCCAAGCCTTAGTTTCTTCAAAGTAGATATGGGCTGAGGATATCTCACTATTCTATAATTGGGAAATATCTGGACCCCATCGACCTGTGTTCTTGCCTGTATATAATACTGTTTACATGAATATCATATCATTAATATAGTAAATGTGAAAGCAGATTTCAGAATTAGAAAAAGTTATTAAAAACCAAACCAATTGTATCATTAAGAACAAAATATCTTTGATATTGAGAAGTAGTTAACAAGCCATCAAATAAATACTCAGGCTTGTTCCTCACAGGGAAAAGGATACAGCATTTAAATTTACTAAACTAGATACCTAGGAATAAACCTAACCAAAGAGGTAAAAGATCTATACCCTAAAAACTATAGAACACTTCTGAAAGAAATTAAGGAAGACACAAAGAGATGGAAAAATATTCCATGCTCATGGATTGGCAGAATTAATATTGTAAAAATGTCAATGTTACCCAGGGCAATTTATACGTTTAATGCAATCCCTATCAAAATACCATGGACTTTCTTCAGAGAGTTAGAACAAATTATTTTAAGATTTGTGTGGAATCAGAAAAGACCCCGAATAGCCAGGGGAATTTTAAAAAAGAAAACCATAGCTGGGGGCATCACAATGCCAGATTTCAGGTTGTACTACAAAGCTGTGGTCATCAAGACAGTGTGGTACTGGCACAAAAACAGACACATAGATCAATGGAACAGAATAGAGAACCCAGAAGTGGACCCTGAAATGTACGGTCATCTAATATTCGATAAAGGAGGAAAGACTTTCCATTGGAAGAAAGACAGTCTCTTCAATAAATGGTGCTGGGAAAATTGGACATCCACATGCAGAAGAATGAAACTGGACCACTCTCTTTCACCATACACAAAGATAAACTCAAAATGGATGAAAGATCTAAATGTGAGACAAGATTCCATCAAAATCCTAGAGGAGAACACAGGCAACACCCTTTTTGAACTTGGCCACAGTAACTTCTTGCAAGATACATCCACAAAGGCAAAAGAAACAAAAGCAAAAATGAACTATTGGGACTTCATCAAGATAAGAAGCTTTTGCACAGCAAAGGATACAGTCAACAAAACTAAAAGACAACCTACAGAATGGGAGAAGATATTTGCAAATGACATATCAGATAAAGGGCTAGTTTCCAAAATCTATAAATAACTTATTAAACTCAACACCAAAGAAACAAACAATCCAATCATGAAATGGGCAAAAGACATGAAGAGAAATCTCACAGAGGAAGACATGGACATGGCCAACATGCACATGAGAAAATGCTCTGCATCACTTGCCATCAGGGAAATACAAATCAAAACCACAATGAGATACCACCTCACACCAGTGAGAATGGGGAAAATTAACAAGGCAGGAAACCACAAATGTTGGAGAGGATGCGGAGAAAAGGGAACCCTCTTACACTGTTGGTGGGAATGTGAACTGGTGCAGCCACTCTGGAAAACTGTGTGGAGGTTCCTCAAAGAGTTAAAAATAGACCTGCCCTACGACCCAGCAATTGCACTGTTGGGGATTTACCCCAAAGATTCAGATGCAATGAAACGTCGGGACACCTGCACCCCGATGTTTCTATCAGCAATGGCCACAATAGCCAAACTGTGGAAGGAGCCTCGGTGTCCATCGAAAGATGAAGGGATAAAGAAGATGTGGTTTATGTATACAATGGAATATTACTCAGCAATTAGAAACGACAAATACCCACCATTTGCTTCAACATGGATGGAACTGGAGGGTATTATGCTGAGTGAAATAAGTCAATCGGAGAAGGACAAACAGTGTATGTTCTCATTTATTTGGGGAATATGAATAATAGTGAAAGGGAATATAAAGGAAGGGAGAAGAAATGTTGGGAAATATCAGGAAGGGAGACAGAACATAAAGACTCCTAACTCGGGAAACGAACTAGGGGTGGTGGAAGGGGAGGAGGGCGGGTGTTGGAGGGGAATGGGTGACGGGCACTGAGGTGGACACTTGACGGGATGAGCACTGGGTGTTTTTCTGTATGTTGGTAAATTGAACACCAATAAAAGTTAATTAAAAATAAATAAATAAATAAATAAATTTACTAAACTGATCTTATCTTACTGTGTATAATTTAGGTTTTCTTTTCAATAAAAGATATATGCATTATGGTACAAAATGTTGCCAAAGTCCTGATAGATATGAAAAATTAAAATCGTAAGTTACCTTTCAGACCAAAAAAATTTAAAAAGGTCATCTTGAGTATTTATACATTTATTATATGCATTTTGTTTTTCTATAGTTTTAAAATTGGCAGATATATTATCATCATATTTAGTAGCTTAGGAAATAAACCATGTAGCTATGGTTTTTGTCCCTTTTATGGATCTCATCTTATTAAGCAGGAATTGTTACCTTTCTTTATAATGAATTTTATGTAATATTTACAGTATTTCAAACCATTTAACATATAAGACAATGAAATATTAAGGAGAACACAAACTTTTCTCTCCTCTGCAGACAAACCCACATTGGAATCTTAATTCTCCCATAGATGGTGATATTGGACGATCTACTTAACTTCCTTGACCTTCAGTTTCCATCTCTTTAGAAAGTAGGTAATAATAGGAAACACTTTAAAAAGTTGTTATAAGGATTCAGGGAGTGCATATGATTGCTAATGAAAATACACTTATCCCATCTAATAGGAAGTAAAATAACTCCGCTCTGAGAGTCAGAAATGGCTGGACCAGGTCTCTAGAGAGATCTATTGCAACAACTTAGCTAACATTATTGTAATCTATCAGGAACCCTGAGTGCCCTTGAATTCTAATTCTTTTTTGTAGCTAATCAAAATTAAGGGAAAAAATGGAGCCTCATGACTACATTCAGGAAGTGACAATAAATAATTCAGTCAGCAGAGATGCCAGGTTATATTTGAGGTGGAAAGTGGAACAGGTATTCTTAAGCCTCCCAAAATAGGATCATGAGCAAGGTCCTAGTGAGAGAGGATTGTCAGGTTTCCCTCCCCTAGTCAAGGATTTGCTCTCCTCCATCACATCCTCCCACCCTTCCTCCAAAATAAGATAAATTTAATATAACCAACTCCTCAGGTTCTAGTTTTAACCTGTAATTTGCTTTTAATATACATAATTTCTCACAAGTGAGATTGTTATAATCAATCAGATATGCAATACCTGTTTCTCAGATCAAGAGGGGGGGAAATGTGGTCCAATAATAAATCGGCTTATAAAAACCAAACTATTAAGTGTCAGTCTGAAATAAGATGAGAATGTATTATTTTTCCTGAGATTCTGATGGGCAGAGAACCTGGGATTGGAAGAGATTAAAATGATGCTGACCCACTAGTCATCTTGACAATTGTCAATTCTCACAAATATGGTTTCCTAGAAGAAACTGATGGAAAAAACTAAGCTAATCATCATAGCAACTCCATGGGGCAGAAAGGAAACACCTAATTCAGGAGAAGGATGAGAAGAATAAGAAGTGTGTATGAATAGGAAGAATTGTATTAGAAATATGGTCTGAAAATAAGAAATGCGAAGAAGATATTACTGGGCGTTCTCTCAGTGTGGTTCTGAGCTTGAAACTTTGATTGATTTTATAACAACTGGGCTGGGATCCCTGGGTGGCGCAGCGGTTTGGCGCCTGCCTTTGGCCCAGGGCACGATCCTGGAGACCCGGGATGGAATCTCACGTCGGGCTCCCGGTGCATGGAGCCTGCTTCTCCCTCTGCCTGTGTCTCTGCCTCTCTCTCTCTCTGTGTGACTATCATAAATAAATAAAAATTTTAAAAAATATAACAACTGGGCTATTTTTTGTAGGAATAGAAATTAACATGTAGATTATTGTCTCAAAGAGATGCAAATAATTTCTTTCGGTTGCAGAGACAACCCCAAAGGTAGGATATTAAGCAAAGTGTTGTCTATAACCCAATTATTATATATTAGCATCCCTTTATTAAATTGCCCACAAATACCCTGCTTCTCAGATGTGATTTGATTCTTTTAATTGCTTACTTGTTTTTTATTAATGAGTTCAATAAAACCTTAGACACCTGTTCATTTTATATTCACATGACAATTACAGTATTACTCTTTTGAAAATTATACTATAACTACGTACCTCTTAGCAAAGGACCAAAAAGATCTAAGCAGACAAATGTTAGAGAACTAACACTATGCTAACACTATGTATCCCATGAGTATTCAAGGAGAAGGGGTTCCCATTTGTTAATCAGCTTCCAGGAGCTCTATTGTGAAGACTCCAGGTTATCATCAAACAGGAAAATCAGAAGAAGCAAGAGGGGCTAAATTGATGCACATTAGAAAGAGCTGAGCCAGGTAGCTGGCAGGTAAGATAATAGAGAGCCTCATCAGTAACATTCCAGGAAGAGGGTCTTTCTTTATTGGAATTGAGGAGACTTTGGAGTAGTTATGATGAAACAAATTATAAAGATTGACATTAATAGCCAAAAGAGACTATTAGGAGATTGAATTGTTCTTAGTGAAAATATTTTTTGGGGGGAGGGAACCACAATAAAGACATATGTGGGTTTTGCTTTCTATTGTTTCTTTGAATATGTTAAAGTCACTTCTTAGGGAATATGTGTGATCGTGTATCCAAAGTTTTATAAATTTCCTAGGGAAATGTGCTTCTGAGAATGCCATTTCAAATATTTATATTTGTTAGAGAATGTAACTAGACTAAATGGTTAACATAGGTATGGGAAAGGAAGACCTTGGTAATGATTATTAGGGTAGTGATTAGACTGGTTCAAGTATCTTGTGGCCTTAATTAACTATCTGGTTTGAGGTTATAGGGCTGGGCCCAAGCGTGATAGCTGGCCAGGTTATAATCTATTCTTTCAGAAGTTTTGCTTCATCACATGTAACCATAAAGTTGGCCCCAAATCATCTTCCAGAAAATCCTCAGATATGTATTTTTTTTAAGGGTGATTGCTAATATGATATTGGCCTTTTCTTGTTTGGAAAAAAAGATTGTTTAACATGATGATTTACTGGGCTTTACATGTGTTAAATGTAGGCAAAATGCTTACTACACTTCCTGATAGTAAACCTTAAAGAAAGAATAAAGGAAAAAGAATCAAGAACAACTTATTTCTTCCCTAACAACGAAACTTGAGTATTAAGGATGCATGAAATGAATACAAAGAACAGCCAAATTCCGAAATTATAATCAACATTTATTTAAAAATTTGCATGTGCACACACACGCACATAGACATATGTGTTTTACGATCTTTACAATCATCATTAACTCTGAAGTTGAATGAACAGTTATAGTATGAGAAATATATATATATTTAAAATTTCTCCCCAAGCATTTAGTGAGCATGCTGGGTAGTGGGCAGTATTTATTTCTTGGAGCAATAGTTTCTGAGACTCTTTCCTAAACTGATTCCTACCATGTTGTACCTGAAGTGCCCTCCACTCCTTCTTCACTGTTTCTCACCTCCCAAATTCTATGCAGTCTTCAACACCTACTTTAAAGGCTGCTTTGGTTAAGTGCCCCCTGGTCTTCCACCCTAAAGCGTTAACTCCCTCCTCTGATGTACCTAAGCACTTTTTATATTTTGGTATCATTTATTAAGTGTATTTACATCTTTCCTTCCCTATTGAACCATAACCTCCTTTATTCCACAGCATTTCATTCTCTAAACAATTGCATTTTAATTTTGCTCTGTTGTTTGAATCAATACTTTATATCCACATGGTATAATTAAGATTTTGCAGAACATGAAAAGCAATCAGACTTCCCCTGTGCTCCGCGAAGGATGATGTGTGATGTTGGTCATCCATCTTCACCACACAAGTGGCAATTATAGCTATATCTGTTCTTCTTTCTCATTACAGGAGAATATAGCCCCAGAAAGCTAAAGGTGACAGGAGAAGAATGGTAGCAGTTGGGTGGACCTGCAGTCCTGAAAATTCTTGATAGGATCTCCCTCCCCACAGGTCAAAGGACTGGAAGGTAATTCCCTTTTACAATCACAGGCCCCTGAAGCAACCACAGCTTTTCAAGCAAGTAGATGTTTTTTTTTTTTTTTTTTTTCCTTCCTGACAGATATCCTCTGCACAGAGTTTCAAGCACTTGGGCCAGAAGCACTATCTATGCCTCATTACCATTTAAATAGGCTGATCAATGAGAATTAGCATGTAATTTGAATTACAACACCCACCTCCTGCTTCTCAGAGCCTGGGTTCTCCAGCCTCTTTAAATAGCTGCTACTTTTCCAGTGAAGATTCCTTATTCTCTTCAAATCTGAAAACAGTTCTATGCCTGTACTTTAGTGCAAGGACTCTTACCAGGTCTGACTGTTCATTCGTATCCAGTTCAGCGCATTGTCCTGTTAAAACACCAAATGTGTCATAGCAGCCCCTTCAGCCAACTCCCACAATGAATGTTCTGATTTAATGTCACCCTTAGTTTTAAGTCTATAATCTCATTATACCCATTTAACCAATAAGAAATGTTATCGATTTGGGTCAGTGGGCACAGTATGCGGGGCAGGCCACTCACTAGCCATAAGAAACGTGGACAAAAAAAATATGAAAGATGAAAAAAAAAAAAAAAAAAGCAAAAGCCATCTAACTTACCATGTAAACTACTGTTCATCTTTCCTGTCTTGCTATGTCATAAAGCTTTATGAAAACTAATTACAGAATTATATGTGTAAAAAAAATTTTTATACATATTACGGTGCCATATGAATGTACCGCTATATTGTTATTACTCCCTATATACAGCTATATTGATACGACCTAATTAAGTCTCATGATAAGATGATTTTACAATTTGACACTTTATTATTGCCATTTATACTGGCAACCATTGCAAGATATTTTGCTGTATATAGTTAAGATAATAAAGAAGTGTTTTCCTGGATCCAGTTATGAGTGCCAGTCATACAGATTCTGGAACTATAAGCAATTTCCAGCTGAAAGTTCACAGGTTATTAAACATTAAGATGATATAAAATTCTCTCTTGCACACTACCCAGTAATTCTTCTGGACTTCAAGTAACTTTGAAACTCTAGAGAATCATAATTTTGATTTAGTCAGAAGAAGAATGATAGTATTATGCAGTAGTACACAATTCTCTAGGGTCCGGGACGCATAAAATATTTCTATATCTACATACCAATGTTGTATTTTTCATTCTATCATATCATACTACCTATTTTCATTTAAAAGTACAATTTCGTGTTGAATTTTCTCTCTTCCTCACATGTTCCAAGTCTCGTTGAAGTCATAGCCTTTCTCTCTCTTTTGTTTTTCTATCGTCAGGACTATCATAGTTTCTGGATCCCAGTTAGCATGAAGTACGTATGTGCTGAATGAATGAACGATGGTGGCCCCAAATTGTTAACTTGAGTGGGCTCTAATTCCCTGATGAATTCTATCAGCTACCTATGCTACCCAAAATAAACATACTGTAGACATAAAATCCAAGGTTTTTTTGAAAATACATCCTCAGGGAAAGTTCCGTAGCCTGCTTTCCCATCCAGATTACTACCTGTAAACACCTCATATACATAAATAAATGAATACATACATACATGAAAACAGCATGGGGGAGACAAACTACAGAGGATCTAATGATGTCCCCAAATGGCACAATGTTTTCTACAGCCATTTAATGATTGATGATGGAGCTTTAGAATCCATAGATCTCTTATTTAGAAATACGGAAGCTAAGACATTAGTCCTTCACTGTACTTATCTATGGGGATGTATTTTTTTTTTTAATTTGTAAATAATTATAGACTTACAGGAAGTATTTAGGAGGTTGTAATATAAAACCATTTTTGCCACCAAATACTTTATTTTTATTTTTCTCTTCTCATTAAAGAAATAGTGCACTATTTAGTCTCTGTATAATCTTATGTTTCCAAGGATTTGAGGTAACAGTTTATGGGATCATTCAAGGAAGCAAGAAAATAGCAACAATCTACAAGAGGAAACTAGGAAAATCCCTCTACATTTTTCCATTAAAACTAATTTTGATGATACCACCAGTATTTAGCTAAATAAGACTGTGAGCTGCTTTTCTACCTTTATTCATTGTTTTCTATATAGTTCAAATAGAATTCTTTACTATTTCCCATATGTACCCCAAACCTGCCATGCATAGTTCCATGCTCAGGTGGAAATCATTGCCTAGAATTTCTTTCATGTTCTTCAGAATTTTCTATGAATCTATCTAAGCTGTTAAAAGATTACCTGAGCCATTTAAATTTATTTGAGCAAAAATCAATTTGAATCAAGAAGTATCAAACCAGAAGTGATTAGGATGTTCCACCAATAGGAACTAGGGGAATGACTTAGAAAGGTTAGAAGCAAAACAAAACAATCATTGATCGTCTACAGCTTAAAGTGTAGTGGCCTGTTGTGATTGACTGTTCTTAGGTTTTGATTTTGTAATCCTGAAGCATTTATAGCCTTGGATTTTGGTTGCTTCCATAGGCCACCACAGCCTCAGTCCAATGGCTTGTTTAATTAACTTAACCTTGGAAAACATATTTAAGCATCATAAGTTCAGTGGGGCCTTCTCTAATCCCATCTGCTAGGTGAACTCACTTAGTCTTCTAAATGTCCCTTTCTATGAATATCTACTCTTCTTGGGGCTATGTTTCATATACTTATTTATAATAAGCATCATTATTATAGGGACAATCATCTCCCTTAGGGCAGGATGCAGCAGTTAGACATCTTTATATTTCTTAGCTTCTAGCTAACAATTAGTATTTTTGAAAGAGTTAATGAGAATATAAATGTATGTCCCAAAATATCTAACTTTGTTTCCCGAACTTCATGTTAACCTTCAAAACTTGAGAGAGAGGGAAGTGGATAAGGAGAGGGAATAAGGAAAAGAGAAAGAGTGATAATCTTATCTATACCTCTGACTTGACTGATTTTAAGTGTTCCATCTTGTGTTGTGCTGGAAATAAAGTTTATGCCAGCGGGTTCAAAGTTTTTAATTCTTAGAAGTAATTATTATCTTAAGGAACTAATATATATATAAGGCCAGAATGCTAAGATTATTCTTGTTAGAAATCACATTGAAATTAAAATCATTTATTATAAATGTAGCCTGCATTGTGGAAGTGCTGAATATAATACTTAGTCAGCTGGAGTTCTAACCCAATATATTTCTTTACCAGCAATCACTCTGGAAAATAGCTGAATATCTGGGAACTCATCGTCTGAACTAAAAATAAAATGTGTTACTTTTTTTAAACTCCATCCTAAGACACAGTCACTATTTTCACAGTTCTTATTATCTCTATATATTTCTATAGCAAGTAGGAAATTTTATAGTAAATTATTAACTAATGATATCAAATAAATTATTAATCTAAAGGATTGTGAAAAATTACCACCAAGGAGGAATGGAAGAAAATTCAGGGAGAACAAATTGATACAAAGGGTTGTATTTTTCTCTTCTAAAACTTAAGCCATTTTAATGTTATTTGAAGCTAAAATTAGAAAGGATGATATTAGTAAGTTCTCAAGTTAAAAGTATGATTAGAGCTCCTTATTTTTTTTAGGAAAATAGGCTTTCTGTAATTTGGGGGGATTTAATACTAATAAAGTTCTACTATTCTGTTGTGAGGGTGTGGTGTTTGATTTTCTAGAATTATTATATTGTTTTATCAATGAGAATTTATATAGACTGAAGTTTTATTTTATTTTTTTGAAGTTATATTTTAGACATAAGTTGTGATTTACTTATTTAAAGTTAGCATTAATTTTGAAATTACTGGAGGGATAGGAGAAGAATATATGTGAAGAGATTAGTTAAAAACAAACCAAGACAATTAAATTAATAAAATAATATCTTATTTATAAATTTCACCAAATCAAATGACAACACATGTTTATTAACTCATGGATGCTTTGATCTCCATATGTATCTTAAAGTCTTTAACTATTACCAGGTCAGTAATTTAACTGATCTAGCAATAGACCATGATATACTCAGCACTCTGGTTGATTTTGCAAGGCTTTACCTTAATGTTTTCATCTGTATTTTATTTAACTATACGTGCCTTTGCCAGCACCCAAATTCTCTTTTTAAAAGAAAAATGCAGCTATGTCCAAATTTAATATTTCCTCTTTATTTTTTAATACAGTATAATCTTTTGCCATTGAGTGCCAATATTTAATTGAAACCTCAATCAAGCAATATCAGATGAAATGAAAGCCAGTCTACTGAGTATGTAATTCTAGAAGAAAAATCATCTATAATAATGAGTAAGGTGCTATTTTTAAGGCTTTTTCCCCCCAACAGTTTAAAGTTCGCAACAAAATTGGGGGGAAGATACAGAGATTTCCCCTATAGCCCCTGCAGTCAGTCACATGAGCATTATCAACTTTCCCCCATGAGAGTGGTACATTTGTTACAACTGATGAGTCTACACTGACACCCAATAATCACTTAGAGTCTAAAGTTTACATGGTTTCACTGTTGGTGTTGTGCATTCTATGGGTATGAACACATGTGTAATGACATGTATCAATCATTATAACATAATCCTGAGGATTTTTGCTGCCCTAAAAATCCTCTTTGCTCCACTTATTAATTCCCCTGCCCCAATGCTTGACAAAGCTTTAATTATCTCTAAGGTCTGGCTTTTCCAGAATGTCACATACTTGAAATCATACAGTATTTAGATTTTTCAGATTGGCTTTTTTCATTTAGTAACATGCATTTAAGATCCCTTTAGGTCTTTTCATGACCCGACAGGTCATTTCGTTTTAGTGCTGAATAGTATCTGATTGCCTGAATGTACCTCAGTTTATCCGTTCACCCCCCAAGGTCATCTTACTTGCTTCCAAGTTTTGACAGTTTTGAATAAAGCTGCTAATAAACGTGTGAGCAGATTACAGTATGCACATATTTTTAACTCTTTCAGGAAAATACCATGGAGTTGTGATTGTTGGGTCATTTGGTAAGAGTATGTTTAGTTTTATAAGAAACCCTCAGTGTCTCCTCCAAAGTGCTGTACCATTTTACATTCCTACTAGCAATGATGGGAGTTCCTACTGTTCCACATCTTCACCAGCACCTAGTGTTGTCGGTATTCTGGATTCTGGCCATTCTAATAGTGTATAGTGGTATCTCATTATTTTAAAGTGCAGTTCCCCAATGACATATGATGTGGACCATCTTCTCGTATTCTTATTTGCCATGCATATATCTTCTGTAGATGAGGTGTCTATTAAGATCTTTGCCTCTTTTTAAAATTGTTCACTTTCTTATTATTGAGTTCTAAGAGTTCTTTGTATATTTTGGATAACAGTCCTTTATCGTATGTGTCTTCTGCAGCTATTGTCTTCCAGTCTGTAGCTTGTCTTATTCTTTTGAATGTTTTTCATAAAGTGGCAGTTTTAAATTTTAATGAAATCTAGCTCATCTGTTATTTCTTTCATAGACTATGCCTTTGGTGTTGTATCTAAAAAGTTATCATCAGACCCAAGGTCATCTAGGTTTTTTTCCCATGTCGTCTTCTGAGAGTTTTGTAGTTTTGTGTTTTACTTTTATACCTAGCCTACGATCCATTTTAAGTTAATTTTTGTGAAGGGTGTAAGGTCTGTATCCGGATTCATTTTTTTGAATGTGAATATATTCCAGATCCACTTACTGAGAAGATTACCATTTTTCTATTAGAAATAAAAATAGTCACAAGGCAGTGTCACCTAGAATAATTTCACCACCCTAAAAATTCCCTGTGTTTCACCTATTCCCTCATCTGTCCCTACTCAATTATCTATGGCTGCTGCTCTCGATCCTTTAGCAACTACTGATTGTTTTACCATCTCCATAGTTTTGCCTTTCCAAGAACGTCCTACAATTGGAATGATACATTATGTAGCCTTTTCTGATGTACTCTTTCACGTAGCAATATACATTTTAGATTCTTACATGTCTTTTCATGGCTTAATTACTTACCTTTAAAAATTGTTGAATAGGGATCCCTGGGTGGCGCAGCGGTTTAGCGCCTGCCTTTGGCCCAGGGCGTGATCCTGGAGACCCGGGATCGAATCCCACGTCGGGCTCCCAGTGCATGGAGCCTGCTTCTCCCTCTGCCTGTGTCTCTGCCTCTCTCTCTCTCTCTCTCACTGTGTGCCTATCATAAATAAATAAAATAAAATAAAATGTTGAATAATGTTTCTTTGCATGGGTTTATCACAATTTTTCCATTTACCCATTGATAGATATCTTAGTTGCTTCCACCTTTTAGTAATTATATATAAAATTGATATAAGCATTTTTGTGCAAGTTTTTATGTGGATGTATTAGTTGTACATCCTTTTGAAAATTGAATTATATTCCTAATTATTAAAGTTGCTCTAGAGAGGGTGTGCAAAGGTAGTATATCAAATATTGTGCTAATTCTCACACAACTGTATAATCTACACTGTATCTTTCAATATGATTATATTCATAGAATATAATAGTTTGCAGATGGAAAGTGATCACAATTTTAAAATCCTTTTGATATAAATTTTATCAATTGTATTTGTTTTAGAATTTTTTTAAAAAAGCCATCTTAGTAATTCCTATTCTTTTAACCATTCCTCTTGGGAGTCAAAATTATATATGATTGAATTTATTATGATGAATACAAGAAAATGATTGGGTCAGGCTTGTCTTAAGGCTGCCAGCGTCAAACATATGAAGTTATTATAACCAAGGTCTACAAAAAGTCATAAAGCAGCAGACTTGAGAAAAATGAAGGGAGCCTGTGAAAGTTACTGTACTATTTGTTCACTGGGAAGAGGTTGGGGAATGATCACTGACCTCTAAGTAACAGAGAATGGAACTCATCTTTCACTTCTGAATGAGCTCCTTGCTGTAATTGATGGCATCTCCTGAAATGGCTGTGATCATTAGGGCTCCAGTGACTGAATTAAAAGAAAATGAAGGATGCAGATGGCTGTAGTAAAGCACGGAAAATGCATTTCTTCCTGGTGACAGATACAACTGATCATTTTACAGGAAGTGCCTCACTGAAAGTGTCTCAGCTATGTAGTTCTCAGGGAAAATGAAGAGTAATGTAAAAATTGGACAAGATGAAACTAGCTGTTTCATTCCAGATATTGACTACACAAGTCACTTTCAATAAATCAGCTGCTTATTGTACCTAAGACAGCAGTTTGTTAATATTATGAAGGTGCTACAAAATGTTCTTTTTGGTTAGGCAATCTTTGCACATCACATGATAAAACAAAAAGTTTTCTTTAAGTGGCTTTCTGGTTTCTGTGTGTTTTCCAGTTATCAGCATTTGAACTCCTAGGCATATTTATTTAGAAATAGCTTTGATGGTCATTAGGAACAGCCACAAATCTGCAAACTCATTCTATAAAGGGCCAGATACTACATACTTTAGACCTTCTTGGCCCACATAGTCCTTGTAATAGCTATGCATCTCTGACCTCATCCATAGACAATGGTTAAAAAATATATATGACTATGCTCTAATAAAACTTTATTTACAAAAAAAACAAAAACAAAAACAAAAACAAAAAAACAAAGCATAGCTGGATTTAGCCCTCAGGCTATAATTTGAGGATCTCTAATCTAATGTTTCTGGTTAGCATCCTAGTTGATATTGTGAGTAAGAACAATTACAAAGTTTAACAGCTTGCTAAATGAAATAAATGAAATGGTAAGGTTAAATACTTTAGTCTTCAATTAGAAACAGGGATATGAACATTTATAGTATTTATATAAATGCAGAATACAGTTTTAAAAGAATCACTGGTCAAAGATAACCTACATTTTTCAAGCATTATGAGAAAAGATTTCTTTATAATATAAACTGTCATGCACATGGAGAAGCTTAGTGGACATTTTTACTAGATATTTTTTAGTGCTGTTGCATTTTTATTTTTGGCTTCTAGCTTTCTATATCATATCATTAAACCACTCAATTATTTATTTAAAATCTCTTGCAAAAACAAGTAACTTGAAAGTCTCACTGATTCTCTATAAAACTAAACAGTGGGTTTTCAAATCATTTTTAATAACAAATCACTTTTAATAATAAACTATTTTAAATATACATGAGATTTTGTAAAAAAATAAACTACAGAGTTTAGTGGGGTCATCAATTCAGCCTACATTTTAAGTACTATGGCTGTTTTTCAAACTTAAGAAAAATAAACTTTTTTATTATTATTATGTATTTATTTTAGAGAGAAAGAGAGAGAGCACAGGGAGAAGTAGAGGGGGAGAGAGAGAGAAACCTTAGCAGACTCTGCACTGACACCCACCCCCAGGAATGCGGGTCTCCATCTCATGACCCTGAGATTACAACCTGACTTGAAATCAACAAGCAATAGCTTAACCAACTGTACCACCCAGGGACCCCTAGATAAAAGAACTTTTTAACTAAAGGTACTATCAGGGCAAAAGCTTTGGGATTTTTACAATTTTCAATGTATAGGAACAGTTATGTCAATTATATCTCCTAGTACAACTCAGCTACTTGATTTAGGTCAGAAAGTGGGATTGTTATCCTATAGTCTAACATTTTATCCAGCATTTCTGGAAACAGGCCATTAAAAGTCCATTCAGTCAAGATATTCCAGGTAACTAGTAATTATTGAACTGAAGGTACTAGTTACGAAGTAACTAGTAATTATTTAACTGAAGCCATCTACCTTGGAGTTATTATTTTGAAACTATGGAAATAAGGCGCTATATTACCTTGATTGCCAACCCAATATCTGTTCCATTCTTTCCTTTTATGACAGCTCTGTAAGATACAAGTTACTACATAGGACCTTTAATATTTATTTTTTTCATTTTAGAAGAATTTTATATATTACCCCAAAGAGAAGATTTCTCTAAGTGCCAGAATTGGTCATTTTATTCTTCTTAGATGTTGGCCTGTTACCTTCATCCTTCCCCATTTTTTCTTTCAGTACTACTCTTAGGAGAGGTGCTACTCTGGATTTGTCAAATTCAAGGATGTTCATGAGCTGTCTCATTCTTGGGATTCAGTCTCTTGAAAGTCCTTCTGTTCTTCCCCAAGCCTGAGGTGATAACAGCTGAATTTTGTTTTATCTTTCCTTATCTTTCAGTAATCTCTTTGTTCCTGTCAGCTGAAATTTACAAAAACAAAACAAAACAAAACAAAAAACTGAGTTTTCCCCTGGCAAATGAAAGGACTGTAAGGCATTATCAAGTAGAAAACTTTTCTAGGGCCAAAAGGTTAAAATGTTTTTTCAAGAAGCTTCCTGGAAACTTATAAAATGTTATTTAAAAGTATTTATGAAGTACCACTTTGTCAAAAAAATAATCATAAATATTGCTTTGTAAGACATGAAAAATAAAAATCTAGTTTTAATCTGTTTTTAATATTAGAAGCTTACATTAAACATGGGTATTTACTTTTCAAGAAAGGTATTTAGCTGTTTATGGTTTCAAAGTGAATAGACCATAATTTAATCTCTTGAAATCATTACTGAATCTGAACTTTAAAAATACCTTTTTTCTCCAACAGGCAACAATTTGTGAATAAATAATCTTGTGAAAATATTTTAAGGGCACAAAAAATGATTAAAGTGTTACAGGTTAGCTAGACTATCAAGGACTACTTTAGTACATAGCCTTTCTACTAATCTCAAATACACAATGTGCAAATTTCAGCCATCTATTTTCTGGCTCTGTAAACCATGGAACATTTTGGTTAAAAGCTCAAGAAATAGTAGTAAGAAAAAATGAACAAAACACAGTTGTTCTCATTAAAAAATTTTTATGCATTCATTGTAGAAGACACAAACTAAGAACACCATAAATTTTAGATGCCATTGTTAATGTCACATAGCGTAACAAATTTAATTGTAAAAAATAATAGAACCAAGTGGAGGACCCAAAGAAAAAAATCATTTAGGAATGTAGTTATCCATATATATAGGGACTTCTTTTGTCTATTTCTAGTTATATGAAATTCTATGGAGTCATGACTATGGAAATAAGTAGGAAAGTTTATGAGTTCAAAGGTTAATAGAAACAAAAAAGTAAACTTAGTCTAAAGTGTGTGTGTGCCTGTGTGTGTGTATGTGTGCATATACACAGAGATGTTCCTTAGGAGAATATAAATAAATAAATAAATAAATAAGAATTTAGATTTTAATAGCAATAAATAGTACCAAGGGTGACTTAGAACTCTAGAGAAGCAGTCAACAAACTGTGGCTCACAAGCTAAATTTGGCTTGCTCTCTCTTTTTGTATAGCCAATGTGCTGCAGATGGATATTACTTTTTTGATAGTTGAAAGAAAACAAAAAAAAAATATTGTGGCATGTAAAAATTATATGAAATTTAAATTTTAGTATTTACAGTAAAATATTGAATTTCAACAATAAAAAAAAATGTGTGGAAACTTGCCTTTCTTTTTATATCAATCCTTATTTACTCTACTTGATTTTGACACTTGCTCTCCAAACCTAAAATATTTACAATGAGCCTTTTACAAAAAACAATTTACTGACTCCTGCTCTTGAACATATTTTCTAGAACTGGGGTACTTCCACAACTGCAGTTTTTTATTGTAAGTTTGTTGTTCTTTGACTTCATGGAAAATTGAAGATACTTATTCCTGCACACCTGTATTATCTAGGGAAACCTAGAATTACAATAAAAGTCAAATAAAATTTTCTTTCAAAATTCTGTGCTTTTAAAACTATGATGCATATAAAATATGTTCTTTGAAAGTAAATCTCAAATTGTAGTTATTCACAAATGTGTTAAAAATAGATACATACAAAAAATTTGAATCATTATGGAAATGCTATAGTTGAAAATTGAATAAGTGTCTTCTACATAACAGAGTTCTCAGTGTTGGGAAAATTCCATATTGCAACTTCTTAGGGATTGTGTAGATATGTAAGATTGAAACAAAAGGTGGAGTTGAACACCTGTGGTAAGAGAATTCTAAGATGTCCCTGAAATTTATCTCCCCTTTGTGCATGTTCTGTATAATACCATCTTCTTTGTGTTTGTGTTTTTGTTTTTGTTGTCTTTTTTTTTTTAAAGGTGTTATTATTTACTTGAGAGAAAGAGCATATAGGGGCAGGTGTAGGGGCAGAAGGACAAACAGATTCCCCACTGAGCAGGGAGCCTGACACAGGGCACATCTCAGGACCCTGAGATCTTAACCTGAGCTGAAGTCAGATGCTTAACCAACTGAGGCACCCAGGCATCCCTCCCATACTCTTTAATGTGGCCAGACCAGTGAATGTGATAGGATTTCACGCTAGTGATTAGCTTATGTTTTATGGCACTGCTGACTTTCAGTAAGGAGATTTCCTGGGTTGCCTGACTTAATTAATTACATGAGCCATTTAAATCTTGGCAGGGATGCCTGGGTGGCTCAGTAGTTGAGCGTCTGCCTTCAGCTCAGGACATGATTCCAGACTCCTGGGATGGAGTCCCACACTGGGCTCTCTGCGAGGAGCCTGCTTCTCCCTCTGCCTGTGTCTCTGCCTCTCTCTCTCTCTCTGAATCTCTCATGAATAAATAAGTAAAATATTTAAAAATCAATCAGCCAATCAATCAATCAATTCTGAGAGAGAGGTCAGATGAGGAACTCAGAGATTCAAATAAGAGGCAGGCTTTAGAAGTTGAGGATGTCCCCGAGTGAACAGCCAGAAAGAAAAGAGTAATGTCAGTTGTGTAACCTCAAGGAGCTGAGCTTTGCCAATGACCTGAGTAAGCTTTGAAGAGGACCCAACCCTCAAATGAGAGTGGCTCTGGCTGACACATTGATTATAGCCATGTGAGACCCATAAGCAGAGCGACCATGTTGGGCCAGATAGTTGACACAGAGCAACTGTGAAAGAATACATTTATGTTTTTTGAATTGCTGGATTTGGGAAGTTGTTATACAGCAATAGAATATTAATATGACATTCAATCCATTTTCAAAGGAAAATAGCATCCTTTGCCCTTATGTTTAATCATCTGTGGCTCTGTTGTTCTCTTTCAGCTGAGTGTCCATTTCCGAGTATGTTCAGAGTCCTTTACTTCTGTTGTTCCTTTCTTACTCAGATACTACAGCTATGGCACTTTTATTTATAGAGACATTTGGAGTAATTAAAGGAGCAGAGGAAAGCAAGTGTGTGAGCAAAACAGTGTAAAATGAGTGGTAAATATTCCTCAAATAATTATCCTCTGATCTTATGATTATGAGGGAATTTGGCACATTTTCTACTTGGATTCCAGTCTCCACCACATTGCGAGACTTCCTCCTTTGTTATTTTGCACTATTTTCTCTAATTCCTGATTCTATATTATAAAGAACGGTTAGACTATTCTTAGTTCCTTCATGTTTTTCTCAGAGGCTTGTTTATCATAATCAAATATACACATATCTGTTGGTCTCAAAAGAAGATGTTCTTCCCCGAAAGAAACTTTTTTATTGATTCATATTTTCACTGGGAGACATGGAGGCAGCATGTTGTAAGATTGGCAATATGGAAATGCAATATTAATGTAAGGTAGTTACATGTAAGGTAGTTACATGCAGTGTGTGGTGATAGTAGGATAAATTAGTAATTACATGTGAACTCTGCAGAGAAGCTTCAAAAATTGCTCTACTCTTCTCTAGTGGTCCTTTTTTTGTTTATTAAAGAGAAAAATATTCAAACTTAAACCTGGAATTGACCTACTCTCCTGCCAGTTTGGGGTGAATATCAAGCTGGCTAAATATATCCCAAGATGTGTGTTGTTATCTGTGAAAGATGTTCCAAATGTTGGGCTTAAAATTTTAGAGTGCGATTTCATAGAAGCTTATGATCTCTTATTTTTATCTTAACTAGATATTGCCTTTCTGCATTCTTCACCTCTATTTACTCATCTTTTTTCATTGTTTCTATACGTTCTCTGTTTCAGCAAAATCTTTCTTCTCCTCTTTCTGGAGTGCTCAACCCAACCAATTTGCATTATTTTCCATAGTAAGAGGGCCTCTCTATCGTTCTTTTCCAAGGCTAACCAGCCTGGCTCCTTTTATATAGTTCTATAGAATTGCCCAAAAAATTAAACCAAAGGCTGTTTTCTTTACTAAATGTATCCAGTGTAGTTATTTCAATTATTTCAACATTATAAAGTGTCAGTATACAGATAACACTGGTTTGGGCCTGCAATAAATGGGCAGGCATCGCCATCCCTAGTGTTCCTTTTTTCTTCAAAGAACCATGTCTTCTTTCCATGTCTAAATGTGTTAACTGTATGCCAATTTTTTTCTTTAATAAAAAAAAACAAAAACAAACTCAGTGATGACCTGATTTAATTTATTCACAAATAGATAAAGATATTTTTGTTTTAATGTGTCAAATAATGTGTATACTACATTACCATTCTGCTACATGATTAGTAGCCAAACAGAATGGGCTTCAGTTCTAAGTTTTAATTTTTTTAATACTACTTTTAAAATATTTTCACATTTTTTTGCACTGTCTTCTTCAGTTCAGTGATTACCACTAGAGTGCTTTTATAGCATTACTCTGCATACCTTCCAGAGTAAGAAGCATATATCTGGATAATAAATTCTGTTTATCGATTGATCAATTGATTGACCTAATGATCTAATAACTTATGATCTATGATCTTTATGATTATGTGATCTTATGATCTACTTTGTGTCTCCTATGTTAGTCATAAGTACTTAGGTGGATATCACGAACATTTCTGTGAATCCCTTTTCATTCCCTTTAGACTCCTTCAGTTATGGCCTTTCTATATTTCTATAGTATCTTGGCTTGATCTATTTTATATTCATGTTGAATTTGAAATTGTTATTTTTTTTAAACAAATTGCGATGTGATTCTTAATTAGTGCCACTGGATAGTACTAGCACAACGTGCGTGCTTAATTCAAGATTTGCTTATCTTGTGAATGGATAAACAAGAAGCATCTTCCTGAAAGATTGCATGCATTTGGCAGAGCTCCTGTCTCCTAGTTATGTATGCTATTTGGGTTCATGCCCTCTCTTTCACGTTACGTAGAGAGCATACTCATAAATTCTGCAGAATTGTAAACCAATCATTTTTATGGCTACCATTAACACTATATTTTTTCTGTTAGTTCTCCATTATAGTCATTTAATCAAATTAATGTCGAGTAGCTGGTATGCAACTCAAGAGTTTATATACCTCTCTACATAGAGGTTTCACTGCAATGGACAAACTAACATTCATGAAATCACTGCATACACAGAATATGCTCTTAAAGATTTTGTATATTTTCTACCCAATAATTTATAAGTTGAAGAAGTTATATTCACACACGGGTTTTCTATGTAATTGTTAGCTAACAATATTATCATAATAATTCCAAAATTCTTTTTAGATAATGCAGAATAACCCAAAAGGCTATTTTACTCAATTAAACAACCTATTTGAATTACACAGCAATGCAGACTTAACCTTCAAACTTTCCTGTGGACATTTAGGTGAAATTCCATGCTGTGGATGAGCTAGCATCTTTTCTGGCTCTTAAATTATATATTTTGCTTAGAATCATTGAGTTGATGTAACACCTGCACTCGAAAAGCAAAGTAATTGAGAATAAAACAATGAAATTGTCTACCCTGAGCTATTTTTAAGATAAATCGTCCAGATTTTAAACTAGCATCTTTTGGTAAACAGAATGCTATTTGTTTTATTATTCTGATGGTGAAAGTTTTTTTTAAAAAAATCCATTAAACTTTCATATGGACAATGTGCTGTCTATTTTACTAAGAATAATGGATTAGCTAAATATTCTTCTTAAATGTTTTGTCAGTCTTCCAGTGTATCTAAAGTGTCTATCATATGCCATTCAGAAAGATGTAGTCAGAACTGACAGAGAAGATAAATGATTTGAAGAAGAGTGATGGAAATACCATCTTGAAATCTACTCTTCATTCTGTTGGTATTTGAACATTTGTTAGATGTTAAATACCTTGCAGCTTCCACTCCAGTGGATGATTTCAAAACAGTATTTCCTTTACAATACAAACATTTCCTTATTTTTCCAAGTACCAAGTAAATTAAGAGAAAAATATGAATGCAGCTCTGAGTAAAAGGGAGTAAATGACAAAAGCTTGTCATAATGGCAACCTAATAGAAGGAGGAGAAGCAAGCTTTGAAAGAACGAACAGACACCAAAGCAATAAAGACATTCTTGGGAATTGCTCAATATTCCATTAAAAACATAGGAAAGAAGCTATCTGACTATTTTTGCTTGCTCAGAATTTTTGGCCTAAATTTATGTTAAATTAGGGGGAGGAGCAGCATTGTTTGTATATAAACTATCGATGAGAAATCACAAATTAGCCTTTAAACATATTGATTGTGAGTACTTGTGGATTTTATTGGAGCACCTTGGCAAAACACATTGAAAAATATTGTCTTCTTTATTACCTCAATTAGACATTTAAAGTGAAGGGGGGCCTCCAGAGACATTGAAAAGGAACTATGAAAATTTGCATTTTGGCAAGATAATACTTAACTGTACTCAATCAATGAAAGTATTTTAATCTCGTTAAGGTGAATTGTTTTCATACTTTATTTAACTTCAAAGGAATTATTTCTCTTTAAAAAGTTTTATTTTAAAAAGTCAGTCTTCTAATATGCCATCTGAAGGAGGAAGAATCAATTATTGTACAATTCTATCTCTTCAGAAATTTATAGTTATAGCATTTGACATATTAGTCTAGAAAATAACAGTCATCATGCTTTTTAAGGAGGCATGTGTAATTTGCATAAAGTGAAAGGAATGTTAAATGTGAAGTTTCATGAGTTTTCCCAATTCCATATGATATATCCCAAACATCTGTGTGAATGTAGAGCAATTTTATCAGCAAGATTCCTTGTGTCACTTCCCAGGCAACTTATATTCTCCGTCTCTAGGCAACCAAGTTCTGGTTTCATTTGCCATCAAGTAGCTCTGCTTGTTGTGGAAACTCATAAAAACTTGTTTAATATACTTTGCCCTCTTTTTAGTCTGGCTTCTTTCCATTAGCTTAGGTTTTTTTTGGGGGGGGATTCATTCATGTTGTGTGTATCAGTAGTTTATTCCTTATAATTGCTAAGAATTATTACATTGAATGTTTATATTTTCACCCATTTGGGCATAGATATAAATTTGGGTTCACAGTTTTTAACTGTTATGAATACAGCTGCTATGAAAATTATTGTTCACATTTTACATGTGTGGATTACATCTCTTCTTGCTGTCCTAACCAATCAGCGTGAACATGGTCTGACAGATGTAATGGATCAGTATGCTCCCCTCTGGTATGTCTAGATGGCCCAGGCCTTTTGTATTATGTCATGACAAAGGATGAGAGAATTAACGTAGTTCTGGGCAAAGCTACAAATGTATGTGTTTTGGCATTCCATTTGAATGCATACTATTTTTGCTTTCTGATTGGGTTAGAAAAGAATACACTCATCAGAGCAGTGAATACCTGGTACCCACATGCACATTAGTCTTCTCCTGAGCAAGAAGCTAAATCAGGCACAGCAGCCTTGATCAGGATGCATTTTCAGTGAGCTGGAGGTCATTTCCAGTTCTTATTAACTGATTCCAAATATTGACAAGGAAATATTCAGTCTTTCACCATTAAATACTGCTTTATATTCCACCTTTCATAATAAGAATGCTTTCTTGTATTCTAGTTTACTGATTTTTTTTTAAATCAATGGGTGTCGAATGCTGTAGATCTTTTTTTCCCACGTTGTTTGAGATATAATTTGTGCTGCTTTATCTTATTAATATGGAAAATTAATTGATAGAATTTGAACATTAAACCAAACTTTCATTCTTGGGATAAATCCCTCTTATACATAATCCTTTGTCCATTTTATATATTGTTGGATCAAATTTGTTTTCTTATTTAGAAATGTTATTTCTCTATGTTTTTGGTTTTGTTTTCTATTACAGTTAGGGTACTTTTTTTCCTATCTAAGAAATCTTGGCCTATTTGTGGCTATTTTCTTCTGTGCTTTTTTTCAAGGAATTTTATACTTTTACAGTGGCATATATGATCCATTTCAGTTCTGTGCACCATGTGAGGTAAGAGTAAAGGTTTTGTTTGTTTTTTGTTTTAGTACAGGCATATAGTTTTTACTGCACCATTTGTTGAAAGACTATCTTATACCTATAAATTATTTTGACATGTACATATATCTTTGTCAAATTTGTTTAAGCTAATATATAATTAGTAAAATATATATAATATATATTCCACATAAATTTTAGCAATAGCTTGTCAATCTCTAACACATGCCTCCTAGAATTTTTTTTTTAAGATTTTATTTATTTATTCATGAGAGACACACAGAGAGAAAGGCAGAAACATAGGCAGAGGGAGGAGAAGCAGGCTCCATGCAAGGAGCCTGACATGGGACTTGATCCTGGCAATCCAGGATCATGCCCTGAGCCAAAGGCAGACGCTGGACCTCTGAGCTACCCAGGTGTCCCTCCTCCTAGAATTTGATAGATTACATTAAAGCTATATATAAATTTGAGGTAACTGACATCTCAATAATATAATTTCCCAAAACTGATCTTTTATGGGGTTTTTTGGTAGATTCATTGAATTTCCTATGTAATTATGTTGTCCACAAATAAATATCATTCATTCTCCTAAAGACTTTTATTTCCATGTCATAGAACAATACTGAACAGAAGTATGAGACCCTGAGAAGGAGGCCTTAGGACTACAAGAAGATTTAGTCAGGAATGGCCAACCATTCCCTCAGCTACTTCAATTCTTCCACACTGTTTTCTTTCTACACCATCCTATTGCTTCCAAAGGAATCACTGAGACAAAAATGTCCAGCCAAGATCTTTCTGAATTCTTGATTCAGAGAAATTGTGAAAAATAATAAAATATGGTTGTTTTAAGTGACTGAGTTTTGAGATGGTTTCTACACACTAATAGCTAAGCAGAACAACAACAACAAAAAGTTATTCCTGGAAATAGAATACTGTCTTAACAAATATCTAAAAATTCTGGCATGGGTTCTGGGGTTAAGAAGAAGGTTGTGAGAGGCTCAAAATGGAATAATAAAGTATCTCGAGGAGAGTGTTAGTGGACACCTCATAAGCCTGAAGAAGATTTTCAGGGAGGGCTTAAAGGAATACAAGGAGAACACTGGAGTTGATGGAGGTATGTAGTCATAGAAATTTAACAACACTGTCAACTGCAGTAAATGTAGAAATTAGAAAATGCCTGGAAACTCAATTTGGTTAAGACTTCCAGCTAGAATATCAAAGATTTCACATAGCTTCTTCTTACTCCATATGATAAAATTCAAGAGGAGAGAGATGAGCTAAAGAATAACTTTTAAATAAAAAAAAAAAGAGCCATTATCTTCTGTATTTGAAAATAAGACTATTTCTCAGTCCCTATATCTACAGCTAGAAAAACAAAGGAATAGCAATATCAGTGACAAAAACAAAAAATACAAAATGTTCTCACCTTAATAAATGCTTTAGAGGAATTTTTAAAATCTAGTTTGTACCTTACTAAGTCCTCCTGAAATTTTGAAATCGTGTCTTACAGACTCTTTTCAAAGACCAAAGGATCTAAAAAATGCTTTATCTGTCCCATGTGTTGCACACAGATACTTTTAAGACTCTAAGCTTTGGTTGTTCTACAGCAGACTTTCAGAGAGCACAAAGTTAAGAAAAACATACTTGAGTATACTTGTATATGTGCCACTTTCTAATGCAGTGGCTTGTAAACCAAAACATAGGAAATCCACAGAGTTTTTAAAAGGATTAGGTTGACTTGATTGAAAATGTCAGAGAAAGTAAAAAATGCAAAGAAGCCCTTGGATCTTCAAATTACTGTAGGAAGGAAGCAAGCTGAGAAAACTACACAGTGACAAACACTATGGCAAATAATAATTCAGAGGGCAAAACAAACATCCAAAAACGCAGAACCAAGAGCCCTGGAGAATAACATATGAAAGAACTGGCACCTATCTCCAGCTGAATTTCAGAATTGCTGTGGGCAAGCACCTCCTATGTGTCCTTTCCTGCTTCTGTGTATATATGGAAAATATATGGTGGCTTTCCTATTCCTGCCTCCTCACCATTGTGTGTTGGAGGTGGTGGTCAAAGAAATGAGATGTCAGCCATCCCTCAGCTGCCTCTGCAATACCTCCGCCCTACCCACTACCATTTAATCACCAGTCACTATCTGGGTATGACCTCGTGAGTTCTCTTGACCAGAACCACAAACTGAGCCCTTTCTGAATTCTTGATGCACAGAACCTGGGAGAGAAGAAAATATTGGAGTCATTTTAAACCACCAAATTTCGATACTTTTCTGTGCAGATGTAGGTACCAAGAACCCCTAACCAGTTAAATTTTCATTTCAAATATTTTGGGTGTTATTTCTATAAGTTTCATTTGATTCTTTTTATATACTCTATTTCTCTCATTGTGTTTGTGTTTGTCCTTAGGTCTTTGAGCAGGTTTATAGCTATTTTAATTTTTTTTTAATTTTTATTTATTTATGATAGTCACAGAGAGAGAGAGAGAGAGAGAGGCAGAGACACAGGCAGAGGGAGAAGCAGGCTCCATGCACCGGAGCCTGACGTGGGATTCGATCCTGGGTCTCCAGGATCGCGCCCTGGGCCAAAGGCAGGCGCTAAACCACTGCGCCACCCAGGGATCCCTATAGCTATTTTAATATCCTGTGTTATTCTTCCATCATTTCTGTCATCTGCATAAGTTTTCATTGACTGATTATTCTCTGGGTTATGAGTTACATTTTCCTACTTCTTTGTGTATTTAATAATCTTTTGTTTGGGTAAAACAAAAGATTTATTTTTTGAATTTTCTTTTTCTTTTGTTTTTCCTGTCTACCCTTTAAAGATTCTTGAAGTTTGTTTTGACTAGCAGTTTATTTATTTGTTTCTGATTAACGTGTAAACCTTTAGCGGTCTCTCTTGAATGCCCGAGGTATTTATTTCTTTGCACTCTGGATGATCAGAATTTAAACATCTCTTATCTCAACATGTGATCATTTAGGAGTTATTCAGGACCACTCTCTCCCCACCCAACACAGTACCCGTAGAAAACTAGTTTCATTCTAGCCATGCCATGCTTTGTGTTTAACAACAGATTCAAAGGAAGCTTTATGAAAATTTATGGAACTCTTGCGTTTAGCTATCTTCTATCTTTTGTATTTTGCCCCTCAGATTCCAGCCCCCTTTATGTGTGTGTCTGACTGAACACACACAAGCTACTATTGTCTGTTTCCACGAGCTCTCCCTGCATCACAATATGGAAAGTGCCTCCTGAAGAAAGCTAGACTGATTTTAAGACTCTAGCTATCTTCCTTCTCTTAGGAATCATTCCTGTGCTGCCTATTTTCCAGTATCTGAAAACACACATTTCACATATTTTGTCCTATGTTCTCATTCCTTTTTTTTTTTTTTAAATATGGAACACCTCATAAATTTGCATCCATTCTTCTGCAGGGGACATGCTAATCTTCCCTATATCATCCCAATTTTAGGATATGTGCTGCTGAAGGGAGCATCTATTTTCTTGTTCTTTATTGTAGGGAGGCCCAGTTACTCCATCATGGTGGAAGTGATGGTCTCAAGTCTCCATAATCCTAATTTTTTAAATGTCTAAATTGTCACTCACTCTTTTTCCTCCATGACATGTTCTAATTTTTTTTTTTTTTAACTTTATCATCCATGTGGTATATCAGCCTGGTGATTTTTCTAGTCTATCTAGTGTTTTCTTTAAAGATCACATTTTCCAAGCTTACTGCTACTGTTTTATTCTTGGCATTTCTTTTAAAATCCCCTTGTTATTTTATAGATTCTATTACTTTTTTTTAGAAGTTTGAATCATAAAAACCTCATCATCTTTAAATTTTTAGCAATTCTCTTCTTTGTGTTATCTTCTGTTAATGGATTCTCATATGTTTTGTAGATTTTGCCTGTGGATGTCAAATCAGTAGGCATTTTCCTCTGTGAAAACCTATAATACATGTGTCTTAGATTAAGCAGCTGTCCTTATAGAACATTTTGAGTTTGTTTTAGCAAGGGTCATGTGGATCTGTTAAAGACTAGTTTTATGTAGTTTCTCAGTTTGAGTTTAATGAGTTAATTTTATTTGGGATTCAGTACTTCTACATGCATAATGCCTGGTTTTCTAATATCCTCATTATTTAACAAAAAACAAAACTGTGTTTTGTTTTGTTTTGTTTTGTTTCCCAGTCAAGATTTGGGACTGATAACTTACCTTTTGGCTGCGCCCAATCTGTGTCTATGCCACTAGGGGCAAAGTTTTGTTCCTATTTTTGATGGGACAGCTTATGTCAGGATTTCTCTTTTGTCAGGGTCTCTGATATGTAAACAAAAAACCAAACAAACAAAATCTGTTATAGTGTTTCATCAAGAACAGGTCTGACTGCCTTATGTTCAATCGGTTCCTAACCCTCAAATTGTATGCCCATGTCAATATATTTAAAGCAATATTTTTGTGTTAGAATTAAGAAGGAAGTTTTTTTTTTAAGATTTTATTTATTTATTCATGAGAGACAGAGAGAGAGAGAGGCAGAGACACAGGCAGAGGGAGAAGCAGGCTCCATGCAGGGAGCCCGATGTGGGACTCGATCCCCGGATTCTGGGATTATGACGTGAGCCAAAGGCAGACCTTAACCGCTGAGCCACCCAGACATCCCAAGAAGGAAGTATTATCACGTGACTTTAATCTGACATCCTGAGCAGTTGTAATATGAATATGCTATCTCTCTTTTTCTTTGTCAAAGAAAGTTAACATTTATGAATTCTGTTGGACAGTCTTTGATTATGTAGGTACTTTGATATATTACATTAGTGATATATTAAAATAGACTCTTGTTTATGATTTTGAAATTGTTATATTTAAAAATATTTTAATCTTTACCATATACCAGAAATTACCATAGATGTCCTGGGGAACATAAACAATGGAGCTCACCAGCCCCTCTGACCATGGGCAGCCTTCTGCAGGTCTCCTGCAGACACTCAAGAACTGGTGCCTTTAAATCTTAGTTGCCCTTTTAAACTGCTGCTAGTTTTTTTTTTTTTTTTTCTATGCCCCAAGGCAGAGGAATCTGCTCCCAGTCTCTCATTAGTATTTCTCCCCATTGCAGTTAGCACCGTCTGGAGCTCGGGTTCCTGTGGTTAGTTACTTGTCTTCATCTCTTGCTGTTCCCATGTGGTTCCTCTACCATTTGAGGTGCAGATGCTGTTCAGTAAATCCTCAGTTCTGCAGTAGGAATTGCTTTATATATAGGTGTCCATTTGGTGTCAGCATGGAAGAGGTGAGTCATGATCTTCTGGTGTCACCATCTTGGACCCTCTCCTGTTCATTAAATTATATATCTGCCCTATATTACATATATATTTGTGTGTGTGTGTGTGTGTGTGTTTGTATATATACACATATACAAAGAGATGACATTAAATTATATTACGAACTATAATACTTGTGGATAATATGATTTATGGGTTTTGTTTCATTATATAGAAGTTGATGAGCATCAATTGACCATAAATTGGTCATTTTTAAGCCTGGATGATAACTACATAGGAATATATTATATTATTCTCCCTACTTTTTAAAGAATAAAAGATTTCCATTAAAATGTTTTAAATATATATATATTTTAAACTTTTTAAGCAGCATTAAAATTATGGCATTTTCATGAATTCATTTATTACGTGAAGATATGTACTTAGCATTTAAAAATTTAAACTCCCTATATATTGCTAAAGTTGTGCTACTTAAAGCAGAAAATTTCAAAATTGCATCTAAATAGAAAACAAAACTATTGAAAAGCTAATAAACCCTAAGTAGGAGCCTCATTACACAACAGGGCCTTATTATCAATTCCATTTATTGTTAATGACATACACTTGGAGCAATGGTTCTAACTGCAGCTTAATTTGAAGACAAAACAGCAAACTTCTTAGGCCTTTTTAGTTTCCTTTTGTAGTAAGTTTCTCATTGTGAAGTTTGAAAAAAATGCAAAGAATATTTTATTCTCGGAAATTAATTTTCACCTGGAGTATATTCCTTTGGAACGAACAATATAGAAAGATACTTGAAGGGGGATGAAAAAGGTATGTGGAATGTATGTTGAATGCTTTCTCGAATGAATGTAGGATTACATCCAGATTACACTAATATTAGAGACATAATATCATTTGTTACCTAAAAATGCCTTTTGGCACGCAGTGCAAGGTCCACAGCTGGGGCTTTTTAGCTTCTAATTGATATATTTAATGAAGCCATCCTCATGTATTGTTAGTTGTCCTTTTTAAAACAAAAGGTGTTTTTCCTGAAGGCTTGACTCTCTTTTTGATATTTTTCAACTTCTTCAATCAGTTTTTTTTTCAGGCAATACTGATCAAACACAAACAGAGCATTTTTGAAGCATGGATACTAACCTTCCCATTAGTATAGACCCATTTAACTAGGAAAAAAACATGATATTGTATTCTCAGTCTCCTAAGTATCGCTAGATTGGCTTTCAAGTAAACTAAACTACAGTTAAAAGAATCTTGCATTCTCTAAAGCAGACTGTTTGCACCCAGGGAAATTTTTATGTCTCTTGTGGTTGAAGGCACTTTTAATCTACTGTGGAACCAGCTTGAGTTATTAAAGAAGATTGTAAACCTTAGCTATTGGTCTATTCAAAGTCTGTTCCTCAGAACATATTAGTGCACACTAAAGGACATGAAGTCTGGCTTCTTTGATAAAGTATATTTCTACTACATCAAATACATCTCTGTATCCTGGGCGAGGGAGTTACCCTGTATACATGTCTCAATAGTCTATATACCCTGTCCACTAAAGGTCTTTCTTCTATACAGAAGAAGGGGAAGTCATCAATTTTCTTTTATTTAATGGTGACCTTTATCAGTTTGCACTTTGGAAACTAATAAACAACAGTAAGCTTTTGAATATTAAAATACTTATTCCTGAGTGGAGATAAGATATGGACTACTATATTTCTGGAGTAGAACCACTTAGCCTGAAGGTAATACATGTTTTTTTTTTTTTTTTTTTTTTTTCTAAGAGAGAGTCACTTCCCTTTGATTTATAGTCTTCATAGGAAGGTAATATATTTCATGATTAATTTTAACTCTTAATCATTTGCATATTGAATAAGAGATTCAGAAAAGACTGAGAAAATAACCATGTACCTTTACTTACATTTAATAATCAATAAGATTTATGTATTCGAAACATTTTTTATCATGCCTTTTTTAAAGTGAATCTTGTGGAAATATATTAGCAAGATAGCTACCATTTTAGATCATCTTTTTATATTCTAAATTTATTTATTTACTTATTTATTTATTTATTTAGATTTTATTTATTTATTCATGAGAGACACAGAAAGAGAGGCAGAGACAACAGGCAGAGGGAGGAGAAGCAGGCTCCATGCAAGGAGCCTGATGCGGGACTCGATCCTGTTACCAAAATTTCGGGATCATACCCTGAGCCAAAGGCAGACACTCAACCGCTGAGCCACCCAGGCATCCTTATATTCTAAATTTAAAGACAGTATAGACACCTCTTTCTTCCTATGCCTCACTTCTACGGCCTGTTGTCTACTTCAACCACTGTAAAGTCAACTAGGTGAACAAAGACTTTAGTTTTGCTCAAATCCAATCTTACTTTGTCTTCTCTAGGACCTATTTCCTGTACCTCCACAATTTGTGATGTCTGTGGGAAAAACCCGGTCTCATTTTATGAGCCATCCATACTTCAGGGGGCATTAACACCATCATTGACCAATGAGCACAGGGAAACAGTGCAGTGTCTTCTTTATCCCAAGGGAAGGCAGATGTGAAGGTATTGCAATATCAACGTGAGCCACCTATACATGTAGCTAACCCAATAATGCATTCTACTGGCTTTCCTTCTCTTCTGTTTAACAGTGCCTGACTGCCCCACCTCAAAATTTTGCTCCCTTAGACCATAAGCCCAAATAAACCTTGTCTTAGACTTGGCTAAAATAGATTTTTAATCTGGCACAGATTGCCTGAGGTCAAGTCCTAACTGTCTCATAGCAGTTCTTACCTTAAAGTATTATTAACTTTTCTGAGCCTCTATTTGTAAAACAAGAGTTGTGTATACCACAGGCAATATCACAAAGATTAAAGTTATATAACATATGTAAATTATTTAGAATATGTTTTGCCTGTTGTAAGCACTATTGAAGCATGTGATTTTATTTTGTCCCATACATGTTATCTGAATTAAAAGTCTTTATTTTAGGAATTTTACATAATTATTACATACACAATTATTTTAGGAATTTCACACAAATATATGTAGCAGACTATATAATGACATTTTTTTAACTTAATATAAATGCTACTCTATACACTCTGAGTTCACTATCTTTCATTAAAAAGTTGACTTTTAGTAAAATTCAATTATTGGAGCACCTGGGTGGCTCAGTCTGTTAGGCGTCTGCCTTCAGCTCAGGTCATGATCCGAGGGTTTTGGAATGGAGCCCTGAGTCAGGTATCCCCTACTCAGTGGAAAATCTATTCTCCCTCCACCCCCTCCTCTTACACATGCATGTGCAAGTGTTCTCTCTCTCTAATAAATAAATAGATTTTTAAAAATACATTACAAATTAAGTTATTATTGTATGATTTTTCACTCTTCTTCCCTTTAAAAGATCTCTGCTAAACCAACTTGTCCATAAATAAACTAATGCATTTTGCCCAAGTCTTATTTGTCTTGAATTCCCCAGAAATGCAAGTAAAAGCTTTCAATATGGACTAAATTGCTTAAGTTAGTTATTGATTCTCACTGAATTTACTAGATAACCCGAGGTCTAGGGTTTATTATGTGGCATTTAATTATAGCTTCTCAAGATTGTGAGGGTTTTTTTTTTTTTATATTCTATGAAGAAAATTACAGGAAACGTTAAAAGTTTAAGTGATGGAACTTAAGTTGATGACATATTCATTCCCCTATTGTGGTAGACTGTAAAAGCTATTCAGTTTCAGGGATCCCTGGGTGGCTCAGCGGTTTCGCCCCTGCCTTTGGCCCAGGGCGTGATCCTGGAGTCCCAGATTCGAGTCCCGCGTCGGGCTCCCGGTATGGAGCCTGCTTCTCCCTCTGCCTGCATCTCTGCCTCTCTCTCTCTCTATGTCTATCATAAATAAATAAATAAAAATAAATCTTTTTTAAAAAAGCTATTTAGTTTCTAATAAAGAGGTAGAGGGTATCTCTACTTCTTGAATTTGTACTCAACATTAAGATTTAGTTGTGGGCCCTAAAATGGAGCAGGACTGGTGGGGTACTAGATCGAACTCTAAACCTCAAGATATTCAAGACATTTCTACTTTCTCTGGAAACTCTGAAAATCTCATGTGAAACATAATTCTGCAAGAGAGAAAATACATAGAGCCATCCTAAGCAAGTTCTTCAGACCTGCCTGATGCACCCTGCTGACCCCAAACATATTAGCTGGTCCAGCCAAGATCAACCCAATCCAGTAAACTCAAATAGGACCTCCAGATAATATGTAGGAATAGGAGCAATAACTAATTATTATTGTCTTAATGCAATTATATCATTTGTCAAGTTTACTGAGGTGTAATGGCAAAGAACAGACCTCACATATTTTAGGTGTCTGGGTATATGCATTTTGACCAATTTATATAATCCTGTAACCACCACCACAATTATGATATATACTACTTCTATCATCCCAAAGAATATAGAGTGTTTCTGTCATCCATTCATAATCAAACAACCCATCATCACCACTTTAACTCCTGGTAAAAGTTGATGTCATTTCTGTCCCCATAGTTTGGCCTTTCTCAAAATGGAATCATAAAGCATCCTTTTAGTCTGTTCCTACGTTGACTTAGGATATACCTCTTGGGACTCATTGATGTCATAGTGTGAATAGTACAATACTTTTTATACTGAGTATTATATGGATATACAATGATTTGTTTGTCCATTAAGCATTTGATGACTTTTTAGATTATGTCCAGGTTCTGATGATTATGAATAAAAGAACTGTGATATTTATTTTCAGGCATTTGTATAGACCTATACTAATTAATTTCTTTTGCATCTAGTATATGATATTTTTTAGAATTTTAGTTGCTTTGCCCACTAGCCAGTACTTGTATTTGTCAGGTCTTTCATTACTGTTTCTTTTTTCTTTTTCTTTTTTTTTTTTCTTTTCTACATTTGATAAGATATGTGGTGGTATCTCACTGTGGTTTTAAATTGCATTTGCCTAATGACTAATGACAGTGGGCATCAGTCATGTGCTTATTTTAATCCAAATTGCTTCTGTAGTGAATTATCTTTTCGTATATTTTACCATTATTATTATGTTATTTCTTTCCTTATTGGTGATTTTTGAGATTTCTTTGTATATTCTAGTTACCGGTACTTTATTAAATGAGTTTTGCAAATGTTTCTCTCTTAGATGATTGCTTGCCCTTTCTTTTAAAATGCTCTTTTGAAAAAAGAAAAAAGAAAAGAAAAGCTCTTTTGCAAGAAGCAAAGGATTAAATATCTGAAAAAGAATGTTCTATTTCAATATCAGAGTTTTTTTTTTTTAACTAATACCATGCTATATGATTACTATAGCTTTTAGAAAATATTAAAATCTGGCAGTATTAGTCTTCTGACTTTGTTTTCATTTTTCAAAATAGTTTTGGCTTTTTTTGATATTTTGAATTTCCAATATAAAATTTAGAATCAGCTTATAGATTAAAAGTAGCTTTATAGCATTTTCTTGGGGACTGTGTTCAATTTGAGGTGAATTTACATCTTGATAATTTTAAGTCTTCCAATCAAAGAACATGAAATATGTCTCCATTTACTTAGACCTTCTTTGATATTTAGCAGTAATGTGATTATTTTTATTATACAAATTATGCCCATTATTTTGAGATTTATTATGTTATAGTTTTAGTAGTATTTTAAATTATTTAAACATTTATTATCTCATTATTTATTGCTGGATTGTTTGGTGATTTATTCATTTATTTTGTATATTTTTTTATTGGAGTTCGATTTGCCAACATATAACACCCAGTGCTCATCCCATCAAGTGCCCTCCTCAGTGCCCATCACCCGGTTACCCCATCCCCCTGTTCACCTCCCTTCCACTACCCCTTGTTCATTTCCCAGAGTTAGTAGTCTCTCATGTGCTGTCTCCCTCACTGATATTTCCCACTCATTTTCCCTCCTTTCCCCTATTATCCCTTTCACTATTTCTTATATTCCCCATATGAATGAGACCATATAATGTTTGTTCATCTCTGATTGACTTACTTAACTCAGCATAATACCCTCCAGTTCCATCCACATCGAAGCAAATGGTGGGTATTTGTCATTTCTGATGACTGAGTAATATTCCATTGTATATACAGACCACATCTTCTTTATCCATTCATCTCTCGATGGACACCAAGGCTCCTCCCACAGTTTGGCTATTGTGGACATTGCTGCTATAAACATTAGGGTGCAGGTGTCCTGCCGTTTCACTGCATCTGTATCTTTGGGGTCAATCCCCAGCTGTGCAATTGCTGGGTCATAGGGTAGATCTATTTTTAACTCTTTGAGGAACCTACACACAGTTTTCCAGAGTGGCTGTAGCAGTTCACATTCCCACCAACAGTGCAAGAGGGTTCCCCTTTCTCCACATCCTCTCCAACATTTGTTGTTTCCTGCCTTGTTAATTTTCCCCATTCTCACTGGTGTGAAGTGGTATCTCATTGTGGTTTTGATTTGTATTTCCCTGATGGCCGGTGATGCAGAGCATTTTCTCATGTGCTTGTTGGCCATATCTACGTCTTCTTTGGTGAAATGTCTGTTCATGTCTTTTGCCCATTACATGACTGGATTGTTTGTTTCTTGGGGGTTGAGTTTGATAAGTTCTTTATAGATCTTGGAGACTAGCCCTTTATCTGATATGTCATTTGCAAATATCTTCTCCCATTCTGTAGGTTGTCTTTTAGTTTTGTTGATTGTTTCCCTCACTGTGCAGAAGCTTCTTATCTTGATGAAGTCCCAATAGTTCATTTTTGCTTTTGTTTCCCTTGCCTTCATAGACGTGTTTTGCTAGAAGTTGCTGTGGCCAAGTTCAAAAAGGGTGTTGCCTGTGTTCTCCTCTAGGATTTTGTTGGATTCTTGACTCACATTTAGATCTTTCATCCATTTTGAGTTTATCTTTATGTCTGGTGTAAGAAAATGGTCTAGTTTTATTCTTCTGCACATGGCTGTCCAATTTTCTGCTGCTATATTTAAAGACAATTGACTTTAGTATACTGTTTTTTTTTTCTCTAACCAGCTAAACTCATTTATTTTAATCTATCCTTTGGTATTTTCTGTGTAGACAGTCATAGCATCTAAGACAGTTTTATTTATTTATTTATTTTTTGCCATCCATATGCCTTGTTTTTCTTTTCCTTGTCCTTTGGCACTGTCATGTATGTTATAGAATAGGAATGATATGAGTAGACATTCTTGTTTTGGTCCTAATTCTAAAGTGAAGCCATTTGGTCTTTAACAACAAGGTATGATGTTAACTCTAGTTATTAACAGATACATTTTGTAATATTGAAAATTTGGCTTTTATTCATAGTTTGTGAAGAAATTTTGTCATAAATGGATATTGAATTTTTTCAAATGTTTTTCAGACATCTATTTAAGTTTTTTTTCCTCTCTTTTAAACTATTGATATAAGTGAATTACTGTAGTAATCAGACTTCTTCAGAGAAACATAACTAGTTAGGAAATAGAGATATAGAGATAGATAGTAATTAGATACAGACTAATTTACTATAAGGAATTGGCTGATTGACTAACACAAATATGGAAACTGAAAAGTCCCAGAATTCTGCTGTCTATAAACTGGAGACCCAGGAAAGGTATTTGTGCATTTAGTATGAGTCTGAAAGCCTGAGAACCAGGAGAGCTAATGCTGCAATTCCCAGTCACAGGGCAGAGGACTCATAGTCCAGGTCAGCATTTCATCATAAAGACTAAATTTTCCCTCCCCGCACCCATTTGTTCTATGCAGTCCCTCAGTGGATTGCATGATAACCACCCACATCAGAGGGTCAATCCACTTTACTCAGTATACTGATTTAAATGCTAATCTCACCCAGAAATATCCTTACATTTCTGGGATAGATCTCATTTGTTTGGGATACATCATCCTGCTTTTATATCATGGACTTAGTTTGATAATATTTATAAAGGATTTTTCATCCATGTTCATGAAGAATATCGGTCTGTAATTTTTTTTTCTTACAATATCATTGTCTGTTTGATATCACTGCAATCCTGGCTTCATTAAAATAGTTAGGAGGTAGGTACCCTCTTCTATTTCCTGGAAGGTTTTTTTGTTGTTTATGTTTTATTTTTTTAAGCATTGGTATTTCTTCCAACATTTTATAGAATTCATTAAAGAAGCCATCTGAATCATTAGTTTTCTTTTTTGGAAAATTTTAGCTATGACTATAAATTCTTAATAGATATAGGACTAATTGCACTCTGTTTCTTCTGGGGTAAGTTTTAGTCATTTGTATTTTTTTTTTTAACATTTTCTTTTCAAACTGTCATTAACTCATTTGTTGGCTTATGCCAATAAATTTTAGAATGGTTTGATATGCAAGAACAGCTAACTGATATCATCAGTTAAATCATTCATTTAATCATTCATCAATTTATCAGCATATCTTTCAATATATGGTTGGCCCTTGAACAATGCAGGAGTTAGAGGTGCTGACCGCTTGTGTAGTTGAAAATCCACGTATATATTATATACTGTATTCCGACAATAAAGTGAGCTGGAAAAGATAAAATATTATTAAGAAAATCATAAGGAAGATAAAATATATTTGTAGTACTATCTTTATACATTAAGAAAAACTGTATAAGTGGACCTGCACAGTTCAAACCCATGTTGTTCAAGAGTCAACTGTAGACTTAAAGTGACAATAATATTTTTTACATTCTATTATATACAGTGGATATGATGACATAACTGTAATAAGCCAAAATCTATTGCATTCTGTAAATAATTATATAATACGTAAAGCCTAATGTGATAACCGCTATCTTACACAGGCTTATTAGGCTTTTACTCTGAAGGAAAAAAAAAAAGTTTTAGTTTTGTAGCAAGTGCTACTTTCTAAGTAATGCCATGTAGCACTTCCTATGTACTAAACTGTAAGTAGCACTCTTCAAACAGTAAGAACATATTTAAACATTTTTGTAGTGTAAATGTATGAAATGTATAGACCTCAACAAATCTTATCACTTTCTCTGGCTCATTCTACTTCAGCTGTACTGATGTCTTTACCAGTCATATCTCATGCTTCACATATTCCCACTGTGGAGTCTTGGTAGTCCCAGATTCCTCTACCTGAAAAATATCATTTAAATTAATCCTTATATGTTATCTCCCCAGAAGGAGACTGGGGAGCCAGCAGAGATGATGACGTCCTTTACTCTTTGGGAAGGTCTTCATGCCTGTGTATTCTTGGAAACAGTTAATGAAAAGAAGAAAAGGACCATAATCCTTCCCTATCAGCAGGCGTGTATTTATTAACCTTTTGCTGTCATTCACCTGCTTATTAACCAGCAGAACCAGGCCTTAGTGCTTGGTTAAGATAGACTTCCCTGATCCCTCAACATGCTTTCTGCTTGCTCTTTAACAAAAGGTGGAAACATTCCATGTAATTTTCTGTCAACGTGAACTTAAGGATATAATTTGACATGATCTTTTCTTTATTAAAAAAAAAAAAAAAAAAAAGATGTTCCTTGGACATCTTGATTAAAATTTTAATTCTCTTTCCTATTTTATCTGCTTACCTTTTTAAAATTATTTCATAGCATTATATGACAGCATACCATATATTCATTTATTTATTTTCTGTCTTGCAGCCTCATTTTAGTATAAATCACCACAAAAGGAGGGTTCACTACTATGCTTTATCTTTATTTTGTTCACTACTATGCTTCCCTTACTGCTTTATCTGTACTGGCTAGAACAGAATTTAGCATATCACAGGCATGAAATGAATTTTGTTGAACAAATAAATACATTTCCATTATTTTAGGGGACTATAATTTTTTATAACAAGTAGTATATTTATATAGAATCAGAAAATTTCTCTTTGATTCTATGATCTCCTACTGCTAAATTTGAGCATATTATAATAATTTTTCTGAGTTTCATTTTTAGTTTCTTAATTAAATGTTCAACCCTGTTGTCATATATATTAATTTCTTCTGCCTGAAATTTCCCAGTGTTCAAGCCTTAAATTATTACTCTTTCTTTATCATAACTAATAAAACTGATGTTCAGTATGCTATATACATATATATGTATATATATATATATATATATATATATATATATATATATATTACTCACGATAATCAAGAGTAATTTGAAATTTAACTTTCTTATTCGTGTCTTTTTTCCTGAAATGAGTGACCAAAATAAGGAGAAATTAATCTTAATTTTATTTAGCCAGATTAATTTAATGGGTCCACTTTTTTATCCTGTGACCATCATTAGTGAAGATTCATCACACATCTGATTGAGATTTGACATTTTGTAGTCATAGATGAAAGGTTCTCCCTTTTTATTCACTAGATAAGAGCCTATAGATGCTTGAAAAACTTCCAGTTAGCACTTTACTTCAGATCTGTATAATATATCCAACTTACAAAGACAAAAAGGCAAAAGTCAAGTGCTCTGTCTTAGCCTTCCTAAAATTTCCACACCAACTGCAGCATTCCTATTGCATTTTCTTTCAACTGGCAAAATTCAACCTACCCAGACAAGCTATCTTCTCGTATAACCCATTCTTTACTCCTTCCCAAGTGTCATGGTCCTTTCTACCTCCTTGTAAATTATGACTTTTCCTCAATTTCCTCTCGTGTCAGAAATTCTCTAGCCTGTAACACTGCAGTTATGTTGCTCCCTCTTGAGAGGCAGAGGGAAATTTCAAGATTCAGAGATGGATCAGGAAAGATCTATCACAGTGATGTAGATGTAGGGACAATAGACGTCTTCATTTTTGACATCAGGTAAGAAATAAAACTAATAGGAAAAAAACTACTATTTTTTTTCTCAACAAGTTAAAAATATCAACCTTCACATAATCTTTATGATCTTATTTTGCTGGATGAGTGTTCTTGCATTGTCCTTAAATTTTATTTAAAAGCCCTTTTTTTGTTGTTGTTCTTTTTTCCATGTTGACAGGGAAAGTAGAAGAAACGTGAAGACGAGGATTATATACTTTGTTTTATAACTATAACTTTGTCAAATGTGTTTAGTATAGAATAAATTCTTGTTGGTGATTAAAATTTTAAAAATGTATATTTCTAAAGCTTGCTAGTTGTTTTTTTAGATGGGTTTTGTTAGGTTTTGATAATTTTGATACAACACTGTTCCTTCTTATAATTCTAGTTTTAGGTTTTTTTTTCCTATTTTATTCCAATTTCATAAAATTTATTGTCTTTCTCCATCTTATTCCCATTTCCTCATGAAAAAGGAAAATATTTAAAATTTATATTTTAATATGCATTTATTCTTGTTTAATAAAATGTTTTTAAAAACTATCAGTTCTCCTATTTCTGATAGTTTTCATTTGGAATTGATCTTTTAGGAGTTGTAGTTTAGAAAGCACTTTATCCATCTCTCTAGTTAGCTCAACACAGCAGCTTTGAGGAGGACAGATAGTATATGCTCCTCATCCTACTGTTGCTGGACAAGAGAAGTTAAAATATATATCTTAGTTCACACACTGGAGTGGAAGAGGTAGGATTAAGGCCTTCTGCCCTATTTTTCAGTGCTCTCTACTCCATCAGGAAGACACTCTGCAATGATGCAGCAAAGTGTTCCCATATTGCAGTTAGGAGCCATGTGAAAGAAGCCACTCACTAAAGACTACTTATTTTATGGCTTTATATGAAATTCTAGAAAAGGCAAAATCGCAGTTTGCTATCTGGAAGATCAGTGATTATTGTTTAGAAGGAAGGGTGGGTGTGAGAATTGACTCCTTAAGGGCATATAAGAGCCTTTTGTGGTGATGGGAGTGTTTCAAAGCTTGAACTGATGGTAGTTAAAATGACAATAGCCCCCTCAATATAGAAAGCTGTAATCTTAAAATGCAATTAAACTTTTAGATGTTTATTATATCTAAACAGAGTCTAAAAGATACACACTGTCAGGAGTCTGTTACCTCTAATCAGTAGCATAAATACAGGATTTGTTTTATTATATACCTTGTTTAATCAATTGACCTTTTATTTTATTTTTTTAGTGGTTTGCCTTTAAATCCCTTGGTAACCAGTTTAAGGCTGAGCAGGTTGTTCCAAGTGCAGAGCCCTGTGTTTTCCTCCCATCTGACCTGATGTACTAATCACTAGGGTACTGTTGTGTTATTCAGAACATGGAATGAGGTCACATTTCTCCCTAGGGGAGAGTAAATAGCAAATGTTCTTTAACTGGCATTTAATGCTTAATCCTTAAGATGAGTCGATGATAAAAATAAATATAGCCAAGAAATGCTTACTTTCTCACAAAAAGAGAAAGTAAGAGAATGTTTGACCAACATTGTTTTGGTTAACAATTTTCTACATGTCCAATCATGTACATTTTAAATTAAGAAGAAAAAAGTATGATCATATTGGGCAATGAATTGAAGCAATGTAAATAGAGTTTTTAAAATATAAAGCATGTATACACTTAGATTCTTTTTTATTTTTCTTCTGACTCACACCTTTTAAATAACTTGAGATGATGATTTTACCTCATCCATTATTATTTATTTTGTCTGTGATTTTAATGTGGATACTACCTAAAATAAATTATGGAAAAATATAACTATATAAAAGGAAATAGTAAGGTAATGAACCTCTATGGACCCAATATCCAATTTCAAAATAGGCATTATATTTTTCTCTAAGTTTATACCTATTCTCCATCCATAACCCATCTTAGTTATTTTTTCAGGTAAATCTTAGATATCATTTTACGACCTCCATAGATTTCTCAATATATATCAATTAAAGGCACTTTAAAACCATAATTCTAATATTTTTATTTTCTAAAGTAAGTGCAAATCTTTCATGTTGTGAAAAACACCATATTCACATCAATCAATATTTCATAGTATTTTTAATTTAGAGTTTGTTTGAATCAGAACCAAGGGGATTGATCCTATGTAACTTTGCACATTCTTGATTTTGCTCATTGTCTCCCTTTGTATTAGGTAGGGTCATCTGCATACCTTTTTATTTCCTGTTATATTTGGAAGGCTGATCAAGTTTGTCCTATCTTTTTTCATAATAATATTCATAGGGGGAGTTATAAGCTTCCTATTGTATCACATCAAGAAGTACATTATGTCCAGTTTTCATTCTTCTTGTTCTTAGTGGGATTGATCTAAACAGCTAGATTTTTCTCATTTTTATTTTTATTTTTTTCTCATTTTTAAAGTATTAATACAAACTCAGAATAATACCAATACCACTATTTTTATGAAATTTAAGATTGTGAAAAATTTTAAGATGTTCTTTTTTTTCCCTCTACATTTATTTTTTTTTCGTTCCTTTGTATCTATCAGTTTATTTTTTTATGGTACAATAAATGTAAATTACCACTTTAGCATTTTATTTTTTAAATAAATAAATAAAATAATAAATAAATAATAAATACAATAAATTTAATTTTTTTATTTATTTACTTGAGAGAAAGAGGGAGGGCAGGAGCAGGAGGAGAGGGGCAGACGGAGAGGGACATGCACTCTCCAAGCTGAGCAAGGAGCCTGATAAGGGACTCAATCCTGGGACCCTGGGATCATGATCCAAACTAAAGGCAGATGCTTAACCTACTGAGCCACCCAGGTGCTCCCATTTTAGCCATTTTAACGTGTATAGAAAAATATGGAATGTCTCATGAACTTACATGTTAGTTTCCCAGGGTCCATGCTAATCTTCTCTTTGTCATTACTATTACTGTATGCATGCTGCTGAGCAACAACTTGCATCTGTTTTTATCTTTGGAATATACCTGAATATCCAACTTGGTCTGTAGTCCAAATTACCCTATCTTAAAATCTTAATGACTAGATCTGATGGCCTTTAAACATTTTTCATTGCAAATGTGGTTCATAGTTTTGTCATTTGTTCTTTATTGATTATGATGTTTGTCATATTTTTTGGACAAGTAACATAACTAAAATTATTAATTTTATCCTTTTTTGGTTATATTTTGTGAGTCATAATTAAGACTATTTTACCTACTTTCAAGTTTATAGATGAATTACTTTCTTCTAATACTGGTGTGTGCAATGTGTGGAGATAATTTTGTGTTTTCCTCATGTGGCTCTGCCATTATTCCAACTCTAGTAATTATAAAGAATATTTTTTTTCTCTTGGATTTCTGATGCTATGTTTGTAAAATACTGAATTTTTATTTCAGATATGTCTGTTTCCAGATTTTCTATCTTACTCCATTCATTTTCTAATATCTTATTATCTTACAAATAGAGAACATAAAATACATCTCATATAGAGGGGACTAGAATATCCCTTTATGGTTTTCTCTATTCTTATTTGTTCTTTCTATAGCCCTTATAATTTTGTATCTCAAGAAAAAGTGAAGATCTGTATCTTTATTGCAATAATATTAAATTTACAAATCAAAGATTTTTATTAATATTTACATGCATGGTTGATTTGCAGATTACTTTTTTGGAGCAATTTTTATCAGGTTTTATAATCAATATTGCACACACCTTATAACAAGAACTTAGAGGGTGTTTTCCCTTTGTTTATGTTTTCAAATAGTTTTAGTAGTACTTGGTTTATCATTAAAGTCATTTAAAGCATTCACTTATGAAAACATTTGGAGCTTAAATCTAATAATTTTACCCTAATATGTATTGATTTGGGCTTTTCTTTTTGAGAAATGATATTTTCTTTCCATATGAAGGTATGGAAAGTTACTTATTTCAGGAAAGTTATATTAAATTACAGTTTTAATTTTTTAATTTTTTTAATTACAGTTTTTAATATATATTCTTTGCTTTTGTTTTCACTTGGTTGAAGAAACCTCCCCCCTTGTAAGTAGGGCCAGCCCTAATCCAGAGGCAGCCATCCAGGCGTCTTCCTGAATTTAGCAACTAAAGCATTCTGTTTACAATAAGAAAACTTTCCCCCCACACCCTGATTGGAATGTCCCTGAATAGGTTCATGTTGACCTCTGTGAAATCAATAACCTGAATGCTATGCGACTCCGAGGTTTTTGTCTTTAAGTGGTTTTTTTTTCCCTTTTGCCTTAAAAGATACCTGTAATTGCTATCAGGGCTCTCTTCCTCTTCGAGGCGGAGAGCCCGTTTGCGCAAACGTCCAATAACCCTCTGCTAATTGCATCTGCCTGTCTGGGGTCTGAGTCTCTGGGTGTCCGCCAGGACACGTTGGCACCCGTGAGCCAGGGTCCAACAGGGTGCGTATGTGTGTGTACTTTCTCTACCTTTTCTATTACTTCCTCATTTTGTGACTCTGTTAATTTTAGCTTGTTTTTAAAATTTACTATTGTATTTTTCATTGTCCATTTCTTTTATTGTGTCATGTAAGAGAACTATTCTTTTTCATTGTCTGGTTTTGTCTTTCTAAGATTATTTAATATTTATCTCTAAATCATTCTAGAATGCAGGCCTATTTTCAAGCTTTCCTATTTTCATAATTTTATTTTTCTCATTTTTCCTAGTTCTTATGTTTTCTTTCACATTTTAATTTTATTTGGCTTATTTTGAAATACTAAGCTTCAGTTTTTAAATCTTTTTTGGGAGATCATATTCTTTTGATATGTCTTCATTTGTCTGTAAGATGTTTATTTTGCTCATAATTTTTTTTAACCTGGAGTGAATTGGTATGGAAGTCAACCACAGTTCTATTGTGTTATGAATGTTTATGTGAAATGAGTTTTCTTGAATTTTAAAAATTATCTTTCCAAATATGGGAATATGCCAAGGTAAGTTTCATAGAACTTCATGCCTTTGGGCTTTTCTTTCCTTTGAAGCATCAGACAGTTCAGGTACTATGAGAATTGTCTCCTTTCTTTTCTTTCTTTTTTTTTTTTCACTGTTGCCAGAGTATTTCCTTTCTTTCTCTCTTTTTTTCCACACTGCCTGCCGCAAATCTTTCTCTTGTTTGCTGCATAGTATCTTTCTCCTGCTTAATTTGTATTCTATTCCCAACAGTTTCTTTGGAGCAGGTCAAGGAAAGTTCAGGAAATGTATGGGAAATAAATAAATAAATAAATAAATAAATAAATAAATAAATAATCTGTATTGTGGGAAATAAAAATATTGGCAGATGAAATAGTTACCTTAGGGACATATTCATCTTTAGGTTTTGGTGATACATCTCAGTGGTGTTTTCAAGAAAGTGGTTGAATGTGCAAATTTAGATTAGAGAGGATATTCCTAGAATTCACACACAATATATGATACCTTCTAAGAGTAACATACCAAAAGAACTATTTCAAATTAAGTACTCAAGAACTCTACGGTTAAAATTAAGTTTTTGAACTTACAAAAAATATTTTTTTACCGATATAAATCTATTAAATTTGATGGTCTAGTTTATGACATATATTCTAAAATCAAGGAATATGTATTTCCTGATTAGAACATAGCATTGGAACTGCATATATTGATGCTATCATATTTCCTAAAATTATTACTCCTATCCTGCTCATGGATAGGAGTTTACTGAACTGTATAATTTTGAAAAAGCAAATCTAATTAAGCTCTAATAAAAACATGTATATCATGGACAGTTTTATTGTTAATATTGTTTTCTAAATCATCCACTATTCTCTTTCATTAGCTCCCTTAGGATAAATTTCCTTTGGGATCCATGCACCATTTCTGTGGTTTCCTTTATAATTTGTTGGCATACATCTTAACAAACTCTGAATCAAATGGTTGATCACATAGCCTCATTATTTTTAGAGGAAAAGGTGTTGCCTACTTCTTACATACAGGCTGAACTTCTCAGCATATATTTTATTCATTAAATTCAGAGTTACTTTGCACCTCAGTTTTTATTGCCTCTGGGTTGGATGGGTTGATTTGCATCCTCCAAAAGTATATATTAAAGCTCTAAGCTTCAGTACCCCGGAGTGTGACCTTATTTGGAATGAGTTGTTGCAGATATAGTTAAGATGAAGTCATAGTGAAGCAGAGTGGGCCCGTAATGCAGTATGACCAGTCCTTTTCTAAAAAGAGGGAAGACAAAGTGTAGACACAGGTACATAGAGACTATGCCATGCACAACAGAGGCAGAGATTAGAGTGATGCAGCTGTAAGCTAGGGAATGTTAAGAGTTAGCAGCTACCGCCAGGCACTAGGAAGAGGCATGGAAGATTTTATACGCGGAGGGAGCATGGGCTTGCTGACACCTTAATTTCGGACTTTGGCCTCCAGGACTGTGAAAACATAAATTTCTGTTGTTCTAAGCCACCCACTTTGTGATATTTTGTTATCGTAGCCCTACAAGACTAATATCCTGCCTTTATACTCAATTCCTTCACTTGTTTTTATTTTGTTTGCCATTATACTATATATAGTTTTTTTTTTAATTTGAGTATAGTTGACACTGTTATATTAGTTTCAGATGTACATCTTAGTGATATGACAAGTTTATATCTTATGTTCATCCCAAGTGTAGCTACCATCTCTTGCATTATATTGCTGTTACAATATCATTGACTATATACCTTATCCTCTGCCTTTTATTTCCCTGACATATTCATTCCAGAACTGGAAGCCTGTATCTCCCTCTCCCCTTCATCCATTTTTATATGATGTGTTTTTTTTTTTTAAACCTCCCAGACTAATCCAATTTATTGCCTATAGGAAACAGGCACCTTCTCAACCTTGTTTATTACCTTCGTGCCAGTCTGGCTTTTTAGTGTTAAAGGGGAACAGCAGGTTGCGTCTCCCAGGCATCCCACAAATTAGGTGGATCACTTTAGCAGAAACCTTGTCGAGCTCAAAAATTTGTCTCACATTAGCAGTGAGGATTTAGGCGTCACACTGAGTCATTATTTTGCTTACTCCTAAGTTTAAGGCATACGATATTGGTATTTTTAATAGGACTCCAAGCTTACTGTCTTGGAGATGCCCTACGACTCCATGCCCCTGCAAGTTAATGAAAATTACAAAATAATAGACACTCAAACTGTAAATTACACCCAACAAATAATATCTCTATAAGAATTTAGATGGGATAATCAGAAGAGACCAAAGTAAATAGTAAACATACAAAATGTCAGTAAATCAGGACCTAAGCAGAAGCTTAAGGAGTGGGAAGAAAGGATTTCAGCTAGGGAGAGGAGAGGATGGTATTTTCAAGAAGGAAGCAAATTGAGCAAGGTTTGGGCGATAGTCAAGTGCATGGTGAAATAAATGATGATACCAGCTCTAGAGAAAGTTCTATGTTTGGGTTAGTGTAAAATAGTCTTGTCTAAGTGGGAGGTAAAAAAATTGCAGGGAATCTGAAAAAGGAAAAAAAAAAAAAGCAGGAGCTGTTAAATCTGTTTAGGAAGGAATTGGGAGTTGTAGTTTTTGAACACTAATAGAATGAAAGGGCCTGAAGGAGATTAATCCAGAGATAGTGTGCAAGATAAATTAGAGTCAGAGAAAAGAAAAGAGGCACAGAAAAGAGTCAAGAGAAAAGTGTCTGAGAGCTGTTTTAGAAAACTGATTACAGACTCCAGACCTGTGGTGTTAGGGACCTAAATGAATGCTCCTGACTCAGCTATGTTTTCTGAGTTTTTCTCGAAATTCTGATTTCTCTATACTATTCAATTTCTCCTTTTCATCTTGGTGGATTTGGGCCATTGGCATCTATTTCAGCTATCTTTTCATTGATAATAAAATATTTTTCTCTAACCTTGAAAGACTTTATATAAACTTTGATTTTTTAAAAGCACTTAACGTGTGTGGCATGTGAGTGTATTTAGAAGACTCACGACTAAGCTCAGTATTGAGACAAGGCCAACTGAAATTTGCAGCTATCTTTAATTTCCAAGAAGTGTTAATTTTCCTGGCTGTAAAACCTTCCTTTCCACTTCATTATTTTCACTTTTCTTGGGACTACTCTAGAGAGCATGGGTATTGGAGATAGGTGGATGCTTTTCCTTTGAATTTTACCTTCCTCATCCTTTTAGAAAATGGAGCCTCTTTATATACAGATTTCAAGTGTACTTTTTATGCCATAATTGATTTTGAGGACTCTTTGGCCTGACACTTCTATTTAGATTGAAATTTATGGAAGCAATTTGAGATGTCCTTCAAATTGTAAAATCATCAGTATTATATGCCTTTTTTTTTTTTTGAGCAGCCACACTGAAAAATTCATAACATCCATTTTTTTAAAAATTGTTTTTTGTGGACATTTTTATTTTTTGAATGTAAAACATACTTTTTTTTTTTTTTTTTTTTTTTATCTATAACATATGTATCTAATGGACAGCCCTTTGAGCTCTTTATGCAGATTTAGCCTAGGGAAAAGAAACTGGTTGATATGAAATAAATGACGTTGAATATCCTAAGTATATTCATTTGAGAGTTACTCATATTCACAGAATGAAAAACAATTGATCAGGATTCAGAAAAATGGGATGAAGATTGCTCAGAACATGTTCTACAACCAAAAAAAAAAAAAAAAAATCAAATTGGAAGTGTTTGGTTTTAGGACATAATGTTCTGATAATTCTTTGAATCAGAAAGCACAGGACTTGGACTCATCTGTGCATCATACCTTTTAAAATCTCTACCCACTGCTGAAAAACCAACCTGAATAGTTACATGGCAACATGTATTGCATTTTGGAACTTAGAATATTAATTTTGTGCTGGACATATTATTAGAAATATTAGAAGTGCTTTCATGATACCATTTTTTTTTCAAAATGCTGTAACTAAATTTTAACTGGATCAATTATTTTTTCAATTAAATGGCTATATTATTTAAATATAAATTATAATTAATATAATTCAATATAAACCAAAGTGCATTGTGTATTTTAAAAATTATATATATAAATATTTTTACTTTCTATCTCTGTAATAAGAAATGAAATTCATTTTATTCTCTGGCAGGAGCCTTGAACTATTTAATTATTTATTTATTTTTTCCCAAAAATATATATAAGAAAACACTCCTATGATAAATACAATTGTCTTTATATTTACAAACACCATATATTTTACATTATAAATTGTATGATGTATAGTTAGAAAATGTTACTCTTTTCTTTAGCAGAGTATAAAGTCTTAAAAGCAGAAGTTATAAAATCTTTAATAGGCAATAGAACCCAGCACATTTTTACTTACTGGTTTGTACTTGGTAAGTGCTCAATAAATTTATTGATAAATGAATGTGTGAATTTTTCATGTTACTATTTTTTTTTTTTATTCTGGAGTTTTGTTTTTTTTTTTTTTGAAAAAAAAACTGGCAACATTAATCTTTTAATTTCAATGAGTATATAGCTATGTTTGGACTTAAAAAACTAAATCCAGCTTAAAATTCTTCCACATTATAATAAATGGATCAGTTTCAAATAATTATTCTTAAATATGTCTTCCTAGGTGATCCATTCCAGAGTACACTCCAAATTTCTTGTGAGGAGCTGTAATTCATGTATTCATTCTGATTTTGATTAGCAGTTCCTCTGAAAGAAAATACAATAGTTTCAAATTCAGTTTATGATTCCAAATCGTAGATTTTTTTTTTATGATTACCATTAGGCTCATTTATAACATCTTATTCAACCAGCAGTCTTATTAAGTTTATAGTCACTTAAGTTTATACCCATTCTAAAAGCACTGATTTTTTACCCCCCTTATTTTATTTTATTAATTTATTTATGATAGTCACAGAGAGAGAGAGAAAGAGAGAGAGAGAGAGGCAGAGACACAGGCAGAGGGAGAACAGGCTCCATGCACCGGGAGCCCGACGTGGGATTCGATCCCTCACCAGGATCACGCCCTGGGCCAAAGGCAGGCGCTAAACCGCTGCGCCACCCAGGGATCCCTAACCCTCCTTATTTTATATGTATGATGCTGTACTTTATATTCTTTTATTCTGTGAATGCCTTAACTGATGTTTTTTACATATAGTTGATTTTATTGCTTTTGTATTTTCACCTCAGGACTGGTTTTATAAGTGATTAATCTAGTGCTTTCACTATCTTTTTATTTACCTGTAATGTTTTTCCTTTCATACTTTTCTTTCTCCAGACTATGGTCTTTTCTTTCCACTCAAAGTATTCCCTTTAAGATTTCTTGTAAGTCTGGTTTCACGGTGATAAACTCTTATAAATTTTGTTTGTGTGGAAAACTCTTTATGTCTCCTTCAGTGTGAATGATAGTCTTGCTGGATAGACTATTCTTGGCTGCAGGTTGTTTTTTCCTTTCAGCACTGTGAGTATATCATGCTACTCCCTTCTGACCTACAAAGTTGCTGCTGAAAAATCAACTGATAGATTTATGGAGTTTCGCTTCTATATATCTTCTTTTTTTCTCTTGATGCTTTCAAAATTCTCTCTTTGGGGAAGCCCCGGTGGCCTAGTGGTTTAGTGCTGCCTTCATCCCAGGGCATGATCCTGAAGGCCCGGGATCGAGTCACATGTCAGGCTCCCTGCACGGAGCCTGCTTTCCCCTCTGCCTCTGCCCCTCTCTCTCTGTCTCTGTCTCTCATGAATAAATAAATAAAATCTTTAAAAATAAAAAAAAAATTCTCTCTTTATCCCATTTAATCATTGTGTCTTGGTGTGGACCTCTTTGGGTTTCTTTTGTTGGGGGCTCTCTGTGCCTCCTGGATCTGTATATCAATTTCTTAGAATGTTTTCAGCTATTCTTCAAGTAAAATTTCTGCTTTCTTTTCTCTCTCTTCACCTTTTAGGATCTCTATACTACAAATGTTATTACCCTTTTTGATGTCACTGTGTTCCCTTACCTTATTCTCTAGAATGTAGATATTCTAGGCCACTTAGCACTAGTGGCCCCAAGCCCAATATATCCCTTACTATCCCCAGGTCTTACTTTGGAGACTCCATAACCACTTTCTCTTCTGTGGCCTTATGTTTTTAACCACCAGGATTAATTATTTATTTCAAGAAATTTCACCCTTCTCAGTGGGTGTTGAATATCCTTCTCTTTGAACTGCATTTGAGAAAATTAGCTACTACTCTGAAAGGCTACCTAAACCATAATCCCTTCCAAATAGGTACGTTCTTACACTAATAGCAATCATGCTTAGATTGTAGAAGTCTTTTTGACTTGATTCCAAAGCTGTCATCCTTAGCCTAGACACAGGAAAGTCTAGCATCCTATACAAGGATTAATGTGAAATTTCTACCCAACAGTAACACTTAGTCAGTTACTAGCTAATGCAATCTCAGGAGTGGTACAGATGCCAAGTATAGACAGATAAGAACTAGAAATAATGAAACAACACTTCCAGTGTTTGCATTTCAAGTGTGCAAAATGCAGGAACTTCTCCTAGATTGCTATATACTATCTCCTGAGCACTTCTTTACCTTTTCACCAAGAGATTCCATACATAAAATCTGATATCCCAGAGGAAGATAAATATAATTCTTAGACATATGTTATATTAAGATAATAGTACACAACGTAAGTTCCATGAATCCAGATAGGGAAATTACACTTTTGCCCTGAATCAATACTTGAAAAACTCACCAGGAAACTAACACATGTAGATAGATTTACATCCATGAGAGATTATGCCTTTTGACCTGAAGAATAAATTTTTGACTGAAAGATACATGTTAGACAGGTTTTCTTCATGACTTTAGGCCCCTGACCTCCCTTTTCTTAGAACATTTGCTTTAGAAAACTGGTAATTGTAATTTTTTTCTCTTCCTCTTTGAGATATAAATATTTCAAATCTTCTTGTGAGGTTTAAAACCCAGAAATGTTTTTCTCAAGTATCAGGAACCATCCCTTTGAAATGTAATCATCAAGGAAGACAGGACTCCAGTTTTCCAATTTCTCTGGGGGAATGGGAGCCACCCTCTGACTTGACCCTGCCACAAGTTATAAAATTATCTTCTATCATGATGGAAGAAAGTTTACTTACCCTTTGAGGAAGGCCGGTTAGCAAACAGGGCAGCCTATGATTCCTCCCATGCTAACTCTTACAAATTCCCCAGTCCTTTTTTTTTTTTTTTTCAGTTTGTTGAGTACAGACCGAGTTCTAGTCTCTTTCCCTTATTGCAGTATTCTCGAATACAATCTTCATCCCCTTCTTAACTTTTCTGGTACAATTTTTGCTCTGACACTCTCATTCTTTCCTCTCCTTCACCCTTTTTAAAACAATGCTATTTACGGTATAAACCATAAAGTAAAAGATGCCAAGGCCACACTAAAATCATACACTGTTAGCAGAGAATAGGGAGAAGTAAGAGTGTATGACCAAGAAAGTTCCAATCAAAAGAAAGTGACTGGAGTGGGGAGAAATGAGTCCTGGCTTTTGATCCTTTCTCTAGAGCTGCCCTAAATAACATTCCATTTCTTCATAAACTCACTGAGACAATTTTCTGTGATTTGTTGTACCAGATTTCAAGGATCATTACTTCTACTGTCTTTATTCCTCCCAAAGGATGATTACCAGCAAGTTCCCTGAATTCTCCCTTCACAAGGCGAATCAGAGTTCTCAAGTTTGAGTCAACTGTGCAGCAAAGATTTTTCAAAGGATGGAGAATTTTTTAAAAGAGGAATTACAGGACACATGGACACTGTAGTGAAATTAACAGGCTAAAGGCACAGCAGTTTCCCCCACTTCTCCCAATTTCTCTTATTGTGCAAACATACTTCATTTATCTTATCCTGTTTCTTCTGGAATGGAGAAGTCTTTTATTCTTATACTGGTTATAACTTTTAAGCTTAAGTAGAAGGAAGCTCCTTAGACCTCTCTAGACTAAAAAGAAAAGCAGATTTTCATATTGCCTGACTAAAGAGAAAAAAATGAAGTTTGGGGATATAGATCCACAAAATAATATTTTGGTTACTCTTGACTTTTTCAAGGTTATAATTCCTCACCAATACGAATTTTTCATATTTTCTTACCAACATGTAAATATCTCCCAAACCAAGCCCAGACACAAACACCACACACACACACACACACACACACACACACACACACACACACACAACCTGAGAACATTTGAGTGTAATGAAAATTATTTTGAGGTACAGACTTTTAAATTTTTAATACTGATATAGCTACATTGAACTAGGAATCAGAAGACTAGAATAATATTCCAGTTGAGCTACTGTTAAGTTTTGCCTCAGAGCAAGATGTTTAATATCTATGAGCCTCAGTATTTGGCCTATAAATAGAAATAGTGATCCCTGATCTAACAATATCTAAAGAATATTTTAAACATTGAATGCAATAATAAGTGTGAAAATGATTCATGAAATACAAATCCTTATAAGACTGAAGACAGAAATATTAAGGAAAATAGTCCACTAGTGCTCGATGTGAATCTTAAATCAAGTGTTGACTTCAACTACATTGATCTTTCAAAATCTAGAAGTTAATACTAATCAGTTTGAGAAGAAATAGAGGATATAAAAAACATTTGGATGACACCCATGATGTGCTTATATAAGTTGAAGTTCAGGTATATTTATTTACCTGAGATTTTTATTCATATGGTTGAATACTTTGTTTTCCTACATTTTAGAGTCCTCCTATTACACCTACTAAACTTGTAGGTGTATTGATAGAGCACTGTTTAACTATGTTGATTATAATGAATTAAAATTTGACAACAGTGATGGTTTTATGAAGTTATAGTCTCTCCCTCAATTAACTTGAAACTACGTTGTGATTACAATAAAATTATTGACAGGTTTTAAAATTTTTAAACTAGACAAAGTGTATTCTAAGGAATATATCAAAAAATAAATATGTAAAAATAATCTAAAAGCAAATTTATAGAAGAAAAGTTAATAGATATTTGGATTTCCACATGTCAGATATGTAATTGAATCTTAAAGCATTTCCAATCACCTTGTGATTTTACAGCAAGATCAATGAAATAGAACACAGGACATGAGATAAATCCAAATTCCTATATGGATTCAGTAGGTGAATATCTGGCCACTTCAAACTGGGGAGGAGAAAGAAATCGGTTGTTTTAATGCATGAGTTCAGTCTTCTGGTTCATGATAGAATTAAAAACAAAATATATAGATAGATGCCCTCCTCATTCCTTATACAATATGAAATGCCAGGTGGATAGTAATTCAGAAGCTAAAAATGAAACCATAAAAGTGCTAGAAGAAAACATAGGAGAATCTACTTTTATATGTTAGGAAGAGGGACATGCTAATTTCTAAACAGAAGCCAAACCTTGAAATTATAAAAGAAAAAAATAACAAAATAACTAAAAATATTGTTAGTGGGAGTTTTCTAGATAGAAACAAATCATAAAAATATGCAAGAAAGTAAAAAACTTGGAAAATGTTTTTTTCCTTTTTGTTTTTAAAGATTTATTTATTTAAGGGGAGGGGGCAGAGGGAGAGAGAGAATCTTTAAGCAGACTTCCTGCTGAGCCCACAGTCAGAGTTGGCAATGGATCTCATGACACAAGATCATGACCTGAGCCAAAACCAAGAGGCCTGAGCTTAGCCAACTGACTGAGCCACCCAGTCTCCCCAACAGGAAAAATATTTCAATCACCGATTTCAAACAAATATACGCTTTTTTAGAAATCAGTAAAGATGCAACATTCAATAATGAAATGGACATTGTCAAATACACATGTAATTTTTAAAAAAAAGTTTTCATCATTCAAAGCAACAATCATGTTTAGTATTATGCAATGTGAAAATCATTCACATAAAAATTTTATTCACATAAAAATAAATGTCCACATGGGAAATGCACATATACTCCACTGATTTATTGTACACGTATGCTAATGTGTCTGTGCAAAAATATTAGAGGTAGTCAGTATTGCATGATGTTTTAGCAAGATGAAACTTAAAAAATTACCATCCCAATATGTACCATTTGCATGATATGTAACACCCTATTAAAATTAAATAAAATACTACATAAATGTTTTGACCTCTTTTGAAGAGTAAGGTGGATCAATACTCAAGAGATGAAGAATCAGCAAAGTATGGATGTTTAAAAAGAAATAGTGAAGAGACTATGTTTTACTTGTACAAGCCCTCTTTGTGTAAAAATAAATGCATGTTAGTTTTCATAAATGAAGAATTTTTATGAGAAAAGATTATGGAAGCATATTTAAAACAAACTAGTATTGACGTTTATTTTTGGAAAAAATGTTATCAGGAATCTAAAGAAGGCAATGTTAGAGGTAGTATCTCCAAAACTTTTGCTTTTAATATCTATTTAACTTCCATTTTAGATCCAATTTTAACATGTTTTTTAATGCATTTTTGTTTTTTAATTTGTGTTGGAAAACAATACATTATTTATATTGGGGTTAATATAGCTTGAGATCTTATAGAAAAATTTTAAAGAATTGTGTTTCTTATAGAGTTTGTCTTTTAATGATTTTTAAAATTAACTATGAGCACTAAGCGATTGCAGTCAGTAAAAGTTATCACAGTGATTTTCTAGATAGACTAGAAATATAAATAAAGTATAATAAAAAATGTTCTGAAGAAATATACATGACTGGGCGGGGGGTCAGACTTGTTCAAAGTAATGACAAGGTGCAGTTATTGACCTTCTTCTAAAAGTGTCATACCCCCAAAAAATAATAATAAAAATAAAAAAATAATAAAAATAATAAAAAATAATAAAATAAAAATGCCATACTCTAATACTGGATATCCAGGAAAGCACAGGAGGCTAAGAGTTTGGCCTCAAGCCCACAATCTGAATTGAGAGCATAAAATACACCATAAAGTATATAATACAATTTCATATTTAAGAAGAGTGGTCAGAAATTTAAGCTACAGGAGTGCCTGCGTGGCTAGTCAATTGTCCAACTCTTGATTTTGGCTCAGGTCATGACCTCCGCTCAGGTCATTATTTCAGGATTGTGAGATCAAGCCCGTGCTGGGCATGGAGACTGCTTAAGATTCTGCTCTCCCTCTCTCCCCTGCTCACTACCCCAAAAAAGAAATAAAAAAGAAAAAAAAGAAAAGAAAAATTAAGCTTGGGAGGAGATGTTTCAGATAGATTACACAGAATATTTTTTTGAGGAAATAACATTTCAACAAAAACTACAATAAAGTGAGAAAGGTCTATGCAAAAAATGTCCGGGTGGAATTTAATAAGGTGTAGCCATAAAACCTGTGTATTTTTGAGGCGTGAGTTGGGTCAGAAGTTGAAAAAAAAGTAAGCCAGCAAGCTAAGCAGAGAGCAGATCATGTAAGGCCTTGTGGGTCACCAAATAGTCTTGAGCACAGGAAGGACAAAATAGGATTTATGTTTTACAAAGATTACTTCACCTGCTTTCCAAAGAATAAAATGTGTGTGGTTTTGGTGGGTGTTGGCAAGCGTGGAAGTATAAGAACCAAGCTATTGCTATGGTTTCAACTAAAGAAGATGGTAGCTGGCTTGGACTGAAGAAGTCATGGTGGTCTTAGTGATAAGTTGTTTGATTCTGATTTTGAAACTTGAGCCTGGAGGGCTTGAAGATGGATCTCATGTTAGGTAGAGGCAAAGCGAGGGATTCCCCATGACTCCTATATTTTGCCGCTGGAAATGGGGTAAGTGGTGGTATGCTTTATGAAAATGGAGAATCCTGTGTGAGATGTAGGCTTTGCAGGGGTGCTCATAGTAAGATTTTTTTTTTCAGTATGCACAATTTGAGACACCTGCTAATCAGGGTGTTGAAGAGTCCTTTCAATATGAGTGTAGAGCTCATGGAAAGTGTCAGACTAGAGATACAAATTTTGCAGTAATCAGAGTACATTTAAAGTCAGAGAATGTTTTCCCTTAATGTAACCATAGATGAAGAGGAAAAGAAGGCCAATATTTGTTCCTGGCATTTATGTTTTATATAAAAGATTATATTGTATGACTGAGGGGAGCAGCAATGGTAAGGTCAGTGACTTTCCTTTTTGCATGACATGATGTGGATGTTGGACAGGAAGCATCTAGGCAATCAAAGGGAGCATGTTTAATTCATTTTTTTTTTTATTATGAGAAGAAACTATTCACAGTAGGAATTCTATACATGAAAATAAGATATGTTTTTTTCCCTCTATAATCTACGGTATACTGGGTGACACAGACACCCTGGGAGGATATTCATGACCCTCTAATTCATTGAGAGATAAGAATGACTTTCTCAAGAAGTTGACTCCTGAGCTGAAACTTAAAACATGAGCAGGAGTCCTAAGATGAAAAAAAAAAAAAATGCTAAATGAAGAAGGAGTTCCAGACCCAAGAAACCGTGTGAGTAAAGACACAGGTGAAAAGCATCATAGAGAATGCTGGGACTGCTGGCAGCTTTCCATCTTTAAACACAAGTGGGAGACATGGTATAGTGTCACAAAGGCCAGAGCATGAAGAAATTGGCCTATTATCAGGAAATCCTAATTAGAAGGTGTATGAGTGAAACCATGTTGTAGGAAATAGTTTTTTTTTTTTTTCTGTTTTAACAGATAAGGTTTGTAATTAAAGATCTCACTGTGGTATTGCTGTAGAAAATAGGTTTGAAATGCTGAAAGTCTGAAGTCATAGAGATCAGTTCAATTGGTTGCAACAAACAGGGCATAATTTTTGCGTAGGTCTTTCTTATACAGGATCTGGTGAGTCTTGGCAAATATATATACCTGTGTAATTGAGCCTTTTATCAAGTCATAGGTGGTGTCTGCTAGCCAGAGATGGAACTAGTTAACGAAGTGAGTCCTTCCCCAGTCATCATAATGCAGCCTCCATTCAGATTTCTGTCGCCATTAATTCATTTGGCCAATTGTTGAACTTGATGTAAATGGAATCATAGTCTGTACTCTTTAGGGTCAGTCTTCTTTTTTTTAACCATTTTTAAATTCACATGTAGTTGAGACAATTATTACTTTCGTATAGCACAGTGATTCACCTTCTCTATAGGTTATGCCATCCTCTGGGTCAGTCTTCTTTATTTAAATTAATGTTTTCATAATCCATCCATGTGTGTATAGCAGGAGATAATAAGCATCTGTGAAACCATGACCCAAATCTATGCCATAAACATCCATCATCTCCGAAAGTTTCTTCCTATTTTCTATTTTTTATTATTACTATTATCATTATTATTGTTTTGTGATACAAATATTTAACAGAAGAGCTGTTCCATCCATGTGTGTATACTAGTACACGTAGATAATTTTTTTTCATAATTTGTTTATTCATTTCCCTGGTGATGGAAATTTGGGATATTTCTAATTAGGGGCTGTTATTGTTTAAGATGCTATGGATTTTCTTCTATAATAATTTTGTGAGTGTTTTCGTTCTTTTGGGTAAATATTTACGAATATAATTACTATGTCAGAGGGTAAGCGTGTAATTATAAAGAAGTAGCAAAACAAACGTACAAAGTAGTTGTAGAATTCCACATTCTCACAAACAAATTATGAAAAAATGTAATCGCTTTATAATCTTGCAACAATTTTGTTTTGTCAGTTTTCTTAATTTTAGCAATTCCAGAAGTCTGAAATGGCACTGTGTTATAATTTGTATTTCTTCCGTGACTAATGATGCGAAGTGCCTGTTATGTGTTTATGACATTTCTAAGGCCCAGTAGTTTAGTGATTGCTTAAGTCTTTTACCCACCTTTAATTTGTTCTTGTTGGTGGTGTTCTTTTTGTTTGTTTTTGTGTTTTTGGTCCTTTATTGAGTTGTATAGAATATATATATATTCTATATGTGTTTTTTATTCTATGTCTTTGGAATCATTTTCTGAATTGAGCTTTTAGATATTACTTTAATTTTGTGTATGATGTGAAGTAGGATAAAATATGTGTATATGTACATCTCTATGTATATATATTAGCCATGGGTTATATTTTTATTTAACTAATAAAGATTATATAGTCATCAAGAACCTTATTTGCATAACATAGTTAAAAATTTTTTTTTGATGTATACAAAGCTGTACATGATTAATATATACAACTTTGTGTGTTTGGAGATAATATGCATCTGTGAAACCATGACCCAAATCTGTGCCATAAACATCCATCATCTCCGAAAGTTTCTTCCTATTTCCTATTTTTTATTATTACTATTATCATTATTATTGTTTTGTGATACAAATACTTAACAGAAGAGCTGTTCTCAGCCAATTTTTAAGCATATAGTATAGTATTTTGTGTGCTATAGTATTAAATATTATAGTATTAAACATTAGATATCCATAGTATGCTGTACAGATCTCTAGGACTTACTCATCATCCTGTGTAACTGAAACTTTGTATTCCTTGGCTAAGACTTCCCTGTTTCCACCTCCCCCAGCCTCTGGCATACACTACTCCACTATCTGCTTCTGAGTTTGATTGTTATTATTTTTTAAGATTTTATTTATTTGACAGAGAGAGAAAGAAAGCACAAGCAGAAGGAACAGCAGGCAGAGGGAGAGGGAGAGGGAGAAGGAGGCTCCTTGCTGAGCCACCCTGAAGTGGCTCCTGCCATAGCAGCCTAGGCAGGCAGGCACTTACCCTTTATTCTGAATATAATGTATTAAACCTTAAGTTTATACAATTTAGTAGAAGCTGCATTTGTTTAAAATTGGTGAACACAATTCCTGAAAATTAAGTAATCATCTTTTAAATAAACACATTAATGTGTAATTCTTTATCTCATGTAATTTTCTTTTTTTTTTCTAAATTCAATCTTCAATTCAGGAAGATCATGACCTCAGAATTTTTTTGCTTGCATGTACCCCATAAAACTTAGTCTATTATTTTATTTATTTATTTTTAGATGAATTGCTCATAGGTGTGACATGCACAAAGCTCAGATTAGGATTTTGTACTATGAAAGATAATGTAGTTTATCAGTTAAGAAAATGTACTCTGATTACAAATATGGCATATCACTTCTTTTTCCAAAATATATTTAGTTGTAAAGATCAATCTTAAATTGAGATCAAAATCAATTCTGCATGATTTTATTTCCATAATCTACAATATTAGAAGGTTACTTTGTTTAAAAAATTGTATATCCAAAATATATTGGAAATCTAAAATTTACTGCAATTGCATAAAATCCATGGTATCCATTAGGTAGACACAGAAAATAATATACTAAGTTTATGTATATACAGATATTCTATGTTTAGTGAAAAATTATAAAATTGAACACTGGCAAAAATTGAATTCATACATTCTAATAGTAAAAATAGAAGATTGAACTTTGTAGAAAAACTTTATATGCTGCTTGTATGCTGCCTCTTTGTCTTTTCCTGCCACTCATCTGCTGTGTGATGGTCCAATTTACTTAACCTTTCTGTGCCCCAGTCTTCATCTCTAAAAACAGGAGTAAAATAACATATCATAAACGTTTTTTCTTTGCTTGGTTTTGTTTGTTTACTTGATTTCATAAAAAAAAAAAAAAGAAAGAAGGATCAGATGAAGAATAGCACTTAAAACAGTAAATGCCACATTTTTAGTACTATTATTACTATAGCTTAGCACCATAGAAGTAGTATTATTTAAAATGAATTTTTATGAGTGGGAAATATCAGAGAGGGAGACAGAACATGAGAGACTCCTAACTCTGGGAAACGAACAAGGGGTGGTGGAAAGGGAGGTGGGCAGGGGGTGGGGGTGACTGGGTGATGGGCACTGAGGGGGGCACTTGACGGGATGAGCACTGAGTGTATGCTATATGTTGGCAAACTGAACTCCAATAATAAAATAAATAAAATGAAATCATAAAAATAAAATAAAATAAAAAATAAAATAATAAAATAAATAAAATAATGAATTTTTATTTTAATAGTTTTAAAATCTATTTTCATTTGTTAGTAGGTCGTCTGCCTGTGTTCTTTGACTTGTCATATGTTATTGTCCTTTCTATTTTCATGGCACCAAAGAGTTTTACTAGTGTGTTTTCCTAATGAGTGCATGCATACCTGTATATTCTTCTCATAATTTGAATGTTCATATTTATTCCTTATATTTATTTTATAGCCATAACCTTGCACACTTGACTCCTATAGTGCTTTTTTAAAAATTATCTATTGAATCTTTCTAATGGCAAAAATGGAAGTTAACATCCCTCACCTTTCCTCTCCTTCTGCCTCCTTCATGCTATTTAGGATGATTATATTAAATATGTATTGTATTATTAAATGTATTTAGAGCTTCTTTGTTTCATTTATCTACTTATCTTTTATCTTCATCTGTAAGAGATAATCAGTTTACTAATTTATAGTTTCTCTTCCCCTTCTTCCTCCAATTTAGCTAAATATGCAAATCTTGGATTGGCTTAAGAAATTATACTTATTATCCACATTTCTAAGCCTTAATTTTTAAATAAAGTTCCATCCATGTTTACCTCAAATTATTGGGAGGTTTAAAAAAAGTAATGACTTAAATTCTTTAAGATAGGTTTCAGTAACAATTATTCCTGATTTCTAGTATGTTCAAAAATATTCTTTGATATTATATTAGAACTAAAGCTGGTTTGGGCTCAAAATACTTGGGATATGCTTTCTTTTTTTGGATATTTTTATGGAATCATTCCATTATACTGTGTCATTGAATGTTGCTCTAAAATAGTATAAGCCAGCTTGAATTTTCCACTTCATGTAACTTGATTTTCTTGCCTTTTTAATCAAACAGAATTCTTTGAAACTCAGTAATTTTGTGAGTATGTATACTAGTACTGACTATCTGAGCCTAATTTACTAGGGCCATTATATGTCTTTTTATTTTTTTTAAAAAAAGATTTATTTATTTATTCATGAAAGAGAGAGAGAGAGAGAGAGAGAGAGAGAGAGAGAGAGAGGCAGAGACACAGGCAGAGGGAGAAGCAGGCTCCTGCGTGGAGCCTGATAATGAGATTCAATCCCAGGACCTCAGGATCATGACCTGAGCTGAATGAAGGCAGTTAGTTGCTCCATCACTGAGCCACCCAGGCATCCCCATGATATGTCTTTTTAATCTGTGAATTTAAGTCATCTTTTCTCTCTGTAAATATTTTCTTTAATTACATTTATTAACTTCTATTTAATTATTTTAGTTTCTTCTTTGAGAAAATTGATAATGTGCATTTTGGAATTTGACCATATTCAGTAGCTGACATTTTTCTCTAATACTTTTAAACAAATGCATTTGTATTTAATTTTGTTCTCTTTCTTCTTTTCTGTTGTCTACCATCTAAATCCCTTACTTCATTTTCAGCTATTTGGTGTTATTATTTTTTTTCAAGACCTTTAAATATACCTTTATTTTTAAAACAGTTTCCTTTTTTGCCTTTCCTTATACCTTAAACTTTCTGAGTCCTATATCTGTGCTTGATGGTCTTTTTGTAAGTTATATTACTTCAAATTTTATTTAGATTCATATTAATGTAAGTGGTCACAAGTTCTATTTGTTTCATGAAATCACTCTTTTACTAAAGAATTATCTTCCATGTATTTCTTTACTGGTTTCTTTGCCCACTTTTGGTAAATATCCTGTGCTGGTTCCTTTTTGGTTAATCATCTGAATAAGGTGAACTTTCTTGACGAGGATCCATTGTATCTGATCAGGAAGAGTAAGACCATGTCCTTATTCCCAGGGAGAACATGGGTTTTTTTGTTTGTTTTTGTTAAGCATTTACTACTCCCCTTATAGACAGACGCAGATGTGAAGCAGTATTCATTATTTAAGTCTCACTCAACTCGTCTTCATAAGACTCTTTTAGATACCTGGTTGTTTTGATTCATGTAAATGTGGCCTGAGTAATTTCCTCATCCAAACTTCTTTCTTGTTTCCAGTTGACTTTGCTGGCATTAATAGAACTTCATCTTCAGAAAAATCAGTTGGTTTTAATTTTCAATCACCTGCACCAGCTTAGTGACAGTTCCTTCCCAGGGGCCTAAATCTCTAGGCTTTGTTGTTATTCTTTAAGTTCCTGGGGTGCTGGAAGTAGCTGGTCACTGGTCTCTTCCTAGAGATCCAAGCTCCAAGGTGCTTTTCCTCCACGTTTCTCAGATTGGAGAATTCCTTGTTTTTTCAAACTCCATGGGTTTTAGCTGCTTCCACAAATTTTGATTGCTATGTTACAGCAATGTACCTATTTGCTTGCTCTGGACTTGCAATCAATACCTCTTAAACCAATTCTCTAAATTAAGCTCCCTGTTTAAATACTTCACCTAGTTTCTGTTTCCCCGAGAAGAATTTGATTGATGCAACCTTCAAAGCATATCTTTCCTTGGTTTAAAAACAGGATAATAGTCCATTATCTTTCCTATCAACTGTCCATAGTGGATGACCATAGAATTTAATCCAAGAAATTCTTGGTTTCTAGATCATTTAGAGACTTTTATAAATTTGTGGAACAGAGATTAAACCAGTTCCATAAAGGTTTCTCTTCCTTTGTGTTAGGCCAGCCAACCCCATCTGAAATTATAGTATAATTCCAAATAATTATAGAATATAATATATATATATAGTGTTACAGAAATATAGTGTATATAGTATAAGACTTATATATATTATACATTATATTATAGTATAGTATAGTATTATGTAGTATATATAGTATTATAGAATTCTATATTCTATTATATATGTATATTATAAGTATAATTCCAAAGAATTATAGAATATAATGTATATATATATAGTGTTATGGAATTATAGTAAATATAGTATAAGACCTATATATACACTATATATTATATTATAGTATAGTATTATATAGTATATATAGTATTATAGAATACTATATTATATATCCATATTATAAGACCTATATATACTATATGTAGTATATAGTATTATAGAATTATAGTATATAATATATAAAGGTTAAGACCGAAGAGTCTGTTCTGGGAGTATCATCTGTAATATTATCTCACATATTACCCAGTGATACCTCCCCTGGGTTAGAAGGAAGATAGTATATCCAGTGGAAGTTTCTTTTACTATGTATCGGGTCATTTCTTAAAAGGGAGAAGTTGTAACTCTAAACTGCCAAGGCTAATAATTTCATTTCTTGGAATCTAAGTGTTGCCAACACTGTTTCCTTGTTCTCAGCCTCTGTCTCACGCTATTACTTGGTTCTCAGGCCATCTTCAATTCTACTTTAAAATTTCAGGAATGGCACATAATAACTCCTCGTCATAATTTAAAAAAACATATTGTTCTGAAGTTTTAAAAATTTCTGTGAAAATATATAAACAGATTATCAACTTTGCATTTATCTCATAAGCTTTGACTTTAAAGACTTTGGTTTACTGAACACCTATGTGCCGGTTGCTCTTCTCTGTACTGGAGATAAAACAGTGAACAAAACAAAACAAAAATCCATAATCTCATGAATCACATAGCAGTAATGGAGTGAAATGCTTCAAAATTAAGTCAATTACCATGCATGTGATGTTCCACTAAAACTGAGAATCAGTGAGCTAACTAATCTGATGACTACCTAGTTTTTGATGTCTCCATTCAGTGAAGTAGATTTACAATCTACTGGATAGTTTAGTATAGTATATATTCAAATATTGAATTTATATAGACAAGTTCTACTTTTATTTCCCCAAATGGAAAGTCAACATGAAAATAGTTGATTGGTATATTTAGTAAGATTAAAAAACTTTATTCAAGACTTCTTTCAAAATTAAAAGTAAACTACACTGTGATTTTAACATAGGCACACTTCTAATGGGTCAGTCCTGACACCAGAAACAAGAAAAGATAGCTATTTGAAGTCTCACTGCAAAGCATGCTTGCTGAGATAGTAAGTGTTAAAAAAAAAAGTATTCTAATGTCTCAGAAATGATTTCCAAGTTAAATTGATAAGAAATGGTACAAAACAAGTGGATTTAGTGAAAAAAAGCTATAAACCAGAATGTTAAAATCTCCATGGCAAAATGAGACAGAAATGTTTGTTTTCAAAATTTTCAGTAAGATATTTTTAAATCATAGGTTTTATATAAGGTGATTTAGAGTATCTTTAAATATTACTGATCCTAATGAATTTAAACTTTGAATAATATTTAGAGTATACCACCTTCTCATCTTCAGCTGCTCGCCATGCATGCTGTCTGAGAACTCACTATGACTTGGCACTTACCCACTGACCGCAAGTTCAGATTTATGAGAAGGCAACAATCCAGCTCTGTTTGTTTGCCTTTGGTTCAGCAGTCTGTTCCTGTGGTGATTTCCACATGGCATACATGCAAGAAGGTCACAATCATCTTGGACCAGGGATTTGGAATCTAAATTACTTATTAGAAAAAACAAATCCATGGTCTTTAGAGGAATATGAAACATAGCTTTTTTTTTTTTTTTTGGAAGGTGTTGTCTTAAAACATTCAAAATCTTACTCTGAGGCAAAGAAAAGGCATTAACCATTGTGATGACTTTGTACAAAGAGTGGAAACTTGCCTATCAGTGTCATTGCTGTGGGTATACAGTAAAATCTAGATTCTCGAAAGATGCTATACCTTAGAAATATTTTAAAATATGGCAACAACTAAGATTACAGGCATGTGAAATCAGTTACAGTATTAGAAGGAAGGAAAAATATATGTGTGTGTGTGTATATATAGATATATAAATATATATAGTGAAATTTGAATGCATTCAACATAAAGAATGGGGGCAGTTGTAGATGACTTGAGCAGAAAGCTCATCTATAGCATCTGAACCATCTGCCAGCCATTCAGTATCTCTGGGTTGCCAGTTGTATTTGGGACTTGCCAAGGAGCCAGATGCTCTCATGGCTTTCCATCGTATAGTAATTACTCTCCAAAGAACAAAAAAGTAAAAACGCAAGAATAATGTTATTTCTGTTACATATTTTCAATATTTTTGCTTTCTATTTTCTTTATTCTGATATAAGTGAAAATATTTGAATACAAAATACTTTTTTTTTAGAAATGAAACTCATCCATCCCAAAATGGAATCTTTTATATTTCCTTCCACCATAAGAAGTAAATGGGTGAAGAAAATGGCCTAGGATCCCAACACATTCTGTGTGTGTCTATATTCTTGAAAGATTCTAAGGGTAGCTGAGGACAAGCTAAATGTTATCAGATGTAATAGCACTATATATTCAGTATGAACTTCATAGAATTTTTTTGAATAAATTGAATTAAGAGAGATGATAAACACAATTAGAACTATTATCTCTACCATAGAAAGAGGACCTGGGATGGAAACTGGGCCCTTGATTTTTTTGCAGGATATAAAGATGTTTAAGTTGGCAGTTGGTGTGGAAGGAAGGGACAAGGTGAAAATAAAGGCCAGGTGGAGCATCCTGGCAGGACCTATGTGCTGTGTTAAAAAGGAATTTTGTCACCACTGACCAACTGACTCGTTCCATTTTCTGAAGACTTTAGTATAAAATCTGGCTCTCTGAATGTCTGATATTTTGGTTTTTTACTAACTTTAATGTCTATTTCCTAGTTTTCTCCAAGCCTGCTGAACTTAAGTAGGTAGAGACATCCCTTCTTTGTTGTACTAACAGCAGTCTTTCTCTCTCTGTCTCTCTCTCCCTCTTTCTCTCATACACAAACACACAGACACCTCCGTCAACCTAGTCTGAGATGTAGTATGTGTTCATAAATACTAGATGTTACTATTAATTTGTATACAAGAAGTATTCTTGCATTTCAGAAGAGTACATGATCCATGGTCTAAAAAGCACGGTTTCTGTTTCTCGTCATGGGAGTCCATTAAAAATCTCTGACCCTCATTTTCTCTTGTAAATAAAACAGAAGATGACCATTCTTGTGTAAGATTGATCAAAGATTAAGTTTTTAAAAAATATCTAAAAATATTTTAGAAACAAAATGCGGTTTACAAGTCCTACTTATAGCTAATGAAAAGGGCATGGTTTCCTTTGGACTTTCTTCATCTGTAAAGCACATTTGAAAAATCCCTAACTCTTCTCTCAGTTTTAGCCCTGTATCAATCCCTTCCAGGAAGAAGTTAGTGAAAATATACTTTCATGAAGAATGGTGTTTTTAAAGAGGGGTCATGAACGTGGGGACTTCATTGATAATGGACTATATAAGAATGACAGGTCTTTGGCACAGCTGAAGGCAGAAGGAAGGCATCCCCAAAGCATAATCTCATATGAATTTCTTGCCACTTTTTCTTGCTTTTTACTAACATCTTTATGCTTGTATTTTTTATGCTTGTATTTTGTTAAGGTTGCTTTCTTTTATTCAAATAGTGGTTGAAGTTCTAAGAAAAATGTAGTTTACATTTGAGCATTTGAGTTATTTCTACTTATTTCTGGATTGACATTATGGTATATTCTAAGAGTGCGGTGCGAATATGGGGGAAAAAGAAGAGTTTTCACTGAACATGGTGGAAAGTTAGTGTTTTGTCTAGAATGTAGTAAATGCCCGTAAACATGAGATAGTATTATTAATTTGTATGTAAGTGAGAAACATCGTAGCATTTCAGAAGGGCATAGTCTAAATGTCTGTCAGAACCCATTGTCTAAAATACCTAGTTTTCCAATTCTGGTCACGGAAGTTTCATTTAAAAAAAATCTCTGAACCTCTTTTCCTCTTGGAAATAAAATATAGATAATAACAATTCTTATGTGAGATTAAGCAAAGATTAAATTTAAAAGTATATTTTAAAATATTTTGGAAATGAAATGCAGTTTGTAAATCCTACTTACAACTCATGAAAAGGGCACAGCTTCCCCTGGACTCAAATTTCCTCATCCGTGAAGCAGAGGTGAAAAACACCTGACTCTTGACTTATAATTTATGTTCTTTCTAAATACAATGCTTTTCTTTTCTCAATTATAAAAATAGCCACATATTTTTGGAAAATATAAATGGTGTAGCACCATCTAATAAAAAGTAAAAAACAAACAAACAAACATGTTTATACCATTCAAGACTAACCGTTGTACCATCTTAGTAAGACTGTTCCTAGGTTTCTCCCCCTGTGCATGGTAGATTGATTTACTCTTCCCAAATACTACCCTACCTCCCTGCCTATCTTGGGTCAAGTTGTCATGTTATCCATGCTTCTCCCATGGCAAAGTATGCATCCTTGCTCACTGTCATTGTCTTGATTCGTGTGACTTGCTTTGGCCCATGACATGTGAATCGACGTGATGTACATCTTGCCTGAGCTAAAGCAGTTGAAACATTATGTGTTTTGCCCGCCTTAAATCTTTTCTGTCCTCAACTAGCCAGGACTGCTTCATACTGGGGCTGCTCTTTCAGTTGGAGTCCCTGAATCCTAAAATGAGAAGAAAATAGAATAGAGCTTGTGCTATTGGAATTCTATGATGACCTCCATGACCTCTATTCCCTGATGTTGCCCCATGATTATATTCTGGTACAAGGCGAAAGGATTTGGGAGATGTAATTGAGGTTTCTAATTAATTGACTTTAAAACAGGGAGGATATCCAGCTAGGGCTAACCTAATCCTATGAGTCCTTTCACAGCCAAGACATTTTTTTTCTGACATAATAGAAGAGGAAATCGGAGATATTAAAAGCATGGGAGACATTCAATGTAAGGAATATTTTCTCTTTTTGAGAGGACTGTAAATGGCTCACAGTTGCAAGAAAAAGGGGGCTTCAGCTCCCAGACTTTGAACCACTGAATTATATTTAAAATATGAAGTTGGAAGCAGAGTATTTCCTTGAACTTCCGGGTGAAAACCCAAACTGGCTAAGCCCTTGACTTGGGCTTTGGGAGGCCGTAAGCAGAGAACCTAGTTGAGTTCCCTTAGACTTCTTACCCCACAGAACTGTGAGATGATAAATGAGTATCATTTTAAGACACTACAGAGGTGGTAATTTGTTACCCAGCAGCAGAAATGGAATACAGGGTCACAGCAACCAGCCCACCGCGACTGACCCATAACACAAACAAGGAACACATATGGTAATAAACCACTGGAACGTGAGGGTTATTTTATTACTTTAAAGCTCCAATTAAATAGTGTGTCTTCATCCACATATTATGTCTTTCTCTCTCAACACACACAGTGTTTTCATGCCATTCTCTGCATCATATTAAAAGTTCTTCTTTGTAACCTACTCATTCACTCTGTAAGTCATTTTGGAGAGTTTTCACACCCGTAGAAATAGGCCTGCAGTGTTGCTTGCAATGGCTGAGTAGTTTTCCATTGTTTAGGTGTGCAGTATACTACTTCCTTTAAACAAGCACTACTTCTTTAACAAACCTTATTTATTTTTTTAAACATTTTATTTATTTATTCATGAGAGACAGAGAGAGAGGCAGAGACACAGGCTGAGAGAGAAGCAGGCTCCATGCAGGAAGACTGATGTGGGGATCCTGGGACCCCAGGATCATGCCCTGGGCCAAAGGGAGGTGCTCAACTGCCGAGCCACCCAGGCATCCCAACAAACCCTATTTAGAGAACTTTTAGGTTATCCAACTATTCATGATTCAAAAGAGAAAAATCTAACACATCTCTTTGTATGAATAGTTTTTCACAGTTGTGCCTTCCTGAAAAGTCTTCCTAATTTATAGCCTTTTATTATTTTATTTCAATAATTTATCATCTTTACTATTTATGGTTATCACTATTTCCCCAATTTTTACTACTGATATATATGTGTGTGTGTGTATACATACACCTAGACATCCTTTCATACAGTTTTAAATGTTGTAAAGCCAAGTGTTTCTAGGTATCTTTTGTTTTTATTTTCTGATTCTCGTGTTCATGCCTTTAACGTAGAACGAAAGAAACATAAACTTTAAGTTAGCAATGACGGTATGAAAGCAAACATTCTTTCCTGTACCTTGCACATTTTCTGTTGGTATTTCAGACAACACTTGGAAAGTCCAAATTTTAAAGCCAGAGCAGCTGTTCAACAAAATGTTCACACAAGCCAGCAGGCTAGTATGCTCTCAATAGGTTTGTGTAACAAATAACTGCAAAGTTGTTTCTGCATAAATGAGAACTTCATGGCCAACTACAAAGTTTACATGTGTAATTTAGGTCTAACACCGGAAAAGATAACTAGGAATGTGTGTACTTGGTGTATATAATGAAGGAAAGTCAGGATAGCTATGGAAGATGAACATTTTTCATCTGGATAACTTAAGGTATTGGCTTGAGTTCAGCATCATTAATTACCACTTTCCTCAGTAAATTCCTTACAATTCCTTTGAGACAAGCATCATTTTTCTTTATTCAAATATTCTGAGCTTGATGGCAGTAAACTAAATGGTTACTATTTTTCTTTTCTATACAGTGGATGTCTACATATCATGATGCCGTTTGTGTGTCATGGAAATTGTATGAAGTATTTGGGGTACTTTTGGAACAAAAGCCATTGCCTAGCCTGAAGATAACAGTGTCAAAGGTATGATATGATAAATATCATGTCATATCATATGATAAATAAGTTATTTCCTTTTTGTCTGAACGACCGCACAGTTTTATTTCAATTGATAATTTACCATTGGAAGTAACAATAGTTCCAGGGCTTTCATCTGAACAAACAAAAATTGCTTTTGAAAAAAATATATCTTTAGGACATTTAGCACACATAAAAATCTTGAATTCTTGGCCAATCTAAGTGGCTCTAGTGGTATTTCCTGTTATACTGGAAGTGCCTTTGCCAAGAAAAGACTAATAATGTATATAATGTCAGTGCTACCTGCATTGTTTGCTTGATTGCTTTTTAGCAGTAGGAGTTTGAAACTGAAAGGCAATAAATGGAATTATAAGGTTATACCTTATTGTATAAGAAAAATAATATGTTATGACCCAAATTTCAATGGCATATTTTATTTTTAATTTTGTGGCTATGTAAAAAAAATTCTGACAAATATAAAAATTTATGGGACCTTCCTGTGGAACATTTTAATGTTCTAGTTCATGGGTTTTTTTTTTTTTTTTTTTTTTTGCTTTGAAAACAAATACACAAAGACCTCAACTCGCAGCGATCCACACTACCAGCACCTTAACTTCATTAGTCATATTCTTTGTGACACAGTAGGCAGTGAGAACATAGAATGTCATCCAAATAATTCTAAGAAAATAACAAAGGAAAAATCATCTAGGAGAGGTTGGTGATTTTACTTAAAAAAAAAAAAAAAAAGAAAATCAAGTGACTGTGAGTCTCCACAAAATTACCCTCAACACTACCTGTTGATATTTCAGGTAATTCTGTGGAGTTCCATAACCTCTGTGTTAAAATACCTCATATTATGATTTGTTCTGGTAAATAAGGATGAATTTTAAAGATCTTTATGTGAAAAATTATGAGTCTGTATCATGTTAAAATATTATTTGAATGGTGCTTTTTGTTTCTCTAATGAGAAAAAGAGATTGAGATCTAAGCCATCGCCTGTGTGGAAAGATAGACAAGAGTAGCAATACCCAACTTCATGATTTTTGCATTTTTGTCTTCCTGTGACCTGGCAATTCCAGCTGGACCCTGGAAGTTACTTTCTTCAAAGAAAATTTATCCTCTACATCTCTTCCCCTGTGCCTTGATGCAACTAGGTACATTTTGTATGACTGACATATTTTTTGTAAAAGATTGGGGATAAGGTACTTGTTAATGTACACAGATCCCAATAATATTGTGTTTCGGTCTGAATCTATTTGACTTTGAACACTTTTTCTAGAGATACGTAACTCAGAGTGAAGAATGTCTACTCTCTCTCTGAAGCATTATAAGGGTACGAGTTTCATCAAAATCTACCATTTACTTTCAAACAATAAACCTCAAGGCCAGGTAGTTAGAAAAGAGAGTTTTATGCATTACTTTGGAAAAATATAATCAACTAGTATCTATTACGTATCAGATATTGTGATCACGAGAGAAAAAGTAATGAGCAAGCTGTTCAGTGTTTTAAGGAAGCTTACCATTTGGGAAAACAGACATTACCTGGTAATTCAAACTATTGCATAAATCATGGAGTATGTGGTGGTAAATACAAAATGCTATAGGACCCAGATGGAGGGCACACACACCATTATGAATTGTCAATGGGGATTGCAGTCAGTGAACTGATTCCAGAGTTCAGAGATATTTCTATGACTTAAATGATGAGTTTATTTTAGCCAGGTCATGAGGAATTAGCAAGTGGGGGCTGGGGAGAGACGAAGAGGAGAGCTCGAGGAAGTGCCGTTGCAAAAGGCTGGGATGCCTAGGTTCTTCTAGTAAGCATGGCAAATTGTGGAATGGAAAAGAAGTTTTCAAACTGGCTTATCATTTTCTGTTATATCTTAAAACTAAGGTTTTATTATTTATTAACTTCCACTCCCTTTCATTATTTTATTTTGCTTTGCTTTGTTTTCTTGTTTTGTATTCTTATATTCCCCGTGTTATCTGGTTACTCCTAAGCCTGCTGCAAAATCAGAAAATGTAGGCCGGATAGCAGAAAAGCATTGTGTCCCCATGAATTCTAACACTTTGATTTTTCCTGATGAGCATGACCTACCAAGTTGTTAACTTTTTTTTTTTTTTTTTAATGAGAAAATGTGCACTGAGTTCCATCCAAGAGACTACTGATATTTAGGAATATATCTCTTTACAAGTAGCACTGAAAAATTAAATCGATAAGTTTGCCATGATTGGAATCTTCCTTGTAATTTCAGGTGAGTTATTTTTGAATTTCTCCTCAGAAAAGCTAAGAAGGTAGTTTCTGTTTATTTCCTTTCTGGAATTAAGGGGCTGATCAGAGACACACCAGGAGGCTTCGTATCTGTTACAACTAGCACCCTGACCATTGCAAATGAAAGAAATCTTCAGTACACGCTGACTGCTTGACTGAATATGGATCCGAGAAATGATATAGGTTCTTATTACAGATAATCGCTTACCAGACTCACCCAAGGTACAGATTATAAAATTTTGATAAACACACAAACATCCCTAAGGTGGTAATAGGCATATTTACCCCTTTAAAAAAAATCAACAAGTTGATGTGATTCCACTAAATTATACATTGAAGAGTACTTTGTTGTTCCCCGTTTCTTTACATGTACTTACTGTGCTACTACTGATACTTTGGGAAGCCACTTTTGTTCCTAAGGTTAGAAGAGCTTTATTTAATACAGGTGGAGCAGTAATTATGATCAATGTAAATTTCCAAGCACAGATTGTGCAAGCTGCTGGTGCTGGCAGTGTGCTTTGTGTGTATTGATGTCCATGTGCCAAATGTTGTATCTATTAGCCTAGAGACATCAGCGGGATTGGACATCAGCTGAACATGGCATGCTGAAAAGTAAATAGATACTCAGTAGCTTAACTGAAGATGTAAAATCAGGATGAAAAATGAAGTGAATGAGAATTTAAAGAGTTGGTGAAGTTTGCATGCATTTAAAAATCTAAATTTAAGTTTCTCTACAAATTCAAAATTATTACTGCTTCATTATATACTTTTGCTTCTGTTTTTGTACTTTTTAAAAATTCCATAACAGTTTTGGAAATACTAAATTTTAGAATGATGTAAGAAGGGATTCCTGTGGAATCACTGAAACAATCAGTGTGAAATATTTAGTACATAAACTATGGAAAATGAGAGGAATACACATGCAAGTCATGTTATAAAGCTTAGTAATGAAACACAGGTTGGGGAGCCTGTGCATCAACACGGCAGCTTCAACATCACAAATAACTACAGCTACCTTCTCATTCCCCACAATCCCATATATGTTTTCTGTAAATTCTTCAGTTACAGAATTTGGAAAATATCATCCAAAACTGCGTGGATTGCCTTTTAACTTCCTTTAATGGTTTTATGAATGAACATAGATCTTATATTTAATGTATTTTATTTGTAGTTCAAATTTGTTTTATTTTTAATAATAAATCCTTCCCTAATGTGCAGATATGAAAATATTTGTTCTGTAGTTCTGGAAATGATTAAATATTTTGTTTTTCAAATTGAAACAGTCTATTAAATTAATTTTTTGAATGCTTGATATATGGGCTTCATTTTAATTTTTTGTTCTATTTGGATATCCAGTTGTTTCAACATCATTATTGTTAATTTCCTTTAAAACAACTTTTTGGTTTAGCTATAAATGTATTGATTCAATAGACCAATCTTTGTAGTATTGATCACTCTGTGGTACCTGTCTTCGAAAGGGACTTCATTTAACATCTTTCAGTATGTTTCACATTTTATCTTCAAAGTTCTTTAACATCTTTTGTTTACTACAGTCCTTGACAACATGTAGTTTTATTCTTGTTAAATATTGTTTTTAAAATGTTTGCGACTATTTTTACCGATGCATAGAATCAGTTTGTTGTTTACGCTACTATCTGCAATCTTACTGAATGCTTAAATAATTCTAATAATGATAATTAGTCTAAAATAAATTTTAGAGATCATATAAATATCCACTGGATCATCAATGAGAGTTTGACCTTTTTCTCTCAAAGATTGTTTTTTCTTATATTGCCTAAGTCCCTTAGTGCATCTTTACACAGAGCCTGTTGTAATAGTCTTCTTTGCCTTGCTACTGATCTAAAGAAATAACTTGAGCAGTCTTTTAGAAGAAATTGTATTTGCTGAGTGTCTTGATAGAGTTTAGGAAGTTAAGAAAGTTTCCTCTTATCTCTAGTTTGCTAGGGGATGATATTTTGAATAGGTCACAAATTTTGTCATGTGTTTTTTTCTGATTCTATTGAAATGATAATATAGATTTGTCCTTCCTAATCTGTTGATGAGATAACATATTTATGAATTTTGTAACGAGAAGCTACTTTTGCAGTCCTAGCATGTATCCCTAATATTTTATATGTTGTTGCTAATATTGTGTTTTAGATTTTTGCATCCCAAGGTCCTTGTTTGATTTTGATATCAAGGTAATATAGGACTTATTAACTCTCCCCCACCCCTTTTATTCTATTCTGTTTAAGAACTTGCTTAAGGCTGTAATTATTAATTACTTGAACTCTTGCTTGAACTACATATTACTTGAACTTTTGCTTGAACGCACCTGTAAAACCATCCAGGCCTGGCTTCTTCTTTGTGATCACAGACTCAATTTATATTGTGATTATAGAAAGTTTACATTTTTTCTTTATTTTTTATTTTCATTTTTTTACTTTTTTTTTCTTTGAGTATAATTATGTGATGTTACATTAGTTTTAGGTGGATAACAGGGACTCTACATCTCTAACCATTATGCTATGCTCACCACAAGTGTGGCTGCCATCTGTCACCATATAATGCCATTGACTATATTTCCTAAGCTGTACCGTTTATTCCCATGACTTATTTTTTATTTAGTTTTATTAAATTATCTATCTTAAGGTATTTGCCAATTTAATTATAATATTTTAATCTTTACTGACATTGAGATTTTTATAATATTCTCATTAATTTTTTAATGCATGCTAGTTCCTTAATTTGTCTTCTTTTCAGTTTCCAGTATTATTTCATTGTGTGCTCTTTCTCTCCTTCATTTTTTCAATTTTGCCATAAGTTTTTCCTTTTCATTAGAGCCAACTTTGGAGCTAGGTTGGGCCGCCTTATTGCCCTTTTAAGGAACCAAATTGTGATGACTTTCTTCTGAGAGGGTTTGGAATTTCTCTTTCAGAATCTAGGTGAAGCTACCAATTGAACCTACTCAAATTCTGAATGTTTAGAGATCCGTGGGATGATATCACAGTCTGCCTTCTGTTTGTCCAGTAGACATTCAAATTCTCAGCCTAGTTTTTCCATTTCGAATCTGACATTGCCATTTTTCCTTAATGCAACCTGATTTCTGTGTGCACTAGTTTTCAAGTGTCAGTTTTACTTCACTGGCTTATTTTTATTTTTGTTTGTCCTTGGACATTTCTTTTGCTTACAACAGTGCATTGAAAGCATATTTACTGTAAATTATCTAGGATCAAGTATTTCTCTAGCCAGAAGTCCCATCGGGGTATCTTTCTGTCATATTGCTAGAAATTAAATTCCCCTCTGAGATATTTTCAAAGGTTTAGGTATTTCAGATAACCTTTACTTAAATATTTGATCTTAGAGAATATATCTGTTTGAAGTCTGCTCTTCAAACCTTTAAGTAAATTAGGAAAGTATTTTAAGATTCAACAATTGAAGCCTTAGCTGTTATTCTTTGAAAATATGAAAATAAATTTGTCTACACTAAGAGAAATCTCTTTCCAATGCTAACATCTTGCCAACTATTTCATATTTTAGTTCTCTTGATATTACCAAAAAGGAAAGAAGAAAACTAATATATTGAGCACTTGTAATGTACCAGAATTTTTTTAGTTGTTTTTCATTTGCCAGCTCAATAAATCCTCAGACCAATTTTATGGCCGAGTGTTACGACCATTTTTAATTTGAAGAAAGAAAAAGACGGAGAAATTTCCACAGGCTAATAATAGTTTAAGGAGTCAAACTAAGGCCTGTTTGACCTATAATTATCCTACAGTATGGTAGCACTACCCACCTCTGTTTTATAGGTGTGGATATTGAGGCCTACAAGATTAAAAAAGTAACTTATCTAAATAAAACTGGAATATGAGTCTCTTTGATTTTTAAGTCTGTATAATTTCCAAAATGTTTTTTCTATGATATGTCCTATCCATACCATAAAATATAGGGTGACACTTCAAGTCTCACATATATTTTTTTAAGTCTGAGATATTTTTAATGATTTATCTATTTATTTAATAGAGAGCATGAACAGGGGTTGTGAGGGGGCAGTGAAGAGGGGAGGAGGGAAGGGCAGAGGGAGAGGGAGAAGCAAACTCCCTACTGAGCAGGGAGCCTGAGGTGGGGCTCTATCCCAGGACCCTGAGATCATGACCTAAATTGAAAGCAGATGCTTAACCTACTGAGCCACCCAGGCACCCCAAGTTTCAGATATTCTTAAACCCATCAAGACTCTTTTTTTTTTTCCATCAGGACTCTTTAAGGATGACCCATTTTTATCACCACTCCTTTTTGTGTGTATAAATGCAGATATTGACAATCTAATTTAATAATAACATTACAATTAAACCTATCCATTTACATTCTTCATTGTCATGAGTTTTGACAAATAGAGACACCTGAATCCACAGTCACAGATACAGTACTGAACATTGCATCACTTATGAAGGGGTCGCCTAGCCCCGTTGCAGTTCATCTCTCCCTCCACCCACAGCTCAACAACAACTGATAAGCTTTTTGCTACTATAGAATAGTTTACAATTTTTAGAATTTTTATTACATAGAATTCTGTAGTATGTGCTCATTGTATCTGACTTTTCATGCATCACAGTGATGTTGAGGCTTATTCATGTTGCATATTGTATATGAGTATCTTATTCCTTTTTCAATGATTGATATTTTATTATACCATATTTTGTTTATTTATTTCCCTATTGAACATTTGGGCTATTTTCAACTTTGGGCTATTATCAATGAAACTGCTATAAAATGGATGGATAAGTCTTTGGGTTTACATATACCTTCATTCATCTTGGATAAATACTTAGAGTAGATGGGTAGTCTATGTGGAAGTTATATATGCAACTAAGAAATTGCCAGTTTTCCAAAGTGGTAATGATATTTTATGTTTTAACCAGTTTTTGAGAGTTCTGGTTATTTTGTGAACTCTCGAATACTTAGTATATTCAGAATTTTTAAAGATGTAGACATTCTAGTTTGTGTGTATGTGTGTGTGTGTGTGTGTATGTGTGCATTTGTGTATCCATGCATACTCATGTAGAATGATCTTATGTGGTCCCAACTTAAAATTGGTTGATGACTAATGATGTGGAGCCCCTATGTGACCATTGATCATTTGTGTATCTTCTTTTGGTCATTCAGGGGTTTTGTCCACTCTTCAAATTGCCTTAGTTGTCTTCCTCTTGTGTTATAAGAACAAAATATATATTTAGGTTATAAATCCTCTGACTAATTTATGCATAGTGTGTATTTTCTCTCTACTCCTGGCTTGACTTTTGATTTTCTTTCTTTTTTTAATTTAAAAATTTTTTTTGACTTCTGGTTTTCTTAATGGTGTCTTCTGTTGAGCAGTTTTTCATTTTGTTGAAGTCCTTATTATCAATTTTTCTTCTTTTATGTTTGCATTCATTGCACACTATCTAAAAATATTTGCCAACCCACAGGTCACAAGAATTCTATCTATGTTTTCTTCTGTAAGTTTTTAATAACTTTAGTTTTTATATTTAAGTCCATTGTCTTACAGGTAAGAATAGATATTGACATTTCTCTATATAGAGATCCTGTTCCAAAAAAGTTTCATGTAAAAGTCTTCTTTTTCTTTTTTTTTTAAGATTTTATTTATTTATTCATGAGACACACACACACAGACAGAGGCGGAGGGAGAAGCAGGCTCCTCACAAGGAGCCTGATGTGGGACTCGATCCCAGATTCTGGGATCAGGTCCTGAACCGAAGGCAGACGCTCAACCGTTGAGCCATTTAGGCATTCCAAGACTTATTTTTCAATAATGAATTATCTTGACAACCTTAAAAAATCAATTATGTGTGTGTGTATATATTATATATATTATATATATATAAAATCTATGTCAGTATATATATGTATTGTTTCTAGACAATCTAATATTTTTATTGATTTCTATGTCTTCTTACCCATCATTTTCTTCATTAAAGCCTCATAAGTAAAAAAAAAATAAGAAAAAAGAAAATAAAAATTAAGAAAAATTAAAAATAAAAAAAGCCTCATAAGAGTAGTTCATAAGATCAAGTATCCTGAGTCCCCGGGTTTTTGTTTCTGTGTTAATTTAATTGCTTTGCCTCTTATGTGTGTGACTTTCCATATAAATTTTATAATAGAGTGTCCATTTAAATTCCTGACAGAGGCACCTGGGGGGCTTAGTCAGTTAAGCATCTGCCTTCAACTCAGGTCATGATCCCAGGGTCATGGGTTCAAGCCCTGCTCAGCAGGGAATCTGCTTCTCCCCCAGCTCATGTTCTCCTCTCTCATCTGCTTCTCCCCCAGCTCATGTTCTCTCTCTCATTCTCTCTCTCTTTCTCTCAAGTATATAAATAAATAAATAAATAATAAAATCTTAAAAAAATTCCTGACATAATTTTGATAGTTGTTATATTCAAATCTACAGGTCAATTAAGGTAAAATTAACATCTTAATACTGTTAATCTCACTTTAACTGTTAATCTCATCTTAATCTCACTTTTCCAATCCATGTGCATAATACATTTTTCCATTCATTTTGAATTTCTTTAATTTATCACAGCAACATTTTATGGGTTTCCATACAATACCATGTGTATCTTTTAAAAGTTTGTGTACAAGTTTATTTTTGACGTTGTTGTAAATAGAACTTTTAGAAATTACACTTTTCAACTTTTTTGCTGCTTTGGATTTTGTAGATTAATTGCGTGTACATGGCCTTTCTATTTATATTCGTATAGTTGTTTTGTAGATTCTTTTCAACTTTCTACTTAGATTGTCATGCATGTAATATATTTTTCTTGGTTCATTTCCATATTGATTTTCTCTTCATCTTTATTTTTTCAGTGGTTTAACTGTGATGTACCTAGATGTGAATTTTCCTATGTTTATCCCATTTGGCTTTGCAGTTTCTTGAATTAATAAAAATTCTTTATTTTTTATTTGTTTTGCATTTCACTAGTATTTGGCCTTCATTTTGTCAAATATTTTTACCTCAATATCATTACTTATATTAACTTATGTTAGACTTTTTGTTACTGTTCCACTAGTCTGAAGTTCTGCTTCTTTTTTCCATTTTTTTTCCTGTCTTTCCTCTAACTGGATAATTTTTTTTTTTGATCCATAACCAAATTTCTAACTCTTTCATTATCTTCATTGCACTATTATTTCAGGCAGTTTCTGTTTTGTATTGTGTATTTATCAATTCCAGAATTTCCATTTTTAAACTATGTATTTATCATATTTCTATCTTTTCATTCATTATGAGCATATTTTTCTTTACCTCATCCCGTATAGGTTATAATAGACATCTTCAAGTCATTTTTTATAATTGTAGCATCTGGGTCTATTCATTTTGGGTCTCTGTTTATTGTATTTCTGCAATTTCTATTTATTTAGACTCAAACTACTAGCTTTGTGAAAACTACAGTGTGCATCAACCCAGATCTCAGCTCAGTTCTTTGAGCTGAGCCAGTCTGTTCCAGTATACTTCACACATACGTGATTTGGGGGGTCAGCAGAATTTGGGTAAAATGTATCTGAGAATTTGGGATTTCTCTCTTTTCAGTGATATCCCTCTTCCTTTCCAGCTCAGTTCCTTTCCTTTATTTCTTCAGAACAGAAAGATTCCATGTCTTCCATTGGCGTTTTAACAACTCTGCTCTATGTTGCAACTGGCTTCAGGCTAAAGCTATAAAAATCTTATCCTTGTTGGCAAATCGAACTTAAATTTAAAAAAATAAAAATAAATCTTATCACCTGCTCTATTTTCTTTAAAGTTTTAACTCTCCTCCAAAAGTTTGCCTATTTTTATTTTCTAGAGCTTTGTGGGATTGTTTGCTGGGAGGTGGGCAGGTGTTTGTTAGTTTGTTTAGCATTTGCTGAAATATTTATAGTTGTTATTTGTAGGATGACAAGTTATTACTTTACCATACCTACTGCAGAATAACTGTCATATAGTTGTTTCTTGTATGGAAAGAACACGTCTCTTACATTTTTTATTCATTTCTCCTATCTTTTAGTACAGAAGAGGTGGAATTTTCATTTCCTTTATTTCATATCTGGCTTTGAAGACATGAAGTAGCTATCAAAATTAGTATTCTTTACAGTATAAAAGAATTGCTATGATCTTAATCAGGTAATGATGGCTCCTGTCTAAACATTTTGAAATGATTCAGAATTAGGCATTATCAAGGATAAAGTAAATTAGCTCAAGCTTCCCAAATTACACTTCTTTTACATATATATATATATATATATATATATATATATAAAAGGTTATTAAATCAAACTTTTCTAATTGTATAAAAAATTGGCTTAAGGGTTAAAGGAATTTAAACATGACAAACACACCACTTTGCAAAGAGTCATTAAATGCATCACTGCTGGGTTTGAAAAAGCAACACATAAAACCAGAATTGCAAACCTTAACCCATCAGCGGATTGCAAACTATATGGAAGAGAAATCTAGAGACGGGTGAAACAGTGGATTTTTATTTAATGATAGTTAGCATAGTATTCATAGTTTTGTCTCACTTATTTGTAGGGAAGCGGAGGAGTAGGAATACTTCTCTCTCATCTAGTGCCAACTAAAGAAAGTATCAAGAAAACTGCTTTTAGGAAAACAGTGTACTTTCAAAGAGTGGAAGTTGTTACTGTCACCGTGTGCTTGCTCATAGGCAAAATCTCATGGGCTTGCCCTTTACTGCTTCAGGCCAAGCATGGGGAGAGAGCTCTTCAAACTACTTATGTTATTATGTAGAGTTTGGAGGGCCAAATCAATTTCTGGCTCTGTAACCCTCATTTCCAAGAACTACTCAGAGTTCAAAAATACTATGAATATATTTTCAAATAAATTCCTCTCCACTTCTTTTTTTTTCTTTGAGAGTCTGTTTTTCTATTCCCTTTTGTTAATCATTTTAAGTAAATATTCAACTTCCTTATAATACTTTTGTTTGTTTCAAGTTACAGAAATCTATCAAAAGATCTCACTATAATTAGAGATTTTTTGGCTTCTCATATATTATATCACTTAAAAAATTGTAGTTACTGATACTGTAATATATGCAAACATATTGAAATTTGTTCTATCTTTCTGGTAGATTACAAAACCACACATAAAATACATTTTCTTCATTTAATTCCCTTTTGCACTTTGTGCTATGTTTTTGAATTAATAAATTCCACAAGATGCTACTTTTATTTTATATAGTCAACATTCACTTAGAAGCAGTCACTTATCTGCTCTTTCCTTCTTGTATCTCCATGCTTTCATTAACTCCATGCTTTCATAAAACTCCATTTTGTGTAGATTTGCTGACAGGTACTTTTTCTTGTTTGTCTTAAATTCGGTTATATTTTCATCATTGTAGGAAATTTTCACTAGATAGAGAATTTTTGATTAGGAGCTATTTCTTTGACCTTTTAAAATATTCACTCCACTGTTTTCTAGTACCTATTAAATGTGTTGAATAATCAACTTAGCCTTATTGTTTTCTGTTTGAAGTAAACGTGTTTTTTTTTATATTTTCTGATTTAATTTTTTTTCTTTAACTTGAATTTTAAGTGGACTAACCATCAGTGGTTATCACTTTCCCTTGAATTAATCATGCTTGGAATTGTAATGTTTCTTAAATTTGTTGTTTGAGTTATGTGTATCAGTTTTGGAAAATTAACCACCTCTATTTTTTCAAATATCTGTATCAACTCGTATCAATTCTGTTTCATTCCCTCTCTTCTTTCCTTCTGGAATGCTGATTGAAGAAAACAGATATTTCACTGAATTTTATTTCCATTTCTGGTGCTTTTGAGTAATTTCTTCCTTTGTTACTCTCCATGTGTCAGTCTGAATATTTTATTCAATTTTCTAGTTAACTAATTTTTAGTTACATCATAACTTCTTTCCTGTTAAAATGATGGATTGGTTGCTTATTTTCAGTTATTGTAATTTCTGTTTTAGGATTACTTTTTATGATTTAATAAAAATCTGTGATAAAATTCTCCATGTTATTCTTTATTTTTTTGTGTGTAAATTAATCACATTTACACTTAATGTCTTTAGATCTTCAGTGGGTCTGTTTCTGCTTTTAGCCATTCTGTCTTTTTGTATATTTGACTCTTTTATATTTGAGTTTCTAAAGTTTTGGGGCATATGAGTGGCTCAGTTGTTTAATGGTCCAACTTTGATTTCAGCTCAACCCTTGATTTCAGTGTCTAGAGTTTGGGCCTCAATGCTGGCCATGGAACCTACTTAACCAAGCACACAAACAAAAAACTTCAAGGTTTATATGAACACTCGAAGAGGTGATTTTAGTGTTATCTTCTTCTAGGGAGGATTATCTTTTGCTCTGGCCAAGCAGAGACAGGTTGCCTTCATTTGCTCAGGGGTTGACTGATTAGAAGCTGGGCTTCAGTCTTTGAGACAAATTGTCTAATTCAATTTTATCCTTACTGTTGGAGTATAATACTTCAGGGATTATGTGAGAAATCCTGGGCTGTTTACCAATATTTCTTCATCATACATGGACTATACATTTGAAAGTTTTATAACCTAGTCTGTTAAGAATGTCAGAAATTCTTTTCCAAATAAAACTTCTGAGCAGCTACTTTCTGTTTGGCTTTTAAGTCTTTCAGCTGCTCCTTTGGACTCAGTAGACTACAAGAAGTGTGGTTCAAAATGTTAGCTTACCTTTCATCCATTTCCTTCCCACTAGGGTACTGGATCCTCAAGTTCACGCTGCTTTAGTTCTCTCATTTTTTTTTTGCTTCCTCATTTTTTATGCCTGATATTTTAAAATTTATTCAAATCTAGCTTTGCTTGTTGATTGACAGTTATTGGTCTAGAAATAGCTAATCTTCCTTTGCTAGAAGGGGGATTCCTATTTCCCCTTTTGTGATGTTCAATTAATATTAAACTCTTCAAATACAAATATTCAAATGCATATTAAACTATTTTAATGTTACATTTCTGAATTATTTTCATTAGCTAACCAATGCCATCTTATGATTATAGATTGAATTATCATTGACTCTTTGGCTAATGAATTCAGAAATCAGGAAAAATCAAAGATAGCTTAAATACTATGAGAATTAGGAATAGAATATTTTCTATTTTATTCACTTAATAGATGTAATTTTAGTACATACTCTGCCACTCATTGTGTAGTATTTTGCAAATTGCAAATTACCTCTTCAGGTCTCAGTCTTCTCAGATAAAAGAAATGAGTTCAACTCGATGATCTTTAAAAGTCCTTCCATACCTAAAATTCTGTGATTTAATAAGAATAAATTAAACTTGAATCTTTGATGATTAGAGTTTAATTTGAATCTTGAAATCCATGAGATTTTTGTAGTTTCTAAATTTAGAAAAAAATAATATTCTCTCTCATCCCTAGTGCTAGAAGATGTCCCATATGACCTGGACAAGTTTCAATGCAATAATTACTTTTTGAATATTTAATTGCCAGGACATGTTGAAGAGGTATAGTAATATCAGGGAGCACATCCTACCACATATAAATAAATATTATAATGAATAATAATCATAATGTGGAGCATTAATATTAGAATATACAAATTAATAAATTATACAGAATGGAGAACCTACAGGTTCATGTTTATGTGAAAGGTTCAATACAGTGAGATTTAGCATTGCATATCAATGAGGAAACACGAGGTAGTAAAAAAATGGTGTCGAGACAGTTAATTACGTAGAACAGGAAAGAAATCTTCACTTTATAATGTATATAGTCAAGATTATAAAATCCATATGTAAAAACCACATTTTTAATTACATTAGGGTTGCAAAAAAATGTTAAACTTGAAATAAAATTTTCAAGCCATAAGAAAGTGTGCAGGATGTAGAGAAATTTTAATTAAGATAATAATTTAGAACTCATATATGGGGACACCTGGAGGGCTCAGGGGTTTAGTGCCTGCCTTTGGCCTAGGGCATGATCCTGGAGTCCCGTGTCAGACTCCCTGCATGGAGCCTACTTCTCCCTCTGCCTGTGTCTCTGCCTCTCTCTCTCTCTCTCTCTCTCTCTCTCTCTCTCTCTCTCTCTCTTTATCTCTTGGGAATAAATAAATAAAATCTTAAAAAAAAAAGAACTCATATATGATGTCAGACACATGTCATCATGCCCTGTTCTAGCTGTATAAACTTGGAAAAACTACTTAAAAGTTTAATAATAATCTTTCCCAAGTGTAAAATGTGAATAATAGTACCTGTTTTATTAGAAATCCTGTGAAAAATAAATAGGGTGGTATCAAAATGCTTAGGGTGTAGCCAGAATCAAGTAGTAGCCAGTTATTGTTAGGAATTGTATTTGCAAAACTCATTTTTTTTCTCTACTGAGATCAATAGTACTTAGAGAAAAATTAAGACGTGGAGAGAGACATTAATTTTGGAAAACTTGTGCTTTCATCTAGCATAGGCCAAGCCACTCCTAAATATTGAAGATACTAAAAACACAAGGCATGGTAATTATCTCCTATTTACTCCAATCTAATGACTTTTCTGAAGAATGAGAGAGTGATGACAGGCAACTTTTGAAAGGATAACAAGTGAGGCTGAAGGCTCACTCTGGTAAGGCTGGAGACCATGAAATAGAATAGAAGGACAGCAGTCTGCAAGTTAGTTGATTTTATGTAGCACAGCTTAGCATGCCACATGTGGGAACAGAGAAAGTGGTTTTTCCTGTTCTTAGATATAAAGATCTGTGGGACTGAAGTAGCCAAATGGTCACATTTATGGTTCTTATTAGGTCAGCTAAGAGATCTTGATTTCTCGGACCTGTAGAAAGAGAACTGAAGCCATTCCACAATAATACATGAGAAGGAAGGACTGGGGGAATTAGATATTCAATAACTTCTGTTAGCCTATAACTTGAAATAAGTGAGTAAGAAGGGAAAGGAATATGAAGTTGAGGCACATAATTATATGCTAGAGTGTAAGTTTGCAGAAATAAGATATTTACATAGACATACAAATCTAAGAATTAACTATGGTTAGAACTTAGAAGTAGCGTAGACATGACAGTTCAAGCAGAATTTCCTAAAAATCTCTGGAGCCCAGCTGGCAAGAAAAGTACATTTGTTAAACATGGACATGTAGGAATTGCTGATGATGACTTAAGTTTAGTTTCTTTTGTATAACCAATATGTGAGAGTGCTTGGCCAGTATTGCAGAGTTTTGCATGAATTATTGCATATATTCACATTAACCATTCTCTGTATCCTAGCTTCTTGATCTTTTTTTTTTTTTTTTTTAAGATTTTATTTATTTGAGAGAGAGAGAACAAGTGATGGGGAGGGGCAGAGAGAAAGAGAGAAAGAGAATGAGAAGCAGACTCCCTGTTGAGCAGGAAGCCTGGGGTGGGGCTGGATCTCAGGACCCTGAGATCATGCCTGAGTTGAAGGCAGTTGCTTAACCAACTGAGCCACTCAGATAATTCGTTCAGAGCTGAGAATTTATATTTTATTTCAAAGCTACTTAAAGGCTCCAAAGAAGCCTTTTTTGGCTTCTTTTAAAAGTCCATTTTCTGGGATGCCTGGGTGGCTCAGCGGTTGAGTGTCTACCATCGGCTCAGGGTGTGATCCCAAGGTCCTGGGATCGGGTCCCACATCAGGATCCCTGCGGGGAGCCTGTTTCTCCCTCCCCCTTTTTTTCTTTTCTTTCTTTTTTGTTTTTTAATTTATTTATTTGAGAAAGAAAGAAAATGAGCTTTTAGGGAGGAGCAGAGGGACTAGTTTGTTGATCTTAAAGGGATTCTAAAACTGCAAGGATAATGACACAGCTAAGTCTAGAGAAACAGGAATAACCCTGTAAATGAGCTTCACTGAGCAAGTCTTCATGGGAATTTCCATTTCCAAGCTAAAGGTATCACGTAGAATTCAACATCCTTTTTTTCCAGCTCAGAATGCAAAGCCACAGTTTGCCTTTTTTAAAAATGAGAAACCTAAAAGGTCAACTTGGGACAATTTGTATAACAAAAGGATGTAAAGTGTAAGTGACTGAAACATTTATTAATCATGGAACATGCTTTAACGTCAGTATTTTTTTCTTTTAAATGGAGCCCTACTTCAGGCCTAAGAAGACAACAATTTGAATATTTTTTAATCACCTTAGCTAAAATTAAAATATGAGAAAGATTATTTGTTTTTGAACTAGGTCTTTGAAATTAAGAATGCTTTGCATGGAAGAATTATTCTTGTTTCTTTTGATGTTTTCTTGAGTCTCTTAAAGATGATTCCTAATGAATTGCCAGATGTAGGTTTGAGACTAGAATTTATAGACCACAGTTATTCATTCCAGTCAAATGCCACAGACAAGAACAGCAACAAATCAAAGTTAATTCGTAATTGAAACCGACTATTACTAAAAGCAATTTAGCTTTAAAGAACCTTGACATGTTCAAAAGATGAATTACTTGGTGCAGCTTTGTTATTTAAAATTATTTTTAATCATTTAATAGAAGAGAAGGCTAAACTTAGGAAGGCCAGACAGGAGTGGAATCTATTTCATGTTCCTTTTAAAACTCAGAGGATAAAATACCTTTTGAAGATAAATTAAAATGTATTTCAGGGAATCGTAACAGGGTTAGGTAAAGTTTTAAGGGAATCTCCATACTGAAAATGATAATATAATTTAATGCAAAACTTCATACATTAAAAAAGAAATACGTGGCTTCCATTACCCTTTCATTTCCTCCCTCTAAGTTACCTAGCAAATTGTCTTTTCTTTATTATTATTATTATTTATTTTATGCATTGGTTCTATGAAATATATGAATAAGAAACTGAATAAATTAAGCTCATAATTTTGCTAGTAGCCTTACATTTTACAAACACACAATCCCACTCCACTTAATTTATACCCTTTGTGGTACCTGTACTGAATTTAATTCTATTTAACTTCAGCATGGTAGTTGGAGACACCCTTTCTCTGGCAACATCAGTCTGGGCAGCGGTTATTTCCTCTTTTTTTTTTTTTTTAAACTGTAGAGTTGCTGAAATGAATATCTCTAAAGCCATGGCCTAAAAAATTAGAAATAATGAATCTTCCTAACTTGTCTCATTTGTTCATTTGTATGGAACTTGCATATAACCATTTCTTCCTTCAAGGAAGTCTCATTTAATATCTACTTTTATATTGGCCTCCACTGCTTTTCTTGTATTGATGCTGTTCTACTTGTCCCGAAGTAGGAGGGAACATGGGTAGCAAACATAAAATTTCCTGTTAATGGTTGAATAAGGCAGAGATATTCTGGAACAAAAACGATAAGAAGAAAAATATTCTTGGTTATTGAAAAACTTGATCATTTTGGTTTAAGACTATTATTATATATATTTAGTAGATTCTGGGAAAATGCACAATAGAAATACATATCTAACATATGAAAGCATTTCTGTGTTTTCATATGGAACCATTAAGTTTGGGAATAACAAAAGAAATGAAGCTTTTAAAAATTTTATTGAAAGCATTATTGCAGTTTTTATCTGCAGGTCCCCAGATAGATTGAAGGCCACAGTTTTAATGGAAATTTCATGAAGTGGAAAGTGAAAAGAGGAGAACTATGATGATAGATATAAAACAATGACAGGCAAATTGGTTGGTTAATTAAAGCATCCATGTTTGCAGATAATATTTGGCATGTCAAATTGAATGTCAGCATCTGAGATTAGAAATCTAAATATCCATCACCATAGGTTGAAATTATAGTTAAGATAAAAAATGAGAAAGAGAAAGAAAAATGCCACACAATGAGGCAAGAATATATAGAGATCAGATCTCTACTATGTCAGATTTAGTACAAAAAGAGAAAGTTAAGTCAGCGGACAAAAATCCTAGTGCTGATATTTGTTTCAAAACATGGTGTTTGATTATTCAGCTAAATTGTCAGATGGAACAGGATGTAGAAGATAGATTTTTTTAGCTACATAATACGCTGATTCTCTATCTTTGCTATATATTTTAATCACCTGGGTAGTTTTAAAGCTTCTGATATGCAGGTCACACCCAGATCATTGAAATTATATAGTTGTAGGGTGGGAACTAAGCTACAGTAATTCCAATTTGCTAAAATTTGGCAAGTTCCACATATCCATATTCCTGTATGAGTCAGGCTTATTAAATAGTTCCTAGTAACTTTCATTTATTTATTTATTTATTGCATAAGGAAAGTAAACATATATAACTCTAATCATGTTATTTTAAGTTTCTGGAAAAATATGTGTTCCAGCCTTGTGAAGAGCAATAATATCATGATTGCTTTCATTTCCTTTGTAAAATAAATTTCATTTAGATTCTGTTCTAGGAAAATCTTGAAATGAGGATTAATGATTACCATACCATTATATGGGGAAGAAGTTGAATATAAATACTTCATTGAAGTCATTTACCTTCAATACCTATATACCTTAAGTTTTCCTTGACAGTAAAGTGATTTTTTTGACAAAACAATTTACATTTTTTATTCCATGGAAGTTATAATCATCACTGTGTAGACGATTAGTGTGTTACAATGAAAAAGTAAGATTTATTCATATAGTATACTTTTATCATAATATAACAAGTGGCTGTTTGCTTGGATCTGAAGTCTAATGTACTTTGGGAATACATTTCCACCCTAATTAAAATAAATGGACTTTAAATGTAAATTAACATTTTGTAAGTTTTCTCATACAGTATAAAAGATTTCTTAGAAAGAAATTATATTTACCATATAGCAAGCATTTTATTGATTTATTTATTTATTTTTGTTTTGTTTTTTTTTTCCTACTTTACTAACAGTAGGATTAAGCCCATTTTGACTAAATACGTCTTTTGGCATTTTTGTGTACACTTAATGCATGTTTCACATTTAACACCTCACTTCAGTAGACATTTGGCTTTTTATTTTTTCTTCAGATTAATATAATCAGTTGATATAAATTAGTTTCAGAGACACAAAAGTGCTATTCGTCTATTCCAGCCATCTAACTAGGGTGACCAGCCAGCTGCAGGCTGGTGTTGTCAGGGTGTTCCTTTTTACTCTCAGAAGTGTCCTAGTTCAGATGATAAGTTATACTGTCCCTCTATATCTAAAAAGCTGCCACTTCTGATAAGACTGCTTAGAATTTAAAGTCGTTAACATGATTTTTTTTTCCCAAAAAAAGAACCAGAACATTAATCATCATCTACCAGGACTGAGGGAGAACCCTTCTCTCAATGTTGAGCACAAGCATCACCATCCTAAATGTTTCTCCTATAATTTATATATGTTAATTGGTGAAACAGAATGCTGTGGTTTTCTTTTGATCACTAAACACGCTGAATCTGTGTTGTAACTTAATCAATGTCTACCTTTCAGTAAAGCAGACTCCCTATATTTAAAGTTTAGTTTTTATAAATGTGTAAACTTTGGCAACAGCAATAAGTTTTTTTAACTTTCCTTTTTTAAAAAAAATGTATTTAAATTCAATTTGCCAACATACAACACCCAGTGTTCATCCCATCAAATGCCCTCCTTAGTGCTCACCACCCAGTCACCCCATCTCCCCACCCCCTCCCCTCCTGCAAGCCCTTTGTGTGTGTCCCAGAGTTAAGAGTCTCTAATGGTTTGTCCAGCAATTGCACTACTGGAAAATAAGGCGGTAGCAATAATCTTAATCACCTTTGAATTACTCTCTGTCTCAGCCTTTTAATTCTACCTTACAGGAGGGAAATAATTTTCCTTTTTAACAGATTGGGAGAGGGAAAAGGGAGTAAGAAAGAATAAAGACTTACTATAGCAAATAATAATACGGAATTATAGTGGTAAATGTGTGAATGTATAGACTAGGACAGGCATTTTGAGTGCTGAGTGCACTGAAATATGGCCAGAGGAGTAATATAAGAAAAGTGCTGCTCTGGGAATAAAATTATGACAATAGAAAAAAAAAAGAGAGAGAGAGAGAGAGAGAGAGGCATTAACACAACAAGGAGATGAATTTTTCCAGTTTTCTTCTTTAATATCTCTTTCTTCTCACCTGATGCTGCTTCTTTTCCTCTTCCTCTCTTTTCTTCTGCCCTGTGTTATTCTTAGGCCCTAATGATATTGGAGCCTTACGAGTAATTCCGGTTTAGAAATGAATGGGGATTATTACTGCCAGGCAAGCATGTATATTTTCTCTCTGTGCTCTAAACTGGAAACTAAAATAGTAGACGCTGGTAGAGATTATGTATTATCACTTCGGAAACATGAAAGAAAGAATCAGTTAAAATGTCCTGGAATTGGTGTCATGGGAAAAAATACAAACAAGGTCTTTAAAATCCACAGTAAATTCAATTACATAGTAAAGCAAGTAACTTGTAAGTAGATTTCGTTTTCAGTACCTACCAATTTGCCAAACGGTCATAATACACCTTTTAAAGTACCTCTTAGATGTTCTAAAAATAAATAAATAAATACAATACTGAATTCATTAGTGAACAGAAAGAATAATCCTCACTAAAAGATTTGTTCTTGTGCTTTAAAATACATCTCAGGAAGTCTTCTTGATCGTCAATTATCAATTCTTTCAAGCACGTAAGACTAGTCACGTAATGGTAATGTGTAGCCTATTTTGTGGCAAAGGTCTGATTCTTCTTACTTCAGGGCTCATCCGTGTATCATTTAATACCCTTTATCAGATTATTTCCCATAGTCTGTGCAAAGGGCAAGATAAAGCAGTGATTTTTACAGTTCTATACATTTGCATAAAACTTTATAACCTCACAGTCTTGGCAATCAACCTCAGTTGTGGATGCTCCAGTCTCTCACAGATAGCCTTTTAAGAAAAGCAGTCTCAGAAGAATTACTGTAGCAGAGAGCCATCCTTGATTCTCTCATTTGCATGTTAATACCCAAAATACTCTTCACGTTTATTCAGGGTGGCTGTTTTATTGCAGAAATGCCATCTGAACTCCAAGAATAAACTAAAAAGACTTGGGAGGACCTCTGAGCCCACTGAGTTCTTTTTTATAAATGTAAGTGATCATAAAAAGCTCAGCGCCTCTAAGGAAAAACAAAAGAACAGACCGTCTTTTAATATGCAAATACAAGAACTCAACATCAACACTGTGTTAACGCCTAATCTTTTTTTTTTTTTTTTTAACAGATCTTTAATTTTGTGATCCCATTTCTTTGCCAGACTGCATTAGATTCATTGTTCATAAATCGGCCCTGGATTCTCTGAGGCAGAAAGGCCAGGCAGTCAGCTTAATACAGTTCTATTCTCCGTCAGAGAGATCTGTAGACAGTTTCCAAAGAGGGGAGAAAAGAAGAAGATGGCCAAAATCTGATACATGGCTAGATATATTGGAATGATACAACATTTGAGAAAGATTTGCTCTTGTAGTTTCTTAGTCCAGGTGTTTCTGACATGAGAGGCTCAACTGTAGAGCACAAATGATCCATTTTGAAAACAACAACTACAAAACCAGACAAATGGCAAAGTGCATATTGTATGTGGTAGGACATTAGATGCCTTTAAAGTTCCAGCACCTTTCAGACAACCGTCATGTTTTCTATCTGATAATAACTTGTTCCAAGTTGAATCACCATGGTTGGCTGCACCCTATCACACCTTTGGATTAGGAAAGTGGAATTTAGAAGTTTGTGAAGTATTTCTTGATTATTCACAAGTTAACTCCTGATTGAAACAGGCTGCACCAAATACTCCACTCCCCCCGCCATATAGCAAAAGCACTGAGCTGTGGCTCAAAAAATTGACCTTCAGAGATTATTATGACCTTCAAATTGTCACTCACATCAGTGATGCATCTTTTTCTTGTTTAATTTTTTCAGTGGAATTTGATGGTAAACCTCTGGGGAAGAAGGGAGCATTGAATTTCTTTGATAATTTTCTGAAAAGGGTAGGAATCACTGATATTTGTAGACATGCTAGTTAGTCAAAAAACACAATATTTCAATGTTGGTGTTTGCTCTTATTTGAAAGACTATATGCCTGCATTCTTAGTATGTTAAATTCTACTGGAAAGAACAAGGTCTGCTGCTGTGCACATATAAATATTTAATCCTGCTTTTTGGTACACATTGCAATGAATCTATTTGTGGAGCATTTCATAACAATTAAATATTGTAATAACTTCAAGTTTAGGCGTTTTGTACTGAGGTCATGTTGACTTTAACAGCACTGAAATAATTTACAGGCCAAAGCTGGCTGTAGTTTTCTCATCGACACTGATACTAAACTCAGAGTCTTAAAATTTACAGCCTGAAGGTGAGGTGTAGCAACAGAGAATGACAGTTATGGCCATTATCTCTTGTTTTTCGGTTTAATCTGAGAAGTGAAGAAGACACTTTTGCCCCTTCAAGAAGTTCGATAACACAAAGAGCTTGTGCCCAAAGTGTTTTGAAGCGTTAGCTGGTGTGCGTGCAGACGCTGTAAGGCATCCAGTGTGGCTGGATAGAAAATGTGGGGATGTGAGGAAATGCTGCAAAGACCTCATTTAGGTACGATTTTTAAAATGAGTTGCTCAGCGTTTTGTGAATTTTTTGTGTCACTGCAATCTAACGTTTGGAGGAAAAACTGACATCTTCCTTCAAAAAGTAGTTGCTTTTGTATATGGAAGGAGATATTTGAGAAAGAGTTCAGAGGACGTTAAGAGTCCACATTTCAAATAAAAAAATCCCTTCTAGAAATGTGGATGAGTGAACAGAAATTCCTCCATGCCAAGCAGCTTTCATTCCATCATCAGGCAGTTCTAGATCATACAAATTTTCATTCTAATACTGACCCAAAATTAGACCTTATTTAATTGCCATCTATTCATCCAGGGTTTTTTTTTTTTTTTCAATTTGTAACAATTCAGAAGAAATATCATCTCTATTGCGTATTAGAGCTCTTCGGATGTTTGAAAATATTTACCAATGCTTCAGCATCACAAATACTTGATTGGTGGATTTCAAGTACCATGTCTTCTGTTTCAAAATCAGTAAAAAACATAGAAAATATCACATTTTTCTTGTTCATATATAACCACAATTGTTGGTAGATTGGTTCTATGTGTTGTTACTGAATGCCTTGGAGAGATTAGTTAGCATGTGAAGCTGTTTATTTTATTGCCTACTGGACTCCAGGCTGCTATGCTCTATTGAATCCATTTATATCGTCCTGTATTCTGTTAACTTTTACTTCAGGCATGGTTATGCTTAAGACATCCCATTTACTTATAATCCTTATAATATATAAGTTGGGTAAAATAAAGCCTCACAGATCAAATTAAATAACCAAATTCCCTTAAATTAATAACATTAATTTCAGACTGAGCTCAACATCAATAAAGCTATGGGACGAAGATTTTTAAAGCAGTTCTTAAAGCGTGTTCTTGAGCTCTGTGATGGGTGTTTTTCTCATAATGAATAGTTAATGGGGCTTACTAGAGAAATTATTATTTGAATAAATAAGGCTGGACCTGTTGGTATTTTAAAAACAAGACATATAAGAAGTAAAAGAACTGTTGATGAATTTCTGATTTAAAAGGAAAGGTTTGGGGGGCACCTGGGTGGCTCAGTTGGTTAAGCGTCTACCTTTGGCTCAGGTCGTGATACCAAGGTCCAGGGATCGCCCCATCGGGACCCCTGCTCAGTGGGCAGCCTGCTTCTCCCTCTCCTTCTGCAGCTCCCCCTGCTTGTGCACTTGTTCTCTCTCTGCCAAATAAATAAATAAAATCTTTTAAAAAAAGAAAAAAGGTAAAGATTTGGGAAGGTTTTTGTTTTTGTTTTGCCTGTGTAATTAAAATAATCTTTTCCACACGCCCTATATTGTCTGCTGAATGTTATTTCTGTCATTCATTTTCTCTCTGCCTATTTTATTGGCTACTGCTAACAGAACGCTATTTCCATTCTAGAAGATGGCTTTGCCCCATATCTAAATAACAGGTGGCAAGCAGCCAACTATAACAGATTTTGACAGCTGTAATCTGGAAGCTCCGCAATGGTCCTGTGTTTATAATGGCTAGTAAATGAATGTTGCAATCCGTCTTGAAAAGACTACAATAGGTGATACTTGTTATTTGAAGAAAATTTCAGAATCTGAGTTATATCTAGAAATGATTGCTAAAAACCATCATTTGTGATCCTGGCACTTGGTCCTCCGTGGTTTCACTCTCTCATGCCCTATGTTGTGTGAGGGAGGGAGGCTCTACTAAGGCTTTGAGAGAGTGGCTGTGTCTTAGGTGTCTTTTCTCGTTTTGTGGCTGTCGGTTTCTTTTATCTAGACAGTAGGCCTGATTCTTTTGTAAATTGGAGGAAACTCTTTGGTTTAAAATAATCTAGTGATCAATTCCTATTCAAACCCTATTTTTATGCCCCAGAACTTTAACATTAGCTTTGATCTCTATAACCACTTTTATGCACTTCCACACTTCACATTATTTAACTTCCTTTTCATTTAATATGAAAAAGAATATTCACAATTACTTACCATAGCAACCACTGTAGAAATAGATTCAAATGCCAAGACTGGCACAGAGTTCACAGTGGATATAATCATGCCAAACAGTTTGCAACATGACCCTGTGTAGTTATTTTAAGGCTTTTGTGTTTTGATGAGTTCATTGAATGTACTATAATAGGAAAGGAATTTTTTTTTTAAGTTGGCACACATGAATATATTATCGTCATCATCATCATCAACAATAATAACAACAAAAAACTATCTTGAGTGCTTCTATACGGGACACAGTGATACATTTCATAGAATATGTGATTTCATTTTAAATATGCAGTATTGATTGCATAATGATGTAAAATGCTGGTGATGCTTACGTCTCGTGCGCACACACAATTGGATGGTGTATGCAGGATGCAATAAATATATAAACAAATACAAGTTTATTCTCAAAATAGCAAATGATTAGATCATTTTAGAAGGAGCATGATTAAAATGTTTATCATCAACTCCATGAATAAGAGATAATATACGTCATCCTTATACACAGCTGTAGCTGGATCTGCCCGTTGTGTCAACCCTGAGGTGGCCAATGCCAGAGGCCTAATGCTTTCAACTGTTGGAATCATTTGTCTACTACTATTTAGTGTCTCTTCTGTGGTAGAGATTTTCTCCTGGGTGCTAACCTGCAATTAAAATATTTCCACTCTAAACACTCATTTCCATATGTCAGCCCACATGTCTCTACTCCATAGTTTCTTTTCTCTGATCTTCCTATATTTCTCCTTCTAGGCACCTGAACAGGCAGTCATCCATTTACTACTTTTGAGTGTATGTGTTTTTTAACTTCAGGCCACTCTCCCATCCGCGTGAAGTTGGATAACGGGGTGCAACACCTAAAGCCCTGTTCAGTGAGAGACTTCCCTACAGAGCACTTTCTTTCAAAGCCATCTTTTGGTGGGCCCGTATTGTGGCCATTGTCCATTTTTGGCTTCTACCCACTAAGCTAATGTTTCTGTGAGCCAAATTCAGGCTACGGCCTCCCTATCAACTGATCAAAAGGGTCCAATCCCTTGTATTCATAGGCATGAATTGAAGTACCAGGCACCTCGATAATGGTGGGAGGTCATGTGGGGTACCTGTTCATGCAGCTAGTTTTTGTCCTCTGGCCCGTGCTTGATTCGTGATGTGATTTCTAACGTGTGATTGCTTGCTGCTGAGTGTGTCTTCTTTATGACCATGAATGTGTAAATCTGTTAGAAATCAGCTCATAACAGGCAGTTTTGGCTGCAGGCTTACTTCATACAGTATGGTAAACACTTCTGTCTTTACTAGGGCTTTGAGCCTGTCAGTGCCTATTTTTTTTTTTTCAAATGTTTATAATTATTTACTATAGACAATGTGCATTTTTTTCACAGAACTTTAAGGAAATACATTGTGATTCTTTCATTGGGGATTGCCAGAAAGTTTTCTTGGTGCCTTTTTTAAATAAGGAAAATTTTGAAAGCAGAGGGTTTGCTGAATCATATGACCCAAGCTGTTGGGCCACTTGCACTGCAGTTTAGACCTATTGTAATTAATTTTCTCTCTGAGCTACAAGCTCGCAAGTCTTTTGGGTCATCTAGTTATGGATTCAAATAGTATCTCAGGTAAAATCCAAAGAATTCTAGCAGACATTGTACATCATTCTTTGTGGTGAGAGGGTTGAAACGAACCTTTTATTGTCTTTTATTTATCTGTTTTTATTTTTATTATTTTTATTTATCTTTATCTTTTATTTTGGGAGGATAATCTGGTGTACCCAGATTGTGGAGTGCTGTATAAACTTTTGAAGTAACAGATACCTTTACCTTTCACTCCTGGGAATATATGTGTTTTACCAAGTTCTCCAAAATATTAGTCACTTCTTGCTCATCCTGTGAAATTAGTATACTTATGAATATAATACCTCAGTGTGATAATCTGCAGGATGCCAAGCTGATCCAGATCTCTTTAGAATATGTATTTGCAAAGGGTGAGAAAGCCCAGTGGCAAGACTGTAAATATATGCTGCGTTCCATTCAAACTGCATGTGAAATGTTTTTGATTATCCTTTCTGATAAAGTTGGAAATAATGGATTTCCAGGTCAGTTGCTGCATATCATGGATCTGAAATCATGTCAATTTGGCTCTAGCAAAGATACCAAGAAGAGAACAACTGAAATTCATGATGATTTTGTTGATTTTTCCATACTCCATTTCCATTCTCCAGAGTTATTTGTTTTTTTGCAAGGGACATACATAAAATAAATGATAGAGATCACTATCCCTGTATCATTTAGATCTTTAAGGGTGGCACTAGTTTCTGTCTTTGCCCTTTACATTTTATATTGCTTTTTATTTTCTATGTTGGCCCAATGCAAAAGGAACTTTCAGAGTCTTCCAGCTGGATTTCAGTATAATGAAAGTTCTTAACTGTGGCCGCCATTTCTCTCCCTCCTTCTCTTTCTCTTGCTTTTGCTCTTGCTCTTCCTCTTTCTCTTTCGATAGGTCTATCTATATACCAATTATGTGCAATCCAGTCATATGTTTGTACAGGTGTATAAATAAGAAATTTATACATTTTGTGACTAGGAAAATGCCCACTCTGTATGTCCACAAATCTAATAAGATCCATACCTGAACCACACTCCATTTGTTAACTTGCTCCCATATTATTACTCTTTAATAGGGCATCAGTGATGATGCTTGGAGTCTCTTGGTATCAATATCAACCAGAAATCCATATTAAACAGTCTTTAAAATATGTGAGTTTCTTTCCCCCAAATGTCAATGGAATAAATATTTATAGTGCCACTGGGATAGACTGGGAGAATCATTGCTATGTATACTTGCCATTGTATTTGAGGGCTCTTCAGTCAATGATTTCCAGGTTAGCAAACTTGTTATATTCAGAATCTCAACATGGGGTATATTTGAGAAAAAAATTTTCTTTTTGAGAAAAAAATTATTATAGATTCACAGAAAATGTCAAAAGTAATATGGAGAGATGCTATATATACTTATCCCAAGTTTTCCCATCTTATGTAATCATAGTAAAATATCTAAACAAGGAATTTTTTTTTTTTGGAATGGTATATTTTTATAGTTCTGTGCCATTTCATCATCTGTGTAGGTTTGTACAACTGCAACCACAGTCAAGACAAAGAACCATTCTATCACCCAAAGATTTCCCTCATGCTACCCATTTGCAGTTATACTGCTCCTTTTCCTCAACATTCCAACCTTTGAAATACACTAATCTGTTTCCTCTCTTTATAATTTTATCATTTAAAATATAGTATATAAATAGAATCATACAGTATATAACCTTTTTAGTTTGGCTTTTTCACTTAGCATGATGTCTTTGAGTTCTGAATAAGTTGTTTTGTACATCAATAAGTCATTTTTCAATTCTATGGAGGGAACACTTTAACATTCACCATTGGAGGACATTTTGATTGTTTCCTGTTTTTGGCTTTTACAAATAAAATTGCTATAAGCAATTGTACACGGGTTGTATGCACATATTTTTTTCCCTTAATCTGCAGTACCCAAAAGCAAAATTCAGGACAATATGGCAAATGTATGTTTCTTTGCTTATAAAACTACAGGCTATTTTTACCTGGAGTGTCTCTACCATTTTATATTCCCACCAACAGTGTGTGAGAGATGTCTGAAAGATCCTGTTTCTCATATCCTCATCAGCATTTAGTGTTATCACATTTCTGTCCACTTTTCCCTCCCTGTCTTTCTTTCTGCTATTCCAATGAGTGTGTAATGATGTCTCATTGTGATCTTAATTTGTAGCTCCCTAATAGCTAGTGATGGTAAAGATCTTTTCACATGCTTGTATGTCTTCTTTATACTTTCTTTGGATTTGTTTAACTGTTAAATTTTGAGGTTTATATACTCTAGATAAAAGCGTTTCATCAAATACATGGTTTGCAAGTATTTATCTCTGAGTCTACAATTTGTTTGATCATCTTTATAGTCTTTTGCAGACCAAAAGTTTTTGATTTTGATGAAGCCAAATTTATGTTTCCCCTTTTATGGATTATGCTTTTAGTGCCTAGTTTAAGAACTCTTCCTTGCTCTAAACCTGAAGATTTTATTGTATTTATTTATTTATTATTATTTTTAAAGATTTTACTTACTTATTCATGAGAGACATAGAGAGAGAAGCAGAGACACAGGCAGAGGGAGAAGCAGGCTTCCTGCAGGAAGTCCGATATGGGACTCGATCCCAGGGCCCCAGGATCATGACCTGAGCTGAAGGCAGACGCTCAACCACTGAACTACCCAGGTTCCCCTAATCCTAAAGATTTTATTTCATTTATTTATCTATTTTTAAATCCTGAAGATTTTAAATTTACAGTTTCACATCTTACAGTTAGTCAGTATTACATTTTATTTTTTTAAGTGTGAAATTTTAGTGGAGGTTTATTATTTTATCTACAGTTATCTAATTATTGCAATTATATTTATTAAAAAGATTATCTTCATTGAATTCTGTTTGCACATATATCATAAATGAGTTGGCCACATTTTGTGTGAGACTGCTCTTAATTTTCCGTTCTGTAGAGCTAGGTGTCTATCTTTAGGTAGACATTTGTTAAAATGTTTCAAAACGAATAATGACTACAAGTTTGAAATGATTTTACTAGTGTATATTCTAGAAAGACTACTAAACTTTTGCTAAAACAGAGGCTTTGTGGCCTCTTCACTTACTGTACTCTTCTTATAGCTGTGTTCTAGTCACTCCAAGATACATGTCAGTTTTGAAAGCGAGCCACATGCAATCATTAAAGAGGGCTGAAACTCCCCCAAAAGCCTCATCCTTTAGCATTAAAAGTGTTTAAACTCTCTCACATCTCACGAGAAAAATCCCCATTTGCAAAATATTGTTACTATTTGAACTGGCAGATTTTGTTCTGCAAGAGAAATCCTTATCCCTGGAGTATTTATAACAAACCATTTGGGATAATTTTTTAACGTTGCAATTGCCTGAAGTTGCAATACAGTTGGGGCACACAAGTGCCTTGACAAAACTTAAAATGAATATATGGGTAATGAGATGTACATAGGGAGCTTAGAAATGCTCTGAAAATATTTATGGGATTTTAAAAAAAGATTTTATTTATTTATTTATTTATTTATTTATTTATTTATTTAAGAGGGTGGGAGGAGAGAACACACAAGCAGGGGAAGCAGCAGAGGGAGAGTGAGAAGCAGAGTCCTCAAGAGCAGCGAGCCCTATGGAAGAGCAAGGAGTCCCAGGACTCTAGGATCATGACTTGAGCCAAAGGCAGATGCTTGACTAACTGAACTACCCAGGTGCCCCTATTTATGGGAATTTTGTAGACTGTGTACAAGTACATGATTGTATACCTGTCCAGAAAAAGTGATAGAGAGAGTCTCAGTCACTTAGCACTGCCTAACCTTGAGGCATAGTTGTAATCTTCCTAGTCTTTGAACACATAGGGCTCCTCAGTAAAAGACAGAGGCAGGTTGGTCATTTAAGGACATCTCTGACTAATCATTAGCTGACAATAAATTATTTGAGCAGAAAGTTCAATGGTCGCATACTAGGGTAAATATGCCTTATAGCATCAGTCCAGAAAAGTCACTGTATAAACAGAGCAAAAGATGCACAAGAAAATCTAGTCAGGGGGAAGGGAATTTTGTTTTTTTGTGATTTCCACAATTGTGGATTTCCACATTTCACATAATGTTATCTAAAATTTTCAGGTTTTGAGAAGAAAATATGAAACACATAGAAACAGTTAAGAGTGGCACATACATATAAAATAAGAGGAGGTGACAGAATTTGTCTCTTGCAGGTGCCTAGAGGCCGAGGCCATAAAACAGAAAGTATAAATGTATTCAAGTAACTAAAGGTAACATACAAAGAAAGTATGACAATGATCTGTCATGAAATAGGGTATATAAGTAAAAAATTATAAATTATATTTAAAAACTAAATGTAAATTCTAGAGTTGAAAAATACAGTGACCAAATGGAAAATTCGCTACTGTGAGAATCACTAGAGCAGATGCAAACCATAAGAAAAAAGAATTGACAAGCTTGAATATACACCAATTGATATTATACAGTTTGAAGATCAGAATTTAAAAAAAAGATTAGAATTTAGAAGGTGTAAAGAAAAATATTATAGAACCTCAGATATTTGAGGATATCATTAACTATGCCAACATATGTATAAGAGCAGTTCCCAAAGGAGAAAGAAAAAAAAAAATGGAACTGGGAAAGCGTTTGAAGAAATAATGCATGAAATGTCCCTATTTTTTTTTCTTTCTTTAAAGATTTTATTTATGTGTGTGTGAGAGAGAGAGCCCAAGCAGGAGGGGGAGAAGGAGAGGGAGAGAGAAAATCTCAAGCAATCTCTGACCTGAGCATGTAGTCCAACATCCAGGACCTCAAGATCATGACCTGAGCTGAAACCAAGAGCCTGATGCTTAACCAACTGCATTAACCAGGCACCCCTGAAATTTCCCAAATTTGCTGAAAATATTAATCTATACATCGAAGATGCTCAACAAACTTTAAGCAGGATAAACTCAAAGAGATCTACAATGACTTCTGGTTTCATTTCTTCAGGTAGAGTTTAGAAGTCACCACTCTATCCTAAATAAAAAGCTAAACAGACTGGAAAATTAACTCTTCTTGGATCTATCAGAGAGAGGAGCACGCTGACCCAAGATTGAGGAGACAGGATGGCAAATACAGGGAGTTATGGTACACTGAAGCAGAAGCTCACCAGCAGAAAAAAAAAAAAAAAAAAAAAAAAAAAAAACAGAGGAACCAGAGCCAGGATGGGAAAACCTGAACTGTATTAAGGACTAGCTGAAAGATCAATGTGTAGAAATCTGAAAGTTAAAAAATCCTGAGGGAGCCCCACAATTTTGTGATATTTACCTCCAGAAATTTGACCAGATTCTCATGGTAAAAATGGAAGAAAAATCCTCTCCTGTTTCCAGGAGGATGAGGGAAAAAGGAATCATTTTGAATTATGCCAGTATATTCTTCTGAACAAGGCCTGCCCTAAGGAGAAACAGTTAATCAGAGCCTAACAAGCTGGGGTATTATCAGAGCCAAAAGGACAAGGGGAATGAAAATACCCAACTCCAACCCAGTCCAGCCATCCTGTACCACTTACAAGGAGAAGAAAAAACTAAGAAACACTTGTGAAGTTCATAGTCCAGAGCCATAGGTTCATTAAAAGACTGAGACCTACTTGTAGGACTGTAGAACACTTTCCCTCCCCTCACACCTCACCACTTCATCACAAAAGAGTTATTTGCAGCAGTTTTTGTTAGTTTGTTTGTTTTTTACCCAGCTGTACCTAGTATAGCAACCAACGGAACAATTCTAAGGCATACCAGAAGGAAAAAAACAAAACAAACAAACAAACAAAAAAAAAAACAGAACTTGAAAAGACAAAGCAAACATCAGAACCAGACATGGCAATGATGTTGGAATTATCAGACCAGGAATTTAAAAACAATGATAATTAATATGTTGACTCTATTGAATAAAGTTGAGACCATACAAGAAGAGGGATGGACAAGGTAAGCAAAGAGATCGAAATCCAAAGAAATAACCAGAAAGGGATGAGAGAGACAAAAACCTTATAACAGAAACTAAGAATGCCCTTGAGGGTGGCACAGTCAGTTAAGCATCCAACTCTTGGTTTCAGCTCAGGTCTTGATCTCAGGGTTGTTAAGATTGAGACCTGCACCGGGCTCTACCCTCAGCATGAAGTCTGCTTGAGGCACTCTCTCAATTCCACTCTTTCTCTAAAATAAATAAATCTTTAAAAAAGAAATAACGCTTTTGATGGACTTGTAGGTAGACTGGACATAGCTGAGGAATGCATCTCTAAAAGTATAAAATATATCAATAAAATCTTCAGAAACCTAGGGGTGAAGGAAAAGAGCCAGTGCATACATTAATTAAAACAAAAACAGCAATCACAAAAAAGAATCCCCCCCAAACCAGAACAGCATATCCCAAGACTTTGTGAACAAAGGTTTAACATACGTGTAATGAGAAAACTAGAGACAAAAAAAGAAAAAGAAATATTTGACATAATAATGACTGAGAATTAGTGCAAATTAATGTCAGATACCAAACCACTTATCCACTAAACTCAGAGAACAGGAGAAATGCTCAAACAACAATACCTAGAGATATTATTTTCAGACCACGGAAAATCAAAGATTTTTATTACCTAGTGAAAGAAGCAATCTGAAAAGGCGACATACTATGTGATTCCAACTGTATGACATTTTAGAATAGGCAAAACTATGGAGACAATAACATGATTAGTGGTTTCCAGCGCTGGTGGTAGGGAGAGATGAATACAGAGAACACTGAAAATTTTTAGGGCAATGAAAATACTCTGTATGGTATTATAATGATATATATCATTATACATGTGTCCAGACCCATGGAATATACAACACTAAGTGAATCCTGGGTGATGATGATACGTCAATGTCAGGAGTATTTGGGAAATCTTTGTATCTAACCTCTCAATTTTGCTGCAAACCTAAAACTACTCCAGAAAAAAAAAAAAAAGTCTTTAAAGAGAGAGATCCACAGTAAGCATAAATCAAGGCGAAGAGAGCATCTGGAGAGCAGAGAAAAATAATGCATCATGTACAAGGAATCCTCAAGAATTAACAGCTCTTTTCTTCAGAAACCATGGAAGCCTGAAGGCATGACATATTCAAAGTGCTGAGAGAGAAAGACTGGGGAGGGCACGGAAGCTCCCTACCCTTTCCCCATACACGCGCTGGCTCCAATCCTGACAGTATCTACCTGGAGATAGCATGAGATCCCACAGGTTAAGGGTGGATTCCTAAAGACTGTCCTGCTCTCCATTTCAAATGCCGTTCACATGCCCACGTCATCACCTATGCTTCTGACCAACTGGCTATAGATTGGGGGTTCCAGGGACCCCCTTCTTCGGTTGTAACTAAAAAGGTATTCTGAGAGCCAGTTTTTGATGTGATGGTGCTGAGGTTCCCCACACCAACAAGCAATACTCCAAACACCAGTCGGGTGTCTTATAATCCAACTCAGTATCTAACAGTATCCACCCAGAGATAGCATCAGATTCCACAGGTTATGGGATCAATCCTGCAAGATGTCCAAGACAACCCCCCAGTTCAGAGGCCAGCTGAAAGTCCAGGTTAGTACCCATATTTTTGAATGACTGACTGCCTATAAACCAGAGCTTCCCACAACCCCCTTCTTGGGTCCAATTAACTTGTGAGAGTAGTTCACAGAACTCAAGGAGAGGTTTTATGTACTAGGTTGCTGATTTATTATAAAAAGATACAGCTTAGAAATAGCCACATGGCTTTTCAATTGGTCTCAGAGAAGTGGGATTTGCTAGATTAGCCCTGGCCCATGGGAAAATATGTTTGAGAAGAGAAAGGATGGGAGGGCAGGGAATGAGGATTTGGGAAAAGTGGCAAGACTTGTTCACTGATAAATACATAACATTGTTGAAGAGTTAAAGAGGACTTAATATGAAAATATCCGTATCTGTGGACAAGAAGATCAAATAGACTCCTTGCTTACCCCATACACAAAGATTTGCCCAAAATAAATTATGGACCCAAACGTAAGGACTAAATTGCTAAATTTCTTAGGAGAAAACATATGAGTAACTCTGTGACCTTGTCTTAGGCAGAGGTTTCTTAGATATGACACCAATTGTACGTATCACAAAGGGATAAAACGAGTAAATTGGACTTCATCAAAATTAAAAAAAAATTTGTTCTTCTAACCATACTGTCAAGAAAGTGAAAGTCAGGGATGCCAGGGCGGCTTAGCAATTGAGTGTCTGCCTACAGCTCAGGGCGTGGTCCCAGGCCCAGGATCAACTCCCACATCAGGAGAAGTCCTGCTTCTGCCTCTGCCTGTGTCTCTGTCTCTTTCTGTGTCTCTCATGAATAAATAAATAAAATCTTAAAAAAAAATGTAAGCCAGTCCATAGTACCTGAGAAAACATTTGCAAATCTTATAGCTAATAAGGCCCTTTTATCCAGAATATGTAAAAAATTCTTTCAAGTCAATAATAAATACACAAATATTCCAATTTAAAATGGGTAACACATTTGAATAAACATTTATCCAAAGTAGACATACGAATGGCCAATAAGGACATGAAAAATGGTCAATATCATTAGATAAATGCAAATCAAAGCCATCAGATACCACTTTATAACTACTAGAGTTGCTGCAATAAAAAAGAGAGGCAAAAAAATGTGTTAGCAAGTGATATGGAGAAATCGGAACACTCACATATTAATAGTGAGAATATAAAATGTTGCCATGAAGGACCGCTTCAGTGGTTCCTCAGATAACTACTATGTGACACAGCAGTTCTGCTCCTAGGTATGTACCCAAAAGAATAAAAAACAAGCTTTCAAAAAAACTTCTACTCAAATCTTCAGAGCAGCATTATTCTTAATAGAGAAACAGAGGACAACCCAAATCTCCATCCACTGATGAATAAATTAACAAAGTATATATTTACGCAATGCAATAGTGTTTGGCCATCAAAAGGGAAGCCTTGGTACATGGTGCAATGTGGCTAAACCTGAAAAAATATTTTAAGTAAATGAAATAAGTAACAAAAGATTACTGATTCATGTTTTCATTTATATGATATCAAAATAGGCAAATCTATAGAGGCAGAGAGTAGATTTGTGTTTACTTAAGGCAAGAGGGTGACCCTTACTATGTATAGTGTTTATTATGGAGTAATTAAGACTATGTAAAAGTGGATTTTGGTGACGATTTCACAACTCTGTGAACATGCTAAAAACCATTGAATTGTACACCTTCAGTGAATTGTTAGTATGTTAATTATATCTCAGGGAAACTGTTTATATAAAAAAAAAACTTACAGAAAACATACTTTTCTTTATGAAGACTCACCTGAATCAGTAGTTACCTGGCCTTTCTAATTTTACGGCTGGAATGGTTTCTATGTCACCATTCCAGCATGGAATCTAATGTATTTATTTATATAATTGTTTCCTCTAGACTGTAAGATTCTTATAAATGAGGGCTTTTCATGTGTTCCTTGTACTTTTTTTTTTCGTTCCTAGAGAGAGAGAGAGAGAGAGAGAGAGCATGGATGGGGGCAGAGGGAGGGAGAGAGAGAGAATCTTATTTTTTTTTTTTTGAAAGACTTAAACAGGTTCCACGCTTGGCGGGGAGCCCACTTGAGGCTCAGTCTCACCACCCTGAGATCATGACCTGAGCCAAAATCAAGAGTTAGATGCTTTACCAACTGAGCCACCCGGACACCCCTATATTCTTTGTATTTTTATCTTGAGCACTGTGACTGGAACACAAAAGAATAAAAGGCTAGCCTCTTCAGTATTTCTGGGAAAAGTCGTATTTTTCTGGCACTTTTTTCTCCATGAATTTTGATTCTGATACATCACGTGTGGGGAGAAAATTCTTTGATTGCCCTAATGGACCAGCCAAAAAACATGTAATAACCAATATTCTATAGAATTGAATCCAGTCTGTGTGTATGGTGGGGAAAACTATCATTGTACATGTCGCTTGTTTCCAGAAAGGCCCCACAGGTGATTGTTAAAATTTGAAAAGGAAGTTGAAGAAATGTAAAGATAAGCAGCTTATATGAGGAGATTATACATTGAGTGATAGAGACATTTGTTCTGTGAACTCAGGAGTGATTCATAATCTCATTAAACAAAAGAGCAATAATTCAGATATAAGACAACAATATATCATTGATTTCCAATGAAAATGCTAGTTTTTTATGGCGACACATCGACCTGAGTGTGGGCCTTTGTAAGTGTGGTTCAAGAAATTTGTATTTGTTTTTCTCCATTAAATAAATTGTGTCAGTAGAATAAAATGGAATTTTGACTGGTTACTCTGCTTTTGTACTGAAGTGTCAATAACCTATATCCTGGTATCAATGATCTTGTTTTCTTTAAGTATCAGAGAATCTCCATATCCTTTTAGGGCCTAGAGGATCAATCTCTTTCTCTTTGCCGATGATTTACAAAGGTTTGAAGAACCCAAAGCTATTTTTTTTGGATTAGATAGTGATTTTAGGTGGTATGATGGAATAGATTCTATAACTGATTGCTTCTTTATAACTTTTCAGAGATAGATGTATTTTCATAAATAAATAATTTTCCTCTTACCCTAATTTTTTTTTTTTATCACAGGAGAATGTTGGATGTTAACATTTTTTTTCTTTCAAATGTATTAACTTCTTATTCCTTAGATATTCCCTTAATTTAATAGTTTCAGTCTTCATGTCAAAATATCTAAACAAATTTCTTGTTTGTTTCCCTTAACTGTTCCTCTTTTTTGTACCAGTTTCCTCACATAGTCATTATTTTTGCTCCTGAGGCCAGAAAACATGAACTTGATTTTTCATTCTGATCTTCATTCTCCCCTCCCATGCACGTTTCTACATCTACCTACCATTACCCCTGGCAATATTGCCTGGAATTGTCCTGTTTTCACCTTGCATCTATTCTTTTTTCTGCCAAGCACTTTATTCTCTGCTATTTCACTTCTCTAGTTTATGATGTTTCTAAATCCACTCCTCTATGTCCGAGGCCCTAGAGAGACAGGCATCTTTGTAGTTTTATTTGAGGAAAATAATTTTTAGCATTTTTTTAAAAGATAAAGTTGAAAATAAAAGAACCTTATTGTAAGGATAAAAGGAGTGAGGAAGACATAGAATAAGGAAAGCAAAGGACTACAGTGAAAAATACAATCTGTGAGAGTAAGATGCTTGAGTAACAGAAAAAAGAAGAATGCGTAGTGTGGTCTATGAAGAACAAAAGTTAATACATGAAAGAGCAGGGTGGACACTAAATAATTGTACAAGGGGTGGGAAAAAATGTCCAAAAATCAACAAGAACAGGAAGTGAATAGGGACATGGGAAAGTTCGGGAAAGGAGACTCTGCTTTTAAAACACATAGTGAAGGCTTTGATTGTTCGGGCTGTGAGCTCATCAAGAGGGAGCCCCCAAAGCCTTTGGGTATAGAATGCCTTTAGTAGATGGAGTGGAACCAAGCAGCTCAGTGTCTGGAGAATGGGCTGCCTGCACTCTATGCTTTGGCCCCCATAGCCGCCGCACAACACACTATTCATAAGTGGCCCCAGTGTTCCCTGCCTCTGAGAAATTCAATGTGTAAGCTTTAGTTAAGAATGAAAAGCCATTATAAATTTTTGTCTCCATGCATATGGATAAGCTTTGGTAATAATGTGTGTTAAAAAAAAAACACTACGTAGTGAAACCTAATAGAAACTTTCACATGGTATTGTTTCCACCATGCATAATTCATAGAGAAGAAATTAGAAGAAAGCAGGCAGACATTGACTTTCTTAAGTTTTTGTTTTAGATTTTTTTTCCTGACTTTTAATTTATTCCTTTGAGGGGGAAAAAAAATGCTTCTCTTGTGCTCTATTGATATTGTTTTGCAGGGAGCTTTAAGTGTCATTCAGGTTTTCTTGTTCAATCTAAAATCATATTTTATATGTTAATTTTACCCTTCATTGTTTGTTGTCTGATTTGTTTTTAATCATCATCTTTTAGAGAATTTTATTCAGGATTCAAGCACTATTATCCTTTAGTGATTCTACAATATAATGAAGCATATTTGCAACACAATATTTTTCTTAAATCCATGGATATTATCATCATATGTATTTTCAAAGTCTCCTAGAATGTCTTCGTGTAACTGAATTAAATATAGTTTAATTAAATTAAGTAAATTAAATTACTCGTTACCAGTAATAACGTTAAGCTTTAGAATGCATTTGAATGGGAAAAGAATTTGAAAACCTGGCTTAACAGCTCTAGTGTGGTGTGAAATTAATTTGCATTATACATATCTTACCTTTTTTCAATAAATGCCTAGATGGAAGACAGAATGAGAAAGATAAGAGGCTCTGCAAACCACTTTTAAAATTTATTAGTTAAAAAGGGCATTTTCCATGGTGAGCAACTGAACTAAAACATGGTTACTTATTGAAGAAAAAATGTTCAATTATATAATAACATTAAATAATGAATCATAAAATACCTAAAACATTATTTTCCTAGAGGCCATATCATTTCATTGTAACTCAATATAAGCACTAAGATTATTGTTGCCAATCCTAATACATTCATTCTGAGGGGTTTAGTTTAGGTAATTGGTTACAGGAGGGAAGGAATAACAGATAATGAAGCCAGAAGTATAACCTATTTTTTGATTCATTTCACTTGATATTTTTGCTCCTGTAAATTTCTAATACCAAGATTATTTTTTATTTGTATTTTGCCAAATAAATGTTTTTATTTTTCTGCAGACAAATGGAACCCACCAGCCACTTCATGAGATGATAGACTTCTCCCTACAATACATTTATGTAAGACAGTCAAAAATAGGTAAGTGCTTATCTTGACTTAATTACATGAATGTATGTAATCCTATAGAGTGTTGGATAATATATACATCATTTTCACTACCTGATAATGGAAGATTGCAATTCTAAGGATGGAATCTGTGGCTTTCTGTCCTAGTCTGCTATCATTAAATCTTAATTGATCAGTTGGTCTGAAACATCCAGTAGAGGATATCTATAAGCTGAAAGATCAAATATTTAAAAAGGTATTAAACTAAAAATGCTGCTTCCAGAGAGCCTAAACAGACCTGATTTCAGGAAAATGAGGCGTTTGAAAGTCTTTGTTAGATGCTTTAAGCATGATGAGTGCTCAACAATGAGTTTATTAAAAAGAGGCAAATGGAAATTTCTTATTCAAAAAAGAAGGAAGCAACTAACACACACACAATCTGTAACCACAAAGGAAAATGGAAAGTAGGAGAACATATAACAAACAGTTTTTCATAAGAAAGGTGTAACAGAATCAGAACATGTGGAAATATTTAATATAGTCAGATTTTCCCCATAAACTAAGAATCACTCAATCAAATAATGTCCCTGACAAGAGTACCTTTTAGAGATATTAAATCATGCTTATGACACCAGTAACTCAGCAGAACGCAGAAAAAGAGAAATATGGCTTTGAGAAATTATTTACGTTGTTCCAGTTGCAATATATATAAGGAAGAGTGATGTTAATTATAGCATACATATATCAAAGTCTTGTGTTTTCTAATATGTAATGAGGGAGGAAAATGGAGCATCATTATCTGTTTAATTCTTAAGGCTTTTAAAGGTCTAACTTTATCTACAATCGTATTCCATTCAAAGCTATAAATTCAAAATCTATTCTCCAGTTTTTGAAAAATCATTTATACAAATCATATTAAATGTTAGAAGGGATACATTAAAATAATTTAATATTACCTGAGCTAATTTGACTATGTAAATATAATAAGCGACTTCAAGTCATTTTATATGTGCATAATTAGTCTTAAAACTATAACGTGCTAGTAAATTTTACTTTTAATAATGTTGCACACCATTTATTTTAATATTATTGCTTTACATATTACCAAAGTAAGATCTCATTTTGATATGGCACATGGAGCTGCTAGGAATTATCTAGACCTCTAAAGTGAAAACTACTCTTGAAGAATGGAACTGGCCGAAATCGATATGTTAGTGATAAAGTCAGTAATCTGGTTAAAATAAAAAAGTTCAGTCATTAAACAAATGTTATTTAAATACTAGAATCTGCTGGCACATTTACAAGCATATAATGAGAATGAACACTATCTATTAGAGGGAAACTGTACCTTTTAGAATCTTTAAAGTTATAAGGATTCTATCTGAATCATAACTTTAAAAGATTCTTGTGTCTTTGCATGCCTATGAACGCTATTCTTTCAGAAGATAGAATGTGTTATTTAAGGAAGATGATTTGCATGTGATTTATAAAAGTCAAGCAATCTATTTGGACCAAACTGAGAGTGTGTGTCCATCACTAACCAAGGTAGAAAATGACCAGATCTGTAGGAAAATATCTCTAGGCTGTAAACCAGATCTGTCATTACAAAGGAGATGGATTCATCCAGCGTTCATGACTTGAGGACGTTAATCATAAAGATCATACAATTTTTTTTAAATTTTTATTTATTTATGATAGGCACACAGTGAGAGAGAGAGAGAGGCAGAGATACAGGCAGAGGGAGAAGCAGGCTCCATGCACTGGGAGCCCGACGTGGGATTCGATCCCGGGTCTCCAGGATCGCGCCCTGGGCCAAAGGCAGGCGCCAAACCGCTGCGCCACCCAGGGATCCCCAAGATCGTACAATTTACCTCCAACTCTAGTTATGATTCTCTAGCATGAAGCAATATTCCGATGTTAATTTGACTTCTCCCAGAACTTTGCTGAAAGAGAGTGATTATCAACCCACGTATCATATTATATGTCCTACTTTAACACCTTGGCATTCTGATTTTAATGCTTTAGTTTCTGAGAGCTCATTTAATATAAATTTCCCCCCCATGTGATTAACCAACCGTTATATAATTGATAACAAATGAAATTTTGATATCTGTGATCTGATAGGTTCGGTTTTTTTCAAGTCAACGTTACACTGCAGGACCCTTAGAAATCTTACATGGATTCCAAACTTAATGATGCAAAAATCTCTTCACACTGTTAAAAAAAAATCTACTTTTACATCACAATAACCAGGCAATGTTAGAAGTAGAATGCTAGACAATGTGTAGCTTACTACTTTCCTTCATTAATAAAGTAGAAGCCCAAAGGAAAATGATCTGCATGGTGTGTCAGTAGAGAACGGACAAGAGTCAGGAAGTTACCTTCTGACTCCTTCACACCTTACAGATCTCACCTGAGTACTTGTAACTGTCGGAACTTAATGCACATCTAAGACTCTAATTGCCTGGATTCTGGGAAACGTAGTATGTAGCGTCTAGACTCTGCAGTGAAGAAGTATAAGAGAAGGAAGTAGAATGGATTTGGAGCTATGCCATACAGTGCAGTAATTTTTATAAATGTTTCAGAGAAATATGTATTTTCTCCAGATAAGATGTGTAAGGATATTTATTATGGAATTGTTTGTGATAGCAGTCCGTTGGAACATATCTAAGTCTCATCTAGAGAGAAAAAGGAAAGCAACATATGGTAGATACGTACTATAGATTAGTATGCAGCAGTAAGAAGCAACAAACTAGATATACATACCCCAAGAAGATAGATATAAAAAGTTTTGAGGTAAAGAAGGGTCTATGTGAGATACCTTGCAAAAATAGCACTTACGGAAATCTAAGACAGTATAAACACTTTGTGTTTTATGATATGCGTGAATTATTAAAATACTTGCCAACATATTCAATTACATATTTATCAAATATATTAATGTGGGCACCCATGAGAATGCTTCTTTTCAGCCACTTGAACCTAGAAACTATAGCTAGAAGGGGATTCTGGAGTATATCGTTCCTGTCTCCTCCTCTATGATGGAGAAGCGATGTCACTTAAACCATGCAAACCAGCACAGTCCACCCTTTGCCAAGTTAGCATCCATCTATGTCCCATTTTAATCATATCAATCTTTTAAGAATAAGCAGCATTATTCCTAATCCGATGTAACTATTCTTAGTACAACCATAGACTAACCTTCTTTGCTCCAAAATGCACCCTTATGGTCTAGGTTCTAAATCATTTATTTTCCAGTTTAACCACAGTCCCCCTTCACATTTTAACGTACACTGAATTATAATGCAGCCACTATTAATCCACCTTGACATTAGATAGGAGGACAGTAGGGAAGGGAAATAATCAGTTTATTATATGCAAATACATTCTTATCAAGTAAGTAAGAAATAGTCATGGCTGTTACTGTATCAGATCCTGCAATGTGTGGTTGGGTTTGGATTTATATTTTCCTTTGATCACAATCTGTTCCATGATCTTGTTTTCAGCATCTGCATCTATCATTATTATTTACCTTAGGGGGGTACCTTAGAAGGGTCTGAATCAACAAGACCTGCCGCTAATGGGTCCTCAAGTATCTACACAAAATATTGGTCCTATCTGTGTGTGGATAGGGCATACTCTTGGGTGTCTTTTAGTACTGTTTTATCAAATTAAAATTAACAGAAAACTGTAGCCTCTATAGTCTAGCCATGCTATTACTGGCTGAACTCTTTATATGGCTCTGTTCCCCAAGGAGACTGGCTAGGTACTGTTCATGGAAGATTTTGTTATAAAAAGTTTTGTACTGATTTCTACTATTGGCAGCTGTGTGTGTGTGTCTTTGTGTGCATTTATTTTTTTAAACTCAGTAATAGTTGCAGCTGAGATATCCTTGGTGAGGAAAGAAGCATACTGGTGTGATCACATATAACATTCACCTTTGCTGCAGTCCGTAAACCCATTGTTAAATAACTGGATGGTAGAGGAAGAAACTGACTGATATGCACAGAAAATGTTCTTCTGTCCATGAGATTATTGAATTCTTTCTCTGTGGTAGATATCCTCTGGTGAATGTTTACATGGGATATAGATATAATTATATGTGTGTTGAGAGGCCCTGCACACACACACACACACACACACACACACACACGCACACATATTTTTAAGGATTTTATTTTATTTATTATTTTAGAGAGAAAGAGCATGAGTAGAGGAAAGATCAGAAGGGGAGAGAGGGAGAGAAATGGAAAGAATCTCAAGCAGACTCCAATCTAACTGTAGAACTCCATGCAGGGCAATTCCATGACCCTGAGATCATAGCCTCAGCCGAAACCAGTCAGATACTCAACAAACTGAGCCTTCCAGATGCTCTGCAGAGGCCCTGCACATATTTTTAACCCAGATCTCCACTTCTCCAATTATACTCCTTCAAGTCCCTGAACAATCAACCATACCATTATTAGCTGCTCATGAATTTGAATAGATCCACATCCCTGATCATTTTTTCCTCCAAGCAAAGTGCATAACCAGGTGTACTATTTAAAATCCTTTTCACTGGGAATATTGCCCTTCCCTCCTGAGAAGTTACACTGCCTGAGCCTGAGCCATCATCTCTTGAATGCTGCCAAAACATCATGTGGAATTTTCTGAAAACAGCTCCAAGTATCATCTTTCCAAGTCCATTGGATGTATACGATTGGCTACGTGGCTATCGGGGGAGGTGTGAAGAAGGACAGGTATAAGTGAAATTTGAGCTGTATCTCATGCAAATTATTTGTGACTCCAGAATCAGTTCTAAAACTATGTCGATTACTAGCACATGATAGTCATGTCTTTTTTTGCATGCCCAACTTTATGGTTTGGTAGGTCAGACAACGGGAAGAACATCAAAGATTTTGATGTATGTTAGTAAAGGAATCATTGTCTTTTATAGGCTGTTAATAACACCAAAAAAAAAAAAGTTATATGGTAAAGAGAGCATGGCTGTTTTTCAGATCCTTAAGAGAGGACACAATTTTCCTATTGGGGAAAGTGGAAGTCTCATACATCATCTCTGTCAGCCATAAACATTTTAAGCGCCATTGGATGTGCAAGATTATATGACCAGAGGATAAAGGACCTTGTGTGGCTGTATGGACTTTCATTAATGGCCCTTCTTTCTAGTTATAGTTTGCTTGGTAAATGAACTAAAGCCTAAAGCAACATACTCAACCGTTTGGTACAAGTTGCTTTCAGAATCTGAAAAGACCCACCAAGCATGGCTTCCCCTTTTTAATGTTAGAGGGTACAAGGTACAATATAACTGTCTTTTCCTGTCATCTGTAGCTCAATATGATGCAGGTCACTGGGCTATTATAAGCTTTCCTGAGGTGATAGTCCCTTAAACCTTGGGAGAATATATTGCCCACTTTCTGGCACACATAAATATTAACAAGGTTTCTAAGGTATTTTATTTGTCTTGCTCACTAAGTACAATGAGCATGAGGTATCAGTACAGATGAGGTCATACAATACAGGATCGAAATGAAATCTTGAGTAATGGAAAGATAATCAAGGTCTAGATGATGTTTGAGGAAGGGAGCTAATACAATTCTGCTCCAGGATAAAAAATTAATAAAAATAAAAACAAAAGCAGCATTCTTAGATTAACAGACACATGCAAAGTACTACTAATTTGCTCCTAAAAAGAGCAAATTAATTCTACATCTGGAATATAGCTGTAATTGTAAGAGTTTCTGGAAACCCACTTTAATTCTCCAAGACCAGTGTTTCTTTTGCACAGACCAACTAGGAGTTTGGGAATGTGAATGTAATATCCACCACTGAGTCTTTCAGGTCTTTGATTGTGATGTTAATCTCTGCAGGTATTTTAGGATGTGGTATATTACTTTCGGTTTATTTTTTTGGTAGGAAGAGCGAGTCCTAGGGATTTGTGCTTAGCCCTTTCCATCCCATTACTCCACACTTCATTTATCATGGGACTGATATGGGAATTCTGACAATGTGGAATTTATCTGTTCATATTGGATATCTAAGAACTGGAGAAAAACCACAGAGTAAGTTATGTGACCCACCAGGTACACTGTGAAATGGACCAAGACAAAATCTTCATTTATCATCTCACTACCAATAGCCCTTGCTTTTACTGGTGAGCCAGAGTACTGTTTCCAGTCCCAAGGAATCAACTTCAGTTCAGAGGTAGTGCCAACTAGTCTGTGAAAAGCCACCCCCCCACCCCCCAAATTTTTTTTTTCACTCTGGCAAATGGGTTCAGGTTCCCTTGAGGAAGACTGGGAGAAGCATTATAATATCTGATTGTGGCAGCATTTCAAGCCATTTGTGGGAGGAGTCCTTGCCGCTGCCTGTCATGGAGATCTGGGTTATGAGTGGGCTTATATCTAGGAATTGAAGTGTGGGTCCATGACTGTTCCAGTGTCCAAAATGATTTAATATACAGGAATGGATGCTTATGCAATCATTGAAAGGCCTAGGGCAGTGAGGTTAGGAAGTATTATCACTGAGAATATTAGCTATATTTATAGTGAAAAACCTCAACTCTTGGAAGCTTTGATAAACAGCATCAGTCTGAGGCAGCAAAGAAAGTTATTCACAAGGACTCAACCTGAAGAAGCAAGTTTCTTTGCTGGTTCCACAACTGTGGCTTTCTCTAGCTCCAGATAATAATTGCTTCTTCTTGGAAGACTTTAGGCTAGTGCCATAAAGGGAAGAGAGTTATGGCAAATGGAGCTCCCAACACCTCTGTAATTGAGAGGAATCCTTACAAGTTGGTAGTGATAAAGCTGGGTTAATAACCAACAATTCAGTACATATGTAAAATATGGTCCAGAGGGCTTTCTAGCTTCTTTGAATATATGGAATAACGATTTTCCATTTGTGGATATATTTATTCTTTTTTAGAACTTATGTTTTCATACTATTACCTCTGAATTCTGAATTCTTTCAGATATGTATACTAAGAAAAGAAGGATCTTTTTTTTTTTTATTTGCTGATATACTTTTAGGGACTAGAAGAGTGCCTATAATTTATTAGTTCATAATAATATAGATAGATGGACAGATAAACAGGACTTTATATATGGAATTTTATCAAGGTAAAATTCTGATGGTTAGAATATACTTCCTTAAATGGGGCTTAAAATTATCCTTGTAACTCTTTTTTTTTTTTTTCCTTGTAACTCTTCTACTCTTTCATTTCTAAATTTAAGCCTTGGGGATATGCGAGGTAAATCCAGTCATTTTTTTCTAATAACGTCCTTTCGAATATTTAAAGACTTATCGTCCTGGATCTATTTCAGTGCAGGCTAAATATCTCATTTCCTTGGAGACATATCACATGTGATATGTTTCCAAATCACCATTCTAATCATTTAAAAAATAAACTAAAGCTTATAAATATCTCTATTAAATCCTTATAAATCAGGATGTCTGAAACTAGGAGAGATGGTTCCAAATTGTTTCAAGCAGAGTGTTGTTATTATTCACCTTATTCTACTCTTATTCTACTCTCTCTCTTGCTATATATATATATATATATATATATATATATATATATCTTGGTAGATATATATACATAGAGAGAGAGCTTGGTAACCATATCACACAATTGTTTAATATTGACTATACTGTCATGTAAAACACACGTGGTTTTGAGATGTTGCATTTAAGCCATAGGTACCTCTTTGTGTAGATCTTGTATTGATTTTATGGTCTCAGGTGTATAAGAATTAATTCTTACCTGTTAAAACGTTCAATTCTAAAGCAAGTGCAGGTGTGAGTTTTGAGCTAAAAGCCCTCCACAGTCCATTGTACCAGTAAGATTTCCTTAGGCATCCAGATTGGTGGCAGCAATGAGAGAACTCAGTTATCAGCATTCATAACCCATGATAACAAGTGAAACAATAATTGACCCTGTCTATTTTGAAGAATAATTGTGCACAATATAGTTCTCTTGACAGCAAGAGGAAGCTCAGGGAAAATGAACTTAAAATTGACAGTAGAGCAAAAGGGGCTCAAAAGCAAAAATAAAAAATAAAAAACAAAAACAACAACAAACAACAACAACAAAAACCCACCCCCCACACACACACACAAAACCTAGGCTTCATCAAATAAAGTTATAAAGACAATGAGATCTTGTACATTAAATTAAATTTTACAAAATCTAGAACCAGCAATTATTTGGGCTAAAATCATGGCTTAGGGCTATAAAGCACTTTGTTTTAGGAATCTTGTCGTGAAAGAAATTCATAGTCTAAGCAAGGCACAGTTTTGTGATAAGAATACCTACCTTATGTAATAATTGTGTTTTATAAATATTTAAATATGTTTTTTTTTAAATATGTTTTAATGAATTCGGACAATGTTTTTTTTTTCAAAATGGTATCCATTGTTCTAAAAGTTGTCTTTTTTTTTTTTTTCTTAATCACACCTGAATGTACTTGCTACAGTAAAAGTATTCTTTTAGTTAACAGAAAGGCCAAACTTGAATTTCCATTGAGAGTATTGCAGTTGACAATGAAGTATTTGGAGGATACACTCATCACATGGCAATACTTACATGATTCTTATATGGGTCTTTGGTGCACCATGAAGATAAATAGCCAAGAAAGTTATGAGAAAAAGAACTGTCTGAGTGTAGAGTTAAAAGAAATGTTCAAAGACTATAGTTGGTGATTTATTGTTTTAATAACACTTGATGATTTGTCAAAATCTTTTAAAGGTCACTTATCTTCTTCCATAGAGTATGACAGATTGCAACCATGAAATTCTGTACTTCCAAAAAGGCACAGAATTCCCACTGATACCCTTGATCTAATGGCAGTTTTCAGAGAAAGAGAGTTCTATTTCCCATGGCTGTATATATCCTGATGACCATACCTCCACAGAATAATCAGTTTACAATGTCACTATTACCTGAGCAGAGATTCACAAGAGACTCACATGCCCTATATATGTGTTGTTCATATTACCATGGGTTATCTTAATGTTTAAATATGTCTTCTCACTTGTGTAATGGACATTTAGCAATGTTTTATTTTGCACATATTCTATTATAAACAATGCATTCCTATTTTCATTCTGTATAGATTTTAACATTCAGAGGTGCATATAAAAAATATAATCCTGTATTCCACGTATTTCTTAACCACTTGTGAGTAGGCCCTCCTACTTTATTGCCATGGAGCCTTGTTCCAACAGTTTCTTCTTTCTCATCTCTCTCATCTCTCTCATCGGTGTGTTCTTATCAGCAAATATACCCATAGACAGTGTATGTTAAAATAAACAAGCCGAATAGTGTCCTTTACACTAGACACCTTCCCTTCCAGGCACCTATTCCCCACATTCACACACTCAAAACATACATACTTTCCCCTCTATCTCTTTTTTCCCAGTACCATTTTTTTTTGCTCTGTTTTTCTCAAATATTCTCTATATCCCTCAAATTAAGTGTTCTGATTCTTGCCTCATCTCTAAAATACAGTTCAAAGTCTTTGGCAAAATCATACATAATAACCTCTCTCTTACCCTCACACACTCTTGTATATCTTTATGTCCCAATTCTATCAAACACCTACATTTTCTTACATTTGCTGGGTAAATTCCCACTCTTTGCTTCTGTACTATTTATTGTTGAAGAAGTACTCTTCTTTGTGTCTTTTTTTTTTTTTTAATTTTTCCAACCTGGAACAAAACAGTAATCAACTTTCAAGGGAAATTTCACTTCACATTCAACTGTCCTGTACAAAGTTTTCCAGTTCCTTGGTAGTTATTTCTATGCTGAATAATTTTTTGTTGTCTGTTCAAACACTGTAGTGCCTATAAGTTGAAACAACAAAAGTATATATATACAAATTTACAAATTTCAGATCCTTTTGGAAAATAAGTTCTATTTCTAAATAAATAAATAGATGAATAAGTAAATAAAGCTTACTATGGGTAGGAATTCCTAACCTTTTAAAGCTCAAAAGTATTATATATATGATAAATAGTATGTACGTGTTCATAAAGCCTGTTTGCATGTATATATGTGCATATGTACAATTAATTACAAAATAAATACTCAATATTTTGGTATAATCTCAAAAGCTAATAGTCAAATTATAAAAATAATTTTAAAAGGCATTAAATTAAAAAATTTATTTGTTAAGGAATGACGAACTAGTTGAATTCCACATCATTTATCAGGGAAAAACCAAGTAAGCATAAGAAACAACAGAGGGGCACCTGAGTGGCTCATTTAGTTAATCATCTGCCTTTGGCTCAGGGTCCTGAGGTCCAACCCCAGATAGGGCTCCCTGCTCAGTGGAGAGCCTGCTTCTGCCTCTCCCTCACCCCCTCTCTCTGTCAGAAAAATAAAATATTTTATTTTTTTTAAAGAAAGAACAGGAAATTCCTACTTTTGTCAAAAAATTTGTGAAAATGCAAATTTATTTTTATTTAAAGATTGGAAATGTATATTCAAATCCATCTCTGATATCTATTTCAGCTTTTTAAATTCATATTTTGTTGATGTTATTGAAATAAAACTGAAGTGACTCATTTTGGAAAAATAATATATATATTTTAAGATTTTTTTATTTGAGAGAGGGAGAATTGGGGGAAGGGCAGAGGGAAAGGGAGACGCAGACTCCCTCCTGAGCAGGGGGACTAACACAGGGCTCAATCTCAGGACCCCAGGATCATGACCTGAGTCAAAGAATGATACCTAACCAACTGAGCCACCCAGGCACCCCTGGAAAAACAGTATTTTTAAGTCCAGTCTCCTAATCCTTAATCTCACTGATTAATGCATTTTCCACTTTGGGGGGCTTAGATTAGTCTCAATTTTGTCATAAATTTTATAATCTGATTAAAAAGAAGCATGTGAAGAACTAATTTTTTATCAGTAATTAATCTACAATGAGTCAACTAGGTACATTATTCATAAATAAAGTTTTAATTAATAAGTAATTAAATTTTCAAACTTTGAGTATAGTTGACACACAATATTGCATTATTTTCAGGTCTACAACACAATAATTCAACAAGTTTATATGCTGTGCTGACCATAAGTATAGCTACCATCTGTCCTGATAAAATATCAGTTACTATATTCCTTATGCTCTGCCTTTGATTCCTATGACTTATTCATTCTTTATAAATGGGAGCCTGTAGGTAGATAAAATTTTAATTCCTGAACTACCTATCCTCTACTGAGGATACAGTGTTGACTGTATAGTTGATACAATCAAATACTATTTATGACTTGTTCTTGATCATAGGAGAGTAACAATTAATAAATTAAAAATATAACTTAATTGCTACTCATCGGAGTAGAGTTTTGAGTCTTTGCTCCATGTATCAAAGGCAACACAAAGCTGCTTTGAATAGTTTTTGCAGTCTGCTGTACAATATTATTGATGTTCGTTTTGCTTATAAAACAGAATTTTTGGATAAACTAATGCTGCACATTTATATATATAAGCTGGCTAATTGTAAGTCATGGGCTTCTTATCCGTTTCAAGCTTTACTGTATTTCTATGGAGTACAAAGACAGCTAGAAATAGTAATAGAAGCCCTTTATTGATTTCTTACTGGACACTGGGCTTTATTTACATGACATGCATGGAAATGTACTAAGGCTCAAGTTTGTGAAATCATTTATAGGATTAGCAATGAAGTTTCCCAAATGACTATGAATGTATCCTAGGACATATATTCTATTTAGTTAACATAGCATTTGATAAAACAGTAATTGTAAACATTTAAAAATCAGGATAATATTACTTTGAGTTATCTTGAAAAAAAATGTTGCATTTGCCAGGACTGGTATTCATTCTTGCAAAAGATTACATAGTGTCTGCCTATTTAAATGTTCCTAATCTGTTTTCATCACTTGTACCACCTTCCTAGTCCTCAGAGACATTTGTCACTCTTAAGTCCGTAAAAGATTCCAGGTTTTGAATGCCATATAATCACTCTAGCCATACTACCGCCATACTGCCTCATGTGATGTGGCCCAGCCAAACTCTTTGGAAAGATCTAGAAAGCCTGCAAGAAAGAGAATGCTCAGTCTTCTCAGGAGTTCATGTCATTCCATTGCTATTAGAAGTATTCCTTTTACCCTTCCATTTTGCCATGCATTTTTTTTTCTTTTTCTTTATACTCTAAGAAGGTATTTCATTTGTACTTTATACGTTTGGCATATGAAAAATATTTTTGCTAGCTCATAGTGAAAGGGATTGAACATGGTAAATTACTGGTTTACTTCAGTACTTACCTCCATGCAAGGACTGGAGAAGACTAGGCTCTGTCTCCCAGAAAAAAACAAAAAACAAAAAACAAAAACAAAACACCAGAACCTGCCCCTAAGGGAGCTGCACTATGATGAGAAACCTAAAGAATCAGGAACTGGCTGCTCTGCTAGCTTGCAAACCATGTTGGCCTGCCTGTTACCTGGGGACCAGAAAGCTATCTCCCAAACTATTGCATCCAGGCCCACACTACCTCAGCCCTAGTCTTTATCAGCAAAAAGAGTATCTCATGCCATGATAGAGCTTGCTAGCACAAGGATCAGCTAAAGAGTGGAAATATTCTCCACCACAGAAATTCCCTCTAAATCTTCTGCTGTATGTCTGCTTAGTAAAAGCTGAACTGCAATCCAAATCCAAGCTGCAAATAAATCTGGGGAGTGTATTCTTTGGATTTCTGATTTCTAGCATCAGTGACTTTTTATTACTTCAAGTTCCTTCCACTCTGGTGGCCTCTAATCATCTGGATGCTTGTTGGAAATGCAGGACCTCAAGTCCCACCCTAAACCTATTGAGTCACCATCTGCATTTTAACAAGATACCCATGAGATTCTTAAACACATTGAGATTGAGAAAGTAAGTCATCTACAAATGGGTTGAAAAGGACAGAATGAGTCAGGTAGCCATGTGTACCCTGCCCTAAGGCCACAGATGTCACATATCAGAAAAGTTTTCTGATGTTTTTTCATAACACTTCAATATTATTTCAGACAGTATTCTTTTATCTTCCTAATTGTGACTGTAATTTTGTCGATCAGGACTCTGTAAATTTTACGATAGGAAACCACTACAAGTTGGCTCCAGCAAAAAGACACTAAATGTTTAAGCTAAGTTTCAAACATAAAAGGACATTGGCTTTCAAATGACATTATCAGAATTTTGTCCCCCTTCTTATCTTCTCTGTATTTTGCTTTTATGCTTAGTTTTCTCATAATTGATGATCAGATAGTTGCCACAGCTCCAATCTGACAACCCCATGTAAAAAGAGATTTTTCATTCTGAAATTTATAGTAAAATGTATAGGGCCAATGCTATTTGCATTTGGAAGACTGAATTTAAGTCATCTTCCCATTCCTGAGATGATCTTTATGGCCAGGGGTGGGGAGTGGTACTCATGCCCACTCATAGAGTGACCCATTAGGGTCAACCCCACCTACAGAGAATTGCTGATGAAGAAGAAGAGGTGGTTCTACAAAAGGAAATCTGGGTGCTAGTGTCAGAAGATAATAATTGCATGAGCAGTAGAAAGTAATAGATACAGTATTATTTCACAGTAATTGCTTATAGGACTATTTAGTAGTTATGTGTTCTACTCTTTAGATAAGCAAATAAATAGGTTTGAGTTGGATGTTGTATAGCTATCAGTCCAGAGATTTTTGTGGATGTAGATTCATGTTACAAAGTGGGATTTTTTTAAATTTCAGTTTCATATTTCTATATAATTGGTAAGTTCCTTTGATTCATGACACATACATGACCAATTTCAGGCAGATACCTTGATACACCAATCTTTTTGATGCAGCATTTTCCTCCCATAGATAGGACAAGAATGTTGACTATATGTCTTTATTTATAATAAAATAACTCAGAACATTTTTGTACTACTTGAGCCTAAGTAGCAAATATATTGTCCCAATTTTCACTTTCCCAAGCAGTTAATTCAAGATAAAAAATTATTTTCCCCTCTGTCTTGAATGCCAGTCAGTTTCTTCCTTGTGGAAAATATGAAAAACATAAACTAAAGAAAGAGTTATAAAACTTGATTCTAAGTCCATAAAAACATCCAACACTACAGAGAATTTTGTTTTCCCATTTAAAATATATCCTCTGTTGCATATCTTCAGTATATAGCCCTTCTAAAGAAGTATTAGACTATTCTTCAATTGTTTCAAGCTCCCTAATGACAGAGAGTGAATACAGGATTTCCCTGGAACTTACCCTAAAGTTACTTCTATCATCTACTATATTATGAGTAAATTATATTTAGGTATCCTTAAGGCATTTTCAGGGCTTATTTTGTAACCCAATTACAATACTAGTGTGTAAAGAAATCTCAGTCTGAAGTTTCGGTAGACTTGTTATTGAAAAACTAACTCAGAGATTTGCCTACAACTTGTTAGTGTGATTAAACAAATATGACCATCAAAGAAATCTTCAAAAAGAGCTGATACGAACAAAGCTTTGTGTTGAAGTCATTTCAAGAAACAATTTCCATCTAAAAACATCTCCCAATTTGAATTAGGGAAACCACCGCATGACTTTAAGCCGTGACACTTGGGCAGCTGTATTTTTGTGAAGAAAATTTTGTGGTTCACAATAGGATGCATCAGCTGTAAAGAGATAGCTTTTAAGAGTATGTGAGTGAATTAAATTGAATATAACCACGGGAGGTATTTACGGACAACATTTCTCTCTCTCAGGAGATCAAGCAAGTATTGGTGTTGAGATTTGTGATAATTATGCTCTGTCATTGATATTTTGGATTTCTAAATCCAAACTGTGTAATAGTTTGATAGGTGCTAATAATTGCAGCTGCCCTAAGATGGGGTTGCCCTAGAAACACTTTCTGTATTTGGAGAGCCATTTATTACTAATATGGCACAGAAGTAGAACTAGCGCTGTGGAGATGGCAGAAAGGTTATGCTCAGTGAGCAGGGGCTCCCTAGGGAAGGACAACTTTATTTTTATTTATTTATTTATTTATTTGTTTGTTTGTTTGTTTGTTTATTTATTTATTTTGGAAAGACAACTTTAAAGTCGTGTTGCTCTGATTTTAGGTGCCCATCAACCTGTCCTTACACGAAGGTAGTAGATGATTTTCTCTGGCACTCTTTCCCACAAAATTGTCCTTTGCTTTTTCTTGTAAATTAATGGGATGTGTTTTCTGACATTGAGGCATCACTCACCACCCATAGTCTCTGCTTATCTTCTGGAACCCTTCCCCTAAAAGTTCAGGGAAACTCACTGGTCCTGAATTACATCTTCCCAGAGCTGCTATTAATGATCGAAGGTCATATGTTTCAAGACCTAGAACATAAAACTTCAAAACTACAAACTACCTTAATCCTAAGCTTGCTTTTGTATTCAAAATCTATAAATAATTTGCCATAACCCCATTTCTCATTATCAGCAGAATCAAGAGTAGCCAAAGATATGACTTTCTGTTTGCCACAAAGGTCAAGTAGACAATCTCTTCCACAAAGTTATGGTCAAAATTAAATAAGAACTTCATGGAATATTTCCATTACTTTGTTGCATTACTCAAGGAAATGGCCATAAGGAAGGGAATTTTAGGAGAGGCTAAAAAGAAGACCCAAGGTGTGAGAAGCTATTGGGATTATGTTAAATGAAGTGGATGAGTTGATATGACGTGAAAATACGCTTTGTGTGGTGCCTTGAACATGGAAAATTCCTTATGAATGATGATTTTCATTGCTATCATTATTTATCTTTATTATTAAATTACCATGCCCTTAAATGTCCCAAATAATGATTGGATCTATATTTTGTCTGCATTTTAATTATCAAATAAAATTATTCATTATGAAGTTATTCACTTAAATTTCAGTAGCCTTGAACATTTTAGTCCAACCACAAGTAGTAAAAATGAGATAAAAACTTTGGTTGCAAAATTAAGCAGATGACACTTTGATTGGAATAATTTTTAAACACCTGAAAAACACTGATTGATTCTCAATGTAAATCATCAGCTGTAATTATCTAAGTAAGCAAACAGTTTGGGTCCCTAACCCTTCATTATATTATTAAATGTCCACAGTTCCACATAATTTTGTTCCATTATTTAATTCCTTTTTGAGTATACAAGTCCTTAATTATGTCAAACAAGAATACTTCTGGCAGTTTTACTACTGTTTCTTGATAAGCTCTCTGCGATGAGAGGATATTCAGTAGCATAATCAAAATGACCTATTTGAAGAAAATCACTGTTACCTATTCTATCTGATAAACCTCATGTCCTTTGACTTAGATTCCAAGAAGAACCATTTCCCCACACTGTGGTGGCGAGTGATATTTTAAAAGTTAGCTAATTATCCTCACCCTTCCTGCATAACCTCCATCCGCAGCAATAGCGGTGATGTGGGGGCTGGTATAAAGAGAGAGGATTCCAGAGATTTTCAGGCACTGATTGCCCAACTTGAGTTCTAATAATCAAACGTAAAAAAAAAAAAAAAAAAAAAAAAAAAATCAAACGTGAGTCTCCAAATAGCAGTGTAGTTTCCAGAATGTGGTTCAGCTCTGGTGTGGCCAGAGCAATATCAGAAATGACTGAGTACTTTTCATATTTTATAAGAAGCCCTATTGTCATCTGGTCTGGGATAATTTGCACAATTATGATAAAACAGAAATAGAAGAGAAAAATGTAGATACAATTTCCTCCGCCTATCACAAAATCAAGTCAAAGCAAGCTGTTAGAAAGCGAGGCAAAAACCCAACAAAGTGCATCATTGTTCAGTATTAAATGCCCATGTTATGCTAGGAATGGCAAAACAGCATTGCTATTTGACTATATTCTTTTTTTTTTTAAGATTTTATTTATTTATTCATGATATAGATACAGAGAGATAGAGAGAGAGAGAGAGGCAGAGGGAAAAGCAGGCTCCATGCAGGGAGCCCAACGTGGGACTCGATCCCAGGTCTCCAGGATCATGCCCTGGGCCAAAGGCGGCGCTCAACCACTGAGCCACCCAGGGATGCCCCTATTTGACAGTATTCTTACGGGTCAATGACTTTTGAAAAAAATCATGTCATTCTGAATTTTTTTACTCAGGGATTTTGTCAGGACTCCAGCTTTCCCTAATCAGGCAAGGTGGAATTTCTAAAAGGTAGGAGACTTAGATTCGCATTTAGAGCTACTAAATTAAGTGGATGGATATTTGATGTTTTGTAGAAATTTCAGGTATGTATCCTCTTCTACCCTCCTTTTCCTCCCCATTACCTGGAGGGATTTGGATGTTGGGCATATGTTGGATTATTTAGGCATGTAAAAATCAAAGGGGAACCAGTTAAATTCAAAAGCTAGTATGCTGAAATCTTTAAACTAATATATCTGGATAACTCCTTCCTTAGGAAGACAAAAATTTAGAGGAACCCATAGCAATATAATACTTTTTTTTATTCCATGTCTGGGTAACCTAGGCTAGAGTCAGCAAAGCGCTCTGTGAATCAGTTAGGGTAGCCTCCGGTTTTTTCTAAAGAACAAATGTGTTGGTGGTGATTTGAAATAATATTTACCTTCTTAATTATTTCTTCGTCTGTGTATGAGGAGACCTTGCAAGGTAATCTGACTTGGACATCTTCCTAATTTTGAAGGAATTATAACTAAATAATAGAAATACCTGCAATACTTGAGAGTAATGATAAGACTGTCAGGAATTTGCTTTTGGGATCTTCATTTGGATATTAATGATAACCTACTGATACACTTGCTAATTCACTGAAGGATGATAGATGTTTTCAGATTCAAAAACAAACTCAAACTGCTCTTAAAGGGAAAGAAGAACGTGGAAAACAGTCCTGGGGAAAAGGTGTGTGGTGAGCGCCTACTGTCTTATTTGAGGTTGGCAAAGAAGTAATTAAATTACAGGACATTTATGATTTGATTTGGGTCTTTTGTCATTCACCCAGGACTCTAGGGAGATGATTTGAACACGGGGTTGAGGTTGGGGAAAACCACTCTCAGTTATGCCAGAGGCAATTATTTAGTTTATGTACCATCAGCCAGGTCCTTTGACTCCCCTTCTCCTTCCTGTCGCTTTCTACAGCTGTTTGTTTTATTTTTCATAACTATCTCCACAAGATAGAAATAGGAAACATGTAATGGAAGGGAAAATACACCAGGTAATTTATCTCTGAGGTAGATTTGGAAAAACAGCTCATAACAGAGGATTCATTAAAGACCTATTCATACCTTCTGGAGCTTCTGTAGAAAGGATATGTGAGATTTTTTCCTCTTTTTTGACAACACACACATACACACGCAGAGAGACAGAAAGACAGAGAGAAAGTGGAAAGAGAGATTCATTTGTTCTTTCTGTTACCCCCATGCAGGCTTTCACTCTAAGACACAGGTTTGGGGGGTCATTCCTCTTTCTACTCCATACTGCATATCCTTGCTGTACCAAGCTTCCTTAAACATTCTACTTTCATTCTATAGAGTGACTTGCAAACATCTACTCAATTAAATCCAAATCCTTTCCATGGTGTTTATTATCTTTCACATTCTACACATACCTATCTCCTCCCTCTCACTTCAAATATTTTGCTGAAAATCCCCCAGATTGCCAGACCGGGTACTCCTCACCATCTTCCCAACATAGTAAGTCCTTCCACTCTTCACCACAGTTTGTGTACTCCATGCCACCCCAGGCTATGATGCTTTCCCCTCATCTCTCTAATCATCCAAATGCTGCTATCACTCAAGGGCAAATGAAGGTCTCTCTCTTCGATTGGGCTACTGGGAGCTCAAATCTGATGCTAAGATCTCTGTGCGAAAGCTTCTTGAGGCTTGCTCTCAAGCAACCCTCAATGATGAAATAAGAGGAGCAGTACTGGGCACATTGAGGAGGGAACAGCAATGGCTTATCTGATCCCATTGGGGAGCATGGCCACTGTGGTGGCTTTCTAGGGAGGCCTGAAACTGAGGCACGAGTGCCCACGTGGAACCCCCATGGATCACCAGATGCGGACTAAGGTGAAGGCAAGCAAGTTTGTGATACAGTTTCTGTAGGTGAAATGTCCTTGCAGGGGACTCAGCTGGGGAAGGCTGTCAATGGCGAACATCCCTAGTGGCTGGGACAAGGAGTGCCCTATTCCTGCAGGTAGACCTGGGGAGGGTAACGCACTTCCCACCATAGTCTTGCTGTAACTTTCTTGACCTTGGTAGCTCTAGAAAATTGCAATGAACTTATACTTAGTTTTGTACTTATTTCATATTTGTTACACTAGTCTCATCCACAGAATCTCAAGCTTCTGAAGAAACCTCTTTCCTAGCCTCTAGCGCCACCCTGAACTCAGAAAGGGACTCCAAATACTGTATATTTCTGTATACATAATTACTGTAGATTTCTCTTTTCCCCTCAAACTCGCAGCTTTGCTATGTATCAATTTAAGGGAATAGAATTATCACAAGGGAATATATTTATCACAATATATCATGTTTCAGACACACCTGCGCACTGTACCCTATCTGTATGAAATACACTCTGTGCTGAACAGAAATGTTGAACACAGGCCTTTAGCGAGGCTGGGATATTTATAGAAATTGCAGTTTAACACATCAAAATCGCGATGTTTACCTTTGGCATAAAGTTGTCTTACATTTTATTTGAAAATTAAAAAGTTAAAATTTTAATTTAAAAGAATGGAAGAGCCGTGATGTTAATTGGCACTAATGGTGATGGTCCTGCTACAAATTTCATCTATAATTTTGTCATAGTGGTGAGCCTTCAAAGAGTACTGTTTTGAATATTGTATAATGTTTCTACGTTTAGTTTTAGGATGGCTGGATTTAAATGACGGCATTACTATTTTGTAAAAATAGGGGCATTAAAGAGCTTTAATAAGAAAAAAGGGCAGAGAATCTTTAAAATTGGAATAACATTTGAAAAATATACATAAAAATGTTTGAACTCAAAAAAAATGGACATTTCATTATAACTTATTCATGCAAACTACTCAGATTTGTTGAGCTATTTTAGTGTTTATCTTATTTTAACAAGAAATGACAAGCAACTAAGCTTTACCTTTGCAAGGTATTATTGCAATAAGGTATTTTTTGCTCACTTAAATGAAAGATTGAATCAGTATTTTCACCTCTGCATCTATTTTATGTACAATATCCTGACAGCTAATAAGTTTGAGAGGGGGAGAAAAACTATCAAAGATAATTTTAATGGTTTAAATCATCAAGGATAATTTAAAAAAACGTGTTTATGATATTATTTCTTTCTCTCTGGTGCAAGATAAGATACATTTCATTTTGCATTTGAAAAGACTGAATCATCTTAAGGGATTTATATTGTTTAAGAAACATGTTGTATTTTAACCATTTTAAAGCTGTTCTTTTAGGAATATTTATTTTTATGTCTTGTTTTTTTATGTCAAAAACTGATTCACTTTCAAACACCCTCTAAGATTTTGTTAGCCATTAAAAATATTCAGCTACTAGATAGCCATTCAAGGCAATGTCACAAATGTCTGAGTTATTTCCAATGAAGCCTCAATTATATGTCTTCATTTTTCTTTCTTTTTGATATGAGCAACCATCAAAGACGAAAATGATTTCTATGATGGACAAAAGACATTTTATATTGACTTCTGGGTTTCCCAGAGAATGAAGAGGATAATGAAAAATAAAAAGGAGTGAATAAAGAATGTAATGCTTTGTAATCTTGAAATCTATTCTTAAAGAATCTGTAACTGAAATCCACTTCTGAATGACACCATACAACATTATATCTGTGCTTCCCCAGAAAGACAGCTTTTCTTTTCACAAAAGTTTTATCAATTATATATTTCAAAAATGCCAGGCAGATGAGAGTTTAGTTGGTCTAAACCATCTTAAGTCCTTGCAGGTCAATGGGGCCATTGATTCTGTTCTTTGGACATATCATGAATGTGTTATGAATTGTTGGGTTTCTGTCATATAAGGAAAAATATCTCAGAATAGATAGTTTTGAAGGAGTAACTAGGTTGGTAGTGGGTTTTTTTTTTTTCCCCAACTCCAAGAGGTCTGCTTAGTTTAATCCTACTCTCATTTCTTTTTAGGAATGATCTTAACTTGTTTCAAGTCATATCTTCAATTCAATAATTTAGGTAAACAGTAAGTTCAGAAGAAAAAAAGATTGATCCCTCAAAGTAGGCCTTCGTCTGCAGGGACTAAATGACAATTTACAGCATATTTCAATAGTGCATGATTTTTTTCACAAATTTCATTAGCACACCATTGATTGCTCATTTTTCAGCTCTCAAAACAATTTAACATAGTCTCTTTCATGCAGAGGATAACATATTCATATTATTTGATTTTTGATGAAACCAAATGACCCTTTAAATTTGCAATAGAGTTCTTTAATTTTGTATGAGTTTCTTTACTGCTGTTCATTTAATTTTCTGTTTCCATTAACCACCTGCAAGCATTTGACTCTATGACAATTATTCAGCTGTGCTACATCATGACTGACATATTTTATAAGTAAAAAAAAAAAAGAAGAAGAAAAGAAAATGGAGGAGGGTTAGAGATCACAAGAGAAAGGAGGAGAAAGCAATCGAACACAAATGTCATGGTTTGGAATCATGTATTTTCCATTCAGCTGAAACATCTGAGTGGTAATTATTGGTCCAACTGTAAATCTAGCCTAATTGCATTTTGTCTTCATTTCTGATAAGCACTTCACGATGATGATGATTACTCCTGCTAAATGCATTCGTTCCATGAATGTTTTCCCACACTGATGGCCAGGGGGCCTTGCAGATAAAAAGACTGCAGACAAAATAGCTCAATTCTGCTACAACTAAATCAGTATTGATTTCTCTTTCCAAGTGACAGAGGGACCCACTATCTATGCCTTTCGTTTCTCTGCCTACACACCACACCGAGGGGTTTGGTCAGTACATATGAGAATGTACTTTAATTAACTGACATAACTGAGAGGCCAATCCTGGGCAATTAGCACTGATTAACTGTGTCACTTGTCTGACAAAAGAACATTGCATCTTGCCCATTTCCTTAAAGGCCTCAATTGAAAAGAACCCCAGTGTTTGATTTAATTTTTCTTTGTACCATGGAAACCTTTTGCCATGTTGATTTAAATGTAATTTTTGCCTCTTTATACTTATGCTTTTTTTTTCTTTCTTATTATTGAATATCCAGCGAGCCTTTTCAATGATGGCACAGGGACAGGCTGTTAGCATCTTTTCATAAATCTCTGTATTTCATAGTAGGGCAATTAAGCTAAACATTTGGATTTCTGCTACAAATTTAAATGTGCAAGTGGGAGCAAATGGCTATGGAATTGAAGGCCATTATATGGCTTCATCATTGCAGTGCAGCTTTTCAAATTCATTGAGCTTTCTGACAAAGAAATTCTAGAAAAAACTGTAGTTCTGGAGTCTTTCTGGGAAACTCTCCGTAACTTAGCGTCAAGTAAAAGCTATGCAGACTGCAAATTACATTTGACTATTCATTTGGCTGATTTAGACATTTTGTCTTCTTCTTAAACATTTATGAGGAGTACTTGAACCCATCTTTGACAGTAGGGCAAGGGAGAGAGACTGTCATCAAGCTTCTGGAACAGAGGCTCTGAACAAGTCTTATTATGACCCAGGGCTGAACACCTGCAGATGGTGGATAACAGTCAAAGACATAAAAAGCTAATACAGAAGTAAGAAGTATGAAGACTGTGCTATGTAGCAAAAAGGCTTAAATTAAACAGATCTGGTTCTTAAAATCTGGCCTAGTGTTTGGAATGTTTAGAAATAAGTAAATCCTGCTAGAATAGAACTTTCACAAAAAAACATTCTCAGGAGTTGGTTATTTGCTTTCCCGGCATCCATTTCTCTTTCTTCCTGTGACAGCCCTGGCTTTTCACTTGGGGTTCTGTCCTTCTCCTAATTTCAGTCTGTGTGATCTGAAGCAATTTTCACTCTAGCGACAAGTATGGGGCACATGAACCAGACCAATGCCTGTCCTTGGGTACATTTCCTGACCACATGATTCATTTAGGAATCAGCACGTAATCTTAACTTGTCTGATCAAAGTGACTCAGAGGCTTTTTCTGACGACTTCAAGCAGGGCTCTCTCTTCCCCTGGACTTTAATGAAGGGGTGTCTATTGTATCTGTGTGGGTTGCCATTATGCACCCACAGAATGAAGTCAACACATAGAAGAAGGTAGAAAGAAGGAGCCAGGGTCATCATTTGGGTTAGTGCTTATGAGTCAATATATTCCCTTGTTGCTTAAGCCAGTTTGCATTGAGAAATAGTTAATTATAGAGCTAAATCTGTCTGAGCAGGAACACTATGAAAAGCAAATCGACAGGGGTAAGAATATGCCCAAGCTTTAGCTGGATGGTCAGCACTATTTATTGTCTTCACCAGCCCCCTTAAACTGTATTCATTAAGCATAAACTTCCCTGACCCAGATGAAAATCCTAACATGGTCACGGTTTGACTGCATATTACCATATAAACAGTTCCAAAATCACTTTTAATTTTAGTAATTCAAAAATAAGATTGCACCATCCCATAGAAGAACACAAACTCTAAGTTGCCTCTGTGTTTGGTCTTTTTACCAGCCTCACAAAGGAAGCCTATAAAAGGAAGAACATGATCCTTTTTAATTTTCTCCATCTTGTTTTTTTTTTTTTTCCTCCTTCTTTACCGTGGCTTCAGAATTGTGTGTTTCAAGGCAATGAGGCTTAGGATGCTCTTTGAGGAAGTCAAGGGGGGAAACCAATTTATTTGGTGGCTACTGATAGGATGGATATAGACAAGATGGAGAGTCATTTGAATTGAGAAAGAAAAGCAGCTCCAGAATAAGATAGATGGTTAGCACTTTGCTCGTCTTCCATTGGCTGTGACCTCAGAGTAAGTTGCTAAACTTCAGCCTTTGCATTTGATGTTAAAATCTATCTTTTAGGAGTTCTGTAAGACATACGAGATCCATGTACTCAGCAGGCTTACCCTTTACAGGAGTTTAGTAAATCATTAAGGTCATTTGGGAAGAGTTATCGGCAGGGATTGGGAGCAGGACATCATACCCCTTGTTAGTCATACAGAGTGAAAACAAATGAAGAATAGTTACTTCATTGGGAGTGTTATTATTTCTCAGAATGTAAAAAACAGATAAAATCTATTTTATAGATTTATTCTAATTATCTATCCTTGCTGGTAAACATTTTGAATCAGGAGTTAACTATTTCTGAGTAGGGTAGACACTAGCACCAACTAAGTGACTTCAGCTCTCTCTGAGCAGATAACCATCTAGGCATCCCTAGGAGCACGTTGGAGAGTGCTTTGCAAGTAGTATCATTAACCCCCTGGCTAGCACATAAATGGCTGTTGGCCAAATAGTTTTTACAAGCAACTGTGATGAATATTAGAGAAGATAATACATATTGCTTTTTTTACTTAAAAAAATGTTACTTTTGGGTGTGTGTGTCAATTACAAAACAGCACGCTAAAAGTCATCACAGCAGTTAATTCCTTCCTCAAATATTCATGCTTGTACATGGTTGCCTAATTCCTACAACTCTTTATGTATTGCACTCATGTGCTTTGTAAGTTTCATGGCCACATGCATTATGAAACATTCAGTTCTTCAATTCTGAGTGTCAATTTAGGGTTCCACCAATAAACACGCTTTGGTGAGTAGTTGGGGTCTACTTATGAGTAAAAAGTAGAAATTAATTTATTCAAATTATACCTGTGTCTAAAGGAGGTTGAATATTGTCCCTCAGGGAGGAATATATAGGGTATTTGTGTGTGAAACGTAGGCTTGACCAACAAAAATTATATGGCTTTTTTGAAAAAATGTGATTTGACTTGAATTAAGAAATATGATTATAATAAAAGTAGTAAATAAAGCTTATTTTAGTTCTATAGGAAGGAGTTGGAGGTTACTCTGAGGATTAGAGTTGGTAGAGGTTTTCTATCACGACATAACAAGTCACGAAAACCTAAAGCATATAAAAATAATATACATGTATTGTCCCACAGTCTCTACGTGTCTGGGCCTATCTTCACTGGATTCTCTACTCAGAGTCTCACAAGGATGAAATCAAAGTGGTTGTCCTGTTGTATTACTTTCTGTTGCTTGGAGCCCTCTCCCAAACCCAAGTAGTTGTTAACAGAATTCAGTTCTTTGTGGCTATATGATTAAGGTCCCATTTTCTTGCTCACTACTAGTTGGACACTAATAGCCAGGTCACTTCTTTGCCATTTGCTCTGCACAAGCTCTCTCACTTGACAGCTTATATTTTTAGAGCATCCAGCAGGGGAACATGTCTGATGCCCATGAAGGCTCTCGTGCTTTCGTTACCTGATTAGATCAAGCTCTCCCAGCATAACTCCTCTTTAATTAAGTCAAACACAACTGATTAGGGGCTTTAATGACACCTGAAAATATTTTGTCGTATAAAATAGCTAGTTTTATATCTCTCCACATTCAGGAGTTCTTCCCAGAATTGAGAGGGGAGGTTATAGAGACATGTATACCAGGGCATGTGAACCTTGAAGGCCATCTAGAATTCTCCTTACCTAATTCTATTTGAGCAGTATGACTTTAAGTGCCACTAATATTCCCCCTCCCCCCCCGCCCCAAGTATAGTGTCCTGGGTAATGATGAAAAGGGATTCACTGAATCTAAGTATCTAAATACAATCATGAACAATCATGGTTCTTTTGGTCTCTCTTTAGTATATTCTATACTCTCTAATAGGAAATTACATGGAGATATCTGCTTCTTGCTTCATGACTATCATTACTAAACCCTAGGCATTGTTTATTAATTTGCCTAAAGAACAATCTTTAATTATGCAGTCTTCACCAATTGTTCTTAGGATCGGCTTTGATTCCATCTAAAATGCTCAGAAAAATATTGGCTGTGATTCTGGGAAGCTATAGTGTTCTTTCCTTTAACTAATTATTGTTTTGCTTTAATCAGTGCCATCCATGTATTCTATTTATGAAAATGGAAGTTTGATGTCTCCATGAAGGAATGAGCTAATTTTATCCTGAAGTCTGGGACCGGAACGTCTGCTTTAACATCATTACGTATCCAGTGACATTAGTAGCTTACTTTATGCCCAATATCATACATAATTAACTATTGTAGGATCAAAGCCTCAGGGATGAGGCTTAAAGCACCCATTTAAAACGTTTAGTTTTCCTGATTTTGAGAGTTTGAAATTTACTCCACCTTAAAATAACAGGACCTGAGGTTACTGGTAGCCTTGCATCCTTCCCCTATTGGATGTTGGAAGCAGTTAAAATTAGAGGAAAACTAGAAGGTTCACCACTGACTTGAGCCAGAGGGTTTGGGGATTAAACATATGTTTTCCTTGTATGCTATCAAAATCAGCAACTGCATACAATGAAGAAAACTATGTGTTCTCAGTGTTAGTTCAGATACTTTTCCAAGTGTAGCAGTCTAGGTGTGCGTGTGTGTGCGTGTGTGTATGTGCATTTATGGTAAATGACTTTGCAGAGTTCTGAAATTACACAATTGTAAATGTTATTTTCCAGTACACATATTTGGGGTTAGTTGAGTAAGTTGTATTTAGCATTTTTCTCTTTGTCAATTTATTGACTGCCAATTGGGAAGTCAACAGATGTGAAATTATCCTTAAAAATGTACTGCCCATTCTGGGAAGTGGCTTATTTCATAATATAGGTGTTTATTTTACTAAATAATTATTTTTAATTTCTGACATACAATATAAATACGTTTTTAAAGAGTTGCAAATCATGCAAATGTGCCAAGTGGTCATCAAGTCAGACACCTAGGATGCAGCAGGCCCAGCCTAACCTCTGAGCCTTTTGGTCTGATTCCATCAGGGTGATCACTACCCTTCCCATGGGGTGGGCCTCTTATATTGCAGTTGATGCACCAGCTGGTATGTCCATGAACTCTGCATACCTGCATGCAGTGTGTACCTGTGAGCCTCTCCTACCCAGCACTGGTGACTCTTACTGACCAGCTTGATGGGCCACAGACAGCACTGTCCGTGATAGTGACTTGGTTGCAGTCAGGCCGAGTGCTAACTCAAGTAATTCTTAAAGTTTTGAGAGCTGGTGCAGAGTTGCTTTTCAGAATTGATTTTTTTTCAAAATATATAATATGTTCACCTTTTCATTCTTCATTTGATCTTTAGAATTAAAATTGATCATGAATTCAGGTAAAGGGATAGACAGGACTCGAGATTATATATGATGACTATTAATAATGCAACTTGTTTTATCCTCCTTTGTAGAAGAAGCTTGATCATTTCACTCTCCATCAGTAAACACCCATATCTATGATAAATCTCACTTATATGTTCCCGAATCCACAATTCAAAGTCAACTGAACGAAGCTGCAGGTGCTACACATGAATGAGAAAGCTGAGCCTGATGGTATGCCTGCATACATTCTCAGAATAAAAATTTAGGATTAAAAAACCTACTATGTGCTAAATACTAGTTTTGAAAAAAAGAATTGTTATGTTGTATTAGATATAGTTTTTAATCTTTTTTTTTTTTTTAGAATGTAATCTCTATAAGTGGCTTAAAGGGGTAGTAAAAATAGGATAGTAACTGATGTCCACCACAGGCTCAGCAAAATATGTAAAGATATTAATAGATTTTAGTAAATATATTATGGTTAGGATATTTGTAAATTCTCCTCAACCTTCTAAAGAAAAGTGGCATGTTGTTTACATCCATATCAGGCACAATAGACTCCATTTTGCCCAACGATTAGCTGAAAATTGTCTTGTTTTGTTTTTTGATAGTAAGCTAAAGGATTTTTTCCTTCTGTTCATGGTAATTTTACCTTTTGCAGGTGTCAGAAACTTCACCTTGGTACAATTACTTGATGATTTGGGTAACATGTTTTGTTTACTCTTCACTTACCCACAAGGCTTTTTGGTTTTTGTTTTTGAGAGAGAGAGAGAGAATGTGCATAAGAGAATGTAAGTAGGGGATGGAGAGGGGCAGAGGGAGAGGGAGAGAGTCTCAAGAAGACTCCATGCAGAATGCAGAGCCAGATAGAGTGCTCTATTCCACAACCCTGAGATCTTATAACCTATGCCGAAATCAAGAGTGGGATGCTTAATTGACTGAGATACCCAGGAACCCCTAGCCCACAAAGATTTTAAAAGACAGTGTAATCATAAACAAATTCAAGATATGTAATAGGAATTAAGTACACATCACTTTAGAAATAGTTCAGAATTTGAATATTGCCCTTACTCCTAAGAGGTATAACTATGAGCAACTATCCAGATGAATCTATTAACTATAATTGAGATTGTACATAAAGCATTTATTACAATGCTGCTTTAGGGTTAAGCATCAGCAAATATTAGCTATTAATATCATTTTATTAGCATCATGATTATTTTATAAGGACAAAATTATACTGCTTATGAGAAGAAAACATAAACAGTTATTTGGGTTTATAAGGCTATTATAAATAACACTCTGATCATAAAATTTTATAAAAATATTTAGGACATAAGAAACTTCACAAGTTAAGTGCTAAATATATAGTAAAGGTCAGGTTGTGAAGTTTGACCAGCAATATTGATAGCATAGTTTTGAGATTTTGTATTCAGTGAGATCACTTTAAGTTCAGATTTACTGAAGAATTTATTATTTTTCAGAGGTGAAACCATTACTATTTTTTTTAAATAAAAAGGAGTATTACAAACACATTTAATAAATAAAGATGAAGGGTTCTGAGATTCTAAAACTATAGTGAGTGTGTGTGTGTGTATGCGTCCTTGCAAATATATGTGTGTGTGTGTGTGTGTACACACATATATTCAAATATATGCAAAAATTCACATATTTACTACCATTATTAATGATTGGCTTTAAAAATTTCATCTATTAATCTGATTCTTTTTCGAATATTTTTTTCTTATCAGAAGGAGAAAAGTAATATTTTTACCATTTTAAGCATTAATTTGAAGAATCATTATCACTAGAATCTTTTTTCGACTAGTGTTTTCTAGTATTCAATCACAGGGTTATGGAATTTTGATATTTCTTTTTGTATCACCTTACTCTCTAGTAAGTTATGAATGACCCTAAATGTAGCAAGCAATGTAGCTACTATAAATATGCTATTTTGCTCTACTGTGCACTTTCTTGCCTTCAATTAAGGCATATTTTCTCCTTAAAATTCTCCATGTTTTAGAGTGTGGCTCTTTTTTTTTTTTTTTTTTTTTTTACTTATTAAAATATGAACTAAAATCTGGTAAATGAGAAAAAATCTTCAGAACTATAGAACGTTTAATGTATGGGGAATGAGCTTCTACAGTCATCATGAATATTATAAATTTTAAACATTGACTGGATGTTTTCTATCAAACCACTGATCCCAAACAACCACCATCTTAGCCTATTTACCTTTTTTTTTTTTTTTTTTTCATGAGAGAGAAAGAGACAGAGACACAGGCAGAGGGAGAAACAGGCTCCCTGCAGGGAGCTCAATGTGGAACTTGATCCTGGGACCCTGGGATCATGCCCTGAGCTGAAGGCAGACACTTAACTGCTGAGAATAACCCTGTTATTTCTGGCATCCCTCTTTTTTATTTTTTTTTTTAATTAGTCTTCCCTCTTCTAATGGCACAGTCTGTGTCTCAATTCTGCATTACATCATTTCTTGCCTTGTCTGTTTTGTACCTTGTAACTATGTCCCCATACAAGATCCGTCTCTCTAAAGTCTAAGCCTACTCATACCACTTTCACATGTGAAATGCTTCAATAAACCTAGAACTTCCAAGGAGGTGCCATTATATGCATTTCTTCCTTTTTCACCCTCAGAGTGGAAAGCTAATCATCTTGTAACATATATAAACATTATATATGTTACAAAATTAACTCAGAAAGTTAGAAAGAGAGCAAACAGGCTTGGGCCCTTGGGAGCCAGTGAAAGATGAAATTCATGTTTTCTTTTTGCTTCACATATCCTAGACTAAGTTCTGAAGAAGTTGGCAACCTAGAAACACCAACAGATATATTCCAAAAAAGGCCTTAAAACAGCAGATCAGAAAAGAAACAGCTGGCAAGACAGAAATCTTTCAAATGTGACTATTGTACTCTGCAGAAAAAGAAAACAAAACAAAACCCAGAAACAATGCTGTCCAATGTCCAGCACTGACAGCTGCTTAGCTTTCTAGTTGCACCAGGTTTAATGAGCACGCCTGATGCCATACCAATCCCCGCTGACGTAATCTCAAGGCACAATCTGAAGTAGGGACTTTCATCATCACAGTATGGAGTCTTTTCAGATGAGTTTCTTTCACTTTGTAGTGTGCATTTTTTTTTTTTTTTGGAATGTACTTTTAAGTTTCTTCCATGTATTTTCCTGGCTTGATGGTTCATTTCTTTTTAGCACTGAATAATATTCCATTGTCTGGAAGTACTACAGTTTATCCACTCATCCACTGTAAGACATCTTCATTGATTCCAAGTTTGGCAATTATATGTAAAGCTGCTATATACCTGTGTAGGTTTGGTGCAGACATACATTTTGACCTCCTTTGATAAATACCAAGGAACATAATTGCTGGATCACATGGTAAGAGTATATTAAGTTCTGTAGGAAACCACCAAAAGTGTCTTCCTTTGTGGTTATACCATTTTCATTCCCACTGGTAATGAACAGGGTTCCTGTTACCTCACATCCTTGTCATATTCTTGCTAACATTTGGTGTTGCGAGTATTCTGGATTTTGGCCATTCTTCTAAGTGGTATCTTAGTGTTGTTTTAATCTGCATTTCTTTCATGACAAATGATACCGAGCATCTTTTCACATGCTTATGACATCTATATATGCTTACACATCTCTTTGGCAATGTGTCTTTTCTGGTTTAGGGACATTTTCTATTTGGTTTGTTTGTTTTCTTGTTGAATTTTAAGATTTATTTGTATATTTTGGATAGCAGTTTTTTTTTTTTTTTTTTAAGTCATATATGACTTTTGAAAATATTTTCTACAGTCTGCGGCTTATCTTCTCATTCTTTGTGAGGGTCTCTGTAGAGCAAAAGTTTTAAATTTTAATCAAGTACACCTTATCAATTACTTTTTTTTCATGGATCACATCTTTGGTATTTAAAAAATCATCACTATACCTAAAATCTTCCAGTTTCTTTCATCGACATAGGCCTGTTAAGATTGTCCGTTTCTTCTATGAGTTTTGGCAGCTTTTGTCTTTCAAGGTGTTGACTCGTTTCATCTTGATTCTCAAATTTGTGGATATAGAGTTGTTCATAACATTTCTTTATTACCCTTTTAATATTGTTGGATCTGTATTAATGTCCCCTCTTTCATTTCTGATATAAGTAATTTCTGCCCCCCCCTTAGTTATCCTAGCTTAGGCTTATCAATTTTACTGATTTTTTTTTTTAAACAGCTTTTGGTTTCATTATTTTGTCTATGTTTTCCCTGTTTTCAAGGTTTTTTTTTTTTTTTCTGCTCTAATTCTTCTTATTTTTTTTCCTCCTTCTTGCTTGGAATTCAGTTTGCTCTTCTTTATCTAGTTCCATTAGAACTAGACTATTAGAACTAAAAACTTATAGATTTTAGATTTTTCTTTTTTTTCTAATATGTTTAATATTATAAACTTCCTTCTAAGCACTGCTTTTACTTCATCCTCCAAATTTGGATAAATTATGTTTTCACTTTCATTTACTTCAAAATATTTAATTTCTTTTGAGATTTCTCCTTTTGCCAATGTGTTATTTAGTGGTGCATCGTTTAATCTCCACATATCCTTCGAGGAGATGGATGAGCTCTGCATAGCCACTTCCTTCCAAGAGCACAGTATGGAAAAAGCAAAACAGGAGTAGTGTTACAGTGTCATTCATGACAAACACTGCCTCAGGCAAATGAGCAAAAGTAACAATAATGGTAATGGGTAATGCTGATATCATGTACCCTTGATATGGATGTGTGAGAATGCCCTTCACATCTGTCTTCCTTCCTCAGAAAGCCCATAACCACAACCTAATCATGAGGAGAATATTAGACAAATCAAGAGGTATTCTATAAATTATTTGACCAGTACTTTTTAAAAATTGTCCAGGTCATTGAAAACAATTGAAGTCTAAGAAATGTTGCAGAAAGAGGAACCTAATGAGCCATGGGGACTAAATCTAATTTTCTCTGGATGGGATTCTGGAAAATTATGTATTAAGTAAGGAAATCTGGATAAATTATGAACTTTTGTTGGTAATAATGCTTCAATATTTGTTTATTGTGACAAATATATCACAGTAATATAAGATGTTAATGATCGGAAAATCTAGGATTGAAGTATATGGGGTATGTGGAGCATATACTATTATCTTAACAACTTTTCTATACATCTACAACTATTCTGGTATAAACCTTTTATTAAAAAATAAAAAATAAATAAAAAATAAAATTAAGTTATATCTCCAAGGCATAAAGTCTAGGATGCTAGAGACAGAAATAGTTAATTATAAGGGTAGAAGACTTGTATTTCACTTCAATAGGAGGAGGACCATATACAGAAATGATACGAGTGTTTTGAACAAAATTACAGACAAGTCTAATATGCAGGCAGTCTTATACCTTTAAGGAAATGAATTACAGACTTTCACTGCAGAATTCACCTAAAAGGAGAGAGAATAGACCATATATGATAATTTCAACAATGTAAAAGATATTCCTGTCTGATTGGCTCATAATTTGCTGAGGATACATAGTGGGTCATATCATCTAAGAGGTAAATAGGCTGAACTGTGATTATTCATGAGTTGTGATCAATCATGAAAATGTTTTCTGAAAAATAGATTTCAAACTTTAGAAAACTAGTTACCCAATAGGCTTGGAGGTAACTGTGTATGTGGGCAGGGCATCTGAAACTTTGTAGAACATTATCCAGAATGATAGACTTAAATATGGTGTTTATATGAAAAGTCAAATAACTTAGTAAATTAAATAAAAGGAAGCAAGTGAGATCTAAACCATAAAAGTAGTTAAAAGTTGGGTCAGGTTTTCTTTCGGTGTGCTGCTCTCTATCCCCTTTCATCCTGCCATTAAACCAGGAATTAGGAACAGGAAATATGAAGAGAGCAAATTCTAAGGTTATCATCACAAAATAATTGTTAATAACCATAAACTATGACTTGATAATCTCCCAAATGTAGATATTATAAGATTCAATATTCATCATGAGTCATGAGCAAAAATACATCCTGAAACACAGAAACAAAACTCTGGAGAAAATAATCGTACTTTATTTTTCAAATATTTAAAATCAGACACTTATTTAAACTTACTTAACCCAAAACAAAGGAAGACATACAAGTGTTGAAATCCAAGTAGCTAAGTGTATCCATTTGAGTTTACCTTATTTTGCCTAAGTAATATAAGGATATTATAAAATCAGATTTTATAATTTGAATATATGTTGGGGTATTTTGTTTGGGATGTCAACTTTAAATCCCTTTCAATGCATGTCTTTATTCAAATGGAGCTCATGCCTGAAAAATACACCTATATACACACATGTTCATGCAAATGAACATGAAACTCTACAAAATAATAAAAACTTGAGCTCATTTTATTCTTGCTATAAACAATGGCCACGACAAATCTGCACACTAGGAAAGTATTCTAGATCGTCAATGAATACTATGATCACCCATATTTGCATAGGAACTGTTAACAGTTAACCATACCTTTAGAATACTGGAGCACTCATTTTTAATTGGTTATGTGAAAAATCTAAAATAACCGTGGACTACACTGTATATTATTACTCTATTCTCTAATCCACTTTGTCTGCTTATCTCTTGCTGATACACATAGCATAATTCAATTCATCATGAAATACTTTTGGATTTTCCTTGCGATAGCCATTATCACTAGAATAACATTCTGTGTTATCCTTTCTTGCTGCAAAAGTGTACTCATTCAATGTTGAAGGAATCAGACCTTCCTTTCAATTCACATGAATATTTCCTGTCTCTGAATTGCACTTTTCTCCTTTTAATTTTGATAACTTCCTAAATTGCTTTTTGTTTTTCTCACATAAATGAGATGACAATGGCGTTTGAAGGGAAATGAAAAAATACAGAAATGATTACCATCGATTATCTTCCTTCTCTTTGCTTCCTTACACTCTTTGACTGAGTGTGCCTGGATGAGCTGAACAGTTTGTTAGCACATGCTGGGCAATTACTCTGCTGCAAATTTGCAGCTACAGTGATCCTACAAAACACTGCTTTCTTGATCTTTCTGTCCTCAATTAGGAGAGGACATGACTAACAAAAGTTATTCTTATTTTTAGAATTAGAAAAGACCGAATTGTGCTTTCAATTTATGAAAAGAAAGTAAAAATAAGGATAAATACGTGAGTGAATTTAATTTAGGGTGATTTGTAACATAGTCTGCTGCCACTTTGTTGTAAGACTTCATGGATAGCAATGGTTTTTGGAGCTTTTTGGGTTGTTCTTTGTTTTAATCCATTGGGAACTAGATAACCCATTTATCTTAACTAATAGGCATATATGTTTTATTTTTTTTGAGAAAAAGCCAGTAGATTTAGAAAATTCAACTCAGCCTCAGTAATTCTGCTGGCAGACAATAAGATAGAAGAGACAGTCCTCAATAATCACAGTTCTGATTCAGATGAAGTATTTTGAATATAAAGTGACAGTAGAAAATGGCATAGATTTCAATAACTTTGAGAACCAATCTTCCAATGTCTGAGCAAAGTCTTTGGCTAGTAGTTATTGAATAAGCATGTTTACCTGTGATTTTACACAGGAAAGAGTATCATTTCATAGCAAACTGAGGATCCATGAATTATAAAAGGAATTATTAATGTTCAAATAGTACATCCTAGGAATAGATCAAACTGGAAAGTAATTTTCCGCATTTGCAATTGAATAAAGCATTTGATTTTACTACAAATAGCAAAAGCTGAATCATTTTTAGAATAGTGTTAAAAAAAAGAAAGAAGGAAAGAACGAAAAGTGTCACTCAAGAGCCTTAGTATAATCTTAACATATTCCAATAAACATTCATAATAACTGAGTTGCTTTTCTGAAAGGAACATAAAGGAGTCAAGGTCTACTGTGAGTTACCATCCAAATTTGCTATTTTTGTGGCTATTTCTGACATGAACAGACTGTTGTAAATTGAAAAGAATTATTATGAAATGAGCTTAGTAAGCAGCCTGCTGATGGATCAGGACACATTATCCAGGATTCTTAGCTCAGGACAAATCTGATCAGGAGACAGCCAGGAAATCCCAGCTAGCAAAGAGGAACATCAACTGACATTGATGCACATCCATGCAGAGAAAGTCTGCATCAGGAAGGTTGATGGCATCAGACATGGCACTGAGTCAAAAAACTTCAGACCTAGCCTGGATAGGGAGCAAATTAGAAATATGTTTTAGGGCAGTGTACTACAGTTTTGCCTATTGTGAGAGTTAAAAGAGACATTAGTGAGAAACAGATTTCTAGATTCCATCAAGACCAATTTAATCACAGTAGCTCCAGGTGAGGGAAACTCTGCAAATCTGTGTTATTTAACAAACATCAGAGATGATTCTATAAAATATTAATAAAGGAAATTATCCTAAAAGAGCTATAAAAGACATTTATTCATTCATTGACTCATTTACAAATATTTCTTTAGAAAGTAATATATATTTTATATATTTTTAATTATTTATTTATTTATTTATTTTGTGGGCATGTGTGTGAGTAGGGGGAGGGGCAAATGGAAAGGGAGAGGGAGAGAGAGCCTCAAGAGGAGTCTGTACCACTGAAAAGCCCAGCATGGGCCTTGATCTCAGACCTTGAGATCATGACCTGAGCCTAAATCAAGGTTTGATCACTCAACTGACTGAGGCACTCAGGCATCCCTTAAATTAATATATATTTTCAAAATGAATTCCATGGTCTACATGATGCTGATCTTTGTAAACAATACAAAAAATCCTCTTTTGTAGCAATTTGACTTTTTAAATTGATAATTCAATTTGTTGAGTCAATATATGAGAAAACAGATTGAACATTTAAATTCAACCAACAGATATCATCTCTAGTAAATTAGCATAATTTAATTATCGCAATGACAACGACTTCTACAATTTTTGTAACTTACACGTTTAAATGTTATCAGAATTTATAATTTAGTAATTTATATTCTTTTTAAGCCCTTAAATTGTCTGAATAAACAAAAGAACTCTCACAAGCACTTAGGTAATTCCTAGAGTCTAATGAGTCAAGCTTAAATGTGGTGAATCACAATTGTTTTTGAGAATTTAAAGTTGAATTATCTTTTATTTACAACTTAAACTCAAAGACTAAAGCAATTATTCAATTACATATTTTAAAATAGGATCACAATTTTCTGTGACAAAGTATATTAAACAATTAAGTCCAAAAGTAACATACAAAATGTACTGATAAAATACAAATAAGAATACCATTGATTTATGTCACCTTTCTATTTAATTCTATAAACCTTCCTTAGTCACTAGCAAATAATTACACAATCACAAAATTGTGTAATGTTATCATTTCAAGAAATTGTTTATAACAATGTAATTGGTGTTATATTTTCCCCTGGTTGAGTTGCATATCAATCAGATCGGGACTAGAAAGTAGGAATTAAAAAAAAAAAAAAAAAGAAAGTAGGAATTTGGGTGGATATTGTTTGAGGCTCTCTTACAGTCCTTAAGTGGGGACTATAAAACAAAGGTTTTGGTCTCTGAGCCCACATCCATAAATTAAAGTTAACTATTACTTGATTCTTAGATCTGTTCATGCTTACAATTCTTTTCCCTACCCCCATCCCCATCCCCAAACTGATTCGACACTTCATTGGATTTAATTAATCTATGTACTAACAACTCAATTTTTTCCTTATTCTCCTTCATGGTGGAATGTGATTCAAAACTATTTCAAAGATAATCAATTAGACATCTCATTTATACATAGTGGTACAGCTTTTGCTGCCCTTATATTTTCAGGCTCTAGTCCTGGCTCTGGAGATAGAAGAGTAAAGAAGTTAAAAAAAATGCAGGCAAATTGTTGCTGTTATGCATCTTATATTGTATGATGGGAAACATAATAAGTTAAAACGCCAACACATGCATATCTTCACATACACTCAAATATACACATACATTTAAAGAGTTTCTAGGGATCCCTGGGTGGCGCAGCGGTTTGGCGCCTGCCTTTGGCCCAGGGCGCGATCCTGGAGACCCGGGATCGAATCCCACATCGGGCTCCCGGTGCATGGAGCCTGCTTCTCCCTCCGCCTGTGTCTCTGCCTCTCTCTCTCTCTGTGACTATCATAAATAAATTTAAAAAAAAAAGAAAAAAAAATAAAGAGTTTCTAATTGTGATAAACACTATGAAGAAAATAATATAGAGTAGAAGGATAAAAATGACAGGTTGATGGGAAAGAGTCTTTTTAAATAAAAATGACAAGAAAGGCCATTCAGGTGATTTACACTGGGATCTTAATGATATGAAGAGTGAGTTATAGGAAGATAAGGAGGAAAGTGTTCTAGAGAAGCTATTAACAGAGCAAAGCCTCAGGCAAGGAAAAGGTAGAAGGGAAGAGCAATGAAAAGGAAAGAAAGAAAGAAAGAAAGAAAGAAAGAAAGAAAGAAAGAAAGAAAGAAAAAAAGAAAAAGGAAAGAAAGAAGGAAGGAAGGAAGGAAGGAAGGAAGGAAGGAAGGAAGAGAAGAAAGAAAGAAAGAAAGAAAGAAAGAAAGAAAGAAAGAAAGAAAGAAAGAAAGAAAGAAAGAAACTCCAGCTACAGCTAGTTTCAAGGTGGGAGCTTGGGGTCAGGGCAGAATCGGATCCCATTTACTTATCATCAATGTACTGATGAATCTTAAATATATACTGTGCCCTTTACCAGACCCAGTTTAGGCAGTTTCTAGAGGTCCTTAGTCCTTCCTGTTCCATGGGCCTCTGCATCATGCTCTAAGGAGAAGCTAGATACCTCTCCTACTGGCTATCCCAACCTTCCAAGGCATGGAGATTTGATTTTACCATTGCCTTATTAGACTCTTTCATTGTAAGACACCATAACTGGACCAGATCCAGGCAAGACAATTTGATTGATTGGCAAAATGAGTCAGTATTATAACCCAGAAATGTGAAATATTAATTTCTCACTGGATGATGCTGGAACACTGAGAGATAAGAGATAGGTTGGAATAGGCAAAGAACCCTCCTGTCTTCCTCCAAGATGTGGTAGTTTCATAAGTCTACCCATAAGAGCTCCCACTTTACCTGGTAAATCACTGTGTTATCATTGGGAAGTGAGGCCTGCTCAGTTATGAATAATTTTAAATTTGCTTCTGAAGTATCATCTCTTCTTTTTTTTTTTTCCTAATTCTTGTTATCTTGAAATCTCCCCCAAACTTAAGATTGGCTTTTGGAGCTAGATCACATACTCCTATTAAGATATTAAGGGCCACACTGCTAATGGTTAAGTGGTACAGCATTAAACCCCTATGTGTGATGGCAGTACAATTAACTAGTTTTAACCTTTAGTCAACTGAGATGAACTCAAGGTGCAAGACAAGACACTGGGAAGTAAGTATCTATCTCTGAACAGTAATCAATTATGGACGGTATGGTTGGTAGATAGTTGCTTTAATGATTTTTGTCCTAGTTTGGGCAACTACACCAAGTTTACTTCTCTGCTGGAATTTCAGGAGTGCTGATGAACGAAAAGTAAACCACGAAACTATTTAGATTTTAAACCAGCCTTGGATCAGCAAAGTCCTTAAATAGGTTGAGGAGATTTAATGCTGTATTGACTACTACAGGAGAGAGCAATCTCTATGGGACGACGACATCATCCAGAGTATCCACAATTTTTCCAAACATAATAATGGCAACTCAAAACTAAAGCAGTTACTCAATTACATGTTTTGTGATTCTTGCTTCTGCACCTGCTTAGTATTCTCTCTCCCAAAGCTAGAGTGACATTAATAAGACAAATGAATAAATAATATCATGTCTGACCTGTGTACGATGGTATCACATCTGTTTTAAAATATCACACAGAGTCGTTTCCATGGCCTAGAACTCCATGTTATTTTCTTTCCCAGAAAACCCTATTCCTCTTACTCTTTCATGCCTTTCTGGCCTTTTATTTACCCCTCAAATGTTTCAAGTTTGTGCTCAAATTAGATGCCTTTGATATCCTTCCACTTGATACCTTCCTTACTCCTTCAATTCTTTCTGGTCTCTGTTTACTGAAGACTTCTCAGAGTGGTTTTTTGTTGTTGTTGTTTGTTTTGTTGTTTTTTTTTTCTTTTTTTTTGGCCCCACTATCCACAGTACCTCTCCTCCCCATCAATCTTTATTTCTTACTCTTAATGTTGAGTATTTGAGGCTAAACTTTGCTTCATCTGCTTTGTTATTGGTCATGTAATAGTATCAATTTACTTATTTATGCATTTATTTGTTTATTATGTGTCTTCATTAAAGTACTAGTTTTCATGACAAGGACTCATAACTCTTTTCACTATTAAGTCTCTGTAATAATAAATCTATTCATTTCCTGGCACTAAATAATTTTTTGAGAAATTCATACATTTTAAAAATCATTAGTGCTTATATAAATATTTGTCATGCAGTTATGTGCCTAATATTCCTTATGCTGCCCTTGACCAGTGATATGACCAGTCAGTTCCAATGTTTCATGTAAGTGCCTTTGATGAATGTAGTTGGTAGGATCAGAGTCAAGAGGAAACTATATAGATGACTTGTAAAATACTTGGGATTTATAAAGTTTTTTATTGTCAAAAGCAACACAGATTTCTATGATTTTAAAAATTATTATTCTAAAAGTTAAAATGATATAACAGTTATGAGTGCATCTATTTGGTACCTACTGCTAATTATTCTATTTTCTAGTGTTCTTTCCTTCACCCACCTAAACTCTTAAGATAAGTTTATTGAGGATAGCTAGCTCTTGTTAACTTGTGAATACATGAAGTCTAACACAACGTCTGGTACATTTAGTTGTTACATAAATATTTGGTAAGTGAAAAAGCTAAGTCCCAAGTACAAACAATTAACCGTATATATTTTTGATGGATTCAAAATGTGATTTCCACTTACATACCTTCCTTCAATGTCTTCATTGCATTAATGACTATCTTAAAAGCAAAAGACTAAGGGTTAATAATTTTGTTTCTTAGTAAGCTACACCACTGTGAATTTTTTTCTCCTTTTTCAAACAAATGGAAAGTCTTATTTTTTAGCTTGAGCATGCTTTCTCTTTTTTATGAAATATTATCTTTGGAATTTAAATTTTACTTAACACAGGAGTCCCTCTGCTCTTTGTATAGCTGAGGCTGCATTACTTGTAGCCAATAGTGCTTGTTTTTGTCTTTTTTTACTGGTTTTTCAGGGTGTTTTGGGCTTAAGAGTGCACAGAGCATTGTTTTTATAAGTTATCTTTTAATTTGAAGAGAGCTTCTAAAAAATGCAGATGAAATATCTCATGCTCTGACTGGAGGATTAGCACAGGAGCACTGATAATCCAACCGACTTGATGGCTACTGTTTAAATCTACTACTGAGATAGATCTTTTCTGGCAAGCCCCATTTGAGGGGTCTCTTCAAAGTAATCCTTTTTCCAATTAATTGGATTTGCCTCCTCCAGGGTCACTGTCAAACTATGCAATTGGCTTTCTTTGGGGTTCAGATTTTATTATGCGTGAGTCCAGCTCCAGACATTTTTCTTTTACTTTTAAACTTCTGACCCGTAGTGGTTGAATAAGCTACCTCTTTGGAACCCATGCTTCAGAAATACAAAGACCAGGTTCTGACTTCTGCATAGCCTCTCTAATTAGGTTCTTCTTTAAAATTTAAATTCAGTTAGTCAATATATAGTACATCATCATTTCCAGATGTAGTGTTCAGTAATTCATCAGTTGCACATAACACCAGTGCTCATCATATCACTTGCCCAATTAGCTTCTAATTCCATGACTCACTCATTTTCTTGAAAAGAAATATGGTGAAGGTACCTTTCAAATCCATAGATTAAGTCATTATGTCACTTTATAAAGGAAGCATAAAAAGGGGGGGAGAAAATACATTTTCTATCCATTCCAGGAAACTCATAAAATCCACACACAGATTTACGTTCTTGTGTTGAGGTTAAAAACATAGTATTTATCACAAAGGTAAATTATACTACATTATACATCTTGCAAGGTAAGGGAAAAACTTAAATACTCCAATGATATTATGAAATATGTGGACTTTTCTCATCTTTAATATATGTATATACTATTGTGAACCCAAAATTATTGACACAAAAATGAAATGAGCCATGTAATATTCATAACTTAAGTCTATATTTGAACTCTTCATAGCTAAACACAGCATTAAGATGTTGTCCAAAAGCTACCACTCAGATGGTTGCATAGTTGAGGTATTTGGAGATTATTTGGTTTTTAGGTATTGAAGTTTTTAAAGTACTTATATGAATATTTCTATACGCTTTCATTTCTCTTGGAGAAATAGCTAGTACAGGAGTCAATGGATCTCACAGTAAGTGTTTTGTTGTTGTTGTTGTTGTTGTTGTTTTTAAGAAATTGACATTGACATTTTACCAAAGTGGTCTACCACTGTGCATTCCTCCCAAAAATGTAAAATACTTTCTTCACACTTTTCCAACACTTGTCATAGTTTAAATTTATCCATTCTAATAAATACATAGTTTTCTCTTATTGTTGTTTTAATTTATACTTCCCAAATGACTGAGGATGTGTAGGATCTTTTAATGTGCTTATTTTCTGTCTATACATATTATTTGATAAAATGTTGAAATACTTTGCCAACTTTAATTGTTTTTTGGTTTTTTTCTAATTAAGTTTTGAACAGACTTGAGCATTTGAGGATATACACAATTTTCAAATATTTTCTCCCAATCCCTAGTTTGTGTTTCTAGTCTCTGTGTTTTTTGGATAATGGAAGTTTTCATTGTGATGAAGACCAATTTGTCAACTACTTTTTTTTAAATAGATTGTGCTTTTGGTGCCATATCTAAGAAATTGATGCCTTTTGATAGATTACAAAGGTCTTCTACATTTTCTTCTAGAATTTTTACAGTTTATATTTTACTTTTAGAATTACAAAAGATTTTTAATTTATTTTTGTATATGATATGAAGTATGGATCAAAGACTTTTTTGTATATGAATATTCAGTGGTCCCCAAAACACTTATGCAACAAAACAATCCTTTCTCTAATGATTCGTATCACAAAATTTACACACATACCTATATATATATATACAACATGCATTATGTATTACATGCAACACACATATATAAAACATATTCATATATCATGCATGTAAATTATATATTATATATAAAGTTTCCTTAATAGTTACATATAGTTTCATTTAAGAATCAGTAAACTTAAAAAAAAAAAAAAAAGAATCAGTAAACTTAGCATGTTCAATTAATCAGAACTCTGCTCCATTATATGGAAAGTGAATCAGAAAATACCTGTATGTGTATATGCTGTATTCATTTTGCACTACTATGAACAAAGGAATATTTTTGCATAGTTATTAGTCCAAACTTACAAAAATTATGTGGAGTAGACATTATTACAGATATTAAAAATATATTTGGTAATTAGAGATTACAAAGAAAGGGTTTAAAGTCATAGACCTTTTAAGTGGTGTAGGTAGAAGGCAAACCCAGATGCCCGATACTCCTTCTAGCACAGCCTATCATGAGGGATTCAATCATGTCATTAGTTAATTGACAACCACAATACAATATACTTTGGCCTAGAGCAGTTCTAAGATTGCTCAGATGAATCAGTATTTCCAATATTATTACTTTCATTCTTCAAAATATAATCACTTATTTACCCTTTACCTACAGAAGGAAAGTAAAGAAGAGAGAGGAAATAAATTATGAATTTTGATCAGAAAGTCTGCAAGTCTAACTTGTAAAAAGCCAGAGGTGCCCAGGTGGCTCAGTCAGTTAAGTGTCTGACTCTTGATTTCAGCTCAGGTCATGATCTCAGTGTCCTGGAATTGAGCCCCCAGTCAGACTCCACACTCAGCAGAGAGTCTGCTTAAGGACTCTCTTTCATTCTCTTCCTCTGCACCTTCCCCTGCCCACATGCTCTCTTTTATAAGTAAGTAAGTAAGTAAGTAAATCCTAAAAAAATAAGTAAATTGTAAAAAGCCAAACGAAATCCACTTCTTCCTCACTACGGAATTTGCTCTTAATGCAGATTGTAAAGTGATTCTTCTTAAATTTTAGGTACTTATGGCCTGACATAATAGAACTAGTTTAAGTGAACCTAACTAAATTTCTATACAAGTTTGATTTTCCCTGCAACATGAATGCCTTCCTGAATGATTCCATAGAAGCAACATGACTGACATTATGTATCCTGGAGAGATCAGCCATTCATTGATCAATGGTAGTGGTTTTGGCATACGGTCTCAGGCAGCACTTCGCCTCATTCCCAAAGCAGAGGTCATCTGGCAAAGTTTAGAGTCAAGAGGGACGATTGGCTCTGGGAAGCGTATCTGCTCCGGGCACTGGACTCTGCTCAAATCCCAGGTCATTCAGTGTAGGAGGCATGAAAGATATGTGTCAAAGGTTTAATGGCCAAAGCAAATATCTCTCAGTATTTATCACTCCAAGTTTTTTTACAGAGAGAGAATCTTACAAGGACCTTGTAGTAGTAATTTCAATAAATCCTATGAAGATTTACTTTCAACATCTTGAGTTGAAGACTATATTCTAAACCACAGGGCCAACAAAACCTAAACTGCTCACTAATCTCTGGCCTATAATTATGGTAGTGTGACTCCAGTAATGACATGGATATACATTTGATCTAATTTTCCTATAAAACATGTAAGAATATTAGATTCAATTCCATGGTTTTAAAGCTTCTGTAATTCCAGACACATTATTTTATTCATCCATTTTTGTGTTCAATTCAATACTCCAGGACAGAACATTGTACTAAATTAGAGAAGTTCATTTATAAGCAATTATATACTCTCTCTGAGCCTTGGTTTCTTCACCTGAACTTCGAGATAATAAAGTATGACTTCAATCGGGTGTTGTAAATATTCTAGAATGGTGTGGTAAGGAAATCAATACACTTCTCAATAAAACAACTACTTAACTGGTACAAACTAATTTTTTTTAAATGTAAGGTCTCTGGAAATTTTCCTAAGGACATATATCAAGAGTATATTTATTCAGGAAAATTTGCTAAATTTCATTAAGAATGGCAAGCATTTGAGCCATGCATTTGAGCCATGACATTGTATCACATTACCCTCTTCCTAACTGTGTGAGAGAGTTCTAATGTGAATGTAGACTCTGGGCATGTGTGACCAAGGAGTCACAAGATCCCAGTCCAGCCAGCTCCTAGGCTAGGGCTATGGTTAGACCACAGAAAGGTTAGGCCACCAGAGTCTTTAGTCCTCTCCAGGTCTATATTTAGAAGTTCTATAGTAGACAAGCACAAATGAGAAGACTGGGGTTCCCTTCCCCCCACACAATTCCCAGTCCTAGGATAAGGGCTTCAAGAATACTGAGATCCCAGTCAAGTCCAAAACAGCTTGCCTTTAGAGTAGAGGATCCATGCCAGATGGGGCAAGCCAGGAAGATTAGAGGCTGTTACTATGCTGCTCCCCACTACCTCAATGCCTATCCTTAGAGCACTAGTGTCACTCAAGGAAAAGTGGGCCACTGCCCTCCCCTGCTAACAGCTTCAATAGAGTGGGGTGGAAGTTCTGCCCCGGGAGAGAAGCAAGCCATTACAGATGGGAAGATCTTAAAAAATTGACTATGTAATCACTTCACTGGTTAAGCCCGTACTAGGGAGATGATTATTTGTAGGTGGGTGCATCGTAATTGATGTATTCTCGTTGGTAATCTATACAGGGTCACCTAGGTCTGTTTTTACTTTCTCCTTTAATAACTAGCTATTTGGAAGATTTTTATAAAATTTAAAATATATTGGAAGGTACTATTTGACATGAAGTCACCATTGACTCTTCTGAATATCATGATACTTTCTCCCCCATCAGGTAATAGCTGTCTCATTATTCTCATGAAAACCAAGGTCAATAACACTTGTGAGCATCGTAGCTCCTTTCTTTGCCTCTTGGTCTAGTGATACGAGGAGGAAAATGACTGGCAGGTGGCTTTAGGTTTAAGTTTAGTGGAGCCCCTACTATGTCTTCTGACAAAAGGGTTATCCCTATTTGGGAACCAGGAATTCTAGTCCATCAAGCCAGAAATTGTGGGGAAGGTAAGCTCATCTCATGCTTCTCAGGGAAATCACAGGAAGGAAGGATAAACAGGGACTGTTCCTCTGCCCCTTGGAGACACAGCATTACACCAATCAGGGACGTGGCATCAGTTAGTTAGTTTAAAGACTATACCACATCTAGAAGGTCAGCAGTCTAATCCTATGGTACATCTAGTGGAATCACCCTTTGGCTCATCTTCTCACAGAACAAGCTATTGCACCTTCCAACCACTACCACCAAGAAAGAGGCACATGACCAGTAGGTAGGTCTGCTTCATGGCGCCCATTACAGAAGGAAATATTACTACAACTTATTCATTGGGTGTTTCAGAACGCTGTCACACCTCAGGGCACCCAGATCAGAATATAGAAGCAATATAACAAAACCCCTGATATAAGTAGCATGCCACATGGGCCATTGGACCAAAACAAATATGACTTTAAAGAACTTGGTGGTAGAAAAGATGCTGTGTGGAGTTTCTGCCAAGTTCTTTTTTTTTTAAGACTTTATTTATTCATTCATAGATTTTATTTATTCATTCATGAGAGGCACAGAGAGAAGGTAGAGAAATAGGAAGACTCCTTGCAGGGATCCCAATGTGGGACTCAATCCCAGAACTCTGGAATCACACCCTGAGTCAAAGGCAGATGCTCAACCACTGAGCCACCCAGGCAGCTCTGCCAAGTTCTTTATAATAACAATGTACACCTTATCGCTAATGATTGAGTACAGTCAGGAGGTCTCTGCTGTTCCAGAATTCTGTCTTTACCAATAACAGCATCAAGTTAACTTCCACAGAAGATTTCCCTGCAATCACCTCTAGCCAACAGAGGTTGGCACTACTGAGCTTCTCAGCAATTGGTGGCCCCCTCACTAGTGCATTTTTTGTTGCTTTGGTGAAAGGATGGGCGTTTAGGCCCTATTCAAAAACACAGTTGGGTTTTCTAGTCTGTATAATAAATCTGGTTTTTTTTTTTAAATTTTTAAAAAGATTTTTATTTATTTATTCATAAGACACATAGAGAGAGACAGAGAGAGGGGCAGAGACACAGGCAAAGGGAGAAGCAGGCTCCAGGCAGGGAGCCTGACGTGGGACTTGATTCTGGGACTCCAGGATCACGCTCAGGGCCGAAGGCGGGTGCTAAACCGCTGAGCCACTCAGGGATCTCCAATAAATCTGTTTTAGTATGCTTCTGTCTCTGAATATATTCCTCAATACTTCGTAAGAGCAGTGGCAGGGTCTCAGCTGTATTAGCCATCATTGTACTCATACCCTGGCAGGATATTGAATACTGACGCTTAACTTCTGCTTATCCATGTTCCTATCACATCCTGGATGTTCACAATGTTCAAAGCTGTTTCCCATTTATGTTACTTTTACACTGTGCAGTACATAGCCAAGTCATCTCATTTCCTTTCAGGATTAGTCACTTAACTCCTGGATCATAAACAATATTTCTCCAGTTATCCCATGTTGAAATTTGGCACTAGTTACCTAGAAGCATTTCAAGGCAGTGATTTCAGACCTTGACTAAGGTAAGTATTAGCTTGCACAAAATAGTGTAAACTCTGTATGATTGTGGTCACAGTTGGGTCACTTAATCACTTTTGTAAGCTTAGAGGTTCTGGGGAAATCGAGAGTTCTTAACTCAGTTAAAACATCTTAATTTTGCACTCAATTGTCTTAACACAGTTCTTAACTATGTCAGTGCACATATCCTTATCCCAGGCTCCTCCTCTAACCTTATCATTGAGCTTCTTTTAGCCTCAGAGACTTGACCACGCTCTATAGTTAGCTTTATCTAGAGCATCTCTCTTCTTACAATCAGAGCTTGAGTGTGAATTTGAGCACAGACTTGTCTTTTGATGCAGGAGATCAAGGTCTCTTTACAGTGTGTTAGAAGTTCTTTAACTTTTACACCATGTTTCAGATAATAACTGGTTGACCTGAGCTCATTATTTTCTTCCATAAGTGCTTCAGAGGTACTTAGAAACAAATAACTAACTCCACATCCCTTATTATCACCACTGTCCGCATATCTCTCCACTGCTAGACGTATCCTAGAAGTCATGGATCCTCTAACATATGTATCCAATCCCAACCCGTCACATGTGAGAGTTGCAGTAATTGTGATGCCATAGCCCACTGAGACACATCATAACCCACTTACCAGCAGTGATGTAATCCTTGTTGTCATCCTGATAGAAAGTTATTGAATTTCTAAATCTTATCCTGAAAAACTGCTTCTATAATCCCCATGACTGTTAATAGCCATTTCCAGTTTGGTTTCTGCTAGAAGAAGACCCTTAGGCAAGTAGGATTTGATGCAAGTAACCTTAATAAAAGATCATCCTTTAAAAAAGTGTTATGGAAAAAAATAAATAAAAATGTGTTATGGGAAAGAAGAAGGAAAACTGAAAGGGAAACGCGGGTAATAGAGGATGTCTTATTGTCAGCTTATCACCAGAGGCAACATGTTCTTCAACCACTGAAGAACTCAGAGCCAATGAAAACCATGGACTTCAGAACGATCCAAGTGGAAGGGCAAAAAACAATAACAACAACAAAACTAGGATGATTTCTATCAAGCATATATGAAAGTCTGCTCTTTTGGGCTTATTTATTTCTCCCACATTCAACTTACTATGTGCATAGGCAGAGAAGACTTCTTCAGAAGACTTCTCAAAATGCTTTCAGGAGAAGAGAGAGACGCTGGTAGTGAACAGGTGGCCAGAATGCACTGAAATGGTAAAGCACAGAGAGGAACGGGGGAGGTACCAGAAGTATCTGTTGCATTTATAGTCTATTTGAATCTTTTCATGTGTTCCCCTCTTTCTTTTTCATTTTATTTGTTTCTCATCCTATACTCCATATTAACTATTGAGTTTTCAAGGTTATACACTCTTGTAATTAATTGAATCTCTCTCATATGCTCTTGCAATTGAATCTTTATTTCTGAAATAATTTTCCCATCAATCTCTTTCCTAAATTCTTACCACTTATGTTTCCTGTGTTTTCTAGATACCACCTCTTGTTGTTTGTCAATCTGAGCACATATATTTGCTTTGAGATATTTTATCGTACCTGTAATTGCTTCATTAACTTTCCAAGTTCATGTTGGATTGTTGTGGCACAACATTCCTGTATTTTGTGATAAATTTTATATTATTTTGTTTTTACTATTGATAAAAATTGATGCTTTTTTTCTGCATGTGATTTTTATATACATGCTACAGTTTGATTTTATATGGTTAATATTTGAATAAGTTGGGGTTTTTGATCACTTTTCAGCAGACAGACCTCATAATACTTTCTACCACATAGTTTTAATTAATATGTAAGTTGAAGGTTTTTTTGTTAGTATGTTTATTTTTTCTTATTCAATTTGCTTTTTAATATGGCTTATAGGAAGAGAAGTAGTTGGATTCAGATCCAGAATCTGTAATTAAGTTTTTTTTTTTTTGTTTGCTTGTTTTCTGTTTTGTTTTGTTTACTTCTATAGGACTGTCAGCAAGTTCCATAACCTCAGTCAGCCTCCATTTCCACTCTATAACATGATATTAACAGTACTATACAATAATAATGGCTATTATTTTGGGCATTTATTAAGAGCCAGCTGCTGTGCTAAGCACTTTGCTGACATCACCATATGCATAAAATGAGGATAATAATGCACATCTGCTCTGATTCTTCTGCACCTTCAGGAATTCCCTACAGTGGTAACATCTTACCTAGCTATCGCACAATATCACAACCAATTGGATCACAAAGGGACATGTATAACATCCATCATTCTTAGTCACACTCAACCAAGCTTTCCATGCTGTGTGTATTTAGTTCCATATGATTTCATAACGTGTAGATTTTTTTCACAACTGCCACAGTGAAAATACAGAACAGCTCCATCACAATGTTCCCTTGTGCTGTCCAGTTTTGGCACCACCACTTCCCTCCGTCTCTGTACCTTAACTCCTAGGAACAGCTAATGTGTTCTCCATCTCTATGTTTTGTCATTTCAAGACCGTTACATGAATGCATCGTACAGCACGTAACCTTTGAGGTTGGCGTTTATCATTAAGCATAATTAAGTTGAGATCCATCAAAATTATAGTGGCTACTGATAGCTGTTCCTTTCTGTTGCTGAATGGTGTTCTGTGATATGAATGATTTAACACAGTTTTTTAAACCTTTCATTTCATTCTTGATTGGAATATCAGTATATTTATTTTGGGTCAATTTCATATTACAATGTTATTTTTAACTATTGGAGTATACATTTTCCACTTCGTTAGATCTTCTAAAGTCTCTCACGAAGGAGATTATCAACTCATGACGTTTTCAAATTCCAGTCGTGACATTTGGTTTGTTTTCCTTTAGCTAAACCATTACCTTCATAGGTAGCGTGGGTACCTTACACCAACAAAATAATCTTAATTTCTTCTTCCCATTCTTTGTGTCATTGCTCATTTGTTTCATTTCTATGTAAGCACACGTAAGCATATATATAAACACACACAAGCTATATGCATAAGCGTGCATAATTCAATACATTGTTGCTGTTATTTTGAACAAAACTAGATCAAATTTAGATCAATTAAAAATAAAAAAAACAAAAGTCTTTACCTTCATTATTTTTCCTTCAATATTCTTTCTTATGTAGATCTGAGTTTCTGACCTTTATTATTTGTCTTCTCCCTAAAGAACTTCTAACATTTCTTGCAATACTCTGCTGGCAAAAAATTCCCTCAAGTTTTGTCTCAGTCTATTTCTCCTTCATTTTTCAAGGATAATTATGAAGAGTTGGTGTTTTTTTTTTTCCTCTACTTTTTAAATAGTTTACCCTACTCTCTTTTGGCCTGCCTGTTTTTAAGAAGTCAGATGTGGGGGCACCCGGGTGGCCTGTCAGTTAAGCACCGGCCTTCAGCTCAGGTCATGATCCCAGAGTCCTGGGTTGGAGCCCCACATTGGGCTCCCTGCTCCACAGGGAGTCTGCTTCCCCCTCTCCTTCTGGCTGCCGCTTCCTCTCTTTGTGCTCGCTCTCTCTTTCTGTCAAATAAATAAAAATCTTTTATAAAAGGGACATCTGCATGGCTCAGTGGTTGAGCGTCTGCCTTTGGCTCAGGTCGTGATCCCAGAGTCCCAGGATCCAGTCCCACATTGGGCTCCCTGCATGCAGCCTGCTTCTCCCTCTGCCTGTGTCTCTGCCTCTCTGTGTGTCTCATGAATAAATAAATAAAATCTTAAAAAAAAAAAAAAAAGTCAGATGTGATTTTTTTTTTTTTTTTTTTTTTGTCAGATGTGATTCTTATTTCTGTTCCTTTACAGGTAAGATGTTTCCTTCCACCTCTTTGGCTTCCTTCAGGAATTTTTGCTTATTTCTAAATTTCTGTATCTGATAATGACATGCCAAGCATAGTGGGCTTTTTGGTTGTTTTGCTTTTGTTTTTTGCATATATATTCCACTTGGTGTTCTCTGAGTTTCCCAAGTCTGTAATTTAGTCCCTGACCTTATTTTGGGTAAATTCTTAATCATTTTGTAAAATATTTCTTCTTTTCCTGTTTTGTTTTTCCTTCTGGTATTCCCATTATGTGTATGTTACTCCTTTTGCAATTATCCCACAGTCCTTGGATATTCTGTTCTGCTTTTGTTTTGGAAAAACCCCTCCGGTCTCATTGTCCTTGCTTTTCAGTAATGGAGGCTTCTGTTGGAATGTCCTCTAGCTCAGAGATTGTTTCCCTGGCCAAGTCCAGTCTTACTAATAAGTTTGTCAAAGTCATCCTTCATTTCTGGTAGTGTTTTCCATTTCTAGCATTTCTTTTTGGTTATTTCATAAGATCTCTATCTTTCTGCTTACGTTTCCCATCTTTTCTTAAATGCTGTCTACGTTATCCATTGGAGCCCTTAGCACATTGATCATACTTGTTTTCAACAGCCAGTCAGATAATTCCAACATCGCCACCAAGTCTGGTTCTTATGCTTGTCATGCCTCTTCTAGTTGTGTTTGTTGCCTTTTCGTATTTCTTGTCAGTTTTTCCTGAAGACCAGATACGTTGTGGTAGGTTAAAAACATCTGTTGTAAATTGACCTTTAATGATATGGGGTAAATTGGTGAGGACAAGGGAAGAGTTCCTTAGGCCTGTAGTTAGGTCTCGGGTTTTTAGCGAGCTTATAGCTCTGGATTGTGAACTTCACAAATGCTTCTCTGTTCTCACATCTCCCCCTTTGAATTGGACGGAATGGTTAAAGTGAGCCTGCAGTTGACATGTGCCTCTTCCCCAGTGAAAGGCAAAGTGCTAGCTGGAGTCAAGTATTTTGCTTCCCAAAGGCCAGTAAGGCTTTGATTAAACCCCAACAGTTTAGGCTCTAGTTAAATAGTTTCTCCTGAGGGTAAGCTTGTTAAAAATAGCCAAGTGTTCTGGAGAATTTAAAAATCATTCTTTTTCCTCTCCCCCTGCTAGAGCATAAAGAAGTTTCTCTCTACTATTTACTCCAAAACTCTAGTCCACCTCCTGGAGGTAAAACTCAAAGGTGTGTGAGTAGGGCGGTGGCCTCTCTTGACCTGGATCCCTGTGGAGTTTTTAACTCCGAGACTTGTCCACACTGAGCCTCCAGTCGGTCATCAACTACAGCTCAAGTTTTCCTGCTCTGGCACTGACTTCCGTTCATGAGAATCCATCCTGGTAAGACATGGTTCCCTGTATTCACCTCTCTGTCCAAATTTTGAGGCACTGGTTTGTCCTGTGTCTTCCCCTCTCTTATGAATCCAAGAATGGCTATTGGTTTTTCAGTTTGTTCAGTTTTTTACTTTTTTTTTTTTTTAATTTTTATTTATTTATTTATGATAGTCACAGAGAGAGAGAGAGAGGCAGAGACACAGGCAGAGGGAGAAGCAGGCTCCATGCACTGGGAGCCCGACGTGGGATTCGATCCCGGGTCTCCAGGATCGCGCCCTGGGCCAAAGGCAGGCGCCAAACCGCTGCGCCACCCAGGGATCCCAGTTTTTTACTTGTTATAGGGTGGTGAATCCAATCTCCTTACAAGGGAACCTGAAATCAGGCCTGACGTATTTTTTAAAGTGTTGATTGCTATGGCATGTTTATGTGTTCTGGGCCTTAAAGCACACTCACATGCTACTTTTGGTAGTTTCGTGTTTGTCTCACTCTTCTGGACATCAACCATTGCAGTTACATAGTTTTCTTAATTTTAAGGTTTCCACATTCCTTTCATAAGATCAGTGGTTATTGCATGCATATGTTTTGTGCAGCCTCAGGTTTAGCTTGCTCTGGGATGATTGTTTAAGCAGAGCTTTACCTGTGCAGAGAAGAAACTCTTGTTCTTAAGCAAATGGGAAGGTATTTTCTAGTACAGAGTTTTACAGAGAAGGAAAATTCTTGTGTCCTTAAACTGGCCAAGCTAGGTGATGAATCTCCAGGTGTCACCATATATATGGGGAAGATCTATTGGGGGCTTAAGGAAACAAATCCAAATATCAACATGCATTCTCTTTTCTGTTAAAGAGACATATTTTATATGCAAATAACGACACACCCAAGGTTGACAGTTAGTGTTCTAAGTAAAGCATAAAGAACTATTCAAAACCAGAGGTAGGGACACATGAAAACCACTGAGTATTGACTAAGGGGAGAAAGCTGTGGATCTCTGCCAGCTGTTCTCTTCATTATTCCTTGCATTTATATTCTGTCCAACATTACCCCCTTGTAGTGAGAAGTAATGACTAATTTTACTCAAAACAAAAGTGGGGAAAAAGAAAACCTACTGCTTTACCAAGCTGAACAATTTATCGTTTACTGTATGTGAACATTTTTCTATTTCGATATGCTGCTAGACATCACAGCATGAGCAAAACTGAGACGGGGCATGTTTTTGGAAATTGAGGTTGGGACCAGATTATAAGGGGATCTGATCCTAAGGAGCAAGGGTTATAATTCTGCAGGCAATGGGGCATTATTGATTATGGTTTGAGCTAGGGATTAGCGTGATCTAATTGTACTTCTGGGAGAAGGCTTAGGAAGAAGTGTAAAGTTGATTAGAGAAAAAGCCTGTTATCAGGTGTTTTGTATATTCTTAAGTATAAAATACACAGCTGTAATAAGAAGCAGTAAATATGAAACAAAAGACCAGTTAAGTTTATGTCAAAAATACTTCAACTGGATGATGCGTAGCTACGTGATGTATACAACAACACATGAGCATTTGGTTGAAGGCAGTTCCCTATGGTTAATACTGTGTTCCTTCTGAGCTCAATCCGTCAGCCTATCGATTATTACATCTGTGAGAGACGTTACGGTAATAATTACTTCACTGAAACATTTTAAACTTGAGGTATGTGTAATAATCTGTTATGATAAGTATGGGGTCCTTAAAAGTCTTTCTTTTAAAAGTGAAATCCTATTTCCTTTAACTTAACAGGCTGTTACAGTGTTGATAGAAAAATGTTTTCTCTTTTCATCTGAAATTCTCCACAATCATTTCTGAAAACAACCATATAATGGAAAGGTTGCTACCTTGAATGAGTTGAGGAACAATTTTTGACTCGGTAAACAAAAAATTTAAGTGATCAGAGTATTCATAAATAGGAAAAATCTTCTTCCATTGTGAGATTTTATAGTTAGGCACCTACCTCTACATGAAGAAATAAGAGTGATTACTTTAATTTGATTGAGTAAAAAAAAAATCAGTTACTAAATAAATATTATTGGACATATAATTTGTATGTAGAACTTTAAATCCACAGGTTCATATTTTAATCAGAAATATTTCTCTAAAAGTGTTCTTTTTACCTTGTCAGAAGGCCTTTCATGACCTAGTATTTCTGTTAATTCTTTTCACCTTCCACATATTACCTCCTTGGTCAGATACCTTCTTACTGAATGTCAGAAGCTCTGTTTCCTATTTCTACCAATTTGTTTTCTTAATTTTGCTTTGATGGTTGTTATTTTGAAGCTACTCCATTTAGAATAGAAGGAGGTTATTTGAATTTTACAAGTAAATGACAACAATCAAATCCAATTTGTTTTCTTTCAACATTCTTTGCTATTACAACTTAGTATTTCCACACCTTCTTCCATCTATTAAATAGTGTGGTCTTTTTATCATGGAATCTTTGTCTTCAAAAATACAAACACATTTGGCATTAGCATAAATTATTTGGGGGAAGGCTAATTGGATACACAAATCACCAAAAAAAAAAAAAAATCTAGAGTAGAAAAATGATTCTGTAAATGTCTGAGAGTTCACGATGGACACAAGAGGCTCTGAGATCCTGAACAAGAACCTAATGTGATCTCTGAGAAAATTATCTGAACTGAGGTTACTGATTCCCAATAGTTTTAATGTGTGAATTGGCTGAATGCTTTAGACTATATCAGAATATTTATTAATATTAATATCAGAATATTATTTGTTGATGAGGAAAAGGAGTAAATAAAATGAGTGGATGGACAAATGTATGACGTGAATACATGTGAAGGCAAATTAAGAAAATCACACAAAAACAGCAAAGTTTATGGGGAGGGAAAAAAAAAAAAAGGTAACGTATAAAGATTAGACCAGTATCAGAGGAGGTAAATGATAAGGAAAGGGTAAGTTTAGGTTATGGCTTGCTATTTCTGATACTTGGGCCTAGTTAAGAACCCTACAGCTACCTATGTATCTTTTGGTGAGTGGAGTGGGCAATTTAAACATCTAGTACTTGGATTGTGTTCTAATGATGGAGTTCTAGTCAAAGCCTTAAACAAGGGGTTATATTCTTGCAAGGGAAGAAGTATTGAGTGGAGATGGAGACGTTCATGTGGAAAATATGTCCACATTTTTTCTTATATGTGTTTGAAACAATGTCTAGGTCCTGACCTCTCATAAGTACTTTTTAATCAGTTAATCAATGGATGAAGTTCTGAGACCTAAATGTTCTCCTGAACTCCCCAGTGATAATGCCTTAAAAGCTGCAGCCAGGCTACCTAAAACCTAGTAGAATCATGGCAATAGAATTTTTTTTTTCAAATTTTAGTCTGTTTACTGCATATTGTTACCTATTGTTCATGTGGGTCATTTTCTTAATGGGGATTGTGGCTCAGCCTTTAAATGTTGGTAATGCCTGTCAGTAGCAACATTTTTTCTTTTATATTAATCAGTTTACTGACTTCCCACCTATAACTCTTACTGTATTCATTTAGTGTATCTTTTTTTTTTAGCATAAATGTTCCCATGTATCTCATGTTAGTTATTTGAACATAATATTAGAAATGTAATATACAGGAATTATGCCAAATTAGTATTGGTATTTTTTCTGCAGAACTGATGGGTAAATGTTTGAGTTACCCTTATTTGTTTGTAAAAATGTTTCCCCCCCCGACCCCCAGGAATTTTTAAGGAAAAATATTCCTGTCAGCATAGTTTTTTTTAATACATAGTAAAATATTATCTCTTAATACAAACTTGAATGTGTAGGTATTATATATCACTTCTTAAATTTGATGCCAGAGATTTCTAATTTTTACTTCAAATGTTTTTTTTTTTTGGGGGGGGGGTCATAGAGAAACTTCCTAAACCTCACAACTTGTGAGACACACACACACACATACCGAGTATATGTGTATATATGTGATTACTTAATGCCTTCATGAAGCTTTGTAGCAGGTGAATAATTACTTGTATAAACTGACCTAAGTGGCTACCATAAAACATTCTAATTATTGCATTCTTAAAGTGACTGCAATTAATGTAATCTCCAAAGCCATAAAATACCAATATTTCAGGTAGCAGATTATCTGTAACATTTGTTGCACAAGATGGTAGTTTAATGTGCAATCAGTGCTATAATTCACAGTTAATCTTTTAATACGGAACCTTAAAAGTGCCAGTTCTTAATAAATTGCTGCTGTAGTATCACAGGCTTGAACTCAACTCCCAGTGAAAATGAGCAACTAAATGTGCAACAAAACTGAAACTTGAGGGGAAAAAATGCTCCCCTTAAAAATGAATGTTGAGTATCTATAATATTTCATAAGTAAGAAATTTGAGCACTGGATAAGCATCAAGCAAAATTAATAACTCGACTTGACTTTCCGTTGCAAAGGCTTTGCCAGCCTATGAAATTAACAAAAACCGTGTACGGATTTGAGCACAGTTCAGGAAAACCTGATCTGTGAAATATATGTTAAAACTATTTATTTTGGAAATATTATTCTTACTCAGCAAGTATAAAAGTTGTCAATTTCAATTGTTGCACATATTGAATAGTTTGGGCCTTTAACCTTGCAGCAACAAAAAAAGTGGCAGTGTGGAGTGGGTCAATAACTAAATAAAAAGATCTATAAAGTGCTATTTTTGTATCAAAAGTTATCTTAGCCACCAGTGCACCTTGTTCTTGAGACCCTGTTAAGCATGCTTAAAGGATTTGAAACTCCAAAAACTTTTATTAAACTGTGGACCACAGTAAATATGTTATTAAAAAGTAAAGAACAGGCTTCTTTCAATAAAACTGTCCTTGGCATTGGGAGACCCCTTAGGAACACAGTACAGTTGATCCTCTGAGATGATTTTTCTTATTGTACTTAGCTGTGGCTTTCTTATACTTTAAAAAAGTGTTTTTTATACATAAAAAATTTATGCTATTTAATTATGACAACTAAACTATTGATGGTCTATCATTTGGATCCTCTTTGATCAAATAAATAAGCACAATGATCATTCTGCTTTTACTTATTTCTATTAAAATCGGTAAATGAATTTGAGTATTTATCAGTTAAACCTGTTTATAGTGTGTGTCTACCTCCCCTGAAGCACTTAGGCAAAAAAATCCATTCCTGTAAAAGAAAATAAAGGAATGAAGTAGAAATAATAGTGCGTGTGCTTCTTCCCAACTCCTACTTACCCCCAAATTCTCTATATTATAAATGAGTAGTATTTATGCCTCACAGAAGTGAGAAGGAACATATGCTGTATTGAGGAAAGGGTATAAGACAACCGTGTAAGGATTTCTCATTGGAAAATGGAAATGTTCAAAGAAACTCTCATTTTCTCAAACTAAAATATAGACATGATAGGAGTTGAATTTGAGGAGTGGTTCATAAAATTTAGACCTTGAGACGAAGTAGAAAGAGGACTTAAAATGAAGAAAATATTTTCTTTACACGGCTTTGGTGTGAGCATATTTTGACTACACATATCAAAAAATATTTCAAAAAAGATTAAAAAAAATATTTCAGTGATACTCATGGAATGGACAAGGGCTTGAGACTATCTACGACATTCATCACAATGGTTTTTTATTATTTTTTATTTTTTTTTTCATCACAATGGTTTTTTAAAGAGAAATGTATTAGATCAGTCACTGCAACCTATTCCTGAACAATAATGTTACACATTATTGTTTAAAAAATTACATAGTCTTTTCTGGGGACTATTTTGGAATTGATTCAAAGCCTGAATTCTATACTTTCTCCTTTCCTGCCCCACTTCTGTGTCTATTTCTCTCTGCCTCACTCCCACACGTGCTGATTCTCTCTGGCTCTCTCTAGTATGTTACTTTATATACTACTGTATTTATAGAAGAAATAGAAATGTCTAATTAATTTTACTGTAGATTTAGAGGACTTTATATCTTATCTATGAGGGCATGCATCAATTTATTTTATAATCCAATTTAAATATTCTCCTTTGAGAGTTTGTTTTTTAAGGATCATTTTATATGGAAACATGTTTGAGGATGAAGATTCCTTTCTGTGTTTATTGGGTTTTTATAGTTTTCAAAAAAAAACACCTATTAGCAAAAATTTAAATAGTAACACCAATAAACCATGAACTATGAATAACTGTGAATGTAAAAAAGATGCATTTAATCTCAGATTTTAGAATGTATCTCCTTGTAAAATTTTCATGAAGTCATATAGCTTTAAGTGTAGTATTTAAGAGCCTCCAGGAGGTAAGCCTGATGCTCTCTATATTCACAAGCCTAAGTCATCTTTTTTTATGAATCAGTTCTTTTAAACTCAAGCATCTTTAATTTTCATAATTCTTTATCACTGAGAGATCTTAAAATATACTATTGAGTTTTACTGGATCTCTAGGTAGATGTAAGTCAATTCAAGAGAACATGTTTAATAGTTGAATAAAAGCTTTATCACTTTATTTCAAAATGAAATTCACATACATTTCCAGGATAGCATCAAAGGTGTTGCTCAGGGATTAAGAGGCATTTGGGGGGAAAATATGAAAGCATTTAATTTGAGTCCATTTAATTCAATGTTCATTTCCCTGACCTCCTACTAGTCATACCAATATTCCTTCAGTTACCCTTGCTACTATGAGTGGATTATAATACAAAACATCATGAGCTAACATAAAGAATATAAGCAGATCCTAAATAAACCCTGTTCGTTCTTCCACTGTTAACTGTGAGGTCTTGCATGTGTCCAGTAAGATCCCTTGGATGCAGTTTACCCCTGGTTAGATACAAGTACTGGGCTAGTTGAATATTACATTTTGCATATATTCAGCTGTAGGGATGGATACAATTTGAAGACTCTGAGGCCCATGTATGTCTCTCGAAATAAAGGACCATTGGGTTTTTAAATTCTAAATAATCCTCCCTTGTTCAAAGGTATCCTTAAACCAAACCAAATGTAATTTTCAACTTAGACACAATGTATTTCTACTTCATGTCTAAGGTTTATATATTAGACATTGCTTTGTACAAAAATAAAATACTATAAAATATAGACAATTTCTATGTAGATCATATTTTGTTTCATAATGAAGGATGAATGATACTTTAAAAATTATTTTTAATTGGGGATCCCTGGGTGGTGCAGCAGTTTGGTGCCTGCCTTCGGCCCAGGGTGTGATCCTGGAGACCCGGGATTGAGTCCCATGTCGGGCTCCCAGTCCACGGGGCCTGCTTCTCCCTCTGTGTCCCTGCCTCTCTCTCTCTATCTCTCTCTCTCTCTCTCTCTCTGTGACTATCATAAATAAATAAAAATAAATAAATAAATATTTTTAATTGAATTATAGTTGCCATACATTATTTCCATGTATACAGCAGAATGATTTAACAATTGTATACATTATGAAACGCTCACCATGATAAGTGTAGTTCTTACCTGTTGTCAAAGTTACTACAGTATTATTGACCATAGTGTTAACCATTGAATAACTTGGGGGTTGGGAGCACCAGCTTCCCATGCAGTAGAATGGGAATTCTACTGTGTAGAATTTTTGACTCACCTAAAACTTAACTACTCATAGCCTACTGCTGACCAGAGTCTTACTGATTAAAAAAACAAAAACAAAACCCACTTGATTAAAACATAATTCAGTGTTAGAATGATACATACCATATTCTTAGAGTAGAGCAAACTAGAGAAAGAAAATGTTAAAAAAAAACTATAAGGAAAATATATTTATACCACTGAATTGTATTTATCAATACTCTAAGTTTATATCCTCTCCTGATAAGATGAATCCCCTGTCAGTAACTAAGTCAATATTGTCTTTCATGATAAAAATACCAAGGAACTTATCCAGATGAGTAACATTGTATGTCAGAAATGCAAAGGTAATATGAAAAAGAAGTTTATAGTTCTTTATAGGATTAGTGAGTCATGTGTTGATAACGAAGAAATGGCAATATGCTTATGCTGTGGTAGCCTAATGGGAGTCAATTGCTTCTTGGTAGCCTAGCCTCTACACTAATGAATAGATACTTATAAAATTTTATGACACACAGTATTATAGTATTACAATACAGTATTGGTAACATCGTTCAGGTTTTTTTTTAAACTAACCTAGGATAGGTATGGAGTTTCTTGAATTAGGAGACAGGTGTACTTCATGCAATGTATTTTTTTTTTAAGATTTTATTTATTTATTCATGAGAGACACAGAGAGAGGCAGGAACACAGGCAGAGGGAGAAACAGGCTCCCTGTGGGGAGCCTGATGTGGGACTCAATCCCAGGACCCCAGGGTCACCCCCTGAGCCAAAGGCAGACATAGAACCACTGAGCCATACAGGTGTCCCCATGCAATGTCATTCTTAAACCAAAGTTATAAAGCAGTAAGAAAACTAACACATTACTAATTGTAGGTTAAAGATCTCCCTTTATGCCTGTGTAAGGATAGACGATACAATCCCACAAAGTCTCACACATGATGTCTTATGCACTGAATTCTTATGTGGTGAAGAGGACATTGTGCCTGTTCTAGCTCTAGATTTTCACATAAAGGCCATGACCTACACAACAGAAGTTTATTAACTCTAAGGCGTAATTATTAATCATGAGTGGAAATATAAACTTGACAGAACTACATTGTAATTTGATATTTTGCTTTCTCGTTTCCCTAAAAGTGTTTCTACATGACAAGCTTCCACCTTTTGCTTTAGTTTCAGTGTATGTTTCCATGCCGTAAAACAACTCAGAAGCACTCCTGACTCATCAGGCTCCTTCTGCTACATTGTCCAAGGTCAATTTGTGTCCAGGCATTGCCAAGAATTCTTTCCAAGATGATCAAACCATCCTTGGCTGGCCTGAAATTCTCTGTTTCAATCCTTTACCTTCCTTTTTGCTTTAAGTTGTCATGCAGTGACTTGGCTCTGTCTCAAACTAATCATAGTCTATAAAGAATGCCTTTCTCACATGGAGCAAACCTGTATTCACATAACAGCTACATTTTTAATGGGGATAAAAAAACTATTTTGCAAAAAGTACAAAGTTTTTATGCCTGCTGTAGGGAGAGCCTCACACATTTCGTTTTTTCAGTTGTTTTTACCATGGTCCTTAGGTTGGATTCATCCTGAGCTGGTGGTGAGCTGCAAACTTCACTGCACAGTACACATCAAGCCTTTCAGCTCATTGTTGTAAGGTCATGACTTTTCTCTACTTTGGGAGCATTTCCAACATCACTAGTGTTACTTCATGTGGGTCCCATAGTATTATTAAAGGTTCATGGCAAGCATTACACTGAACTCGGTGAAAAATGTGTGAGAACCGTGAGAAGTCTTTGTACTGTGATAAGGGTTGACTGGAGAGACAAATTATTCTGTGGACATGACTAGCATCACATGGCGTTTTAAATGGATGTGCTCAAGCTCATCACAATGGCAACAGGCAATAGCTATAAAATTATTACAGTTACACTGTATTACAGTTAATTTTATGCATTTATGATTTAATGCTGCATCTTTAGATTTAAGATCCCTTTTGAGAGAAGAGTCTGAGTTTGCTATAGCCCAACGTCTGACCTGGGGTTAAGCCCTGCAGATTTTCAGAGGCAGATGTTAGGGGGGCTTCGCTCCCTGCTGCAGATTCCTGGGGTTAAGGTGCCAACTTGGGAGCCTGATGTCCTTGCTCTTCGCGGAAGACTTCTATGCCTGTGCTATTCCTTCCACTTGTGGATCAGTCCCTCCGGGGTTTGATCCCTGCACCTGCTATCCTTCTCAATACCACTTTTTGTTTATTTCCATAGTTCTGGAAAAGGTGTTCTGCTAGTCCTGAGGTCATTTTCAGAGTGTGTTGCATTACATGCATTTGAAGCCTTGGTGTATTTATGGGAGGAAGTGAGCTACAGATCCTCCTGCTTTACATCTTCCCTGAAATTCTGATTTAATGCTTTATATTAATATAAATATGAACTTTTAAAAAGCATAAGTTTGGATTCTCCCTTTGATCCTTCAGAATTGAATATTTGTGCTAGACAAGACTTTTTAGGGTAGATACAACTTAAACAATTCTATAAAAACAAAGATGGTGATTTGTGTACTTCAGATACCTGCGTGGCATATTTCCACCAAAAATTTAAAAAACATACAAACTTGAAAGAAAAACATTTCAATACACAAAAACACTAAATATGGATAAATGCTGTGACCCTATTAGTACATCTTACTAATAGATATAAATAATGATTTAAAGCTCAATAGAAAATGTAGGAAAGAATTGAAAACTGGCAACAGAAATAAAAGCAATAAACATGTAGGAATGTGTTCGTTCCTTTAGCATAAAAGAAATCTTAAAAGTAGGGGTATATTTCCATATTTCAAATTGACGAAGATTGGTGACAAATAGTATTAGTGGAAAGTTAAGGAAATAGACATTGGAGGGAAGTTTGTGTGTGTCAAAAGTACACAAATGGGTCTGTTGGCATGTAATAACTCCACTTTTAGGTATTTGTCTTAAACAACCATGTACAGTGATAGATCCAAAGACTTCACAGCATCTGCACTGCTCTTTATTCCTGAGCTGTTGCAAGTTCTTGACCACACCCACCTGTGACCTGTGTGGTTTCGGGCAAAATTTGACTATGGTGGGGAAATAGCTCAATAGATTTTGAGATCCTAATTAAGTGTGATCACAAAGTTAATCTAAGATTTAATGACATGCATTGTTATTATGATGCTGTTTAAGTAAAAATGACTACGTATTCACTTAAATCATTACAATTAGTATTATGCTTAGAGATTAAAGCAAATTTCTCCATTATGCTTAGCTCAATCCAAGAAGTATTATTGTTCATGGTGTTTGCAAGTAACTATACTTTTTTTAAAGATTTTATTTATTCATGAGAGAGAGAGAGAGAGAGAGAGGCCGAGACACAGGCAGAGGGAGAAGCAGGCTCCATGCAGGGAGCCTGACTTGGGACTGGATCCCGGGTCTCCAGGATCATGCCCTGGGCTGAAGGCAGGTGCTCAGCCACTGAGCCACCCAGGGATCCCCCAAGTAACCATACTTTTTAAATTATGGGGAATGACTTGTATCTAATTTATGGGACTTGTGCTTTTACTGAATACATTTCCATGTGTATCTCAACTGTTTCAGTAAAACTAAAATTTAGTTATGGCTAGGATAGTTTATAAATGTGCCAAAATATAAATTCTTAGGTAGGATTTAAAAATATACAATTGTAAGTTTGGTTATTTTTGATAATATTTACATCAATTTATTACAATCTATTTCTTTCACTCTATTCCCCAGATTTGATCTCGAAGTGTAAGTGCTGCTTTATTTCTTCACTGAATTAGTATTAAAAATGTATGATATTGGTAATGCTTTTTCAAAAAATTGTTTCATTATTCCTTCAAAATAACACAAATTTGCAACTTTGTTTTCAGAATATGACACTTTTTTCTCTTGTCTAACATTTGTGCTTCAAAATGTAGAATCAACTGAATAAATATAATATTTAAGTACACTATAAACAAAATAAATATAGAGGAGTGTTTCATTCTATATTAGTGAGGTCAACCAAAAAACATGATTTTTTTAATATTCTTGTTACAGACATTTAAACGCAAATATTTCTAAGACAAATGTTTTTTCTTTCTTGTAACTGTCATTTTCAAACACCAGCATTCATTATAAGTAAAATATTCATATTGTCAAGAGTGAACATATCTTACCAAATATCTTTTTGGAATAAATACTAATCAGTATTTATATTATAAATTAAAGGATGGACAGTTATGTAGTTTCAGGTTGTTAAAGTAAATGTTTATAAATGTTTTTTTTTTTTTTCCAAAGCTGCTTGCTAAAGATAGATGGAGAAAGAACCGATTGATTAAAACAATGTCAATTGATAAGATAATTTTTTTGGTATTTATATTTAGAAAAAAAATTGATGCGAGCGTAAGGACTATAAAGGGATTTTCACACGATGAATCACTGACAATGCTAAAATGCTCTAAGTTCAATAGTGAAACTAAAAATTCATCAGTATAGTGATGCCTAGGGGGCTCAGTGGTTGAGCTTCTGCCTTTGACTCAGGGTGTGATCCTGGGGTCTCAGGATCAAGTCCCACATCGGGCTCCCTGCATGGAGCCTGCTTCTCCCTCTGCATGTGTCTCTGACTCTCTCTCTGTGTCTCTCATGAATAAAAAAATAAATTAAAAAAATTCATCAGTATAAAGTAACATATATCACATGCACTTATTGTCTAAAATAAGGAGACTGAAATAAGCAAGTAAGTATGCAAATACCTTCCCTCATTCTGTAGGCTGCCTTTTAGTTTTGTTGATTGCTTCCTTTGCTGTGCAGAAGCTTTTTATCTTGATGACATCCCAGTTGTTCATTTTTTGCTTTTGTTTCCCTTGCCTGTGGTAACGTGTCTAATGAGAAGTTGGTATGAACAAGGTCAAAGAGGTTTCTGCCTGTGTTCTCTATGATTTTGACAGTTTTGTCTCACATTAAGGTCTTCAATCCGTTTTGAATTTATTTTTGTGTACGGTGTTAGAAAGTGGTCCCATTTCATTCTTCTGCATGTTGCTGTCCCGTTTTACCAATACCATTTGTTGAAGAGACTTTTTCCCATTGGATTTTCTTTCCTGCTTTGTTGAAAATTAGGTGACCTATAGTTGTAGATCCACTTAATAAAGGGTTAGTATCCAAAATCTACGAAGAACTTCTCAAACTCAATACCCAAAAAACAAATAACCCAGTTAAGAAATGGGCAGAAGACACGAACAGATACTTTTCCAAAAAAAGACATCCAGGTGGCCAACAGACCTATGACAAGATGCTCAACATCATTCGGCATCAGGGAAACACAAATCAAAACCACAAGAGGATATTATCTCACAACAATTAGGATGTTAAAATTAACAACACTAGAAACCAGAGGTGTTAGGATGTGGAGAAAGGGGAATCTTCTTGCCCTTTTGATTGGAATGCAAACTGGTGCGGCCACTCTAGAGGTTTCTCAAAATGTTAAAAATAGAACTACCCTACGATCCAGCAATTGTACTACTAGGTATTCACCTAAAGGATACAAAAATACAGATTTGAAGCAATACAAGCACCCCAATGTTTATAGCAGCATGAACAGCCAAATAATGGAGAGAGCCCATAGGTCCATTGACTGGTGAATGGATAAAGTAGATAGATATAGGTATTTATATCTATATATTTATATATAGATAGATTTATATGAGGTGGTATCTCCTTGTGGTTTTGATTTGTATTTCCCTGATGCCAAATTATGTTGAGCATCTTTTTATGTGTCTGTTGGCCACCTAATGTGTTTTTTGGAAAATTATCTATTCATGTCTTCTGCCCATTTCTTAACTGGGTTATTTTATCTATCTATATATAGATATAGATATATATTTTTATATATCCATTTATACACACATATACAATGGAATTTACTTTGCATCAAAGAGTGAACTCTTGCCATTTGTAGTGACATGACTGGATCTAGAGGGTATTAGGCTAAGTGAAATAAGTCAGCCAAAGGAAGACGAATACCATATGATTTGACTCATATGTGGAATTAAAAAACATGAACATATAGGAAGGGAGAAAAAGATTTAAAAAATAGGGAAAACTGTAAGACTCTTAACTGTATAGAACAAACAGGTTGAAAGAAGTGGATGGACTAGATGGCTGAGGAGTATGAAGGGAGGGCACTTGTTTTGATCAGCAGTGGGTGTTGTATGTAAGTGATGAATCATTGCATTCTATTCCAAAAACCAATATTCTGTTCTATATTAACTACCTAAAATTTAAATTAAAAAATAATATTAAAGGACAATGGAAGTTTGTGATGGGAGTTAACGAATGCACAATATATAAATCAGCTGGCATGTATAGATGATCCAAGGAAAATTCTCTTTAGAAGATTTTCATTGAATGAGAATTATTTTTGTTATACATTACCATCACCAGAATGTTTCCAAGACTTGAAGACAATCTTGATAAATCTGTTTAGACTAAGTAATTGCATTTGAATTAGTACAGGATCTGTAAGTCAGGAATGAAATATTTGGTAGAATGGTACAAAAATTCTCTCTCTCTACGTACACACACATATATTCACACACAACTACACTATGCCTATCTTCTTGTTAGCAATTTGCCTGCTATTGGCATAACTTGGCACTCCTTATTTAGAATCAATAACAGTCCTTAGTCCTTCATATAATTTTGCTCAAAAGGAACTTATTTTAGCCTTAAATTCCAGTAAAATGTAATTATTAATATTGGTCTACGGTTTGAAGCGTCATTGTAGATTACAGTATTGAAGTTTGTTGTTGTTGCTGTTTTTCTTAGACTTTTGATGTTTCAGTCCACTCTAGTGGAGTTAATAATGGGGCAGAGTTGCTATATGGTATAGTCCCCAAACTTGACCCTTACTGAGAACTCCATTTTTTCAATGGTTGGTGGGCATTAATCTGCTACCATGATGACAAAATTTGTCAAGAAAATTAAAATACAGGTTTAAAATACAGTAGTCAAAATCGACCATAATTATTTCTTAGGAATAATTGATTGGTTGCTATCATACCAATGAAACCTAGAGAAACTCAATAATTTATGACTTAACAGGAAATATCTAAATGTTCATGATATGTTATTTCTACACTAAACCAAATACAGAATAGTTTTGATTATAACCCCACGCCATTCCCCCCACCCCTGCATTTGGAGAAGGAGCTAAAATACTGCTTCTCTCTGTTTCCATTTTGATGTAGGTTGTTCCAAAATGAAAATATGTTATTGTAAATTGCTAATGATATTTTTTTAAGCTAAACTGTTGCTATAAAACACATTCTCTTGGAAACAAGTAAACTTCAAATGATACACAGCTCAATCACGTCATTTTATTCTAAGAAAGATCTATGAAAAGTTAACCAAAATATTCTGGAATTATGATAATTTCTCCTTTAAATTTTTGGTAGAGTTCACCCGGAAACCATCTGGGTCTACTGTTTTTTCGGGGGAAGGTAGTTAATATTGATTCAGTTGATTCAGGTTAATAGACATGGGTGCATTCAAATTATCCATTTATCATTGTTTGCATTTTTGTGTTTTTCATCTTTAAGAAATTGGCCTATTTCATCTAAGTCATCAATTTTTGGAGCATAGACTTGTTTATATTTTTTTCTTTATTCCTCTAATGTCCATGACATAAGTAGTGATGATTTCATTTCTAATATTAGAATTTGTGTTCTCTTTTTTTCCCTAGTATGACTAGAAATTATTAATTTCATTGTTCTTTTTAAATAACTAGCTTTTGATTTTGTGGATTTTCTGTTATTCTCCTGTTTTCAATTTTAGTGATTAATTTTAATGTTTTCTTTTGCTTGCTTTGGGTTTGTACTGCTCTTCTTTCTCTATTTTCCTATGGCTGTTATTTAAATCATTGGCATAAAATATTCCTTCTTTTTAACATATGTTGAATGTTGTATGTTTTCCTTGACAGTTAATTTGTTGCATCCTACAAATTTAGATATGTTATATTTTCAATTTTATTTAGTTTTAAGTATTTGTAATAGGTTTTACCTATGTGTTGTCTAGAAGTATATTGTTGAATATTCACATTTTTAAGAATATTCTAGCTATCTTTCTATTATTGATTTCTAGTTGTCTTTTCCATTTGGTCTTCCATAGCAAAATACCAGAGGCTGAGTAATTTATAAGCAACATAAATTAATTTCTCAGAATTCTGGAGCCTGGGAAGTCCAAGATCCTGGTGCTGGCAGTTTTGGTGTGCTGGCTGGTGAGGATCCACTTCCTTGTTCATAGACAATGCCTTCGGTTGTGTACTCAGATGGTGGGAGGTTGGTCACTATAGTATCTCTTTTATAGGAGCACTAATACCATTCATGAGTACTCCATCTTCATGACCTAAGCACCTCCCAGTACCATCACATGGAGGATTAAAAATTCAACATATGTATTTTGGAGGGAAACAAACACTTAGACTATAGCACAAGTTTAATTCTCATGTCTGAGAACATTTTTATATGATTTTTATTCTTTTAAATTTCTCAAAATGTTTTATACCCAAGAATGTTGTCCATGTTGGTGAATATTTCATGACAGCTTGAGCAGAATGTGTATTCAGATGTTGTTGGAGTATTATATGAATGCAACTTATATTAATTTGATTGATAAATGCTATTTGTGTTAACAGTATCGGTCCAGATTTTTCTGCCTTCCTTATTTATAATGTAAAGAGGTCTATGACATCTCCCACAATTAGTGTTTCGACTCCTGCTGTTTTTGACTCTCGTTATTTAATGACTCTCTTTATTCCTAATTATTTCCCTTGTTTTGATGTTTTCTTTGGGTAAAATTAATATGGTTATCCAGCTTATTTTTGCTTGGTGTTACGATGTTATGCATTTTTCTATTATTTACTTTCACCTAATTCTTTGTTTATAGGAGGTTCCTATAGACAGCATGCAGTTGGGTCCTGTTTGTAGTTCATTAACAGAAAGGCTTCAGAACAAGGACAATTATCAGGAATAATAAGCATGATGAGGCTCAAAAATGGATGGAAGGAGAAATAGAGAAGTCTTTTGTTGTTGGAACCATCTATATCCCTCTTTGAGACTTCCTTGTTTCTGATTCTTTTCTTGGTAGATGTCTTTCTCCTCAAAGAGAACATTTGATAGCTGATTCAGCTGTAACTCACTATACTGAAGCCCTTTTGATGTGTTTTTCAGTTGTTAGGTATAGGGACCATTCTATAATCTTCTACTTAAGTCTTTGTAGTGGGGACCTTTGTAGGGCTGAGTTCATCACAAGTGCTATTCCAGTGGCAGAGCTTACTTCTTTTCTCCTTTTGATGGGGTAGGAAAATAAAGCATGCTGGTGTGGAAGGAATGCCCTTCTCCAGTTGGGGTAAGGTTCTAGAAAATTATCCCTTGGAGAGTAGGCCTTTGATATGGAGAGGGCTCTAGGAATTATTCACAAGGATTACCTTTCTTTTCCCTCTGATGGACTCGAGAGAGGATCTTTCTTGGCACTTTACGTTGAGAATCTGCTGGTTCTTAGAGCTAAAACCATTGAAAATTGGTCACCTCTCCCCAGACTTTGTCATCCAGAGATTTTTACTTTCAGTCTCGTCCACACTCAGCCTCCAGCGATTTATAAAAGTTACCATATAAGTGCTACAACTAGTTCTTCTGTACTTTCTCAGATCTGCAGGCTGATATAAGCTTTGGCTCTGTTTTAAGCTGTCTCTTAAAATTTGGGGGTGACTGTTCTGCAGTCACAGTTCTCTGATGGTTTCAGGAAAAATAATGTTCAATGTGTTCAACTTTTTCCCCTTACAAGAATGAGAATGAGAGTTTCTAGGCTTTTTAAATGTTGGGACCCAAACTAGAAATCAATATTATTCTTTTTGTTGCTTAAATTGTTCCAATTTTGGAAATGGGGAAATCTTTCAGATTGACCTCCATTTCTCTGAACATGTCATTATCATCTTAATCATCAACATTTAGTATCTCCTTACTTTCTGACAATACATGATGCTCTACTCTCATCTTCAATTTTCACTGCCCTTGCATTAAAACAGCCATTTCTCCGAAGAATTCAGGTTCCTTTTATTGGAGAATATATTTAAAAATCATGAGGATGTGTTGTTGCTACTGCAGTTCTAGAACTTTCCAACTTTCCCTCCATCCAGTTTCTACCACACCATCTTTGTTTCCAGCAATTGTTTTTGAGTATAAGAAAAATACACACCAAAAGCACAATGTTGTTTAAAATTCTTTGTTTTCTTATTACCTGTTATCTTATTACCTAACTTAGAATATCTGGGGATATGACAAAGGAATTTTTATGTTTCAAATACTCTGTAAGTTGCTTTGTATCCTCTAAAGTTAAAAAAAAAAAAACAATTGTTTAAAAATATTCGGTGATAATGGGGCATCTGAGTCACTCAGTTGGTTAAGCATCTGACTCTTGGTTTAGGTTCAGGTCATGATGTCAAGGCCCTGGGATCGAGTCCTGTCTTGGCTCTAAGAACCAGAAGATTCTCAAGGTAAAGTGCCAGGAAAGTCCTCTCTCGAGTCCATCAGAGAGAAAAGATAGGTAATCCTTGTGAATAATTCCTAGAGCCTTCTCCATACCAAAGTCGTACTCTCCAAAGGAGAATTTTCTGAAGAAAAAAATCACTAGATTTGACACAGGAATTTTATGAGACTAGTAAAATTAACAAGCTTGAATTCATGTTGTACTCTATTTCTATTTATCACCCTTTACCACCCCTTTGAAGATGGAAGCACTTTTTTTTTTCCTACTTGTTAGGAGTATTAGTAGCTAAGTCTTTGTACTACTCTGGTAATTGCCCTACTTAAAAAGAGCTACTTATACCAAGGCTACACAACCTCATTTTTAGAAGTAAACTGAATCCAGTGACAGGTCAACAAGGGACTAGGAAGAGTGAGTGACCTTCCCTTGATTGGGGACAACTCTGAAGAGTTATGCCAGGTCCACAACCATGTTGAGGATAGCCTAGGCTGCTGTCATGCAAAGTGCTCCCTGCCCAGTTCTGCTTTTCTTATACCTGAGTGGTAGGTTTTTGTTTGTTTGTTTGTTTGTTTAAGATTTTATTTATTCAGAGAGAGGGAGACAGAGACAGAGACATGCAGAAGGAGAAGCAGGCTCCATGCAGGGAGCCTGATGTGGTACTTGATCCCAGGTCTCCAGGATCACAACCCGGGCTGCAGGTGACGCTAAACCGCTGCACCACTGGGGCTGCCCCTGACTGGTAGTATTTTTGAGACAACTTCACTCTAGATTTGTATCCAAGTCTTAGAACCTCAGATTCTGTGTCTAAGGAACCTAACCTGTGACAATGTTATTTCCTTATAATGTATTGTGTGATGAAACAGTAGAAGGATGACAAAATTCTTAAGTCTATTGTGCACTTAGGATTTGGATGTCATATATACATATATTTCCATTTAATATTTCCAGTGACACCTTGAAGTTAGTTTATGAAATAGACCTCCCTCCTAATTATGCCATCATCCAAATAGCATCTATTTTGAACTTTGATTCTAGTCAGGATGTTGATTAAAGTACTTTCAAATAAATAAATAAAAGATACTTTCAATATTTAAAAGGCACTTTGAAATAAATAAATAATGCATCTAAAATTAATTTTCCTGACTAGAAAAAAAAATTAACAACCTGAAGTTTACAAAAAGACTACAAAAAGGTAAATGACCTAGAGATTGCTGGAGCTACTTTTATTCCATTTGCCATCAAGTAGAGAAAAGAGGAAAATAATGATTCTTTTGTTAAATGGTTTTTCCTTTATATATTCTCATAATGGTAAATGCAGATAATAAGAGGAGGAAAGCTAAAATAATTGAATCACTGAGCTATTACCACTGTTAATGCTTTTGTGTATTTTTTTTGTTTTTGTTTTAATTGAGCTATGATTATATTCCAGATATAAATTTAAACCCACTTAATACGTTTATAGTTCAAAATTTCATATATTATCAACCTATCATATATTATCAAAATTTCATATATTATCAACCTAGCATTGATTATATAAATACTCTTCTGAAATACTTTGAGTATATAATATTCTGTTAAATGGATACTTCCTACTTTATTTCCTTGGTGTTATTTTTATGTTGTTTTGAATAGCTCCATTATTCTATTACCACAGTAGGTATTTTTGTGCATGATTCTTTCATAGCATTTGATAAGATTTTGTTGTAGTGCCTTTGAAATGGAATTATAAATGAAAAGGTATATTGCTGTTTTTTATCTTGAAATATATATGATTTATCAAATACATTTTAAATCATTTAAAATGTTACATAAGTATACCTATCTTATCATTTCCTCGCTAGCATTATATATTCAATATAGGCTAATTTTAATAATGAAAATGAAAGGTGATGAGTAATCATTGAATGAATGTAAATGTTAAGAGTTGTATATAATGAATTGTGTTCTGAAATGGTTACACAGTTCAAATTGTACAGGATTGATAGGGGAAAATAGGGCAAAATTGAAAAATGTTAGGACTTAGATAAACAATGGTATGTCTAGGTGAGTGGCATAGAAAATGGGAATACATGGGGGAAATTCTAGACTTCCTTTTTAGGAGGAATTGACAGATTTAGGTGATGAAATTAGGATGCAGTTGTGAGGAAAAGGTAGTCTTAGACCTTTCAGAAAATGAGCCAGAACCTGAAATTGAGTTTTTACTCTGTGCCTTCATGATTTCATTTTTTGAGCATGCACCCTACATGTCTGAAAGAAGTGTGTGTGGTGCAAGCTTGAGAGTACATGACTGTGCACATGTAAAACTTGCATGTACATGTATATTAGTATGTAGGGAGGCTGTGTGTGCATTTGTGTATCTGAGTGTATAAGGGTGTTGCATGGAAAATGCGTTTGCCAGTTTAGGTGAGGGAATGCCTATGTGTAAGTGACTGTGTGCGTGGAGTTACCCATAATTTATAGGATTGCCTTTTGGTAATATCTGTGTATATATGGATCTATAGCATTATGCGTGTTTATACATGAGTGTATGTTTATATGGGGATGCACATGTGTGTATGGGAGTGTGTATGTGAGTTGTGCATAGCTGTGTGAGTTTACATCTCTTTTTGAGAATGTGCTTGTGCGTGTGCTTTCTGAGGGCATACATACTTGGATTTAGTCCTGTAAAGTATGAGATGGCATTCAAAACTGAGATGAGATGATCAACTATCAGGGAGGATATTAAGATCTGGTACAACCACAGATGCAAAGGGAGGAAAATATTTAACAAAATAAAGAGTCATCAGAATCAGCCAAGATGTATAATGAGGTGAAGTTGCAAAAGGTGACTGGATTACACAACATGAAATCGTTAGTCGCTTTGGCCAGATCAGTTTGAATCAGGTATAACCCAGATTGGAGGATGTCTAAGAATAATCAGGGAATTGAGAGGAGGAGACAGTACACACTATTGTTTCAAGAAGTGGGGTTATGAAGAACAGAGTTAGGAATTTGATAGTGTTATAGGCAAATAGGAATAGTTAGGTTTTTTTAGTTTTATTGTAGGATAAAAATAATATGTTTTTATACTTATAGAGATAATCTATTAGAAATGGAGAAAGAAAGGACTTTTAAAGATTAAGGAGGAGAGGAGTCAGTAGACAATTAGAGATATTGGCTTTAAGAGTTTTACAGACATTTCTTCTTTTGAAATTGTACTGTTAAAAGGACAATGTACTTATTTAACAGATTTTTACCAAATGGTGAAGGGAAGGTAAGAGTTCTCCAGTCTGATGGCTTCTGTTTTGTCAACAAATAAGTAGATGCCAGTCTAAATTATAAGATAACAGCTGGTACCAAAGAAAATAAATATGAAATAACAAACAAACATGATAGATTTCCAGGGAAGTTTTGAGTGTCCTTTTAACCATAATAGTCTTCAATGTTCTGGACCCTAATTCAAGTGCATAATTTTCAGAAGTAATGCTCACCCAGTCAGAGGTGATTATGGAAAATGGAATATATTGGGCTCATCACAATTAAAAGTTATTAGGTAATTTCATCTAAAGGAAACAAAGACTAAAGATTTGAGTCAGTTGCAAAGCTACATTTGTAATTGTTGTTCATTAAATATAAGCTTGAAAATGATAAAATAAGGCAGAAAATGATAGAAAAATATTTTGAGGTTACTAGATTGGGCTGTATAAGTATATTTCCTACAGTATATATTTCTTCCTTCAGTGAAGTCTGTAGAGATTCAAAAGGAAGTGGACCAAAATACAGGATGTTTCATTTGTTATTTGTTACCATAACAAGTGTCTTAACTCCTATTTACCAAGTATTATTCTAAGTACTAAACTTAGAGAAACTGTAAAAAAAATAAGAAATAAAGCTATAAATAATAATAAAGAAATAAAGCTAAGAATACAGGAAAAGAATAAAGGAAAAATCCTTCACCTCCTGAAATTTATATCCTAATGCCAGTGGAAGGGGATAAATAAATGAATGCTTCTATAATACGTTAAAAACCAGTAAATGCTATAAATAAAATAAACATATAGCCAATGACTGAAAAGTATATCCTTAAAATTGAGTTGTTTGGACTAAACTAAAAGATAACATTTAAAAAGCAATTTGATGAAGTGAAAACATAAGCAATAAGAATACTTGAGAAAAGAAAGAATACTCAAGGGAGTACATTTAGGCAGAAGGAGTACCAAGTTCGGGTCCTTAATTTGTGACACACTTGACTGGTTTGGGGAAGAGAAAGCAGTTAATATGGCTGTAAAAAAAATTGCATGTAAATTTTTAGAGATAACCAAGGACTTATGATGGAAAGGTTAGGTTTTATTGTTAGGGTGGTGGAAGCTTTTTCTTTTTAAGATTTTATCTATTATCCACAAAGGACACACAGAGAAAGGCAGAGAGACACAGGCAGAAGGCGAAGCCGACTCCATTCAGGGAGCCTGATGTGGGACTTGATCCCAGGACTCCAGGATCACGCCCTTGGGCCGAAGGCAGATATTCAACCCCTGAGCCACCAAGGCATCCCAGGGTGGTGGAAACTTACTGAAATATCCTTAGTAGAGTAATGCCATAATAAAGTTCATGTACTGCAATCACTGCTGTGGTTTTGGTGGACGATAGGAGGACAAGGATAGAAATAGAGCTGTTGGGAGGTTATGGAAACATTCCAGTTGAGGCAAGTATGGAATAGAGAAGGGTTGTATCCAATTAAGGTTCTTAAGAATTTAACCATTTACTCACCATGTGCTCAGCCATTGCATTTCCTAAGTATTTATTCAAGAAGTTAAAACTTGCGTTATTCTGGAAAGGAAGTCTAAAGGTATCACTCGCTTAAACAAGGAAGAGCCGTAACTGTGGCCCCGCTTTTATTGAACAAAGCATAGATCTTTTTATATTAGGTTCTAGTAGACTTTGAGTTCACCTTTTGATACACTTACAATGCTACAGTGTTGCTGAAAGGGATCGGTTCAATCTTAAATGTAGAAAGAAGCACTTTGATTATTATGAAGCTGATGATGGATGTTTCTCAAAGAGAGTGAGTACTTTTAATTCTCATTCTTGATTTTATCACAAGCCATCATCTCTGCATTGAAATGTTTAAGTCCTGTGGTCGCCAAGATGTGGTAACATGAGGAATTGGGAAGATGAAGTATGAACTATACTTTCGATGTAAGAATGAGAAGAAACACAAATTTAAAACAAGTGTGAAAAGGGGAGTTAATGAAAACATTCTACTAGGATAATAATACACATAAAAAGTGTAACCTAGGTGGCTTGGCTGCCTCAGCGGGTAGAGCGTAAGACTCTTGATCTCGAGTTTGCAAGTTTAAGCCCCTCATAGAGCATACTTAAAAAAAAGAAAAATATAACTCAGTAGAAAGTATACACTTTTTCCCCCTGAGGAAAAACATAAGTGGATACATAAAAAATAATTTGAGACGTAAGGAATGTAGTGCATTACACATTTTGCCAACAAGGTAAATTTCTGAGGCTGAAGAATGCTGAGTGTTGCATTGGATTTTACTAGTGTGAGAAAATTAAAGATGTTAAGCCTAATTTAGAAACTTGAGGATTCGAAGGGCATCTTTTTGTAGATGAGATAATTGTTATAAAATATCATTTAAAAATAATATATTATACTTTCTTCTAAATTATTATTTTATGGCCCTCTGGGGCATTTAACCTTGTAAATCTCATTCATTTCCAACATTTGCCATTGACCTACTTCTCCTAAAGGCTCTATTTTAATGTATTTATGATCATATTTATATTTTATATGCTACTAATTGGTCTTGTAGTACCTCGAGCAGGAACCTCATTTATCTTTGTCCCACGACTTTAATGCAATTTTAGGTAGCCTGTAAGAACTCTGGGAAGATATGTCAGGGATGAGAAAAGTTTTTTGTAGTAGGTGGGAACACATTAAACCTTTGTATATCATTTCATTTAAAAAATGATAGCAACCCTAGGTGCTGTGTTTTCTGATGCAAAAATGCTCTACATCAAAACAAATAAACCAAACAGCAGCACATACACAAATAAGCAGTACAGTGTTGGCAGGGAGTCTGCATTCATTTAATGTAAATTTATTGGACACCTAGTATATGTCAAGCCCTGGATCACATGCAGATTTATATGACCTGCTATGGCATTGAGCAGTTTTTAAACTGCTTCATGAGTGAACCGATTACTTTGTGTAAATTCTAAAATTTAATATAAGATAGAAACACAAAAAATAATCATTTATGAAGCCTTTTCTGAAACATTATGTTACAATGCCTTTAAAAAGAAGATGAATGGATAAAGAAGATACAGTATATGTGATACACACGCACACACACTGAAATATTGCTCAGCCATCAAAAAGAATGAAATCTTGCCATTTGCAACGATGTGGATGGCGCTAGAGAGCATCATGCAAAGCGAAACAAGTCAGTGAAAGACAAATATCATATGATTTTACTCATATGTGATATTTAAGAAATAAAACCAATGAGTAAAGTTAAGAAAACAGAGAGAGGCAAACCAAAAAATAAACACTTAACTCTAGAGAATAAACCTATGGTTACAGAGGGGAGGAGGTTTTGGGAGATGGGCTGATGACAGGATTAGGGAGGGCACTTGCTGTGATAAGCACCGGGTGATGTATGGAAGTGTTGAGTCATTGTATTGTACACCTGAAATTGATATTACACTGTATATTAACTAGCTAGAATTTAAATAAAAACCTAAAAAAAATTAGAAAGGAGAAAGGAAAGATACAGACTTAGGGGTGAGAGTATTGCCAGATGACCGTACAGGAGAATGTCAAACTCAAAACGATCTTTTCAGTGTCTACACCACTGAGTTTTGATTGAACAGCTCCATCAACATCTTGTTTTGCCAAATAATAAAGGGTGGGGATCCCTGGGTGGCGCAGCGGCTTAGCGCCTGCCTTTGGTCCAGGGCCTGATCCTGGAGACCAGGGATCCAGTCCCATATCGGGCTCCCTGCATGGAGCCTGCTTCTCCCTCTGCCTGTGTCTCTGCCTCTCCCTCTCTCTATGTCTATCATGAATAAATAAATAAAATCTTAAAAAAAAAAGTTGCTAAGAGAGTAAATCTGAAATGCTCTCATTAAAACAAAAACAAAAATAATAAAGGGTGATGGGGGGAAAAATATCCAGCCTCACCTTTCTTTGACAGATGGATATTTCCAACATGGTTGTTTCTAATTTGGAGTATGTTTAGGGGATGGCAAAATGAGGGAGAAGTTGTTTTTTTTTTTTTTTCTTTACAGTCTATTATTCAAGTTTGAATCATTAATATGTAAATTTTCTAATAAAAACATGAAGCACTCAGGATGTATGTACACATATTTAACAAACAAATGATAGTGTAAGTATTCTGAAAAATCCTTGTTTTAGAAGAGATGACTAACTTAAGGTCTGCAAGATAAAACTAACTTATAAACTTCTCAACTTTGAGAAAACCTAATAAGAGAGCTTAATGCAACTAAAGGCTATTCACATTTGGTTTTTCCTCTCTTGTTTGTATTGTGTTATCTTGTGTTAGACTTCTGTAGTGTCCGGAATTAAATTCCTGAGACTTTCTTGCCTAAACCTGACAGTACCTTTGTGATCCTGGCATCAATCTCAAGAAACCCTGGTGCTCCCGATCTTACTATTTGAGATGGAAGGAAAGCTTTCATTATTTGTAAATGGACTGTATATATAATCTTTGCCCACCTTCCTTTTCTATGTAATGCCCTGGTTACAAAAAAAAAAAAAAAAAAAATTAAAAAGTCTTGACAAGTATTGTATGTAATCATTAAAGAATTTAGGACCTAAGCACTGTCTTTGATCTATATCTGGAAGCTGAAAAAATATTGAAAATCCCTCCAGTTTTTGTCATCAGTCTTTATCTTCATTATACATGAAGTATGACCACATTTTATTATTTTTGAATTGGCATTGTTAAAAGCTTTTGATATATTGATGTCATAAACAAAGACCACTCTTCCTTTGGTTTCCCATAACTTATAGAATCCAAATAAAAATTTGTCCATTTATCTAGCTTTACCTTCATAGTGTACTTAAATTTGGATTCTATGTTTTATTTCCATAATTCAATTTTATCTATATGAAGTTTCTCATTTTGAATCTAAAATTAAAATGGAACTTAAGATTTCTAGAAGTGTCTGCATGTAAGAAACTGCTAAAACATTTTGAGAAGCTAGATACATGGAGAGAGGAATTAATATATTTACCAATTAAATTATTTGCCTCAATTTTTATTCTACATGAAAAAAAATCTTCAGCACTCACAATACATAAGATTTCTGTTTTAGATTAAAGAAATCTGGATTAGAATCCTAGATCTCCTAAAATGTACCTTAACAGAGTGATTTAGTAAATAGATAAATGATATGCAACCAAGAGAGAAAAAAATTTATTTCAGCAAGACTTTTTCTCTTTTTAAGATTATAATTATTTATTTGACACGGAGAGAGAGAGACTGGCACAAGCAGGGGTTGCTGCAGAGAGAGAGTGAGAGAGAGAGAGAGAGAGAGAGAGAAGGGAAGGAAGGAAGGAATGGAAGGAAGGAAAGGAAGGAAAGCAGGCTCCCCACTGAGCCCGGAGCCAGACCTGGGGCTTGGGCCTCGATCCCAGCACCCTGGCACCATGACCTGGGCCTAAGGCAGAAGCTTAACTGACTGAGCCACCCAGGGCCCCTCAGCAAGAGTCCCTAATGATTATTTGGAAGATAAATTATGTTAAGAAAGGATCTGAAGAAGATAGTTGAGAGCCAGATGCAATTTTCCTTACAATACTTATATTAGCATATAATCTATTAGATTATTTGCTTTGATTAAATACTAAAAACCTGCCCCCCCCCCTTGCCCAGTTATTAGTAGGGCATCGTTAGAGTATAGAGGGGTGATATTGGAACATGTGACATTGTTTCTAATGGCTTAAAAATCCTTTGTTTTCTGAATTCCCTATCAAATTTAGAAGAATACATGGTAAAAGAAATATAACCTAACCCCAGACTTCTGGGACAGAAATTTTGGTCTGATAGCATTGTTCGGAAATCAGCTAAAATTGGAACTGTCCTTGACTACTGCCATTAGGAATTTAAGACTGAAATGAGCTTACATATTTAGTTGGCACACACGGGCTCTCTTTTAACTGATGGGAGTTTTGATTGAAAAGCAGTGGTTTTTTTTGTTTTTTGTTTTCCTATTAAATGCAGCAGAACCTTTTCCCAATTAAACTTCTTTTCTAGGGCAGCCCGGTGGTTTAGCACTGCCTTCAGCCCAGGGCCTGATCTTGGAGACCAGGATGGAGTCCCATGTCAGGCTCCCTGCATGGGGCCTGCTTCTCTCCCTCTCCCTCTGCCTGTGTCTCTGCCTCTCTCTTCTCTCTCTGTCATGAATAAATAAATAAAATCTTTAAAAAAATAAACTTCTTTTCTATTTTATAAGAGATAGACATTTTTTTTCTAGGAAGTATATCTAGGAAGTATCTAATTCTTGATTTTTTTCCCACTATTTCATTTATTAACCTATATAATCATCTGTTTAAATGAAACATGGCATTTTGTGATTACAGTGATTAAATTTTGAATAAACTTTAAAATGTGAGAATGGAAAAAACTTGTTTCAGTACAATAGTCTATTTAAAAATATTTTAAGTTTCCACTTCTTGGGGTGCCTGGGTGGCTCACTCGGTTAAGTCTTGGACGCTTGATTGTGGCTCAGGTCATGATCTTAGGGTCTTGGGCTGGGGTCCTGCAGGCCTTGCGCTCAGTGTGGATCCTGCTTGTCCCTCTCCATCTGTTCCTCCCTCCTACTCATGTGTGTGCTCTGTCTCCATCTCTTTAAAACAAAAATCTTGGGGATCCCTGGGTGGCGCAGCGGTTTGGCGCCTGCCTTTGGCCCAGGGCGCGATCCTGGAGACCCAGGATCGAATCCCACATCGGGCTCCCGGTGCATGGAGCCTGCTTCTCCCTCTGCCTGTGTCTCTGCCTCTCTATCTCTCTGTGACTATCATAAATAAATAAAAATTAAAAAAAAAAAAAATAAAATAAAAAAATAAAACAAAAATCTTTTAAAAACAAGTTTCCACATCTTCTAAAACAATTTCATTTTAAGAAGTATTTTTCTTTGGTAGTAATAATCTTGCATGAATATATCTAACTTGTACGATGTTAACCATTTCTTGAAATTGCCTTCGGACCTTCTATAATCATTCTCGAGAACGCTCAAGTTGGGATTTGTTGAAGTGAAACCATTTTCATTTGCTTGTGAACTCCTTCTTTGATGGGGGGTGGGGAGGTTAGGCCCGTAATACTGAATGAGCACAGTTTAGGAAAACTAGAAGGTTAATGGCACAGAAGCACATGTCCAAAGCAAAGTTTACTTTCTCATTTTCACTCTATTCCTTTGTGATTTAGAAAAAAGTGCTTGAGTTTCACAGGAGAAAAAGAGGCAGTTAATGAAGAAGGACAGAGGCCTCATTCTGTGAAATGAACTAGGTTTGGTCCTCTTTCTTCTTATTTCAGTTGCTAACAAGTCACAAGAAGGTGCCTACGCTTTTATTCCTTGATGAGAAGTGTAGCTTCCCACACTGACCTTGGTTTGAAAAATTTCTCTTCATATTAATCTTTTAAAATTTTTCTTAACTTTCTTTATGATGAGAATACAGAAGTTCTACTCCCTTAGCAAATTTCCTATAGAATATAGTATTATCGACTCTAGTTGCCATAAAAGACATTAGAGCCTCAGAATTAATTGTTCTTGGAGCTGACATTTTTGTATCCTTTTGTCAGACTCTCCCTACTGCCACCAACATGAGGCTCCTGGCAGCAATCACACTTCATGATTTCTAAAGTTTAAAATTTTCTTAGATTCTGTATACAGTTGACTCTTGAACAGTTCAGGGGTTAGGGGCACCAACTCCCTGCAGTGTCGAAATTTCACGTATGATTTTAGACGCCCCCAAAACTTAACAACGGTTGACCTATGGTTGACCAGAAGCCTTACCAATAAAATGAACAGATGATTAACATGTATTTTGGATGTTATATATAATATACTGTAAACAAGCTAGAGAAGATAAAATTTTATTAAAATCATAAGGGAGAGAAAATACGTTTATAGTACTGTACTACAAAAAAAATCTGCATATAAGTGAATCTGCAGTTAAAAAAAAAATGCACGTTATTCAAGGGTCAGATGTATAAGAGACTCTGTGTGGTGTTGGTCATTATCTGTCTGGCTTATTTTGGTTGGCATAACACCCCTCAGGGTCACCCATGTCATTGGCAATGACACTTTTTCCTTATTTTTTTAGGATCATAATAATCCTCTGTGTATATGGGTTTATGTATGTGTATGTGTGTGTATCACACTTCCACTATCCATTAATCTCTTGGCTGACACTCAGATGGTTTCCATACCTTGGCTCTTATGAACGAGGCTGCAATGAACGTGGGAACACAGGTATCTCTTAGAGATAGCCCGAGTTGGCTTCCTTTGACTATATGCCCAGAGAGGGCTTGCTGGATCATATGGTAATTCTATTTTTAATTTCTTTAGGAAACCCTATACTGTTTTTCACAGTGGCTGTAAGAACTCACACTCCCACCAGGAGTGTGCAGTGGTTCCCTTTTCTCCACGTCCTCACCAGCATTGGTTAATCTCCAGACAGTTTGATAACAGAGATCCTCATAAGGGTTTAGTGATATCTCCTGTGGCTTTGATTTGCATTCTCTGATGATTAATCATGGTAAGCACCTTTTCAGGTACTTGTTGGCCGTCTGCATCTCTTCTTTGAAAATGGGTCCATTTAGGTCCTTTGCCCATTTTTTTTGAGTTATCTTGTGGTATTTTTTTTTTTAATATTGAAAGAGTCTATTATAATTTTTGGATATTAATCCCTTATTGTATGTAATCTCTTATTGGTTTGCAAGTACGTTCTCATATTCCATAGGTTGCCTTTAGTTGATGACCTCCTGCTGCTGCAGAAGCATTTGAGGTTGATGTAGTTTTACCTGTTTATTTCTGTTGACTTGGCTTTGCTGTCACATCCAAGAAATCATTGCCAAGACCATTGTCACAGAGCTCACCCTCTGTTTTCTTGGACGGGTTTTATGGTTTCAGGTCTTCCATTCAAGCCTTCTTTTATTTTTATTGAGTTGATTTTCACGTACAGTATAACACAAAACTCTGATTTCATTCTTCACATATGGATATCCAGTTTTCCCAGTGCCATTGGCTGAAGAGACTGTCCTTTCCTCACTGTATATTCTTGGCTCCTTTGTCAAAAAATAATTTACCATATGTGCAATAGGCTTATTTGGGGGCCCTCTATTCTGTTCCATCTGTATATGTATTGTTTTATATCTAATCATAATGTTCTAATGACTCTTGCTTTGTAATACAGTTTGAGATCAGGAAGTGTGATGCCCTCCTCTATGTTCTTTCCCAAGATTTCGTTGGGTTATTCAGGGTCTGGTGGTATTCCACTTTTTTTTTTTCACATTTTTTTTTTCTATTTTAGGATGCTCTTTTTCTATTTCTGTGAAAAATGACATTGGACTTGTGATAGAGATTATATTGTCAATGCGGATTACTTTGGGTACTATGGACATTTTGACAATATTTTTTAATTGCTGAGCACAGGTTATATTTCCATTTATATGTGTCGCCTTCAGTTTCTTTCATCAATATTTTATAGTTTGCGGTGTACAAATCTTTCATCTTAAATTCATTCTAATTTTTAATTGCAAAGCCATCATAAATGGAATTGTTTTCACAATTTCTCTTTTTGATAGTTGACTATTAGTGTGTAGACATACAACTGATTTTTTGGAGGTTGTTTTTTCGTTTTGTTTTGTTTTTTAAATCTTGTGACTTGACTGAATTAATCTTAACTGGTTTTTGGTGGAATCTTTAGGGTTTTCTATAAGAGATGTCATCATCTTCAAAAAGATAATTTCCTTCTTTCTGAGTTGGGTGCCTTTTATTTCTTGATTACTTGCTCTGGTTAGGACTTCTGGTATTATGCTTAAAAGTTGTAAGAGTGAGCAGCCTTGTCTTATTACTGATCTTAGCAGAAAAACTGAGTTTTCTCTTGATATGATGATAGCTGTGGGCTTGTCATACATGGCATTTAATACATTGTTATATATTCCTTCTATAGTCACTAAGTTTTTTAATCTCAAAAATGTGTTTTGTCAAGTGTTTTTCTGTAGCTGTTCAGATTATTATATAATTGTTATCTTCTCTTTTGTAAATGATGTATCACGTTTATTGATACACAAATGTTGAACCATCCTTGCAGCTCTGGAATAAATACCACTCGATATGGTATATGGTCCTTCTGATGTACTATTGAAATTGGATGGCTAATATTTTGTTGAGGATTTTCACATTGATATCCACCTGGGATATTGGCCTGTAGCTTTTATTTTTTGTAGTATCCTTATCTGGCTTTGGTATAAGGATAACGCTGCCTCATAAAATGAATTCATAAGGTCCTTTTCATTCTCTATTTCTTGGAAGGATTAGTATTAATTCTTCAAATATTTGGTAGGATTCACTAATCAAATCATCTAGTCATGGTCTTACCTTGTTAAATTTTTGTTTACTGATTTAGTCTATTCATTTACTGGTCTGTTTAAATTTTCTCTTTTGTCACCGTTCAGTCTTGGTTGATTGTACATTTCTAGAAATTTATCTAGTTCCTCTAAGTTGTCTAATTTTGAGACATGTAACTGTATATAGTAGAATCTTAGAAACTTTTCTATTTCTGTGATTATATGTGATTATGCTCAAAATGTCTTATCTTTCATTTTATGAGTCTTTTTTTCCCTTAGTAAATCTAGCTAAAATTTGTCTATTTTAATATTTTTTTAAAAACCCAACTTAGTTTTGATAATGCTTTCTATTGTTTTTCTTGTCCTCTATTTAACATATTTTCAGTTTGATCTTCATTCCTTTATTATTTTGAGCTTAGATTGTTCTTTTTCTAGTTCTTTGAGATAAAGTTAGGATGTTTGAGTCTTTTCCTTCCTCTTAAAATTACTTGTGCTGCATTGCATGTGGTTTTGTAAGTTTTCATTTTAATTTATCTCAAGATATTTATTGATTTCTTCCTCTTTTCTTGACCCATTAGTTGTTCAAAAGCATACAGTTTAATCTCCACGTTTTGTCAATTTATAGTTTTTTTGGATTTGACTTCTCATTTTTTTAAAGATTTATTTATTCATGAGAGAGACACAGAGAGAGGCAGAGGCTCCCTGTGGGGAGCCTGATGTGAGGCTCCATCCCAGGACCCCAGGATCACACCCTGAGCCAAAGGCAGACGCTCAACCACTACCACTGAGTCACCCAGGCACCCCTAGGTGTAGGACTTAAACGAGTGTGGAGTGCATTGGGGATGTGGAGTTTTAGGGTCTTTGCTCTCACAAAAGGTTACATAGCGAGTTTGGTAGGGTTTTAAATTCTAACGCATGTCCCTAACTGTAGAAGACATGGGGAGAGGGAGAAGCATGCTCCTTGCAGGGAGCTCAATGTAGGACTCCATCCCAGGACTCCAGGATCAGGATCTGACCCAAAGGCAGACACTCAACCACTGAGCCACCCAGGTGCCCCTGACTTTTTGTTTTAAACCATCATGGTTGGAAAAGATGCTTGATAGGATTTCAGTGTTCTTAAATTTGCTAAGACTTGTTTTGGAGCTTGATATATCACCTTGGAGAATGTGCCACATGTGGTTCAGAAGTCTTTTGAATGCTTTGGGCTGGAATATTGTGTGTATGTCTCTTAGCCCCATCTTCTCTAAAGTGTAATTTATAGTCTATTGGTTCCTTATTAATTTTCTGAGTGACCTATCCATTGTTGAAATTGAGGTATTGAAACCTCCTATTATTGATATTTATTCCTTCAGATCTATTAATATTTGCTTTATATATTTAGGTGTTCTAATGTAGGATACATAAATATTTACTATTGCTATATCCTCTTGCTGAATTGACCCCATTGGCATTATATAATGCCCTTCTTGGTCTCTTGCTACAGTTTTTGGCTTAAAGTCCATTTTTTCTGATACATCTACCCATGCTTTTTTTTGGTTTCCATTTGCATGGATTGTGTTTTCTCATACCTTCACTTTAAATCTGTGTGTATTCTTTATCCATTTAGCTGCTCTGGCTTTTATTCAAGAATTTAATCCTTTCACCTTTTAAAAAAATTATTGATAGAAATTTGCCATTCCAATTTATTGATGGTTTTCTGGCTGTTTTGTACTTCCTTTCTTTCTCTTTTATGATTAGAGGACTTATTATGGTGGTATGCTTTAATTTCTTTTGAGTATAGATTTTTGCTTTGTGATTACTCTAAGGCTACATAAAGCCTCTCATTGTTATAACAGTGCATTTTAAGCTGATAACTTTGAATATATACACTCTACAATTCTCCTCTCCTCTCCCGCATTTCTTTTTTATCTTAACATTTACATATTTTCATGTTGCGTATACATTAATAATATGCACTTGTTGAAGTTACAGTATTTCTTATATGTTTGTTCTTTAACCTTTATTACCAGAGTTGTCATGTATCTACCAACACTATAATTTTAAATTTTCTGTATTTATCTATTTACCTACCAGTGACTTCTATACATTCATATGTTTTCATCTTACTAATTAATGTCCTTTCATTTCTGCTTGAAAGAACTCCCTTTAACATTACTTGTAAGGTTAGTCTATTGGTGATTAACTCTTTCAGCTTTCATTTGCCTGGAGAATTATTTCTCCTTTGATTCTAAAGGTCAACTGTGTTGGGTAGAGTGTTCCTGATTGGCAGTTTCTTCTTTGAAACCTTTGAAAAATGTTTTTTTTTTTTTTTCAAAAACATTTCCTTCTGTCCTGAAAAGAGGGTATCTTTTGCCTGTTCCCTTGGGTTTGAGCTCAGGTGGGATAGCCATTGTGAGTGTCCATGCATCCGTTGAGAACTACTTTTTTGTTTGCTACTATGTTGTGGGATTTGTGAATATAAGCCTTATTGGTTCTTAGAGTCTGATATTTCGAAGGTCCATCTCTGGTAGGAGCTTAAAAGTTGGGGCATTAGAGGTATTATATAAACCCTTAACTCAGGGAGAAGCTGGGAGGTGGCATTTCCTTCCTATCTAATGGTGTTGTGCAGGGGTAGGGTTTATTATGAGAGTCTGTCTCAGGCTTTACTACTCATTATTTGTGGATGTGGATATTATTTGCCCGGTATATAGGAGGCAATTAGCTTGTTTGTATCTTTCTCTCAGAGGAAATGCTTCATGTGTGCCTGTACAATGTATCCATGGGAAAAGGGAGGTTGAGGAGCCTGTTTATCCATCATTGTCCTGAGAGAATGTTTGTAAATATACTTACTTTAATAAAATTATTAAGTAACCCCAAACTTATGGAATATATACAACCAACTCTATGCTGGGCATTGAGATAGGGAAATAATAAAACAAGGTCCTAGGCCTCATGTAATTATTGGGAGCAACATATATGACCTATACATAAACCTTACATATACTTAAACTTTATAATTCTGCAATAAAACACTGCCCTTTAAGGATGGACAAAGATGATTCTTATGATGGAATGGGAGGAGCCATGGAAATCTTTATGGAACAGTTAACTTTTGACCTAACTTGAGAAAATTCACTCTGAGCTCTAAAAGATTGTAGACAAGAATAATGAATGCAAAACATGGAATTGGGTGGGGGGAGGATGGAACACATACAGAATAGAAAATATGTCAAGACTGGAACATTTCATATGTATTGCAGCACAATAGGAAATGCACAGAAAAGATAGGAGCCATGTGTATTGACTTGTATGTCCTATGGAAGAGTCCCTACTTTATCACATAGGCAATAGGGAATTATAAAAGTATTTTAACAGGACAGCAATGTACCCTATTCTAGCCCCCATTTGGTAAAAGTAGTAAACTTTTCTGATTGCCAAATAAATTCTTAAGCACTGTCAATAAAGTAAATTCATCTTTCTCCCTGTCCTCTCTTTTAAGACTCAGTCCTTGCAGCCACAACAATAAATACAGGAGGTAGATCCAGCTTGATTTCTCTCAGTGATTAGCAATGAGTGAGGACAGGGTTAGTGGTAGAGGTAAACCTGTAGAACTGCAGATCTTCCCCAAAATGCATGCTTTAATATGCATTCCTCTAAGGAAAAAACAAACAACAAACAAAAACAACACCTTTGTTAATTAACTCTTGATTCCATCCATGTTTTCTCACAAAATAATCCTTAAAACAGATTTCAGGCATAATAGTCATTTTGGGAAAGGCAAAGGCATCCATATAAAATAAATAATATTGGACTCTAATCATGATTATTACTGTGATTTACACAGAAAGGGAAAGGATAAAGATAAGTAGATCTAGGTATTAGCTTGAAAACAATGTAGAGAAGAATTTTTTTTTTTTTAAATGGTAAGGGGATTTGTATGGGAGAGAGATCAAATTCTCAGGAATAGATAAAGGCTGGATAAAGAATTTCCATAAAATTTGTTGAAATGTTAACATTTTCTAAATAAAACAGTAATTTACCCTATGGAAAATTTAGAAAGTATACTATGACGATATAAAAATCACTTAAAATCTTATCTATAGAAAACCTGAATATTTCATATTTCTTTTAAATCTTTTCCTAATCCTCTCTTTAAACTCCTTTTGTATATTTAAGACTAATTTTTATTTTAGAACCTGTACATATACGAGAGCAGGCATGTTTTTGATCCATTGTTGGTTATCAGTGGAATGTCTTAGAACATAGCAATGACCTTGGTCAAACAGAGAATGATGTTCACATACTTACTGATTGAGATATTTTTCTGTACATCTAAAGCATTTGGTCAGATGCACCAGGCTTTCAGTATTTTTTACAGTCAACATAAATTTAATAATAGGCACCTGCTTTCTGGTTTGTTGTTAGCACATAGCTATTTGTTTAGCTCTCTTTTAAAAACTACACTTAGAGCACCTGCCTGGCTCATTGGTAGAGCATGTGAGTCTTGATCTTGAGGTTGTGAGTTTGAGCCCCACGTTGGGTATAGACATTGTTTAAAAAAAAACATAAAAATGTAAAAAAATAAAATGATAAAACCTTACACTTAAAAATCCAAGTGGGCTTCCAGATGGAAAGATTTGGAACTGAAGAGAATGTAAATCTTTGAGATACAAGAACATAAGGACTCAATGCCTAACCTCTCAATCCTTCACACATGTATGTATTTGTTCTGGATTGACTGAATTGTCCTCCCCAGAACTCATTTGTTGAGGTCCTAATCCCCAATATCTTAAAGTGGGACTGTATTGGAGATAAGGCCTTTAAATAGGGAATCAACATTAAATGGGGTCATGCAGGTGGGTTTTAATCCAATATGAACAGTGTCTTTATATTGTGCATAGTTTTTTAAGCCACACTGTATAATTTATAGAATAATTTTTAAGTACATAAATATCTTAAAGTTTTGCTAGGTTGTGCTTCTTAACTATATAAATTTGTATTGCCAAATAATGCATTTACAAGGATTTTAATTCCTGGTCCTTTTTGTTAAACTCTTTCCTTTTTTGTTAATGTGATTTTTCCCCTTAATGAAATAGCAGATCTCAGTGGTTTGATGAGAGGGAGAGAGCAATTGGATGCCTTTTTGGCTCTTCCTTGATTTTATATTTCCACTAAAAAATCTGAGATTTTTTTTTTCAAAAATCCTCTGCATCCACACATTACATGACATTGTGGGCTCTTTCTATTACCTTCCAGGAATTATGAGTCTTTATTTCTTCTCATTTTATTCTTCATATAGTAATATAAATTTAACATAGAGGGTAAGTAGGTAGAGCAAGATAGATAGATGTTGAGACTGGGACAAAAGAAAGCAAAATATTTGGTATGATATGTAATAGGAAAAACTTTTTAATTAAATATTAAGCTCCCTTTTAAAGTTCAATTATTTATGTAATTTTTTTTCACAGTAAGCATACATGGAAAAGCATATCACTTTTTAAATCAATATCCTTATATTTTATTTACAAATCATTATAGAGAAAAGAGCACAAATAAGAAAATATTGTGTCAGTTGTCCCAGTTATGTAACTAAACACACAAAGCTATATCTTTCCCACTTTTAGTTTATATTTTTTTATAAATATAGGTTTAGTGAAACTTTATTATATATAAAAACATACTGTGCATTTCTCCTAACATGAGAAGTTTTTACTTAAATATGTTTTGAAAACATCACATCTTCAGTGTACTGTCATGATCATTTGATGTGGATACTGCAAATATCTAATTGAAAGCCTCAATTTTCTTAAGGTAGAATAATAAATATGATCAACCCCAAAAATAAACACTGTAAAGCAGAAGGTAAATTAATATTTTTAGATCACAGAAATCTGTCTGCAAATCTTTGGGTATAGGAAAGAAGGAAACCAAAATTTTTAAAAACTGAGTTAAAACAGCCAAATTGAAAATATCAGAAATTATCGTTTGGCTTCCATGAAGTTAGTTTTCTTTTTTATCTGTTTATCAAATAAAAAAGAACACTCATGAATTAGTTCTTAATAGATATTTAAATCATTAGTATTTGTGGAAAAATTGATAAAAAATCTTACTTTCAGGATTTAGTTTTAATTAGAATTAAATAACATTGAAGGACTAAAGTGAAATCAATAATTTAAAAAATTATTGAAAGAATAAATTTAAGAAAGGTATGGATTATTTCCAATATTTAGTAGTTTGATACTTTAAGTTTTTGATGACTAGTCAACTTTATGAAGTGTCATTACTTTTCTTTCATGCTTTCTGGCCAAATATCTAAACTAGCATTTCCTATGTTGTGCCATGGTATCTCTTTAACAGATTGGGGATAATTCAGGGGTATTGTAGAAGGATAATTGTAGACAATGTATTATATTTTTTGTGTCTATGAAGAGCAAATGCTTTAGTAAATGACAAGGCTCTTGCACTTGCAACTAAAATTTATTTAGATAATTTAAATATTAAATAAAATATAATTGAATAACTTGTGAGTTTAAAGTAGGTCTGGATTGTGGTAGTAATTATTAATGTTATTCTATGAATTTTTTCAACAAATACTGTCCCTAATATTTGAGGCAATAGTTTACAGTATAAAGAGGTGAGTTAGAGTGTCTTTAACTTGAAGAAATGCCTTTGTTGATCAAAGTTGAATCAATACATTCTTCATGTGTACGTCTCTGTTTGCCAACTTCTCCTCATGATCTGTTTCTTTCTCTTTTACTCTTAAATATATCCTAGTTGTAAAAATTTTGTAACAGAATATAAAACCAATTGGCAAAGAGAAATGAAGGCAAATTTTGCAATGGAAAGCATAATTAAATGCCTTTGAAGCCATTTACATTGATTAGATTACACTGGTTTTTGATCAATCAATCACTCTTTTGAAACCAGTGTGTCTTCTGGGGATAAAATACTTGAAACATTACTGAGTTGAAATATAAAGAATTGAAATTTTGGCATTTGCTACAAAGTATCGGTGGTCATGACCATGATTATTTTCCATATTCAAGGCAAGCTAATGCAAAACAAATGTTTACATTTTTATTCAGGGAAAAACTTGGCAGTTGATAAGAATGAATAATGAGAAATGAGATCTGAAATTGAATGCTTCAAAAGATCATGTCACTATAGTCAAAATAAAACTAAAAATAGAAAAAACAGTTATTTACTACTTTTGAGAAAATAATCCCCTTCTGGTACTGTGTTCCCAGTTCTAAACATGTATATTAATTACACTTGCTTATTGAGTTATATCACCCAGTGATTGTCCACTTTTCAAGACTACAGAAAAAATTGGTAATGTGCATACATATGTATCTGTACACTATTAGTGTGAGGGTTTCAATGATGTCTGGTTAAATATTTGAACTCATAGTACTTAAATGAGTTAGGTTCTTTTCCACTGCTGAATTGTAAATAATTGTAAACAAGCTTTCCTAGTATAGGATTATGTCTCTTAGCTGTTCAGAACCACATTTGAGCCCAATAGGATGTGTGCGTGCATGTGTGTGTGTGTGTGTGTGTGTGTATACACACACACGCACGCACACATATATATATAGTATGCATATATTTATTGATAAATACATATATAAATATATAAAAGTGTAAAAATGACTCCTATGTTTGTGGGGGCTGGCAAGTCCAAAATTTTCAAGGAAGATTAACAGGAGAGAGATCCTGGGAAACATTAATGATGTATCTTAATCCCAAAGACAGAATTACTCCGTCCTCCGAGAAGGTTAGGCTTTGTTTCATTGAGGTCCTCAATCGATTGGATGAGGCCCATCCGTGTTATGGAAGACAATCTGCTTTACTAAAATTCTACTGATTTAAATTCTACTTTCTTCCAGAAAATATCTTCAAAGTGACATGCACTCTGGCCTTTGGTTAGACCACCTCATACCTGGATGTGGTGGCCTAACCAAATCGGTACACAAAAGCAACCACCACAATGGCTGGCTAATCTCCTAACTTCTGGGTTTCAAATGCAAACAGAGAAAAGAAAACTATTTTGGTGAAGTAACTATATTTATCCAATAAATTTTCTTGACATCGCCTTGGATACTTTTGCTAGGATAAAGAATGTTTGAGATAGTTTTTATAGTTACAATATTTGTGGAGTGCTGCAAGGTGAAAAACAGACATACACAGTTTGTTTTTTCTTCATGAATTGGTTGCTAACCATTTAGCATTTACTCATAATCCAGAAACATGGTAGTCAAACTTCACATTTTTAGAAGGTATTTCCCAAACTAGCCTGGAAGATATGGTATGACCAGATTTAACATACATGGTTTTGACCATCTATTCATACTAGAATTGACATTGAGCCTAGAATGGTGTGACAAACAGTAAATACTTTTGATTTGTAAGAACAAAAGTGGAAATTAAAGCATCATCAAATGGGTGCAACGTGATTCAAGCCTGCATTCTTGGATGGAGCATCTACAATATTACATTATTATGCAAATTAGGGGTTGCTGTCACATTTTCCTCTTATTTTCAAGTTTTGCTTTCATTGCCATATTTCTGTATATTTAGAGTATATCCTTGGATTAATTTTCTCCAAATGCTTGTCCTTCTTTCACTTTTTTCCCAGATTAAAAAAAAAAAACTTTTTTTCCGATGCATTTCAAATAAAACATACTACCTCAATTGATTCTGAAATGCACTTTATACAAATGGAATCAAATGGAGTAGTTAAGCAAAAACATGGGACCCTTCTTTAAGTATATGGTAGATATTTTAAGAGCTTTCAAATACTCAATTACTGCGTTGTTAACTGTGAATTGTGGCCAGAGAAAAAAGAAATGCGAACAAACATCTAGTCTGATGAAAGCTATTTCTATTCATTAAGAAATCCTCTGAAATGTTTTTTCCCAAGACCAGTGTACTCCTGACAGTACGGCTAACAAATTGTATATTCCTCACCATTTATTTTCATGAACTTAATTGACCATTTTAGGAAAGAAATGGCCCTTTATGATAACAACAAGATAAAAGCTGGTAATTGACTGAAATGCTTGAGTACAGCTAGCTAAAACCACTTTCCACTAATGGAGACCTGAATGAAAGGCATGAAAGTTTCAGCCAATTGCAGAGAAGGTCAGAAGATTTTTTTTTCTACCTTCTTTTTTTGAAATGCATAAGAAAACAAAATGTTTTGATGATACATCAACTTTAAAAAGGTATAAAAGAAAAGAGATCACATCAAAAATTGTTTTGTAGAGCAACTTATTATCATACACCATGCATGATGTATTATGGAAAATTGATATTATTTTAAAAGCTTTTTTTCAGTATTATGCTGTCAGCCCAAGGTTATTTCATGTGAATAAGACCAAGAGGATTCATTAATATTTTCAGAAGTTGGTAACAAAAATATTTTAGGAAACAAATGTTTGATAATCTAAATTATTGAAGCTTTTAAAAGCTCATAAATGATTAAAGATTTTATATTTATCGACCAAAGAGTATTTGGCAAAATGATTAAAGTAAATTTTATAATTATTTGTATAAATTTATCTTAAAATAACAGAATTCCTATGCATGTTATTACACAGTTTAATTTTTATATTCATCTATTTATTTTTAAATGTAGTAAAGCTGGTAAAGTCCCTCAGCAAGGATAAAGATATTTAATAGTTTATATCTATTTATGATTTTACTTTTCCATCTAGTCATTTAACAGGGACCTTATCTATTTATTATTATTATAAATTAATTGCATAAATTGAGTACCCAAATCATTAGTCCCGTCACAAAGTCACTCAAAGGTACACATGAATTTATATCCCTGCTAATTATTTTAAATGGGCATTCTCAATGAATCACAAGAACCTAGAATTACTCTGCCATCTTTTTATCTTATAGAAACCTTAAATGAGGGTATGTTGCTTTATTAACAAAAGAGGATTTCTTAAAATGTATGTGCCTATGAAGAAAATGTTAAAAAGTAGTAATAGAAAATACTAATGCCTGTTGATTTACCACATCCTGTAGATAAAACACTGCTTTTTGTAACTAGTCAGATGTCCTTCCCTAGACCCCAAGGATAATCCATGTCTTACGAAAGGCATTAAATAGTGAACACTTTTTTTTTTTATCATCCTCTATCAACTTGTTTTCCTTTCTACTTTCCAAAGTTAAAACTAAGGAGTCTACCTGCAATGAACACTTGGGTTCCCCTTCATTCTTCCCTAAAACAAGTCACTTGTCAGGAAACAGATTTTTCTGCTTTCTCGAACTTTGCCATTTTCATTTTAAAATCCACTGGATCCTCTCGTAACTGCACTTAAAGAAAATTTCGCAGTACTTTACCCGTTATACAGTTCCTGGTAGTTTATTCTATCCTGGTTGTTGGAAATAATCTTGTTAGGCAACTTTGACCTTTTCCTTTTTGTGTTTCCATAGTAGGTCCAGGCTATGCTTCCACTTTCTTCTTGATAGTGACTAATGCCATGTACCCATAAATCCAGATCATCTGTTATATTTTTCACTGATTCTGTATTTCAACTATTAACCTAAAGTGAATGATTGTTCTTTTATATACCACCAGGCCTCATGGGTTCCAGTTAGGCTGTCTACTGGAAAAACTCACACAAGTATGTTTATATTTTCATAAATAATCTAAAAAACTAACCTCATTTTTCCCCTTCCAAAACAAGTCAGTGTTTCTTTTAATCATCCATGAAATTGGACTTACTTCAGTTTTTGAGCCCAATATTTTTCAGTCACTTAAATTCCATCAGTAAGATGACACAAAGCTCCTTTCATGTATTAATGTTATTTGACAACTATTAGTTTCACCTCATACCTGCTACTCATCCTTCCATGTTTTATCAAGTGAGTAAACTGAGCTTGAGAAAGATGAAACTTCTTTCAAGTTACTATGTGGAATTCCTAATCCATTATTGATGATAAATGTGAAATCGAGAGGGGCAATAGTAAGCTGCCTTATATAGACGGCTGTAAATATTCAAAAATTGATTAAGGCTAGGAAAATAGGAAAGCTATAAGATAAGAACATGGACTAGGTAAATGACAATGTAAGGAAGAAATTAAATAACATTAAGAAGTTTGAATTAGTAGAATTATTTCCGTGAATTTACGCTAGTGCCTGTATTTGCAATTTTCTTCTTTTAGTTTCGATTAGTGTCTTGATCTTTTGAAGTATTCAACTTTGTATCTGATTTCTCATTTATTCACTCTCCCCGTCAGCTGCCAAAATAATTTTAAAGTTTGATGAGATATGTAAAATCCCTGTGGCAAATTCCACAGGAAGATACTTCTTACTGAGTATTCACTAGAAGAATTATGTATAGAGTTTGCCCAATTATGGTGACTCATAGAGTGAGGGAAGAGGAAACTAAAGAAACAGCTAAACTGAATAATCTCAGAAATATGGTGCTGTGTAAGTTAATGATTAATACATTCCTCTTTAACTTCTTTTGTAGACTTAAGTGATGCTTTCTGGCACCCCATCCTTATCCTCAGCACTGCCTGACTCAAAGGTTAGGGCGGTCCTGCAAATATGCCAAACCCTCTATCTTCATCTTTTATAATCTCCCACAATGAATGCTTTTACTCAGAGCTCTGACTTTATTTACAATTTTTGTCAATTGTATAAATTGAGAGTTTCTTACATCTAGTTCTTAGTGCAGCTAACTTTAGAACTGCCTGATTTAAGTATATACTCATTCAAAAGCTTCAGCTGGAAGAATTTTAATACAATCAAGTCTATATTTAAATTGAAGTCTTTCTCTCTTATTGAGCTTTTCCAGCAAGCGAGTCCTGAAACCAAGGACTTCTTGGAGGTTTCTAAGTTTACATTGACCATTCTGGCAATGTTACGGTGATTACAGTAGCTTACTAGGGCTGGCATAACAAAATAGCACAGATTGAATGGCTGAAACAACAGAAATTTGTTTACAGTTCTGGTGGCTAGAAAGCCAAGATCAAGGTGTTGGCAGATTTAGTTTCTTAGGAGGTTTTCCTCCTTGGCTTGCAGATGGCTGTCTCCTTGCAGTGCCCTCACGTGGTCTTTTCTGTGCGTGCATTCCTGCTGTCTTGTCTCTTTAGGTGTCAGAGCTTCCTCTTCTTGAGTCAGATTAGATTAGAGCCTACCTTAATAGCCTCATTTTTTAAACTAAATCACTTTTTAAAAGATCTTCTCTTCCAAGCACTTATGTTCTGAGGTACTGGGGGTTAGGGCTTTGACTGAATTTTGAGGGATACATTTGAGCCCTTAACACTCCATACTCTGGGCCCCCAAAATTCATGTCCTTCTCACATGCAAATGATCTCCATGCCAGTAAAGCCAAAGGTCTTGACCCACTCCACCATCAATCCTAAGTCCCAAATCTCATCTAAATTAAAATGTAGTTGAGTCTGAAGATACGATTCATTCTTCCTCATCATTCCTTTCCAACTGTGAACCTGGGAAATGAGACAAGTTATTTGCTTCCAAAATACACTGGTAGCACTGGCGTAAGATAGATGTTTCCATTCCAAAGGGAAGAAATTGGAAGGAAAAAAAAAAAAGGGTCACAGGAACCAAGCAAATCCAAAACCAAGCAGGGTGACTTCTGTAGACTTTAAGGATAGAGAATTTTTTTTTTTTTTTTTTTTGTCTCAGTGGTCTGTCTTCTGAGCCACCAGAATTGGTGCCTCCACTTCCAAACCCAGGGGGGCTGTAGTAGGAATCTTCCTTCATTTTGTCCCATCTCTGTCCCCTTTTGTTCAAACTGACAGGGTTTCCACTGGTACTGATAGAACTCTAGCTCTGTTTTTGGTTTCTGATTAGATGGCTGGTTAAATCATGAGTCCTACACATAATCTCTTTATCAACTGATCATACAGGCACAATCTTGGTGCTTTCACCAGAACATGCTTTCTTATTTTTTTGCAATAAGCATCAGTTGAGAATTTTCCAAATCTTAAAGTTGGGCTCCCTTGTGCTTAAGTTTCTTAGGTTCATAACTCTCCTCTCACATTTTACTATAAAAGTGAGGAGAAACCAGGCTGAACATTCAACACATTCTAAATTCTTAGCTAAATATCCAACTGCATCTCTTACAAGTTATACCTTCCGCAAAACATGTAAGCACAATTCAGTTCATTGCTACTTTTTGACAAAGATCACCTTTCCCGCAACATCCAATAACATAATCCTTATTTCCAGCTGAGACTTTGCCAGAAGCACCTTTACCACCAATATTTTCTACTAATGGTCTTTGTAAACAATCTAAGCTTTGTCTATCGTGCAGCTCAAAACTCTTCCAGCATCTACCCATCAATTCCAAAGTCTTTTTTCACATATTTTGATGTTTGTTGTAGCAGCACCTCAGTTCCTGGTATGCAAAATCTGTATTCAGGTTTTCCAGAGAAACAGAACTGACAGGATATACATGGTGTGTGTATGTATATATACGTACATGTATACCCACACATATGTGGAGAGTGAGATACTGAGATTTATTTAAGGAATTGAGTCATGAGAATGTGTGGGTATAATAAATCCAAAACCTGGAGGGGAGGTTGGCAAGAAGGGGACCCAGGGAAGAGATAGTTTGAGACCAAAGACCCTTTGAGGGCACAACTTGATTCTCAGAGGACGTCAGTCTTTGTTTTATTGAGACCTTCACTTGATTCTATGAGGCACCCGTGCCCATATCATGAAGGGTGATCTGCTTTACATACTTAAATATTAAGCTCATCCAAAAAACAACTTTATAGAAACCTCTATAATGATGATTGTACAAATATTCGGGAAACATGGCAAGGCCCTATTAACATATACAACTAACCATCACAATTATGCTGCTTTTTAAGTTTGTAATACTTATTTGATAACATTTAGTTTGACCTTTAACTCTAGAAGTACATTGAATTGATGTCCTTGAGCTTCCTTAATTAGTACAAGCCTATACATAGAACTACAAAAATTATGTCCCAAACATAAGCAGAGCCACAGTCACAGTCGTCCCAACTTGATTAGTTAATAGTATCTGCTTTCATTTCATTTTATTCCAGCCCAGGCTATGTCAAACCCTGCACAGAGAAATCATCAAGTAATTTTTATCACGATAATTTTATGATCAGTCTGAAATTTACATTTAGCTAATTTGGCTGTGAGATATGTGGATAATTAAGTGAACAGACCACATAGTTCTGCTTTCTTCTCTTTTTATTCCATTTTAAATTTATATATTTTGCATCTACAGACAATCATGTATATGTAGGTTTTTTTTTTTTATACAGGCACTTGTCTACTAAATTGAAGTACCTAAAAGCACACACGAGCAATAAAAGAAGCCTTATTTGTTTCCAGGTTATCTTACATACCATTTATTGATTAGTATACAAATAGGCAATTGTAGTACTTTGTTGGGGAAGATACCAGTTCAAGGAGAACTGACTTAACAAAGAGCTATAAAACAAAGCATGGGCTATACAGATAATGATATTTCACATAATTTGACTTCACATATAATTCTTGTTTACAATGAAATAGGACAATAGGACAGTATCTTGGTGATTTCGGATTCTTAAAGTGTTGTACCAACAAGATCTGTATTTGTGTGTACTGCATCTAAATAGTATGTCCGTACTTTGTATTGTCTCATAATTTTATAGTGTCAAATGATGCTGATGTACCTCTTGATAAAACCTGTCAGAATAAGTGAGCATATGTAATCAAATCACTCTAGGTAAAAGTGATGCCAATCTCATCTAAACCTTTTCTTCCCTTTGCTTTTTTTTTTTTTTTCTTTTTTTTTTTTTTTAACCCCTGAAAGACCTCAATTTTACTTCACTTAGAATATCATATATAAGTGGAGGACTATTAGAGGATTTCAAGTATAATATTTGCAAATAGACAGTGGTGTCTGACATGGAGAGTGTTGCAAGATGTGCCTACATCTTTGGAAGTTCAACTAATCTGTTGAATTATCTTTTATTATCTCTGGAGCATATTGTCTTTTGTTGCCTGAGATCTTTTGTGAACAGATACTAACAAAGGAAAGCAAGCTAACACCTTGAGAAATTATATCTGGCATGTTTTCTCTGATTTTCTGCATTGATAATAGCCCTGCATCAGACACAATGAATATCAAAACATGCTATAGGTATTTCCATGTAAGTTTCAGTAGAAGAGACATGTAATTTATTTTCCTATTATACAAATTAAATACTCCCATATAGTATCACAGAAAGCATGTCCTTAGGGGAGAAGATTTGAAATAAAATTTATGCTCATTGGAAGAGCCACTTGTTTCAATGATTATATGTTATTTTCATGGCAGTACTATAGGAGAATTGCTAACATGGAGTAAATTTTATAGGTTTAAGAGGAAAAGGAAATAGTGAGGCATCTGGAAACCAAAGGTTCAGAGGGGAGATTGCTGCAATATGTTATTTTTGTTTAGCAAAATGATACAGAAATTGTATGGCCCTATCTATACTTAGCTGTTATACTGTCCAGAGATAAAAAACAAGGCTAAAATGTTGTTAAGTCTTATAACCATAGTAGACCTTTTAACAAAGGGAAGATTAAACTTATTAAACCTGTAAAAATGTACAATTACCATTTTCCTGATTTGCCTGTTACATAATAATCAGAAAATTTACATTTTAAGGTAAACATAAGTTTCTCGAGGACAGGAATCCATCTCTGCTTGTATATATTAATTGCTCACAACATTTTATAAACTGCCAGGCATGTGAAAATTAATCAATATATATCTGCCTATGGATTAACATTTGAATAGATAATTCTAAATCAGCAGAGTTTCCGTTTTCAACAGAAATACAGAAAGGAAAATCACAAGTTATATAAAAAGAAATCCAAGGATGATATTTAACATTTGAAAGGATTCCATTAAATAGGACATTCAATAGTACATTACTAAGGGAAATTACTTAGCATATTTATTTAGGTATAGTTGTATGTCTAATTTGCAATAATCATATCATCATGTCTGAGATGGTGATTTTGGATTTTTTCCCCCAAAAGAAAAAAAAATCTATGCTTTGTTCCTGATGAAAACACTAAAACAAAATTCTAGGGTAAAATGTCACTGTCAGCACTGGTCTTAAAATCTGCTTCCATATCAACTACATAGATAAAATTTGAGTGAGGCACAATTTATAATTAAAATTGGTGTAGTCACGATGAAAAACAAAACAAAGATGGGATCAGCAGAAACACAGGCAGTCTGGGACTGAAACAAAGGAACTTTTGGGAGTTGCAGGTAGCAAGTAGTCCTAGACCTTAGGGAATTTGACACCTGGGGGCTAATGGAGATTAAGTTAACCCAGATGGTAGATGATCACAATCTATGTGAGGAGTTAGGAATATCTGGAGGAAAAAAAGTAGCACCATAGAAAGTGTACCATTCATTGTGGTTGGAATACTTAGGGTAGTGGGAAATCAACAGAGAAGCCTTGCAGTGTAGGCAGCCAAGGCTGGTGACTGAACTTCTAATATACTAAATATCGTCTTACACAAGAAACTCTTACTGGCTAATAACCAAAAACATTTAAAATTAAAAAATAAAAGAAAAAACAACCTTTGCATTTGCACTTTGGACCTAATATTGTGTTCAAAAAACTTTGACAGGAGAAAGACAAAAACAACAAAAATATGATGATAATAAAACCTCCCAGCACAGAGGAGTGTGCACTGGCCCTGACTGCCCTTTGCTCCAGATAACCCTTCCTAGGATGTGTGCACCTACCCACTTTGGGGGCTCTAGAGATTGTGTCCTTCTGGAGCAAAGAGCAAGAAGGCAGAGTCTGCTTCTGTAAGCCCATGGATCCTTTCCTGGACTGCTAACCATCACAACTGCAGCCATCTGTTTGGGCCCATCGATCATTGCCCTGAAACTCTGTGGATGTTGGGAGAATTGATGCAAATATGCCGATAACGATGAAATTTGTTACGCCTTTGACTCAAGCCTTCTGTGTTCAGTCAGCATCCGTGAAACTGTAGCAAGCTAATTTGTTAGATGGCAAATACAGACCTAAGCAACACCACAGTGAATTTCCTGGCTTTTAATTTTGCCTATACATTCCCAACAGGGTGCTGGAGAAGCCTGCAATCTAGAATTGTCAGAGTATACAGACCCAAAAAAAAAAAAAAAAAAAAAGCCTCAACAAACACATACTCTGTCTAAACAAAAACAAGAAAAGGACATCCAAGCCAGACAAAATAAGTAGGCCGTTGCTACTACAGCCAGACAACAGCAAATGCTGTGGTCCCACTCCCAGCCGTGTGGCAAAGGCTGAGTGGGAAGACACAGGCTTTCATGCAAGGGCCAGGGAGGCACCCTGACTTCCTGCCAGGGTATTACAACATGATACCAAACATGTCAGAGTTTCCCTGAGAAAGTACTCCTCAAAATCAGACCCAGGAAGACCTCAAATGGAGTTTAAGAAAGACAATAAATAGATAGCAACACTGAAATGACAGAGGTGAGTATTCTCTGACAAATATTTTAAAGAAGCATCATAAAAATATTTGAGTAAGTGATTATACACATGCATTTAAAAATAAAAACAAAAGAAGTAAGCAGAGAAATGTCGGGGGGGGGGGAAACAACAGATGGAACGGAGAGCCAAATATAAAGCTTGGTAACAAAACTGTAAGAACCAAAACACACAAAACACTTTAATTTTTTTTTTTTTTTTATTTATGATAGTCACAGAGAGAGAGAGAGAGAGAGGCAGAGACACAGGCTGAGGAAGAAGCAGGCTCCATGCACCGGGAGCCTGATGTGGGATTCGATCCCGGGTCTCCAGGATCGCGCCCTGGGCCAAAGGCAGGTGCCAAACCGTTGCACCACCCAGGGATCCCACACAAAACACTTTAATAGATGGTTTCAACATTAAAAGGGAGAGGACAGAAAAAATAATCACTGAATTTTAAAATAGGATAATGGAGCAATAAGTAGAGAAACTGCAGACACGTTTCTATAGGAACATGTGGGAATATATAACAAAGATTAGTAATTGTGTCACTAGAATTTGAGAAGGGCTGAAAAAAAAAAACTACTCAAATAATGGCTGAAAACTCAGCAAATTTTGCAGAAGATACGCACCTACCAATTCAAGAACCTGATCCAATCCAAACAGGAAAACTGTAAATACACAAGGCATATGTCACAAACTTCTAAAGAGAAAAACATACAAATCTTGACAGTAGTGAGTGAGAAAAGGTGTCTTCCTAAAGATGATAAAAACAAATAATGACAGAATGTCATCAGAAATGCTAGAGGCCAGGAGAAATAGTCATAGCATTTTGTAAGTGGTAAAAGAAACCTCAACCCTAAATGGAGTAAAAGTATCTTCAGGAATTAAGGAGAAATGGAGACATCCTCAGATGGGAGAAAAATTAACCTAATCTGTTACCAGCAGACCTCTTCGAAAAGAAATGTTAAGAGGAGTGAAGAGTGTTGTAAACAAGAAAAAAAAAAAAAAAAGCAACAAAGTAACCATGGAGTATCGTGTAGGAAAAATAAGGTGGTAAGCAAAAGTATGGGTAAAAAAAAAAAAAATTGATTTTCTTTTTCTTCTTGATTCTCCCAAACTATGTTTGACGGTCAAAGTAAAAATTATAAAACAAACGTTTGAGTTTCTCGGTTTACATAACAGACATACCTAAGACCATTGAAAGTGGGAGAGGATGAAGGGACATAAAGGGGGTAGTGTTTGTGCCCTTAAATTGCTACACTGATACCAGTAGACCATGATAAATTGTGTATCTAGTACCTAGAATAACTACTCAACTGCATACACACTCAAAAAAACAAAAAACAAAAAACCATATGACGGGGATAAAAGGCACAGCAAAGGGAATATAGTCAGTGGTATCGTAATAGCCTTGTGTGGTGACAGATGGGGGCTACCCTTGTGGTGAGCGCAGCATAATGTATAGACCTGTCAAATCAGTATGTTGTACACCTGAAACTAATGTAATGTATGTCAACTGTACTTCAATTAAATAATAACCCACTCAGCAGGAATCCAAAAGGAAGTTAAAAAAAAAAATGACCCATCGAAAGGCAGGCAAAACAAAGCAGAAAGAAAACATAGAAAAAATAACAGTAAAACAGCAGACTTAGGCTCACATGTATCAACATTACATTATAGGTACATGGTCTCCCTACACTAATTAAAAGACTGATAAAGGCCAAAGTGATTAAAAAAATAACCTCCCAAATTAATGCTGCCTATAGGAACATCACTTCAGGTATAATGATATAAACAAGATGGAAAAAAGAGATCATGAAAATATTAAATCAGAAGGGGCTTCATGGATAATCAGATAAAGTAGGCTTCAAAACAAAGAATTGCCTTAGAGGACATTATACAATAATAAAAAGATAATAATAGCTCTAATTCTACATAATGTTTTCAGAAAATTCAAGAAGGGGAACACTACTCAGTTCATTTTATTAAGACTGTATTACTCTGATGTCAAAAAAAAAAAAACAAGGAGAACTGTTCTGTCACTCATGAATATAGATCAATATCTCTTATGCAAAAATCTTTAACAGCAAATAACAGTAAATGGTTCTATAGCATGACTGAGTGGGGTTTGTTTCAGTGATGCATGGCTAGTTACATATTGAAAAATCAATTAATGTAACCCATCATATTAGGAAAAAAAAGAAAATTATCAATGCAGGCAAAGGAATGCAGAAAAAACAAATTTCACCTCTCATACTTGTAACCTGTTCAGAAAAATAGGAATCTGTGACATCTCAATGTCACACATAGTGATGGAAACTCAGGCCACTGCAATAAAGCAAGAATGAGAATAAAACACAGACTGTAAAGAAAGAAATACTGTCCTTATTTGAAGATGATCTATTTGTCTAATCAGAAAATCTTACAAGATCTATAAAAACAAACTCCTATAGCTACTTAAAGCAAGTTTTAGCTGTAACTAAAAAAGTCAATTAAATTTCATTCATTGTTCAATGTAAACGTGGGCACTGGAATGCAAAATTAACATAACTCCTAAATGGTGAAAAAATTAGATGTATACCTAATAAAACTTGTACGGGACTTATATGCTGAAAACAGCACTTAAAAACAAAAATTGAAGTAGATCTAAAAATCAGAAAGATATGGCATGTTTATGGGTTAAAGTACTCAATGTAATAATGATACCAGTCCTACCCAAATTATTGTATACATTTAACAGAATTCCTAACGATATCTCAACAAGATGTTTTTGAGCTATAGACAAAAATATTCTAAAATTTATGTGAAAAGTCAAACTGGAATACTTGTCAATTTTGAAAATGAATAAAGTTATAGGGAATCAGTCTACCCAGTTCAAGGATTATGATATAGCTGTGTTAATCAAGGACATATAGTGTTGGTGGAGTGATAAGGACACAAATCCATGGTATAGAACAAAAAACCCAGAGAAAGATCCATGCATATACTCTCAACTGATATTTTGACAAAGCTGGAAAGGCAATTTAATGGAGGAAAGAGCTTTTTAGGAAATGATATGGGAGTAATTGGACATATATGGTCAAAAAAAAAAAAAAAAAACAACAACAACAACCAACCCCAACCTAAGTCTCATGTGTTATACAACAATTAAATAAAAAGTCATGTACTTAAATATAAAATATGGGACCATAAAACTTTTAGGAAAAATAATTGGGGATCTAGAACTAAGCAAAGAGTACTTGGCATTGACATCAAAAGCATAATCCATGAAAGGAAAAAAGTAATAAATTGGACTTCATCAAATTTAAGAACTTTTATTCTGACAAAGAGCCCATTAAGTGGATCTATCTAAAAAATTATCTACGGACTTGGAAAAAATATGTGTAAACCACAAGTCCAAGAAAAGATCCTTATCTAGAGTATGTAAACAAACAAAAAAACCCACCTCAAACACATGTAAAACACAAGGAAATGGATAGACATAAGACATGGATAGACGTTTCACCAAAGGAGAAAAACACAGAATAAACACATGAAAGATTTTGAATACCTTTAGCCATTAGTAAATACAAGTTAAAATCACAATGAGATACACATCTGTCCGAAAAGCTAACTAAAAAGTAGTGATAAGACCAAATGCTGATGAAAATTTATAGGAACTGAAACACTTATACATTGGTGAGCAGAATGTAAATGGTAGAGCCACTTAGAAAACAGTCTGGAAGTTTCTTTAAATGCTAAACATGCAGCTAATATATGACCCTGAAATTTCACTCAGAAAAAAAATGAGAACATATATTCACACAAACACTTATACATGTATTTATAGATGCTTTATTCATAATAGTTAAAAAAGGAAACAATTCAGACTTCAACAGGTGAGAAGGGAAACCAACTGTGGCACATCCCGACCCTGGAATATTATTCAGCAATAAAAAGGAACAAACTATTGACACATGCAATAAACTGCTTAAATTCTCAGAAGATTACACAGTAAAATCCCAATAGTTTACATCGTATCTGATTCCGTGTACAACATTTCTGAAATGACAGTATTATGAAAATAGGTGGTAGATTAGTGGTTGCTTGGGGTTAATGAGGCGTGAGACTTAGAATGAAGTAGTTGTGGTTATAAAAGTGGAAACTAATTGACCCTGTGGTGATGGAAATCTTCTTTACCTTCACTCTATCAACATCTGTATCTTGGTTACGATATTGTACTATAGTTTTGGAGCAAAAGAGAATTGGGTAGTTGTACTTGGTATCTCTCTGTATTATTTCTTATATTTGCATTTGAATCTAGAATTATCTAAAAATGTAAAGAATAATTTTAGAAAAACTATATCAATTTTTGTGCAAATGAAAAGTTGTTCGGGGAGTCAGTTTGATAATTCAAGGGCCTTAGGATAATTTCATCAAATTACCACACTCTTAGATTTACATTGAGCAGACTTATTAGAACATTTGATTATTTATGAAGATTTATTGTCTATTTAGCTGCCTCACAGGATCCCAGATTAGATTTAACTTAGGAAAATGTAGAATCATCATCACCATATTGCATTTGGCTTTTGTGTTGTTGTGGCTGTTATTGTTTTTACCATCATTGCATTATATAGGGAATTATGCAAAGACTTTATTGTAATTAAGAAGAGTAATTAACCCTAAGCTAAAATTTTTTCATGGCTATTTATTGATTATATTGCTGATTTTAGGCATGCATGTGGGAAGAGGCATGGTTATCAGGTTTGCCCCTCGTAACAAACATTCTAAATCAAAATATAAATGTGTGACTTAGAATATATTCTTGCAGTATTAGTATCCTACTGCGGCTAAAAATATCTTTATGAAACCCCTACAACATACCTGCCTCAATTTGGGCATTGAATTTAAAAATTTTGTTATGACTTTGACTTCATCTAAGTTTTCTTTCTTTTTTTTTTTTTTTTTTTTTGAGTATAGTACAGTATGAAATAGTGGGAATTCACTAAATTCACTACTTGGGCACCAATATTGAAATTCACCCCCTCCCAATACCAAAAAATAAAATGAGGAAGATAATACAATGCTTATCTCACAATGCAAAAGTTAGAAATCAGGAGGAAAATGCATGGGAATATACTTTTTTAAAAATAATAACTTGCTCCATTCCCATTTTCATGTACCACTAGTATTTTCTTACTGTTTAAAGTGTTCACTTAGGTGCCTGATACTTTAATCAGACTGTGGCAAGGTAGGTGTTTTATTTTATCTGTATTTCAGATCCCTAGCAGTCTGTGCGCCACAACTAGTTCTCTAATTGTTGAATGAATAAATAAATAAATGCAGAGATAAATTAATTTGATTTTAAAAAGCTCCAAATTGTTTGCTTATAACCAACTTGACTTTGAAGCACATAAAAAGTACTTTTCAACTTAGATCCTGACCCAAAGCCCTCCTCGTACTTTTATTTTTTCCTTAGCAAAAGGAATTTAATTCACAAGGTTTATATGTGAAATCAATTTTGAGCAGTATCTCTTTCCAGTGAACAGTGCAGTATATCATGTGAAGGGCATTTTCAATCATTTCACTCTCCCCTTAACCCTCACTGTCACCCCTAACCTGAGTCACTATGAACTTAGTCTGGCTTTTTTTTTCCCCCTGTAAGAGGATTGACCTGTAAGAATCACATATTTTTCTCAGGGTTGGAGGTGAACACTTTATTCATCAGGCAGTTTAACAGATTCTTTTTCAAGTTACTTCCAAGTGCCTACCTTCAACAAATGGTCTTAGAAATAATGTTCAAAATAAACTCAATAGTTCACTTTGGACCCATTTCCAGTCCTATTCCAAGAAAAGGATTTATTGACTTGATGTGTGAGCTCAGGTACTCTGCATCCTGGTGGATGGGATAGGACAGTAAATCTCTGTGAAGACTAAAGGGGCAGGGGAGCCAGGGATCGGCAAGGAGAGCCCATTGACTACAAGCAGGTCTGACACCTGTGAGGGAAGACAGCAAGGACAGGTCAGTTCAACAGCCTGAGGCAGATTCCTGGGCAGTTTGCAGAAGAATTTGATGAGGTTGATGGATACTCAGCAAGCCAAAGGCCCCAAAATACATCGAAATTAGCAGATGGAAGTACGGCTTTAGACCCATGTGGTCGTGGGCTTTGAGAGGTGGCGACTGGGGCTGGGAATCTACTATGCTTTCTGCAGCAGGCTCTCTCAGAACTACATTTTCATGGCTGTGACATGTGGGTCTGAGCAGAGTATATGGCATGGTGCCTTCTAGATAATTAATTTTGACAATCATTACAGCATTTTTATCCTCAAGGGAAAGAAAGCTACTTCTAATCATTTGGAGATTTAAGTGCTATTCGGTCATCCAACCGAAGAGCATCACACTTAAAGAACACAGTAATCATATCCATGCAATTTACACCAATGCTTTTAACAAAGTATAATCAAGAAGTATTTGTTACTTGAAATATTCCTGTGTATATATTACAGGATTTAGAATAATCAGTCATCAAAACTCAAATGTCTTTCCCTCTTATATTTGCATTTGTGCCCTCAATTAAAAAAAAAAAACACACTAATAATTGTTCATTTAAATGGCCCCAAATCCCTAATTCAATTAAGGTCTTTCAGAGATAACAGGCCATGCCCATATTCTGACATAAATCCCATGAAATACTTATTACCTAAATTGAAGCAGTGTACACTGATAGCAAACATTGTAGTAGTAAACAATGGTTTGATTTTAGACTCAGAATTGGATGGATCTGCAGTGCTTCTCCTAAGTAATTGAGTAGCTTTGATTTTTGTTTCATTGTCTATTAAATAGAAAAAATACCACCTTCTTAAGATTTTGAAGATTATTTGAGGTACATTTGGTAAAGAATTTAATGCAGTGTTGAGCAAATAGTTAAGTGCTCAAAAAATGTATACTTGGGAGTCTGAGTATGGTTATTAGTCTTACTAAGGAAGTTAATATATCTAAAAAATTAGTCAACATTTTATTTGAGTAAGCTTCTCTAATTTGTTTTGAATTGCCAAATGAGGATGTAAATAATGAGTATTTTATAGATTGCTGTGAGGACTATATATGAAAAAAACGACCTTAACATGAATTATGGATGTATATATCTCTATTAAGCTTGTAGTATTTAACAAGCATTCATGAAATATCACTTGTGGTCGTCCTTACTGTCCTTATCTTCCTCTACTTTTGTCTTTACAATCATCAATTTCCATGAGGGACAACATGGTATCACATAGCAAAATATCTACCAGTAGAAAAGGGTCATTTATATTTGTTGTATTGATGACACTGGCCCTGAGAATGAACCTAACTATTAGAATTCCCAACGAGTGAGTAACCATTTGAAAAAGGTGTATTAGAAAGTGGAACAAGAAGGCAACTGCTCTCCAACTCTTTATTGTTCTTTTCCTTTTTAGTGTAATAAAAAAATAAAATCATATGACATAAGTTGGAAACAAAACAACAACAACAACAAAAAACCCAACCAAACAGAAGATCAAGATAGACGTGAGTGGAGTCTTGATATGTTGCACTTGGTGTTAGCTTATTGTATTGCCAATTGTCAATTTTCCTTTACTTCAGAAGGGATAACCGCATAAGAAAAAAAAAAAACCCTCATCGAATTGAAACAGCATTGAGAGAAGGGAATAATGAATTATCAATTTGAGGTGGCCTGAGATAAATTAAAATATTTAAAGTAATGAAATTCCAATGAAGAGAAAATAAAAGCCTTTAATATATATACCAAGGAACAGCTCCTTTGGCACATTTGATATAATTACCATAAATTTTAATATGGAGTTATTAGTAATAGTACAGTTCATAAATAGGAAGGTATGTAATATAAACATGTATTCACATTTTTTCTTCTTTGACATCTGATGTCACTGTAGTGTGATAGGATGGAGAGACAGAGGAAATTCTGGTACCCAGGAATACCTTGAGTAAAATATTTTAGTGCAAAGTAAAAACCATAAAATTCACTGTACACAGGGATCCCTGGGTGGCGCAGTGGTTTGGCGCTTGCCTTTGGCCCAGGGCGCGATCCTGGAGACCCGGGATCGAATCCCACATCAGGCTCCCGGTGCATGGAGCCTGCTTCTCCCTCTGCCTATGTCTCTGCCTCTCTCTCTCTCTCTCTCTCTCTCTCTCTCTGTGACTATCATAAATAAATAAAAAATTAAAAAAAATTCACTGTACACATAATTTTACCTATTGAAAGATATCTCATTCTTATATTGCAATGAAATAGACAAAAGAAAATGCTATTTTAATAAATGTAGAATCAAAATTTATTATAAGGGATGTACATAATGTGTGTGGATTCAATAATCATATTTGCTATTTTAACTCCTTAAGTGAAGCCATTTTCTCATGATCAACTGATAGTGATAGCTATGATTTTTTTTTTCATGTAGGTGCACTAAACTAGCCAGATTCTCCAAGCTAAATAGATCATTTAACAGTGACATTCCAGCTTTATCTTACTTAATAGTAAAGCTTATATAGAATGTTTTTGAGAAGTGTTCTCTTATATAAAGAACTGAGTTTCTCTACTATAAAGAGAATTGGAATTCCATATTTCTTTTTTTGTATTCTCAACTAGGTTGTGGATATACTCATTGTTTTTGTTTGGTATTTGTTGCTCCATCATGTACACTGTTGATGTCCAGATTCCATTGTTAGTAAAAACCTTCCCACTAAGTATGTTTGATTTATATTAAATAAAGCTTGCACTGATTCCTTTCTACAAAGTTCATAATAAAATTGTAAGATACTTTATACTAGTTTAATTTTAATTTGGTGTGGTGTTACTGAAAGAGTGATTAAGATAAACATGTACCCCTGACCCCTGTATAATACGGGGGTAAGATGTGCTGACTGCCGTGCAATCGAAAATATGCATTGGGGATCCCTGGGTGGCGCAGCGGTTTGGCGCCTGTCTTTGGCCCAGGGCGCGATCCTGGAGACCCGGGATCGAGTCCCACGTCGGGCTCCCGGTGCATGGAGCCTGCTTCTCCCTCTGCCTGTGTCTCTGCCTCTCTCTCTCTGTGTGACTATCATAAATAAATAAAATTAAAAAAAAAAAAAAAAAAAAAAAAAAAAAAAAAAAAAAAGAAAATATGCATTGAACTTCCCCCTAAACTTAGCTACTTATACTCTACTGTAGGTTGGAAACCTTACCAATAGCATAAATGGTGAACACTTATTTTGTATACATATTATGTACCACATTCTTAACACTTTTCTGAAGCTTAATTTTTTTATTAAGAAAATCATAAGTGGGATCCCTGGGTGGCGCAGCGGTTTGGCGCCTGCCTTTGGCTCAGGGCGCGATCCTGGAGACCCGGGATCGAATCCCACATCAGGCTCCCGGTGCATGGAGCCTGCTTCTCCCTCCGCCTGTGTCTCTGCCTCTCTCTCTCTCTCTCTGTGACTATCATAAATAAATTTAAAAAAAAAATTAAAAAAAATTAAAAAAAAAAAAGAAAATCATAAGAAAATGTACTTACAGTACTATATTAATACTGTGAGTTTGCCGTGTGTTTACAGGATACGTTGTCTCTCATTACCTACGTCTCTATTGTCCTATATGATACAAAACATTGTAGATGTTACACATAATCTGACGATATAACTCAAAAAATAACGTGAAAAAGAAAAAAAATATATTTATTTACAAGTGTAAGATCTCATTCATTGATAATGATGAAGCAGCAGTATGATTGCTTTATCTAAGCATTTACTAAGGTAATCAATATGATTGCTTTGTGGTAGTCTCACCTATATACTAATAAATTGTTAGAAACTTTTTATGGAATACCATATTATAGTCATATTGATAATACAGTATTGGCAATATTGTTACATTAAAAAAAAAAAACACTTACCTGTGATGTTAGGCTGGTATGCAGTTCCTTGAATTATGAGACCGACCTACTGTATGGTAATATAATTCTTTGAAAGCAAAGTTATGAAACAGTAAGAAAACTAACAGATTGATTTTTACATTAAATCTCTCTCATCTTATGCTTAGGTAAAGATAGGCCATCCAAATCCATACAAGTCTTGCACACAATATCGTACACAATGAATACTTAGGTCATGATGATGACTCAAAAATGTCTCTTCCAGTCCTTGCTGTACAGTTACTTGATTTTTCACGCAAAGACAATTCTGTACACAACACAAGTTGACTGACTAGAAGGCATGATGATTATCTACTATTCATTAAATAGAAGTGGATCATTTTAAAGGTAGTCATATCATTGTCACCTTGAGTAGCTGAAGTGCAAGGGGAGGGGTTGATCTTGTGGCCTCAGGAATGGCGGAGCCAGAAGAGGTGGAGAACGTGGAATGGAAGGCAAGAGAGGCAGGCACACTTGGTCAAACTCTACAGAAATACACTGTAATTTCTACCTGTTTGCTTTTTCTATTATTTCCCCAAATTATTTCTCCAAAAAATGTTTCTATACAGTACCAATCTCTCTTCCACCTTTTGCTTTAGTTTCGGTGCCTATAAAATAGAAGGGTCCATGTTATAAAGAGAAGTTAAAAGTAGTAGAGACAGAACACATCTGCCATACTGTGTAATGTCAATTTGTTTTAGGTCCCTGCTGCTTCTGTTTTGTTTTTTGTTTTTTTTTTGTTTTTTGCCCCCCTCATCATCTGATACTGGTCCAGAAGCACTCTTCTCCATCAAGTCCATCTTCTGTTAACTCTGCTGGTGTGGTATCTCTTAACTCTTGCGTCTGTCAAAGATCAGGTCTTGAAACCCTTCACTGCCAACCATTTTTGCCATATTCACAGTCCCTAAAGATTGCCTTGGTTGGCTCTGTCATAGATCATGTGAAGTTGTGCACAGTGTCTGGACACAGTCTTCTCCAGGAAAAAATTGTGCTTCAGTCTGTCTAGCTTTCGTGGCCTTTTCCCTAACTATGATGGCATCTTCAGTGGTATAATCCCTCCTTACTTTGATCAGGTTATCTCTGTTGGGGTCCTCTTCCATGACCTTGACAAAATCTTTCCAAAGAATATCCTGCCTAATAAGCCTTAAAGGTCGTTATGACTCCTATGATCTGGAGACGTCATTTATGGGGGCCAGTAGACCACTGTGATGCCCTTGGTGTTGAACTCTTAGGGTTATGGGTGAACAGGGGCATAGTCCAATATCAAAAGAACTTTAAACAACAGTCTCTTGCTGGAAAGGTGCTTCCTGCTCTCAGGGACAAAACATCGATGAAACCAATCCAGTAAAAGGGTTTTCATGGTCCAGGCTTTCGTGTTGTACAACAAAAGACTAGCAGCTGGTGTTTATCTATTCCTTCAAGGCTTAGGCGTTAGCAGCTTTGCAGATCAAGGCAGTCTCAATCATCAACCCAACTGTATTTGCACAATACAGTACAGTTAGCCCATCCCCACCTGTCTTAAAACCTGGTGCTTGCTTCTCTTCCTTACTAGTAAATGTCCTATGTGGCTCCCTGCCCCACCCCACCCCACCCCGCCGCTCCCCCAGCATCGGATGCTTTCATCTGCATTAAAAACCTGTTAAGGCAGATATCCTTTCTCTTCAGTCATTATCTTAACCGTGTCTGGAAACTCATCACCTGCCTCTTGGTTAGCAGAAGCTGCTTCTGCCTTAGCTCAACATTTTTCTCCTCCTAGCTCAACATTTTTAAGCCAAACCTCTTTATAAGCTTATCAAGCCATCCTTTGCTGGCATTACATTCCCTAGCTTTAGACCCTTTATCTCCTTTTTGCTTTATGTTGTCATGTCATGACTGTTTTTTCTCAAATCCTGTTAGAGTATATAGGTATGTCTTCCTTTAATTTTTTTTAATTTATTTGAGAGACAGAGATAGTGGCAGAGATAGCGAGAGAGAGCATGAGTGGGGAAGAGAGAGAGAAGCAAGTTCAATGAGGGACTGGATCCCAGGACTCATGACCTGAACCACTTAACCAGCTAAGCCACCCAGGCACTCCAGGTGTGTTTTTCTTATAGCAATCCTGCATTCATGTAAAATATGCATTTTCAATATGAGGTGAAGTACGTAATGCAAGACAATGGTTCTTATAAGAATGGTTCTTATCCATGACTTTAATTTTATCAGCAAAATTCCTTTTGCAATATTATGTAACACATATTCACAGATTCCTAGGATTTGTGGGTAGAAATCTCTGCAGGTGTTACTCTACCTTACTCCAGAATCAAAATTATTTAAAATATTTTATTTGTGACATTTTCATACATTTGCACTTATTTTAAGATTTTAAATAGAGCCCAGCTTGCATCAATTTATTATGTTTGTGCTGCTTTATTTTTATTTTTGATTGCATCTTTAAGAATAAAGATTATGCTACATTTTGCTTTATTCCGTGTAGTATTTGGAAGAGCACAAAGCTCATTTTAGTCATTGTAGTACAGAGTTTCTCAAAATGACTGTGTCTTCATCTCAAAATTGGATTGAGACAAGGGAATCTTAAGTTTCAGTTTTGTTGAGTTGTCATATTTTTCTTCAGTGATAACAACAATTCGATCCCATTTCTTTCTTCTATTAGGTGATGAGAATTTTTTTTTTTTTTTACCTAATCCCACTCCCTAGTTTTTTGTAAAAAAAAAAAAAAAATGTATACACACACACATATAGTACTTAGGTTACTCAAGCACTATGTTTGGCACTTAAGATGTCTCTTTCAAAGAATATGCAATTGCCATATTTAAATTTCTATATGTAAAAACTGCAAATTTAAAATTAGTACCACTCTTCTGGTCATGTTAAGGACTATGCATTCATGTAAATATATCAAAAATGGGTGTGTAAAACTTTGTTTCCACTACTATCTTGTACCATTTCCCTATTCTTAGGTTATAACTTTGCTTGCATCTAATCATAAACACATTTTGAGAGAGGGAGAAAAAATAAAAGTTCTATAAACTCTTCTTGCATTCATGGATGATATCTTTTGTAGATTAAATACTGCAACATACTCCATGAATATTTAATTGAAATAGTTATTCTCAGTTTGACTTGGAAGGGTTTTTAATTCATTGGAATTTGGGGTTTTGATAAATGTGAGGATATTGGTAAAATTATACAAGGGCACTATTAGTCGATTCCAAATTTTGAATTAAGCACTTTTAGAGGTGCCATTAGGTGCACTTACATTGTGTTAATTGAGCGTCGTTTGTTTTACATTTATCAACTCATTTGTTCCCCACATGAACCACAGAGAGAAGGCAGTAAATTGCAAGGTGTTGCTTTTCCAACTCAGAAGATCTGTTTAAAATGCAGATTCTGAGTCAGTAGTTCTGGGATCTAGGAAGCTTTTCTGCATGTCTAACAAGCTCACCAGTCACACAGATATTGTTCCTTCAGGGACCATACTTTGAAGAGCAAAGCCCTGAAAAAAACCCATTAAACTCAAAGTCTGGAAATGTAAACTTTAGCCTCAGCTCTAATTTTTCAGTTGACAACCTAAAGCAAATTACTTTATCTCTGGGCTGCGTCTTTTCACTTCTAAAGTAAATGGACTTGAGTTATTATTCTGTAATTTCTTTTTATTAATTAAGAAACTACTGATCATAGAGGTAAAGGTATTTCTCAAATTCACACATGAGTGACAACTTCTGTTTTCTGACTCCAAGTTTTCTGATGTCAAGTTAAAGCTTTTCATTTTCCCATACAAGCAATAGAACTTGAACCTATTTTTTTTAACCTATTTATATAGAGCATCATAGCTGAAAATAAGAGAAATCATGCAGAGCTATTTTACAAGATACCTTGAGAAATTTTAGTAGATTGAACTGTTATTACTTTAATGGATTTTATATTTTTCATGCTATATCAATAGTTTTCTCTCTATTTTATTTATTTCCACTATTCATTATTTTTATTCTGTAGCCCTTTCCCCTACTTTGAAGCAACCCTTGACCAAGTGATAGCAGCACCTTTAAGCAAAGCTGTTCTTCACAGCAGTCTTAAATCACTGCCAGCTGTGATTTCATTTATATTGAATCACTGTAACTCCTGAACAATTTATAAAGTTTCACAACCCTGATTTCAACTTACATTTTCATGAAGTAAAGGTACATATAGACCATATTCATCTGTATGCTTCTTCTTTCCATTTTTGTGACTAAAGTTGGGCTTGCAGATAAAACTTACTGGCACGCCTTCACTGACTGGTAGAAGCATCGTTCTAAAGCAAGTGTGGATAAAAATCTGAAAACGCTTACTTGCAGGTGTATTGCATATCTCGTTGGCATTGTTGCACTTATTGCCTCCTCCAGTCCACATGACTGCGTTTGGGCATGGATAAACAGGTGCACATGGGCATAGGACCAAATCTAAGCCAAAACACAAGTGACCAGTGTGCATCTACGTGTTTAGGCCAACTGGTAGTTTTTTATTGACTGCAGATGGTTACTGACTTCACAATAAAAAGCTGCCCGTTGACTGATTATGTTTTTAAATAACCCTAAAGTTTTTTTTTTTTTTTTCTTTCCTCATGGCTAGGAACTGCAATTTGTATTCAGGGTAAATTTGAGTCCACATGACGGCCTTCTAGCCCAGATGTGCCCTTGAAGCCAGTGGAGATTTCAATCCTCATTTCTAGCCTAAGACTGATTGATATTTTAAGAACACCAAGAAATGAGCCACTTCAACACTACTCAGCTTTCCCTGAGGCGTTCCAAAATTTGTAAATATGTGCTTCCTGGAGCCCGAATGGAAGCATTAAAGGAGACTCAGAGTCAAAATATATATGTAAATTATTTTATTTTCGGAACATTTTTACAGTAGTCCTGGCTGAGGAAGTGCCTCATAGAATGCATCAAATGTGTTGTAGGTGTCAACTCTTTTTTCTATACTAAACGACCTGATATGTGGCCTGAACACAACATGCACACATACATACACACACACATTAATACGTCTTGTACTCTCCAGTGTTATATAACCATGAGAGTCCATGAGTATAAATGTAGAGTAAGGAAGAATGTGATTGCAACTATAAGAACTATCTGAAAAAATACTTTGTTTAAAACAATATTTTTTTTTTTATTTATTCATGAGAGACACAGAGACACAGGTAGAAAGAGAGAAGCAGGCTCCATGCAGGGAGCCCGATATGGGACTTGATCCCGGGTCTCCAGGATCATGCCCTGGGCTGAAGGCAGGTGCTCAAACACTGAGCCACCCATGGATCCCTGAAAATAATACTATTAAAAAAAAACTTTAAAAAGTGCCGGTAGTACTCTTTTTTGCTATGGGGCTTCAGAGATAAGTACAGGGAAAAAAGGCCCTGGCCTTCATCTCAGGTATAATACTTGGTAGCAAACTTGGAACACTCTGGAACAAGTCAGTAATGTAAAGTGGGCACTTCCTTTGGAAATACATGTCTTGTTTTCCAAATCAAATTTGCCAGTATGTGATCTAATAAGAATTTGGCTGATTTATATCACTTCCCACTTTGGGCAGCAATATCTTCATCTATAAAATAAACTTGGATTTGATGATCTCTGTGCTCTCATATACCTAAAATTCTGTAATGACTTTAAAAGCTATTGAAAGCAATTATAAGCATTGTTATCCCTCCTCTCAAATCTCCACTTTGCACTTTCTCTGCCTTATCTCTGTAACATTTTATAATTAATTGATATAAAAATGAATATATAAAATATAAAAAATAAAATTCATGTACTTTCTAAAGAGTAGAGTGTAAGCTCCATAACAGAAAGCTTTATTTGTTTTATTCTCGGTGTCTGGCAAGTAGTACACATTCAATGAATATTCTGTTAATGAATGAGTAAATGAATCAGTAAACATCTTCCAGTGAAATGAGTTTATATATAAATATATACACACACATACATATATCATTCTATTTTATCCTGAAAATTTTTCCAAAGGTAAAAATCCTAGGCTATAATTTGGATTGTATCCAGTTAAAAAAGAGTAAGTACCTTAGAGTCCAAAAAATCAAATAATAATTCAGTGTGCTTCAGATGGTACACTATGTCCATTTTAATGCTGCAGCTTCTATTTTCCTGATAAGTTGACAAAGAGGTTAACAGGGAGCAAACTGATCATTCATATTAAAATGACCCCTTGTCAAATAATATAATGGAATACTTTTTCTCAGCTTTCCAGAAATGCACTGTATGTTTAAAGCAATATATATCTTTGAAATTATAAAAACACAATTTTATAAGATAAAATGTTTAATAGTGAAATAGTAAAACAAATGCTTTGAGACATTAAGTGATTTTTTAATTGGATTGAAAAGTGTTATATTCCATTGTCTTCTTACTGAATAAATTTTCAATTAAGGAGCAATGGTCAGAATCATTAAAGACTTAGAAGTATCTATATAAGTGGAGTAAGTGGCAAGAATGTAAAAATAAACGTCTGATATAACAAGACTCATGTTGAACAGTAAATGTAGAAAGACTCATGCTAAACACAACGTAAAGTATTGCATGTAAAGTAATAAAAAATTGAATAAAATGTAAGTTTTAAAGTAGAAATTAAAATGCACTATTAAATAGACATTTAGAAGAAAATTATGTTTTTATAATAGATCTCCCAAAAGGAGTAAATCAAAATAAAATATCAAAACTGCTAAATATTAATTTTTAAAAATTTAGCTAAAGCCCTTTAAGTATATGTCATAAAATTTTTTGACCAAATTTGAATTAGTGTTTTATGGTGAGCTTACATTGTTATCACACATATTGTTATTGGCTATGAAATAAGTGAAATTCTTGACAACTTGCTTAACCAGACACTAATTAAAATCATATGCTAGATCACTACAACCCGGCGTATAAATATGACAGATATTATTGGCTTCCAAGATAAAGCTTTCTAGGATATAAAATTTTTTAGATACTATAATACATTATAATAAAGGAGATTAAAACCAATCAAATATATGCTATGCCTGAGTCAGAAAAGAACTATGTTACATATTCAGAAGCAGAAAATATAAAAAGGAATACATTTGTGTAAAGAAAATCAATATCACAATGACTGTGATGAAATGCATAGGTAACGAGTTGATTTTTCTAGCATTTATTTATGACTAAAATAGGGAACAAAATATATATAGAATAGCTTTATTTTTTATCTTATATGCCACCAACTTTCACGTAGCTTAGGCACTGGATTTCTAAATATTATGTTTATATATATATGTATATATATACATAATTAATGTTTTATATATATATTTTTTTATATATATATATAAACATAATTAATGTTTTATATATAAAAACATAATAATTAATTGCACTTATATTAATTTGGTATGGGCAGGTAGTTACTATTATAGGCCCCCACTATTATAGACCCCACTGGTCTCTACCTCATGCTGCTAACACTTTGGGGTGTAGTACCTGTGACTTCTCCGTAAACAGTACACAAAGGTGACAGGATATCACTTTTGTCATTACGTAAGTCACCATAGTATGGAGGCCCAGGTGACAAGGAACTAAGGGCTGTCTCCAGCCAAAAGCCAGCAGGGAACGAAAGTCCTCTACCTAACGGCCTATGAGAAATTGAATCTTGACAACAGACACTTAGAAGTGGACCATGCTGGAGTCAGCCCTTCAGGCCTGAATCCTTACTTGCATTCTTGTGGGAGATCCTGGAGCAGGAGATCCAGGTCTCATGCCAACACAGTGGACCCAGAGAACATTGTCATCATCCTCAACTTTTAATATTCTTTGAACACCTGGCTGTTTTCATTGTTAGGACAAGAGCAATGTTATTTGAAGCTTTCCAAATACTAAGGGACATCAGAATCTCTGTTTTATTTCAATCTCTCTATTCCACAATTAGAAAAAAAATACAAAAATAAATAGTACCTTGGAGGTGTAATAAAAATTAAGTTTAATAAAGGATATTAGAAAACTTCCCTAAATTTAATCAATGTGCTGAAAATTAGCCTGGAGGTTTGGTTCTTCAGAGAAAATACCTTTGAGATTATGGCCAAGAAAACAAAATCACAAAGAAAGAGTCAGGCAGTGGTAAAAAGGTAGAATTTGGCTTTTTAAAACCATTTATGTAAAAAAGCTATCTCTTCCCATAACACACACACACACACTTATGCAAAACCATACACATTTTAATGGAAAAATGAAACTGTACAACTTGTGGAATCTGTCACTACTACATGAGCCATAAAGAGGATTGCACTGAGGAGGAAAAATGTTTTAGCTACAGTGAAACAAATGTGTATAGTGTAGTGATAAAAACAATAGGATCCATTAGAAATTGGTTGCAATTACTATCTAGACTTCCTGAACAAATTCATTTGTACCGTTATAAGGAAATGCATTTTTTTCCTCTATGTAAAAAAAAAAAAAAAAAAAAAAGTGTTCAGATGTATGTATGTATGACTTTTCCCCTTCATAGCACTATTTTATTGAGTTATATCTCTGAGGATAAATCTGATTTTTGTATAGAATAATTTGCTACTTTTAGGGAAAGTTATCCAGTATTATTTTATTCACTGATGAGCTGTCCAAATGGGATAATTGGTCAGTCAGGTAAGTAGCTTTAGAAGTTAGGTAACCAGTTACCAATTAGGAAATATAATGTCCCGCTCAGTAAATAAGAGAATTTATAATAAACATGGAAAAATATTCCTTATGGGCAAATATTTGAATATTATGGAGAGAAGCAATATAGAAATGGCTTATAAATATTAGGATATATGAGACAACTGCAGAAATACATTTTTCTTTTTGCTAAATTCGGTCAACTGCATAGCTCTCAAACTATAGAAAATTCAAACTAAATGCAACTCAATCTTTTTTTGCCTTGAAAGAATCTGAGCTTGAATCACCTCCTCTGTAATTGCATTTTCCTGTTTCTGAGAGTACAGGTGATGTCATAATTACTGAGTGGGCCTCCAGAACATTCAACTTTATCAGAAGGAAGCAAAATAGAGTTTACTGGAAAACATACAGAATCAAGAGTAAGGGAAGTGGTGTTAATGTAGAATTTAGAGAAGAATTTTGGAGTGCTGTTTTCGCTTTATTTTTGCAGTATGCATGCCATCAGCTTCTACATCTAGTTTATCGTAGGTATAGAAATGTGAAAGGAATTGATAAGCATCCGTTCTTGTGGGAAACATTCTTTTAAAAGTATGACTCTCATTTAGCCATCAGTGCTTTTGAGCTCTGTCACTGTAAATGAAGAGGTGCCGATCATGTGGTGTCTTGGAAATAGTGAATTAGGGAAAAGAAAACAGACAATAAACTGAATATCACCATTTAAATAAAATACTCCCTTTTACTTGTTTCTTTTCTTTTTAAATTTTTCTTTCCCTTTGAAGAAAGGGAATTGTGACAATGAATAAAAAAATTATCAGTACTTTTTTTTTAACATTTTATGTATTTATTCATGAGAGGCACAGACTGAGAGGCAGAGACACAGGCAGAGGGAGAGGCAGGCTCCATGCAGGGAGCCTGATGTGGGACTCTATAGCAGGACCCCAGGATCACGCCCTGGGCTGAAGGCAGACGCTGAGCCACCCAGGCGTCCCTAATTATCAATACTCTTTAAGGAGGTTAAAACACTGCTCAAAAACAATTTGCAATAGCAAATGTTTTATAACCATAATTTCCTTTTGTTTTCTTGAATACGGAACATCATTAATAATGATGGATGAATAATAATAATAACAATAACACTGTTCAAGGTACTGTGTGAAGCAACTTATTTAATCCTTATAAGGCATATTTTTATCTTCATTATACAGATGAGGAATCTCAAGCACAGAGAGGTTATGTAACTTATATATATAATCAGAGTAATTGTGATCAAAGGGATTCAAGAGCAAACTAGTTCTAGAGCAAAGGCCTTAATCTTTATAGAAGATTTATAAGAGTATACAAATAGTTACTCCAAATGACACACTAGGGCTTTTAGTTTCTATTCAAAATATTTTTAAAATAGAATAACCTACTACCTAGTTTTTTTTTTTTTTTTAACCTAGTATACTTTTTACACCTTATGCTTCTATCTTCACAGTCAACTGATTGGTTAAAATGCTAGTGTTAGAGTTAACTACACTCCTCTAATTTTAACCTCTAACTTCATCAAAGAACATTCATATTTTCTTAATAAGACCTATCCCTTTTCAATAATTGTTCAACCTGGAAGCTATAAAATGATGATGGCTTTTATCACTTTATTGAAACCTGTGATTAGGGAAGCCAAAGTATTTTGAAACATCCCATTTGTATTATTAGCAAAAATGACTGAAATATAAGAGCATTTATATTTGGTGAAAAAATTAAAGATGAGATCATAAAATCTTGACCAGCCCTCTTCCCCAGAGTCCTTACAACACTCCTGCTGGGCAGCCGTGTTGCTGAGTCTGACTTTGCTGTGGCCACTCAGAACTAACATGTTAAACTAGGCTGTCGACAATTTGAAGTCATATGCTGATTCGATTTGTGAATATTTGCAACTTCAACTTCCAATTTTAATTTACCAAGAAATTCCCCCACTAAAAAACTCAATGATTGTTAGACAACTGTAATAAAACCTTCAAACAGTTTTCCTCCTAATACAGTATTTGTTTCAAATAAACTTTTGGTCCAGAAGCCATATGAATTTGTGGGCTATAAAATATTAGGCAAGTAACTAGAATAATTTTTTAACTACCTGTGTCCTGCCAATGGTATAAACAAAGTAAGGAGGAACAACACCCAATTTATTAAATAGATATGGGAAGAGGTGGCTACGTATCGTGTATTTATATATTTTATATGCACACATAAACATAATTTGTCAAAGAAAAAGCATTTTGTTGACCATGCTAACTTGAGTGTGTATGTATGTGTGTATGCATATACAAGGATGTGTTAACATAGTCTGGGTCAATGAAATGTTTTTTCTTTGGCAGATTTAACAAAATGTAGCGTATGACAGAAGAAATAATCAAAAGACATTTTCTGGATACAACAATTCTGCTGTCATTGTAATTTTAATTTGCTCACAAGAAAGGGCAATGCATCTCTATTATGGAAGAATAGTAACAGGCCTTGCTTTTCCTTTCCTTTTTCCTACCCTTTCCTTTTTTCCCATCCTTTCCTTTTTCCTTCCCTTTCCTTTTTCCTATCCTTTCCTTTTTCCTTTCTTTTCCCAGCTGAAGTATAGCTGACGTACAATAGGTGGGTATAGTATCGACACTACATACATGTGTATTAGAAAATGCTCACCATCATAAGTGCAGTTACCTCTTACCATACAAAGTTATTACAATCTTAGCGACTATATTTTTTATGCTATGCTTTGAATCATGATGATTTATTTTCTAATTAGGTTTGTACCTCTTAATCCTCTTCACCTATTTTACTCCTCACTCCCATCCCACTAGCAACCACTAGTTCTCTCCATGTACTTAAGAATCTTTTGTTGTGGTTGTTCATTTGTTTTGTTTTTAAGATTCTGCACACTAGTGAAATCTATGGCGTTTGTCTTGCTCTGACTTACCTAGCTTAGTATCCTCTAGTTTCATTTATGTTGTTGCAAATGGCGAGATGGATTCTTTTGTATGGCTGAGTAATATTTCATTGTGCATCTATCCTACAGCTTCTTTATCCAGTCATCTATTGAGAGACACATTGCTTTCCTGTCTTGGCTATTGTAAACAATGCTGCATTAACACAGGTGTGTATATATATTTTTGAATTAGGGTTTTCATTTCCTTCACGTAAATTTAGAAGAATTACTGGGGGGTCTGGTATTTCAGGTTTCAATTTTTTGAGGGTTCCCTTTTCTCCACATTCTTACCAAAAAAAAAAAAAAATCCCAAAAATGTTGTTAAATTTTTTCCTATATGATACTTCTTATTTTCCTTTATGTTTCCATTTTTCCTGTACAGGATTATATTGAATTATTCTCATTTTGTTCATTTTGTGTTCTCCTTTTTTTTACATTTCATTTTAATATTAAGTGATGGACTATTTGAAAAAATATCTGAATCATCCTCTTGGTTTAAAACTATTAGGTAATTATTGAAAATTATCAGCAAATAAGTAAAATAACTGATACACTTAATTTACCATGTTTAGTATTAGTCATTTCTGCATTCTTTCCCATTGTCTCTTTTCATAGTACTACCTCAGAATTTTCTTGACCCTGATTTTTTTTTTTCCTTTCTGTGGGAGAAAAATAGCAGCCAATATATTCAACACAAACAGAAATTGTTGATTTGAGTGTTTTCTCCCTTATACCCATGCATAGTGCTTTCTGTAAATCCATTCTAATACATTTGCTGAATACCTACCTGTCTACCATTTATTTTCCATGATAGTATTATGAAAGAAATTTAAACATTATTGAGTGATTTGAGAATGTTGGCTTATTGTTATGAAGTTTTATACATCAGCCCTAGAGTAATGTATCATACTCTCCCATATTCTTTGCTATCAGTGGCAAATAGGTTTTGGAGCTTTTCTCAAGTTTTTTGACCTCTTCAATCAAAGATGTATTGTATCAATAGTGCAATCACTGCCATAGGGCAGAAGTTCATGACATCAAGTATAAGATCTACTTCACGATATACATTTTTACCTTTTCTTTGTCATGTTTGCTAAAGGATTCTTTTTTCTGCCGTTTATTGATTCCACTGCATGTATCACCACTGAAATCCTACAACCAAAGAATTCATATAAAAGGTAACTATTATATATCAATATAGACAAGTTTCTTTTTTCCTTGACATATCAAATGTGAGGCTTTCATGTATTTGAAAAAAAGTAAACACTACTGAATTAAATAAAGCAGTTACAAAGCTCAGGGGCATATAAAGTGAAGTTCATGATTTGGAAGAAAAATAAAAGTTATCTACTAATGTCTTCAAAACCAGTGGTGTAATTTTTATAAGTGCAAACACTGTGTGCCTCATATGTTATGCTGTGCTCCCATGCACAAATTATTTAAAATATCTATAATATGCTGCATGAATACTGCATGCCAAAGCTCAGATAAATCCAATGTGATATAGACAGAAATACTAAGCTATATCTAACAAATAATTGGTGAAGTCTGCAGTGAAGGCAAAAATAAATGAATATATATATAAAGAGAAAGACTTACATTTTTTAATCCACTGAAATTAGCATAGTTTACTGCTTACCTATACTTTTATTGTTGCCTCCAAACTAGAAAAGCATTAGTGGATTTTGTTTTTTTACGATTGTCTTTATTTTTTATTACGCACCAGCTGATGATCTAATCTGCAGTTAAACAGAATCAAACAGAATCAAACAGAACACATCACTTCTGATATACAGATAGGGCAGAGTGGTGCGCCAGTTTGAGATAATCCATAAGCAAAACCTCTCCTCTATAACTGAAAGACTCAACCCTCCATAAACTAACTTAATTAAGGTTATATGGCAGCAATCACTTACTAATGTAGTTTAAAAATCCCCTGTCTTCACAATCCTGCTGTAGCCACTCTGCATTTGTTCTCCATCAAAACCAGCACAACTTTTTCAAAACAAAGTTAATGTCAACCCTGTGCTTCAATAGCTTTCAATTGTTCCTACTAGAAATTCATGTCATGTGTTACTGTCTTCTGTTTATTGATGTTCTGCTTAGATCCTCTTACTTATATGATGACTGCATCACCTAAAGAGACTCCACCTTACTAGCCCATAGTGGGAATTAGCCTAGGTGATTTGAAAGTTCCATGTAGACAAATATTCCTATGTTCTACCTTTCTGAATTCCTTGATCCTCAGATTCTTCACTTTCCACGGCCATATCTGAATATTAATAGTAATCATTTTCAGCTGATCTAGCTTGATATCTTAAATGTAAAGATCTTATTACCTAAATTCAACTATGCATCTAATTCTCACTCTTCATTTCCCTTGTACTCTACTTATTAACCTCATTTAATATCATTCATTCTGAGGACCCTTAAACTTCTAATATAACAGCCAGCGTATGTTTAAAAATATTACCTATGACTATTGATAAAAGGTAAGTTCAAGTTACTCATAGGTATTATTTCTGGTACAGACGGACTTTTTATCTTCCTTTGTGTACCATTTTGGTTTGGTCTTCCAGGTTTTATCTTCCTCTGGATACATCAGGTTGTCTTTATTACTCTATCTTTAGAAAACACTGCATTTCAGTTTTTATTTGTTCTTTATAAATTAACAATGTGCATGTTTGACTGTAATAAAACAATTTAATCAATATACTTATTGCCTTCCAAATATTTTTAGTATTATTTTTTGTGTAGTATATTGTTTCTGATCTAATTTTTAACTTCTCTGAAATTAATCGTTATTTTTCAGCAAATGAGTAATACATTAGCTAATATATTTACTAATTCCTTTCCTCGTTATTTTTCTTGGTGTGACTTTTCTTGTTTTCTTTGTAATGATTCCCTTAAGTTTTTTTTTTTTTTTTAATGAAATTCTGAGTATAATGTAAAAGGTCTTATTTTCTTACTGTTTGATAATCTGGGTGAACACAGAAGTCTACTGATAGCTAGATTTTCCCTCAGCTGTTCAAACATGTTAATTACTTGTCTTCAGGTATTTATTCTCACTAATGAGAAGTCATCTGTCAACCTATTAAAGTTCTTTTTATTTTGTCTCATTGTAATGTTCATTCTCCCTGTGATGTATATGGGTAAGGACTGGATTTTTATAATATGTGAAGACTGGTGCAGTCAATGTAAGGACTTAGTATTCTTTCTAAATCTAGAAAAGACTGATTTCTCACAATTTGCTACAGTTCTTTTTTTCTTTCTCTTTTTCCTCTGGATTTTCTTTTTATATCCTTAGTACTTTTAATATGTCATGCACACCTTCCTCCTTTTAAAATCCTTATATGATATTATATGGGGTATTACCTCAAATCTATTATATAATTCATCATTTTAAAGGTACTTTTAATTTTTTTTAATTACCATATTTTTTATTTTAGAAGTTATATTGAGTTATTTTTCAAATATATGATCTACAAACAGCATTTATGATTCTATGTCTCTTTATATTTTTGGTCATGTTTTAAAACTTCTTTCATGATCTCCTTTAGGTTTGCTATTACATTTATTTTCTGAAAGTGCTAACTCTCCTGTTTTTAACAATTGACTCTCCCTTATCATAGTTTATTCCCTCATCAAGTGACCTTTTTATTTTTGAGCTCATCTTTGAATGACAGTGTCTTTGTTGTTGTTTCCTCCTGGAGAGAGTTTCTTATGTTTTGGTTCTAGACACATTCTTTGGAGTCAAATTTGCATTTCCAGCTTACGTTATTTTAAGTTATCCACTGCATTTGGACATGGAGGATATTATTTTATTTTGATGCCTACTCCTAAATAGAAATACAATTTCAGATCTCATATCCATGGATGATAGAGGTTCTGCTTTTCTCTTTCTTATGACTAACCCCTCCTATGATTTGAAGTGTGGATCACACAGTTGCAGTTTCCTAATCTTTGAGCAAAGCAGGACTGTGTTCTAGCTTTTTGTTTCTTGGGGCCTAATGCTACATCTTTCCTTCCAGTTACCATTTAAAACCCTAGTATATTTTTCTAATTATATCTCCATAGACCACAAGGTTTTAACATATATAAATTTGTTTTGTTTCTTCCCCTTTGGCTTCTACCATTAATGGCTTTCTTTTATTTCTTTAAAAAAGTGATTTTATATTGCTTTTATGTTTTATGTCACATTGAATGGGACTTTCCTTATTATGCCAAAATGGGCTGCTAGAACTTATAACTGAGGAAAAATTGGCAATAATTATCTTGAATTATGAAAAAGAACTGAAGCAGTTACATAGGCTGGCATCTCTTTCCCTGATTGGACATTTGCTTATGCACCCAAAGGACTGATGTATCCTCTGGGCTTGCTATTTGAACTTGGAAAAAAAAAAAAAAAGATTATCATTGAAAACGAGAATGTAGGTATGGAAAAGCAATAGAACAGCCAGCATTATGCTTGCTATAATGTTAAAGATGAAGTCTCCTGGACCCTGTGGAAAGATAAATATTGAATTTTTTTTAAAGATCTTATTTATTCATGAGAGACACACAGAGAGAGACAGATTCATAGAGGGAGAAGCAGGCTTCTTGTGAGGAGCCTGATGAGGGATTCCATCCCAGGGCCCTGGATCACAACCGGAGCCAAAGGCAGACGCTCAACCACTGAGCCACCCAGGTGCCTGAAATTTTGAAATGTCTTAAGATCCACCATACAGAAAGCTGGCTGCTGAGTAAAGATGTCATGATGTAAGTAGTTGTAGAAATGAAAAGGCCATGCCAGATTATATTTCTTACGCCCTGCAGGGTCTCCTGAAGTATTCACATGTGTCCTCCATTTGATAGAATATACTATTCCCTGTCTCATGGAAAACACAGAGAGCAAGTCTGTTTTAACCAAAGGAGAAACAGCACTGTCTAGGATAGTGGACAAATTTATATAAAAAGGGTATATTGCCTCTCAGATCTATTCCTCTTTCCCACATGAACATGCCAGAGGAATAGAAACCCAGAAAAGACAAGAAAAAGGTAGAAAAGGAGGACTTGGAGGAAGAGTCATCTCAGGAAGAGAGTACGCTCTACCTTTCTTCTCAAGTCCCTTCTGTGAAAGCCTGACCAGTGGTAATGGAAGGTATAAAAAGTGAATATTAATTGAACATAGTTGACTTTTTGTTTATTTTTTATTAGAGTTCCATTTGCCAACATATAGTATAACACCCAGTGCTCATCCCATCAAGTGCCCCCCTCAGTGCCTGTCACCCAGTCACCCTGTCCCCCTGCCACCTCCCCTTCCACTACCCCTTATTCATTTCCCAGAGTTAGAAACCTCTCATAGTTTGTCTCCGTCTCTGATATTTCCCACTCATTTTCTCTCTTTTCCCCTTTAATCCCTTTCACTATTTTTTATATTCCTTGTATGAATGAAACCATATAATGTTTGTCCTACTCCGATTGACTTACTTCACTCAGGATCATACCCTCCAGGTCCATCCACGTCAAAGCAAATGGTGGGTATTTGTTGTTTCTAATGGCTGAGGAATATTCCATTGTATACATAGACCACATCTTCTTTATCCCTTCATCTGTCGATGGGCACTGAAGCTCCTTCCACAGTTTGGCTATTGTGGACATTGCTGCTATAAACATCGGGGTGCAGGTGTCCCGGCGTTTCACTGCATCTGTATCTTTGGGGTAAATCCCCAGCAGTGCAATTGATGGGTCATAGGGTAGCTCTAGTTTTAACTCTTTGAGGAACTTCCACACAGTGTTCCAGAGTGGCTGCACCAGGTCACATTCCCATGAACAGGGCAAGAGGGTTTCTCTTTCTCCACATCCTTTCCAACTTTTGGACATTCTCTTCGATAAATGGTGCAGGGAAAATTAGACAGCTACTTGCAGAAGAATGAACCTGGACCATTCTCTTACACCATACACAAAGATCAACTCAAAATGGATGAAAGAGCTAAATGTGAGACAAGAATCCATCAAAATCCTAGAGGAGAACACAGGCAACACCCTTTTTGAACTTGACCACAGCAACTTCTTACAAGACACATCTATGAAGGCAAGGGAAACAAAAGCAAAAATGAACTATTGGGACGTCATCAAGATAAAAAGCTTCTGCACAGCAAAAGAAACAGTCAACAAAACTAAAAACCTACAGAATGGGAGAAGGCATTTGCAAATGACCTATCAGATAAAGGGCTAGTCTCCAAGATCTATAAAGAACTTATTGAACTCAACACCCAAGATACAAACAATCCAGTCATGAAATGGGCAAAAGACATGAACAGAAATTTCACCAAAGACACAGACATGGCCAACAAGCACATGAGAAAATGCTCCGCATCACTGGCCATCAGGGAAATACAAATCCAAACCATAATGACATACCACCTCACACCAGTGAGAATGGGGAAAATTAACAAGATAGAGTTGATTTTTAAACTTGACTAGGCCTCTTACATATTTGAACATGAACACAGAGTAATTGGAAACTGCAAAATGTAGTTAAAGGAAAGGAAAAGGAGATTCAATGAAGCATGATAAAAGGCAGTGATGGGAGAAAAAATTAAAATCAATTCATTTTGATGAATTGTGTGATAAAGTAGTTACATATGTTTTTGTACCGGGAGTGAGGCCTGTCTTTGCCAGCTCAGCCTTCCTTATTGATGGCATGTCATTTATTTTATAAATGAAATAATCTTCAGTGTGGTAAGAAAAGCAGTTTGCAGATTTTTCCAGTCAAAATGTTGATTTATAATAAAGAGTACATCTCTGAAACTCACTGAAAGTTAAAAATATTGAACTTTCTAATGAAACTAAATGTATGAGAAAGCTTTTATTACTAGGAATATGTGTGTGTTTTTAAGCTAAAACAACTATCTACAGAAACATCAGGTGCCCTGCCACTTAGATCTAATAGGCTCACATTCTTACCCTGAGGCTGGGTCCTTATCTACCCTTTTCTTTTCTTCCAATAGATGGATACAAACACGTGATTTTTTTTTTTCTTTTATCATGGAATGTAATAACACAAATACAGAATGACAGGGATTAACAAAACTGACAATATGAAAATTACAGATACTGTCTGACATATTAACAAGAAAAGCTTATTAAATTGAAAATAATATATAATAGATTAAGAACATGTAATTTATATCCTAATTTCCCTGTTGCTAACATAAGGTAGAAGAACCTGAATTCAAATCATAGCTCCATATTTACTTGTTAGGTAACTTTTGACAAGTTAGCACACTTTTGAATCATGCACTGACTTGTGGTGAAAAGTAAAATGTTTGTGTGAGTGCGTGTGTGCACATGCATGTGTGAGAAAGAGAAGAGAATGTGCATTTAGATATAGAGAGAGGTATTTAGATAGCACTTGTAGCGGAGACCTTGTGATAGATATACAATAAGGATACTTTGTTTTCTACCAACCCTTCTGGACTCCTCCTTGGATAAAGAAATGAGAAATTCAGGTACGAGGCACACAGAATGGGACAGGCTCTTGGAAACAAGATGAGCTTCTTTGGAGCTGCATATCTCATAACTTCTAATAGGCAAAATAAACAATAGAGAAAAAAAAGACACCTCAGTCATTTACTTGGATTAATAGATGATGGAGTGTTCTCCTCTAAAAGATAGACTAGCCACTGGCACTGATAATCCCAAGTGATTAAGAATCTAGCCAGATATGAAAATAGATTTTCTCAATACACTACCCTCATTGTCCGTAATGATGAGACTCCAGGGATCATCCCTTGAATATTAGAGGTCCTCATGATATTTCTCAACACATCCAACTAATATTTATTAAGTGCTTATTGTATACAATAATTTTAATTGTTCCTGAACTCCCTAGAATTCATGTCCTGACAATTCATTATTTATTATTGTTTTTTTTTCTTTTGAATGTTTTCACCTAAATGTATTTTTCAACCTGATTTTATATCTGTTTCTTACTTACATAACTTGCAGATCGATCACTCTAGATCATACTGGGGCCTGTAAGCAACAGTCACCATATTACCATGTTCTGCAGTTGTCTTTATTTTTAGATATATGATAACTTCAAATTTCCCTAGTCAACTTCACTGGTATTTTTCCTGTTTGTATTTTTTTTTAAGTTTCATAAACTGTTGGCCCTTGCATAGATTTTTTTCTGACTAGTTTGACTAATATGTATAGAAATTCTGCAGAGTAGAAATAATTTTGAGAGTAGAACTGATTGAGCATAATCCAGAATTGAATTAAGCATTTGTAATCCTAACCAATAGTCCCCCTCCTCTCCTAGATCTTATTTTGTCATCCTTTACTCCACAATTCACACTGACCTAAGGATGCTCTTCAAGATTTTCACTTCAGATTAACCATTTAGCAGAAGAGCATGAAAAAAAATTTGTAGGAGAATTACTCCTTCATGATGCAAAGTGATCTGAGGACAGAGATCCTCAAGGCAAGACATAGATATTAAGGGAACATAAAGATGATTTTAAGAAAGACCTCATTCTAATCTGCACATAAGGTAACTATATATTTGTAGTTTATTCCAAAGGTCACCTCATTTTGCCAACATAGGTTTCAAGACCATGGTAGTCAAAGTATATTTGCTTTTATCCAACACTTGAGAGTTTAGAATACGTTCCGAGGATGTTCCTAGGTCATTTTCATTCTGAATACAGCGCTTTCACCCCTTAATCATTCCACTTAATTCACACCCAGGGCTTGGAATTTTCATCATCCACAGAAAATTATTGTTGAAATATAACCATGTTAGTTGGAAGGGAATTGAATTTATCAATAGCATGTTGATAATACTAGCGTATTTTTAAGATATATTTTAGTTATAGGTCAAACTACAGAAAGATATTCTTAAATTTGGAAGTCAAAAAGTTGTAATATTGAAACCTATTGGGGTAAATAACTTGATTTGGGAAAGGAGGAAAATAATGAGAATGTCATTTACTCAGGTTGTACTTTGGATGGCATCAGCTCAAGAAACAAGTCCTGTGATCCTGGAGGTGGAGGAGAGTGACAAGCATGGTGTCTGATCTTGAGGAGATATAGTACAAAAAGAAGGAAATAGAAACAGGGAATAGAAAGTGATTATCACCTAATTCACCTATTTTTTTTTTCCCTATGTCCTGTTCCTAGCCAATCCCTTTTTTTTTTTTTTTTTTTTGGTTACTATTTTAAACTAGTTCAGGAGCCACTGGTTTTGATCAGATTTTCTTCCTTTCTTGGTCTGTCTTGTTTATGCTCTTATATCTATTATCAGAGGTCATGAAACTCAGAGCTTTGATTTCTGGAAACTTTCCATGCACCTTTGCCTTTGCCTCTGTTTCTATTCCTTCTTGTATTTCTTTGTCTCGCTTTTTTCTCTTTATCTCCATAGACACACAAACACACAGAGTACAAACTATGGATAGTGCAGTACCATAGAGTTACTAAGATAGGAACCTTTGATATTTTAAGCCTGAATGGGGCTGGGAGACAGCAATAGTTATTTGCACCTAGAGAATGAGAGCTGAGTCACCTTTAAAACAAAAGCAGCCAGTTTTAGCAAGCCTTTGCAGAAGTCAAGGGATTACTTTGAATTGATTTTCCCATCTAACCCTAATTTTCCCCCTTTTGCTTCACATTGGCTACCCCCACTTACCAGAAGCCATAAAGCAACAGAGGCCAATGACATTGTCCATACAGTCACAAAGTGGGTACTGTGTCTTAGCGGGAAATCTAGAAGAGTGAATGAAGGTATCAAGTACAATGCAAAACTGTTCGAATGAATATTTTCAATAATTACTTTATAATATTCAGGCAATTTATTCATAAAATTAAAAACAGAATTATAATAGGTCTATTTTTTATTGTAATTATCCAACATATTTGCCCATTATCTTTGTTTACAAATAGGTATTATCAGGCAGGAATGTCCAGAGTATAAATGCTGATTGGCTGATAAACTGCACACTGTGAAGAGAAATAATTCCATACCAAATGGTATGGAATTTCTTTGCTTCAAAGACATAAATAGTTCCCTTTTGGGGGATTTATCGAGAAATTCTATGAAGTTATCCTATTCAAGAGAGGTGATCAAAAGAATAGAACACCTAAATTAGCTCCTTTTTCAGACTGTTAAATATTTAACAGGATTTTAAATGAAAAAATATAACATGGGAATATATATTTAATTTTACACAAAAAGAAATTTTTATTTTCCATATTCTGTGTCTTATGAGGTGTTGTGCTCTAAATAAATTATTCATAAATCAAAGGTCAAAAGAAAAACACAAGTAAACAATTAGATTTAAACTTTTTCTGGTATTATATGAGATAAAACTCTAAGATTTGCTGTACACTTAAACTTTAGATTACATATTACTGCAGCACCAAGAGAAGCAAATTTCTAGATTTCTATATTTCTATGGCTATGTAAATTAGTACCATTTAAAGGTGGTGTATCTATATTACATGAACATCATATACAATTATTGCAACATTTCTACTTATAATTATTTAAAACTAGAAGTCTTGGGGTCCCTGGCTGACTTAGCAAGAAGAGTATATAACTCTGGATCTCGGGTTCGTGAGTTTGGGCCCACATTGGGTTTAGAGATAAATAAAACCTAAATAGGAAAAAGAGAAATCTTAAAATCAACAACCATCAAAACTACCTTACTATGTATTACCATTGATAATATGTAAGTTAAAGGTATTATTTGCAAAAGTACAGATCTTCTGATTAAACACCTTAATTTTAGGAAAGAGCAAACAGAAAAGTAGTATTTATGAATTCATTTTTTAAAATCCCTTGAAAGGATTATTTACTCTAAAAGTCTAGAAAAATTAGGACACAAAAATATTAAACCTATAAGTTTCACTTTACAAAACCACTTACAAATTTCAAAAACATTGCTGCATATTTGGTATGAGGTCCTGGGGTTTAATTTTCTGGTCTTTTGAGAAGAGAAATGTTTGTGTCAGATTTTGAGATGGAATTTTTCTTGCATGAGACAAAAACGGAATTATATTGGAAACCTTATTTTAGGAAACAATTTTAATAACAATTGACCATGAAATATAATAAAGTAAAAACATCAACTTGGTTGTCAGTGACTTAAATGACTGCCATCAAAAGAGTCATTTTTTTTTGACAGAGTGAAAATATAAATTGTGTATTTACACCCACTATATTTATTTTTTGGAATAAAAAATCCTTCAATTCATGCCTTTTCTGAGTACAGAAAAATAAAACACTTAAAAAATTAGAGTAAAAAGAGCATTCTGATTGCAAATCCTCTACTGTTCATTTTCTTAACCTAAAGCAGGTAGTTTGACAATGACAGGGCTGTATCATCCTTTTATAATTAAAGCAATGAAGTTAACCTTCATTATAGGATTATCAAGAGACTTAAAGGAAAAATATTTAGAGCAAATTATAACCTAAAATGATAATACCAGGGTTGGTATTGCTACTTATATTTGTACAACGATTTGTAAGAATAACAGTGATAACATTCATGCCACCTAATGATGCAGAGTGGAAAACATTTGTTACTTGTACTTCAGCCAGGCTTTGGGTTTAGCTTAGAGATGTGCAGCCAGGAAATTCTGAAAACATTCGTATCAAAAGCTCAGGTTAAAAGTGATGTGAAGTTTTAAGTTCATGATCTGAAGAAGTCCAAAGCATTCTCCTCAGTACCTGCAAATTCCTAAGGCAAACTACTGTTTGCTCGTGACATCTATGTTCTCACAAGCCCCAACTAGCTTTTTCCTGGATTAGTCTAAAAGCAAAATTTCCTCCTCCTATTCCTTGGCATGTGCATACGTATGTGTGCATGCTCTCTCTCTCTCATCATCTAGTTACATAAGTATTCTGGGATAGAACAAAATGAGTCTGTCGATCACATAAATGATTCATCCTGTACATAGCTAGTGCCTCTCTCTCTTCCTCTCCCTCATCTTCTTACTTTTCCCTAGAATCTTTTCTCTAAAAAAACATTTCAGGGGTCCCTGGGTGGTTCAGTCAGTTAACTGAATCAGACTCTTGTTTTTTGGCTCAGGTCATGATCTCAGGGTTGTGAGATGGAGCCCTTATGTCCGGCTCTGTCCTCAGCATAGAGTCTGCTTGAGTTTCTCTCCTCCTCCCTTCCCCCATCCCCCTGCTGGTGCATTGTTTCTCTCTCTAAAATAGAATAAATAAAATCTGTAAAAAAAAAAAATAGAACGTTTTGTTGGTTATGGTCAGACTCTGAAAACCTAGGGTATCCATATTTAATATTATACATAATATAATACATTTATATATAATATACAGATATATTTTATATGGGTACATGCATATATATAATCTCATGTATATGCAATTTGTAAAGATGAATCACAATTTCAGTTATTGGAGTAAAATATCCTTTCAACATAATCTTCCACGTTTTGGATTTAGCCCCATGGTAGAATCCTGGATATGTTCTTAAACTTAATGAAGTAAGAGTTCTTTCCAAAATACATAATAAATTTATCACTGGCTATAGTAGTATATATTTTCTACTTGCACTTTAGGTATCAATTTTTCAGTTATCATAAAATAGTAAGTAGCTAGAAATATCAAAATACCCCTTTTATGGGTAGTGGAGAATGGTTTTGAGAGTCTTATTAGAATATAAATTCCATTTGTGTCATTACAGTTTCAGATGTCTCCAACCCATTCTAGTATTTTAAGTCTCTATGTGTTGTTAGTGTGTGCAGCATTTCACTTTGTGGCTCTTAAGTAGGATCCAGTTAAGAAATCAGGAGCTGTTGTAGATATTTCAAAGAGGAAGGGTTTTCCTATCAAGATATAGAGACTTAAAACATGTTGGCAGGATTAGGAAAGTCACTGTCAGACAATCCACTATTGAGTATTTAAAAAAATCAGGAAAGTCAGTTGGGAAGTTCTTAAAAGTAAAAATAGAACTACCATATTATTCAGCAGTCTTTCTTTTGGATATATAGCCAAAGGAAACTAAACCGCTATCTTTAAGAGCTATCTGAACTCCCGTGGTCTTTGTGGCATCACTCACAAAAATCAATTTAGGGAAACAGCCTAAGTATTGGTAAGTGGATGAATGGGTCAAGAAAATATGGTATACATAGGCAATGGAACAATCTGCCTTGAAAAAGAAGGAAGCCCTGTCATTTGCAACTACACGAATGATACTGGAGGGCATTATGCTAAGGAAAATAAGCTGGAGAATGACAAATACTGCATAATGTCATTTTTATGTGGAGTGTAAAAAAGTAGAACTCATGGACATGGCGTAAAATGGTAGTTCCTACAGGGTCGTTGGTGGTAGCAAAATAGGAAGAGGTGGTTAAGAAGTTGCAAACTCGTTTTGTGGATTTAATGTATGACATGATGACTAGTGTTGATATTACTGTACTAAATTGAAATTTGTTAAGAGCGTAGAACTTGAATGTTTTTACCAAAAAAAACAAACAAACAAACAAAAAAAACAAAACAAAATCCAAGGACAAATAAGTGGGGTGGTGGATGTGTTAACACAATAGGGGAATCCTTTCACAATATGGATGTACATCTCTATTGCATTGTATACTTCACATTCATCACACTGCACACTTTAAATATCTTTTAATTTTCAATTATACCTCTGTAAAGCTGGGGGCGGTGTGTGTGTGGGGGGTGTGGATTTTGTGCAGCTAATAAGCAGTGGAGCTGGGTTTCAAACCCGGGCAGCCTGGATCCAGAATGCACACTTTTAACTACTAATCCTCACTGACAGGAACTGTTTTCTCAAATTGCATCTAAATGGTTCTATGACATATTATGCTTATAGAATAATGTAAGGGTAATAATTAAATTCCAGTCTCTCTTACAAACATGTAGCTTAGAGATATCCCACCCTCTGTGGGTTGAAAGCAATGAAATAATTGCTGGATCTGCAACTATTTTTGAAAATGGTGTCATAGAGAGCTCAGCTCTCAGTACACTTACAGTAAAATGAGCATTTTCACGGCCCCCTTCAATGGAGCAAATTTCATGAGCACTGCAGAGACATTAACCTCTTCATGAGATCAAAATGAATCAAATCCTTGGTATCCTTGATGACTAGGAGGCATGTTTGAATCATTTTGACACAGGGTGCTCCCCAAGGTGATGTAAATATACTTTCTAAAAAAAAAAAGAATCTATTTAAAATAAAAGTCACTGATAACTGTAACATTTAAAGCAATGTAATAGGTGGGGGTGGAGGGGAAAGCAATCACTACTTGGATTATCCAACAGATAAGGTGTTACAAAGGCAAAGGGGCCACACATGTATTTTATGGAAAGAAAAACAGTAGGGAAGCCCCCTGCATATTGAAGCCAGAGATATTTCAAAGGCTGATCCTTAATTGTATATCACTCGCTGATTGCTAGTTGCCATGGAGTTCTAAATGATCAGACTCTGGGGAAAATATTCATGAAAAGGTTTTGCTATTACAAACAAAATTTCATGATTGTGGTTTTTTCTTTTTTTTTCTTTTTCTTACCTCATTTTATTTTGGTCATGTTGCCAATTTACATGATTTCTTTCCAACAGTAAAATAGATGCCTTTGTGGCGACTTGCCAATTGTGTGCTTTATTTTTTTTTTTTTAAGATTTTATTTATTTTAGGGATCCCTGGGTGGCGCAGCGGTTTGGCGCCTGCCTTTGGCCCAGGGCGCGATCCTGGAGACCCGGGATCGAATCCCACGTCGGGCTCCCGGTGCATGGAGCCTGCTTCTCCCTCCGCCTGTGTCTCTGCCTCTCTCTCTATCTCTCTGTGACTCTCATAAATAAATAAAAAAATAAATAAAAATAAATAAAGATTTTATTTATTTTAGAGAGAAGGAGTGCATGCAAGAACAGGGGGAGGGGCTGAGGGAGAGAGAATCCCAAGCAGACTCCAAAGTGAGCACAGAGCCTGACAGGCGCTTGATCTCATGACCCTGAAATCATGACCCAAGCAGAAACTACAAGTCAGATACTTAACTGACTGAGCCACCCAGGCTCTCCACCAATGGTGTGTTTTAGAATACTTATAATGAGTTAAAAGAAGATAATAACCCTAAAATTCTCAGTTCCGTTGTTCTCCTTTTTTTTTTTATTCACATATTTTACAAGTTTAAAGAACTGCCTTTTTATAGTTTCTCTAGTTTAAATTTTCAGACATTAATGGAAATACTAAAACAAAATATGACGATAAAAATAGCTCTTTTAAATAATGCCCAAGAGAGCTCCTACGACCGACTTTATCTCTTCCATGCAGGCTCAGCCTTAACATATCATAAGATGTGAATTCTATTTAGCTGACACTTTGGTGGTGTGAGTGTTTTTTACAACTAATCAGCACCTGAATAATCAAAGGTGTGTACCATCCATCAGCTTTAATGAAGCATTAAAATACTTTAATGGAACTCGGGGTAATTAGGAAGTCTCTTATGCGGTTCATCTACTAACAAGAACATTTTCAGGATTAATAATAATGGCGAGAATTTTCCAACCCAGAATGGGCCCTTCCTTAGCTTCAGGAATCCCATTTGTAAAACTGGAATTGTTTTATGTATTTCAAGGGATGTTGGCTATAATTAATGATTAAGCTGTTATGAAGTATTAATAGTGCCTTAGTTGAAATTGCAAGCCTGTTTTTCTTCCTTAAGGATCAATCATAAGTGAGAAAGGAAAGTAAGAGCAGTTTTCCAAATATTTAAAATCACATTTGAAAGAATCTTGTGCTTCAAAGGAGATATTTTACTCTATCACTTGATATTTATCCAATAATGTCCTGAAGACTCTTGGAATGGGGTAAAATTTACCGTGTATTAACGGATAGGTTGTGTGTCAGAATTTAACAAAATTAAGTTGACATGACTGGTATTCAAAATTATTTTTGCAATTACTTGAAAATCAATCATGTTCCCAACAATGAATATCTCCAGCTGAAGAGCAGGAAAATTATTAAACGATCTTGTTGTTGAGCCAGATGCATTTATTGACTGTAATTCAGCAATTGATTTTCTACTGAATATCTATTCCTCCTTTATTTCCTACGTAAAGAGATTCTATTGTATTTTGGGTAGCAATATACTTACATAAAAAAACTAAAATTCCCCATGCTGTTCTGTGACCTAGCAGGTAATAGAACCATGTAAAAAATTATTCTGCTGGTTCGATGCCCCTTTGCCCTCACACCCTCTTTCCTATCTGATGTTCAGAACTGGTGCTCTGGTAGTTATTTTCCACACTGAGTTGACCTCTGTGCTCGAACATGACAGGGCAGAGAGAGAGAAGGAGTCTAGGTCTCTGAATAAGTATGAAACTTGTCACAAGCCCTGGACTTCTCGTTGCATCTTATATTTTATACCAGAGAAAAACAAATGCCTGTTTAGGCAATTATACCATTTTTACTGAATCTACATTATGAGATAATATGACAAGAAAGTTCAATATGTGGTATACAACAATTTAAAAAGGAAAGATACATAATTGAATGGCAAAATAAGTAAATTCAAAAATATTAATATTTCAAAATAGCAAAAATATGATTTTAAAATCTATATAATATAATACATTGAAAAAAATTAAAGTGTGGGTCCTGGTTCCAAGATCTTGGGATTTAAACCTGGTCCACCACTTAATGGGTATTCAGATTTGTGCAGTTTATTTTACCCTCTAATTCAATTTCTTGTAAAATGAGGATAAACACAGTGCCAATTTTAAAAGCAGTACTGTAGAAATTAAATTAGACACACATAAAATACTTAGGAGACTATCTAGTCCAAATAGAGTATCCAATGATAAATTTCCTTTATAAAATGAAGTGAAATTGCAAAATTATGTTGTCATAATTTCTAATGTTATCTTGAAACCATTTTTTAAATTTTTAATTGAAATTAATTTATATACAGTATCTTATTAGCTTCAAATGTGCAACCATATTTGGCAATTGCATATATTATGAAGTCCTTCCCGTAAGTGTAGTTACTGTTACCATACAAGGTTATTATAATATTAGTGACTATATTTTCTATGCTGTACTTTTCATCCCTGTGACTTACTTATTTTATAGCTGGAGGTTTGTCCCTCTTACTACCTATCACTTATTTTACCCATCTCCCCTGCCCACCTTCTGGCCTCTGGCTACCACCAGTTTGTTTTCTGTATTTATGAGTATATTTCTGTTTTTTTTTTCCATTTGTTCACTTGTTTTCAAGATTCCACATACAAGTGAAACCACATGGTATTTGTCTTTCTCTGTGTCACTTATTTCACTTAGTGTAATACTCTCTAGGGTCACCCATGTTGTTGCAAATAGTGAGATTTCATTTTTTTGTATGAGTAATATTCCAGTGTGTGTGTGTGTGTGTGTGTGTGTGTGTGTGTTTGTTGATATATAAAACAATTTCTTTATCCTTTCATCTGCTGACAGAGACTTAAGGTACTTGCATATCTTGGCTGATGTAAATAATGCTGTAATGCCGATCTGGTGAAAACTGCTTTTATGTAATATATTCAGCTTGCTAATATTTTGATTAGGATTCTTGTGTCTTGTCTTCAGGGATATTATCTATAATTCTCTTTTTTTTTTTTTTTTTTTTAATTCTCTTTTTTTTATAGTATCTTTATTTGGTGTTGGTACCAAGATAATGCTGACCTTGCTGGTTTAATTTGGAAGCATCGCTTCCTCCTCCACTTTTCTTTTCTCTTTTATAGGAATAATTTGAGAATTACAAGTAGCGACTCTCCCTTAAGTGTTGAATAGAATTCACCTGTGAAGCCATCTGGTCCTGGAGTTTCATTTGCTGGGAGTTTTTGATTATTTTCCTAATAGTTTCTTAGTCTGTTAGATTTTCAATTTCTTCCTGATTCAGTCGTGGAAGATTTTATGTTTCTAGGAGTTTGCCTGTTTCTTCCAGGTTGTCCAGTTTGTATAATTTTTTAGTAGTTTCTTATAGTCCTTATAAGTAGTATTTCTTCAGTATCAGTTGTAACCTCTGTTTCATTTATGATTTTATTTATTTGCATCCTCTTTTGTCTTGATGAGTCTGACTAAAGGTTTTCCAGTTTTATCTTTTCAAATAACCAGTTCTTAGTTTCTTTGATCTTTTTTATTGTTGCTTTCTTTAGTGTCTATTTTTTTTTCTTTCAAGATTTTATTTAAATTCAAGCTAGTGCATATATAATGTAGTATTCATTTCAGGGGTATAACTTAAGGATGCTTCATTTGCATATCATACCCAATGCTCATTACATGAAGTGCCTACCATTCAATTTACCCTATACCCTCACCAACCTCCCCTCCAGCAACACTCAGTTTATTCCATGTATTTTAGTCTCTTATAGTTTGCTTCCCTCTCTATCTTAATCTTATCTTCAATTTTTAAATTTACTTTTGCTTTTATTTTTATTGTATTTGACAACAAGCCGAGAGAGAGAACGCATGCACGTGCATGAGTGGGGGGAGGGGCACAGAGAAAGGGAGAAACAGACTCTGTGCTGAGCCCAGTCTGATCCAGGAAATCAGGGATCATGACCTGGGCCAAAGGCAGACACTTAACTGATTGAGCCACCCAGGTGGCTGTCTTAATCTTATTTTATTTTTCCTTCCCTTCCCTTATGTTCATCTGTTTTGTTTCTTAAATTCCAAATATGAGTATTTACCTTTTTCTGGCTATTTCCCTTAATGTAACAACCTCTAGTTCCATCCATGTTGTTGCAAATGGCAAGATTTCATTCTTTTTGATGGCTAATATTCCATTGCATGTGTATACCACATTCTTATCCATTCATCTTTAATCTCTATTTATCTTTTTAAAGATTCACTTTTTTTTTTATTTGAGAGAGAGCAGGAGGGAGAGAAAGTGTTGGAGGGTGGGGCAAAGGGAGAGGAGAGGAAGAATCCCAAACAAACTCCCCACTGAGTATGCAGCCCAATTCAGGGCTTAATCCCATGACCCAGAGATAATGACCTGAGACAAAATCATGAGTCCGACCCTTAACCAGCTGAGCCACCCAGGTGCCCCTAGTGTCTATTTCCTTATTATTGTGCCCTGGTCTTTATTATTTCCTTCTGCCTACTAACTTGGGGCTTCATTTTTTTCTTTTATTGTCTAACTCCTTTAGATGATTGAGATTTTCCTTGTTTCTATTGAAATAGGACCATGTTGCTATAATCTTCCCTGTTTGATCTCCTTTTGCTGTGTCCCAAAGATTTTGAACCATTGTTTTCCATTTCATTTCTAAAGGTATTTTTTTATTTCTTCAGTTTCTTCATTGACTTACCAGTTGTTTGGTAGTAGGTTGTTCAGCCCCATGTGTTTGTGTTTTTGCCAGTTTTATTATTATTATTATTATTATTATTATTATTATTATTATTATTATGTTAACCTTAAGTTTGATTTTTAGTTTGATACTGTTGTGGTCAGAAGAGATGCCTGGAATGATTTCATTCTTCTTGAATTACTGAACCTGTTTGGATTGTTCTGTGTGTGTGTGTGTGTGTGTGTGTGTATATATACACACACTGTTTGGATTGTTCTGTGTGTGTGTGTGTGTGTGTGTGTGTGTGTGTGCCCTTTACTCTGGGGCAGGAGTTGCTTTGGAGAGGCCCCAATCCTGGCTGAAGTTGTCTGCTGGGTAAGGCAAGGCAAGTTTTTTGGAGGGATACTGTTACAACCAAGGCTTCCTTCCTCTGTGGTAGAGTAGGAGTCATTTTGGAGGGATGCTTATCGAGGCAGGTATGCTGGGTGGGGTGAGTGGTGCTAGCAAGGTAGTTAGAGAATCCTAGATTGGACCATCCAACACTTCCACTCCCAGAGAAAGCTCCTACAGATCCTTGCCTCTCTAGCACACACTCTAAAATTAGTAAATCTACCCCATTTTTAACCCAGACACTTTTCAAACTTCTGTTTCTGTGCTGGGTCTTGGACCCAGTAAGATAGCATGCTGACCCTTTAAGAGCAGAATCTCAGTTTCCTACAGCTAGAGTTAAAATCTACTGAGTCTCAAAGCCAGATGTTATGGGGGCACATCTTTCTGGTGTAGGTCTCCAGATTTGGGGCTTCGTACTATCTTTCCTCAAAGAGGACCTTTACGTCTGAGATATCCCTCCTGTGTAAGGGTTGCCACATTAAGATTTTTGTTTCTATGTTCCTGCTCCTCCTACCCTTCTTGATATGGCTTTTTTTTTTGATATGGCTTTTTCTTTACATCTTTAGCTGTGGAAAATTATGCTGGACTTCAGAGTGAGTTACATTATGAATAATATGTTGTTGCCTTGCCATGCTTGTGGTAGAAGTTGAGCTCCCTGACCACCTACTCCACCATCTTCCCTTGCTCTTCAAAATTACATTCTCAATCTTATTTGTTTTACTATTTTATTTAGGGAATTATAATTTTTATTTTATTTTATTTTTTTAAAGATTGTATTCATTTATTCATGAGAGACACAGAGAGACAGAGACAGACACACAGGGAGCCCCATGCAAGGAGCCCGACATAAGACTCGATCCCAGGACTCCAGGATCACGCCCTGGGCTGAAGGCAGGCACCAAACCACTGAGCACCGAGGGATCCCCAGGATAGTATAATTTTTAAATTGTTTTTAGTCTTGGATTAAAATTAATAGGCAGAAATATGCTGAGATAGAAGTGTCTTCCAAAACAAAATGATTTTTCTCTTATAGTTGATCACTAATAATATGATCAAATTATTGTATATAAATGTTATTAAAGATATTAATTTAGATCTTTTTGCTCTGGTACATTTGCATTCTTGGATTGGCTTATAGAATTAGTGTATGACAAGGCTTCTTAGGAGATGGGAACAGGTCAGCAAAACTTGTAAAGAGAACTCACCAAAGAATTATGGGGAAATAGGTAATAATTAAAAGTTAATGTGGTCCGACTTAATGTATGGAGGGGAAATGGCCAGAATGTGCGGTCTGACTGTAGCATTAAGAGTATTTACCAAAGCTGTAAATAATGGCACACCAAAGGGTCATGTAACCAGTTAGATATATAAATCTGTGATTCAATATAGATAACTTGGGTTTTATCAACCTCCAGTTGAGATTTAGTACTACAGGAATGGGTGAAAGAAAATAGAAAAAAACAGTGCTAGGCTCCCTAGTGGAGCTCCAAGCCGTGCTACTTTCAAGGTAGTTAGAGGATCCCAGGTTGCACCATCCAACATCCAGGTTTAAGAACAAAAAGTGGCCAACTGAGTCTCTCTCTCTTTGAATGGATAGGAGTGAGTCCAGTAGATCTGGAGGTCTTTGTAACCTTGGCAAGAATACTTTCAGTGAAATGCTGGAGAGGAAGCAAAGTTAGATTGGTGGGGATATTTGAAAAGAAAATGGGAAGTGAAGTGGTGGATCCACAAAATGAAGACAGCTTTGCTGTGGAGAAGTTGGCAGAGGATGTTGGACAACAATGCAGTATACTTTGAAAACATTAGAGTTAACAAGATCTAGCAGCAAGCTGATCTGATTGAAAGGAGAGAAGAACTTGAATTGATAACAGAGGATAAGAAAGATGAGGAAAATAGAGTCACAAATTTACTCACCATATACTTTGGGTAGGGAAAATGTAGGTTTTTTTTTTTTTTTTTTTTTTTGTCTCTGATTTTTTCTTAAAGTCCTGCCATTCTCAGGAGCTGATATTTGTTTTCTTAGCCAACCTTGCTGTTAGAAGTAAACATGTGACAGAGGACTAACCACCAAACGCATGGATGTAGAGACGTGATGGAGCTATCCACTTATAAAACAAACAGAAGTGGTTGATGCTTCTACCTTCCTTCTCTCAGCCCTTCCCAAGCTTGGAATATGGGGAGGAAATGATCACCATGGGAAAAAGACAGCAAATCATGGATACCTAAGTTTCACACTATTTTTGAATCCCTTTTTATGGAGAACCCATTCCAACCACTTTCTGCCCACAAACCATGTAGTATCTGGAAGAAATCTCACATAATATTTTCAGTGTTTTAGTACTGGTACTCAATAGTAATTCTCACTGGTAAACTCCTATTTTTATGTATAGTGTTCTTTCCTTACTCTCTTCTCTCTCAGCCTCTAGTTTAATATCACTCCCCACAGAAGACTTGGGACCCAGCCTCTATTTAATATAAATTCTATACTTTATGATAAAGATTATTAAAATTTCTCAGCAAAAATTGTCATCTACTCTAGGGCTATCCCATACAAGAGAATTACAATAAAGTAGATTCTCAGTAATTGGAATATACCTTGAAATTTTGGAGACTTCAAAATGCAAATTTCTATCTTTAAAAAGCATTTTTTAAATAAAGAATAAAGTGTAGTTGGCATGATTGTTCTTGTGTTGTTTTTAACCAAGTATTGAAAGTTACAGCAGTAGGTTAGGGATAGTGACCAAAACTAAGAAGGAGCAGATACAGGTGCCAGGTTACTAGTTAGGCATGTTTGGTGGGTTGGTGATGTGCCATCCTTCCTTAAGCCTTGCAGCTCAAGAACAGCCAACTTATTTTTCAGTAGTATTTCATAACATGTGCAATGGATTTTGATGATAATTTACACAAATGCAAGTGATAAAGAGGTTAATGACATAGGTCTGCTTTATTAGAGGCTGAATTTTGTACTGCAGTTAATGTTTCTCCAATAGTGTAAAGAAAATAAATTTGTCAACAAATACATCAACCTTAAAACAGTGGCTACCTACCATTGATAACCATCACCATTCATCTCCCATTTGTGGACCCAACACCATAGTAGTATAGAAGGACCAAATTTTAACAAGTTGGATGTTTGGAAGGGTGATTGGGGCAGTCAAGTGTCAATATGATCTCTGGCAGGGAGAAGAGGATGATAGGCTTAGGCACCCTTTTAATCTCGAGTAATTTCATTTAATGTATGTGTTATATTATTGGGGCATCCCGGTGGCTCAGTTGGTTGAACGTCTGACTTTTGATTTTAGCTCAGGTCATTATCTCAGGGTCATGATAGTGAGTCCCCGTGTGGAAATTCATTCTAGGAATTAGCGGTTTGATTTTCGTTTTGTTTATCTAAAAAGTATCCTTCGCCACTCTTTACTTTGGTAACAAAGGGACCCTTTTCCCAGAGGGGAAACAATTCTATATTGCTTGAGTCCCTCTCCACAAATCCAGGGATGAGGATAGGAGACCTGGGCCCAACTAGGTGGAATATTCTAGATCATTGGTTTAAGTAGATGATTGGTTCATTGTTGGCTCCATGACCCAACACGTGCCTATCATGACTTGCTATGAAGTTTTTTTTTTTTTTCCCCCAAGAGCTCTAAAGATAGGCTGTTTCTAGTAGATTAAAAAACTAGAGGTGTAGAGACCTGGAGGTTGATGGAAGTATATTTCCTGCCACAGGGAATCTCACGCCCTAATAGATAAAGAAAGGAACCCCCCAGATTCCTACTTACATGAGTTAATAAGTTCCCTTTTAAATTGTTATAAAAGCTGATTTGATATGTTTCTATCACTTGCAACAAGAGCAATCTTAATGAATTCCTTTTCCCAAAATAGCATAAAATGAGCCAGTTGACACTTTTATAAATTCATGTGTTTTCCATATTCAAATTTCATACACTAGACCACTTGACACATTTATCCACAAGAGGTTTTTTTGGTAAATATTTTTTTTTTCATTCACATCCCACTCTACCCCAATTTAATAAGGCTGTAGGAGAAGAAAAGTACTCAAAACCAACTTCATAATATTTGGGCAACTGTTCATGTAATAAATAAGACAAGTATTGGGTTTTAACCTTTGACTTGAAGTTTATATAAAGAAAATATGCATACTTTCCTATTAAATTAATTGTTTTGTAATTGTTTAAACTTGAGTGAAGTTTTTCTCAGTATTTCAAGAAAATTTGTAGCTGTTTTTGTTTTCCCTGTTTATCATGTACTCCATCTTCTAAATAATTCATCATAATGTTGAGTAGACTTTTCCAGTACTTATGCTTGTTTCTTGTCTCTGGATTTCATATGACAAGTCACCTTTAATTTTACAGTTACTGTTCATTTTTTCTGTATGTTTGGCATGGAAACTTGTTCAAAGCATTTTAAAAGCTTAAAGAGATTCTACTTCCCTTACTATCTAAGAATATTTATCTTTCAAAAAAATGCCAATAGATTAGTTAGGCACAATTTTCTCTTACAGGAGCCATGCTGCTATTACTACTGATCGAGGTACCTGAAATTCTCACTAAGATTTTTGCAGTTATTACTAACTTTGAGATCCCCCCCTCTTCTTTTCCTCTGGACAGCATCCATATTTAAAATAAAAGGATCTGAGCAGCCTAGGTAGCTCAGCGGTTTAGTGCAGCCTTCAGCCCAGAGCGTGATCCTGGAGACCCGGGATCGAGTCCCACGTCAGGCTCCCTGCATGGAACTGATTCTCCCCTGCCTGTGTCTCTGCCCCACCCCCATTAATAAATAAATAAAATCTTTAAAAAAAATGCATCCTCTGTTTAAGAGCCTGAGTTTATTAGCTAGTGGTAGAAGCAGCATGAGGCACTCACATGTTTTTCTTCCATACTGACCATCTCCTATATATGGACTGAAAATTTGTGTTTCTCCCTAAATTCACATGTTGAAGCTTTAACCTGTAGTGCAAGTGTATTTGAAGATAAGGCCTTTATGAAAGTAATTAGGGTTAAATGAAGTCATAAGAGTAGGGCCTTGATTTCCCAGAGTTATTTTATAAGAAGAGGAAGAGAGACGAAAGCTCAATTTTTCTCTGTGCACCCTGAGGAAAAGCCCCATGAGCACACCACAAAAAGACAGTGGCCTGCTAGACAGCTTTCACCAAAAACCAGCTATGCTGATCCACTGGGCTTCCAGACTCCAGGGCCATTAGACAATAAATTCCTGTTCCTTAAGCCACCCCATCTATGGCATTTTGTTATGGCAGCCTGAGTAGACTGACACAGACAGGATGCAGGAGTAAGCAGTGCATTTTCCAGCTCTACGGTTTATTTTGCAGACCACTTTTTCTCGTGAACTTTTTATGTCATTAATGTTGCTGTTTTCTAGTCTGTATCATTGTTTCCTGCTTCTCTACTCTTACACCCACTCACTGAGAAAATGAAGCTGGAGATACAGGTAAAGGTATAACACTTTCTTATAAAGTAAAATTGTACCCTCAACCTCATTAGAGTATATATTTAATTTTGGTTGATTCTGGAAGCATTAATCTAGTATTAATATTAAGTGCTTGGATCCTACCAAGGAATCTGAGGTAAACAAGTGAAGAAATAAATACTCCTGTCGTTGCAGAACTTAAGTTTCAGCGGGAGATGGGAGTGGAATGTGTAAGGGCACAGAATGCACAGTAATAAGAATAATATGAAGGGAATCCCATAGTATAATAGAGGGTAATATGTGGCATGGAAAAGAATTAAGGACATAGGAAAGTCTTGGATGTACATTGGCAGTATTATCAAGGAAAGAAGATAGAAGTTGAGGCCATAGAGTTCTTAGTGGCAAAGCTCTTTACAAGGCAAGGTTCTTAATTCTGGTATAGAATAAAAGATAGGATATTAATGAATTTTGGTGGGAAATATTTTGGTAATCTCACTATGGTAGGCTGAATGATAGATGCCCCTCCAAGATATTCACATCCTAATCCCCATAACCTGTGGCTATGTTACTTTGCATTGTAACAGGTACTATGCAATTGTTATTAGGGACCTTAAGATGGGGATTATCCTTGATTATCTGGCAAGCTCAAGACAATAATAGGGGTCTTCAGAAGAGGGTGACAGAGGGATCAGTGTTAGAAAGATGAAAGGACAGAAGCAGAGCTAGGAGTGATGTGCTTTGAAGGGGCCACTGACTAGGGACTGCAGACAGCCTCTAGATGTTTAAAGGGCAAGAAAAAGATTCTCCCCTAAAGTTTCCAGAAGAACAAGTCCTGCCAACATGTTAATTTTTGCACAGTGAAAATGATTTCAGAGTTCTCACTTCTAGAATTATAAGATAATAAATGTGTGCTTTTTTAAGTTCTTTAATTTGTCATAATTTGTTATAGCAGCGATAGGAAACCAATACATGTCCAAATGAAATATATTATCTCTTAATAGCATAGTATTAACAGTATTTATGATTTTGTTATACAAAATCAGATATTTTTATATACTACAGTTCTTGACAATATATAAAACTATTTTTATGGCTATGATTACTTCATAATTATAGTAATCAGATCTAACACTAGGGAAAACCAGGGCTAAACTTTATGTAATGCATGTGTATTTCTATGCCATAAATTTCCTGATATATTTAATATTGTTAATTCATTACAAGATACTTGAAGATTTTTTTAATCTTAAAAGGTATTGCCTTTAGAAACAGTAATATGATGGAGGGTACATAGGTTTAACCAGACTACAGAAGGTGTCCATCGTACAAAAAGTTAATAATCCTCAATATAGAGCCTCATAGGCTACTTGTAAAGATTTTTGACTTTCAGTTAGAAGAAAGGAGCACCCATGACAGAAGACTAGTAGGACTTCATATAACTTTTAAGAGAATTGCTTTGGTTACTATGTTGAGAAAGTAACACTGAAGGCAAGTATCCGGGCAAGAGGCAGTAGTGCTCAGGTCACTATGGTAATGGTGTAAATGTTAAGAAATGGTCAAGTTCTGATTACGTTTTACAGGTTGGGCTAATAGGATTATTTGATGGAAAGTATATAGAAATGGACTAAGTCAATTGGAGGACCATCATCATATGGTTTCACTCATAGGTGGAATATAAGAAATAGTGAAAGGGATTATAAGGTAAAGGAGGGGAACTGAGTGGGAAAAATTAGAGTGACAAACCGTGAGGGACTCCTAGAAACAAAGGGTTGTGGAAGGGGAGGTGGGTCAGGGGAGGGGATAACTGCGTGATGGGCATTGAGAAAGTCACTTGATGGAACGAGCACTGGGTGTTATTCTATATGTTGGCAAATTGAATTTAAATTTAAAAAAAAAAAAGGTTTAAAAAGAATGTAATTGGATAAATTAAGGTGCATACCTGGATGGAATATTATGCAGCCATTAAAATCATTGCTTTGAAAAAAAAAAGAAATGGAATGTATATAGAAAAAGTAGATGTCTCTTGTCTGTATATGTTTATTTATTTGTTTGATGATTTAAAAATGTGTGTATGTGTTTGTATGATGAGCCAGTAGAGATTTCATGATGTGGGAAAGTGAAGAAAGAATCGCTAGAGGGAGTTACTGAGCACATAAGAAGGATGAACTATGATGTATAGTTAGAGGCCTGGTTTTCCATGATGGATGGAGAATCATCTCTGTATCTAGACATTAGTTTGGACTAACTAATTGTGCAGCTCCTGTTTCACAATCCTTGAGCTTGCAATTCTCCAAACTGGGATATAACCCTCCAAGTTACAATTCAGAGTACTAGTTAGTAATAGTAATAGTTCTAATAGTCACAAGCAAAGACATTGATAATGATCATTATAAAGAATTCTTCATTGTGTAGATAAAAGCTCAAAATCCCTTTCTAACAAAAGCAACTCTGTTTCACACCTTGTTTGTGTAAGACATTACCTATATGCTTGGAATAAGATATGGCCATTGCCTTCAAGAATCTATATTATTTGAGAGAACATTATATATACATTGGGGACATTAAGTAAAACCTTTGTATGACCATTTATGGAAGTGAAAGAGTTTCCATGAGGAAAGTTAGGATAAATTTATAAATAATGATGGAATTCAATGCTATCAGAGTTCTGAAGTAGAAGACATCTCATGTAACAAAAATGAATGGATTATTGTATCTTCTGCTAAGGTTTCTCAATTAAGATACTTATATAATAAGGTGGAAAACAGACTCACATATACTACCTCAATGTATAAATTTCCAAAGTTGCTAATATATTGATACATTTAATATCTTGTTTTTATGTGCATAAATATATGTGTAAACATGTTTATATATGTATTGACATGTGTGCATATTAATATATAGACATAATGTTTTGGGGTATATATACATATTCTCAAAGTATGTATATGCCTAAGCGTTTGTATATGTATCCTGCAGACATACAGTGAGGACCTATTTTCCTGTGTATAATTCAGTCACTATTTACACCATCAGTAGTTACCACGTGGACAAGAACTTGATAGGAAGGATTCAGTTAATTTTTTTCTTTGCCTGTATCACATGAGTGTGGTAGTTTGGGCTTTAGGTTTGTTGCTGATCAGCTTTGGTCATTGTTAGGTCACTTTGGTTAAGGAAGAAAACAGCAGAGCCTTCAATAGTGACATTATGGTGTCAGAATTTTAGAGATTTTTTAACTTTGCACAGGACTGTTTTGTTATTATTGAAGAAATTTACCCCTTATGAGGGAGATACTAGGGCGTTTGTTTTCTGAGGCTGCTGTAACAAATATCCACAAACTTGGGGGCTTAAAACAACAGAAATTTTCTTATGTTTCTGGAGACTAGGAGTTTGAACTCAAAGTGTTGACATGGTTGGTCCATTCTAGAAGCTGAGGGATAATCTGTTGGATAACTTGGCTGGCTTCTGGTGACTGTTGGCAATCCTCAGCGTTCCTTGGTTTGTAGGCTCAGCACTCCTCGCTCTGTTCTGTATTCACATCACCTCCCCTCCTCTGTGTGTACAAGTGTTCAATTTTTGGCACAATTTGACCAACTCTTGATGAGGTTTTTTTTGTTTTTTTTTTTTGTTTGTTTGTTTGTTTTTTTAGTATCAACTATCCTAACTAGTGTGAAGTGGTATCTCATTGATTCTGATTTGCATTGGTTAGTGATGTTGAGCACCTTTTCATATACTTATTGGGCATGTGTATGTCTACTTTGAGAAATGTTTCGTCAATTCCTTAGCCCATTATTTAATCAGGTTATTAGTGCTTTTGCTGTATAGTTGTCAGTTCCTTATGTATTTTTTAAACAAACTCCTTATCAGATGTATGGTTGCAAATATTTTCTTGCATTCTGTAGATCTTTTCCCTCTTTCAAGTGTTTCCTTTGCAGTACAGAAGCTTTTTACTTTGATGCATTTCCACCTGTCTTTTTCCCCCCTTTTGTGGACTGTGCTTTTCTTGTCTCGTGTCAAATCCATGCAATTAACGCTAAGACCAATGTCACAAAGTTTTTCCCCTATGTGTTCTTCTAGGAGTTTTACAGTTTTGTATCTTATGTCTAAGTCTTTAATCCATATTGATTGTATTTTTGTGTATGGTGAAAGATAAGGGTTTAGTATCCTTCCTTTATGTGTGGATTTACAAATTTCCCAACATCATTTGTTAGAATCCATTTATCTCTTCTCCATTGTGCATTCTTGGTACCCATAACAGATACCAGTTGACTGTGTGTGTGTGTGTGTGTGTGTGTGTATATGTGTGTATATATATATGGATTTATTTCTGGGCTCTCTCTTCCATTCCATTGGCTTATATGGCTATCTTTATGCCAGTACCATCCTGCTTTAGTTACTGTAGCTTTGTAATATATTTTGAAATCGGGAAGTGTGATGCTTCAAGCTTAGTGTTTCTTTTTCAAAATCGCATTAGCTCTTCAGGGTCTTTTCTGGTTCCATATGAATTCCATATCTGTAAATGGATTACATTAAATCTGTAGACTACTTTGGGCTCTAGGGACATTTTAATGATATTGAGTCATCCAATTCACGAACACAGAATATATTCCTATTTGTTTTCTTCTTTAGTTTCTTTCATCAGTGTTTAATAGCTTCCACTGTACAGGTCCTTCACTTCCTTAGTTTATATTTCTAAGTATTTTACTCTTTTTGATGCTATCATAAATTCAGTTGAGTTGTCCTAATTTCAAATAGTTCATTATTAGTGTATATACATATTAAATATAGCATGTCTATATGTTATATATAGTGTATATATATATATACACTATACACTATATATATGTATAGTGATAAATATGTATTAGAGTGTATATATAGTATATATTATGTATATATATATATAGTGTATACATAGGATACAATATACAAATATACATATATTAGTGTATGTTAGTGGTATGTGTGATGTGAGAGTGGTGTGTGTGTACATACACATACAAATATCTATACATGTTTATGTTAGTGTGTAGCCCCCAAGAGACTAGCTGTGCCCCACCAACTCTGTGAAATAGGTGAGATAAAATCCAGAACCTTAGGTGGTATCCAGACACCTAAATGTCTAGTCCAACATTTTCAGCACTCAGAAAACTGCTGGGAGCTGGAGGTTCCCTCTCAATCATAAGGCACTGTGTTAGGGTATAGATTTTGCTGAGGAAATGTCTCTACTTTTCCTGCCACTTTTGATGTTGCTAGTTTCACACTCTTTTAGAGTGCAGGAGCCTCTAATTTTCTGGGTTTTTCACAGAGGGAATTGTTCCATGGTATGCTATTGAATTGGTAGGCTGGGGAGCAATGGGGTGGGAAGAGTTCAGGGCTTTCTATTCCAGCATATTAATGATGTCACTCCTCTGCAACGTTTAATAATATGATTAGGACAGACCCCACCAAAGTGACCTTTGAGTAAATACCTAGAAGAGATATTCAGATATGCAAAAAAAAAAAAAAATTCTCTTCAAGGTTTAATGTGAAGTATTGTATATTAAGCCTATGTAGGAAAACACATAGTTTGCTCCCCAAACACCATTCTTATATATAATTAAGTTTTTAAAGTGTTAGTTTCCCGTCAATTGATAAATACAGTTAAGGAATGTGCATTTCAGTGAGTTTATTGTGACTTCATTTAACTTCAGTAGCTACTTATTTGCCAATCAGATGATGATCACTTAATATATAGAGCCATTGTTTACACTGTTCATGCCATGAGCTACTTTAGGATTTTAAGTGCACTCTTGAAAACTGTAAACTGTGATTCAGTGGATGACTTTGATGCCAAGCTAAAACCGCTGTAATTGCAGTTACAGACTCACTTGAACTTTCTTCCCCAACTACCATTGCCAGAATGGAAAGGTTATAAAGTTTAAATAAATCAATGCTGGAAGGGACTTTTACCGCTTCTCTATTCTTTCAAATAATGTTGTCAAACACCTGGGCACCTCATGCTCAGAATCATGATGCTTCAGTAAGGACAAAGACAAATATCAATTCAAGAAAAAAAAGTGGCATTGTATTTTAGATGTGGTACAAACATTGCCCAACAGGTTTATTTTCTGTGTGGTATGGTTTGATTTCTCTTAAAATCTGCAGCCATTTTTATACGAAACTGTTTTACATAAAGATAAAACAATTCCCTGTAAGGAAAGGGGAAAGAGATTAGAAAGTGAAAGACAGAAATCTTCAGTTACAGTGTTCTGCTCCATATAGAGAGCAATGTCTTTAATTACCAATCAGTGTTTTTGAATTAAATCTTATCAAGTGAAACCAAATCTAAACTACATCTCATTGAAAATTAGTACACTCTTAATGAGAAGTGCAATTTAATAATTACAATTTAACCAATCGTGGAAGCTAATTGCAAAAAAGCTATCTAATTGAGATCCTAAGAACTTAAAATAGTATATAGTGCAATACTGAGGATCTTGTGTGCTGATATTCATGGAACAGTTTTTATTAGATCCAATTGTGTGATTAAAAATATAGTACTTATATACAATCTTACATAATACTTGTATAGAATAACCTCTTGCTAGCCATAAAAATAACATACATATCCCCTTTCCTCTATTTTTGTACATTGTTAATCATGTGCATTACCAAGATTTCTATGAATTTTACTGAAATATCAAGTCCTTAATGTAATTAAAAGTTTAGGTTTTTTTTTTTTTTTTTTGCATGTTAACCTTTCATTAACTTATTACTTGAGGTATCATTTATGTCATCTTCTTGATAAACCTATCCCTGCCTTCAGAGGGAAAATAGGTTATATAATACCTGAGTAGAAATAACATAAAAATCAAAATACAGGTCATAAATTTTACCTAATTTTTCAGGATCTAGAATATCAGCCTCGAACATATACCCAATAAATATTTGATCAGTTGATTCTCTCTGTTCAAAGAGCGTCAGAGACATTGTAAAGACTTAGACTCTCTTGAATCTGATTAGCAAAAGGTGAGATATAATTCTTTGATATTATAACTGCACCTTTCACAATAGCTTCCTATGATACTAAAATAATTATTCTGTGTAGAGACATAAAAATATAGATACGTAAATCCATGTATCACATTATTCCGGTGTTAAAATACTTGTTAGGAAAATGTTAAAATTAACAGTGACTTATAATCAAGTTATCATAAAATCTGTAAGCCACTGTTTACACAGTGACTCTCTAATAGTAATGCACCTATAGGCCAGTGGGGGATCCTGTTAAAATGTTGTGAACAGGATTCTAATTCAGGAAATTTGAGTATGGCCTAAGATTAAGATTCTGCATTTCAAATAAACTCTCAGGCGATGTTCATGCCATGGGCACAAGGACCACACTTTATGTAGCAAGCTTTTTCAAAATGATGTACAATGCATCACACCAGTTCAAACAGGTGACGTTGAAAGAACGCAAACATTACTTTGTGTATGTTGCTGGTACAGAAAAGAAAGGAAGCTGCCCTTGGCTTCTGTCCCAAATAAAGTAATAAAATTATCACTTGCTGGAAATATCATCCATCATTTCTCCTGCAGATAAAGTCATGAAAAGAATAGGCCTCTACCCCTTTGAAGTGGCTGTCTGTGTCTCACTAATTGCCACTCCTAAAATGAAAGGTCCAGATATGTTCAGTTTTCTCTAAAAGAATTAGAATGAAATAGTGGCTGGTCAGAAGAGTACTACCTAAAGGTTAGGTTAACATAATTACGGTGAAAATACATAGGGAATATGAAACACGTAGGTTCTTGCTGTTAAAAAAAAAACTTCTGCTTTGATTAATTGAGACCTGTACGCTCACCTGATTTTAGCAAGGTCCAAAGAATACCTGTTCAATAAATACCCCAGACGATTATGCTCTGACATCTTGTCTCAACCTGAAGCAGTATTTCTTTCTTACTGTCTCTTCTAATTTTCCAGCTGCCATGTCTTGCAACTATCAATTTGCCTCCTTCTTGCAAAATTACCCTCTCCTAATTTGTTGTTTTTATTGTGGCTTAAGAAACCAGGTAAACAATCTCATTATATTCATGTGTAAAATGAGAAACAAAAGAGGCTGTGAACGTGGGAGGAATTTTGGGGTATTTGGTAAATATTTTTAATGGCTTTTAGTGACTTCATTTTGTGCTTCTTTGTAGTTCATGAGAGACTTGACTTCTTTTTTTCTCTTTTCTGTTCAAATTCCAAGTAGTTATGATGGATAAGTAATATTTAGAAAAACTGTCTTACTGGTTTGAAAGCAATAATAATTAGCAAAACTTTGCAAGAAATCCAAGTTAAGTAAAGTAACAGGAGTGCATTTTATTGCATTTTATTTCCTGGATCTAATTATTTATAGGTTAGAGATTAAGAAACTTCACACTTTTTTACTCAACATGTAAACCTTTATAAGTAGTGTCATCATATATTGTTGAAAACCTGAAAAAGAACTCTACAGTCTCCAGATAAAAAAAAGATAAGCAATTGGGGATTCCGAGCTTATCTGTATTTTAACCTTTACTCTTGGATCAAATAGCCTTCACCGAATTGCAGTTAGTCTAGTCACCAAGATCTATATCTATAGCTATGTCTATATAAATGAAGCCAAAACATAATGAAAAATAAATTTCCATCAATTTGTTTTATTTTTTTGGCTAAGATCCAGAAACCCTATTTCCATAGTTGTTAGAGCATTCTTACTCCAGGCAAATTAAATCAACTGCGTCTCAGGCTCATGTTCACAATTCACCTACAACGTATAAATCCAAAGTATAACTTGGTTCAATATAAGGCTAATGGTGGACCTGTAATCTAAAATAAAATATTCTTGTAGACTGCTGATTTGTGCATGCCTCCCCAGAATTCTCCCCTTTTATCACTGATTAAAACAACTCCTGTTGGCCTAGCAGACCCAATGCTTGTAAGAAAGATTTAAAAAGTCTTGGCAAGTTGATTATTCAAGGCCTTAGCATCCTTACATCTGTCCAGATGTGATCACAATTCATTCTGGGGGCTGAATGTCCTGACATTAGTTGTATAGTTCATGTCAAGGTTTTCTTCTCTATTTAGTCCTTTAGTCGATGCTCTTTTCAGTTTTTTTGATGCTTGCCTTCCTTTCCAACCTACCTGCTCTCTCACTATGTGTCACACGTTACGCTAGACACTGGCGACGTTGTGATATTTATGTCTTTTACCTGTACTCAAAAATACAAAATCCTAATTCTAAGTTCATTTGACAGTACCCTCCGAAATTTCTCTATTACTAGATTCATTTGTAATTTTTCTTGGCAAATTAAAATTTTAAGATTCTACCCATTGTTTTCCACTCCGTTTCTTTTTTTACCAACCTTCTTCTGTCCTCCTCACTGGCAGTGGGAATGAAACCTTAGTTCATCTTCCTTTCCTTGTTTATTAAATAGATTACAATAGCACCTATCTCATAGAGTTGTCATGAAGATTAAGTGGGAATAACATATGAAGTGCTTTGATCATTACCTGGTATGTAATAAGAGCTCAATACATTTAGCTAAATAATTATCGGTACTAACATCATTATAATTAGTACACCTAAATTTTCTCTGCAATTAACAATCCTAAGAGTATTGGCCATTAGAGAGAACAAACATAAGAGAGCTTTGAGTCTGGTGAGATGCCTGTGCCTGATAGGCACTGTATTAAATAAACACAAAGAGGTTTATTCCCCTTTTAATTCCCTTTTGAGCATTTGGATTATATTTAGGAAATAGATAATTTGATTCAAGTTGTCTTTGACACTGCTCTAACTGGAGCTAATCTTCCTTTTTCCCAAAAGAGAGATCAAACAACAGAATGAATCTTGTCTGTGCAAGAGTATCCAGCTCTATTTTAATTACAATTTTATGGTTACCTTCCATTAATAAAAAGTAATACTGGCTTTCATTTATGGTGGAATATTATACTTTCCATTTAAAAGTCACATGTGTAATAAAAGTGAGTTAATTAAAATATTAAGTAAGTAAATAATTTGGGGATGTCTCAACAATTATAAAGGCAGCACAGGAGTAAGTTAAGTTTGGGAAATGCTGATATAGTCCCACATTTTTATTTTACATAAGGGAAATCTGAGACCTTGAAGAAGTAGCCTACCCCAGATTAGGATCCAGGTCTAATTACTTTATAAACTTACTGATGTGCATCAACATCATACCAGGTTTTATTATAGAGAATAATGTTCCGAAGGTTCTCATTCTAACCCTATTAGACAATTTAGATTTTTATAGAGCTGGAACTTTTATCATTATATAGCACTCATGTGCCTACCTTGCACAAAAGGGCCGGGTAATATTAGACTATTTGACTTGATCTCAAAAGAAAGAAAGGGAAAAAATGTCTACCAAAATAGAATTTTAAAGAGAGATGAATTTAAGAATTCTTAAACCTGTGTTACATTTAACCTAAGATGTGATGCAGAAATGTATTGATAAACATACTGCACTATGAAACTGTTATTGATGGAACTATTTTTATTTGAAACTTGCTCTATAGAGCACAGCAAATATACTTCAAAATATTAAAGGAAAGAGGTTTTCTCTTCATGGCAATTATTTAGAGAAATGATATGTTTCCCATACTTCACTAGCTAAATGATCACAAATATATTATCAAAACTGTAGCCTGAAATTTTTGCTCATATTTAATAAATTTCAATTCAATATGAAATTGCTTGCTAAATTACAGCCTAAAAACTAAGGGTCAATCTGATAACCGATGATTTGGTGTCATGAAAGAAAAAAATATTTTTTTTAGAAAGGACTATATATTTTCAAACCTAGTAATTTTATTTATTTTTATTTTTTTAAAGATTTTATTTATTAGAGAGAGAGAGAGAAAGAGAAGAGAGACTTAGGCAGAGGGAGAAGCAGGCTTCCAGCAGGAGCCTGATGAGGGACTCAATTCTGGGGTCCCGGGACCGTGTCCTGAGCTGAAAGCAGACACTCAACCACTGAGCCACCCAGGCATCCCCAAACCTACTAAGTTTAAAGCACAGTTGTACAACTTTAAAATTAAAGGAACATAAGGAAGCACTGAAAGCCTAATTTTTTTGGAAGGGTAAATAGATTTTAAAATTCTCCATAATTTTTAATATTAAAATAAAGTATTAATCAGTATTGATATAAGAGGATCCACAGGTTGTATAACTTTGAAATATGTCCACCTGAGGGCATGTTATATGAACTAACTTATGATAATATCATTATGTATTGATTACTTACTTGGAAGTCATGGGCTTAACAGCTTAAAATATCTCATGTAACTATTACAATATTCTACAAGAACCTAACAGAGGAAAAAAAAAAAAACAGGGTATAGATCAGCTATAAACTAAACAGAGTCAGATTTTAAACCCAGGTCTGATTCCAAAGCCATGAATCTCAGCTCTACTCTTCCTTTCTGATTTACATTTATATTCATACTTTACATCTTATTTATTCTAAAACTAAAATTTCATAAATCTTTGAGGCTCCTTGACTTCGATGTTTTTGGCTTGAACCCAAGAACGAAACCACTTTTATATGTTTTAAAATTACATTTTATTCTTTGTAATTGGAAAGTAGCTGTAAAATGCATTTGTCTTTTTGTGATTGATTATCATAGGTTTAAAGTTAGTTATTCATACCCTTACTTTTTTTCCTGTCCTTGGATTATTTTATGTTTGTATTTTAAGTAGTATCAGGAAGGAGGCAGTCCTTTGCTCAGCATATTCAGGGTAGAAAGATCAGGATGGTGAGAAGATATTGAAGCAGTGTTTATGCTGGACGGTTAGTGAAAAGGAGTTTGGAGTAAAACAAATATGGTGAGAGGATAAGAGCAAGGAAGCATGACTAATGTCTTAAAAAATACTGTATTTTATAACATGAATTATTTTCATATAAATGAACTCAATCCTCAAAACAACTCCAGGATTTATGAAGGATAGGTATTATTATCCCAGTATTATAATTGAAGCACCTAAGGTTTCAATGTTCAAGTCCTTTGGCAATATGACACAATTAGCAAAGTGGCAAATTCTGCATTTGGGCAGAGATTTTCTGACTCCATGTTCATGTGCTTGCATGCACACAATACCACAGATGGCTTTATTTGTAAAAAAAAATAAAATGTGTAAGATGTTGACTATATAAACCTAGGAATAAACTGAAGAATGGTGGATGGGAGCTACAAAAGAGCAACTGGGGGTTAAAAGAGATTTTCTTAAACTGATGAGTATTTCCTTAAAGGGGGGGGGGGGCTTTCCTAGAAACAAAAAAAAGATTCTTAAAATTCTAGTTGTTTAATTATATATTGGATCACTCCTTGGAAGGACTATCTTAAAAAAGAACAGTAGAATAGTGAATGAATGTACTACTAGGTGACTGGAACCTTATGCTTAACCATGGAATTCAATAATTATATGAAATTTCATCATATCTCCTTGTTTTAATCATGAAATATGAAAAGTATTTGGAAAGAATAAAAATAATACAACATATCACCATTTACATTACATCCATATTAGTAATTTACTATTTTATTCAGAACATTTTTGAGGCATTAATTTATTTTTAATGTTAAGTAAAACAAGGTTTTTTTTTATATAGTTCTCCAAACTTTTAGAATCAAAATGGGCTCTATTAATATATATAATCATTTGAAATCAGTTTTAGAAGACATTCTCAATGTTATCCCCAGCATTATTTTCAATATGGGAAAATCTATCATCTATCTATCTATCTATCTATCTATCTATCTATCTATCTATCATCTATCTATCTATCATCTATCTATCAATCTATCTATCATCACATATTAATATGTAGTTACTAAGGGGGGCATATGGCTAGTGCAGTTGTGGAACAACTGACTCTTGGTTTGGCTCCAATGGTGATCTTGGGTTGGTGGGATTGAGGCCCATGTTGGGCCCTGTGCTCAAGGAGTCTCCTTGATGCTCTCTTCCTCTTACTCTGCCCTCCCCCCCCAATAAATCTTTTAAAAAAGTGGTAGTTATTAAGGAATGTCAACAATTTTTACAATTTTTTTTAATGGAAGGGCAGTTGGCAAACAATATTAGTTTCAGGTATAGAGTGTAGTGATTTGGCATTAAGAAATGCTCACCACAGTAAGTGTAATTGTCATCTGTCATGATGTGATTATTAAAATATTGGCTACATTTCTGATGGTGTACTTGTCATCACCATGACTTATTAATTTTATAACTAGAAGTTGGTACCTCTTAATCTCCTTGACCTCTTTTGCCCATCCCTCCTTCCATTCTTCCATAAACCACAAGTTTATTCTCTGTGTTTATAGGTCTGTTCTTAATTTTTAGGAGTTGGTTATTTTTATTTTTTTATTTTTTTTTTATTTTTTTTACATTCCAAATGTAAGTGAAATCATGATACTTGTGTCTCTCTGTCTGGCTTACTTCACAGATGGTAATACCCTCTACTCCACCCATGTTGCCAAAAATGGCAAGATTTCATTCTTTTATATGGCTGAGTAACACACCACATCTTTATCCATTCATCTATTGATGGACACTTGTGCTGTTTCCACATCTTGGCTTTTGTAAATAATGATACAGTAAAAGAAAGGGTACATAAATCTTTTCAAATGAGTGTTTTCACTTTCTTGGGGTAAATACTACCCAGTGGTGGAATTACTGGATTACATGATATTTCTATTTTTAATTTTTTGAGGAACTTCTGTGCTGTTTACCACAGTGGTCGCACAAATTTATATTTCCACCAATAGTGCACAAGGGTTCCTTTTTTTCCACATCCTCACCAACACTTGGTATTTCTTGTCTTGTAGATTCTAGTTATTGTGACAGGTGTGAAGTGATATCTCACTGTGGGTTTGATTCGCATTTCTCTGATGATAAATGATGTTAAGCATCTTTTATGTGTCTGTTGGCCACTTGTTTGTCTGCCTTGGAAGAATGTCTATTAGGTCCTCTGCCCTTTTTTAAATTGGATTGTTTTTGGTGCTAAATTGTATGAGTTCTTTATATGTTCTTAATATTAATCCCTTTTCAGATATATGATTTGCAAATATTTTCTCCCATTCGGTAGTTTGGCTTTTCATTTGTTGATCATTTCTTTGGCTGTACATATACTTTCTTGTTTGATGTATCTCCTTTGTCTTTGCCTTTGTTTCCTTTGCCTTCTCCTTTCCTTTCCCTTCCCCAAACCAAAACAACATTGCTGAGACCAATGTCAAGGAGCTTACTGCCTATGTTTATTTCTAAGAGTTTCATGGTTTCAGGTTTTGAGTTCATATCTTAGTTCATTATGAATTTAGTTTTGAGTGTGATCTAAGAAAGTGGGTTTTTTCTTTTACATGTAGCTGTCTAGCTTTCCCAGTACCATTTATTTAAAACATCCATTTAGGATAAAAACTCTCAGTAAAGTGGATATAGAGGGAATGTGCCTCAACATAATAAAGGCCATTTATGACAAACCCACAGCTAATATCATATTCAAAAGTGAAATACTGAAAACTTTGCTTTTGAGATCAGGAGCAAGACAAGATTGCTCACTTTCCCAGCAGTTCTTCAGCATAGTTCTGGAAGACCTAGACACAGCAATTAGTCAAAAAAAAAAAAAAAAAAAGAAAGAAAGAAAGAAAAGCATACGAGTTATGAAGGAAGAGGTAAAACTATCATTATCTGCAGATGACATCATACTATATACAGAAAAACTTGAAAGATTACACCAAAGAATTATTAATGAATGAGTTAAGTACAGTTATAGGATATAAAATTGATATATATATATAAACCTGCTGCATTTCTATACGCTAATGAGATAGAGAAATCAAGAAAACAATTCCATTTTCAACTACATCACAAAGAATAAAATAATTAGAAATAAATTTAATTGAGAGATAGAAGATGTACACATTGAAAACTATATGACATTGATGAAAGAAACTAAAGATGCAAGTAAATTGAAACTATTCATGCTTATGGATTGAAATAATGTTGTTAACATGTCCATGCTATGCAAAGTAATCTACAATTCAATGCAATGTCTATCAAAATGACATTTTTCACAAAACTAGAAGAAATAATTCAAAAGTTTACATGTAACCACAAAAGATCCCAAACTGCTGCCACAATAATCATAAGAAAGAGTAAAGTTAGAGGTATCTATCATGTTCCCTGATTTCAAACTATGCTACAAAGCTATGGTAATCAAGAAAGTATGGCTTTGGCACAAAAGCAGACACATAGATCAGCGAAGCAGAACACAGATCTCAGAATTAAACTCACTTATATACAGTCAATTTTCAACGAAGAAAGCACGAGTATACAATGGGGAAAAGAATGATCCCTTTGCCATTTTTCATGCCTAGAATAAGCTTCCCTAATATGAGTTCCTTCTCAGCTCCAGTCTAGTGAAGCTGACCCAGTTTTCACTGATAGAAATTATGTTGATGCAAAAATTATGATATTACTATTGCTTTTTTCTCATTGATGAATGTATGCTTTAGAGATGGTCTGAATAGATGAGCTACCTATTTATAGTCAGGACCATGAAAACCTCTCTCTGAACCAATTCAAATGTTGCTTATTAGCAGTATCTCACGTTAAGTTGACAGAAATTCCAAACAATAGTTCTTACCTCTTGCTGTGTTAAGTAATCGGATTAAAGCTAGCTCTTTCTTCAGAAGTAAAGGCACGTTTAATGTCCATGCTTTGTTACAATTTGATGATTGCCTGAAGACTATTTGGGAACTCAGAGCCTGGATTTTGGATTAAGACTTTAAGTTCCCATAGTGAGAACTGAGACCCTTTGTGGGAACAAAACTCATGGCCTTTTATCCAAGTTGATGCCCTTTTCTTTGAAATTGAACCTAAGATCCTTAGTCTAAGATGTTAGTTTGGTTTCTAACAATTTGGGAGAAGGACACTTTTTTCATCTATCTTATAAATTCTATACATTGTGAAACTTATATACACAGATTTTAGACCCGTGTATCTATTTGTTTACTAATCATTTATACCTGAGAGACCAGGGTGCAATTTAACTAGAGATGATCTCTTGGCATCTATCTGAAGCCTGTCTGTGTTTCTGCCTTTATCACCAAGACTATAAAGTTGTGTCTTTTTTGGTTCTGGTTTTGGCTATGATTTTTGTGGGGTTTTTTGCAAAGAAATTTCTAAATTTAATTTTGATTCTGCCAATGAAATGTCTCTGGAAGATATAGATGAGGTAAAGGCTACCTTCTCTCTGTTGTTTTTTCTGGCCACCCAATACTCACTGAACACTGATATCCCAGCACTTGGTCTGCAAGGATGTTACAGACCACAGTATGGACATTAGGGGTAGAAGTTGTGGTAGTTTCCTGACCTCTTAACTAGAACTACAGGATTATGATCTTGAAATCAACAAAACATGATCTACCATGACATTAAGCATCTATCACTCTTTTGATGACTTTCTAAGCATCTAATTCTTTTTTTTTTTTTCCTAAGCATCTAATTCTGATTTAAGTTCCTTTTCATTTGAACCACCAAGAGTGATTCTGTGGTGGTTTCCACCTGAAACCTGACTTACAGATGATTCTAAAATGAATCTATGAACCTGCCTACCTACTTACTATTCAAATCTTCAGTTTTCTCTGCTTCAGCAAATGATACTACCGTCCATACAGCTGCACAAGCTAGAAACCTGGGAACCATTATCTCTTCTTTCCTTTTCATCACCATATATCTGGTTATTTCTATTCTGGCTGTTTGAGTTATATTTGAATGCTCCTTTCCTGAGCTGATATTTTTCTTTACTTCTCTAAATAAGATGAAAAGAACAGACGGAGCTTCTCCCAAAGGTAGTTATATTCATGAATTCCAATTTCAGCATCTTGGGTATTCCCAGACCAGAAGGTACTGTGACACTTGTCCAGCTTTGATTACATCAAACTAACTTCCGAAAATGACTGTGTTTCCTTATTTGTCAAATCATTAATCTCTTAAGAAGAACAAACTTCCCAGGCAATAAGAAAATATACATATCACATTTAATCTATTTCTTCAATAACACTTTAAATATTGTTTACAAATTTTCTGTTTTTCTTTCTTTTGGCTCCTGCGTAGTTCAGTGCCAATTTATGAAAAAAAATGGATAATCATAATGATACTTTTTGGCATACTAAATAGCTATTTGAATATACTTAGGAGAATGGCATAATAAAATTCAATTTATTACAATTATTATAGTACTTTCTTTTAGAAATAATAATTCATCTTGTTTTTAGCAAATTCAAAATCCAATCCCAAAGGATTAACTGCTATATATTTAAGTCATTGCTCTTGCTGTAATATTAAAGAATTCTTACAGAAATATATGTTCTATATCTGTGTGTGAAATTACAAGATTCAGGAATTAAGGCATACATAATAATTTGAATAAAATAAAATTAAGCATATCTTACATGAAAGTGATAATCCAAAAGTGGTGGCCTGAATCTAAATCTCTGATCTTACAATGTAGCATTTTCTTCCCATGACACAATATATGAAATAGAGCAAAAAGGCAATTCTGTTCTATAAATTATCCTAAAGCATACCGAACCAAGAATTTTTTAAATAGGAAATATCCTTCAAAGAGAGAGTCAAATCCTCCCTCTGGAACAAAGGACAGATGTGTCTACTGTCCATTATAAAAGCTTAGAGATCTCAAAGCTCATGGTTCCTCTCCTGTAATGTTATCCACAGGATGTGCAGGAGTCTCTGGACATCCTCACATTACCCTTGGAACTGGGGTCTGAGAAAAAAATACATGATGATTCTCCTATTTGGTATTATTCAATGAACACTAAAGTCCTTTTTCTCTGGTCCAGGAAAATCTTCCCAGTACTCATGAAATGTGGCAGGCTAACTGGTTAGCATGTAAGTAGAGTGATGTTTCAAACACTTTATAGTTTGTACAATCCATGTTGAGAATTTTATATACACGTAAAGTACAAGTAATTTTCAGAGTGAGTTGCATTATATGTAGTTATAGCATCATTGTGTTTGTGGGAGAAGGTGAACTCAGAATGTTTCTGTTCCCCCATCGTTCCAAGCTCCATCTCTTTATTCAGATCATTTTAAAAGTGATAAAGCATCGAAGAACTTCATTTATAATTTTCCTTGATCCTATTCTCCTTGTTGTTTCTCCCTTCAGAGTATTGGCATGACCTGTGGAACCATTTCCAGTCTTAAAGGGCCAGCACACTATACCTAGCATAAAGGCAGCAGTTTGAAAAGTGCCTGAGTTGTACATAAAGGTGATTTGTTGACTAATTTCAGACCATGTGCTGGAGAGCAGGAATCTGTAGGAATTTCTCCAAGACAAGTGCTAGAGTGTTCAATTATTTCTGCCCTCCTTTAGCTTAGTTGGCAGGATGCTAATGTGATTCAGTTCTGACACTCTCCATCTACATTGCTTGCACCACGCACCCTACACTGGTATTCCCATACAAAATGACCCCATCCAAACTGCCTAGCTCAGCAGGTGCTCTTTCAAGAAGATGCTGCCCTATTACTGCCTGTGGCAGAGAGTCTCAGGTGGCACTGGCCTCTCCCTAAGTGATTACTTCCATAACACCTGGCAAGCAGCCTCAGCCAGAACCAACATCCCTCCAAAGTGACTAATACCCTGAGAGAGGGGAGGAGGAAGGACAGCCTACTAGAGGCTCATAGCAGCTACAGCCAGTTGTTTCAGCCAGCCACGCAGGGAGGCAGCGTGCCTACCAGGGCACTCAATAGTCATGGCTGGTCATTGTCACCAACCATGCAGGGGTCAGCCCTGCATGCCAGCACACCCACAGCATTTGTAGCCCAATTACAACAGGAAGGTGTATACAGTCCTCACAGCAGACACCTTATAGTACCTGATTCTGGTGACTAGGAAGCACTATATTATGGGGCCCAATAGGATGCCTTGTACATAATACCACTCCTTTCAAGACCAGGAGATATAACTGAACCTACCCAACCCAAAGAAACAAACACAAAGAGTCAGACAAAATGAGACAGGTAAATGTATTCCAAACCAAAGAACAAGACAAAACTTCTGGAAAGACTAAACAAAAATGGAGATAATCTACTGGATAGAGTATCATAGTAATGGTCATAAAGATGCTCAGTGGACTTGAGAAAAGTGTGAATGAATGCAGCGAGAACATCAATAAAGAGAGAGAAAATATATACAAAAAAAAAACGTAGTTGAAGAATATAGTAATTGAAAAGAAAAATACACTATGGAATACAGAAGAATGTTCACCAATCTGGAAGACAGGGTAGGGGAAATCATCCAAGCTGAAGCGCAAAAAGAAAGAATTTTAAAACTGGGCATAGTTTAAGGGAGGGAGCTCTAGGACAACATTATGTGTAATAAAATTTGCATTATAATGATCCCAGAAGGAGAAGAGATGGAGAAAGGGTCAGATTACCTTAGATGTTAAGATATGACTGCTGAAAACTTCTCTAACCAAGGGAAGGAAACCAACATCCAGGTCCAGGAAGCACAGACAGTCCCAAATGAGATGAACCCAAGAGGTCCACACAAAGATACAGAATATATGAAAATGTCAAAAACTGAAGATAAAGGGAAAAACTTAAATAAGAGAAAACTAGTTAGGAACAAAGATAACTTCATAAGGTTATTAGCTAATCAATCATCAGAAACTTTGCAGGCCATAATGTAGTAGTAGCATGATATGTTCAAAGTGCTGAAAGAAAAAACAAAAAACAAAAACCTCCAACCAAGAATACTCGACTTGGGAGGATTACCATTCAAAACTGAAGGAGAGAAAAAAAACTCTAGGTATTTAAGGAGTTTCCCTGACAAACAAAAATTATTCATCCGTCATTACAACCATCCTTATAAGAAATGTTAAAGGAACTTTTTAAAGTAGAAAGGCCGTAACTATAAGTAAGAAAATTATGAAAGAAATGACATTTCATGGGTAAAAGGAAACTATAGTAAAGGTACTAGATTAATCATTTATAAAACTAGTATGAAGGACAAACAACAAAAGTACAGTCCATTACTTCCACAAAAAGAAGTAAAATATGATGTCATATACATAAAAAGCAGAGTGAAGTTAAAATGTAGTATTTTTACAATGTGTTCAAACTGAAGTGACCATTAACTTAATATAGATACCTATATACATATGATGTGATATATGAACCTCAAGGACCCAAAGATCAAAAATCTCTATTAAAAACACACAAAATAAAAGGAAAGAAATCCAAGTGTAATACTAAAGGAAGTCATCAAGTCACAAAGGAAGGGGATAAGAAAAAGAAACAGAAGAGTTACAAAAGCAGCTAGAAAACAAATGTTCCAATCAAAAGAGGGTGATTGAATGGGTTAAAAAATTTGATGCATCTGTATGCTGCCTATAAGAGACTCACTTCAGACCTAAATTCATATACAGACTGAAAGTGAAGGGATGGAAAAAGATATTCTATGTAAATGGAAGCAAAAACACATATTTCAAATAAAATAGACTTGAAATTGACTTTAAGACAAAGAATGTAAGAGTCAAGGGAGGTCCTTACATAATGATAAAGAGATCAATCCTAAAGAGGGTCTAAAAATTGTCAATACCTATGCACCCAACATAGTAGCACCTAGATAAATAAAGCAAATATTAACAAAAATAAAGGGAAAAATTGAAAATATTACAATAATAGGAAGAGAATTTAACATCTCACTTACATCAATGGATTGATTTCTCCAGACAGAAAATCAGTAAGTAAACAATGGCTTTGAACAACACATTAGATCAGTTGGATTTAATAGAAGTTTATAGAACATCCTACCTTAAAGCAGCAGAATACACAATCCTCTCAAGTGCACACGGAATATTGTTGAGGGTAGATCACATGTTATGGCACAAAACAAATCTTAATGAATTTAAGAAGGTTGGAATCATATCGGACATCTTTTCTGATCACAATGGTATATAACTAGAAATCAGTTATAAAATGGGAAAAACAAACACATGCAAGCTAAACAACACAATACTAAACAAACAGCCGATCAACAAAGAAATCAAAGAGAAAGTTTTAAAAATATCTTAAGAAAAAATAAAATGGAAATACACTGGTTCAAATCTCTGGGATGCAGCAAAAGCAGATTTATTTTCTAAGAGGGGTGTTGATAGCAATACAGGCCTACTTCAAGAAACCAGTAAATCTCAAACAAACTAATCGTATACCTAAAGTACCTGGAAAAATAACAAAACCCAAAATTACTAGAAGGGAGGGAAATAATAAAGAGCAGAGATAAATGAAACATATACAACATTGAAAAGATTAATGAAACTAAGAGATTACTCTTTGTAAAAATAAACTAAGAAAACCTTTAGCCAAACTCAAGAAAAAAAACTCAGAAATGAAAAAAATCAGCAATAAAAGAAGTTACAACTGGCACCATAGAACTACAAGATTATGAGATTACAATGAACAATTATACTTGAACAAATTGGACAATCTAAAAAATGGGTAAATTCCTAGAAGAACACAATAGTCAAAGACTGAATCAGGAAGAAACGGAAAATCATAACAGACCAATTACTAATAACAAAATTGAAGCGGCAATAAAAAAAACTCCTAAGAAACAAAAGTATAGGACCCTGATGGCTTTACAGATGAAATCTACCAAATATTTAAAGAAGAGCAGATATCTATCTCTTCAAACTACTCAAAAAATAACAGAAGAGGGAGTGATACTTCCAAATAATTCCAAAAGGTCAGAATTACTTTGATATTAAAACCAGGGAAAGATACTATAAAAGAAGAAAAATTACAGGCCAACATCCCTGATGAACATAGATGCAGAACTCAGCAACATATTAGCTAACTGAATTCAACAACATATTAAAAGGGTAATTCATCATGATTAAGTGGGATTGATTTCAGGGATGTAGGATGGTTCACTAATCGGCAAATCAATGTGATATACCACATTAATGAAACAAAGGATAAAATATCATGAAGTATCTCAATACATACAGAACAGGCGTTTAACAAAAGCCAACATCCAAACATGATAAAAATTCTCAACAAAGTGGGCTTAAAAGTAATATACCTCAATATAATAAAGGCCATATACAACTGACAGCTAATATTGTACTCAGTGATGAATAGCTGACGGCTTTTCCTCTAAGGTTGAGAACAAGATAAGGATATCCACTCTTACCACTTTTATTCAATGTAGCACTGGAAGTCCCAGCCACAGCAATCAGACAAAAAATAAAAGCATCCAAATTGGTAAGGAAGAAATAAATGTGTCACTATTGGCAGATAACATGATACTATGTAGAGAGAAAATCCTAAGGACTCCACCAAAAAACTATTAGGCCTAAGGAATATATAAATAAAGTTGCAGGATACAAAATCATTACACATAAATCTGTTTTGTTTCTATACAGTAATAACAAAGTGCAGAGAGAGAAATTAATGAAAACATCCCATTTTCAATTGCATCAAAAAGAATAAAATACCTAGGAATAATTTTAACCAAGGAGAAGACCTGTACTGTGAAAAATATAAGGCACTGATAAATGATACTGAACACAAATAAATGAAAAGACATGCTTATGGATTATGGAGAAATAATATTGTTAATATTGTTCAAATATCCACACTGCCCAAAGTAGCCTGCAGTTTAATGCAATCCCTATCAAAATGCCAACAGTATTTTTACAGAAGTAGAACAAAAGATCTTAACATTTATACGGATCCACAAAAGACCCTGAATAATCAAGCAATCTCGAGAAAGAAGAACGAAGTTGGAGGTATCGCAATCTGTGATTTCAAACTATACTACAAAAGTATAGTAATAAAAACAGTATGGTATTTGCACAAAAAATAGACATGTGTCTCATTGGAACAGAATATAGGACCCAGAAATAAATCCACACTTAAATGGTCAATTAATCTACGGCAAAAAAGACAAGAATAAACAATGAGATAAAGACTGTGTCTTTAATAAATAGTGCTGGGTAAAGTGGATAGTTACATGCAAAAGAATGAAACTGAACAAGTTTTTTTGTCCCTTATACATTAAACTCAAAATGGATTAGACTTAATTTAAGACCAGAAGTAAAATTCTTAAGACTGCAGTCTTAACAATATTTCTCAAGATCTATCTTCTCAGGCACGGGAACTAAAATATAAAGTAAACAATCAAGATACATCAAACTACTAAACTCTTGCAAAGAGAAGGAAACCATTGAGAAAACAAAAATGTGACTTACTGAATAGAAGATATGTGTATAATATCTGAAACCTATCAAAAATTAAAAACAATTTGATCCAGAAATTCCACTACTTGGTATCAACGTGTGAAGAACATGAAATCACTAATTTGAAAACATACAGGCACCCCTATGTCCATTGCAGCATTATTTACAATAGCCAAGATATGGGGAAAAACCTAAGTACACATTGATGGATGAGTGAATAAAAGCAGGTGTGGTATTAAGTATATATACACACACGTATATATGCATGTGCATGCACACACACATACAATGGAATGGTAGCTATAAAAAAGAATGAATCTCACCATTTGCCACAGCACGGATGAATCTAGGAGTATTATGCTAAAACGAAAAAGTCAGAGAAAGACAAATATCACGATTTTGCTTATATGTGAAATCTAAGAAACAAAACCAAACCCAGACTTACAACAGTTACAGAGAATAGACTGGCGGTTGGTTACCAGATGGGAGGGGGGTGGAGTGTGGTAAAATGGATAAAGGGGATAAAGAAGTACAAACTTGAGTCATAAAATAAATACATCATGGAGATGTGATGTACAGCATTGAGAATAGGGTCAGTAATTTTGTGTTGACTTTGTATGGTGACAGATGGTAACGACATATTGTGAGGATCACTTCACAATGAATACAAACGTTGAAACATTAGGTTGTGCACGTGAAACTAATGTAAAATTTTATATCAAATATACCTCAATAAAAAAAATAAATAAAAATCCCCTCTACAAAGTTAGGAATTTGACTAGACCAAAAAATTTTTGAAAATCCTGTAGATAACTCCATCTATCAGGCAGTTTGCCCAAGAGGAAAAAGGACTTTCTGAAGCTCATTAACATAATTTGTTAGTATTGGTCTTTATATACATATATAAAGAATGGCAAGGGCGATGTTATGAGTCATTGAAATCTTTAGGACTTTGTGCTACTTCTACAAAAGTTAATTCTGCTTGAGTGTTTTTTAATTAGGTTCCAAATGCCAACTTTTTCAGTGAGAAGAGTTTTGATTACTTCATGTTTCCCCCCATGCACTAGGACTTTGATACCCTCAGAAAGGTAACCTAACACTGAGTACTTGTGTTCTCCTTGGCACAAGGTCTGGCATTTAATATAGCATAATATACTTGGTAAGTTTTCTTTATCTTGGCATCAAAAATTGGGAATTAATTATGATTGTAGCTGTAATCAGTGCGTATATACTCAAACCTATGTCCATAAAAAAAAAGCGAATGAAGAATATTTTAGGGTCCAAAATATTTGGTAACAAAAATATACAGGTTCCAAACTGTGGAAAGCTGTATAAATAAAACACACTTTGAATTTGCTTTTAAAAAATGAGTGAATAAGAATGAGAAGGACAGATGTAGTGGAATGAGCTAAAGCAGAGATGCAAGGAAAGAGCTGGAAAAAAAAAAGAGACAAAATTCAGTAAAAGGGCCTAGCATATGGTTTACGATAATAATTATGTTGTATTAGCAGGGATACTTCCCAACAGAAAAGTGTATGAAAACACATTTGGTGGTGTTGATGAAGTCAGTTGCCCTGTCTCTTCCTCAAAATGCTTTTAGGAAGCAGTCATCCTGAAATGTAGTCAATATAAAACATGATATAGGGTGGGAAATTATGGCATGTTATAGAAGAATCCTGAAATTTTACAAATAGGAGAAGTAATGGTAAACGCTGAAAGGTAACTGAGGCTACAAAATGGAGCACTTGGTGATTCATTTCTCCTGAATTAGAATAAATGGAAAAAAACAAATACAGTCTTATGGTGTCTTTAACACATTTTAGAAGAGAGGATTTATCGTCCTGATAAACACAAATCTAGTGTCCTGGTGAGCATATATCCATGAGAGAAGGATGACTGAGGAAAGGCATTGCAGAATCATTCTACTCTAATAACATTCACCAAGGTAAAAACAACAAAAAACAGGGGTGTGTGTGTGTTAAGTGCTCTTCAGGTATCCTTCCCACCTGGTGTGATAATACGGTGACTAGCTAACGTATGTATTCTGACCTGCTTAACAATATTTTCATGTAAGTTAATTGATTCATTTTCTGTTGTAAACTAAATTTCATGTAAAGGTGGGTCAGAAAACCCTGTTTCCCAGAGTTTCATGAGCCCAATAGAAGCTGATTATGAAAGTTGAGGGTCTCATCTATGGTAATGGTGCAAGAGCTGGTTAACTTCATGGTCTATAACAGAGTGACTAACTTATTATAGAAATTGACTTCTCAAGAAGGTCTGTCTCACTAAGAATATACTAAAATAGATACACTCCTATCCTTTCTACTGAAAATAACTTTGATAAGATCACAATGCTTAAGGTTAATGGGAAAATATGGGAAATATTACAATATTTCAACAGTAATGATAAATTATGTCTGAGAACCCACTGTCTATTTGTTCTAAGAGTCTTTTTCTCCAACAGTATAAATATCTCACCTAACAGAAGTGTGTGCCTGATATAAACATCCACAGGTTAATTGAACTACTGTAGGAATTCCTTCAGCTAGTTTGAATTTGAATTGGTCACGTGCGGTGTATTATTTTTGATTACTTGAGGCTAATACATATACTTGGCGGGAATCAGAGCGACCGATGACTCATGGTATGAAGAGTTTTCCTAAACAGAGAGCAGTTGTGCAGGAACACAAATGAGAGGTAAACAGTGGAGGTGCAAATGAGTAAGGCTTTGGCTGAAAATGTGCATTAGGCAATACCAAGTCCATAAGCTGACTGTAAACAGGCACCAGTATCAGGTTTCTAGTGCTTTCTGGCTTAGGGTTCATTTTCTGCTAAGAAATGAAATTCATTCTGAATTGTCCCCAGAAATTAATCTTCTGCTATGTGTTAAATCATATGTATGAACCAGGCACAAGAAGCTGATGCAATAATTTGTACCTTGAAGTCAGAAAATTTACCAATGTGCATGCTTTTTATAGTCGGTTTAACAGAGAGCAGGCCTTTGCTCCACATAAGCTGGCCATTAAGAGCCTATCCGGAGCATTGTGCATTCTTTACCTTCCTTTCATCCTCTGTCCACAGTCATCATTTTCTTCATCTTACTGTTCCAGGACCCAATCTCTGTGCTACAGGTTGGGTCTCCAGGCGAGCCATCTTCACAATCATTTGTGTGGTGATCTAATCCTATTGTTTAAAGGGCTCAAGCACTGGATCAATAGTCCATTTCTCTCTGACACGGGCATAGCCCTACTGCCACTTTGCTCGGTATTGGGGAAATGCTAGAAGTTGTTATCATTTTTCCTTTGCAAGGTAACAACTCCAAGTTTTGTAGATTCTATTTCTATTTTTATAGTCTTAGTTCTAGTTTTCTTTTGGGGCTTACGAGTGTTGAAGCCACACTCTAGGTATCATGCTAGCTGCTGGTTTTAAGATTGATCTTATTTCCCTTTCCACGGTGTCCTCTCCTCCTGTTTAGACTCCGCATTTTGTGTACATTTTCACTCTGTCTATGTCTCCTCTCTCAGCTTTCCATTAAATATATCTGTAACTGTCTCTACACGCCTGCACCATGTCCCTTGTCACTGCCTGTGTGCAAGGGCAGATGAGATCAGCGCTCTATCACCAGAAGAAGTGATTCGGGGTAAGGGCTTGTTATGATCTGGAGAATCTACTAGGGAGGAATAATTTGTTCTTCAAAATTCTCCTCCTTCCTATTAAGAAAACTATTGGATAAATTCCTGAGTTCACCAAGTTTTATTTCCATTTTTCATCAATGACTGTCAAATGGAAAGAATTATAATACTGTGAGATGCGAAGAGATGTTGACTTATAGATCATGTCACAGTAACATTCTTGGAGAGCAGCAACTGAGTCTACTCATTAATAGCCAAAGATTATGAAAGATTTGTACCATTTTCTCCACGTACACATCCTAGATACAGGTCAAATAGAGATACAGCCCTTTATTTCTGAAAGAAGGACTATAGTAAAGAGAAAGCCAATACTTTTACATTTTAAAGCTTTAGTCAACAATGATGTATGATTCTTAACACAGTTAATACTTAAAAATAACTCATCTCTTGTAATTAGGAGTAAAATTATTATATGCCCTCAAAACTGGGTCAATTCTGAATGTTTTACATGCATTAATCTACTGAAATTCTTTATAAATGTGGGACAGGTAGCTGATCATCGCTCTGATTTCCTTACCTGACAAGGTTAAGGGATGATAAATAAGACTTTAAGAAAACTCTGAACAGTCTTTAGACCTACTACACTATGACTACCAAGCATGTGAAAAAACCAAAGAGAAAACTCATAAACACTTTGTTTTTCTTTTTAAAACTCCTACTGCTTTTAACAAGTTCACGTTCTTTTCTTTAGCTCCGAATCTTAGCAAAGGCAGTGACAAAGATACACTATGCTTTATATAGTGTATATATTCCATACTATCTATAGTATAATTTTGCCTGGCTCTCTGGGAACAAGTAGCAAAATTATTCCCCAAAATAAAAATGGTCTGCAATTTTTATTTATCTGGAAATGACTTCTGAGAAGCCAGAAACTCTTGAGTGACCTGATCTGAGCATTCTCCTTGCTTTTCCACTACCTACTCCAGGACTGACATCCAAATATGGTGTATCCCTCACTATCCATTGCTACTATCTCAGGTCGTCTTGTTTTATTTGTTTGTTTGTTTGTTTTTTCTTTTTTTGTTTTTGTTTTTGTTTGTTTTTTGTTTTGTTTTGTTTTAGGTCTTGTTTTATTGGAAGTTAAAATCTTTTGATTGCAAGTGGCATGAAAGTAGTAAAAAAGAGTGGAGGAAAAACATCAAATGACATTGCCGGTCAGATAGTTATTTTCTCTTTCTGAATTTGCATTTAGGTATGGGCAGATACAAGATGAGGGGATTTTTAATACATTGTTAGGGCACCCACCTTCTGGGAGCCCGTACAGCATTTCTCCCACCTTCTTCCTAAATGGCTGTGTAGATCTCAATAAATGTCGTCTATTACATAGTGGTATATAGTAACACGAGATAATTTATCAGACTTACTCTAATTAGAAATCTCAGAAGTTGACAAAGTACTGAGTATTGTGTTTATAATGTCTATGAGCACATCTTTCCTGAAGGAAGGTGAGAAAGACTTAGAAGGCATAACTAACTTCTGCCCAGGTCATTTCTTTATTTTATAGTTCTTTTCCTAATAAATTATTACTCTTTTACCAAAGAAAGAATCTCCATATCTACAAGTCTAAATATATAGACATATTTAACTAAATATATATATGTTTATTTATAAAATGCAGTGTCTTCTGAGTTGCTAAATATTTAAATAAATGTATCAATTACATGCTCCAGGGCTTTTGTAAGGAGGGTAATTTATAAATGTAATTAATAAAGAAGTTACTAGGACTCTACTGAATTTACAAAATGCACTATGGGGCATCTACTATTATAGCTCGGAGTAGAGCTATAAATAATTTAAACTGCTATACTTGTCAGAGTAAATGAGAGAATTCTATTTTGATCAAATGGTCTTGTTTATTCACTGATTTGATGGAGCTACTATTTTCTCAGATTTTCCATCCAGAAAAATGAAGGCATATCTATAGGTTTCAGGCATACGTAAAACACCTATATTTTAAGTTATATTTTTTACCACATAATGGAAGGATGTCTCTGTAAACTGCATCTCCTATATAGGTAAGCCACATAACATTGATCTAATTTTTGGTCAATGACTATAGGAAGCAAAGTTTGTTCCACTTTTATTTTACAGACTTTTCTGAGTCTAATCTAAAGCAACGTTATATCTAAATTTATAACTTATTTTTATCCTTCTTGAAATATTCATACCCCAAATTGTGAAAAAAATACAAATGTATTGACCATTACTCTATACTCAATAAAATGATTCTTTCTTCTTCCCTCAGTTACTAACATAGCATATGGTATTCTATTATCATCCTCTTTGAAGGTAAAATCTGATGCTTCTGGGAAACCTAATGGTAGGGCCTTCCTGTGTAGGCAAAAATCTTTAATTGCCTGTTCACCAGCTTAATAGGATGAAAATGCTAAGCTATCTTCTTGACATTGTCCTTTTTTTCTTTCTTTTCCCGCTTTGTATGTGGAAAAGCTGCTTTTGGTTTCACTAAAAAAAAAAAAAAAAAAAAAAAAAAAAAAGGCAAGAAAGATTATGATCTCATCACATGCTGGACAGCATGGCAAACTATGTATATTCAATTTCATGTGGTCAAAGAAAACTTTTCAAGGCTTCCTTCACTTTTCAATCCCATTGCTAATTTTTACAACCGCATGTGAATTACTTCATTTGCTATTATCTGAGGATCTAAAACACCTTAGAAATCAAAAGCTTGTGATGCCTTTAAACATAGACACACTAGCATACACAGGTAAGCATTAACATGATTTTTAAATACTGTCATAATTATTTAAATTACAAAATCAGTAGAAAAACTAAAAAATAAATAAATAAATACCAGAAGAAGAAGGAAGAAAAGAAAGAGAATGTACCATATGTGTGTAACATTCTCAAATTCACAGAAGGGAATTCCTTTGACAATGCTCTATAAGTTTATACCTTACTACAGTGTCTAGGGCATAGTAACTCCAGATACCACAAGATGAAAAATTTGAAGAATACCAAAGAGTTATCTGTAAGTCCTGGATCTGAGGTTCATACTATATATGAAGACTGTGTTCTCATAATTTCTGCAGTTTCTATATACTCTATAATTTCCATTTTTATCTTATTTGCAAATATTGGATCAAAGATGATTATTCATATTAAAATATTATCAAGAAATTATATATAAACTTATTAAAAGATTGTCAACCCATCCATTGAACCTCCAAAATGAGCAGTTTTTACAAATAATTCAAGAAAATTTAAAATGATCATTTCAGGTTTAGAAACAGCTACACACTGTTATATGTAAAAGTTTGAAACAATTTAGTGGTTGCATTTATTATTGCTTTATGACTTGAGTAAAATTTCTGGTTCTGTGGTGTAAAAAAAGTAATATGTAATAACCATGTTTTCCTGCTTTTGGTAATAATAACCATCTGTGTGTGAAGTTAACATAATGAGGAAAAATATATTTAAAAACATATTCCTGTAAGGACACAACGAAAGAAGTGATGTGAGGTCAAAGAACTGTTTTTACCCAATACTTCATATGATCTCAAAAATATTAATTTTTTATACAGAGATCAATCTTATTTCAGGGTACATACTACACTTTGTGCCAGTGCCATTTCAGTCATTGAAAAGTATGTCTTTGTACCCATAATCAGGAAATTATCAACCAGAAATGATTTTATGACCTTAAATCATGTTCATATTATTAAAAATAATAAAACAAAATTAGACATTGTTTCATATTACACAGACCAAAATTAAACCCTAATTGTATGATCTGGTTTAATTTTGTAATGTTAATTTGTAAAGTTTTGCTCGTGTTTAATTCTGTAAACATTTTTTTTTTTTTCCCAAATCATTTGATGAGGGAACTAAATGACCCCATCTTACTTTCTCCTTTTAACTGCTTCTTCTATAACCTATTCCTATTTCCTGGTTCTCATTCCTCTCTACATTGATTACTCTTTCATTCCCAAGAGTGGAAAATAAAAGATATATGTACATACACATATAAATATATATGTAGACAGAGAGGGTGAAGAGTGTTGCCATGTGAGCAAAAGGGCTTGGGAATTAAGTGAAAACATTTGATAACGCTCGCTAATCTCATCCTGAGGAAACCCGATTTAAGACATATGTACACTGAGTTACAGACATAAAATACAAATTAAATTCAGTATGATGTAGTAGAAATGGTCAGTATATTTTTCTTAGGCAAGTGTTTTCTATATAAATTTAATCGAAACTAAATGAGCCATGAAGATTATTTATTACATTTGGTAGTCACAAATGGTACTGAGCAGCTAAGCAACATCAGAATGAATATTTTTATAAACTAGGCCTTGATTAGTGTATACTTATACCCATGATATAAACAGAAAATAATTATAATTAATCATTCTATATGCTACAGATTTTAGTATATACTAAAAATTACCATAATGATATAATCAAGGAAAATAAGTTTCAAGATAAGTTATTTGTATTAGCATTTACCATATATATACATATATATATACACACATATATATGCATATATGTATAAATATTAAACATAAAAATATTAGTATTATTGGTTTTGTTGCACATAGTTTATAGACTTCCATCTTATATGTGACATTACAAAAAGCCATATGCAGAATTTAAAATATTATGAGACCAGGACTTTTTTATGTGAATAAAGTATGAGGAATTATGCATTAAACTAGAATGAGGGACGCCTTGATGGCTCAGCAGTTAAGCTCTGCTTTCGGCTCAGGGCGTAATCCTGGAGTTCAGGGATCAAGTCCTACATCGGTCTCCCTGCATGGAGCCTGCTTCTCCCTCTGCCTGTATCTCTGCCTCTCTCTCTCTCTCTCTCTCTCTCTCTCTCTCTCTGTGTGTGTCTCTCATGAATATATAAATAAAATATTTAAAAAAAACCTAGAATGATAAAGTAAATTATGAGGAATTACGTGTTAAAAGAATAAGTAGAACTATTAGAAAAATAAGAGTACTTTATCTAAAATACTGTTTGTTTCTTATATTTTACCAAATGAGATTACAGGTATTTTTAATACTGATAATTTAATAAATGTAAGTTGTTTTAGGTGATAATTGAATATAGTTAGCTTATTTGGAAAAGCCAAATAATTGAGAGGTATTAGAATATTTCACAAATATTTCTTAGACTCCATTTTCGAAGATTACCATCCTGACCTTTTCATGTTTGATTAGGGCCCTGAGACTAGTTCTTGACCAGGAATTGTGGGTAGGAGTTGGATTTGTTACTTATAGGTATATGATTTAATTTCAGATCTAAGACACTGAGGAGTGTTTCATTTATCTCTGGCATAATTATGGATAGTATTTGAAACGTAAGGTGGCCCTTTAGTTTCATTTCCTGAGCAAACATAATCATCAGAGACTTTACCAATGTCTCTCATCATGGTCATATAGGTGGAATAAGAAATAAAACCCTATCATTCTCAGGCAATGAAATTTTGGGCTTGGTTATTGGTGAAGCGTAATCTAAACTATCTTGATTGAAACGATTCCTAAATCACTTCTCAACTATTCATTCCGATGCTATGAAGAATGGACGTGATGAGGGGCACGTAGTGGCTCAGCGGGTTAAATGTCTAATTCGTGATTTGGGCTCAGGTTATGACCTCAGGGTTGTGAGGTCAAGTGCCGCATATAGCTCCATGCTGAGTGTGGACCCTGCTTAAGTTTCTCTCCTCTCCGCTTCTCTCCCTCTCCAGAAACAATCAACCAACCAAAAAAAACAAAAACAAAAACAAAAAAAAACTAGAAGGGGAGCACTAGCACTAGGAGTCAAATGGAGCAATGAATAACATTTTAATCATGGAGGAAAGGTTGGATTTGACAATGAAGCTGATTAAGCAACATTAGAAGAAAAATTACTACTCTTTCTCTTGTATTACTGCATTTATTCTGGAAGAAGGACTTCCAGGTCATGTTGAAAAAAAGCGAGGAGAAATTATTGAAACTATTTGTGTCTTGCTCCCAATCATAGGGGAAAACATTCACCCTTTTACAATTAAGTAAGATATTAGCATTAGGTTTTTTATAGAGCTCTCTAGAAAGTTAAAGAAATCAGCATCTATTCCTACTTCGTTTAGAATTTTTATCATAAAAACAGGTTGAATTTTGTCATGTGAGTTTCTACTTCTGATAATACGATGATTTTAATTTTTAGTCTGTTATAGTGAATAACATTTATTTTTCAAACGTCCAAGCATCTCTTCATTCTGGGATGAGCCAAACATGGTCATGATGTCTTACCAATTTAATGTATTGCTGGATTGCATTTGGTAAAACACAGTTAAAAACTGTTGTGTGTATTTCATGAGTGAATTTGGCCCTGGTGTTTTTTTGTTTTGTTTTGTTTTTTGTTTTCCTGGCCCTGGTGTTTTGATTTGTTTTCCTATTAATATCTTTGTCTGGTATTAGTATTGACCTTATAAAATGAGTGGGGGTGTGCTTTGCCTTCTTTAACTTTCCAGAAGAGTTTGTATAAAAAATATTTTTCTTTTGATGTTTAGTAAATTTACCACTGAAGCCATTTTATTACAGGAGGGTTTTATTTCAAAATTTGTTTTCTTTTGTTAAAGACAGGGTAATTCCGATATCGGGATACTTCCACATATCTGGTTTTTCTTGAATGAGGTTTGGTGGTTTGTTTCTTTCAAAAAGGGGTTACTTTTGATGATCAGTTTTGAATTTTTGGCCTCAAGTTATAACATATTTCTGTAATCCTAGGACATTGGTATGGTCTGTAGTAATGACTGTTTTTATTCTTCTTACTGGTGAGCTTGCCATGGTTTTATAGACACTTGCAGAAGACAGGAAATTCCTGTCAGAAATCAAGCTCATTGTCTCCACTATCTGCCTTGTTCCCGATTTCAGTGAGGCAACGTGGAACGGCTAGAGTGGATGTTATACTTGTAGTAGTGAGTTTGCATCACAACTGAGGAACCCCAAGCAACTAAAAATCTTTCACCCCAGAGAGAGATAGTGCCTTTTTAAACAAATCTGCCTTCTACTGGGGAGACATCATCCCTTACTTTCAGACCTGTTTGCTATGTAGATGCTTTTATAAAATAATCCAGAGCAAAACCTATTAATACTTCTTCTCATAACACATGGAAATGGCAGCTACTCATGGAGAATCATTCCCCAACTGATTTTTCCTTTCTTTCCATAATAAGTCTAACTAGAGTTTATCGCAATTACTCATATTTCTAAGGAACTGATCATTGATTCCATTGGTTGTATTTTAGTGTTTCCTTCTTTCTGCTTGCTCTGTATTTGAGTTCATTCTTCTTCTAGATCCTTAAAATGGAAACTTAGATCATTAATTTGAGCCCTTTTTCCTTTTGTAATATAAGCATACAATTGTATAAACATTTTTGCTAAGTACTTCTTCAGCTGTATCTCACAAATATCAATATGTTGTATTTTAAGTTTTATTCATCTAAAGCATTTTCTAACTTCTTTTGGATTTTTTCTATGACCCACGGATTATATAAAATGGTGGTGTTATTGTTTTCTCAGTATACATGAATGAATTTAGTATATTTTTTATTTCGAATATTTTATTTTTAAATCCAAAGGTTTTGGTCCTTTTTTTTTTTTGTATTTTCTTTGCATCACCCCTTCATAATCGTGTTTTCCTCTACATTTGTGAGTATATGGAGTATATTTATAATAGATGTTTACAATATTTAAGATATTCCATTGTCTCTGTCATTTCTGTCTTTTTGATACTGAAGTCATAAATATTCAACAGCCAAAGCCCATAGGCTTCAATCGCCATTCTGACCTGCAAAACTGAAGGCATAGCCAATGGCACTTGATCCATAGGGAACTGTGAAGATGGTTAATAAACTATAATACTCCTAGGGTTAAGATATACAGGCACCCGAAAGGGTATCTAGCCAGAAAATTATAATAATTAAAAAAAAAAGAGATTGAAGGCAGTTACCACAAATAAAAATTCACAATTTCTCGCTCAGTTCTCAGATGCAAAAAGGTAGTCATATCCCAAGAAGGAAGGACTCCGTAAGACTATGCCAATAATCTATCATAATAATTCAGTTTCTTTCTTTAAATGAGATTATACCCATTTATTCAAGTCACTGAATATTACATAAAGAGGGGAGAGGATACTCAGACATAAAAACTTTTAGACCCAGGTTTTATGTACACATTACCACCTGGAGATCTAAAGCATCATCTACATACTCCTGTTAGAGTGACTGGCAAGGGCCAGGTATCCAATCAAGGCATCCTATTCTAACTAAACTAAATATCTTACAGTGGATAATGAACAGTCAAAATAACAAATATATACCTTTCCAAAACCTCCCTCGAAGGTACTGATCCTTGTATTTGATTATACATCTTGGTTATTAGCACTACTATCTGCTGTCAAAATGAAGGACTTGACTGTCACCCTTAACTCTGCACTCTTCACCTCTTTCTCTCAATGATTCATTCAAATCTGTTGATTCAACTGGTTTATGTGCGTTGAACTGATCAAACCTACATCATTTCCTAATCGGCTTCCTTCCAATCTCAAGTTTCCAAAATATATTCCAAAGACATGATGGATAAATCTATCTAAGATATACATTTAGACACTAATTTTCCTTGCCAAAAATCTTTCAGTGGCTCCAAAAGCACTTAGAACAAATTCCAAACTCCTTACTTTTACATATATGGACATTCATAGACTGGCGCCCACCTAACAAACAGAAAATCTCAGCGCCCCAACCCCCTCCTAGAACTCCAACCCCCATCTGTAAACCTCTGTTCCTGCCATGACAGACTGCTTACAGTTATTCAACTTCCTCCTGGAAGCCTTCCATGATTCTGACAGCTAGATTAAGTGCACTCATATGTATGCTCATAACATTCAGGCCTTATCCTATCTCAGCAATCATTATGCTTAAATGTTAGTATATTTATTTTTCTCTTCCATTAAACTATTAATCTAGTACCTAGTATTTTCCCAGATACACATATGTTAGATATTCAGCAGATGGTTTTTAAATGAAACAGTATTTCAAAACAATCTAAAATCCTTGAAAGAAAGATAAAGTTAACTTTGGGAGATTTATTACCTCACATTACCTCAAATGGAGAATGCATCACATGTAAATAAATCAGGATTCATAATTTAAATGTAAATGTGGAATTAATAGAAATAATGGTATCAATTAAACCAGTAAGAGACTTCTTTTTTATCCTTAATCCAGACTGTGGAAATAGCTGTTGAAGATGAACAACATCTGCATAAAGTCAAGAGTAGTACAGTTCTTTAACCAAAAATATTTACTGTGTTGTCTTCTTTTGGGTTATCAGACGTACATGCTCTCTTCATATTAAGTATCAGCACTGTATTTATCTTTGTCAACTTTTCTAAATTCATGAGGTTTGAGAACTGAGAGAGGCAACTCTATGCATCCAATGAACACTCCTGCCTTAGATATTTAGGAGACTTCTTCTGTTAGGATAATATCTTATTCTTTCTCCTATGCCCTTCAGATATACCAACTTTTTTTTTTCTTGTCCTACCAAGTATATTCCCTTTTCTTCTGAGAAGGCTGAGCTGTTATTCATGTAGTTCTATCCTGTTTCACAGCTGGATGAGGCTGCTTGGTAAGGGTAGAGACATTTTAATTTATAGATGTGGAGGAAGGGGGGGGAGTAAGAGGCCATTACCTTGGCCAGTTTTTTAGGAAAAGAATCTTTTCTTTTCTTTTTTTTTTTTTTTTACATCTTTCAGGGGCAACTGGCTGGTTCAGTCAGAGCATGCAACTCTCAATCTCGGGGTTATTATTTTTTTTTCAATCTCAGGGTTATAAGTTTGAGCCCCACATTGGGTGTAGAGATGACTTAAAAATGAAATCTTAAAAAAAATCTTTCATTATAATATTCTTTTAGAAAATTCTTAAGTGTTATTTCAAATATTGGAATGAATGCTGTGTAGACAGAAAGTAATGTTCACCACACTAGGTAAGCATAATTGGAAATTAGGGAGTCAAAGTTAGTATTGCTTCAACTTCTTCACTCACCAGCTGTGAGATTTAATATTAGTTACTTGGTTTTCTTAGGTCTTAGTTTCCTTATATCTAAAATTAGGATAATGAGATCTACCCCATCATATTTTTTCTTTAGAAATTAATATGACAATCTACATAATACACTTAGTTTAGTGCCCGGTTTGCAGTCTAAAGCAAAGAACATGACATCCATTATCATTAATAACCTTTCATCTCTGCTAGACACCCTGAAAAATTGGGCTCTAGCGAAAAATGGTTATACTTCAGGATATTCCTCTACTAAAATACCTGCTATTTCATTTATGGGTAATGTTGTAATAACCAAAGTCACAGTATATTCTGGGTTTTGCTGCTCCCTATTTCAATCCTAGGACATGTTATTGGTGTTTGTGTAGCTAGTGCCATTGCTGCTACCCTTGAAAAAGAGATTTACATGAATGTATTATTTGATATTGCAGATGGAGGATGATTCCCTATTTAAGTTGTGTTTGTGTTAGTGGGAGGGCAGGTAATTAACTTGAGTGTAGCAGTGGACATAAGGGCCAAATAAGTTTGAGAAAAGCAAAATACTTGAAAGAGTCCTGGAAAAGAAACTTGGAATGAATGTTTCTTATGGAAAAATATTACTAGCAGCATATATAAAGAATCATTTTGAAAATGCATGATATCACTAAGGGCCATATAAAATGCACACTGTGTCTGCATGTAACAAAGTGCACTAAAATATTTAGTCAACTTGATCAGCATATGCAATGTATCATATTGAGAACCCAACCTAATTTTTTTATTGTTTATCCATGTAGTTACATTTAGCAGTTTCACCAGAGTTGGAAAGGTAATGATAGAACCACTAAGATTTTACTGTTTTCTCTACAAAATAATAAATCTTTTTTAAAATCTTTATTTCCTAAATTGCTCATTCAAAATCAGTTTATGCTCATTCTATGTAGAGAATGACTTCTGTAACCCTTTAGGGGCACAGGAAATCTGGTGAGTGTCTGGATAGATGCCTGTCCTGATACTTCACTAAGTTCTTCTGACACTAACAGCCAAGGCATTACTCTAAGAAAGGAAGAGTATCCATTGGGGTTTGCTATTGGTCACTCATTGGTCCGGCTTCATTTTGGGACTGTTCTAATTAGAAAAAAGAAAAGGACACTACAAAACTAACACTGTTGATGCTCCAAAGTCCTTCAAAGTTTAGAAAGATAGCCTTCTAAAGATTAATGGTAGCTTGACTTCTCAGTGGTCAAATTGGGAAAATAGACAAAAATAGTTGACTTCTGTTCCTTCTAATAGGACACAAACCTTTAACTACATGCAGAAGGTTTGGGAAGAAGCATTAAGTACACAGCAATAGCACAATTCTTATTAGCTCCTCAAAGGACACCTGGAGACTCATGTGTAAAACATCTTTTACCTTTCCCAAGTACATATGGAAATTACCTTAGATTTTTATCATTCATTGTCCTATCGATCTGGTTTCTTAGACTCTTTTGTTCTCTAGGAAATACTCCTTCTACCCTTTTGTTCCTCTTCCAGGGCCTAAAATACACACAAGCATCACATCTTGAAGCCTCTGTGACTTGCTGGGTAAGACTTAAGGACTTCAGAATCAGGACAGCTTGGGTAGCTTAGTGGTTTAGCACCGCCTTCAGCCCAGGGCATGATCCTGGGGTCCTGGGGTCCTGGGATCAAGTCCCACGTCAGCCTCCCTGTGTGGAGCCTGCTTCTCCCTCTGCCTCTCTCTCTCTCTCTCTCTCTCTCTCTCTTTCTCTCTCTTATGAATAAATAAATATTTAGAAAAAAAAAGGACTTCAGAATCTTCAGAGTAAAACATCTATAGGAAGTTATTAGTATTTTTCTAACTAATATTGATAAATTCTGAGTTTAACTTTAATTCCTTTAACAGAATATCTCTTTACCTGTCTTTCAAAAAAGACTCTCCATATACAATAAGTGAACACAAAGGGAAAAAAAAAATAAGAAAACAAATGTGGATGACAGGAAAAGAAAACCTTGTATTGCCTACATATATTCTCTTCTTGACCCTCAAAGTTAATTATTTCTCTCTAAATGCATTTGTAAAACCAATTTATTTGAGAAACCTTGATAAGAGACCTTATAAATGATATGTTCAGGTGACTGACTCAAAACTTTCTACCTCTTACTCATAATATTGATAATTTTTATGGATAAAAAGATGTGCTAGATAGAGGTCAAATTTAGGTGGCTTCAAGCCTATAAAAAAAAAAAAAGCCTAATTTCATTTTTTGAGTAGATGGAATGGCCTCAGTGGCCTTAAAAGTCACTGCAGTTTTATATGAGGCTTGGCAAATTCCCAGTCCTTTGATAGGGACTCATGCATAGGCATAGAGTACAAAGGCCCTGTGCAGGTCGAGATGATCTCAGTATTTATGTTTTGGCACCAACAGTCCATGAAAAATAAATGGCTTATCTTAGCAGGTCCTTCATATTTTTAAGAAGTCATTTAACTTCAGCTATATTTCAGATTAAGGGCTATTAAGATCTTTAGTATACCTAAAATGCTTGCATTCAAGTTCATTTCTACATCATTAATTCACTATGTCTGCCTGTTTTAAATTACTGAGTTTGTGGATAGAGATGTTTATTTCATTAGGAGCTTAAAAACATTTTCCCTAGAAATGATTCTCTGAGTAAAGCCTCTTGGTCCTCTTTCTTGATCAGAGGTGGTCATACTTGATAGACTTTAGGATCTACCTAAAAGCTGTAAGAAGTCTGGAAATACCACAACTGAAATTTTTTGCTTTTGTTTTATTTTTGTTTTTGCTTATTTTATTTTCATGTAGTCTAAGCCAAATTATAAATATCTGCCTCCCCACATGCACTGCATATTCTTTTTTTCCTCGTAGACACACTATACTTATTTCAAACTAAATGATTTCATTAACTTCCATTCCCCACAAATATAAGTTGCTACTCTCCCCCAATCATACAAAGTCACACAAAACCTACAAATATGAGATAGTTGGTTGCCCACACTGAGGCTTCCCCAGTCATTTTCAGCCCTAAAGTATTCAGTCTGCAAGACTGGCCTTTAGTGAGGAGCTACAAATATTGAGATACTTGCTAAGAATTTAGAGAAAAGAGAAGAAAACACACGTGCACACACACACACACACACACATGCTAAAATGAATGACTATTTCATTCTCAAGAAGCTTGCAATCAAGTAGGATGGATAAGATCAAGAGAATGATGTGAGGAAATTTTTCTTAAGGGATCTTAGAAAATCAAGTAGAACCCTGCTACTCAACATTTTCAAATTAATGGTGTTGGCATCTGTTGGTAACTGGTTAGAAATGAAGACTCTCAGGGCCCACCCCAAACTTAATCAAAATTTGCCTTTTAATAACATCCATAGCAAAATCCTGTACAGAATAAAGTTTAAGAAAATTTGTGCAGGAGTTATGGGGTTCTAAGATGAGATAAAAAAATTATGTGAGGAAACGACCGTATTGGAGCTACATCTTAAATATAGAAATAGAGAGGGAAGAAACATAATAATCAAAGTCACATCAATTGTACAAAGAAAGGCATTATCATCCATAGCTTACTCTCTTTGGAAGGGTTATATGGTAGACCAAATGGAATGAAACCAGAATGATCAGCTTGGTCCTTAATATATTGTTGAGTCAGAAATTGACATATATTACTACACAATATTGTGGGTACTATTAGTGTCTTGATTTTTCTTTCCCCAAGAAGTTGGAACCCAGAGAAGGAGCAACACTATCCCCAGATTTAGTAATGGGGTAAAAACTTAATAAATGTGCAAGTCTGTAGTTAGAGGTTGTCTCAGCCTATTCGGGCTGCTATAACAAAATACCACAGACTGGGTAGCTTATTCTCATGGCTCTGGAGCCTAGGAAGTCCAAGATCGAGGTGCCAGCATGGTCACATTCTGTGAGAGCCTTCTTCCTGGTTCACAGCCAGTGCCTTAAGGCAGAAAAGGCAACGGATTGCAGCAGATTCTCAAAAAGAATACTAATCCTATTCATAAGGGCTCCACCCTCTTATGATCTTAGTACTTTGCAAAACCATAATCTTAGGGAGTTAGAATTTCAACATACCAATTTGGGTGGGGGCAGTGATTCGGAAGAGCTTGGTTCTTGTCTCATGGAGTCAAAGAATGAACCTCACGGACAAAGGAGAGTGAATAAAGTGATAGAAGTTTATTAAGCAAAGATACAGAGAAAGCTCTCAGAAGTGAGAGGGGTCCTGACAGGGTTGCCACTGAGGGCTTGTAGGGTTGGTCTTTTATTGAAAGCCAACCAGGGAACCTCAAGCTTTTTAACATTATCTATTGATAGCACCATTAAAAAGGGACTAGTGAGGACATCCTTAATGGCTTACTTCTTCTTTGGGGTCTGGTTACTTTTTGTTGGTCACAGATGACTGTCATAAAAAGACACCCTCACCACCCACACCTAGGGCAGGGTGGTCTGGCTTGTTCCCTTATCTCTGGTTTCCTTACATCTCAGCATTTTCAGAATTTTTGTGAGCCTGCTTCCGTGGCCCCCTATGTCACTAACTCAGGAAGACACAACTATTAAGACTATAGCAGATACATTCAGAATTATCTAGTTCTATTCTCAACTTGCTCTATAACTATTCCCTACTACTCTAATAGTTCTATCTCAGACTAGTCTTAAATCCTATTTGGGAAAAAAAAAAATCATATTTGAGAAATGGTCATCACTGGGATTCCTTTTCATCTGCAAGTATTGAGATACAAGAATTTTGTTCTTACTCTGTAGTATTAAATATTATGAATTTGGATTTTTGTCAGAGCCTTTCTTTTTGGCTACTGTAGCAGAGAAAACTGAGTGCTGTGGAAAATGAAAAGCCTTCAATAATATAAAAAAGGACATTGTAGCTGCTAAAATTATGTTAGTTGATGGAAGAAGCTGCGAGGATATGCACATATCATTAATTTTGTATAAATATTTGAATTTGTAATAAGCCATTATTTTATGCTTCTATATTCATGTGTGAGTATAATACTCATATAGGGGTGTGTGTATGTAGGTATATATATATATATTTTAAAGAAGAAAAGCTTTTTAACTGAGGTTTTATTTTCCAATTGAAAAAAAAATTACATATATAAAATAAATACTGAGCCAAGTCCTATTTGAGAGTTTATGTCATTGATAGGAAGTAATTACCAAAAACATGAACGTGTCCTTTTAATCCAATAGATTTACAATTTGAATAACTGATAATAAGTCACCAAACCTAGCAAAATGTATTCTACTCATCCTTTTGCTCTAGGTTTTGATCTACATACTTGTCTGGCAGTGAAGTTAATAATCGTATTTCATAGATCGAGATTGTCCCTAGGAAACTATACAAAACAAAGACACTACAGGAAAATCTGTCATTTTACTCAATTCTAAATTCAATCCAAAACATATGCTCAGCACATAAATGATCTGAATACTGGCTTAAATAATTAAGATACCGAAATTAATAATACAGTGGCTCTGTCCTCGAGAAAACTATTAAAGGAAACAAGTATATTCAATTAATTATTACACAAAATAAGTCTCCTGCAAATTTTTTGAGATTGAAATTATTAATTTCCTATGAGAAAATAGGAAATTCTTGACAGAGAATGTGATATTCAATCAGTATCTTGAAGGTTTGGTAGGATATCAAAACTTAGAAAAAGGAGGAAAAGACTTTTCTATTCATTAACTTGACAAAGCCCAAGGACTGTGAGCAATCATGGCACATGTAGGACATGGCAAAATTTTGAAGTTATCAGTGGGAATAGTGTGTTAAGAGGAGTGTTGGGGAAAAAGAGGACAAGAAAGCAATGCTGAAAATGAGTGGATAGGTTTAGGGAGCATGATGTTATAGAAAGAAATAAGTGTTTGATCTTTGTCCCTGTACTTGGCCCAGAGCTAAAAGCCTTGGAATTTCCTAGTGATAAGTGCAATAAAGGTGAAAGGGCAGTTTCTTAAAATTCATAACAAAGTCTTTTCAACCACACTTGCATTTATGTTAGTGAATTAATTTTTGAAAAGCCTCAGGAATGAGCATTTATCCCAGAGGCACTATGTGATTACAGGGTTGAAACTATCAGCCCCATCCCCTAACTCCTGGGAGGGGAGAAGGGCTAAAGGTTGAATAAATCATCAAGGACAGTGATTCATTCGGTCATGTCTATGTAATGAAGCCTCTGTAAGAAACTCTTACTAAAGGGAATCTGAGAACTTCTGAGTTGCCAAATGTGTAGTGTTGGGTGAGTGGCACTCCTGGAAAGGGCTTGGAGATCCTCTGAACCCCTTCCCCTATGCTTTGCCCTATGTATCTCTTCCACTCGGCTGCTCCTAAGTCATATAACCTTTTATAATAAACTGCTTATCGAGTAAGTAAGCTTCTAGGAAATTATAGGGAGGTGATAAGAACTTATAATTTAGATAGTCATTAAAAAAATCAAGTGTCAGAAGCAAAGACGGCAACCTGAACTGGTTATTGGTGTCTGAAGTAAGGGGGAGTCTTAGCCTCTAAGTTCTGCTCTAATTCTGGCAGTTAATGTCCACATTAATTTAAATTGTAAGACACCCAGTGGCTGTCCACCAAAAATTGGAGAATTGCTTAGTGTGAGAAACCCGACGTATTAGCATCAGACTACTGAGTGTGGTAGTGATAGAAACTACACGAGGAAATTGTTTTTCCTTTCAGACAAAAAAGTCCTACAAATAAGCAGCTATGTCAAATGCTGTTGGAATAGTTAAGGCAAGATATCATAAGAAAGTACTTTTTTTTAAAGGGGTTCAATAGAAAATGGAGAGAAATTGGAGACAGTATAAATGTTTTTTTTGTTTTGTTTTTAAGGAATATAGCTATAAAGGGAAAGAGAAAAAGAGTGGTAGCTGAAGGGTAAAATGGGTTTAAAATAATTTACTGTGGTTTGCTTATTGTGAAATATAAAGATATGTTTGTTTTCTGACAGGAATAAGGCAGTAAGAAAGGAAATATTGATGAGGTCTTTGAGTGCATAATGAAGAACAAGGAGCTTGATAGTGCATTCTCAGTAAAAGGACATAGGCCATCGTAAGTGGGGCCCGGTAGGTATTGTTGGGTAAATCATAGTAGGAAGAACTAGTGAGAATGGAAATTCTTATAATTGCTTCAATTTTTGTGTGTGTGTGTGAATTAGGATAAAATAATATATCAGCTTATAACGAGGGTGAGATTGTAGGAAATTATAGCTTTTAGAAATGAACAGAAAATTAATCCTATTTCACATTGCACAGAAAAGATAATAGACTAAGCATCACAATCCTCTCTGAAGGGTTAATTATTAGTGTGACACTAGTGATATTAGTGTGCATTATTTTGAGAGAAAGTACAACAAACTAAAATGAGAATGGGTAAACCATTGGATAGAAGTAGGTTGTGTGGCACAAACACTGCAGAAGGATAGAAAGGTCGGTGTGGGGAGTGTATTGAGTAGAATGCTCAAAATGATTGACAATAGCATAAAGTTAGCTAAAAAGGGAATAAAGTTCATGAAGAGGATGATAAGAGGTGAACAAAAAAGTGCGTCATTGGATTTGAACTTCTATTTGAATTAAACATTTGCTGTCAGTGGAGTAATAAGAGTGTGATTTGAAAAGCATTGATATGATAATGGACTGGCTGAGGTAGGATGGAAGGCAAGATCATCGGAGGAAATTTGATCCTGGAACTGAAAGGACTACAATTTACGTGGATATTGAAATCATCAAGAGCAATAACAGGCGTATTATTGGAGAGAGAGGGACAATGATCCGAAAAATAAAATATTCAGGGAGGAAAGAGGAGAAATTGGGTGGGTTGCAGAGGACTACAAGGAGTAGTGGTAGTAGAAGATAGAACACATAGGCCCCGGGATTGATGTTAGAAGATGAAGGAAATATTTACAAGTGCTTAAAGAGTCCAAAGGCTTTTATTTCTAACCTTGACTTTAAGGGTGCACAATGGAAGTTAGGGAAATGGAGGGATGTAGCAGATGAGGTGGAAAGGAATATGTATAGGATCACAAGAATTACAGTGCAGAGAGTACGGTGTGACTTCTGTTCCCGCGTTTCCTGTTGGATAGGAAAACAAATGACAGAGTAAATCCTGTAGGTTCAAGAGAGAAGGCAAGGTGGGAGGAGTCTGGTCAAAACGGAGGATGAATTCTGGGGCCCCCACCTATGTTGCTGATTGAGGTGGGGATTCCAATCAAAGGATATTATTACTGCTTAAATCAGTTCGGAAGGACACGGTGATCTTAGCATGAAAAACACTTCTTTTAAGTTTAAGAAAACATACAAAAATATCTCTAGGAGTTCAGTAGTAGACAAAGAGGATTTAAATAGGCACAAATCATAAGATGAAAAAGTGAAAACATGTGCCTACCGTAGTCTTCAAAATTCGGTATTTGAACAAGTAGATAATTTGCAGGCTGAGAGAAGACATTTGCAATATTTATGACCAGCAAAGGGCTCACAGCTAGAGCATTTAAAGAGTTCTGACCATGTATAAGAAAATGTTAAGCTTTAGGAAAAATAGTAGAAATATAAACAGGCAATACAATTAAGAAGTGTCTGAGAGGGGAAAATACTCAAGTTCTTAAGAAAACAAATCTTTTTTAAAGATTTTATTTTATTCATGACAGACAGAGAAAGAGAGGCAGAGACACAGGTAGAGGAGAAGCAGGCTCCATGTGGGGAGCCCGATGTGGGACTCGATCCCAGGACCCCAGGATCACACCCTGGGCCTAATGTAGATGCTCAACCGCTGAGCCACCCAGGCGTCCCTAGAAGATAAAATTAAAACCACAAGCAGTAAGAGACTGATTTACAGCCCAAACCCTCTGTCTGAGTAAGTATAAAAGTTTCACAGCACTAAATGTTGTAAGGATCTGACCAAGCATAAATCTTTTTATAGTGAAAATAAAATGAGTACGATCGTTTTCAGAATGCATCTGCAACATCTAGTTAAAGGTCCCAGTTCTCCTGACTGTAACGCCCTCCTTTACATATATCTTCTTGAGAACCTCCATAGCTCATAGGCATGAAGCAGCATTGTTTATGAGGGTGAGGATTTGGGGGAGTCTCTGCAGACTGGTTCATCTCCAGAAGGCCCTTGATGAATACCAGTGATCCAAAATCTCCTCTAAAATATGGTTTGCTAATTGCTCCTGGTGTAAAGAAGAAAAAGAGCCTTCCTACTATAATGTTCATTAGGCCATCCCACACTCCTCTACTTTATCTGGAACTACCAAATATGTCCACATTCACCCGTCCTCAACCGTTACTCCCCCAGCTCTTCCGACCTCAAAGACACTCCCAATTGCCTGTGTTCCCTCTCTCTGTCATTCTGCTTCTCTAACCATGTTCCTGCTCCTCCATCACCATGTTCTTACCCTCCTTGCTTTTTACCCACCCCTTTTCATATTTTTCCCAACTGGGGTTTGGGATTCGAGTTCTTGGTCCTGCTCCCCATCTATTCGCCCCCAGAGAAGAGAAGTTAAAGGACTTCAATTGCCTTCTCTCCTCAACTAATTACTTTAGTTGCTCTGCATGTAACAAGAAGGAATTCCTCTAACCCCTCCCCCCAACTGGGAGGGATTTTCTGTATAATTGAGAGGTAGGAAAACATTTCCATCAAAAGCCAATACGAATTCCAAAATACAAATCCATGGGACGATTATTTCCATAAACCCTGGATAGCATCCCCTGAGACACATTTTTTTTTTTTTTTGCAGTTGTGCCTAATGGTATCTATTGGACCAAATCCTAATTCTAGCTAATCTTATTAGCCCTTATCAAATATTCAACCAGATGCTTTGCTTAACTATTCTGTGACCTCCGATCTTTCCAGGCACTAGATAATCTAAAAGGTCTATAAAACTGTGTTACAACTCTAAGCTTAGGTGTAAAATTTCCAAAACTAAGAGCAATGTATGAACTTCCTTTCTCATCATGTTCCTAAGAAAACAAGAAATTGGAAGTAAACCTAAAAGATTTGCCTGCCGTTACAGATCCTTTTGGGACAGCTTTTGTGCTTATGGGGTCTACGCTATGAGTCATGCAGGAGGTTCACTAGAAATCCTGCGATTTATGTACTTTGCTCCCGGAAATTATCAGGACTCAGGACAATCTTGCCCCAAATAATCAACATCATTGCCAAAGACCTCCAGGAACTCTAGTGAAGGGTCTTCAGTGGTCAGACAGGATCGGATGTGGTTCTGGCTTCCTAAGGATCCACCTGTGCAGTGACTATGGTGACTGTCATGTATCTGTTCCCTGAAAACTCTGATGTCAAAGCCATCAATGAATATATTCAGTCCACACACCAGGAAATTTGTTGCGTCACCACTGCCATCCTTACTCTATTATCTAAGGACACTTTGGGCCCAATATTCTTTTTACTCCTGACTGGCTCCCTTCTAATCTCTGATCTTTTTATTCTTATTCAAACTTTGATACCCATTATTTTTCTTCATTTTTGTATGTATGTGTATGATGTGCTTCTCCCCAACCTTACTAAAGTGTAAATGACCAACACAAATGTAGGATATTTAAAGCATCCAATGTGAGGACTCAGGAATCACTTTTCTATTTTTGCTTCTAGCAGATGAACTCCCCACACACACACACAAATAAGTGATGCTATAGAGCATTTGTCTTCCTCTGTCTGGTTTATTTCACTTAGCATAGTGCCCTCCAAGTTTATCTTGAACCATGTGGTACCAAATGACAGAATTTCCTTTTTTTTTTTTTTTAAGACTAATGCTCCATTGTGTATACACACCCATGATACTCCTACCCATTCATCTGCTGATAGAAACCTAGGTTGTATTTTTTTTTTCCATTTTATGGCTACAGGGAACAATGCTATGAACATGATGAATACAGGTATTTCTTCGAGATAATGATTTTGTTTCCTTTGAAAGTATACTCAGAAGTAGAATTGCTGGATCATAGGCTGGTTCCATTTTTAACTTCTTGAGGAACCTCTGGTATTTTCTAAAGTGCCTGTACTGGTTTACATTCCCACCAGAATATAAGGGTTCCTTTTTCTTCTTCCCATTCTCAGGAGCATTTGCTCTCTAATCTTTTTGATAATAGACCTCTTAACAGGTGAGGTGGGATCTCATTGTGATTTTGACTTACATTTCCCTGATCATGTGTGATGTTAAACAATTTTTCAAGTACCTGTTGATCATCTGTATGTATTTTGGGTATTATCCCTTTATGTGGTTTGCAAATATTATCTCCCTTTCCATAGTTTACCTTTTCATTTTGTTGATTGTTTCCTTTACTTTGCAGAATATTTTTAGTTGGAGGTAGTTCTGCTGTTTATTTTTGCTTTGGTTGCTTTCATTGTTATTGTCAAATCCAATCCAAGTGTTGAGACTACCTCCTATGTTTTCTTCTAATTTTTTTTTTTTTTTTGGTCTTAGGTCTTACATTTAAGTCCTCAGTCCATTTCAAGTTAATTTTTGTGGCTAGTATAAGCCAAGGGACCCATTTCATTCATTTGCATGTGGTTTTCCAGTTTGCCTAATACCATCTATGGAAGAAACTACCAATTCCTAATATTCTTGGCTCCTTTATTGAAAATTAATTGACCATAAGCATGGGTTCATTTCTAGGCTCCCTATTCTGTTCGGTTGCTCTATGTGTCTCTTTTTAAGCCAATACCATAATATTTAACCTACTATAGCTTTGTAATAATGCTTAAAATTAGGAAATGTGAGGCCTCCAGCTTCATTCTGCTTTCCTAACATGCTTTAGCTATTTGGAATCTTCTGCTATCCATACAAATGTTGGGAATGTTTTTTTTTTTTTTTTTTTTTTCCATTTCTCTGAAAAATGCCATTGGAATTGAATCTGTGGATTGCTTTGAGTGGTATGGACATCCTAGCAATATTCTTACAATCCCTAAGCATGAAATACTTCTGTATATATTTGTGTCCTCTTCAATTTCTTTCATCATTGACTTAGTTTTCAGTGTACAGAAATCCATCCTCAGTTAAATTTATACCTTTTCTTTTTGATATTGCTGCAAATGGGATTGTTTTCCTAATTTCTTTTTGGGGTAGTTTCTTGTTAATATATAGAAACAACTAATGTTTTTATACTGATTTTGTATACTGTAATTTTACTGAAATTGTTGATTAGTTCCAGAGGTTTTCGGGTGGAGACCTAGTGTATTTTTAATATAATTTGAGTCCTATAAGTATCAATTATAGGTAGTTGACAGGATAGTTGATAATAGCATCCGCAAACAAAAATAATATACTTCCTTTTCCGTTTGAATGCCTTTACTTCTTTTTCAAGCCTAATATGCCAAGGAATTTTAGTACCAATTTTGGAAAAAGTGGTAAGTTGATCTTTTGAGGTTTTGTTGTTTTGTATGTGTGTGTCTGTTTTATTTGCTTATTTCCTTTTTTCTACCAACCCTAGCTTTGTTGTTGTTGTTGTTGTTGTTGTTGTTGTTGTTCTTCTTCTTCTTCTTCTTCTTCTTCTTCTTCTTCTTTTTTGTTTCTTTTAGGTAAAGTTAGATTTGTCTTGTGTCAGGACACATGGCTGGCTCAGTGGTTGAGGGTCTGCCTTTGGCTCAGGGTATGATCCTGGAGTTCTAGGATCAAGTCCTGCATTGGGCTCCCTGCATGGAGCCTATTTCTCTCTCTGCCAGTATCTCTGCCACCCTCTCTCTCTGTGTCTTTCGTGAATAAATAAATAAAAACTAAAAAAAAAAAAAAAGATTTCTCTTGTTTCATGAGGTAGACTATATTCTTGTAAATTTCTTAGAACTCCTTTCATTGAGTCCCAAAGATTTTGGACTTTTGTGTTTCATTTTCTTTTGTCTCCATGTGTGTTTATTTTCTCTTTGATTCCTTTGTTAACCCATAGGCTTTTTAGTAGCCTGTTTTTTAGCCTCCATATGTTCATGGTTTTTTTTTCCAGTGTTTTCTTGTGATTAATTTCTAGTTTCATACCATTCTGGTTGGAAAAGATGAACAATATGATTGCAATCTTAAATTTATTGACACTTGTTTTTTGGTCTAATGTGATCTGTCCTGGAGAATGTTCCATGTGCACTTGAAAAAGAATGCTCATTTGTTTTTAGATGGAATGTTCTATCTGTCAAGTCCACCTGGTCTAATGTATCATTCAAAGATACTGTTTCCTTATTGATTTTCTGCCTCGATGGTATATCCATTGATGTAAGTAAGATGTGAAAGTTCTCTATCTACTATTGTATACCTACTAATTTCTCCCTTTATGTCTGTTAATATTTTCTTTATGTATTTAGCTGCCTCAATGTTGGGTGCATAGAAGTTTATAATTTTTAAATCCTCTTATTGGATTGACTCTTATCAGTAGGTAACTTTTTTTTTCTTTTTGTCTCTTATTACAGTCTTTGTTTTAAAGTCTATTTTGGGGCAGCCTGGGTTGCTCAGTGGTTAAGCGCTGCCTTTGCCCCAGGGTGTGATACTGGAGACCCAGGATGGAGTCCCATGTTAGGCTCCCTACATGGAGCCTGCTTCTCCCTCTGCCTGTGTGTCTGCCTGTCTCTCGCTCTGTGTGTCTCTCATGGAAAAATAAATAAAATCTTCATTTTTTTTTTCAGTCTATTTTGCCTGATATAAGCATTGCTGCTCTGGCTTTTTTTTTTTCTTCTATTTGTATGGCATATATTTTTCCATTCTTTCAGTTTGATGTGGCTGTAGGTCTGCCAAGAGTCTCTTGTAGGCAGCATATAAATGGGTCTTTTAAAAAAACAATCATTTCTTCTACCCTATGTCTTTTGATTAGAGTATTTAGACAATTTACAGTTAAATCACTAAAAGGCATGTACTTAAGGTCATTTCAGTAATTGTTTTCTACTTATATTTGTAGTTCCTTCTCTTTCTCTCTATGATTGGTGACTTTCTATAATGTTATGCTTGGCTTACTTTATTTTTTCCTGTATCTGTTAGAGGGTTTGAGTTTGGATTACTATGAGGTTCATATCTAGAATCCTAAGTTTTTAACAGTCTATATTAAGTTAACAGTCATTTAAGTTTGAAGAGATTCTAAAACAACTTTTTTATGTCCTCCTCCTCACATTGAAAGTATATGCTTTCATATTTTTTATATTTTTATCCATCATTGTCGTCTTCTTATGGCTGTTTTTAAGTACCTTTAGCATTTCTTATAAGGCCAGTGTAGTGGTGATGAATTTCTTTAATGTTTGGGAAATTTTTTATCTTTTCTTCAATTCTGAATGACAACCTTGCCAACTAAGTACAGTATTCTTGGTTGTAGATTTTTCCATTTAGCTCTTTGAATATAATATGCTATTCCATTCTTGCCTCCAAAGTATCTGCTGTCTCTCATGAATAAATAAATAAAGTCTTAAAAAAAAAAAAAGAAAAATAAAAATCAAAACATGAGGATGGCTTAAGGGATCTCTTGGACATCAAGTGAACATTCACATTATAGGGGTCCCAGAAGGAGAAAATAAAGGGGAGAAAACTTAATGAATAATACCTGAAAACTTTCCTAACCTGACAAAGGATCCAGACATCCAGGTTGAAGAAGCACCAAAAGTTCCAAGACGGTCCATAGCAAGATAATTAAAAGGCAAAGGTTAAATATATAGAGAGAATCATAATAGCAGCATGAAAGAGCAGAGTATTATTTATAAGGGAAACCTCATTAGGTGATCAGATGATTTTTCAGCAGATACTTTGGAGGAGATCTAGCACTGGGTCTTTTGTAATCTACTTACTCTTTTAAACCTGGGCCTGCCTGCCTTGCCTGGGGCAACCTGATGCTCTTTGAGGAGGCAAACTGGCTATGGTGTCCAGATTCTGTTCCCAAGGGAGAGGGGAAGTATAAACCACAGCATTCACAACTCCTCCTTCCTGGAAGTTTCTTTGCTATTTGGTGGAGTTCTAAGGTTGGATCTTTTATGTACCAGTTGCTTTTTTAAATGGTGGCTTTGTGTGTGTGTGTGTGTGTGTGTGCGCCCAGAGCACAGGAATCTGCTCGTGATTTCTCACTACTATCCCTCCCCACTGCAGTTTGCAGCACTGTTCCCTTTGTTACTGTGTCTACTTTTCTCTTCCTTGTTCTCTATATGGTTTATATTTTGTTGTGCCAAAGCTGTCCAGTTCTTCTGAAGGAATTACTCTATAAATAGGTGCAGATTGGGTGTGTCTGTGGAGGAGGTAAATTCAGGGCCTTTCTACAATGACATCTTGGACCAGAAATACCACAAAGTATAATCTTTAAGGGAAAGCCACATGCTAGCTATTTTCAAAGTGCAGGGGGGGCGGGGACATTTATTCTTAAAGAAATAGTAAAGACCTGGAAATTGCATAGTGCACCTGGGGCTGTACAGCAAGGTTGTGGGGAGAGGGAATTTCCCTTCTTGTAGATAAGCAACATACAGTATCGCAGATCCTTGCCTTAGGCCAAGGTGAAATAGGTGCATACAGTTGACTTTTCTGTCTTAATGGTAGTTCTGTGTTAATAAAAAAAAAAAAAAATCAAGATCACCTCTGGCAAAGCAATTGTTTTTTGGGAACTATTGGAGCCTGAGCAAAACAAAAATATTTAAGGGCACCCATTTTATAGATGATATATATCTTATTAGTATCAGTGCTGGTATTATAATGCAAGTCTCCCAACTTCTAAAATGATCTCTTAAATCTTTTTTTTTTCTTTTTAATTTAGGAGATGGAATGTCTTTAAATCTAGAATCTCAGGCTCTGTTGCAGTCCTGAGTCTGGCTGTAAAAATCATGTGGAAGATAGTTTATTATGAATCTTTTGTCATAATCTTTTATTTAAAGAATTGCCTTTAACATTTTACGTACTTAAGTACCTAGTTATATCTATTTTACCTGTGTGAAAAAGGATACCACAGACCCCACATGAAGCCATTTGTATTAAGAGCCACATTTGTTTGTTTCAAGTTTTTATTTAAATTCCATTTAGTAGCATACAGTGTAATATTAGCTTCAAGGTTAGAACTCATCATTTACATATAACATTTAGTGCTCTTCTCAAGTGTCTTCTTTAATCCCCATCATCAATTTAGCCCATCCACTGTCTTTCTCCCTCTATCAATCTTCAGCAATTCTCTATATTTAAGAGTTTGCTTTATGGTTTTGCCTCCCTTTTCCCCCCACGTATTCATCTGTTTCTTTTCTTAAATTCCACATATGAGTGATATCATATGGTACTTGTCTTTAGCTTATTTCACGTGGCGTCCTATACTCTAAGTCCATCTGTGTCATTGCAAAGGGCAAGACTTCATTCTTTTTGATGACTGAGTAATATTCCACTTTCTGTATATACCACCTCTTCTTTATCCACTCATCAGTTGATGGACATTTGGACTTGTTCCATAATGCGGCTATTGTTTGCTTTGTTTTTAATTCAGCTATTGTTAATAATGCTGCTATAAACATCAGGGTGTGTATGTCCCTTTGAATAACTATTTTTGCATTCTTCAGGTAAATACCTAGTAGTACAATTGCTGGGTCATAGGATATTTCTTCCATACTGTTTTCCAGAGTGACTGCACCAGTTTGCATTCCCACCAACAGTGCAAAAGGGTTCTCCTTTTTCCACATCCCTGCCAACACCTGTCATTTCCTGTGGTGTTAATTTTAGCCATTCTAACAGATGTGAAGTGGTATCTCATTGTGGTGTTAATTTGTAGTTCCCTGATGATGTTGACCATCTTTTCATGTGTCTGTTAGTGTCTGTAAGTTGTCTTTGGAAAAATGTCCATTCATGTCTTCTGCCCATTTCTTAACTGGACTATCTTTTGCGGGGGGGTTTATGAGTTCTTGTTACTGGATACTAACACTTTATCAGGTATGTCATTTGTAAAGGTAGCTTTCTAGTTTTGTGGATAGTTTCCTGAACTATGCAAAAGGTTTTTTTTTTTTTTTATCTTGATGAAGTCCCAATAGTTCATTTTTGCTTTTGTTTTCCCTGCCTTAGCTAATAAGAAGTTTCTACGGCAACCGTCAAAGAGGTTGCTACCTGTGTTCTTCTCTAGGATTTGGATGTATTCCTGTCTCACATTTAAGTCTTTCATCCACTTTTAATTTGTTTTTTGTGTATGGTGTGAGGAAATGGTCCAGTTTTTCCAACACCATTTGTTGAAGAGACTGTCTTTTTCCCAGGGGATATCCTTTCCTGCTTTGCTGAAGATTAGAGCTGTGGGTCCATTTCTGGGATTTGTATTCTGTTCCATGGGTCAATGTGTCTGTCTTTGTGCCCTTATCATATCTTGATCATTAGAGCTTTATACTATAACTTGAAGTCTGGAATGGTAAAGTCTCCAGCTTTTTCTTTTTCAAGGTTGCTTTGGCTATTTGTGGTCTTTTGTGGTTTGCACAAATTTTAGCATTGTTTATTCCAGTTCCATGAAATGCTGCAATTTCAACTCCCCCAGGAAAGTAATCTTTAACTAGTTAACCTGGAATGTCCTGGTCATCACTAGGGAATTAAATAATATAGTCTTTGCTAAAAATTTTAATTTCCTTTTTCCACTCCCTCTCTACCTTATAACAAAATAAAACAAAACTTTTCTGGAGCTTGATGGGTGATGGAGCTCTTTTCTATTTGCTAGATGGGAGGGATGCTGACTAGTGAATCATTTTAATAAATTTTAAGTAATTATAATAAAACCAGTTAGATCTTCACTTTTATTCAGCTGTTTTTTGTTTTGTTATTGTTATTTAACCAATTTAGTGGCAGCAACAGGATCCAGAACAGACAGATGTTGACTTTGGGGGACAAGAAGAAATACCTTACGAACCCTCTGAGTTCACAGTCTCTCACTGTTACCAAAGGCCTTGGGTAAGTTCACTCTCAGTTCTGAGCTCCATTGTCTTTGCTTCTTGCTCCCAGTCTATTTGATTTTCCCTTATAATTCAGGGCAGCTTAAACTGGCAGACACAATTCTCAGGGTTTTTTTAGTGGAAAACCCTAGCTATTGCCATATTGGGAATTACTGGAGGTTACCTGCCAGAGTTGGACTGGGTCCAATTTAAAGACTGGTTTGGGTGTGGGATTAGACCAGGTCTGATTTGAGCTGGATTGAGTTCAATTTAGGAACTGTACTGGGCCCCATTTAGGCTGGACTGGGTCCAGTGGGGGGCCTCAGGTGAATAAAATTTGTTTTAAATGGGATCTTTAAAAATCCAAAGAGTTAAGCGTGACATATTCTGGCACACCTGCTTATTTTATGTCTTAGCACTAGGGTTGCAGAAGCAGGAGCCATAAATATTTTCAAAAATGGCAAAATCTTACTAAGCTTGTTTTGTGTCTTGAAGAATTTGGCTTGGTAACTAATATGTTGGGGGCATCAAAATAAGGCCAGACAGAAATGTAGGCTACACTCCATTTATAGCTGGGTTCCAACCAAACTGCTGCCAGCCCTCGGGGTAATTACAAACTAGAGTCCCACAGGCCATTAAGAGGAGCAGCCCCATTTGATAAGATCATTTAAGAAGTGTACTTAAAAGCAGACTTCAAAATTCCAAAAATAGTTTCATTGAAAGTTTCATTGCAGAAAGCTGATACAAAAAAAAAACCAACAACCAAAAAGATGCAAAGAAGTACCTAATGCAAAAGACTGTAAGATGCACTCTATTGCTGCTTCCCTCTCTTCTCCTTTACTTAAACACTCATTCTAGTGGTCTGTTTGAAATGCCTTTTACGCAAGTGTAAACAAAAGTCCACCAAATTAATGGGTCTAAAAACACCTCAGTATCTACCTTCAAATAAGGACCCCCCCTATATGCCTCTCCCAGAGTTGATGAGACTCTGAGGGGTTTTCTGATAAACTTCTGCATTAGTCTCTTGAACGGCCAAGGGAAAACTAGAATAAACAAAACAAATTTATTCTAACACAGATAGATGGTTAGGTCATTCCTTCAACATCCAGGCAAAGATTCAATTCTTTGAGGAATTAAAAGCAACTGTCTTTAGGTTAATAAAACTGGAAACTCAGCTCAAAAGGCACTCCAGAGTTTATCTCTGTTTACTTTTTATCTCAAAGGGCTTGTAAATTACTGGGCTTACCAATCCAAATTCTTCTTGGAGGAACTTGCATTCTTTCCCTATGTCTTTGAAAATAAAAATACAAACTTTAGGGAGATAATTCTTATCAGAAGTATAATGGGGAAATGTCCTTTGAATGAAAAATCATGTCTTCTCTAAAACGATTTAGTAGAAAAATCTCAGGCCATCTGAGCAGATCTCTTTAACTTATTACATCTGTCAGAAAAAGTTTGGGTCCCACTGTTATCCAACAACCAATGAGTTTTGCCTTATCATAGCCATCTCATGGCTAAAAATTTTTAAACAATAACTATAAGATCTCTGTATGTTTATGTGTGCCTATTATAGATTCGTGACATTTTCTACTTCTGAATGGTCTCACTAAAATTAATTTATCAGAGATCTATTAGATTGTTTAAAAATGCGCACTGGAAAATTAAGCACTTATCTTAAAAATATAATAGAAACTAACCCCAAAGTTTTCAAGTTCACATGATTTTCAGCAAATAAAAACTAATTTGGCGGTTTAATATATAAAGACATGTCAGAGTTATCAACATTGGATATAATGCAGACATAACATTTTATTTTGGGTTTATTAGTTGAATGAGCTCATATTAGATCTTGAAAAATCTGTCAAAAAAAGTAGCTTTGAATGATGGTTGATTTGGTCTAATGTCCCATGAGGTTTTTGTGGGTAATCTAAATACAGTTGTTGGGAGCAAGTGATTTAGATAGATATAAGATAAAAAGTTAACCTAACTTTTTAACCTCTTAACAATAATTGTGTTTTACGTCTACTTAAAAATACTTTCCAAAATCTTTTTGGTAACCTGAAACTTAAAATAGTGATATATTAGGTACCGAACATAGGTTTACCTACTCTTCCTTATCACAGAGAAATTAAAGATACATTTGGGTTTTTTAGGAAGCATTTTTTGTCTTTTATTCAAAAGTTGTACCATGAAGAAGCTTGTTTCTAGAAATTATGAAATGTATTCAAAAATTTGTCAACCTGAAAGAATGCTACTCTAATAGTTCACAATTGATTGCTACTTGGTTTTCTTAATTTTACTTAGGAACCTTTAATTTCTAAAATTAAGCAAACTAAGGACTAAGAATTCTAATTAAAATATGTGAATAAAACTATTAGAAATAAGAGAAACCTCTCTGAATGCAAAAAAAAAAAAAAAAAAAAAAAAGGAAGGGTGTATACTTTAGGTAATAAAAGTTAAGAATGGAAATTCACTTTTGTTGAGGGAAAAGAAAGTAATGTTGTCCTAAAGCAAATGTAGTTATTTGAAAGGAGGAAAATAGAGACAAAATCCAAAAGTAAAAAGTTATAGATTTGTGGCAAAGGAATCTCTGAAAAGTAAATTTAATGAAAAGTAAGCTTAGTCAAGCTGGCTAAGATAGATAAAAACAAGAGTTTTAATATTTAAAGGACACTGATAAAAATTTAAATTCATTATTTTTCTCCGTTAAAAGGACAAAGTTTTCTTAGGTTGTTTATTATAATTGGCCTAGGAAAACAAAGATTCTGTGTTTTGTCTTCATCAGGTTGTTGGTTACTTAAGTAAACTCAGCCTTCCTGATATTAAAAGAGCTAAGTTTTGCTCAAGACTATGTAACTTTCTGTATTTACCTGTGAAGTCTTGATTACTTTGGTTACATAGAAAACTCTTGCTTCACAGTCACCTATGGTCCTATTTAGTCAAGTGTCCAAATCCAAATTCTAAAGTCAATACTTTTGACCACAAATTAACTTTGAAATATTTCAGGGAGTACCTGGAACATTTCAAGAATTTGTTTTCTTATAGAAAGTTTAATATTAAACTAATGAGGCTTATTTGGTTTGCTAAATTATATGGAGAGCATTGTCCAATAGGTTATGCTAAACCTTCTTAGCTTACATTGTGTGGGTAAATATATATATTATAGTTATATTAATATTAGTGTTGTACAAATTGTAAAAAAATTATGAGGATATATCAAAATTTTAATGTTACCAGTCATAATCTTAACAATGTTTTATGACCCAGAAATAACCCAAATTTTTTTGTTAACTATATTATGGGTTCTAATCAGACCTTTGAAATGGCTGTTTACCAACAGTTCTTGTTTTATTCAGATGCTTTTACAAAAGTTTCCTAAAAGTGTGTTTCATTTTCAGGGAAATTTATGGAAAGGAATCTGACAAGTCTGTTAGAATACAAGTTTTTGGTGACTTTCATATCATACGACTGAACTGAGTGAGAATTCCCAGAACTAATGGAAAAATGAACAAGCAGAATGAGTATCACAGGTCAAAATGAAATGAGGAAGAGGACCCTAATTTTTGTGACTTCTCGTTTTAAACATTCCTGGCTATCTTTTATGTTTTACTTTTTTAGGCCTTAGGAAGCCTTTTACGCCCATGAACAATTCAGTGAGATATACTTAATCTCTCCAAAATTCAAAAACTCTTGATCTTTTAAGGTTTTCTTAAAATCTATTCTATCACTCTAAATTGACAAAATGATCCAATCAAAAAGCAAAGTAATTATTCATAGATATGTGTGTGTTGCCATTTTGTTACTTGTTTCGTGGTTGTTTCTCAAGATTCTTTTAATTTTTTTTTTTTTTAATTTTATTTATTTATGATAGGCACACAGTGAGAGAGAGAGAAGCAGAGACACAGGCAGAGGGAGAAGCAGGCTCCATGCACCGGGAGCCCGACGTGGGATTCGATCCCGGGTCTCCAGGATCGCGCCCTGGGCCAAAGGCAGGCGCCAAACCGCTGCGCCACCCAGGGATCCCTGTTTCTCAAGATTCTTTTTCTGGTCTTTTTTCTCCTTTATCTTTATGTTTGACAAAAGTTACTTACATAAGTTCAATGAGAATCTGTTCTTCCCATGATGGAACACGTTTGAAAATAATGGTTATATTTGACTGGAATATCCTATATGAGAGAGATGAGGGCAAAAAACAGTTACTTTGCTTACAAGCTTCCAGCAAAGTCATTTTAAAAAAAGAGTTTAAGTGGTCAATTACTATTCTTGGGACACACATATGTAATCAGGCAAAGTTTAATGCAAACATATTTTGCTATTAAAAAATGGAGAGTGATTATATAGAGAAATAAATATTTTTATACCTTTGTATTAGGTTCTAATCCTGTTAAGGTTCTGGTATACTTGTAAACTGAACTACATCCTACTGAAAACATTCACTTTTTTGTAAAAATCTGTCTTTGACTCTCCAAACTAACATTTCCATTTGTATCCTACCCTTCAGATTTGGATTTAGTAAAACAAAGACTGCCCTTGAATCTCCTTGAGACGTACTGTCGCAAACATTCCTCCCCAGTCAGTAGCAGCCAAACCTCAGGGACTTAACCCTTGGACATGCATCTCATAACTGCAAAAGGCTTCACGTGACAGATTCCAGAGACCTTCTGATCAAATGGATAGGAGGAGAAGTAGCTGATTTTGAGGTAAACTGAATCCTTCCAAGATTACAACTTCATATTTTACACCCGAAATCCTTTCTTCTTTCCTTTTTTCCCTTTCCTGTGACACAGGCCTCAGTCCATTTCTAACAGGGTAACGTTTGCCTTTTAAAACCCTGGATTTGACATCAAAACCTGCTATTTGTCCATTAGCAATGCCACCTTAGTGAGACTATTTTGTGCCCCAACAAGGTTTGCCTTTGTGAAGGTTGTCATTTTCCTTGGGCTTATGCATGCCTAACGATTAAAGAAAATGGCTTAAAAACCATGAACCTGAAGTTATGACCTGTGAATACCACACACACAAAAAAATCAACAAAAGCTGCAAGAAATACAGTGCAGTAGCTCAGAGTGGCGCTAATGCCTTGTATTTTGATCACATCTCTCACTTAAGCTGAGGATCTATGTTAAGAGCCCCATGTCAGGAAACCAAGACTTACTCCCTAACCTGACTGTAGTTTCAACTCCCCCAGGAATGTAACATTTAACCAGTTAACCTGGAATTTCCTGGTCATCACTAGGAAATTTACTGATAGACCCCTCCTGTTCCTCTTAAGAGAACAACCTTGCCTAAAAACAATGTATTCTTTGCTAATAATTTACCTTTTACCACTCCCTCACTACCTCTAAAAGCCTTTCCTTTTCTGCAGCTCCATGGAGTTCCTGTTTGCTAGGTGAGATGCTAATTCACGAATTATTTAGTAAAGCCAATTACATCTTTAAATTTACTTAGTTGGATTTTGTTGTTTAAACCTCAAAATAGCCTGAAGAAGTAGCACTTATACCACATCTCATAGATGAGGGATCAGAGGTTCCGAGGTGACAGAAATAGAAGGGGTCAACAACAAACTTAATTCTGGAACTCTTTGCCACTGAGACGTGTACTTACTCCGAGGGAAAGCTTACAATACCCAAGTTTTTGATTGAAAACAATTTGAATCTTAGTTGTCAATCTATTTTTAACCCTTGCTAATGAAAGAAATATGTAAAGCTATTAAATGCCAACAACAGCCTTGCCTTCTCTCCACTGCTATTGTTGATTTGTTTCCTTCTTTACTATTGTTAAAAAAAATAATAAATTCAATTGAGTAAACTTAAAGATGATATTGGCTTTATTTAATGATTCATGAATCAACCATTATTCTTTCTAACAAATAGAAAGGAACTCTGCAGAGCTTCAGAAAAGAGAAGGTTTTTAAAGGCACAGAGGGAGTGGAAAAGAAATTTATTAGCACAGGGTGGATTTTTTCAGGCTAGGTAACCTACTGATGGGGAACAGAGGGGTCTTATCAGGGATTACCTCACCAGTGCTGACCAGGTAATTCCTGGTTGATTAGGTAAAGGTTACATTCCTGAGAAAGACTGAAAAGGCAATTATATTAGGTATTAAATCTCGATTTGCTGATGTGGGGCTAAACACAAGTGATTCTATTTTGGGCCTGTTGTTTCTTTTTAGCATTATCAAAGCCTTAGTAAGAAATTGAAGTACTTTAGAGATACCATGCAATATAAATAATATTAAATGAACACGTTTGTATCCAAAATCCAGCTTAGAAATTGAAGTGTTTCCAAATTGTTGGGGCTCTTTACATAATTCATATAAATACACTCCATTCACTACCTCTTCCTTCACTGTATAGCCACCATTCTTAATAAAGTGGTTATCATTCCCAACCAATATTACAGGAAATGAAAATTTATTTATGCAGTATTTATAATCAGTGGATATAAAACACTATAATAGGTTTTTTGTTTCATTTTGTGTAATATGGTTTTAAATAAAAACAAATCTGAACTCCGCCAAGAAAAGACTATCTGAAAAGACTATTGCAATAAGAAAAACATTGAGATCTGCAAGTATTTCAAAATCAAACAGAAAAGATTTATATAGAGAATAGTAAGCAGGGCCAAAGAGAGTCAGCAAGACCTGAGAGGGAAAAAGGTGGCCTAACAGTTAATGTTCCTTCCTGTTGCCAGCTGATCATTAGAATGAGCTTTAAAGGGAGTATATTCTATCCCTTTATTATACCTTAGAATCCTGAGTAAGATAAAGTTCATAGGACAATGGGGAGACAGGAAGCCTGACAAAATTTTGGCCAAGCCACATCAGTGATTTAGTAAATAGGCAAGTGTGCACACCTTGGCCATCCCTTCTATGTTTAAGATAGACAATTCTGTCTTTAAATATTATTCAAGATGGATAAGAATTGTGAAGTTGGAATTTGTGGTTTCCAGGGTTAGATTGGCCTTAACTTTTTTTTTTTTTTGGCTTGATGGACTAATTGTATCATCTGTTGAGCATGGTTTTGGACTATGAGTAGTTAGAACATTTAAGAGATCAATAACTTGGTGGGAACTATGCCTAAGAATATAGTAGAGAAGGAGTTGACCAAGGTGGTGACAGGGGAAGCTCCTAAGATTCCCCATTCCATGCTGCACCAATAGAAAATAGCTGTGTGACTCCCACACATGAGGCAAATGAGAAAATAATCACATCAAAATTGATTCCAGGGGCTGATGTACGTCTACTCAGAAACTAGGTAAGCTGGTAGACACCACTCCTGCTGTCTCCCTGCATCCTGCCCCAAGTCAACAGAAAAATCCCTGGAAGGAGCTTGCATACACATCTGCACCCCAGCTTTTGCAATTACAGCCAAGAGACAGGTCTACAAATGTCTGATTCTGATAGCTGAAGGGGCTTCCATTCATGAGTCTCACAGGACTGTAGCAAACAAAGAAGCAGTTGTTAACCAGCTATCTCACCAGGGCTCTGCACAAGAGGGAGCCACCAAAATTGCCCATTCCCCAGTCTTTCACTGAAGTCTTAATAAATTTAAAAAGGTTGAAATCTCACCATGTATTCTTTCCCAACCACAATAGTATAAACCTAAAAATCAATTACATGCTGTAAAACTTACAAATATGTGGAGATTAAACAACATGTCCCGGAACAACAGATGGATCAAGAAAAAAACCAAAGGGGAAATCAAATAGTATCATGAGACGAATAAATGGAAATGGCAATACAACATACCATAAACTCAGAACAAAAAGCATTCCTAAGAAGGATATTTATAGAGATAAATGCTACATTAAGAAACAAATATCTCAAACAATCTGGCTTTATTCCTCAAGAAAAAGAAGAGCAAATTAAGCCCAAAGTTATCAGAATGAAATAAATAACAAAGAGCAAAAATAAATGAAATAGAGAAAGATCAGTAAAACTTAGAGCTATTTAAAAAAAATAAAATAAAATCAACAAAATGTTAGCTAGACATACCCAATATAAAAGATTAGAACTCGGGATCCCTGGGTGGCGCAGCGGTTTGGCGCCTGCCTTTGGCCCAGGGCGCGATCCTGGAGACCCGGGATCGAATCCCACATCGGGCTCCCGGTGCATGGAGCCTGCTTCTCCCTCTGCCTGTGTCTCTGCCTCTCTCTCTCTCTCTCTGTGACTATCATAAATAAATAAAAATTAAAAAAAAAAAAAAGATTAGAACTCATATCAAATTCTAAATGATAGAGAAGACATTACAACTGATAATATACATATACAATTATATGCCAACAAAGTGGACAACATGAAATAAATGGATAAAATTCCCAAAACACAACACATCAAGACTAACTCATGAAAAAAAAAAAAAAAGACAATTTGAAGAGACCAATTACTAAAGTTTCTCAAGAAAGAAAGTGTAGGACCAGATGGCTTCATTGGTGAAATCTAAGAAGAGGTTTAAGAGGAATTAATACTAATCCTTCTCAAACTCTTTCAGAATAGAGAAGAGGAAGGAATACTTTTTTTTCTTTTTAATTATACTGCCTCCACAAAAAATACATGGGAGTTAATTTTGTTCATTATTATTTTGCCAGTTGCTATCTCCATGACCTAATTTTGTTCTCTTAAATACATTTTATTTATTTTTGAAAACACTTAAAGTCAGGCTAACGCACAGTGTAATATTAGTTTGAGGTGTACAATACAGTGACTCAACACTTCCATACATCACAACATGTACACACTCTTCCATATCCATCAGCTATTTCACTCATCCCCTCACTCACCTCCCCTCTGGTCACTATCAGTCCTCTCTCTCTCTCTCTCTCTCTCTCTCTCACACACACACACACACACACACATATATGACTACATATATATATATATGTATTGATCAATAGATACTTGGGCTGTTTCTGTAATTTGGCTATTGTAGAAAAATCTGCTACAAACATGAGGTGCATGTACCCCTTTGAATTAGTATGATGTTTTCTTTGGATAAATAACTAGTAATGTGATTGCTTGGTCAAAAAAGTAGTTCTATTTTTAACATTTTGAGGAACTTTCTTAACTGTTTCCCATAGTGGCTGTACTAGTTTCCATTCGCACCAACCTTTCTCCTTTCTCCACATCCTTGCCAATACCTGTTTTTTCTTGTGCTGTTGATTTTAGACTTTCTGACAGGTGAGAAGTGATAACTCATTGTACTTTTGATTTGTGTTTCCCTGATAATCAGTGATCTTGAGCATCTTTCCATGTGTCCATTGGCCATCAGTCTGTCTTCTTTGGGAAAATATTCATTTCTTAACTGGATTATTCTTTTTTTTTTGGTGTTGAGTTTTATAAGTTCTTTATATATTTTGGATACTAATCCTTTATCATATCTAATTTGCAATTATCTTCTCTGATTCCAGAGGTTGCCTTTTAGATTTATTGTTTCCTTCACAGAAGCTGTTTATTTCGGTTAAGTCCCAATAGTTTAAACAATAGTTTAAAAAATATTTGTTTCTTTTGCCTTGGGAAACCTCACTAGAAAGAAGTTGCTATATCTGATGTCAGAGAAATTGCTGCTTCTGTACTCCCTAGGATTTTTTTGTTGTTGTTGTTTCAGGTCTTTAATACATTTTGAATTTGTGTATGGTAAAATTAAGTGGTCCAGTTTCATTCTTTTCCATGTTGTCCAGTTTTCCCAACACTATGTTGAAGAGACATTCTTTTTCCCATTGGAAATTAACCATATAATTGTAAGGTCATTTCTGTGTTTTCTATTCCTTTCCACTGATCTGTGTGTCTGTATTTGTGCCAGTACCATAATGTTTTAAATACTACGGCTTTGTAATATAAAGTCTGGAATTGTGGTGCCTCCAGCTTTTTTTTTTTTCAGAGTAGCTTTGGCTATTTGAGGTCTTTTGTGTTTCCATATACATTTTAGGAATGTTTGTTCTAGCTCTGCGAAAAAATGCTGGTGGTATCTTGACAGCGATTGCATTAAATATGTAGATTGCTTTTGGTAATATAAACATTTTAACAATATTTGTTCTTCCAACCTATGAGCTGGAATGTCTATTTTTTCGTGTGTCATCAGTATTTTATAGCTTTTAGAGTACATTCACCTCTTTGGTTAGGTTTTGTCCTAGGTATCTTAGTATTTTTGGAGAAATTATAAATACTATTGATTCCCTAATTTCTCTTTTTCTTGCTTTATTATTTGTGTATAAAAATGCAACAGATTTCTGTACGTTGATTTTTGTATCCTGTGACTCTACTGAATTCATTTATCAGTTCTAGCAGGGTTGTTTTTGTTGTTGTTGTTGTTTGTTTTTGGTGGAATCTTTAGGGTTTTCTGTATATAGCATCATGTCATCCACAAATAATGAGAGTTTTACTTCTTCTATTTCAACCTAAATGCCTTTTATTTCTTTTTGTTGTCTGACTGGTGTGGATTGGACTTCAAGTACTATGTTAATAACAATGATGAGAGTAGAGATCCCTGTCTTGTTCATGACTGTGGAGGAAAAGCTCTCAGTTTTCCTCCATTGAGGATGACACTAGCTGTGGGTTTTCATAAATGCCCTTTTTATATTGAGATATGTTCCCTCTAAACCTACTTTTTTGAGGGATTTTATCATGAAAGCATGTACTTTACCAAATGCTTTTTCTGCATCTATTGAAACTATTAAAATGATCATATGGTTCTCATCCTTTCTTTTATTAATATGGTATATTGCATTGATTGATTTGCAAATACTGAGCCACACTTATAACCCAGGAATAAATCCCACTTGGTGTATTGTTGGATTTGGTTTGCTAGGATTTCATTGAAAATTTTTTCATCCATTTTCTTCAGGGATATTGGTCTGTAGTTCTTTTTTTCAGTGGTGTCTTTATCTGGCTTTGGTATCAGCGTAGTTCCTAGAAAAAATTGGAAGTTTCCCTTCCTTTTCTATTTTTTTGGAATAATTTGGAAAGCATAGGCACTAACTCATCTTTATATGTTTGCTAGAATTTGCCTATGAAGCTATCTGGCCCTGGAATATTGTTTGTTGGTAGTTTTTTTTTTTTTTTTTTTTTGATTACTGATTCAATTTCTTTACTGGTTATCAGTATGTTCAAGTTTTCTATTTATTCCTGTTCCAATTTTGGTAATTTATAGGTTTCTAGAAACACTTTCAAGCTCAGAAGGCCCATATCACCCTGAGTAAAGCCAGACCCCCCCCCAAAAAAAATAGGTCACTATCTCTGATGGGCATCCTCAATAAAATATTACTGCATTCAACAGTACATTATGAGGATCATACACCTTGATCGAGTGTTATTTATTCCTGGGATTGCATTATGGTTCAACTTCTACAAATCAATGAATATGACATACCACATTAAGGATAAAAATCATGTGATCATTTCAATTGATACAGAAAAATCTTTTGACAAAACATCATTTTATTATAAAAACCCTCAACAAACTGGGTATAGAGGGAACATAATTCAACATTATAAAGGCCATATATGACAAGCCCATAACCAACATCATTCTTAACAGTAAAAAACTAAAAGTTTTCCTTCTATTCTATTCTATTCTATTCTATTCTATTCTATTCTATTCTATTCTCACCACTTCAATATAGTACTGGAAGTGCTAGCCAGAGCATTAAGAAAAAACAAAAACCATCCAAATTGGTAAGGAAGAAGTTAAACTGTCACAATTTACAGATGAAGTGATACTATACATAGGAAACCCAGAAGACCTAATCAAAAAACTACTAGAATTTATCAATTTAGTAAACTTGCAGGATACCAAATTAATACCCAGAAATTATTTGCATTTCTGTAGCAAAAAGAGAAATTAAGTAAACAAATCCAATTATAACTGTTACAAAAAGCATAAAACTGAAGACAGCAGGAACAAATGGAAAGGCACTCTATGATCATGGATTGGAAGAATGTTATTAAAATGTCCATATGACCCAAAGCAATCAATAGATAAAGTGCAATTCCTATCAAAATGCCACCAGCACTTTTCACACAGCTAGAACAAATAATACTAAAATTTGTATGGAACCACCAAAAACCCAAATAGTCAAAGCCATAATGAGAAAAGAATAAATCTTGGGAAAATCCCACATTTCCAGATATACTACAAAGCTGTAGTAATCAAACATCATGGCACTGGCACAAAAATAAACACATAAATCAAGGAAACAGAATACAGAGTCCATAAAGAAACCCAACTTATATGATGAATTCATCTATAACAAAGAAGACAAAGTATATACAATGGAAGAAAGCCTCTTCAATAAATGATGCTGGGAAAACTGGGCAGCTACATATAAAAAGAATGAACAGGACTACCTTACACTAAAAACAAAAATAACCTCAAAATGGATTAAAGTCCTAATTGTACTACATGAAACCATAAAACATCTAGAAGAAAACATAGCCAACAATTTGATGTTTTTCTAGATATGTCTCCTCAGAAAAGAGAGGAAAAAAAAAAAAAAAACTTTTGCCTGGCACAAAAACTATCAACAAAATGAAAAGACAACCTCTTGAATGGCAGAAGATATTTGGAAATGATGTATCCGATAAGGGGTTAATATCCAAAACATACACAGATATACAACTTAACATCAAAAAAACCAAGCCAACCAAAACAAAGACAAATAATCTGTTTTAAAAATAGGCAGAGGACCTAGATAGACATTTTTCCAAAGACATCCAGATGGCCAACACAAGTATAATAAGATGATCAGCGTCATTAATCATCAGAGAAATGCAAATCCAACCACAATGAGATAATCACCTTCCATGTTTCAGAATGGCTAGAATAAAAAAAGACAAGAAACAACAAGTGCTGCTGAAGATATGGAGGAAAAGGAACCCTTGTGCACTCCTGGTGGGACTACAGGGTGTTTCCTCTTCTTTATTATAAGGTCTTTTAGCAGATCTTTAGTTGGTTGGCCACTTTACTGGTTTAGATCTTTGTCTTCCTTCTTAGCTTAGCTTCTTCAAATTTCAAAATCCTGTTCATAGTAGGATTAGTACATACTTTAGGCAGGTATGTTAGTCAAGATTCTCCAGAGAAACAGAACCAATAGGATATATAGACCTAGATGTTAGACATAGAAAAAGATTTACTATAGGAATTGTCTTACAGTGTTATGGAGGCCAAAGAAGTCCCAAGATCTATCTTCTGAAAGCTGCTGAACCAGGAGGCCACTGGTGAGTCCAATGTATGAGAACTGGAAGCTCCAATGTTTGATGGCTAGAGAAGATGGGAGTCAGGAAAATAAAGTCAATTGGCCTTTCCTCCACTTTTTTATTCTGTTTTGGCCCTCAATGATTGCATGGTACCCACCCTTTCTGGTAAGGGCAGATCTTTATTCAATCTACTGATTTAAATGTTCATATCTTCCGATGACACCAGCTGTCGGGACATCTCTTAGCCCAATCATGTTGACACAAAACTATCACATAATATATAAAGTTTTCCTTTTATTTGTTTACCATTTATTCGTGTGTGTACGCACACACACTAAACACTGAAAATGTAAATTCCATAACAGCAGGGTCTCAATAAATTTATTACTCTATTTCAAATTTCTAGTACCAGTTTATTGAGCAAGTCCTCAATAAATATTTATAGGTAGAATTCATAAGAAAGTAAATGATTATGGGGAGAAGTATATATATCTATATTACATATACTCCTATTTCATGTTTTTAGGAAACAGTAAAATATATATAATAATGCTTAACACATTATCACTGAAATGGTGTCTTTGTAGAACTTGAAATATGCTTTTTAATTATCAAAGGAGTCCATGCCTAAGTCTGTAATATTAATAAATGAGCTCAGGGATATATTAAAGAGCATAGATGATATTAACCTTAACCAATTCACATACAGATTTTAAGTATCACTTCAATAGTGATTAAGAAACCATCTAATTTAAACTTCAAAAAGTTCAAATTAACTGCTCCAAAAAGAATAAAGCATAGGGAATAATCTTTCACAAAAAATTATATCATTGTATAATTTTCCAGTGTATTCAAGTGTTTATTTATCCATTTACAACACAGCTATGCCTGGAATGTTTTTTGTTTTGTTTTTTCACAAAATAACAGAGAGAGAAACTTACCACACCATTATATAATCGGACTTTTACTGTATAGAGGATACTACTCACGCACATAGAACAAGAATTTGTAAAATATTCTTATTTATAAATACACCCTTATTTACTTACAGAACTTTTTAATATATTTTTAATATTTGAAATATGTATGTAATAGTGTTTCTTCATGACAGTAAAGACAATAGTCTTTCTCCACATGTGCTCATAAATCTCAATATTTACTATTTTGTGATATTCAAGAAAAAAATGTACTGTGACATTGTTACAAAATAAAGCCATTTTGCGATTATAGTTTACCTTCTTTCCAACCCAAAGCAAGCTGAACTAAATTTAGCAGTATAATATGATGTTTTTACTTTGTTTTATGGTAAAAATTTCCCATAAACCATATGGTTATGCAATATTTGTTAAGCATTGCTTAATGTAGAAAAATGGTTTATCCTTTTTATTGAATTCATTCATTCCAAACAATATGTCCGTTCAATAAACAGATAAATTAATACAAGACTGATTTAGAGAAGTATTTGAAAGAGACTGAAGATCACTATGCAGTCCCTTAAGGGGAGAATATATTCAAAACTTGTGGAAATGTGAATCTTAGATATTTGACTGAGTTAACTATTGAATTCAGGTTCATTAAAACTTACCATTGAATTTCTGTTTAGAATGATCAAAGTGGAAATTTTTAATATGATTTTGTCAAAGGGTTTTTATGTAATAAAACAGATTTCTTAGGTATATGACATCTTAGGTATATGACCTCATTTTATCCCAGGAGTCCTCATAAAGAAATAAGCATATATTCATGATTTAGAGTATAGATTTCTAAGAAAATGTATCTATCCTAACTACTATATTTCATTCAAAACTATATGTGCCCAAAATCTATCATAAAATTAATCACTTTATAATACAAATCTGTTCTCTGGTATTTGGGGGATTAATACAAATTTAAGATGATTTTCCCAAAGCAGAATTCAATTATATTTCTATAAAAAAATACCAAGAACCTTTCCTTAGAGCTTTATTTACCTATGTTATTTCCCTCCTTTTTTTTCTTTTTAGTTTTTCTAAGAAGCAGATGCAACTGAATACAGACAGCCTTTGATAGCTTTTTTACTACAATTTAAAACTAAGATGATCTAAGGATATTCACAGAATGGAACCATAGATATTTAGGAATTGGCTCATCACTCCTATTTTCTGTTAGCCAATTCCTCAGTACTTTGAATGGACATCCTCTAGTGATTCAGAACCCTTGATACTGCACAGCAGCACAACATTGTATGAGCATAAACTGATAACCTCACTCGACTTCACAGTTTGATAAATATAAAAGGGTTGTAACTGTACCACCACTTCGGGTTATTACCTTGCTCAATTTTTTTGCCTACTAGAAGGCAACTGTTTTGATGATAGCTAATGAGGCAGGTTCTAGTACATAAAAATTATATATTCATGCTCACACTTAGGTTCTTTGGTAAAGACCAAAAAGCCAAGAGAAATTAGAGAAGAAAGTCAATTAATAAATGGAATAGATCAGGTAAGTATTAGAGGAGTCATTTTTACTCTTTGAAGCTAATTTACATTTCATTAATATGTTATCAGTTTCATGGACTACATATGCCCTATTATATCTTACTAAGGATCTTAGTTTTTCCCAATTATGATATTGCAAATACTTAAATTTGGAGACAAAAAAGTGGGACAGATGGTCATTATATCTGTATGCAAAATGAGAAAATTTCAATGTAATATGAGGAAAACTACCTGCCAATAATTCATTTTGTAGCTTCCCCTAATTTGACTGAATACAAATAATAAAAATGTTAATTGCACTGTAATACCAGTTACACTAATGAAAACAAAACAGTGATATCAACAACAAATAACCGGAAAACATGATCTGAATTCTGATAAAAATGATTTAAATAGGTTGTGAAACTGGAAGGTTTGAGTGATGATGTATGCAATGAGGGTTTGGGTGGCAAAGGTGTTCTTATTCCCTTTTAGAAATCTGGATAATTTCAGATCTTCAGGGCTGGACTGACTCCATAATTCAGGCCAACTGGATTTCACTAATGCCAAGGCAGTAGATGGTGTTTCCAAGGACAACATGCTGTTCCTTATACCCAAAGGGCATAAAATATAGATTAACTGATGTGCCACCAAATAATATCAGATGGTACTCTTGAGGAAATACTGAAAAAATTATCCAAATGTATAAAGTACTCTTTTAGGGCTGCCTGGGTGGCTTAGTTGGTGAGCATCTGCCTTCAGTGCAGGTCACGATCCCGGGGTCCTGGGATTGAGTCCCAAGTCCGGCTCCCCACCAGGAGCCTGCTTCTCCCTCTGCTGTGTTCTGCCTCCCTCTCTGTGTCTCTCATGAAAAGATAAATAACATCTTTAAAAAATTACTCTTTTAATTAATTATATTTCCTGAATATTTGTGGTATTCTTTAACTTCCTCTGGGGGTAATAGCAAAGCAGTATTAAGCTCAGAAAGAGTATAACGGGTCAAAAGAGCTAAAAATAACATTTTGAAACTTCTTCCAACCATCAATATATCAAACCAATGAACATGATTAACTAAAGTTAAGTGCCTAGAATAGACCTCAATATATGTTAATGATAATCACTGTAATAGGACATTAGTGGGAAGTATATTGATGATTTTTTTCATTTTTAACTCTACCAAAGCATTGAGACATTTTGAAGTTATAGTCTTTGAGTGAATTAAGTAAGATAAATAAAAGACAAGACTTATCTAAATATGTAATAAGACTGACGGTGGTTTTATTCTGTTAGAGAAAAAGATGCATATTTGGAAATTGGGCAGTAATTTAAGAGAATCCTCAGTCCATCCAAAGGCCTTTTCAATAGCATCATAGAAATATCTATACTAATGACCATAATAATACAACAAATACTTGCTGTTCTTTCACAATATACGGTCTAATGTCTGTGGATGATGTTACATTTATTCTTTATACCATCTTGATTTGAGTGGGTCTTCAAAAATGTTCTTAAGTGGTTATTAAAATTTTATTATACACTCGTTGCCATATGTAAAAATTAGTGTAGGATACTTTTATTACTGCTCATTATTTTCACTAAGTAATGCAAAAGATAATTAAGTGTTCAAATAAATTACAGCATATGTGGTGGACATTTATTTCCTTTCCTTTTCAAAAAGATATTATTCATTTATGTATTGATTTGTTGAGGGGCGAGGGACAGATGGAGAGGAAGAGAATCTCAAGCAGACTCCTGAGTGTGGAGTCTGATACTGACTGGATCCCACAACCCTGAGATCATGACCTGAAATCAAGAGTCAGATGCTTAACCGGATCAGCCACCCAATCGCCCCACCTTCTTTCCCTTTTTTTTTTTTTTTTTTTTTTTTTATGATAGTCACAGAGAGAGAGAGAGGCAGAGACACAGGCGGAGGGAGAAGCAGGCTCCATGCACCGGGAGCCCGAAGTGGGATTCGATCCCGGGTCTCCAGGATCCTGCCCTGGGCCAAAGGCAGGCGCCAAACCGCTGCGCCACCCAGGGATCCCTTCTTTCCCTTTCTTAAAACACAAGCTCTGTGTCTTCATTTAAACTTCCATCCAGATATTCACAAATGGGTGGACTCATTTTTAAGGTAACTCTCCTACCTTATTACTTTATTTAGGAACAGAAGCCAAGCTGACAATGGCATGACATACTTCAGGCCACAATTGGACGTCAAAGACAGTGACATACATCAATCCTACATCGCAATCAGACTTTAAAAAGGAAGTCTGATGAAGCTTCTAGAGGAAGACAGGTTTCTTGCTTTTCAAATAAAGCTACTTGGGGGGGGGAGGGGCAAGATGGCGGAGGAGCAGGGTCTCCAGGTCACCTGTCCTCAGCAAATTACCTAGAAAACCATCCAATCATCCTGAAAACCTACGAATTCGGCCTGAGATTTAAAGAGAGACCAGCTGGAACGCTACAGTGAGAAGAGTTCGCGCTTCTATCAAGGTAGGAAGACGGGGAAAAAGAGATAAAGACACAAAAGGCCTCCAAGGGGGAGGGGCCCCGCGAGGAGCCGGGCTGAGGCCGGGGCGAGTGTCCCCAGGACAGGAGAGCCCCGTCCCGGAGGAGCAGGAGCTGCACCAACCTTCCCCGCGGAAAGGGGCTCCCCGGGAATTGGAGCAGGATCCCCAGAAAGGCGGGGACGCCCTCGGGCTCCCTGGGACAGTAACAGAGGAACTGCGCCCGGGAGAGTGCGCCGAGCTCCCTAAGGGCTGCAGCGCTCGGCGGGACCCGGAGCAGCTCGGAGGGGCTCGGGCGGCGGCTCCGCGGAGGGGGCTGCGGGGCTCCGGGAACAGCTCGGCGGCGGCGGCTCGGGCGGAGGAAGAAGCTCCGCGGAGGGGGCGGCGCGGCTCCGGGAACAGCTCGGAGAGGCTCGGGCGGCGGCTCCGCGGAGGGGGCTGCGCGGCTCTGGGAACAGCTCAGCGGCGGCGGCTCGCGCAGAGGAAGAAGCTCCGCGCGGAGGGGGCTGCGCGGCTCCGGGAACAGCTCGGAGAGGCTCGGGCGGCGGCTCCGCGGAGGGGGCTGCACCGCCGGGAGCGCGAATCCAACAGCGCAGGCCCCGGAGCACAGGGCGCCGGGACACAGCCCAGGATCCGGCCTCCCCCGGGACAGGCAGAGGCCGGGAGGGCCCAGGACAGCAAGGACGCTCCTGCCTGGAACTGAGCAGATCAGCGGCCCCGCCCCGGAGCCCCCAGGCCCTGCAGAAGGAGAGCCCCGGAGCTACTGCGGGGGCTGAATCCAGGGTCCCAGAGCTGCCCCCGCCACTGGGGCTTCCTCCCGGGGCCTCACGGGGTGAACAACCCCCACCGAGCCCTGCACCAGGCAGGGGCAGAGCAGCTCCCCCAAGTGCTAACACCTGAGAATCAGCACAGCAGGCCCCTCCCCCAGAAGACCAGCGAGACGGACCAGTTCCAAGGGAAATCAAGGGACTTAAACTACACAGAATCGGAAGATACTCCCCCGTGGTTTTTTTTGTTTTTTGTTTTTTTGTTTTTGTTTTTGTTTTTTTTTGTTTTGTTTTGTTTTGTTTTGTGCTTTTTTTTTTCTCTCTTTCTTCTTGATTTCTGATTGCTTCCCCCACCCCCCCTTTTTTCTTTTTTCTCCTTTCTTTCTTTTTCTTTCTTTTTCTTCTCTTTTTCCCCTATTTTTTTCTTCTTTCTCTTTTTTCTTTTTCTCTTTTCTTTCCTTCTCTCTCTTTTTCTCCTTTTCCCAATACAACTTGTTTTTGGCCACTCTGCACTAAGCAAAATGACTAGAAGGAAAACCCCTCAAAAAAAAAGAATCAAATAAAGCTACTTAATGAGACAACCTAAATAAGAAGCTTGTCCCCCAGAAGGGGAAGCATTATAAAGAACTACAAAAGAGGGACACCTGGGTGGCTCAGCAGTTGAGTGTCTGCCTTTGGCTCAGGGTGTATCCCGGGGTCCTGGGATCGAGCCCCACATCAGGCTTCCTGCATGGAGCCTGTTTCTCCCTCTGCCTGTGTGTCTCTGCCTCTCTTTCTGTGTGTCTCTTATGAATAAATAAAATCTTTTTAAAAACTGAAGAAAGAACCTGCTTGTAAAAACATTCCTGAAGAGAGATCTCCAGCTCTATTTCTAGATTTAGACTAAATGGGGAGCCTAAAGAAGCTCTTGTGCTTAAGTCTTTTGTTGTTTGAATCCAGTAGTATTCTAAATGATTTTCAGTGTTCATGAATAGAATCAATTTTTATACTTTTGATGCTGAATCTACTGTTAGTTTTTCTCCATTCAGAGTAAAGTTAATTTTTTTAAAGACTTTATTTATTCATAAGAGCACAGAGGGAGAAGCAGGCTCCCTGCAGGGAGCCCGATGTAGGACTCGATCCTGGAACTATGGGATCACACCCTGAGCTGAAGGCAGGTGTGCTTAACCGCTGAGCCACCCAGGTGTCCCAGTAAAGTTAATTTGTAATAGTTAACATGCTTGTGGGTTAAAAGAGTTGATAATATTGTAACTACAACTATCACTGTACAGAAAGTGTATAGAAATTAACAGGGGTCATTTGATGAAAATGTGGAAACTGGGTTACAAAAACAAATTTGTGGATAGACCAAGTATTAAAAATTAATTCCTTGAACTGTCTCAAGTTAAAACTGAAATTTAAAAGAAAAAGATACCAGTTGGGAGAGACCAAATCGTGTGTAATTTTGGAATGGAAACCCGGAGTGCGGTAAGACCAATCCTTGCCAACCCTCATATTCCCATCAGAACACCCTTTGAATGATCACTGGATCACTAGGGTCAACACAACTGCAATAACCCAACTCCATGCTTATAGCAAAGGTTAATATCTTGTTAACACTACCTGTCCATCATGGATGGCTATGATTCTGCACAGTATCACCTTGATTTGGGACACAGGTGGACCTAGCTGTCTATCACAAAAATAGCAGAAGTAAAAGGGATCTGGAGACTCCTGGGTGGCCTAGTTGGCTAAGCATCAGACTCTTGATCTTAGGGTCATGAGTTTAAGCCACATGTTGGGCTCATGTTGGATTGGATTTAATTTTTTGTTTTTAACTTTTTAAATTGAAAATTAATTAAAAATTTAAATTTTATAGATGTTTAGGCTTTTAAATTGTTACATTTTAAATTAAAAATTTTAAAAAGGCATAGGAGGAATCTGGCAAGCAAAAGGTGACACTTAATAGAGTCAAAAGTCACAGTTCATTTTTGCCCACATTTCGTTTCTTAAAATCACATGCCCACTCCTGAAGTAAGCAATGTAAGAATATCAAATCCTGACAGAAGTGGTGGGGAGTAACTTATGTCAGATGGTCAAACCTAAAATCAAAGAATCACCCATGTATAATCCTCCTACACAAATATTCTTAATATATATAATCAGTAACAGTGTCTTGCAAGTATATCCACCCCCTTTTTAAAAAAAAAATTTATTCATGAGAGACAGAGAGGCAGAGGAAGAATTAGGGTCCTCACAGGGAGCCTGACGTGGGACTCGATCCCAGGTCTCCAGGATCATGCCCTGGGCTGAAGGCAGTGCTAAACCGCTGAGCCACCGAGGCTGCTCCCCACACTTTTCTCATTCTACCTGTAACACTTAGCCCCTATCAGGTGTTGCTTTAGCAATGTCAGAATGAATCTCAATGCCCACTGCCTCCATTTGAGCCACAATAGGAGGCCCAGATACCCTAAATCACCTACCATCCTATTGACTCTGACTTCCACAAAGCTCCGAGAGTTCTAGGTGTTGCCTCTTCTGACCCTCTTTATCGACTCCTGAAACTCTTCCTCTGACATATGTTTCAAAACCTATTTCCCTGTGTCTTCAAACGGTTCTCTACATTTTCCTTTCTCTTTCTTGCTCTACCTGGAACCTAGCTCTCTCTTGAGGACACTGCTTCCCCTGCTGCCCTTCTAACTAGAAAACATTTCATCTCCTATGTCCATCAGAGTACATTTCCTGCTCGTTCTTTATTGCTATATCCAGACTGCTTTACCCACTTTTGTAATTACCTTCCCACCAGACCTTTGAATTATATGCCATCAACCATTACTATTCAGTTATTTCCTGCCTCCATGCACCCCACCTCATTGCTTGAAAATTGGAGTGCTCTCTTAACTTGCGGTGTCTCCAAAATAACTCCATATTTTGTCTAATTTTAATATTCAGGTACTAATATTTTCCATAATCTCTTCTCTCAGTTACTCTATCAAACACTAATCTGGGTGCTCCAAAGAGATTCTGCAAATGTAATAAAGGTCTTCCCAACAGTGGAAATTAGATAAGGTGATCTTATCACCTTATCTTGAGTGAACCTGACATAATTAGATGGGCCCTTAAAAGGGGACTAGGCTCTTTTGGGTAAAATGAATTTTAAGCATGAGAGAGATGTCTAATGAGGGATATCTCCATAACTGGCTTTGAATATGCAGAGGGACCATACAACAAGGAATGCAAACTGCTTATATGAGCAGCCCTGAGGTGACACCCAAAAAAATATGGTAACCTCAGTCCTACAACCACGAGGAACTAAAATTGCCAATATCCTGAATGATCTTGTAAGCAGGCTCTTCCCAAGAGCTTGTCTAATATCTTTGGGATCTGTCCTGGGATCTTATCAGTGCTTGACCTTATGACCTACAGGATTGTGAATAAATGTTTCAAGCTACCAAGTTTGTGGTCATTTGTTATGTAGCAATGGAATACTAACAGTCAAACTGAGTCTTCTACAAGCCTACCAGTTCCTCCATGACCTGCCCCCTCATCCCTGAAGTTCTCACACATGTCCCCTCCCCCAGTTGCCCTCTAGTTGACACTGACTTCTTGACATTCCTTGAAGTTCTGTGAATGTGTAAGCATGTTCTGAATTAAGATCTCTTTATTTGCTCTTTTATCCTAGGATGTTCTTCCTGAAATATCTGCATGGTTTACTCCTTAGCCAATAGTAGGTCTTTTGTTGAATATACCCTTTCCATGAAACCTTTTATGTGAAATCACAACTCCTTTCCCACCTGCAATATTTTGCATTCCCTTTTACCTCCCTTTTGTATATATTATCAGCTATACTATATTATGTGCTATTTATTAACCTAGTTTATTTTATACAGTCTAAAAATACTTTCTTGTCTCATCAGTGAAGGGATTTTTCCCCCATTTGATAATGCAACCCTAATTCCAAGAAGAGTATCTAGCATATAGAAAGTAGTTATTTCATATTATTTGTAATAAAAATGAAAAATATTCCTTCTCATTCTATTGCAAATTCAGTAATCTTGGGTATAGCAGAAGGCTAAATAGAGGTTGTGGCAATCAGAACTGGATTAGGGACCTACCTTTTACAATTTTGGTGACAATTCAGACCCATTCTATGTTTGGGGTTCTTCAAGGAATCTTTAGAACATAAGCTTATAAATAAGTTATCGTAATTATTGCCAACAAATACTAGCATAAAGATGTGAATAAGCAAATTTTATAATTATGCAGACCAGATTCTGTTTCTGTCAATACCATTGTAGTGACTTTTTCTATATATTTATTTTAATTCTAATCAATAAGCAACTAAAATCGAACAATTCCAAAGCACTAACATTCGAATACAATAGGAGACTGGTAATTCAATACAACAAAAGTTGATCTGTGGGATAAATTCTATCACTTCTGTATGTACTTTACCATCTAGTCACCTAGCTTTATGGTAGTTAACAGCTACACACACAAAACAAGGAGCTACTAGATGCATAAAACAGTTGTTAAGCTATTTCCTGACTTTTGCCAACTACTTACGTTTTTATGGTGATTTCATATATATGCATATATGTGTATTTTTCTTCAAAATGACTTAATTCCTTCCCTTTTAATATATTTGAACAAAGCATATTTCCTCATTACACATACATTGCCCTCTTCAATATGAATTATTGCAGAATACGGTTTACTTATTTATTTTACAAAGGAGGAGAGGCAAAAGGAGAGGGGGAGAGAGAATCTTACGCAGGTTCCATGGGGGGGCCTAGAGCCTGACATGGGCTCAACCTCACAACCCTGAGATCATGACCTGAGCCGAAATCAAGAGTCAGATGCTTAACTGACTGAGCTACCCAGAAGCCCCTGCATATCACTGTTTATATTACCTTTTCTTCAACATTGCTGTTTTACCCAATTTTTAAGAAAAATACCAATTCCTGAAATAAAATTATATGTATATAAAATTTAGAACAAACCGGAACTTACTTATCTTTGATTTATGTATATAATTTATGTATCAATGCATATGTAATATATAGCAATGTTATTACTGTTATTACAATTTTATTACTATGATTATTGAAATACTGGTCCCAGCTACTCAAAATACCTTTAAAAATGACCTTCTACTGAACTTATATTTAATAACTGCTTCCATGTTTATCTCACATATAAAACTGGCTAAACTGATGAATACTGCTCTTTTAACTTGTCCATGCTTTCCAAAGCTCCATGCATATGACAAATCAACATTAATCTGTACCTGACATCTGTACCTTCACACATCTGTGACTCCATTTCATCATTCCCTACTTCCATAGTATTTTTCTCTAACTTCTAATACGTGCCCATGGGAAGATACCCGGAAATGAAGATATATACGTTGATCCTATTGTGTAGATCAATCACATTTCTGCTTGTCCCAACAATTTTCAACTTGCTGCTAGAATCAAGAAGTGATGCACATTTCATCATGCCAGAATGTACTATATAAGCATATCCTGGTTAGCTAAAAACACATTCTTATAAGGCATGCTGGGACTCAGTTGGCTATAGTGTGGTGGAGGGAAGAAATACGACTCATTCACACATTAAAAAAGCAGTGAACTGAAAACCAGGACAATCTCTGATTCTATTTCTGGTTTTCCTACTAATCCCCTCATTTCCTCTATTAACTCTAGAAACATGCTTAACAGCTCAGTGAATTCAGGAGGTAAGACTATCAGAGATTTTTAAACTGGCAAGATATATTTTTATTTAGTACAAAATTGAATATTGTTCTTGAAATAGTCTGGATTTCTAGCTTTTTCTGAGAAAGTATCAGATGGAGGGGAATGTCTATGTTCCTGTTTTTGCCAGGCATGACAAGTGTTTGCTCTTCGGGCCCACCTTCTTGATCTACCACACCCCCAGCTCTCTTGAGTGAAGTACGTGGGGCCCACTTTACACATTTTTGCCATTTGCCTGCCTCTGTGTATATTCATATTTGCAACCCATCAGCTAAATGATTTCTTCAGTCCCTTCCTGCTGTAAAACAGGATTTCCTGGTAACTTTTCTTTAAAATGCTATAATGACTTCCTACTGTAGCAGACCATAGCTGGTATATAACATTCTGCAGGATGAAACTTTTGGGAACTTCTGGGAACTTCCTTAACAGGATGGAAAGGTGTTAAGAGAATTTGAATGTATTTATTGAGATGAATCAAGATAGTTTGGTTTTGATGATGAGTGAGTTCTGACATGAGGTCCTGGATTTATGGGACCTGTGGGGCCTGGACTAAGGTGCGAATGGGGTGAAAGGGTAAAAGAAATCCTAACATTTAACCCAAAGGGTACCTGAATGTCAAAAGCAAGGTAACGTGAATATTCTAGTAATGGCAGGAGGCAGCCTACTGTGACGGAGAATTCAGCTCCTCCACTGTGTGCCTCAAACCAGCCTGGTATCTGATAGGAACGTTAATGAGTTATAGGGTTAAACTGCTTTGTGTTGCCTGATTGAAAGTTTAGTGTTGATGCTAGCTTTTAAAATGCTAATAAAAACTGCAATTTAACCTCTGAGATTTATGCAAAATTACCGGCATTTTCCTTTTAATTTGTCAAGAGGTAGGACTTCAGGTTATATAATTCAGTAATTGATCTGTGTTTAGAGTCCTGTTGACAGGAAAATCCTACAGATGATAAAAATAGGAACTAAAGTAGTCTTCCAGTACTTAAACACATTCTTTCTTCTTTAAGTGAAAGCACATATGCAACTTGGGAGGCAGGACAAGTGGGAACAGTTCTGCACTGTGAGCCATGGTCTCTTGCATGGCAGGGTGGTTAGCATCACTGCTCCTTGAACGAGATATGCCAGCAGACCCTTACCGCCATTCATTTCCAAATGGTCCCAAAGTAGAAAGGGTGTTTGCAAACTACTGAGCAGAGGGGGAGAACTAATCCCTGTCAATCTCACTGATTTTTTTCTCCTAGATTCTCTACCTCTGTCCTGACTCCAGCTTCCCCTCCACCCACAAATGCACCACAGTTCCATGCAAGTTTTGCATTGCTTCTAACAAGGCACATTCATTTTAATCCTCCAAGGCTGAGCTAAAATTCTATTTCCTTACAGTGGTCTTCATTGACCATCGTTTCAGAGCAGACTCAACTCATCCTCAGCTTGTTATGTGACATCTCTTTCTTGACTCCTTCCACCTCTTCCATCTCCTCCCTGTTTTTTTTTTTCCTCCCTCTTTCTCTCTCCACACACTCCTATATACACACCCTTTTAAAAATTATTTTTAAAGATTTGAGAGAGAAAGTGGTGGGGAGGGGCAGAGAGAACCCCCAAGCAGACTTCATCCTGAGCACAGAGCCCAAAGTGGGCCTCGGTTTCACAACCCTGGGATCATGCCCTGAGCAGAAACCAAGAGTCAGGTGTCAACTGCACCAGCCAAGCACCCCTATTTTTTTTATTTTTAGTTTTCATTTGAAACAAAAGCCACTGGCATCCATGTAGAGAAGTTTCCCTACCCCCATTTTTAAAGAACTGATATACATGTGTAGTTTATAAAGAAACAGAAGCTTAAAACTGAGCTGCAAGATTCATAGTATCATCGTAGATTAAGATCCCTGGCTCTGTTGTGTGCAAAGTAGGTGCATTCGAGTCTATCAAGACTTGTGAGGGCTTATACTTAATTCACAACACAGTGTCCTGTGACCTTTTTGAATAATAGTGAGTACAGATACGAAGGCGGAGTCCCTCCAGTATAAGTACTTCAGTGCTAGGCCTCCATGAGCAGGAATCAGGGTAACTCTGGCTTATTAACATGTCCAAATCGTTCATTCCATCGTGGTGCCTTTACCTCCCCTCTACCATGAGACTTCAGGAATGTCAATAAGCAACTTCTTAGCTAGGTAACAGTTTTATATATTAAGAATAAGTTTATGTTGGTCTTTTAAATATACATATATAAAATGTAATATTATTACATTACATATATAATCAAAATAAATTATTATATACTAATAATATATCAATATAATAATACTATAATTATATATAACATAAATATGATACTATATACTATATTATATAATTATTATAACATATAAATATTATATATATTATATTATTATGTATATAATTATATGTAATTGTAGGTTATTTCATGAGGTATTTTGAAGGTATATAAACTGGCTTAACCAAGCTGGCTTAACAGTTTTTCTTAGTGCTGCCAATTTATATTCCCTTCCCTTTTTGATATCCTTTGAGGCATCCAGATCCTTAAGGTCATCAAGAGTTGGTGGTCCAAAAGTTATTTCTGCTTTTCTAAAATAGAATCTAGAGAATAAGCATAGTTTTTTTCCCAATATCTCATTACCAGTAATATAAGTTTTAGATCTTTAATAGCAAAATTATCTCCATTATTAAAAGTTACATTCTTAATATGATTGTACTTTCAGATAGTCACCAACCCATGATTCTCCATTTTAAAACACTTTGGTCTTAAATACCATTTTTAAGTTTGGCAACGACTGTGCCATTTATAAAGTGTTTTCAAATATATTATCTCAGTTAATTCTTGCAACTCTACGTGCAGCCATTAGTAGATGCACTTCCCCATAATTTCTATTAGGGCAATAGTAGAAACATACTAAAAGGCACACCTTTGACCTCAAGTTTTTCTTGCTGCAACTCACCATGACAGATACTCCTTTAAATAAAATGTTATTTAAATGTTTAATCCAAGCCCAATATTGCCAAACATCTTCAGCATTCCTGACAGATGAAAGGAAAATGGGCAGTAGGTAAGGATGACCATATGTCACAGTTTGCTTGGGGTGTCCCAATGTAGGCCTGTTCATCCTGTTCTCCCAGAGTTCTTGTTGGTGCATTATCTGTCCCACCCTTGTCCCTTTCAAGGGGACTCTAACTTAAACCATAAACTCTATGCCATCTCATATTAAACAGTGGAATATTTGCTGAGGAAAACCGAGCATATATGAAAAGCAGACCATACACAGCACAAATAAGCCTGAGAAGAAATGGAGGCCATTTAGGGATTCTATCCAAGATAGTTCAAGCTAAGCCATTCTTGGAAAGCCCCGGTTTACACAACCAGTAGACGTCTGGCAGATAATCCATTCAGGTAGTGATCTGAACAGCACGGTGGGTCAGTGTTTACTCAAGGCTGTATTGCTCTCAATCAATGTATTAGAAAGCCTACTTCCCTTCAGCTCCAATCCTCTTCTCCCGGTCCTTTGTTCAAAACAAACTTGCTTGTCAAGAAAATTGAAGTCAAAACCATCAGGGTCAGGCAAAGGGGATTTTTACCACCGCTAAGAACTTCAGTGATAATTCCAGAGACTGGGCTGGACTCCAGAAATCTGTTGTGTGATGATCACAGAACGGGCTGTCACATCATCTTTGTTCTCTGCTCCTAAAGCAGAACTGATGGCAGTGCTTTGCAGTTTCTTTTCAAGGATTAAAAGAAGACTTGGGATAGGACAATAGGTAGAGACCATATGGAGATTTCCTCTCATTGTATGAAGAGCCTAAGGGTGCTCATTCTTTATTCAGGGCCTTCACACAGCTGCTAAGAATTAAGTGACAGTTTTCATCCACCATACCGACCCCTACCTTGATTCACTGAAGTGAACGAAAGGGGCTGGGGGGTGGGGGAGCTATTCCACACTGGCATTTTGTTGTTTGCCAGAAGATGTAAGTGAGCAAATTAAAATGGACAACTTTCAATAACTTCAGGAGTGAAAGAAATTATGGGAAGTAGTCAACTGATACTGAAGACCTGAGGATGGCAAGAGCCATGTTGTGGTTGAAAGAAATGCTTGTAAACCCAGGTCATAGCAGCTCAAGGCTTTATAGCTTCTGTCAAATATTCTGTGCATATAAAAGCAAAGCTCAGGGTAACTTTTAGATAAAATTAGGATGCAGGTGAACTTGTCTACTCCTTTTTACCATGTTTTCCTTCCAGGATCTAGTCTTCTCTCTTTGGTTCACATAACGCCTAGATATTTCCCAGGATGAGTTTAGAGCCCTTGACTCAATACCTACCACCACTTACACCACATGTAAATACTATCAGAACTATTTTCCAAACGCAGTACCCTCCAAACCAAATACATTCACAAATGGGACACGTGGGTGGCTCAGTCGGTTAAGTATCTGCCTTCGGCTCAGGTCATGATCCCAGGTTCCTGGGATAGAGCCCTGTGTCAGGCACCCTGCTCAGCAGGGAGTCTGCTGCTCCCTCTCCCTCTGCTCCTCAGCCCTGCTTGTCCTCTCTTTCTCTCTCTCTCTCTCTCTCTCTCTCTCTCTCTCTCACATAAATAAAACATCTTCAAAAAGTGCTTTACAAAATAAATTTCAGGTTATTTTCATCACTTTTGTTTATTGCAAAAAAACATCCTATCTCTTGCTTTTTTAATTTAGGTTGCCAGTAAGAAAGGAATCTAAAATGATCATTTTTTTTTTTTTAACTCAGGAGTACGTGTTTAACTTAATTTGCTCTCTATGTGGTAATAGTTATAGGTATAGGTAATAGGTAATACTCTTGAAAAAAAAATGTACTCACGGAAAACAAAATTCAATAAAGTTGACTCATGATATCAAAACAGTAAGAGATAATGTTTGGAGGAAAGAAGAGTTGAGGTTTCTAAAATTCCCTTGATGTTTTTAAGGGTTTTGGTATCCAGATATGTTACAAGCGCAGTTTTTGAAGTTTTTAAAAGGTACTAATACATCATGAAATTTATTTTCCAAAAAAAAAAAAATTAAAAGGGGGAAACATTTAGCCTGATCCTAAGCCATTTTAAGGATAGAAAATATTCAAGTTAAATTCACGACTATAAAGTACTAAACTCTCTCTGAAGTGGAAAGTATTAATTCTTTGGTATGAAACAGGGAACTTGGATCCCACAAAGTAATTTCCTTTTGCACCTGTTATTTTAAAATGCGAAATTTCAAAGAATCTTTACCAGGAAATGCTTCAAACCTTGTCTCCGTGTCTGAGCTCTGAGAAAAGACTACTCCCCCTGGAGAAGACATTCCTCCTGCACTTCTTTGTTTAATGCTGTCACGGATGATCGGCGCTAATAAAAAGTATTTACCACATTATATGCTCTCCATTATGATAGAACTCTTCTATTTGAAAAGTATCAAGCATCTGTGAGTATAACTGCAGCCCAGAAACTCTACTTTTTCAAAACCATCTTGGCTACCAGGTTGGGAAAGGGTCTGTTTTTGGTTGTCTACTTTTTATGTAACACTTGCACACAGTCTTGATTTTTACTCCGAGAATTGATTTTTTTCATACCAAACCATTTATACCTCTGAGATAACATTGAGAATACACACATATACACACGCACGCACTTCTTTCTTTTCTTTTTCTTTCTTTCTTTTTTTTTTTTTTTTTTTTTTTTTTTTTTTACCAAAGCAAAGCTAATAAATGTGAAATCCTCTCTCTGCACTCAAGATATCAAGGTAAGGAGGATACGTTTGAAAAATTGCTCTAATACATCAGAAAATATAAAAATCAATAAGCTATAAAAGCTAAAAAGCTTCTTCAATTTTGTCCCCTTATTGCTCGGTGTAGGTGGCCAAGGCCCAGAGAACAATCCAAGGTTGCAAAAAGCCGTTATACATCCAGTTGTGTATTGCAGACAATATGTGCAGCTCTGCCAGGAAGGGACAAGTGTGCATCTGCCAAAGAACAGGGAGCTCTGAATGGCCTCTAAGTTCCTGTTTGTTTAATTGAGAGCTGGAAAGTGTGCTTGAGAAATCAGGCAGTGAAGACTGTGTTTTTTGCCACTTTTGTGTAAAAATAAAAGATCTGAAGAGTATTCCCTCTTCCTTTCTTTTCTCTGCTATTTTTTTTTTTTTTAGGCATAGGACATGTAGGGTACTTTATGTCCATGGACATTACTATGAGACTCTGGGAAGGCAATGAAATACAGCACTTCATGCTCAATAAAGCCTATCCTTCAGTCATAGAGGGCAAGAATAATCTTCCTGAAAATTTTAAAATTGTCTTTTTTCTCTACAACATGTACAGGGCATGCAAAGGTTTATTAGAATGAGTCAATGGCATATATGGCTACACAAAATTATTAGGACAGTAATCTCCAATTTTTTTTCATCATGCATCACTACTGCGACGGTGTTTTTAAATAAATGTCATCAGTATCTATTTTTAAATAGACACACGTGCTAATAAATCATGTATGTTGTATATCATGATTAACAAAGGATTAGATAAGACATGAATATACACAAAAGTTCCTCCATCACCACAAATCATCTCAAACACTGGCCTGGGATGTTCAAAACACACTTGAGAGGTCTCAGTTCTTCAATGTTCTAATGTGCTGTGAGGCTACAGTCTCTTTACACTAAAGGGGTCAAGAAAGGAAGAGTCCATCTCCTCTCTGCCTTTACTTTTTCCTTGAATGGAACTTATGTATGGCACATAATGAAGTACAGTGTAAGATTCCCTTGACATTCAAGAGGAATCCTCCTAAAATCTTTACAAAATCTTAAATTTCAAAATCTAACTCCTGCATTTGGGTAGAATGTGGCCCATTAACTCTCAGTATCCATTCCCTTATCTTTCTAGAGTGCTCTCCTATACTACAACCTGTGTTCCCTGAGGTCCTTCTGAATACAAATTAGGATTCAACAATTGGATGTACTCCACAAGAACCAAAGCAAATAGATAAGGCAAATGATGTCTCACTAATAATCTGGGCAATCTCCTAGGAAGTATGACTGTGGACATATTTAGTTTTTTCTGCAGCTGACTTTGAGCGTCCAGTCATGGGCATCATGCATGTTGAGAGACAACAGCTATGGATGTGGAGGCTCGTTCTGGACAGCAGCTATAGTGGAGTTTTCTTGGACTAAATTGTCCTAGCATTGGTTTCTTGCTTTCCTGCCCTTTTGACAGTGACAGAACTAGTTGCTCCCTTGGTGGACAGTTACAGGCTTTCTGAAGGTCTCTCCTGAAGCTTAATATGAAGTTTGCTTCTGTTCTTTCTATTGTGTCAATATGCTCTTCCTTAACTCTATTAAATCACTTTCTGCTCAAAACGGTGTAATTTCTGTTTCTTGTCCTGAAACCTGACAAAAATAAGCATAAAATATGCACATGACAAGTGAAGAACCACAAAGCAGCCCTGAGAGGAGTTTTCTAGGCAAACCATCAACTTCTTTGTCAACAAAAGCCTCATTTCAAGAGTGATTCAAATTAGTACTTCAGTAAAATTACTGATTACTATTTGTCACTTAAGTCTAAGGTTGATTATGAATATTTGAAATTTCATGCTAAATGCCTGAATACCAAAAGACTACTGTACTTGTTTAGATTTAAATTTGAAAGCCATCACAATCTCAATAAAGAACATGTAACATGTAAGTAATACAAACATGCTCGTATAAAATGTTTAGTTGCTATTTCATCCTGTTAGATTATATGCCAAAACACACAGTAAGAGTTAATAGTGGAAAAGTCACTTTGCCTGAAAATACATGGTGAGTATGTCAGGTAAGGAAATCATGTGCTAAGTTGATCAATCACCAAGGGTTACTGATTTCCATTCATTTTCAATTTCAAGCAAGCACTCTAATAGCCACTGTGAAAAATAATAATGTATAACTTTGTTGACTGAATTCCCAACTGTAGATTTCATAATTATAGGAAATCAAATGATGAATACTTCTACAGGTTCCTTAAGGACATGAGTAACTCAAAGTCCTTAAGGAATTTAACTGTAAAATTTGTGATTTTATTTATTATTATTTTTAATTTGTGATTTTAAAACAAATGTAGAATGCATTGAATGGTAGAAATTGTACAATAGGTATGCTTGGGTGGCTCAGTGGTTGAGCACCTGCCTTCGGCTCAGGGCATGATCCTGGGGTCCTGGGATGGAATCCCACATTGGGCTCCCCACAGTGAGTCTACTTCTCCCTCTGCCTCTCTGTCTCTCTTATGAATAAATAAAGTCTTAAAAAAAAGAAATTGTACAATAAATTTATCTAAGTAACTGAGCAGCCAAATGTATATTTTCCTCTTGTTTAGCATGAAGATTAAACATTTGCATTTTAATTAAATTTGAATATGTGTTTATGACAGAGTTGAAGAAAGATGTTTAGATACTTATAGTAACTCTACAGATATTTTATATAAAATACATAATAAGATCAGAAAAACCAACTAAGAGTTTATAAAATATCTTGCACAGAAATGAGAAAATCAAATATTTTTTTTGAAGTTACGTATAATGGCTCTCCTGCCTCTAGTTATTAGAAAGATAGAAAGGAGAAAAATATAAACCTGGAGGAAAATACATGTGCAAACTCTAATGGTTAAAAGTTTAGAGATCAATTCATCATTACCTAATCAATAACATCAACTTTGATCAAAAGCTCAAAGGGGAGATCCCTGGGTGGCTCAGTGGCTTAGTGCCTGCTTTGGCCCAGGGCATGATCCTAGAGTCCTGGGATTGAGTCCTGCATGGGGCTTCCTGCATGGAGCCTGCTTCTTCCTCTGTCTGTGTCTCTGCCTCTCTCTCTCTCTCTCTCTGTCTCTCATGAATAAATAAATAAAATCTTAAAAAATAACCCTCAAAGGATTAAAAGAATGAGTGTCAATTTTTATTTTGATAAATTGGAGATTTAGAAGTATGATTTTAGAATGTGGCATATTAATAAATACATACATAATCATAAACACGAATACCCATAGTGGTTTCTGTTTTTATCTGTTAAAGTCTCTTGTGTTATTGTCTTTATGAACTCAGATATTACATATTACTTGTTAATTATCCCTTTGCTTTACTCGTTAGAGACTAATATAATTGTAGACACACAAAACATACACTCTCACACACAAATCCTTTCTGTCAAAATACTTGAAAGATGGGGCCAAGCTTTCCTAATTGTGTCAGACCAATGAGTATATCTTGCTAATTACACTAACACTTCATAAAAGAATCCCCTTTCAATATTTCTTTCAAAAAAAAACCTCCATTCCTTTCAGAATCTCCTATGTCTTTGTCTCTCAACACCTTTCTCCAACTCCTGATTTACCCCTTCTTTGCTTAATTTACATAAGTTTCCTTAGGGCTTGTTCCAATCTAGCTCTATTTGGCACCTTTCAGCCTCTTCTCAATTTCTCCATTTCTCCTTTAGACCCACTATTCCCTCACTGCAGCCTTAGAAGGCAGACTAGAGAGGTGATTACAAATACCAAGGACTTCCATTTTTTTCTTGTCGTACATAGTAGTCGCTCAATAATCTCATATAATTAATTGCATTTGTTAATTAAAAACAATTCACATCATTTAAATACTATTTAATCAACAGGACAGGAGACAAAATGATTAAAAGTAGTATTTAATGTTTACAACTATTTAATAATTTCATGTTTTAAATAGGTATTTCCTCCTAGGCAGGAATTAGTATTATGTATTGCCACTCTATGCATATCTGCCAACAGTAGGCCTGACTATGGACAATGTAAGCCCTGGGGAGAAGGAGTCAAAAGCTCGGATAAACACAGAATTAGTCTTAAAAGCTATGTTTTTGGGATGCCTGGGTGGCTCAGTGGTTGGGTGCCTGCCTTTGGCTCAGGTCGTGATCCTGGGATCTAGAATCAGGTCCCACATCGGGCTCCCTGCGTGGAGCCTGCTTCTCCCTCTGCGTGTCTCTCTGTCTTTCATGAGTAAATAAATAAATCTTTAAAAAAAATAAAAGCTATGATTTTATTAAGTTCATCAAAGGAAGAAACATAGGGGAAGAGGTGGTGCTGGTATGAACAAGTATTTTCAAAAATTAATTAGGTACATATAATAAGCATAAAGTCTAAACTTCAAGGTAAAATAAAACAAAAACACTAATCAGCCATCATTTCCTTAAAGTTGCAGAATGCTTTGCCTACAAGGTCACCAGTGATATTCATTTACTACACCTCACCTTTCTAAATATGAATAAATGACAGAGAGATGCCCAGTAAAATGTGTTTCCAGGGTATGAATCTTCCATACAATATCTAGACGATCACTATTTTTTTTAATTTTTTAAAAAATATATTATTGATTTATTTATTTATGAGAGACACAGAGAGGCCAAGCCATAGGCAGACGGAGAAGCAGACTCCATGTGGGGAGCTGGATGTGGGACTCGATCCTGGGACCCTGAGATCATCCACTGAGCCACCCCGGTGCCCCCCCAATCACTAAATTTATAAATCAAAAATAAATTCTTATGTCATATCACAAATATTTAAGTAAATATCGATGACCCAAGTTCACATAACAAATTTAAAACAGTGTCTTATTTTGACCAGGACTTAAAGAATTTTAGATAGGTAGAAACTAAAAGTATGGAATACCTGGATGGTTCAGTGGTTGACCATCTGCCTTTGGCTCAGGTCATGATTACTGAAACCCTATTTTTTTTTTTTCATTTAATTCAACAACTGGGTAGTTGTGTTATTTCAGAGAATGTGTTAGGTTCCAGGGATTTAGGAATGAGTAAGTAAAAGATTAAGTAAAAAGACTTAATGAGCATTGCTGAAGAGACAATTGAGTCAGGAAATGCAGACCACTCCCCCGAGGAATGTCAGAGGGTGTGTGGCTTCCGAGAGCAATGGTTTGGAAGTTTGGTAAAGAACCACAAAGATAAAAAAAAAAAAAAAAAAAAAAAAAAAAAAAAAAGAACCACAAAGATTTCTAAAGTTATTAGAAGAACTTAATGGAAAAGGAGCACACATTTATTGTTTTAAAAGGATTAGCATGAAAAAAAAATAAAAATAAAAAAATAAAAGGATTAGCATGTACTGTACATGGCTCAACTAAAACTGAAAACAAATATTGGATGGAGTTACATTAAACTGCCATTCCAAATAGTTTTGCAGTTTTTTCCCAGAAGTGTATACTTTTTTTAGTGCGGGGAAAATAGATAACGAGTGTTGTGGGTTGAGTGATGGATGCAGTAGAGGATACAAGGACTGTAATTTTGAGACAATTAATAATAAGCTAGTAGGCCAACTCATCATCAGTCTGAGAAGGAAAATTAGACAAAGGTGATCATGTTTTCTTGGAGAACACTGTTGAGAAAAGCACAGAATATCTTGATGGATTATAAATGAAACATGAAAGGTTTTGGTCAGAAAGTGTGGTGCTAGCACACTTTTTTTAAAATGTTAAAAATGAATTAATCCAGGTGATAATGAAATCCAAAATGTGGCTACGTGTTGGGATTAATGATACACGATGGTGCTGAGATCTTCTCCAATAATAGCATCATAACTTGACTAGATCTCTCCTTGTCTTTACACGAACGTTCTACTCCCCCAACATTTGGGCCTGGCCTATTAAGTATGATGTCATTGTACATAATGCTGGATCTTTCCAGGTTAGTGTAATTGCTTATGTCTTCCTCATCAACTAAGTATCTAATCAGCCAACACGTAGCGTCACTGTGATAGTTGCTGACAGAAGAAAGATGAATCCATAGAATTAGCCCTCAATGAGTTCATGACCTAGTGTGGGATAGAATTAGTTACTGGTCCTTTTGGGTCTCAATTACCTCATTTGTAAAATCAACCTTGTAAGATTGTTATAAGGATTAAATGAGCTGATCAATAAAAAGCACTTGGCATAGTGCTTGGTCCATTCTAAGAATGTGATAGCAGCTAAAGTGAACATTCCTGGCATGAGACCGGCCAGGTCCAATGTGCAGATGCAGCTGAAGAGATGATGTGTTCAGGGAATGGCAAAAAGCCTGATGTAGCTTCAATGTAAGTCAAACTTATTCTATAAACTCATTTTACTATCAGTGTAAAAAAGGCAATTGGTATAAAGAATATGCACTGATAATTTTTACTAGCATTCAAAAGCCAAACCGAAATTATTTTTCAACTTTGAGCTAATAAATAAAAAATAATTTTCAATTATTTTTCAGCCATAATTATGGCTCTCTTCCAACAATTTAGGTAAAGAAAGGCTGATACTTTGAGCGCACCATGGGTATGGGGGTGTGTGTGCTGCATGTATGAAAAAGAGAAAAATTTAGGAAACAAATTATAGGGAAAAAGGAATTGCTACTCAAAGTGAATCTTTTTTTCCTTTTTTTTTGGTAAACACATAACCTTATTTTAGAGTCTGTCCACTTGGTGATCTAGAAGTCAATTTCACCAAACAAATCCCCCAAAGACAGACCATCACTGTCATCCCTCTGATCAAAATGATGAAGAATCCTTACTTCTAAGAGGAAAATATCCAACTTTTAAAATGGGCTTTGCAAACTCTTCTGAATCTACATGCAATTACTCCCAACAAGACACTCCTTTCCTATGAAACCCATACACTCTATGAAATCCTGATTTTTTAAAATTTACTTTTATATTGCACTCCCTGTGACATTTGCCACTGTTCTATCAGGTCTTTCCATTCTTTCTAAAAATTCAGCTTAACTCTCAAATTTTACATTTTTTTTCTTAAACCTTCAAGACTGCTGTAATCTCACTTAAAATATTTTGCATAATATAACATCTTTCCGATAATTATGCTGTCCACAACTTTCTACCATTCAATATTTTTATGAATATAATATATCCCCAATCAAGACCATAGATTCCCCTATGCCCAGAGTTGTATACTACTCACACGTCCAACATTTCTGGTATCTGATAGATATTCAATAACTAATACACTTAAAGGCCATTTCTGGGCAAAACCATTTTGAGCACAGGTACATAATTTTATCGATGAGTAATAAGCAACTGAAAAATAGTTTTGACTCTGTCCTTTCTATGAATCTTCATACATAGATCTTCATACATAGAGGATGTGGGAATATGTCATGGCCCAATTTATAAAAACAGATCACAATTTACAGCTCTGCAGTGCCTCATTCCTGTAACCGGCTTTAGGAGAATATGAACACTGTCAGTAAATGGCTAAGAAAACTAGATTAAGAGACTTATATAATTTAAATGACTATACTACATCCTGGCAATTATTTTTGAAAGGACCAGGACTTTCACTATTACTGTTGAACTTTGTATTGCTTTTCTTTATTTGTGGAAATGAGGTGAGCATAAAAGTGTTCAAGTGTGTGTGTGTGTGTGTGTGTGTGTGTGTGTGTGTGTATCCTCTTGATTTGGGAACTAAATACTCCATGGCAAATCAAGTTATTTATTAGTTTGCCAGTACTAAAAGCCAAGTTCATTTGATATATACTTTAAGGGTAATTTGTTTATTAGAAAGCTGAAGCAAATTTCCTCTATTGGTACGGTGCAGACACTACAAGCATAGAATCAAGTATATATTGTCTCACCTCAGATATCTGTTGTGCCATACATCCAGAAATGTTTAATATTTTATTTATTTGAGGGACAGAAGGAGGGCACATGAGCAAGGGAAGGAGAAGGGAGAGGGACAAGTAGACTTAGCACTGAGCATGGGGCCCGACCCGGGGCTAGATCCCAGGACCTGGAGATCATGACGTGAGCAAAATCAAGAGTTAGATGCTTAACCAACTGAGCATTAGAAATATGCTCCCAGAAATATCTTCTAAAGAAAATTTTAAACTGTATTGTTAATTTATGTATCTATTTAAAATAATAAAAATGGTGTTTGATTTATAATGAGATTTATACACACAAATACTCTCATAGAATTCTCTATTTTCTGCTGTAAGGGAAGGTAGCCATGTCTGTTACCTAAAAATAGTTAGTTTGGCTAGAGAAATATGCCAAATAGTGAAATATGCTCTAAGTTTAACAGAGAAGATTCCATTTATTAATCATATTAACCTATTAAACCTATTAAAATGAGTTAATATTCTCTGGATACACATCCACAGAACACATTGTGTGTATGAATGAATAATTCACATTATGAAAGCAAAAAATAAAAGTCAGTGTAGTGGCATTTTTTTCTAACATGTAGATATGCCTGTTCATAAAAATGAATGTATGCTCAGAACATTTAACAAAATACATAAAACAGTGATATTTAACTCATTTTTTGCTTTTAGACTGGACTATATACAAGTAAAAAGCTTTTAATGATAGCTTATCTTTTATAGTAAAACCAGCAAATAAATAGGTTGCTGCTATAGGTGAACAATCAATACTGGGTAAAATATTTTGAGATCCTAAGAAAAAATGAACATATACTAATTATATAGGTTTAATATCACTCTTTCAGAGAGATCCAGCTTTTTCCCTCATTGTTGTTCTAAAAAAAGAGTAAACTCTTTTTTTCATCCCAGCATTGAAGGAAAAAATTTGGTATGATTTGTTTCAGATAGAAATTGTTTCAGATAGAAATTCTGCAAGATCGATTATTCCAGTAAAAATATACTTTTCTTTCCTGGTATATGTAGTTAACAGCCATAATTCAGTAGTGGTCTTGGAAAAAGTACCTTAGAATATTTGGAATTATTTCATGAGTCAGGGTAAGGATACCTGGGTTTACTGTAGGAAAGGAATCCTTTCCTTTCTTACACTGTTGTTTGAGACAGCAAGCATTTTTCTTAGTGGAGCAAAATCTTTGCATACAATGTTAATAGGATTGGCATTTTTTCAATGAGTAATCATTTTGTAAAGATGTTTCCACATTTACTGCTTTTCCAATATCAAATATCACAGCCGTACAGTATTTCACATATTTCTTTGAGACCACGTGGGGTATCCTAATATCCAAAGCAAACCACCATCCGAGAGTGATTACATAGTTAATTCAGAAATAAGCATTAATTAAATTTCTGTTTAAAAGACCATGCCTCTCTACAAATTAAATTTATAAGTTCAATCAAATATTCAACTACCTTTTAAAATTATATATTGCTAAATTAAGTAATTGTAGCTGGATTTTTCACTTCTTAAACTGTTATGGTTATATCATGTAGCTATGTCTCTGAGTTCTCACCCAGAATAATGGGCAATGAGCCCATAGAATCATTTTGCTGTAAATGATGTTCAGGGTGACCCCAGGCACAATGCAGAAAGCAGCAGCCAAGTACTTGCTCATATCCAAAGTTCCATATACATGATTGCAATTTCAAAGTCTCAATAGCATATTTAAAATAGAAATTTAAAACTGAGGTGTCTTTGCAAACAAAGATATCTTGCCTTTAGAAACTCTTTACATTCTTTCCTGTTTGCTTCCTATTTTCATGTACATGTCCCATGAGTAAAATACAGTAAACAATTTATTTAGCTTACGTCTGTCACGAAAAGGAAGTGTAATATTTGATGACAAAGCTCCTAGTGTTATCTTCAACACCAAAGAACTTCCATTTGATTAGAAAAGTTAATTATATGCATATAAAGAGCTGAGATGCTAACAGCTAATTACTCATAAAGGGAAATTAAATCTAATTTTCTAACTGACAGTTGCTATCTGGTGGTATTTTTATTAAACAAAACATTCCAATTTACTACAGTGGAAACTCTAAAATTTTATGGGGGCACAATCAGATGTATATAAATTAGGTTAAAAGCCAATGAATACAGAGGTTTGCAGCAAGTCAGCACAATTTTATCAATGCATACTTTGTTTTTGTTTTTGTTTTCACTGTTAACTATTAGCAGCTAAACTAAACTATAATGATACACTGCAAAATAAATAAATAAATAAATAAATAAATAAATAAATAAATAAACCCTGGGGTCTGATTATCTTTGCTGCATTGCCATTTGCTTGCCTAGAATATTATGCTGAACTAAAGTGCAAAATTGCCTGGGATACTGAAGCTTTGTGCACAATTACAGCTACTTTATACTGGTGATCTTATCTGTTTGGTATTTGAGCTTCACTACTGACCCAGAACTTATTCATTCATCTCATAATGAAGCAAGGCCTTTAAAATGTGCTGAAAAATAATACACTCCTAATTAGGAAGACATTGCTGCGGTTGTACCCAACAATGAAACAAAAAGAGAACAATAAGAACAAAAGCATGAAGGAAAAAGAATACTATTCTAAGGATTCCTCAACTGTTTTACTTGGATATACAAGTTTTAAACTGAACAGCTCCCCTCAAAGTAGTTGTCTCAGGGTAAGCGTGACTTCCAGGTAGAAGACATTACTAGTCAAGATGGCAGGAAGACTATACTGAGTCCTCAGGAAATAAATACTAGCACGTTAAAAAATAGTTGTTCAATCATTGAAATATTGGTGTTGCACACATTTTTAAAAGATGATTCTCTTTTCTTTTGTTTAGAGCAAGTATATTCATTAGCAACTAAACAGTGGCCCAAAGACTAGTCATTGTCTTTGTTCCAATTTTCCAGTTGCAGATGGCCTGTTAATAGTACCCAATTCATGGTTGTCATAAGACAGTGGGAGTAGCTGCCAGTCGAGAAACATTTCACAGTGATCTTCTCATATAGCCGTCTAAACAAAAATAATGTCATTTAAAAATTAATCCTAAAGGTAATCCTATATTATTATGATTTGCTGTTAAGTTCTAACAAACAAAATATACATGTTCTTGATTCATTTTATGAGGACTCTGACAGTTGAGTTCACCTGGAATTATGCGCAGTAAAACATTTGATGGCAAAGAAAGTGAAAAAGAGAAAGAGAAAGAGAAAGAGAAAGAGGAAGAAAGAAAAGAAAAGAAAAGAAAAGAAAAGAAAAGAAAAGAAAAGAAAAGAAAAGAAAAGAAAAAAAAGAAGAAAAGAAAAGAAAAGAAACGAAAAGAAAAAGACAAGACAAGACAAGAAAGAAAAGAAAAGAAAAGAAAAGAAAAAAAGAAATTATTCCAGACTGGTAAACGTGGCTATTTATTCAGCAGAAGCTATTACATCCAAATATGGTACATATTCTGAAATGTAGCATCTTTATAACATGCATGGAAGATATTGGTTTTGTCTGGAAAATACATTTTTAAAGTAACCATGAATTAATTTCACATTTCCCAGTAAGCAAATAAAAAATCACGCTGTATATTAAATAGTGTGGTGATCATTTATGATTAGGTATATACAGATAATTCTATGGAAATGTTTTAAGTATTGTCATAATTTCTGTAGTATGATGAAGGAGGCTTTGTTAAATCAATACTGTGGTGACTATGTAATATATAGGAAAATTATTCTTGATTGAATTTCTCTCTTTTAATATTAATACTATAATAGGAGAATATAAAACAGTGCATAACAATTGTTAGAGCAAACCTGAAAATCAAACTTTTAGCTAACTTGTCAAATTTTCTTTCACCAGTTGATTATTACACATATGCTTTCCCATGCAAACAAAGCAAAGTTTAAAACAATTAATAACTGGGACTTCTGATACTTTCTCCAAAAGATTGTCCAATAAAATGTTTACCTCAAAGCACTTTTATGAGATATCCATAATTCCTAGCATATAATCAAACAATATTTTTGATAAGTTAAATTGAACTCTGAGTTTATTTTACTGTTGCTAGAAATATTTTAGTTTTCCAATAATAATTTTATACAGATGAATGCTTCTCTCAGTGTTAGGTAAACCCCATCTCTCCCCAGATTCACTCTTCTGATTCTATAAACTATATAAAGGCAACAAATTACTTTCCAAGAAAGACCAAGCTTCTAGCTCTATAAATCTCTAAGACCCAAAGTATTAGACGTAAGCCTGGCTAAATTCCAACAAGAGGATTTTTACTACAGATTATCAGAGTAGGCGAATGGAAATGAACTAAAGAAGTTCATGTGTTTTACAGTGCTTCCAGGAATATGTCTTTGGACATATGTTTCACTCAAATCACACGTCTAGTAAATGCGCTTCAGAATTGTCATCATGGCTTCAAGAAAGAGCACAGCCTCAGTGTTTCCCGCTTTCTCCGATTTGAACTCCTTCAAGCTAACTCTCCCACCCTAATTCTCTAAAAGTTAAAAAATAAAAAAAGTCTTCACAGTCTATTCCATTCATCACAATCATTCTGTTCTCCTCCACTAGGCACATCTTTAAAAAGGCAAAATTCATGCTGAAATTTTCAGAACATAGTCATGTTAGAGTGCAAATATTTTTAAATTAATTAAAAGAATAAAGAAAGAAATGTGTGTTTATACTGGTTTTTATACTTTCCTACATATTTTTTTTTTTATTGGAAGTTTTTTTTTTTTTTTTTTGTCTCATGGATTTGAATTAATTTCTGGGGTCACTTGTTCTCAGCCTGAATAATTACTTTAGTATTTCTTACAAGACAGGTCTTTTAACAATGGAATCTCTGTTTTGTTTATGTAGTAATATTTACCTGATCTTTTTTTTTTTCCAAGATAGCTTTGTTGAATATAGGGTTCTTGGTTGAATTATATTATTTCCTCCAGCACTTTGAATGTATCTTCCAGCCCCCATTGTTTCAGATGAAAATTATTTGTTCACTTTTTCAGGGTTTCCGCATACAGTTGAGTCATTTTCCTCTGATACTTTCTCAATTTTATCTTTGTTTTTCAACATTTTGACTCTGATATATCTGAGTTGGGGTTTATCTTTCTTGAGTTTCATTGAGCTTCTTAGATGTGTAAGGTAATGGTTTTCATTAACGTTGGAACATTTAAAGCCATATTTCTTCACATTCTTTTCCTGCTCCTTTCTATCCTTCTCCTTCTGATATTCCCATTATACATATGTTGATATTCTTAGTGGTATCAGAAATGTTAATTTTTCTTCATCCTTTTTTCTTGTTTAGGATATACCATCTTGATTGATCCACTTCAAATCAAATCTGAGACTCAAACCCACTGCTTAGCTGCTTTTGTGAAATTTTCACTTGGTTATTACAGTTTTCACCTCCAGAACTGCCTTTCAAAAAATATCTTTATTTGCGGTCCCTATTGATTAGCCATTATTATCATACCTTTTTGTAATTTTTAAAAAGTGGTTTTAGTTCTTTTAACATATTTATTCTAGGTGCTTTAAACTTTTGGTCTTCCAGGTCCAGCATCAGGGCAAGAACCCCCCAAATTAGTTTCTATTGTCTTTTTCCCCCTACGTATAGGTCAAATTTTCCAGTTTACGTGTCTCATAACTTTTGCTAAGATTTGACATTTTATATAACATATTGTGTTATCTCTGGACCCTGAACTCCTGCCCCTCTTTTTTGGGGGTTTGTCTTTATTTGGTCTTCATTTAGACTTGGCTACAGTAACTCTTTGAAGTCTATTTCTTCCACACTGTATGACTTTTAATGGCCCTACTCTGAATTTTTTCCTGATCTGGCTTTCAGAGTCTACATAAATGACTTATTAATTAAAGGCTGTACTTAAGCCACCACAGGCAGTTACATTTTTATCCTTTATAGTTGTATGTATATGTGGCTAGCAGTTCATAAAGTTTACATTTTTTCCTATGTTCACTAAGAGACTAGTAGTTCAGAGATTATGTCTTCAAACAGTCTTAGAGTATGCAGTATTGTACATATGAACAGTCTTCCAGACTACCAGTCATTAGTATGATTTTATTTTTAATCCTGGACTCCTAAGATTTGTCCTGAGTCAAAGTAATCTATTGTTTGACCAGTATTTGTTGGGAGGTTGGTAAGCATGTAAGCCACATGAGCCCCCTGTATTTTGTTGTTGAAACTCTGAATGGCATGGGAATTATTTTATAGTCTTCCTGTTGTGGGAAATCTGATTGCTTCTGAGTACAGTACAGCTAATATACTATAGAAACCTGCCAGACTCTTAGGGAATAGTGTGATACTGGACAGGTATCTTACTGGCTTCCCCTCCCGTCTTGTTCTCTCGAGATAGTCTGCTGTTTTGATTGTTGTTACATCATTAAAAATAGCACTACCAGTCCCTCTTAATTGTTCACCCATTTGTTTTTTAAAGTATCAATAGGCATGAACTTCTTCAGGCTCCATTCCAAATATGGGCATATTTCATTTTATTGGGCTTTACTTTATTGAGTTTCAGAGATGCTGCATTTTACAAATTAAAGGTTTGTAGCAACCCCGTGTCAAGCAAGTCTATAAGCATAATTTTTCTAACAGCATTTGTTCACTTTGATAATTCTCACACTATTTCTAACATTTTCACTATTATATTTGTCACGGTGATCTACAATCAGTCATCTTTGATGCAACTATTGTATTGTTATGGGGGGCCATGAATCATGCCCATATATGAAGGCAAATTTCATTGATAAATGTTATATGTGTTCTAAATGCTCCACCAACCTGCCGGTTCCCCATTTCTCTCCCTCTTTGGGGGCCTTTCTATTCCTAGAGACACAACAATATTGAAATTAAGCCAAGTAATAACTCTAGAATGGCCTGTAAGTGTTCAAGTGAAAGGAAGAGTTACAGGTCTCTCACTTTAAATCAAAAGCTGGGAATGTTTAACCTAAAAGACTTAGTGGATCTCAATGCCCATAGCTAAGAGGTTGATACCATAAAGTTCTAACTTGGACATAAAATGACAGTTGCCTTTATGTTAGACTATAAAAACTCTTCACAATGCATAAGACATGTTTTCCCCTATATATGTTAACATGTAAATATAAATGTTAGGAAATGTTTATCAGTTTGTGGCTTTTAAACTAGAATTTGGTTGAAAATATATACAGGTACATCAAGAACTATTTGGTGTTTATCTTCTACACATAGAGAAGAATTATAAATGGTTCTTCCTGGATTCAAGCACTCCTCACCAGAGTTTTGTATGATATACTACTTTCTATTTCCTGACAGATAAATTCTGTGTTGTCTGTAAGCTCTATATTGTTAACCACATTCAAGGAAACTGTTGATTTTTATGTTTTGAGGAGTATGTATTTCTAAATATGTTTTTTTGTCTTGAAAGATTAAAGCTATAGGCATGTACAAAGAAAATATCAAATTTATAAATATTAACTATGTAGTGTAGAAATCAACTATGTATGTAAAAATACTTTTGCCAGTCTGAATCTTTCAGGGAATTAATGCTAGAAATTTGAAACAAAGATTTGAGTGAGCTGATATGCACTGGATATATACAAAGGATATCAATAAACATAGTTAAGACACCTCAAAATCAATGATTCACCTTGGGGAGGAAGGCCTATTCAAAACCAAGACAGGCTGAAAACTAGGTCTCTGGTGCCAAACAGCCAAGTTACAGATACAAAGGAGAAGTTCTTGAATGAAATTAAGAAAGCAAGATATTACTCATATGGGAGAAGTTTGAGCAGCCTCTATAGAAGACCAAATCAGCCACAATATCCCTTTAAGCCATATCCTAATGCAGAGCAACGACCTACCTCTCTTCAATTCTCTGAAGCCTGAGAGAGATGAGGAAGCTGGAGAAGAAAAACTTGAAGCTAGCAGAGGCTGGTACATGAGGTTTAAGAAGCCATATTGATAACATAAAAGTTCAAGGTGAAGCAACAAGTGCTAATGTAAAAGCTACAGGAAGGTATCCCAGAAAATCTAGCTAAGATAATTCATGAAACGGGGTATGTTAGACAACAGATTTTCAATGTATACAAAACAGTCTTTTATTGGAAGGTGAGACCCTCTAAGATTTTGTAGCTAGACAGAAGTCGCAATATATGGCTTCAAAGCTTCAAAGGACAGGCTGACTCTCTTGGTAGGGCTTAATGCAGCTGATGACTACACTGAAGCCAATGTTCATTTACCATTGTAAAAGTCCTAGGGCATCTAAGAACTGTGCTAGATCTACCCTGCCTATGCTCTATAAATGGAACAACAAAGCATGGATGACAGCACATCTGTTTACAACATGGTTTACTAAATATTTTAAGCCCATTGTTGAGACCTAATGCTAAAAAAAAAAAAAAGACACCTTTCAAAATATCAGTGCTCATTGACAATGACAACAATGACCAAGAGCTCTGATGGAAATGTACGATGGATTAATGTTTTCATGCCTGCTAACACAACATCCATTCTGCAACCCATATGTCAAGGAATTTCTACTTTCACTTCTTACTTTTTAAGAAATACATTTTGTAATGCTATACCTGCCCTAGATAGGATTTCTTTGATGGATCTGGGCAAAGTTAATTGAAAACCTTCTGGAAAGGTTTCACCATTGCAGATACCATTCAGACATTCATGATTTCGTAGAAGAGGTCAAAATATCAGTATCAGTGGAAGTTTGGAAGAAGTAGATTCCAACCCCCATGGATGACTTTAGGGGTTTAAGACCTCAATGGAGACAGTAACTGAAGATGTTGTAGCGATAGCAAGAGAACTAGGAATTAAAAGTAGAGCCTGGAAATGTGACCGATTTGATGCAATCTCATGATAAAACTTTAATACATGAGGAGTTGCTTCTAATGGATGAGCAAAAAGAGTAGTTTTGTTTTTGTTTTTGTTTTGTTTTGTTTTGTTTTGTTTTTTAATGGAATCTACTCCTGCTAAAGATCCTGGGAAGATTGTCGATATGACAACTAAAGATTAGAATATAACATAAATTTAGTTGTTGAAGCAGCAGCAGCCTTTGAGAGGGCAGACCCTAATTTTGAAAAAAAAAAAATTATTGTGGGTAAAATGTGACCTAACAGCATCCTATGCTACAGGAAAATCATCCATGAAAGGAAGAGGCAATCAGTAGGCCAACTTCATTGTTCTGTTATTTTAAGAAACTACCACAGCCACCCCAACCTTCATCAACCACCACCCTGATTGGTCAGCAGCCATTAACATGGGGACCCTCTAACAGGAGGAACATTGTGACTCACCAAAAGCTCAGTTGATGGTTAGCATTTTTTAGCAATAAATTATTTTTTAAAGTATGTACATTTTTAAGACATAATTCTGTTACACACTTAATAGACTACAGCATAGTGTAAACATAACTTCTGTATGCCCTGGGAAACAAACAAACAAACAAACAAACAAAACATCATTTGACCAATTTTATTTTATTTATTTATTTATTTTAGTTAATTAATTAATTTATTTATGATAGTCACAGAGAGAGAGAGAGAGGCAGAGACACAGGCAGAGGGAGAAGCAGGCTCCATGCACCGGGAGCCTGATGTGGGATTCGATCCCAGGTCTCCAGGATCGCGCCCTGGGCCAAAGGCAGGCGCCAAACCGCTGCGCCACCCAGGGATCCCCTCATTTGACCAATTTTATAGCAATATTCATTTTATTGTAGTGGTCTAGAATGGAACACACAGTACCTCTGAGGTATGTCTCTATTTTCTCTAACAAAAGCCTAGAGATAGCCAGTTCCAGGGTTTTTTCAATAACTCATTATTATGTGACTATAATTACATTTACAATTGTCTTACCACCTTTTTTTTCCCCATGATGGGTAAAATATAGTCACTTTGGGTCTGTTACTACATCCTTTTTCTAGAATATAAAGCAACAGAGAAGAGTCAAAGATCTTTGTCAATGTGAGATATTTCTTTATACTGCACAACTTCAGAAGACTTTACAATCTATTTCACTGGCCAAAAGGTGCCAATAATATATATTGCACATACTCTTTCATTCTGAAATTAGATCACATACTAAACTGAGTGCCCAAGTAACTCCTGACTTTGACTTGGAAAACCCAAAGTACATCTTTTTTTGGCAATTTAAATAAATATGGATAAATTAAGAGCAATAAAATTAGTCTCTCATGCAATCAAGATATATTTGAATTGTGTCAGTGATGGAAATATTATCAATAATATAAACACTAAATATAATGAAGTTAATAAAGATAAGATGTTCAAAGGCAAAAAAGCTAAAGAATAGCTTTGCTAATAGATATCTTGGTTTATTTATAAATTAGGCAACAAAACAGTCATTTTATTAAATATCATCACTTTTAAGTAGTACATGGTTGTGTGACTTGATTATCAAATGTTATTAGATCGTTAAAGATAAAATTATGCATATATCTGTAATTTATGCAGAACAAATATCAAAATAAATCTATAATGAATGTTTACAGCATCATATTTGATTTATTTAATATACACTTAAAATGAAAGCATTTTAATTGCTTCTTCAAGCAGATTAGCTCTTCAAACAAACTAAATGGAAGAAGTCTTAAGATTATATTTATACATACATTTTTTTAATGCTAGGCAGTTCCTTTATGAAATTTCTTGTATAATATTGTCAGCAATGCCAAAGCAACAAAATCATTTTTATTAAATATAAAGCTTCTAACCTAAGTTCCTGCATTATTTTACTCTTTGCATTACAAAAGTAACCATCAGCAGCTTCTTCGATATATGTCTATTCTACTGCAAAATACATGTTGTTTCTGCACCAAAATACACAGAACAGTATGTCTTGGTATCAAACTAAAGTCGATTATAAATTCTAGGATAAAGACTATTACTATTACCCTATAAAAACTGATTGGAATTTATAAGAGATCATAATAATTTAGTGTACTTATATCATAAATATGTATAGCATAAGTGGGTAGTGTGGTGTATATAAATATAAAAAATACAGCTTCTAAAATACATAATTTTTACCATAATATATGGTTGTGGATGGAGTTCCATCATTTCTGTTAGAAACAAATAGGAATTCTCTACCTTTCTTGAAAATATATATCTCCTCATTTCACAGGACAAGTGTTCATGATAAATCACAGCATTTCTAAATTGCTGGTGGAAGATTTTTCTTAAAACATTTTCAAGATGAGATTTTAAAAGCAACTTAAATCTGCTTAGAGGTGGCTGAATTATTGTTCTGCTGCTGGTATTCGTTTTGTTTGTTTTTTATAACCTATGGATTTGGCCCTCCATGTTGTCTCTGATTGATACAATATTATAGAAGAAATTCATGTCATTTAAAAATCTCAAATTCTGGATATGACCAAGATGGTTCCCAGATTTTGTGAAACTTGGAATCCTGGTGATTGCTCTTAAAATTTTCAGCCCCTGCTAAAGTTTACAGTTCTCTTTAAAGCTAATTTTTCACATCTTCTATTTTTCTCTGCATACCAAAATCCTAACCATCTTAAATCCAATCCCATCCCTGATGATGAGTCTTACCCTGACCTATCACTTTTTTTGATTTTCTATATGGCTTATTTTCCACTCCATGTATTCGATATTTGCTGATTCACATATCCAAAGGAATGTTTCATGGCTGAAAGCCCCAGAGGGAAAACACTGAGAGAGCAGAACTGATTTCTGTTATTACTGGGATTCATCTAACCTCAAAGGATATATTAGGTAACATCATAATTTAAGAAACAAAGTAAAAGATCTGGAAAGAGGTAATGAAAGTTACCACACTTTGATTTCCCTTTATAATGGTTCAGTCAAGCTTTTCTCATTTAGATTTAGAGTAGCAAATGATCACTTCACCTCATGAAAAAATGCCTATGCCTATATTATGTCTGAATTTTCTTTCTGAATGGTCCATACAAAATATTAAAAGAAAGTGAAGCATGGGATATAATGCTGATACAGTTGGAGAGCATGCAATGAAATCTTTTGATCCATGAAGAAAAAAAAAAAAAAAAACAGACCTTTTTAGTTATATCATCCACCCAAATACTTTAAAAAAATACTTTGAGAGAAAGTCTGGGCTTAATATGAAAATTAAATATATGTCTTCCCTCTTAAGAGACTAGAATACTTTTCCTCCTGTCCCCAGTCTTTGACCATAAATATCATAAACTACTATATACCAGGGAACAAACTGACATAGTTAACCTTGCCCAGCTAGTATTTGGGATCATTCCAAATAGGTTGGACTTTTTGAATTACTTTCAGTGATATAAATGGATTAAGTAAATTATTTTTTAAAATAAAACATACACATACAAGGGTGCATAAATCACAAATGCATACCTTAATATTTTTTACTGACTGAACATATCCATTTACCCAGTAAGCAGATCAAGAAACAAGTATTAGTATTACGTCTGAAGCTCCCCACACTCTAACTCCAGTAATTTAAAATCTAATGAGACAGAAAAACTTAACTACTGGAGAAAAGGCAAGATGGTGGAAGAGTAGGGTTCCTCATTTCATCTGGTCTCCTGAGCTTAGATAGACAGCTATCAAATCATCCTGAATACCTATGAATTCAACCTGAGATGTAAGAAAATAATGGCTGGAATTCCACAAATAGAAAAGTGACTACTTTTAGCAAATCAGGAGTATGGAGAAGACAAATGGAGGTGATATATTGGAAGTTAGAGAGCAAGGGAAGGGACCCTGTGAAAGCTGGCTACCTGAAAGTAATGTAGCCCTGGAGCTAACAGTCTCATTTGGGGACCTTTAGAAATCTGCTCCAGTGAGACTCCCTTGCCTGAAAGGTGCTCAGTAGTGAAGCAAAGTAGAATCCCAGGTGGGACAATGGGGTCTCAAGATCTCTGGAATCTCAGAAGAACAGGGGTTCCTGAACCAGCAGCATTCCCAAGCATGGGAGTGAGGAAACCGGCTACAGTCAGCAAGCCTGGGAGAGGGCTCTCAGATCAGTTTGCCATAAACCATAAACTGCAACACAACTGAGAGACTGCTCTCCCTGTTGGCTCCCTGCAAAGGCCTCTGCCTTCCCCCAGGAGACGCAGAGCAGCTGAGCACCAACCAGGGAAACACTCCCCGCCCCCTCTTTTTTTTTTTTTTTTTTTTTACTGCTTATATTATGTTCTGTTTTTCTTTGTCTTTGCATTTGTCTTTTCTGGTTTCTGATCTCTTTGGATTTGTCTAGTATTTTGCTTGGACTGTGGTTGATATTTTTTAATAGGGCTTATTCTTCTATCCATTCTTCTCTGGACAAAATGACTAGAAGGAGGAATTCACAACAAAAGAAAGAACCAGAGGTAATACTCTCTGCCGCAGACCTATTCGATATAAGTAAAATGTCAGAGATGGAATTCAGGATAACAATTGTAAAGTTACTAGTTGGACTTGAAAAAAGGCAATAAAACACACTAGAGAGTATCTCAGTGCAGAAATGAGACATAATTAGGCCAAAATTAAAAAATGCTGTAACAGATGCAGTCCAAATGGGAGGCTCTAACAGCTAGGGTAAACGAGGCAGAAGAGAGAGTAAGTGACAGAAGACAAATTGATGGAAAGGAAGAAAGGTGAGGAAAAGAGAGAAAAACAATTAATGGACAAGAAGAGGCTTCAAGAAACCTGCAATGCCATAAAATGGAGCAATATCAGAATTACTGAGGTACCTGAGGATGAAGAAAGAGAAAGAGGGCCAGAAGGTATACTTGAGCAAATCATAGCAAAGAATTTCTCTAATCTGGAGAAGGAAAGAGGCAGTCAAGTCCAAGAGGTACAGAGGACCCCTCCCAAAATCAATAAAAATAAATCAACACCCCAAGATGTAATAGTGAAGCTTGCAAATCTCTGACATAAAAAAAGCAAAGCTCAAGACAAGAGGTTCTTTACCTATAGGGGTAGGAACATGAGACTGGCAGCAGACCTCTTCACAAAGACTTGGCAGGCCAAGAAGGGTTGGCATGGCATATTTAAGATAGTAAGTGAGGAAAACATGCAGCCAAGAATAATTTATCTAGCAAGGCTGTCATTCAGAATGGAAGGAGAGTAAAAGAGCTTCCAGCTTATAGAAACTGAAAGAATATGTGACCACCAAGCCAACCAGGCAAGAAATATTTAGGGGAATTCTGTAAGTGAATCGAGAGCCCAAGAGTAACATAAATCAGAAAGAAGCAATCTACAGAAACAGGGACTTTATAGGTAATACGATGACACTAAATTCATATCTTTCAATAATTACTCTGAATGCAACTTCAGGGCTGGCTGCAAGAAATATTAAGGGTGACCATATAAGTGAAGAAAGACCCCAAAAAACTAGAGTAGCAATCCTCTTATCATACAAATTAGCTTTTAAACGAAATATTATTGTATGGGCTGAACCAGGACACTGAAAGTGTCTATCCATAGTTAAAGGGTCTGTTCAACATGAAGATCTAACAACTACAAGTATTTATGCTCATAATTTGGCAGCAGCCAATTATATCAACTAATAACCAAAGTAAGCAAGCACTTTGATAATAATACAATAATAGTGAGGGAGTTTCTTTTCCTCTTACACTGTTGGTAGGAATGGGAACTAGTGCAGCCACTCTGGAAAACTGTGTGGAGGTTCCTCTAGAAGTAAAAAAATAAATAAATAAAATAAAAAACAGAGCTACTCTACAATCCAGGAATTGCATTACTAGGTATTTGCCCCATTGATACAAAATGTAGTGATCTGAAGGGGCACCTGCACCCCAGTGTGCATAGTAGCAATGTCCACAATAGCCAAACTGAGGAAAGAACTGAGATGTCCACTGATAGATGAAGGGATAAAGATGTGGGGTGTGTGTATGTGTATATATATATATGTGTGTGTGTGTGTGAATAAAATAAATATATTATTAAATAATAAATTTATTATATCATAATATAATTATATTAATATATATAATTTATATATATTCCTATATATTCAGCCATCAGAAAGAATAAATACTTAGCATTTATATCAACATGGATAGAACTGGAGGGTATTATGATAAGTGAAATAAGTCAATCAGAGAAAGACAATTATCATACGGTTTCACTGATATGTACAATATAAGAAGCAGCACAGATGATCATAAGGGAAAGAAGGGAAAACTGAGTAAGAAGTCATCGGAGACAGAGGAAAACTATGAAAGACTCTTAACTATAGGAAAAAATACTGAGGGTTCCTAGAGGGAAAAGTGGGTGGACAGATGGGGTTATTGGGTGATGGGCGTTAAGGAGAGCATGTGATGTGAGGAGCACTGGGTGTTATAACAACTGATAAATCATTGCACACCATATCTGAAACTAAGTCTGCACTTTATGTTGCCCAATTGAATTTAAATTTTATTTTATTTTTTTAATTATTTTTGTTTAAAGATTTATTTATTTATTTATTTATTTATTTATTTATTTATTTATTTATTCAGAGAGAGCGAAAGAGAGGCAGAGAGAGAAGCAGGCTCCATGCAGGGAGCCCAATGTGGGACTCGATCCCGGGTCTCCAGGATCACACCCCGGGCTGCAGGCAGCGCTAAACCGCTGCGCCACCAGGGCTGCCCAAATTTAAATCTTAAAAACAGAAAAACTTAATTATAAAATCATTAAAAATTTGAAAACAATATCTTTTATAAAATGTTATAAAATTTCATTTTTATTATACTGTTATACAATGTACAACACAAATACTACATAACAGATATGTTACACATTATAAATATGCTATATATATTACCAGATATGTTATATAATGTGTTCCATAGCACAACATACATTTTAAATTTGTGATAATTTTAGAGTTTTCTGTCTCATTAGATTTTAACTTATTGATGGACAGAAATTTTATCTTTTTCATTGTTATATTTCCCACAGAAAAGTAGTAAATATGCTTTGTAGAAAATAGGTAATAAATATGCATTGAATTTTTATTTTTCCAAAGAAATCTCAATAGTGCTTTACTTTGGGGATCTGCTAAATTTTTACATGCTTTGTAATGCATTTAATGTGTTGATGAAAACTTGTTTGTGAATAAATTAATGTTATTTGCAGATTTTGAAAAATTATTATCTCAGTTTAATATAATTTAAAATTATTTTTCTTTATCATCACTTGTAACTGCATGTCAAATTATGGCATACTGATAATTTGTTCTTTAAATTAATAAATTTTCATCCTATTATATTTGTGATATTAATACTGAACATTTAAAGAAATATCAGTTTGCAAAACTCATTTCAAGATCTTTATTAAGTCTTTCAAAGAATGTAATCTCTACAAAATGCAATCAAGCAAATGTATCCCTGGAATTTCTTTATGGTCAAAGAGGATAAAAATTATGTTTAATATTATCTAAAATGAGGGGTATGTGGGTGGCTCAGTCAGTTAAGTATCTAAATGTTGCTTTTGGCTCAGGTCATGATCTCAGAGTCCTGGGTTTGAGTCCTGCATCTGGATGTCTGCTCAATGGGAAGTTGGCTTCTTCCTCTCACTCTGTGCTCACTCTCTCTCAACTACATAAAATCTAAAAAAATTATATTTATTAAAAATAATACTCAAATTTAATTATGATCCTTCTATTTTTTCTTCCTTAATATATTGTTATGAAGCTTTCAATTGATTTTATTTAATTTACAACACATTATTATTTAGGTGTATCTTTTTAAAAATAATTACAATTTTTTTAATAAAAAAATGGCTTAACTTAGAAGACTACAAAGTTAAACCACAAAAGACAATGGAATATACATCCAAAGAAGACTCCCCTTACCCCCAATTTTTAGGTTAATCCTAGTGATCTGAGATGTGAAACATTTCTATCTAAATTAGTTATGGTTTGCATACTTTTTATGTATTATAAGCAAAAACCATCATATACCTATTCATTTTATATCCTTTAAAATAATGTATGATTTAATAATCAAGAATAACATTCACATTCCACCATAAGCTAGTCAAAATCTTAAAAGGCACAACTAAGGAGTCAATAAAAATATATATACAAAAGAAAAAACAAATACCAATAAAGTATGAAATGAGAAAAGCGCAAGGTGGCAGTAATAAGGATAAAAATGATACATAGAAAGTACATAACAGTTTTAGAAATAACTCAAAACATAATAAAAATGTGAATGGATTACAATGAAAGTAGAAAGTAAAAAAACAGTAAAAATAAAAATACAAAGGGAAATATTCTATATATTGATAGGACATAAGTCTGACCAAATCACATATTATAGAGAAAATCCTAAGGCAGATTATAAAATGTAGGCATGACGAAGCAACATAAATATCACATATCAAAATTTGTGGGATGCAAATAAAGTGATCTTTAAAAGAATTTTTTTACTCTACTATTTCAGAAGGCGGAAACGAAATCCAGAAGCAGCACTGAATGCAAACATAAGGTGCTTCAACAGAATGAAAAGGTGGTCTACTAAATGCTAGAAGAATTTTGCAAATGATATATAGATAAGGGGTAATGTTGAAGATACATAATTAACTCATATCTCAACCCCCCCAAACTCCCATAATAATCTGATTAAAAATAAACAGAAGACCTAAGCAGACATTTCTCCAAAGAACATATACAACTTCATTATATAGTAGAGAAACTTATGGACAACATGGCAGGATGAAGAATAAAGTTTATAGGTTTGACTCAGGGATCAGCTCTTCACTTGGGGTAAGTTATTTAAACTTTCTGACTTGCAGTGTCATTATTTTCACAAGGATATTTAAAATGTTGTTGAAATCAGATAACATAACCTAATTGTTCCAGTATCACACAAGAAAGATTTTCAACAAATTTTGCCCCTTGCCCACATTCATATTTTCTGACTCTCATTTTTGAAATATCAGTATTCACATAGGCTCCAGCCTCTTCTTTAATTTTCACTGGCACTGTTTCTGGGGAATACCGTGAATGCTAGTATGATTTATCCTATTAGGTAGACAACGTTCAAACTTTACCACTTTCCCATCTCCACACTAACTCCTTGGCCTATGACCCATAGTCATTTTCAAATTGACAGAAACAAACAAACAAAAAGTCATTATCTACTTCAAGGCACACTAACTTTCAGGCCCTTGTAGTCATTTGTTTTAACCCCTGCATTACAGTAATTATTGACTCTTCCTTTTTGTTCCAACCTTTGCAGTACAATAATGCTGTTGGACTCTGCTCCAAAAAATGAGTTATGTATCAAGACCCTTCTCTGGACCTGATCATTAGTTCTGACTAGGTCTTTTACCACAACTCTCCATTTGAGCTGCTTGGTACCAATTTAAATATGTGTGGATTATCTATTTTGTGCTGGATTTTGAGGATGTGGCACTAAAAATAACCTAGTACTTGAGTTCTTGAGTCCGCTGGAAATTACAATATGGTAGAAAGGCTTGACAGTAGTGATAAATATCACATTGTACTTGGGGGTCTAAACTAGTCTGGCGGTAAGACGAGACTTCTTGAGTAAAGGAACCCTCAAGTAGAAGCTTACTTTTGTACTCTAACCTTTGATGACTTATTACTTAACTTTTTCTTTCTTTTTTTCCTCAACAGGCTTTTTAAAACCTATGATCTTTTCCCATATTATGATGTGAACTATTATTTGTTCCTATCTAAACTTCTATTCTTCAAGATCCATTTCGAAATTCTACTGCACATTGAAAATTTACCTGTTGTGTTTTTTTTAATCTACTTAAATTGTAGCTTTCACTCTCATCTGCTCTTATTTACTCATGATTATTGCTCTTCTAACACATGGAGATGTTATTTCTATATCTACAGAGCATGGCATAATTTCTCTCGCTCAATAGGTGCTCAGTGACATTAATACTAACAATGCCAACACAGTAATTGTACTTAAAAACTAATACATTGTAGGCTTACCTCGTACCATTGAAGTGCTAAGGTTTGCTCATCCTGTTAAGCAAATTCTATTTTTATTCCCATTCCATATTTAAAAGAGTAGAAGACAGTGGAAGAGTGAGGAATTTGCCCAAGTTCCCAGAGCAGCTAAGAATCAGATGGGATGGAACCAGGGCACTTTTAACTCCTGGTGACTGGCTCTGAACCATTACATATGCTGAATGAGCAACAAAAGTTGCTCAGGATGAAAGTTGCTTGTATAGAAGGGCCAATTCTAAGTCTCCATGTCTGACGGACTCCTTTTCATTTCTAAACTGCAAAAGATGAGGTCTTTGAGACAGTCTCTTAGTGTCACTGCAACATTTTTCTCTGTGCATGTAACATTTTTTCCTGGGTTAGTAGGAAATCAGTCGAAAATGATATTAAATTGTAGACTGAATTTTAAGATAGAGTAGGAACATTTTGTGGGAAAAAAAAGTTTGTCTTTTTTTTTTAATTATAACATCTCCTTTGTACATTAGAGAAAGCCAGCCTAACAAATCATTTATTCTGTTCATTGACCTATTAATTCTATGAGCATGTATTAAGTTTCCACTATGCATCTGGAATTATCCTAGTTGTTGGAGGGCTTACTGTCTAACTGAAGGATACTACATATCAGTATGTCACCGTCTGCAACTGAGTCCTAAGAACCTATGATGGAGGTATACAGAAGTATAATGGCATTTTCAAAAAGTATTATCTATTTTAGCTGTGGACGAAGGAACCTCAAAAACCTCTCTGAAGCTTTAGACATGAAAGGAAGAAGGAAAGGGACAACAGATGATTCAGCAGTATGGTAAATAAAGGAAGTGGTCAGATCAAAGAACTGCAAATGAATCACTGTAACTAGGACACAGAGTCTATGTTGGAGAGCAATGCAGGTGCAGGCTTGAGAGAGGGAAATTGGGTAATAAATAATCTTTTTTGTTCTGAAGACCTTGGTCAACTGATGAAGAAGTTAAATAAAATAGGGACACAATTCAGTTTGTATTTTAGATAGAATGCACTGGAGTGTAGAATGGAAAACATCTGAAGAAATATTTTGGCTGTAAGTACCATGCAGATGATGTCATTGGTCATCAAGAGAAGCTATGAAAGGAGGAACATATTTGATATATTTATCAGATATCTTTATCATTACTCTGGCCTCAGTCACCTGGCACACTGGGGAAAGGATTGGTCATCTATGGACTATATGCCAATCAGACCTACTGCCTATTTTGTATGGACCATGAGCTAAGAACGATTTTTATAGATGAGCATTTCCATTTAACTTGGTGATAGAAAACACTAACTGTAAAATCCAACTAAGCAGTATGATATCCTCCCCATCCCTGCAAAAAATAAAAAGATTGAACCACATTCTTATTAGACAATTATTAAAAAAATGTACTCAAGTAGTACTCTAGTTTGAACCCCATCAAAACATGTAATATTTTTTATAAAAAAAATTCCTAGAATATTTACTATCTGGCTTTTTACAGAAAAAGTTTCCTGACACCTTCGCTAAGGAATAATTAAGATATTTAATTAAGGCATTATTAACACGGTTATGGGCAAGATTAATAGGACTAACAGGGAAGGTAAAGCACTCAGGGATTGTGAAGCAAAGAAAGTCATCATCATCTCATGGACCTAAAGAACAAGGGGAGGGAGACTTTATTGGCACTCTGTTGGAGGCACAGCCCCAGAAATGAGGCTACCTCGCAGAAGCCATGAACTTAATGAACTCAGTTACTGGGAAATCTCTTCACAGCAGGGAAGAATAAATCCCCTGACACATCTGCAGAAATGATACCCTGATCTCTCTCTCTCTCTCTGCCTTTTTTCCCCTCCAGTCTTCTACAATGCCTTCCATTGGCCTAACACATCAGAGAGGGAGCAAGGGAGCCCAGAATGATACTGAATCCACAGAATTAAACTACTCAGGTCACAGAGTAGGATGGAAAAGAAAGAAGGCTGGATTTGTAGGGGTAAATAGACAAATGCCAGCCCAAAATGCTGAACACTAATAGGTACTCAGATGTAAGTATATGGAAGGCAGAAAAGAACAGAACACATACATTTCAGAAGCCATAGGCACTTTAGTGGTTATTGAATTTATTGATATAAGACTTCTTAGGAAGATTATTTCCAGTTAGAAGAGGATGTGGGCTGAGAACAAAACCATAAGTAACACAGGCATTTAATAAATAAAGAAGAATAGCTTGCAAGGAATAAAAAAGGAAAATATTAAACACTAAAAAGAATACCTTCTTAAAGTTATTATAGGAATTTAATAACAATGCATGAGTTAATTGATTGCTATCTAAATGCTGTGGTTAAAGAAAGAAAAATAATGTGTGAATTCAACTGCTTTGACTCAAAACTGTGTGTGTAAATATAGACTCTAACTTCAGAAAAATTCTCAAATTGTACCATTCTTTACCACCATTATGACTACCATCCTACAGAAATCAACAATTTCTTTTTAAGATTTTATTTATTTATTCATAGATACACGCACACACAGAGGCAGAGACACAGGCAGAGGGAGAAGGAGGCTCCATGTAGGAAGCCCGATGTGGGACTTGATCCAGGAACTCCAGGATCACACCCTGAGCCAAAGGCAGATGCTCAACCACTGAGCCACTCGGGCTGCCCGAAATGAACAATTCTTACCTAAGCTACTGCCAAAATGGATTCTCCATTTCCATGTGCATTCTATTCATTGATGAGTAATCGCTTAAATTAACTTTTAATATTTATCACTTTATTCGTCTCAAACTCATTTCAAACTATCTCATCACATTTTAAGTACAACCCAACTTCTTCATAAGGTTCTTCCTCAGAGAAGAGTGCTCTTGAATTTTCAGCAAAGACCTCTCTCCATTTTCATCCTTTACTCTGTTTCATTCTCTTTCATAGACTTTACCACCACTTTATTCATGTGTTTTCTTATTTTTCTGCATTTCCATTGGAAAGCAGGCTTGTTGAAGATAAGACCATTATCTCCTTCCTCCTGGCTCTATCTCCAGTGCTTGTGTATTCAGTCAAAGAATAAATTTGATCATTGATGAGTGGCCTGATTAGAACACCCATTATTCCTGACTCTCAAATAACAGCAGTTGTCCAGGTGGAGGATTAGAAGCATTGCTATACACATTCACTAGTAGGCTTTAAATACAATACGTAGAAGAGGTTGACGATAAGCCTACTGAAACCATAAAGAGCCTATGTGTCTCTACTGGCAGAAGATGCATCTGTTATGCTGATGTTCCCCTCTTCTCATAATTAGTTTCTGGTAATTCCTTCCTGGTATGCTGCAGCTCCGTTTTTTTTTTTTTTTTTTTTTTTGTTAAGATTCTATTATTTATTTGAGAGACAGAGCGGTGGGGAGGAGTAGAAGAAGAGGGACAAGCAGACTCCATGGTGAGCACAGAGCCCAATCCAGGGCTCATTTCCACAACCCTGACATCGTGACCTGAGCCCAAGCCAAGAGTCCAACATGTAACCAACTGAGCCACCGAGTCCCCCTGGTATGCTTCTATTATATGCAGACCCAAACTTAAAGTAGTGTCCCTTCTGACTACCAAGCATCTTTTCTGTCTTTGGTAAAACTTCAGGCCCTCTCATCTAGTCACTAGGGTTTTTTTTTGTTTGTTTGTTTGTTTGTTTGTTTGTTTGTTTTTTTCTAATGTTTATTTAATCTTTTTTTTTAAATCTAGCCTAAGTGTGGGACATAAGCCACTCCCTTAATTTCCTGAAAGCCCAGCAAAGGTCAAGACTATAGTCATTAATGAATTGCAGCTAATGCTGTATTCAGAGTCCCCCCAGGATTAAGAAGTCCTGATAAGTCTTTGAGGTACACTTGCTGAATCCAGTTAAAAGCTATGTGACAAGAGCCAAGAGAAATTTCTACATCATTACTTTTAGATAACAAACTTTCAATTTATTTGGCTCTCAGAAACAAGAGAATCCTCTCTTCTTCAGATGATGTGTTTACATTCTATGTCAGAGGGACCTCAACTTGCCTCAAGAGGAAACTCTTGTTGTCCTGAGAAAATACCCCACACTCAGAAAAAAAAAACAATCAGAGTAATCGATGGTGTCATTTCCCAAAGTCTGTATTTTTGTATCTTAAATAGAATCATTTACATCAATTAGATTTTAAATAATATCTGGCCTTTATTCATAATGATGAAAAATGCATTTCTGATTCTTCAAGGGCACAGACTGGCTAAAGAAAAACTTAAAATATGTTTCTCAACAAACCACATTAATATCTCTCAGTCTCCAGCTTCTGAATTCAGATTTATAGTGACATCTCACTTTTCTCCAAGAATAATAGGCAAGCACTTGCTTTAAATTAGTCTAAAAAAAGGCCCACTGTGGTCATTTTTTCCAAAACCTAGGAATTCTCTTCCAGGAGTAATTTATTTTCTACCTCCAGACGCTGAAACTGCCAACAATTCATAAATGCCATTTCCCTCAATTTGAACATACAAAGAAGTTAATAAATCAATATATTTCTCACCAGCCACCTAGTTATACATATATCATATAGAATCACTTCTTACTGCTTAACAATCTTGTAAGTCCTCCTTTGCCTACTAAAATTTCAAGTCCTTATTTCACAAGGTGTTTATAACATTTCTGCAACCCACCTTTTCCTTGCAGATCTCCTGCTACCACCTTACCATTCTATTCCCTATTTTGCCAAGTATTTCCTAAGTGCAGCGTATGAGGCATGCCATGAGGTTTGGGGGCTGGGGACCTAGTAAAGGTAAACACCATCTATGCCTTCCAAGAGCTTTTAGGTCTAACAAATCATACACTGGGACATAGGTAAACATGAGAATTTTTGAAAACTAGAAGAATAGTGTGATTCAAAAGTTTTGACATGGGAATGTAAGCTAGTTTTAGACTTTAGGGAAAAAAATCACATTGTACAAATTTCTTTATCATGAGAATTAAAGAATGAGTAAAAATTTCGTATACTCCGTGCTTACGGATTAGGAAGAAATGATTCAAAGGGAGAAGGAATTTAATGTGCTATTTCTGGCCTTCTCACCTTTGAAACTTGTTCTCTCTCACATGTCTTTATGACCTTGTATAAAATGCAACCCCATTTTAAAAGGCTTCTCCAAATACCAGCCCATCCCCTTAGGTGGTAATTTTTTAAGAGTTGAGATTCTTATATGATGTATTAACCTCTCCAACATTCTTCCAGGTCTTACTTACTAGAACCCAGTGGGTAATAGTGATATCAGTTGTATCATGAGACCTTTTCAGCCTAAAGAGATTCAGTTACGTGCCTAGGTCAAACAGCAAGTCAGTGCAAAGCCAGGATGAAACAGGTCTTCTAATTTTGAATCCTGTGCTTTAAATCAAAATGTCATAGGTTATTTGTTTTGATCCTACTGCCCTAAATTGCAGAGCTTGTGATTCTATGGAAGAAATTTTAAACATGGAAATGGAGCAGTCTCAGGAAGATGAGTCATAGGAGAAATCTTGAGGTAAGGAAACACTGAAGTGAAATGCTTACTTTCTTCATTTCTCCATCCTTATTAAAGTTTTCTTTAAAAAAAAAAAAAAGATGTTATTTATTTGAGAGAGCAAAAGACAGAGCATGAGCAGAGGGGGAGGGGAAGGGGCAGAGGGATAGGAAGCTGCAGACTTCCCGCTGAGCAGGGAGCCAGATGTGGGCCTCCATTCGGGCTTGATGGTGGGCTTGATCCCAGGACCCTGGGATCATGACCCGAGCTGAAGGCAGATGCTTAACAGACCTGGGTGCCCCGACAGTAAAGTTTTCTAAATATTTCAGTAGGTCTTTGTGCAAAGTACTTAAACTGGCCCCCTCAGTTTCATTCCATTCTATGTCCATTCAAACACAAGAGAGTTAAAATAAACTTCAGATCTGTAGCTAGGATACACATAAATTAAGATTTAGACAATGGATGCTACAGGAAGACATAAATGCTCTGGGACAAGTGAGTGGGGCCAGGAATGGCCTGCGTATCCTACTGCCAGACCACCAGCTTCCTGAATGGGGCACATGTAACCCTGACCTTCGGGTAGTAGCAGTGGTGGTGGTGAGGTCTAAAAGCCAAAGGCCTGATGGCAATGTACTAACTTGCACTCCTCTATCCCTTCCAAAGATGGGTAAGCATCCAAGTCCCTGGGTTTGACCATTTTCTGCTAGAAGTACCTTAGAAAATTTTTGTCTTCTGAGTCGTCCTGACTGATAGAATGTACAGTAATATTTGCCAGCAGATGCACCTTTCAAAGATCTTAAGTGATCTTTGTATCTTTATTTCCTTGTGTATTGTCCATAGTTGCATGGCTCTATGTTAAAATAGGTTAGATGACACAGATTATTAGATATTCCCCAAGGGCTAACACCAGGGAGTAAACTAAATCTGAACATATTTTATGATTAAAAGGACTTCTGTGGATTTAAGATAATCTTCAAATGGATAAATAACAGTGATTAATCAAAATCCTTTCATAATTTTCCAAACTGCTGCTAATTTGTTAACGTCTTTGCATCCTTTAGTGCTTTAGAATTTTAAATATGACTTACAGTCTTATGCACTTTTTGACCTCTAAATATAATACTTAAATGACATTGAATGTCGACAGAAAATAGTCTCCTACTGCCTCGTAAATGCTGAGTCAAAGGTACGGAAGTTATGAAAAATAAATGAGGTAAAGCCGAGATGTTTACTCTCAAAGCAGGAGGCACTAATCTTGTAACAATGCTCTGTTCCACTAGCATTGTTATTGATGCCACATGGAGTGATTGATGGGGATTTAATCATTTTATCTAATAGCTCTGGGTATTAGAAAATGATATATGCTACACTACAGTTTTTAGAACATTCCAAAGTTTTCTAAAAGTAAGAAATCAGGTGTGGAGCTGCAATTTTTTTTAACCTGCCTACATCTAAAATAATGATATTAATTACATAGAATTCCAGATGATGTACCCGTATGATAGAGGATAAAAAAAGTAATTGAGTCGGTAATGTCAGATTGTTCCTACTAACATGAAATTAACACACTCCTAACTATGTGTTTTAAATCTTGAACATTTAAAATAAAGTTGCCCTCATCTGACATGATATGGTTTAATACAAACTCTTAAGACCATTTTTTATTACAGACATTTCTTTAAAACACTAGATTGTTAACTTATACTTGGTGTACTTGATACCAAACAAGCAAGTGATAACATATTTAAATGCAGTAGGAGAGAGAGATTGATCTCATTTCTCTTGAAATAAGAAGTGGGAGTTTTTTTCAGTGCTGTAGTGAGCTAGTGGGAAGTACTCTAGGACATTGTAAGAAGACTGGTCAACGCAGCTAGGAGATCTGCATTTGCTAATTGGCCTTTATTGAATTAGGGCCTAACCCACCCACCAGGATCAGGAGATCCAGGCTCTATCTTTCTTGATTGACTGTATTTCAAAGAGATGGGTCACAGGTGGTTGAGAAAGACATTCCAGTGTATAAAACTGGCAAGAGACTGGGAGATTTACATCTCAAAGGGACAGACAACGAATCTAAGGTTGCAAGTTCTCTCAAGTAAATGGTGTAACAAAAGGAAGGTCAGGGGCCAAGAGTCAGGAAGAAATCTAATATTGTGTCCAGTTAGGGGAATGCGAATACCACAACATCTTGTTCATTAATCATATGGAAATATAGCAGTAATTGACTAGAAAATTCTTATTTGAATAGAAAGCTATAGAAAATGCTAATTAAAGGAAATAGGACTTTACGATTTTTTATTGAATATTAATTTTATTAAAAAGCAAAAGACCATATAGATTGTTCCAAACTTAAGCTATCACCAGTTCATTGATGTTTCCCTTTAGGGTAATGATATGACATTTAAGGCACTTTCTTCTTTGTTTATTTATCATAATTTATTTATTATCCTAAGATATGGGTATCTGCCAATTAAGAATTTAAAGGCACATAGTTAATATCTTTAAATTCCTTCTCACATTCTGAAGACCATACATTTATCTAAATTTATCAAGTGATTTCATATTTTGATATTTCAATAAAGAAAATGTATATTCTATATGTTTATCTTTGCTAGGCTTATTTGTTCTAAAACTGTCTTTTCATTTTAATAAGTTACATTATTTTCCAGTATTCTGGTTATTTCTTGGTGATGAGAGTCTTTGCCTTATCAGTACATCTTAAAAATATGCCCACTTAATTATCATCCCTCCTAGTCTTATGGTTTTAATCTTACAAGATTTTGACATTTAAAATTTAACTCTATCTGCACCACTTTTGTTTCTTTTGTGTATTTTCTCTAATTCCATTTCCTCTTCCTTAAGTGTTTCACTAAAAAGTTTCAGGCTAACCAAATGCTTGAAGATCAGATTTTTAAATAAAATTGTATTTCCTATTAATATCCTCTGTTATACTTAATTTTTCAGGCCTACATTTTGAGGCATTGTTAAGAAAAGGGTTTGTAGTGTAAGTTTTCCCAGCTCTACAATTAAAGAATGACATCATTGTTCTATTAATTTAACTTTGACAAAATCTACAATTTATGTCTGATACTTCAACTAATGTACTTTTTATTTCTAAAATTTTTGAGAAAATATTAATACTGTTGAGAACACTACATGAAAACATTTTTTGAGTACCCACTAATAGGTGCCATGATAAGCAATTTACATACATTATCTCATTCAGTTCTCTGAACTCGACTATTATATTATTAGCTAAGAGTATCATGATACCATTCCCATTTATTATTGAAATCTATGGTAGTGATCCTCATCGTTTGGAATGCAAAAAAAAAAAAAAATCACATTTGAGTCTTGCTAAAACATAAGCTTTCTAAATCCAACAAAACAAATTTAACTCTTATCTCTGGAGCTTAAATATGTACATTTTTACTTGAACCCAGGTAATTCTGAAGCTGATGGATTTTTAATCAGCTCTTAAGGAAAAGAGTTCTATAAGAAATAATTCTAACATAAATTATTTCATCAGTTCTCTATAGGATTTATTATTATTTTCTAAAGACTGTATTTATTTATTCATTAGTGACACAGAGAGAGGCAGAGACATAGGCAGAAGGAGAAGCAGGCTCCCTGTGGGGAGCCGGATGTGGGACTCAATCCCAGGACCCCAGGATCAGGTCTTGAACTGAAGGCAGATACTTAATCACTGAGCCACCTAGGTGCCCTCTTTATAGAGTTTAAATCAAGTCAAAATAATAGCATAGGTATAATGCCATAATTTTATATAATTTCTCAATATTCTCTGTAGTACTTCTTAATATTACAAATACTTTAATAAAAATATTTTAAATTTCTTTCAAATAAAGCATATCTGAAAGAAAATGTAAATGTGATTTTTTTGTTCTCTATTAGTCTTTTTGTCCTAGGATTATTTGGAACTAAATATTACAATTTTAAATTTCACTTTTTATCAGTCAAAATGAAGATACTACTCACTTTTTTTAGTATGAAATCACTAATTTCTTTACATACATCCTAGAAAAACTTCATTGATTGATTTTATATTGAGATTTTCATGTGTTTATCTTAGATGATTTAAAACTGCCATAGCAAAAGAAACAAAAGCAAAAACAAAAGAAACAAAAGCAAAAATGAACTATTGGGACTTCATCAAGATAAGAAGCTTTTGCACAGCAAAGGATACAGTCAACAAAACTAAAAGACAACCTACAGAATGGGAGAAGATATTTGCAAATGACATATCAGATAAAGGGCTAGTTTCCAAAATCTATAAAGAACTTATTAAACTCAACACCAAAGAAACAAACAATCCAATCATGAAATGGGCAAAAGACATGAAGAGAAATCTCACAGAGGAAGACATGGACATGGCCAACATGGACATGAGAAAATGCTCTGCATCACTTGCCATCAGGGAAATACAAATCAAAACCACAATGAGATACCACCTCACACCAGTGAGAATGGGGAAAATTAACAAGGCAGGAAACCACAAATGTTGGAGAGGATGCGGAGAAAAGGGAACCCTCTTACACTGTTGGTGGGAATGTGAACTGGTGCAGCCACTCTGGAAAACTGTGTGGAGGTTCCTCAAAGAGTTAAAAATAGACCTGCCCTACGACCCAGCAATTGCACTGTTGGGGATTTACCCCAAAGATTCAGATGCAATGAAACGTCGGGACACCTGCACCCCGATGTTTCTATCAGCAATGGCCACAATAGCCAAACTGTGGAAGGAGCCTCGGTGTCCATCGAAAGATGAATGGATAAAGAAGATGTGGTTTATGTATACAATGGAATATTACTCAGCAATTAGAAACGACAAATACCCACCATTTGCTTCAACGTGGATGGAACTGGAGGGTATTATGCTGAGTGAAATAAGTCAACCGGAGAGGGACAAACAGTGTATGTTCTCATTCATTTGGGGAATATGAATAATGGTGAAAGGGAATATAAAGGAAGGGAGAAGAAATGTCGGGAAATATCAGGAAGGGAGACAGAACATAAAGACTCCTAACTCGGGGAAACGAACTAGGGGTGGTGGAAGGGGGGAGGGCGGGTGTTGGAGGGGAAGGGGTGACGGGCACTGAGGTGGACACTTGACGGGATGAGCACTGGGTGTTTTTCTGTATGTTGGTAAATTGAACACCAATAAAAATTAATTAAAAAATAAAAAAAATAAAAAAAAATAAAACTGCCATAGTAGTGTGTATGTATGTGTATACCTATGGGTGTGTATATGAATAAAGTCTTTATTTGAGCAACAGAAATGAAAGTTATTCACTTGCTGAATTCAACTATTCCATATCTCTTCCAAGAAGATTTAATTTACATGCATTGAATATTTTAAAAATTCATATATTTAGTTCAAATTTTTCTTACTTTCTCAATTAGAAGGGGATAGTTATGTAAGAGGTCTGCAAACTATTCTTTTCCATATTGGGGATTTCCCTCTGAGAAAGAAAGAAAGATGACATAAAATATTTACAAATCTATACAAGATGATAGGTCTACAGGCAAACGTATTAATAGTATTTGCTAGTAGGAGAAATATTCTATGAAATGCTTTTAGTGGTATGTACCTAAGTCTAAGATTGCTTATGGTCACTTGGTATTTATAGATTTATGGAATGTATCTCTCTAGAAAATGTCATAAAAGCTATGCAATTCTATGTTTATAAAACGCAAATGTTGCATGATCAAAATAGCTCTTTCCTCTTAAGTAATTTAGATGCAGGCATTAGTTAGAAAACGCACACATAAATCTTGGCCAGTGTGCATTCAGTTGTAGCAAAGAAGGACCTGATAGCTATGGTTGGTGGTCCTTCCTTTCTCCTTGCTTCACTAATGATGTAATTACTTGTATTCTTGATATGTAAGATCACTGGTTTGTGTAAGTCTGGTTTGAAAATTAAATTATTTGTGTTTTCTCACTCATCATACATGATTTCTACACCAAACGGTATACCTCCCAAAAATGTGTATTGATACACAGTATTAATCAGAATGATAGTTTTTATACACTATTTTATACGCTGTTATACAAGTGTAGATAAATTTATCAGGTTAAATATCCATATTTATTCATATTTATCAATATTTATATTTATATCTATATATTTTATCTCCACAAATGTTTCTATGTATCTATATGTGTAGTTATGTATAAAGATATCTATGTGTATAAGTAATATATATTTATATATAATATTTTAGAACATGAGTATTTATGTTTCATTAGCAAAAATATAAGTAGATTGCTTGAGAATGTGCAGACACATATAATTAAGGAAAAATTTTGAAGATGTTACATATTTGCAATCGAAAAATGAAGTATGATAAAGACACTTTTGAAATCTGACTAATACTGAGTCCTCAACCTTCTCTTGCTAATGAAATGTAAATGAATTAAACCATATGCAAGTAGATAACTGGAGCAAAAGTCCTTCACCTTAAAAAGGAATTGGGACAAAGATATTTCACTAGAGATTAAAGAATGAGGCTACATTGGATAGGCATTAAAATTAAAGATGTATGTTTATCTTGCATAACTCACAGTATCATGTGGGCTTTGAATGCCTGTCAACATCCTGAGGTATGGCAACCAGCGAGAGCTAAACAGGTACTCATGAATCCTCATTTCATTTCTCAACTGTCCTAACTTGTTGCCTTTACTATATAAAAGGAACCTCAAACATAGTAAATTCAGTCTGTTGTTTTGGTATCTAATCTTTTGATGTATTATTTTTAATTAACATAATAAGCTGTTAATAATATTAATGATTACTTCCTTAATTTCTATCCTCTCTGTTTGCTGAAAAGGGTTAAGATTAAGAGACATAGGGAGGCTGAGCTGCTCAGTAGGTTAAGCGTCTGCCTTTAGCTCAGGTCAGGATTCCAGGGTCCTGGGATCGAGTGTCACATCAGGCTCCTTGCTCCCGGGGAGTCTGCTCCTCCCTCTCCAACTCCTCATCCCTGCTCTTGCTTGGTCTCTCATGTACTCTCTCTCAAATAAATCTCAAAAAATAAAAAGATTAAGAGACATAATGGCACAAGTTCACTAATTTTTTTTTTATACTTTAGCAAATGGAGTTAATAAGATTTGACAAACATGGACATAGAAGGTATCATCTCATTAGAATAGTGCTGTGATGACTTCAACCTATATTAAATCACCAAGTTAAAAAAATTAAATATCTGTATAAACAGAAGTATATATTAAGTTTCTTGAAGCACTGTGAAATCATAAGAACCTTCTGTACTAATCACAGAAGAGTGATACTACTTTAAAACATATGATTCCCCCCAAAGTTTGTCTAAATATTTTGGAAGCTACTGCTCCCTAGAATGTTAAACAGAACATTGCTCATGTTTTAGTGTTCATGAACTGTTTGTTTTGGGTCCATGATGACCGAAGTAAAGAAATTGAAAGTAAGTATTTAGAATTTTTTATAGCAATTTGACATTAGTCCAACAACCTAGAATGGATCAGTGGACTTATTGTATGAATGAGATATAGATCAAGTGTGCTATCCAAGTCACAAGTAGCAGAAGCTATGGGCTAGGACCATTTTACAACATGTGATGCTTTAAGGTTTATTTGCCAAATGAAAAAAAGAAAAAAAATATTACAATTATTTCAAAGAAAGATAATTTAAATTATCTGTAAGTTTAGTCAGTGATGAAAGATTGAAGATGGACTGTGAAATGTAATAGGAGTGAGTACTTCTTGAATAAAATTTAGGTGAACACTGTTCTTCATTAAATTATGGTAAAAATCTCCTTTCAGAATAGAGCTATGCTATGACCCAGCAATCACACTATTAGGCATTTACTCCAAAGCTACAAATGTAGTGATCCAAAGGGGCACCTGCACTCCAATGTTTATAGCAGCAATGTCTACAATAGCCAAACCATGGAAAGAGACCAGATGAATGGATTAACAGATGAATGGATAAAGAAGATGTGGTGTGTATACACACACACACACACACACACACACACACACAATGGAGTACTATTCAGCCATCAAAAAAAGAGAGAAATCCTACCATTTGCAGTGACATGGAGGGAACTAGAGGATATTATGCTAAGTGGAATAAGTCAATCAGGGAAAGACAGTTATCACATGATCTCATTCATATGTGGAATTTAAGAAACAAAACAGAGGATCATAGGGGAAGGGAGGGAGAAATAAGATGAAATCAAAGAGGGAGACAAACCACAGGAGACTTTAATCACAGGAAACAAACTGAGGGTTGCTGCAGGGGAGGGGGTGGAAGGTGGGGTAAATGGGTTATGGACATTAAGGAGGACACATGACAGAATTAGACTGCATATTATATAAGACTGATGAATCACTGAATTCTACCTCTGAAACTAATAATACAATGTATGTTAATTAATTGAATTTTAATTACAATGGAACAAAAAAACTCCTTTCAGGGGCACTTGGGTGACTCCATCAATTAAGTGACTGACTTGAGTTTAGCTCCATTCATGATCTCAGGGTTGTGAGATGGAGCATGGAGCCTGCTTAAGTTTCTCTTTCTCTTCCTCTCCTTTTGACTCTCCCCTGCTCTCATGTGCTCTCTCTCTACTAAATAAATAAACAAACAAACAAACAATTAAAAAAAAGAAAGGAAAAAAATCTTTCAGTTCCCAAAAGACTGGAAATAAAAAAAATACAACATAAGTAAACTGGTCATTCAACACAGTTCTGAGCTATCGCACAGTTTGTGGCGGCCTGAATCAAGGCAGCAAAAGTTCTTTTGAGGTCAGCTTGTATCCATTGCACAAGGAAGCACTGGGACTTTTTTTTTTTTTTTTTAATCTAGAAACACAAGGGCTAGGCCTAATAGCAAAGTGGGTGAGAAAATGATCAGATCAGAGTTGATGCAACTCCCAATAAGTGTATGATGCACTAATTCATTGCTCAATTATTATCATGAATAAATAACATCATATATCTGAATCCATTGTTTGTCAAGAAAATAAGTAACACTGGTCATCAGCAGTATAATTGATGGCTATGTTCTAACTGGAAACAGATACCACCACCTTCAATGACTGAAATTTTCTGTAGGAAAAATTCCAGGTGTTGGGTTTTAGAATTGGTAAAAGCTTATTTTGAATATATGAACAAATTTGTTTCTAGGAGGAAATTGTACTTAATATGCAAAATATGTAAAACAAGTGGAGAAAATTATCAAGTTCAACATTTTTTAATATAAAAATCCAAACTTAACCAATAGCTATAGAGATAGTAGAAAGAGACATTTTTGACTCCTGTCTTTTAGCATGTTGTTAATGAAACTATCAGGGTTACTGAGGACAGTATTTTTTTCTACTTGTACCAATTTCTAATTTTTATATCTCCAGGGACAAACCATATTTCTAATTTAGTTGTTAAAGCATAGAGACAACATTTATAAATTGGTACACAATCTGAAGATAAACAATCCATCATATTGTGTTAGATAACTCAAACTTTAATTACACAGATAAAACCACTTTCATTAAGAAACAAGTTATATATTATACAACCAAATCCCTTCATTAAATTCTATTAACACAATTAATAAGCAATTCACCCAATGCATTGCTCTCTTTATCACTGGTTTACTTTGAATTATTAAACAAACCTCTGAGTAGAAGACCCCATATGAATTTCAAGTACCACTTATTTATTTAACCAATATACATTTCACATAATACCTTTCTGTATACATGTAAAAAAATTCCAGTATTTGTTTACCTTTCAAGGACAATAGAATTGACTATAGTTAAATTCAACTAATAAATTGTGCTAAGGAATAGAAAAAAGAAAATAAATTCAGATGCCAACTAAATGGTGACCTTCACCTTCTCCAGAGATCCTGTGCACCCTGGGGAGAAGATACTAAAAGTTTTTTCTTTCAATCTCTCTCTCTCTCTCTCTCTTTTTTTTTTTTTTTTTTTTTTTTACTGTTACAGCACAGCTACTTATTAAAAAGCTCAGGATGAGGGTCTGTGCAATTTAAATTGTATCCTGTGCTCTCTGTAGTTCGGTATATTTTAAGGATATGAGAAAAATAATTGGGGCTACAATAGTTATGTTTTACAAATTCAGATCAGATCTAACTTACAGCCTGAAGAGTTCCTAATATTTCTCATCCCTATTCTTTGGTGTTTCCTCAGTTAAAATGCCAGTATTCCTTGTGTGGAACAAATCACATTGGTAGAAAATGCAGCACTGCCACAGTAGGATGTTCTGAGTAGTCCATGGTAGTTGGAGTTTTTCCATACATAGATTGTTTTATCAACTAAAGAAATAATTTTTTTTAAGAAATAAATTTTTAAACAAAAATATTGATATTTTTCCAACAAAATAAATTCCTGAGGTAACTAAAAGAGGAAGACAAACTGATACTTGCTACATTGGGTTTTTTTCTTCATTTATAAATAGAGAAAAACATTTTTTTTAATCAACTTTGGCGTATCTTTTTTGAGAAGCCTTGCCCCATCCTTAACGTTTATTTAGATGAATAAACTTTACAGGACATTATATTTTAATGTACAGTTTTAAAGTTTTAAGTTTCATAACACACCATTAGGACTCAATCAGCAAAATTAGAAAATGTCCATTCACTTAAAAAAAAACTCAAATGCTATCAATTCCATGTTTAAAATTAAACAGAATCTTGAATTCATACTTAAAATTAAACTCAAATTTGAACCTTGTGCAGAGCTTAAATCAATCTCATATTCATAGACACTCAGCTGTTCCATATGAATATATAAAGAAAAATATGTGTGTGATCATGTCATATGGGTATCTCAAATTCAAAACAAAATACATTTTAAAAAGTTTTTATATTGATTTTAACATGGAAAATCCCTATAAAGGTAAATTAAATTCTTAAAATGTATTAAATTTTAGAATATTAACAACTGCTAGCTTTTTAAACTCTGTGGGAAGGAAATATGAACACCAATCATTAAAATTTAACCCTGAGCACTCCATAACTTTCCAACTAAAGAGTTTTGCCAATTGGCCTCCTCAAATCTAACAGTCTAAACTTGATAATGTTTTTTTTAGGAAGTGTCCATCCTCAAAGAGCAGAGTGAAGGAATAAAATTAGGGTGGAATAGGTTTTGATCTCTTAATTTCTACAGTACCTGCCATATTTAAGAAAGAATATCTCCTGAAATTCTGGAAGGATTTTTAAATGACCAAGTTCATAAAAGACCAAACAAATGGTGAGTCCTTTGAAATATATTTAACCAATGTATCTTTACTTGTTTTTCTAATCTCTAACCAACAACAGAAACTGTGACTGGCTGTCATAGGTTTTATTACTTTGATTTTTAAAAATCCTTTTGTAACTTGAAAGACTGAGAAACTGAAACTACTAGCAAACATGGCACTTTAAAAAAAAATAAAAGATGAATTAAAACCATTCTGATTGCCTAAAATGCAAAGTTGATTCTATTGTCTATCAAATTATAAATTATTTGTGTTACAGTATTTTATCATTTCACATCATAAGTGTGTACAATATTACATATTTATACACACACATTCTCATGTAAATAAATGGTCAATATTTGGTATCAGGATATAAGTGTCTCATATAAATTTAATTTTATTTAAATAAATATCAATTAATATGCTTCCCTCTTTGCTTTAAATATCAAAAAAGCCAAAATTAAATACAGTCCTTAATGTAGAAACTTAGTTCCCGGGTACCTTGCACTTACTAAAATACCCAAACATCCGAAAATAATTTTTAAAGCATATTATTATATAATGTGTTTAGTTTTTAGGGTAATAATTACATTTGAAACAAAAGTTGTATATATACCACAAACTTTTTCAAGATTTTTGTTATTATTATTCTCATTTCTGGAATGTTTTCTATGTGTTTCAAGACTGAGATTTTTTTTTATGTAGTGAAAGTACCTGGGCTTTAAGGTGAATCTTCAGCATTAATAGAAGTCTTCTCTCTTTGCCTGCAATCCTTATACATTGCACTATTGCAGTCCACTCCCTTCTCAGTATACCTCAGCCATGAAGTTACTGTTTTTTAACCATATGAGTCTGTCATGTTTTTGTCAGAGACACCTCTATTTTATTCCAAAATTTCCTTTTATAATCCAACTCTTGTTAGTTCTCATGTAAAAAATTTTTGTAACAACCCATTTTGTATAATTGAAGCTAGTAGTTATAGCACTTTAAATCTTATAACTATTTTTTTAACAATAAAAACTTAGAGAAGTCAAATGATTTGTAAGGTGTCAGGTCTAGAAATAAAAACTTTTCATTTTTCAATGCAGGTTCAACACTGGCATTAGAGTTCTGGGTTTCTTTTTTCATATATGAGTGACATTAGGCTTGATAGAAAAAAATAATTACAACTGGTTGAATTTTATACTCCAAATGTTTTCCTCTCACAAGTACTTTACAAAGCTTTTAGAAGCAAATCAGAATTTGAGCAATGTTGTATAAAAAGGATTGTGAATAAACATAAAGACCATGGCACAGTACTTTGGGGGGCTTTTGAAATATTCTAAATTAATATCAATCTGTATATTTCTGTACACTTAACCAAAGAGGAATATCAAGTTGTGGTTCAGTAATTTTAATTACTGATACTTTCATAAGAAAATTGGATTTTCACTAATAAACTGAGGACTTCTGCTTCTAGCCAAGATACAGTAAATTGTACAGGACTTGCAATCTTATTGAAAACAACCAAAAATTGAAGATTAAAAGAGAGGTTGACCATGGAGAGGAGGAAAGGAAATAAGGTGAATACTAGGTTTTCTCCAACTTACTGCCTGAGAGAATTTCCAGGCATAAGAATAGAATACTCATGTAAGGCTAGAAAGAATCTCTGAGAAAAGGGATGGAATTGATATTCTGGGGAAAGGCAAAGAGAATTTGTAGAATAAATACAGGAGAATAAAATGCTGTGCAAATAGAGAGCTCTAGATAAATATGAAGGGCTTATTCTATCAGAGTACTGATTGTTTTATACATACAAGAAGAGTAACAAAGGACCAGTAAATAAATGTCCAAGGGGGACAGACAGATGGAGTATCCAGTGCTGAGAATGTGGCATGTTCCTATTAGAAAAACTAGAAAATTTTAATGAGATACCACCTCACACCTGTCAAAATGGCTAAAATCAATGACACAAGAAACAGGCATAGATAAGGTTATAGGAAAAGGTGAACCTCTACACTGTTGGTAGGAATTCAAAGTGGAATGGAACTAGCTTATCATCCAGCAACTGCTCTACTGTGTATTTATGCAAAGAAAACAAAAACACTAATTCAAGGGATAAGTGCACCCCTATGTTTATAGCAGCATTATTTACAATAGCAAAGATATGGAAGCAGCCCAAGTAACCATCAACAGATGAATCAATAAATTATATATGTATATCTATAGCAGATAGATATTATTCAGCCATAAAATGGAATGAAGCCTTGACATTTTCAACAACATGAATGGAGGGAACTATAGAGTATAATGCAAAGCAAAATAAGCAAGTCAAAGAAAAGTAAATACCATGTGATTTCACTCATATATGGAGCTTAAGAACCAGATAAACGAGAGAGAGAGAGAGACCATAAAATAGACTCTTAACCCTAGAGAACAAACTGATGGTTACCATAGAGAAGGTAGGAGGGAGAGATTGCTGAAATAAATGACGGGGTTAAAGAACACACTTATCTTGATGAACACTGAGTAATGTACAGAATTGTTGAATCACTATACTGTACAGATGAAACTAATATAACACTGTATGTTAACTATACTGGAATTAACATTTTAAAACTTAATTTAAGAGAAAGATTTGGAAATCTTACAATTCATGGAACAGTGGATGAAGTATATAAAAAGGTCTTATCCAGAACAGAGAATAATTAGCACAGCGTTAAACAGAGTTCTGATCCTTCTCTCAAATCTTAAAAGCGAGAATAAAAAACAATAAAATGTTTTTAGATAATTTAACTATATCTAAGAATAAAAGCCATGAAGATCTATAGGGAAAAAAAAAATCCAGGAAAGATCAGGGTAACAGTCATGACATAGAACAATTAGAATCTAATAAAAAATTTCTGGCAAAGCAAAGATTAGGAAAATTTGACCAATAATGAGGAGGAAAATCAACTAACTGAAACTGATCCAGAACTAAACCAGATGTTAAAATTAGTAGACAATAACATTAAAAGTACTGAATTTGTAACACATATAAAAAATTATATAGAGACATGGAAAAGATTTAAAACCTTCAAGTTAAAATTCAGAAATTAAAACTGTACTTTGTTGATGAAAAATACACTAGATATTGTTAATGGGAGATTAGACATTTTAAAGAAAAAATAGTGAACTTGGGATGCCTGGGTGACTCAGCGGTTTAGCGTCTGCCTTCGGCTCAGGACATGATCCTGGAGTCCCAGGATCAAGTCCCACATCGGGCTCCCTGCATGGAGCCTGCTTCTCTCTCTGCCCATGTCTCTGCCTCTCTTTGTGTCTCTCATAAATAAATAAAGTCTTAAAAAAAAAAAAAAAAGAAAGAAAGAAAAAATAGTGAACTTGAAGAAATGGGATTAGAAATTTAGAAAATGAATACAGGAACAAACAAACAAGAAACAACTCCAGGTCACTAATAAACTGAAGGAAAACGTTGAGTGGCCTAGAGAACTAATATGCATGTAATTGGAGACCTCAAAGGAGAGAAAAAGGAGGACTGAAAAAAACACTTGAAAGGGGCCAAATCTATATCCAACTTGATGAAAACTATAAACTTACAGATCCAAGACTTTAGCAAATGTAGAGCTAAGGAACATGAAGAAAACTACATTGCTGTGTACTGTAACCAAATCATCTAAATCATAAGACAAACATAAAATTATAAAAGCATCTAAAGTATGTTCAAAAGAGCAAAAATAAAGATGCCAGCAGAGTCTTTCTTAAAAACTATCCACAGAAGAATACTGCTGTGCAACATTTTTAAAGAAATGAAAAAAAGTTATGAACTCTATACCCAATGAAATCTTCCAAAAATGAAGAAAAAATAAAAAACTTTTTAAGACATTCAAAAGCTAAAAATTTCATTACTTTCAAACCCACTATTTAAGAAGTGGTAAAGTTGGGACAGCCCGGGTGGCTCAGTGGTTTAGTGCCGCATTCAGCCCAGGGCATGATCCTGGGGATCTTGGATCAAGTCCTGCATCCAGCTCCCTGCGTGGAGCCTGCTTCTCCCTCTGTCTGTGTCTCTGCCTCTCTCTGTCGCATGAATAAAAAATAAAATCTTAAAAAAAAGTGGTAGTCTTTCAGGCAGAAAGAAAATGAAAGCAAATAGAAATAGGGGTCAACACAAAAGAATGAAAAAGATCAGAAAGAGTACACAATAAATGATTTCTTGTTATTTAAATATGTATTCTAAACAAGTGCCTTTATAATGGCAATAATTTATTATGTAGTTTATAACATATAAATAAGTAAAATAAATGAAAATATGATTATGGTTGGAAGGGAGAAAAGGAATTATAATGCTTTAAGATATTTATACTTTAGGTAAAATGGGATAATACAATTTGAAAATAGATTGTGATAAATTAAAATATATATTAAAGATGCTAACATAGCCACTAACATAACAAAACAAATAATTATAACTAATAACCCAACAAAGGAGACAAAACTGATCATAAAATTACAAAAGATGGCAGGAAAAAAGGCAATAGGTAGTGAAAATGTTTTTTAAAGAGCAAGATGATAAACTTGAATTTGGCTTTATCAATGGTCACATCAATTAAAAGTCAGTTATTATCAGTATCGATTAAAAACCAAGACTTAATTATATGTTATTAAGAAATATACTTCAATATAAAGAAAGTACTAGGTCAAAAGTAAAATGTTATGCTAACATTACTAGCTAAATTATGCTAATATTAGCCAATAGGAAGCTGAAGTGGCTATATTAAAATTAGATAAAGTTGAGTTGAGATAAAAATTATTTTCAGGGATAAAAAGTTTATTTCCATAGTGATAAAAACATCAATTCTTTAAGAGGTTATATAAATCTTAAAACTGATGCACTTGGATAATAGATTCAAAATAGGTAAAACAAAAATTGACAGAACAAAGAGAAAAAGAGATAAAAGATTCAATTTTGTTGATGATGTGAATACCCCTCTATCAACAATAGCTAGAACATGTTCAATAGCTAGAACATATAGATAGGAAACGGCAAGGACCAAAGAGTTGAGGAGGAGAGGCTGGGAAGATAACTGAGTAGGACACTAAGCTAGTCTTATCACAGGCATACAGCTAGGTAACACTCACATCAGTGGAAACAATGCAGACAATGATACAAGACTGACAAAACAAGCTCCAAAACTAAAGGTACAGAAGAAGTCTCATCAAAGAAGGTAGGAAGGGTGAAGACGAGGTTTAGGAGTGGAACAGACCTGGCTGTCTGCTGTGGGGAGGTAGCTGAAGCCACGAAGGACAAAAACAGACTTTCAAAATGAGGACCCAAACATGGAAGTCAAATCCCGGTACCATTTGGCTTGGAAAGTGAGAAGGTTGAGTTGAGTTCTTACAGGCAGTGGGATTTAAAGCCTGGAATTTAAAAAACTGGCAGCCTCGGTTGTGGGAGAGTCAGAGGGCAGAGTTAACAGAGTCCTCACCCTTAGAGAGGGAACAGAACAAAAAGCTCTTGCAAATACAGCAATGAACTGGCAGTTTGAAGAATTCCAGCGACAGAGAATAATGAATGTGATTTATCCCAGAAAGTAGCCTTGAGAAGCAGGGGTTACAGAGAGACCCCACCAGGAACACAGGAACTGGAACTCCCCATTGTCCCCTCCCATCCCCAGCATAAACACATGGCTACATGCAGAGATCAGAACAGTGCCCCCCTTTGCTACCTAACTTGCTTACAGCAAGCCCCAGCTCCGTGAGCTTTGTGGATACTGGTCTCAGTCATGTTTGCCTCAGTCCTGGTGCTGTGGGACCCCTCTTCCCAGAAGACTAGCACAAATGCTATGCACCCCTAGTCTTCCAACCCACATGCTTTCTGGGATCTCGATTCCAGTGGTGGTGATGGCAACAGCAGCAGGTCTCATTTCACAAGCAGATCAGCAGACTTTGTCAAGATGCACCTGACCCCTGCTGGCAACCAAACATCAGCCATAATAGGCAAACAGAGACTTTGCAAGCAACTGGACTGAAGGAAAAATAGGCCAGGACTCAACAGCAAATGCACACAACACATGTAGGAGACATTGCCTAAAGTGTCAGGCCCTGGGGAACAGGAAAGATGGCATTGTGAGCACTATAGGACCTCTTCTTCATAAGGCCATTGCTAACAAAAGCAAGAGACAGAGACATAGTTGACTTTGCTAAGATAACAGAAACATACACAGAAAGTTACAGAAAATGAAGAAACAGAGAAATACATCCCAAATGAAAGAACAGTACCAAACCACAGCAAGAGACCTAAGTGAAGCAGGTATGAGTAATATGCCTGATCAGAATTTAAAGTAATGATCATATAGATACTTACTGGACTTGAGAAAAGTAGTGGAGGACATCAATGAGACCATTAACAAAAAGATAAAAAAAAAAAAAACAACCAATCAGAGATGAAGGATATAATAAATGAAATTAAAAATATACTTGATGGAATAAATAGCAGGCTAGATGAAACTGAGGAACAAATTACTGACCTGGAAGACAAATTAATTGCAAGTGACCTAACTGAGCAAATGAGATGAAAAAAAAATTATGCAAACAGAATATTCTTGGAGAATTCAGTGACTCTATCCAGCATAGTAACATTCCCATTATAGGAATCCCTAAAGAAGAAGAGAAAGAAAAGGGGGCAGAAAATTTATTTGAAGAAAGAATAGCTGAACACTTCCTGAACCTGGGGAAGGAAACAGATATCCAGATCTAGGAGGCATAGAGGTCTTCCCAAATGATAAACCCAAGGAGGTCCACATCAAGACACATAGTAATTAAAATGGCAAAAAAGTAGGGAATGAAAAAAAAAAATTTTGAAAAGCAGCAAGAGAAAAGAAGACAGTTACATACAAGGGCAACCCCTCAAGGCTATGAGCAGATTTTTCAGCAGAAACTTTGCAAGTCACAAGAGAGGGGCATGATATACTCAAAGAGTAGAAAGGGGAAAATGTGCAGCCAAGAATACCCTATCCACCAAGGTCATCATTCAGAATACAAGGAGAGAGAAAGAGTTTTCCAAACTAATAAATACTAAAGGAGTTAATGGTCACTAGCCCAGTCCTACAACAAACAGTAAAGGGTACTCTTTGAGTGTAAAGGTAAGAACATAAGTGAGAGTCTGAACACACACACACACACACACACACACACACACATGCAAGCAGTAAAAAAAAATATTTCTGTAAAAATCAGCTAAGGAATTCATAAATTAAAAAAGGATGTAAAATATCAGTCCATATACCTAAGACATAGAGGGGATAAGGGTAAAGAATGGATTCAAACTTAAGTGATCATCATCTTATTATAGACTGCTATATGCAGAATATATTATATACAAGCCTAATGGTAACCACAAACCAAAAACACTAAGTACTGAGTAATGAATAGAATCGTTGGATCATTATATTATACACATGAAACTAATATAACAATGTATGTTAACAATACTGGAATTAAAGTTTATAAAGTGAAAAAAAGAATAAAATAGTTGAAAAATATTATGAAACAAAATTATCATTGATAGTTTATAATACCCTGTTCATCAACTATAGAAGACATAGTCCAAGTGTTCACAAAACTTTTGTCAAGGTAAAACATCAATATGAAAATGCTCAGTAATTTCAAAGGACTCATAATATTCAAAGATTTTCTCTCACTTCAGTAGAATTAGACTTAACACAGAGCTATATAAAAATTATTAAACATTTCAACATTATGTAACACACTTTAAAAAAATATTATTTATTTATTTATTTATTTATTTATTTATTTATTTATTTATTTATAACATAGAGAGGCAGACACATAGGCAATGGGAGAAGCAGGCTCTCTTCAGCGAGCCCGATGTGAGATTCAATCCCAGGACTCCAGGACATGACATGAGCCAAAGGCAGATACTCAACCACTGAGCCACTCAGGTGCCCCTATATATAACACATTTTTAAAGTAGACCACAGATCAAAACAATTCCAAAGGATATTACATATTTTTTTAAACTAAATGAAAATGTAGACAATGTACCAAAATTTATGGGGTGCCACTTGAACAATACTTAAGAGAAAATTTATTGCATTAAGAATCTATACTAGAAAAAAGAAAGCTCCCAAGTTCACAACCTTTGCTTCCACCTTACAAACTAGAAAAAGGAAGAGATGGGCACTGAGGTGGACACTTGACAGGATGGGCACTGGGTGTTTTTCTGTATGTTGGTAAATTGAACACCAATAAAAATTAATTAAAAAAAAAAGAAAAAAAAGAAAAAAAAGAAAAAGGAAGAGAAAATTAGGTCCAAATTAAGTGGAAGGAAATAAAAATTGGAGCTGAAGTCATGAAATAAAAGTAGAAAATAGAAAATAAATGAAGTCAACATCTGGGTAAGAAAATCAGTAAACTTTGATACATTTCTAGATACAATGATGAGGGAAAATAGATAAGAGAAAAACTATTAATTTCAGGAAAAGATGAAAAGATGGTATCAAGTACTGAAGGTAATACCAAGAACAGTGTTATGCCACAAAAATTGACAATTTATAAGAAAAGGATTGCTTCCTTGAAAGATACAAGTTACCAAAGAATGTGCAAGAAGAAATAGATAAACTTAATAGCTTTCTATTTTAAAAACTGCATTTTATAATTATAAACTTTTCCAAAAAGAAAGTTTTAGGCTTAAGATTACTTTACATTTGAATTATAAAATGCATGTAAGAAGAACTATTACATCTTAAAATTCATCCAGAGATTGAAATAGGAGAAAAAAAATTACTACCTGACAAGTTTTTAAAGTCAGCAACTACCTCATGCCAAACCAAACATATGTAAAACAAAAAATTAAAAAGAGAAAATGGGGTTTACTCCACTAATAAAGGTGGGGTTAACATAAATCAATAAATTCATCATATGAACACATGAAATAAATAAAAGCCACATGGTGATCTCAACAATACCAAGTGACAAAATCTTACATCTATTTCTAAACAAATGAACAAACAAAAATTCTCAGTAAATGTAGTAGTAGTAGAGATATTCCTTAACCTTAAAAGTTGCCTCTATGAAAAAGCTACAGCTAACATCTTACTTAATGAGAAAGATGGAACAATTTAGCCCTAAATTCACACCACCAAATGCAAATCAATGTTCACATTTACCATTTCTATTAAACACTACGGGCAATTCCAGCCATTACGTAAGGTGAGAAAAAATTTAAAGACACCAGTTCACAAAGAAAAAAGTAACATCATCTTTGTAGAAAATCCAATGGAATCTACAAAAATGGTACTACCAATTACTGCATTTAGCAACATAGCAAGATAACATCAATATACAAGTATTAATTATATTTCCATGTATCAGCAATGAACAATTTAAAAACAAAAAATTAAAAAATTAAATGTACAATTTTTCAGTTTCAAAAATATGAAATAATTAGGGGTGAATCTGACAGAAAATGTATAAGACCTATACAATAAAAACCTAAATAATAAATATAGACCTATATGTAATAAAAGAGCTATATAATAACCAAAAACCTCTGCTCAGATAGATTAGAAGTGATGTAAATAAATGGAGTCTATGCCTTGTTAGGGCGATGGAAGATTCAATAATTTCAAATTGTTAATTTTCCTCAAATCTATGAATATTGAAAAAAACAATAAAAAATATAGCCAACATTTCTATAGAAATTGTCACACTTATTTTAAAATATGTATGTAAATGCCAAGATAATAGAATACAACGACAATGAAAACGAACAAATTTGAAGGGCTAACATTACCTGAATAAAAAACGTTATTGTAAAAATATATTATCCCAGACAGTGTATTAAAACTATCAAATAGGCAAAGTTGATCTAGAACAGTATAGAAACAGACACACATGTGAGGGCAACTGATTTTTTACAAAGATACAAAGGGAATTCAATGGAAAAAGGACAGTCTTTTCAACAAATGGTAATGAAGCAAATGGATATCCATATAGAAAAAAATGAATGTTGATCTATACCTCACAATCCTATATATATATACACACATCTCAAAATGTGCCATCGATCTGAACTTAAACTATAAAATTTTGACAAGAAAGGAAATATATGTGACCCTGAATTAAGGGAAAATATAGATATGACTCCTAAAGCACAATCATTCAAAAAGTTTGGATAGCATATAAATTAGAAACATTTGCTGACACATGGTATTAGAGAAGGTAAAAACAAGTTATGTAGTGGGAGAAAACATATACAATGCATATATCTCATAAAGGAGTTGTATCTGGAATACATAAAGAACTAAAAATTGAATAATAAAACTGGCAACCCAATTAAAGTTGGCAAAAGTCTTGAACTAATACTCCACCAAAATAGATACACGGATGACATGCAAGGACAAAAAATAACACTCAACTTCATTAGTTTTAAGGGATAGGCAACTTAAAACCAAATAAAACACTACCGCACAATGATAAAAAAATGGCTAAAATTTAAAATCTGAAAACTAATGGCAAAATTATTGCCATTGGGAATATACAATGGAACAATAATGAAAAGATAAGCAGTTTCTCTAACACCACACACCTACCATATGATCAGCTATTCTATTTTTAGGGATTTACCAGAAGAAAAGAAGGAATGCATCATACAAAGATATGTACACAAATGTTTATAACAGCTTTACTAATAATAGCCTCAAACTGGCAATCATCCAAATGTTCATCAGTAGGTAAGCACCTAATAGCAAATTGTGATATGTCCACACAGTGTAACACAATGTGGATATACAACATGGATCAATCTAAAAGTCATTCTATTGCATTAAAGAAACTAGACCCCCCAAAGTAATATACGCTATAATTTTCGACTTACAGAAAACAGTAGAATATGCAAACTAATCTATAGTATGCAAAGCAGATGAGTGGATGCCTGGAAACGTGAAGGTTGGGATATAAGAAACAGGAAAGGAGGGAATACCAAGGGCATGATTAACTTTTGGAGATTCTGGATATATGTTCATTATCTTGATAGTGGTGATGGCTTCATAGATATAGACATATACTAAAGCTTATAAAATTTTATACTTTAAATGCTTGCAATATATTGTATGTCAAGTACACCTCTATAGACCTTCCAAAATTACAATACACTGAAAAATTACTTGCTATCTGCATTGGAAGCAAAGAGCTGAATAATCCCAAGTAAAACCAGCCAAGTGAGACTGTGTTTCATTGTCTGTGAGTTTGATTTGATTTTCTAAGCAACTACCTCCAAATAGCTACTGAAAAACTAGACCTGGCTCAGTTCACCTGGGAAGAACCTTCTGTAGTCGGTCAATTTACATTTATGAATACAAACTTTTAATAGTGTTATTCACTGAAGGACATATCTAATCCTAGCACCTGGATTCCAGCTAAGTGCACCCTCCAAGGATGAACTGTGCATTGAGATGGTAGGTAGGTGACAACATTCAGATATTAGAATCAGAAAGTGCCAGGTCAGTTTGTACTTAAAATACAGCATTATCAGATGAGAGCCAATAATAACCTTTTTTAATCAACTGAAGAAAGGCACTATTATTTTTTAATGATATACCTGAATTTATTTAAAGAAACATCAGCATGTGGGACCCAGTAGAGTGTAGTGATTAAATAATTCTGAAGTCAGCAGATCTGGATTAAAATACTGAGATCTACAGGGGAAATTTGAGCAAGTTAATTAACCTCTTTGAGACTTGGTTCTCTTGTCTACAAAAGGGCTTATATGGATCATAAATATGTTATGAGGAATTAGTGATCTATAGCTATAAACCATTTAATACATAGCCTCTCAGTTAATACTTAATACAAGGTTATTATAATTATCATTATCATTGTTATTATTCCTGATGGCATTTATTTTAAAGATTACTGGTAGACTCTTCAAAATCCCATTTGTAAAAAGAGCTGTCAAAAAGAAATATGGTTGTGCTACCATTTTTATACAAAGATGATATAACATAAACCTAATTCATAAAATAATTATAATATTTTAAAAATCCTCTTTCATTATTATCCCTCTAGAAACTCAGGAATACAGTTCGCTATGGCTTCACAGGCTTTCAAATTACATAGGTAGTTTTATAAATTATATATATATATATATCCTCTTATCTAATGCTGTTATGCATCTTAATACTTATATTAAGCTCAAGACTAAAATTTTTAAGGCAGTAACTCAGTGTATAATAAAGGCAAATAAAAAACTTGCTTAGAGTAGAACATTTTGTAAGTTGAATACTTTTTTAATCCTCTAATGTTCATACTTAACTTTTGAAATCAAAATAACCTTATTTACTTAAAAACAGAACTCCCTGTGGTCACTATATAACCCAAGAAAAATTCATTTTCGATTCACCTAAAAAAAAAAAAAAAGACTTTTTTTTTCTTAAATTTTAGCTTTTGTCTGAGCTATAGGATTTTGGATCTCTTTGAGTGTAGAAGTGGAATATATAAATGAAGACCATTGCTCATAAGTATATTTTAAAAATGTGAGCATATATTCTATGTTTTATGCATGGGAAACAATCAATAGTTGTTACATATTTAGGATTCAAAGATTCAAATTCTTTACATTGATTTTTCTTTATCAGAAGTACTTTGTTATGAACTAATTTGGAAGCATATTTTTATCATATAACTCTCAGACATTAATTTACAGTACTTCTGAGAAGCTGTGTCATGAAATTTCTTAGGTATCAACAATTCATGGTAATTGACAAATTATCTTTTGATCAATACTCAAGTACATATTAAGAATGTAAGGAATAAAATTGACCTGATGTTAATCATGATTGTGTAGTGTGGAAAGAATTTTTAAATTTATGTTTAGTGTGGGTAACAATTAACACCCTAGGTTTTTGTTTAAAGATTTATTTATTTATTCATGAAAGAGAGAGAGAGAGACAGAAAGAGAGAGAGAGAGAGAGAAAGTGAGGCAGAGACACAGGCAGAGAAGTAGGCGCCTCTCAGGGAGACTGATGTGGAACTCAATCCCCGACCCAGGGTCACACCCTGAGCCAAAGGCAAACGCTCAACCACTGAATCAGCCAGGTGTCCCAACACCCTAGTTTTTAATTTAATAGCTTTTACCAGACTTTATGTTTATTACTTATAAGGAGATACAAAAGTAATTTTTAAGAGCTTACACATGCTGTTTAGACCATCAGTTGCTAGTAATATTGGTTCTTTTCATTCTTTTTTGCATGATAAAAGACTAATATATAATTCTATACACATTGTCTTTTGTTTTCATTATGCATTCACAAAATAGCATTAGGAAAATTATAAAACAGACAGTTGTACTATTGTAAATAACAAATTGCCTTTAGAAAGAAAGTGAACCACCTCATATGTATGCAAAGCTACACTGATTTCAATTGTTGCATCTCCAAACTTAAAAATATCCCACATTCTCTCATGACTTAGCCCAGTTTGTTGTCCAATGCCATGAAAACAAACCATATTCTCCTCCAGAAAGAGAAGATAATGTATTAAGTGTACTTTGGAAAAGAAGTCATTCTTTGTAGAAGAAAAAAGTCGAAATACACTTAAAATCCTCAATTCAATAAAGTATGTCAAAAGTATAAATACATGATAATAAACCTCATTACTAATATTAATATTGTGGGTTTTTTTCTGTGTTAGAGAAGTAAAATAGATTATTTCCATTCCATTTCATTCTCAGTGGCATGTCATCTGCTCAAGGAGTGAAGGAGACTCAGCATCCTAGAATCTGAGGTCTGTGATAGGTTTATGCACAGTGAAACTTCCTTACAACTTCAGTTTCTTTGTCATTTCCTTAATAACTCTTCCTGGTTCAATTCCAGGAGAGTTTATATACCTTTTCCTCTCATTTAGACATGAATTAGACATGAATTTTATATCGTTTATTTGGCTATCTTCATTCAAAACTCTAATGTGCAGAATTTATTAAATACATTTATTATTTTTTAAATGCATGTTTTATTGATTGGTATTTGGTATCATACTAATGATGGAAAAATTGTTAGCTCTTCATTTTATTTTGCTGTCATAAGTGTATGGGTGTTTCCTATTGTGAATAGGTCAACCTTTAGCAGTGTTTTTCAAAAACTGATTTCTCAGGCAACCAGCATTAGAATTACCTAAGATTAGAAATATCAATTTTCAGGTCCTCACCCACAGTACTGAATCTAGAATCTCTAGGACTGGGATGTGAGAACTTAAATTTTTAAAATAATTTTTACTAAAGTTTAATATCTCTCTTAGAGGTTTTTGGGTTTTCTGTTTTTCTTAACATATCTAGTATTATTTCACATATTACACATACCATTTTTATCTGGACAATTTTAGCTATAGACCCAGTCATGGGAAAACACATATTTTATGAGACCAAGGTTAGGGAATTTATACTTGTTGAATGCACACTGTGTTCCAGGAACTTGCCTGGTAACTTAAGAAGCTTACCTAATTAAATTTTCCCAACAATCCTAGTCAATGTTATAATTGCCATCCAGCAGACATGATAACCTAGTTTAGAAGTTAAGTAAACTTAAAAAAAAAAAAAAAAAAAGAAGAATTAAACTTGGAAAAGCCAAGTTGCTTATCATTTGAGCAACCAGAACTCAAATCCAGGGTGCTCAGACTTCAAAGCCCATGCTCTTTCTATACTAATATCTATCTTTTGCTTATGAATATGGTAATTAACTTTGGAATTGCAGTTGTGAAACTGGAATAAAACATGAATACTTTTCTGTATCTTGAAATGTTGGTTAAATGGATCATTTCTAGTATGTCTTGAAAAATGGGAGTAGGGGTCATTTTGGTTCTTAGTCGGAATTTCATGAATTATTTTTGCTTTACTGTATAAAAGTAATAAAAGGTATGTTTCTCCAAAGAATAAACCATCAATTAACTAAGACCTATCTAATTGCCTGATCTGATTAATAAAATTTGTTAAATTCTCCTTTAATAAGGTAAAAGGCAAATGACATATTCATATATATATATATATATATATATATATATATATACATACACAATAAGGAACTTAGTTAAAATAAAACTTCCATGAAACACCTTTAAACCAATTCTCTACATCATCTATATTTACACAATGGTTTCTGGCCCTAGTAATGGTATCACTCAATACTCTAGATCCTGTAACTATTAAAAGAACACTATATTAATTTAAAATTCTTAGTTTCCAAGGTGGAAGAGTAAAGTAGTACATTTTAGAAAGATTTTCAACCACAAGAAATAAGAAAAACTGTTAAATACATATTTTAAGAGTATTGAGGCTATATTATAGATTAGGAACTGAATAGTTTGTAATTTATTGGGCAAATAGTATAGCTAATATGTAGTTTTATATGGTTCATACAAATGATTGGATTTTTAAACAGACTAAGAAAAATTACCATGGTTCATATAAGATGGGGATTATTGTCATTGTGTTTGAAATACGACAAGAGAGTTTTATCTGGATATTATTCATGCGCCACACATAAGATCTTGTTTTTACTTTCTGTGCAGAATGTGAGTACCCTTAACAGGAAATTATTTCTCTTTGTTGCTGTGTCAGCATTTGTCAAGTCTTAATTTGGGACTTGAACTTGTGAACTGAAGCACCAAAGAAAAACGTGCAACCATATACCTAAGTTTATATAGTTATTGGGTACTTAGAAAATATGAGGTCATGGTTTACTTATTTGGGTTAGTAATTTGAGGTGACTCATGTTTTCTGAATATTAATAGCAAGTTGGAAATTCTCTTTTTTTATAATAGCTGATCCCTGGGGAATGAAAGAATTACAATAAATCTTAATTTCTTTATATCTACTAAAAAACATACCCTTAAATAAGCTGAAATATTAATGACTGAATTCTAAGTAAAACTTCAAAGCGGATTTTTATACATACTAACTTTATATCATGTTTAATACTTATAAGCATATGTATGACTTAACATAAAATAAATGCATATTTCTGTAGTAAGTTTGCAATCTATGACCTTATAAAAAGAAACAAAACTAATTTTCTTACCATGGGGTTGTTTAGTAATGATAGAATGACTGCACATATAAAGTTACTTTTCATAACCAGGAGATCCCTTACAGTAAAAAAGGTCTTGATATGATTTAGGATATGAATGTCTCATCATGACAGCATTATATGGGAAAGTGCTTCATCTGTTGTTTCACAAAAGGCTGAAAGGCTTAAAGGCAACAGTAAACACAATTCTCTTTTGATTTATATAACTATTATCTGATAGGCTTTCTGTAAAAATTTTAGTATATTTTTAATGGATAGGCAATGACTTAATGTCATGATTATATGATATTTTATCACTATCACGTTGCCCTCTAATACCTGTTACAATTTATTTAAATAATATATATTTGAAAAAAGTCCATTATTCAGATGCTATTATGTAGTAGAGTTCCTTGCAACTGTTATAATAGATACAGATTTCATTTACATTCATTGTTGACTGTAAATGGAATACCATATATTAATGATATGTAGCAGTTCAAATTAACTATCACAATATTGTAAGTTGAAATCATCCTTGTGTCATTTCTAACTCAAACTTTTGATCATTGAGGAAATATAGTTTATCAAATTGCTATCACAAAAGTTTTGCCACTATTTGCATTCTTTTCTTTGGCTGCTAAGAATGGAAAACTGTCACATTTGATAATTTTGCTTTACCAATTGAAGTACCTTTTACACCTACTGTATATGAAAAATAATGCCTCTTTGGGTTATTTATCCAGATAGTATACTGACGACTTAATATATGTCATATGCCATAAAAAAAAAAAAAGAAAAAAAGCCCCAACCCTGCTCTACTCCATTCAACTACCCATATAGAGTGAGAGTAGTGGAAGAAGAGCAGTGATTTTAAAAGGGTGGCAATTGGCTGAGTCTTAGAGAGTCACTTGTTAAGATAATTCCCTATAGTTAGGCATTTGTCAGTAAGGAGGTCAAGGTTAATAAATTGTGTGATAAGCAGACAAAGTATAAAGCGGCACCCTCCCAATCTTGTACGCAGGCCACATGTCATTAGGTAAAGGATAGAACTGATGAAAGAAAGAAATGAAGAAACTTAAATGAAGCAATCAGGTTTTCCAGAGAATTTGTAAGGGAGGTACCAAAACCATAATCAGTTTATAGAGCTTTATTCGGTCAATCATGATAGACTGGAAGCCAAGAGAGCCATATATGAATCACAGCCCTGTTGATCAGAAAAGCCAAGTCTTTGTACATAAGAATAAAGGTGTTAGATGTGGCACCTTTGTGGTGCAGTCAGTTGAGTGTCTGACTCTTGGTTTCAGCTAGGGTATGATTGCAGGATCCTGGGATGGAGCCACCAGTTGGGCTCTACACTCCATGCAACAGAGTCTGCTTGGGATTCTCTTTCCCCTCTCCTTCTGCCCCTCCATGCTCATGAACTTGCTCTTTCTCTAGAATAAATATGTCTTTAAAAAAAAAAAAGAATAAAGATATCAGAGGAAATGAGAGGAAAAAGGAGACAGCAATAAAGATTAGATTATATCTATCATATATTGTATAAATAAATGTGTTTCTTACTTCGGCTTGAGTGTTCTAGAGAAGTGGGAGAAGAGAAAAATATATAAAAGAGATAAAAGATAGTAAATGCACAGAGCATGAAAACAGAAAAACTATTGCAATATATAACTCTGCATTTTGATTTTTACATACAAGTATGTTATGAGCAAACAAGAATTGTTTGTTTTTAAAAATAGGCCTTGAAGCAGCCAATAAATAAAAACTGAACTATAGAAAACATAATTTAATTCATCATTAAAGATCTTCAAATTTGGTTTAAAACTTTAGAAGTTTTTTAAAAATATGTATTTTTTAAAAAATTTTCCTAATGAACCAACCTTGGTAACCAAAATATTCCAAAAGGTATCTATGAATTAGTGTTTATAATCAACGTACTCCCTTTCTACATACATCTTTTCCACTATTTGATAAAGCAGATTGCTAAAATGCCTAGGTACATATACTAAATTTACTCCTGTCTAAACAAATTGAGGGGAGTTTTAAATTAACCTAGGTCTCCATTACTTTATTTGTGAAATGGTAATATAAATACCAACCTAAACGTGTTATTGTAAGAATGATATAGAGAATATATTTTTGTCTAGCCTATTTTAGGAACTCAGCTAATTTCAATTTCCTTTTCTCATTCAACATTTTGCTTACTGACAATGCCACTTTAAGATAATTTCTAGGTTAATAAGACCATTAATTTTTTATTTAAGTGAAAGTTATTTAAATCATTTCCTAGGATTGATTTTTAAATATTATGAGGCAAATTCATATGACCCCTTGGAGACTGAAAGAAGACTGGTCCCTTGGAGATCCTCTGTAGAAGCGCAGTTTATTTCTCACATTTATTTGCTTAGTAACAATCTACATCTGGGTTTGCTACACAATTATTCATTCATGCTGAAGATAAAAGGTTTATCTCTATTTGGATAAAATTATGCAAGTCCTGCTTAGGACTTGATATGACAAATTCAGCAATATTTGCCAATTCCTTACCTGGAATCCTGATACTAAAGTGGATGATGTTAATGATGATGATGATGATGACTGAATGTTGCACATACACACTGATTTGGTGCAAATGAAATCTTATAGAATTTTAAAGTGTAAAGGCCACACACATCTTAAGAGAATGCTAATCTATATTTTGGACTATCTAATTCTTATCATGTTGGAGTAGGTATCTCCCAATATTAAAAAAATAAATAAATAAAAGATTGAACTCTATGCAGCTGGGATTTTCTGTTCATTCTGTTTAGGGCAGCTAAGAATTGAATACAAATGTTATCCAAAATAAGTATTTCTATAAAAAGAGTCTGTTATGAAGGAGTTTTTTCTTATATTACTGCTTACTGAAAATTAAAATGAAGATTCAAGGAAAAAAATTACCTCATTTATATGACTTTATAAACTTTTATATAAAATTTATAATATGTATTATAAAAATTTACATAAAATATTATCAGCAGAAATTGCATTTAAGAAAGACACTAATAAATAGTTAACCTTTGTGTTTATTTTACTTTGAAAGTGAACTTAAAAATTAATATTTTTCTTAAAAAAATACTTTAAAAATTAACAATGTTAAATTAGGTATCATCTTGAGGTCATTTAAAAATAAACACTGAATACAGGTCCTAGAAGGAGGACATATATTATTTTTAAGTGTGCCATGGCTATATGATTTTTTTTGGTAATTAGAGAAATGGACTCCATGTATACCATAGGAAAAATTTTAGAGGATCAACTATTTCATCAAAAAATAGCCTATGTACCTTCTAAATTACTGGAGAAAAACACTAAAAGAAAATACAGTTATGGAGCAAAAAATGGAACACAAGTAAATAAATAGGAAGCATAAACTCTGAATAAAGAACTACATGCAAAAGACTTAATATATTTGTTCTGAGAAAAAGTATGGTATGATGTTTAAGAACATAAGCTCTAGGGCCTGATTGCAAAGATTTGAAATCTATCTTGGTTTCTTCCTAAAATGTGCAGTCTTAGATAAGTTATTTAATCTTTGTATGCTTCAATTTCCTCATATATAAAATAAAAGTGGTAATACAATATACCTCAATTTGCTTTCTTGATGATTAAATGTGATTGTGAAGACTGAAGGCTTTAGAATAGTGTCTACTTTTTATTATTACCACTTACTCTCTCACATAAAAGCAATGAATTATACATACCTATTAAAGGAAAAATCACTGTTAGAGTTAAATAGGTTATAAAAAGATTCTTTAAAGATTACATAGTTTACACAATGATACTACAAGCAAAGGAAGCAGAAGATAAATGTTTCAGAAAACAGGAAACCAACACAAGAGAAAGATAAAGATTATTAATCTACAGTGAAGAAAGCCCATCAGGAATCTAGTAAAGACATCTCAAGGGGAAAATACCTATTAATTATCTGTATAACTGGACTCTCAGGAAATAATGTATGTTATGTTAAGGTATGAAGAGACTGAGTCAAATTAAAAAGAAAGAGGTAAAAGAAGAGGAGGAGGAGGAATTAATCTAATAAAACAGTGAGTACATTATTAATTCCAGTGGTGGAATGAAAGTCATAAATGAAAGAAAATGTAATCACAGTATACTATCTTGACTAATCTGTGAATTTTATTAGGTAATAGTATGAGCTAAAATCCTTACCTAAGATAGTAGAGTATAAATAAACATATCTTAAGTTTATGAAATAAGAGCAGTATATTAATCTTAATTAGAAGTATCAAAACTAAAAAAAAAAAGAAGTATCAAAACGAACAGCTTCTAGAGTTGCTATTTTTGCCATTAGGACTGATAAGAGGAAGAGCAAGAAGATAAATTATGCTTTTGGTCCTATGGTTGTCAAGTCATCAAGCATTTCTGGTAGTGGCTACTGCTAGGTTGTCCTGCCATGCTTTCACAAAGGCAGCCACTAAGGAGACAACGAGCCCAAATGAGATTAGACATTTTATTACTTATAGACATTGTAGCACCCAGGGATTCTTTTTTTTATAGGGTTCCCTTGCTCTTATCTTCCATCAGGGTGATGCAAAGGCAGACCAGATGGATGCTGTACACATGGTGCCTCAATGTCATAGGTAAAGAACACTCAACTGAGGACATCCCCCTGGCCCATTTTTTTAAAGGACTACTGTAAAAATTATTACCTCTGAGGAAAGACATTATCTTTCTTACACTAACATGTAAGTATATATTTTTTACAAGAAAGTTAGGTATAGACTTTATCTTTAGAATCCTCTAAGTCTTTGAGAACTTTTCTATCTTTATTATACTGTAATATAAATAAATCTGGAAAAAAATGGCTTTTTATGCCTAGAGATAATGAATATGATTGAGAACTTTCCCCCGTAGTGGTTGCTTCCTTCTTCCCAGAAACTTTAATCATCATTTAGTGATAAATATTCTGAAACTTAGGAAGACGTAATGATGTAATCTGCTATTTTTATTTCAATTCAGCATTCTTTTAGAACTGAGTGTAATATAATACAAAAAAACATATTAACAAAAAGGTAATTAAAATGCCATAATTTATTGATGACAATTGTCTAGGACGATTCTAATAAATGAATTCAGCAAAATTCAATATATGCAAAAATGAATTCAGCAAAAATACAATATATGCAAAAATGCTAAAATTCAATATACAAAAAATAAGTTGAATTTTCATATATGAAAAGTAAACAGTTGGAATGGAAGAAGATATCCACCACTGATATAACCAAAAATGGATTAATATCCAAAATATATAAAGAACTTACACAATGCAACGTGTCCAAAAAAATTCTGATTAAAAATGGTTAGAGACATTTTCCCAAAGTCAACATATAAATGGCAAACAGATACATGAAAAGATGTTCAACATCACTCATCATCAGGGAAATGCAAATCAAAACCACAATAAGATAATATCTTACACCTGTCAGAAAAGCTTGACTCAAAAAAAAAAAAAAAAGAAAGAAAGAAAGAACAAGTGTAGGTGAGGATATGGAGGAAAAGGAACTGTCATGCTCTGTTATAAATGTATATTGGTGTATTGGTGCAGCCAATTTGTGACAAATTGTACAGAGGTTCCTCCGAATATAAAACTAGAGGGGAACCTGAATGGCTTAGTAGGTTAAGCATCTGACTCTTGGTTTTGGCTCATGGTCATGGGACTGAGCCCCTAGATGGACTCCATGCTCAGGGGAGAGTCTGCATGAGATTCTCTCCATTTTCCTCTCCCCCTACTCTCTCTCTCTCTCTCTCTCAAATACATCTTTTAAAAAACATTTAAAAAAAAAAAAACAAATAACAAAATAGAAATACCACAAGATTCAGTAATTCCACACTTGAATACTTGCCTAAAGAAAACAAAAAATATTAATTTGAAAAGATATATGCACTTCAATACTTATTGCAGCATTATTTACAATAGCCAAGATAATGGAAGCAACTCAAGCATCTATCTATAGATGAATGGATAAAGAAGATATGGTATACATACACAATGGATTACTACCCAGTCATAAAAAAATAATGAGATCTATCCGTTTGTGACAACATGGAAGGAACTAGAAGGTACTATGCTAAATTAAATAAATCAGAGAAAAACAAATACCATATTATTTCACTCATATGTGGACTTTAAGAATCAAAACAAATCAAAGAATTAAAAAGAAAAGAGAAAAACAAAAAAAATAGACTCTTAAATACCGAGAAAAACTGGTGATTACCAGAGAGCTGTGTCTTGGGGCACATATCCTATATAATATTGTTGAGAAATAAAGGATATTAAATTTTGTTTAAAAAAAAGGAAAAAATGAGAAATATTGACAATGCCACCTTCTAATGTAAAGCATAGTGGTACAAGGTTTTTATATGCCTCTAGGATTGCAATCTTGAAAAGTATCAAAGACGTTTCAGTCATGAATCTCATGAGTGTGAGATTCTTCTACATAGAAAAGTGGTTCATTCATCTTAATAACCTACAGGAAAAGTAAGAGAAGTAACCTAATAAAAGTACAAGAAAGAAGACCATTAAGAGCACAAACGCAGGAGAGGATGATCCCTGGTTCTTTGGGGAAAGATACCAATAAAATTGAAAAATTCCTAGTAAGGTTGGACAAAAATAGAGGCTGAATAAACATATTACAAGTGAGAAGGGATACTATTACAGATGTAGTTAATTTTTTTAAAATATGCAGAAGGATACACACTATTTTAGGTAATTTTAAAAAAATATGCAGTAGAAGGGTACACACTATTTTAAGTAATTTTAAATAAATAAGTATTTTAAGTACACACAGTATTTAAGTATTTTAAGTTTCTTTACTTAAAAAATTGTTTTGTTAGGGACATGGAAATTTTTTTTTTATTCTCTAGAATGTACATTAATTATGAAGCAGTTAACTTAAAAGTCATCAAGCAAAACATGCTGTACCATTTCACATTTGAATTGGGATTCTAACTCCAATTTTCATCTATTGTGTGACCGTGATTAATGTACTTAAGTCTCAATTTCCTTATTACTATATGTAGAAAATAATACTTCAGATGTGTGTTTTGAGAATCAAGCAACTTAATAAATGTAATATTTATCAATGTCTGCTAGTAGAGAGCAAATCCTCAAAAGTTTCTAAATACCAAACAACACATTGGTAAGATAGGTAGATGTTACATTCAAGACAAGGAGGACACATAAATATTGAGTAAAGAGTAACTATTATGAACAAATGCTCCTCTGACAGTGTGAACGGTCACCTAACTCAGACAACAGAGACAGAAAATGTGCCAAAAATAAGCAAGGTCTTCCAGTCGAATTTGATTTGAGTCTGGGAGACAGAGAAGCTAGGTCATTCAAGGTGTAGAATGTCATCCTATAGGGAATGGACACATCCATGTTTTTTATGGTTTGAAGCATACACATTTGGCAGTTCGTTTTTTAAAATATCATACAAATGCAAAATTATATATAAAAGGGGATATTCAGAATAACCAGAGTCACAACAAATTAATTTTTTTTAAATTTGCCTAATACCTAAACCAAAAGCAGAGTAAGAATTTTTGATCAATAGTTGATACTTTTCTCTAAAATTGTATGTACAATTTTTAGATGCACACTTCTGATTATCTTTCATGTACCATCCATTTCTTAGTGTCATGACAATAGGGATAATCTAAATTTCACTCTTTTTCTAGCACAGTTAATGGCTTTGTAAAAAAAAATATTTATTTATTTTAGAGACAGAGAGTGTGAGTGTGGACATGCATGAGTGAGTGGAAGGAAGGGCAGAAGAAGAGAATCTTCAAGCAGACTCCCCACTGATTGTGTAGCCCAACTAGGGACTTGATCCCGTAACCCATGAGATCATGACCTGAGCCAAAATCATGTCAGATGCTTAACTGACTGATCCACCCCTAATATAGGAGCCTATGCCCCTAACATAGTCAGTGGCTTTTTTTTTTTTTTTTAGTCAGTGGCTTTTTAAAAAAATAATGATTTACAACATATTTTCTGGATTCCTGTTTTTCGCAATATCACAAAATTTCAGGTTTTTTTCCAATTTGAGAAGAAAAAGCTATCAAATTTTTTATACATGGGTAAAGATTTCAGGATATTTCAATTTATCTTGTATAGTAATCTTCATCTTTGTACTCATTTACCATCAATATCCTCCTTGGAGTGGCGCATTGTAAGTTTATCTTTGTTGACTTAGTATTTTATGCTAAATTTGCTAAAAATTAGTAAGAACCTTTACTGATATAATTAGACAAGGCCATTCCAGAGCAAAAGTACATGTATTAAGGCTTGGTCACCATGAGAAGTTCAGGACTTAAAGAGAGAAGTAGTAAATGGTGTCTAGTTCTCAACAGTGACTAAAGATAGACTGCTGTTTTAGGGGTTAGAAAGGCAAAAGCCTCGTAATAGATTGAGTACAAAGGCTTACATTACTCTGAAATTTTAAGATGATAGCCTTAGTAAGATTTATTGCTTACTAGCTTAGAAAACCTTCAAACAAAAGCTTAGCTAAACAGCAATATGATTACAGGCTACATACTTGTATCTCAAGGGAAGTGAATTTAACATTAAGCTAATAAAGCCTAAATTTTTTTTTAGGACCCTTAACTTGAACAAAGCTCTGTGAGAATCTCAGGGAATTTCACATAAAATTTTGGTTTTCTTTTTCATTTAAGAATATATATTTTTTTCTTCAAAGAATATTTTTTTCAGAATATCCTCTCAAATGTCATAAACTACACCCTCCCTCCAAATCTGGAGCTATTCTTAATCCCAATAAACAAATTGAATTTACTCCTAGATCAAGCTTTGTTAAGTATAACCCCAAAAAGCCAAATATGGTCACTGCAAAGCCACCCAAAATGAGATGAAATGTGACCTCTGTGAGAGAGTAAGGTAGAATGCAAATGGTTTAGCCAATTAAATGCTTAAATAGGTTACTTAGATTTTACAAAAATACATAAAACTAGGTAAAGATACTATTAGAGCCTTTTTCAGGTTCTTGAGAATAAACAACTGTCTTAAGTTTCATTGACCTCATGGTAAATCTGTCCCTAACAAGTTTGAATGTTATCCAGAGAAGAGTATATGTTACACAAAGATAACAATTAAAGGATTTTAATTAGGTAAAGGGGCAATAGTCCTGGGTACTTTTCTATTTTAACATTAAGTTATACAGTTTGATACCATGCAATAATTTATAACACAATGCCTTGAGCCTAGGAGTCATGCAAGAATTGCATGTTGAATTTGACAGTAATTTTGAATCTATATAACTGAAATTTACTTCACTAGTAATAAAAGAAAATTATTTCATTCCATCATAGGTAAAGATGAGTTCACAAAATAACCTATTTAATTTGAATCCTGTCACAGTAGTGTTCTTAGGATACATTAAAATTTTAAAAAATATACATTTTATATATATAGTATCACCATGTCATTTTAAAAGACTTAATTCTCATTGAACTGTCCCAACTTGAATTATTTAAAGATAGTATTGAATCTATAACCTTTTATTCTATTTAGTTGAAACTTAAAAATGATTATTTTACTTTTCTTTTTTTTTTCTTTTTTTTTTTTAAAGATCTTATTTATTTATGAGAAACACAGAGAGAAAGAGAGGCAGAGACACAGGCAGAAGGAGAAGCAGGCTCTATGGAAGGAGCCCGATGTGGGACTTGAACCCGGGTCTCCAGGACCACACCCTGGGTCACAGGCAGGCGCTAAACCGCTGAGCCACCCCGGGATCCCCTATTTTACTTTTCAAATACAATATAGGTTAAAATGATAGAGTATACTTAATAGGATAGAGAAGAATACAATATTTTCATTTTTTGAAACATAGTGGAAATAACATTAGCCCTGGAATTTAAAGACAGATTGATGTGCCAACTCTGAGCCATAGTAATTCTGTAACTATGAGCACTCACTTATCCTCTTTAAAATTCTAAGAATCTATTACTACTGATTTAACTGGAAATAAATTTCTCTAGGTAAACAGGACAACTGGAGACTTCATTTGTAGTCTTTTTTGTTGTTATTTTCTTTTTATAATATGAAATATATAAATATAAAAGCCCTATTATGTTCCAGACATTAGATTATACACTTGTATGTGTTATTCCATTTAATTATCAAATAATTCTTAAAATACAGATGCCGATACTGTCATTTTTACTCACAGCAAAAATGTGATAAAAAAGATTTGCCCAAGGCAATCATTATTTGAGGGTTTTAAATAGCATATTTGGCTCCTCTAGTTGGTCTGTTTGTACAAATAGATAACATATTGCCCTGTATTTTTGTTGCAGGTGAACTAAAAACTTTATTTTTAAAATGTTATTGAAAGTAGTAATACTTTATATTTAACAACAGAAAATTTTAAAATTGCAAAGTATAGAAGCTCCATAAAATTAATATGTTAACTCATTATTTATAAATTGTGACACTGTTCAAACATAAATAATGTTCAAAAGTATGGTGAAAGACTACATATTTGAATTCTTAAAATAATTTTATATATAGCAAAAGCAAACTATGGCTATTATATGATTATTCATAATTTGTGAATTTCACTTCTAGATCGTTGGTTGCTTCTAATTTAAATAGTCAAAGACAGTATGTGGTTCCCAAAATAATGATTTAACCAAATATGTATCCTCCTTTCCCTTTTATCTTTAGTTTCTGATACTCTTTCCCCTTCAGGCCCCTTTTAGTTTAGAAAAAAGCAAAGGAAAATAATTTAAAGATTAAAAGGAGAATCTATACAGTCCTGTCTTTCCTTTGGCTCCTTATTTCCAAGGAAAGATTCTTATTTCCTTTAATTTACTTAACAAACATTTATAGTTCTGTGATGCACCAGGTACTTAACACTAGGGATAAAAAATAAATTAAGGTCTCATCATCTGAGAAGGTAAAAAAAGAAATTACAAATCAGTGTAGAAGGACAAAAGAGGATTTATAAAGACAAAGCAGATGTATAACATTACATGATCAGTGTTATTTATTAAATTTTTTATGGATGAGTAACATTTGTTAAGGTTCTTCAATTTGTTGTTTGTTTACAATTGTAAAGAGAGACTTAAAGAGCAGAGAGTAAGAAGAATAAAGAGACAGCGTTAATAGAGTATATAAATACCTGGAGGCTAGAAAAAAGCCAAGATATGTTTGATGAATTAAACAAAAATGATCCAAGTTAGTCCAAAAAGGGTGGACTAGATCCTGAAGTAGGCAAGAATCATATCATGAAGGGAGAAATGGAAATAATTTTATCACACAGATTATTGGAAAACCATTAAGATGAGCAACGTACACAGATTAGCATTTAAAGGCTATTTTGAGGGAATGAGGCAGGGGTCAGAGAAACTTAGTTAACGTTATGTGCTAGTTATTCAGAGAAGAGATGATAATGGCCTATTCTAGGATGGTGGCAGTGCAGCTGGGGAAAAGGAGTAAGACTGAATAGTGTCAAGGAAAGTAAAGGCAGCGGAAATTGCTTGTTATATACGATGAGGGAGATGACAACGTGAAAAATGGAGTTTCTGAATTAAATAACCTGAGTGGATAATGATACTTCGAGAAGAATATACCTAATTGGAGGAAAGAATTTTTATTCAGGTTTGGAATTGTAAGTTCGGGTTCCTTTTAGACTGATAGGTAGATAGGTGGAGTAGATAGATGGTAGATAAATAGAGGATAGATTTTTTTCCAATAAAGAACTGCAGAAACAAGAATTCAGTTCCAGAATGAACATGGACTTAAGATGTTGGTTTTGCAATTAAAGGTATGCTGATCAGTCATGTTCACTGAAAGAGATAAATCAAAAATGTCTGAAAGACATTTGCAAACTGTAATGCCCAGATGACTTCCATTCCTGATTAGCATGAGGAAAGTCAAAACTGTCATTCTCACTCAAATCAAGATGGAAATGGTAAAAGTCATAAATTTAAACTTCACCATCGAGCTGTGGCCACAAAACAAAACAAACAAACAAAACACAAATAAATTCCAGAAAAAGGCACCCCTTCATAAAAGAGAAAAAAGCAAAACTTCCCTTATCTGAGATGGAGGACTCAGATGAAAAGAAATATGCCTTAGATGAAGAATGGCAAAAGAAGGTGATTATATCACTTTTTTAAAAACAGTTTTCACCTACTAAAAGATGGAGCAGAAGAGGGAGCTGAAATAAATTTTTCGAATTCTTATAGTCCTATGTAGTTCTATAGTCCACCTATAGAAGACCAGGGTCAAGTCAGGATATCCGAAAGAAAAACTCCTTTAGACACATCAGGCTTTTAGCTATTGATGTCTGAAAATGGGCTGGGGCTGCTGAGAAAAATACTCTCTAAGCCATCCTGGGCCCTTACAAAATGTAAGGCAGGGGGGCTGAAAGCAGAGAAGAAAGAGATTGCCCAAAGGACACAAAGACATAAGTGAGAATAGAAAGTACAGAGAACTTGCCAACAACCGATAAGATTGACAGCCAGAATCCAAAGCAGACAGAGATCTCTCATTGTGCAGAAAGCTGATGGATTCCTTGTAAAGGTTAAAGAAATCCCTCAAACCTTCAAAGTTCAAAGAAGACAACCCCTGTTGAAGGAAAAGTCAAAAATAAGCATCCAAACATTTTAAGTCAGTGGTAAGTGAATCAAACTGAAGTTTTAACAAAGCTTAAGCAAGTTCAACTGCAGATCAGATTGATTCAGTACTCCACTGCAGCATCAAGATAGAAAAAGTGATGTACTATTTTCTAAGGATATATATTATTTACTTTGAAATCTAGTAGTCTTTTATATGAAATATATGGTATAAAATTTAGAAAATATAAATGAAAAAGCTAGCACATGTGTCTCATCACCAAGAAAAGGAATAGTCAGTACAAACAGACCACGAGATTGAGCAGATGGTTTTGTCAGATGGGGTTTTATTTTTCATATGGTGTGTTAAAATGACTATTAAAACTATGATAAAAATAGCTACAAGAGGTATTTGAAAAAGTAGACAAGTGTGCTCATTTTAGCAGTACACATACCACAAATGGAATGAAAATGTAGCCTAAATGAATAAAAAAAGAAAATGAAAGAGTGATGTGTCAAAGATGTGTGGAACTGTATTAAATGGTCCAAAAGAAGTGCAATTTAAGTTTCAGAAGGAAAAGATAAAGAAAATAAATCAGAAATTTACAGATTTGCTGACCTTAAGTTTTTCAGATTTGTGGCTAGATACAGACATAAAGAATTATAAAACTTAATGAAATAAAAGCATAATGGATCATGTAAAAAACCCATCTAAGCATATTATACATATTGTACCTGAATTGCTGAAAAAGTAAAAATCAAATCACAGCATATTTTCATATGCAGATTGAGGAAAAAGAAACAGTACATAAAACAATAATACAAAGGCCAATTTTGGATAGAAACAGGGCAGAAAATAGTATTTTGAAAGTTCTGAAAGATGAAAACTGCATCTAGAGTTCTATATTCAACCATAATTTCTTAGTACAGGAGAGTTGAAGATATTTTCAGACAGACATAAACTGAGATAATGTGTCATCAGGAACACCAAGCTACAATAAAAGCTAACAGAAGTTACTCACGCTGATGTAAAATGGTATCCTATAAACCATAAAACTGCAAGAAGGATTGAAAAGTACCAGGAAAATTAAATATTTGTATAAATGTTTTAAAAAATTTATAGCACCTTTAAGGGAGAAATAATGACCATTTATGTTCAGTTTGTAGAATAAAATATAAGCTCAGAGGACAAAAAGTGAACCTTACTATACTCATAAAGTTATTACACTGTAAAGTACTCTTATCATTTGACTGGAATTAGTAAAAAACTAACATATATATTTTAGCAACCATTAAAATATTACACTGGGCATATAAGCCCCCATAATATGTGGCTTTAAAAAATCAGTGGGACAAAAAATAAATAATAAAAAATAAAATAAAGTAAGTAAAATAAAATAAAAAGTCAGTGGGCTTAACTCTGGGAGAACTGAAATGCTTTACAGAACTAAGACTCTACACCTAAAGGGCCAGCATGCTACAGCACTCAATGGGAGACCAAGCACAGAAGCAGCAGTTTCAAAAGCACCCAGATTATATATTGAGATTTATTGACTAGTTTTAGGATGTGTGCCAGAGAGACAAGTATCTATAGGAGCTTTCTCCCCCCAAAAATATTACATGATTTCACTTACATATGTAATATAAAAAAAGGAAATGAAGAAACAAAAAATGGAAACCGAATAATAAATAAAGAGAACCAGTGGTTGCCAAAGAGGAGGAAAAGGCAGGGATAGGTGAAATCGGTGAAATAGGTGAAAGAAATTGAGAGGTAAAGATTTTCAGTTATAAAATAACTAATTCATAAGGATAAGAAGTGTAGCATAGGGAACATAATCAATATTATGTATTAACATAGTATGGTGACAAATGGTAACTACACTTATCATGGTGAGCATTTCCTAATGTTTACAACTGTCAAATCACTATGTTGTACAACTGAAACTAATACTTTGTCAACTGTATTTCAATTGAAACTAAAAAGTTAAAAAATGCAAAGAATGAGAAAAAAGAGTATTTCTAGAGAACAGAGACATATAATGATAAAATGATGAATCCATCAAGAAGGCATGATGATCCTATGTGTGTACCTAATGACATAGTGTCCAAACATGTATAAAGTATGACAGCACAAAAGAAATCACAAAAACTTTATAACAGGACATATTATTTTACACCTATATTGAACACTAAATAAAGAGTGCCTGAAAGTGGGAGTGAGGGAGATAAATTTAACAAGTATTACGAGAAAATATTTCATGGACATGCAGGCAAGGTAGAAAATAAAATAAATTGTGGAATCTGGATAATTATTGATGCAAAATGCAAAATCAGGGACTAAAATCATATTGAGAAAAGGGGGTATGGAGGAAAAAGGAAAACACTTGATTTATATTAATTAAAATTAACTTTTAGCATTTTGCCTAAATCTGCATCTTCATTGCCTTTTAGATCATTCTTTATATACTGATTGTAGTCACAGACAGGCAGATAAAGGAGAAATACAATTCTACTGCTGTACAGAAATTTTACATTAAAAATCTCCATGATGGTTTATCTCAAGTGTTTGGCATTTAGGAAACTTCACAGGCCGCCAATTTTAAATAATTTAAAAAGTTAAATCACATTTAATGTAAATATTTAATTGATAAGATTGTTGCTCATTTAAGGTAGAGGGATAGTGAGACACTTGCATCTGGCTCGATAATGAATAAATCAAATCATGTGTTAGAATCTATGTTTTGAGGCTGTTTATTAAGTTTTAAAATTTACACTCCATATATAGTGTTCAGGATTAATGTCATTGAGAATTGTTGATATTATTTGGTAGCTATGTCAAATGTCTCAGAATATGCAGATAGAAACAAAAGACCTAAAATTGAAGGTAAGAGTTCTCACTAAAAACCCTGGAAGGACACTGTCAGATACAAAGCTGACAGGATACAGAAGCTTCTATCTTCTCAAAAGATAGAAGATTGAGTATTTCAGCTTAAAATAGAGGCAAATCAATTTCAAATCTACTCTTTGATCAAATTAAGGTATAGAAGCTCTTTCCTTAGAGTTTGTTGTTGTTATGGTTGAATGTCGGTATAAAATATGACCATTAGTTATATTCCATTATAAGAGAAGAAATCATTAGGTGTAGTAAAAATGCCAAACTCTAGAAAGCCCTAGTGTTTCTCCACACCGTTCAATCTTAAAAAGCTGAGATCTTATCTCAGTATTAAATATTGTGGTGATCTTGCAGCAAAGGATGCTACAGTCAGGCTATTCGAGATACTCAACCTGTCACTTGAGCAAGCCTCTTAAAATCATAGAAAATGATATTTACTTTATAAAATCTCCTCCCACTTCAAAAATAGGAGTATATTTTCCCTTCATAGCCCATACACATTGGTGTGAAAGAGAAGTCTTGTATTTATTGCCCATGTCTTTGCACAGATCTTAGTACTAAACGTTGAAAACTGGGGTCTTTCTGTGATTGGTTCAGGGCTATATTTTTCATTATTTCTTAACCTACAATTCTTGAATAAGAGCCATGTTTTAAAGCAAACTGTTCCTCTTGAATGCAGAAGGGTAAAAATCCAAAATCACATGGAACCTACTTTGTTTATTTTACATAGCAATGCCTGATTTTGCTGTACATTTATTTGGTTTCATTGTATCTGGTTCTATTCTAGTTTATGTTATTATTCACAATAATCATTAAATAAAGGAAAGAATGATTTTTGTGCAGTTTTTAGCAATGAGCTCAACATAAAAATCACAAATCAGTTCTTTCATTTATGAAACTTACATACGCCAAGAATGGATTCACATTCCACGAAGAATGTTTTCATTCTATTACGAAGAAAACCAGCAGAGAACTGTGATAGTATTTGCTCATTTCATATTTCATGATATTAATACTACATAGAATTTAATAGTACCATTTGATAAATTTTATTGTAATATTTATATTGCTGTTTTAACATTTGCCTTACAATAAACATTTCTCAACCTTTTAGCCTTTGATCTATTTTGCTAATTGGACCATGACTTAAGTCAAACAATAAAATGCAAATTCAACAAATTGTCGATAGACAAATATGTCAAACAAAATGAACCATTCATGATGGAAAAGAAAAAATAACTCAGGCAGTCATTTTATTTCATGTATTTTATGTTCCCTCAGAACACCATCAGACTATCTGAGAACCACAGGGTAAACCAACAGTGACTCGACCTAAATATGTGGGTGGTCTCCTCAGTATGTAAGAGCAGATGAATTTACTGTTTTTTTCATGAAAACATAGAATACCTTTTGGGTAAACTTTCATTTAACTTTTGTTGCTTTTCCCCATTACCATAGAAATCCAAGACTGGGTACTTAGAAAAGTACTTATTTGTCCCTCAAAAGGCTTATATTTGCTTCCAATGGGGAATTTGTTATAAATGGAAGTTGTGGTAGATAGAAGGTAAGATCCAGGTCCAGGATCTCCAATATGGTAGACACTATTCAATCCTAACTAGTTCACAGTAGCTTATTTTCCAGTACTTCTCAAAAGTAGCTTACTTTCCAGTGCATGCCATTAGCCTCTCAAAATGCAGATTCTATAAAATGGGGCCTGAGATTCATATTTCTAATTAGTCTTCACATGAGGGAGGTATCAGGAGAAATAGGTAGATTCATATTTACGTATACATCTATCTGTGTTGTTCACTGATGTGGTAGTTATTTTTTACCCTCTGGCTCCCCAGATCCTTCCCTTATATTCTTGTTCACTCTCCTTCCTCACAGATTTTCCCAAGCACAGAATTCTAAAATTCCGATCCTGATAAAAATCCCTGATGTGACTAGGCAAAAGCTATTTCACATATTATTTTGATTATTTTTAAATTTTCTTTTATTTTCTATTGTCATCATTTCTGGTAGGTTTCACAACTTTTCCTGGCTTATTTTAGAATTAAATCACTTATGAAAATTGAATTATGGTGGATGAAAAATTTTAACAAGCACAATAAATAATTTTATTTTAGTCTAATTGCATAACAATTCCTGTAATGACAAAATCTCACAAATAGTTCTATTGCTTGTTGGGATACCAATGGCAATTTTGACTATTGTTGCATAAAGTGCAGACGGGCAGTTTGTAGGGATGAAAACATAAATAACTTTTTAACGGATCCTAAGAGGAAAAACCTTTAAACAATCTGAGTCCAAAGATCTTAAGAATAGCACATTTGTCAGGGCATCATAAAAACTTTATAATATTCATGCATCTAAGGATAATTTTTTTTTCAGTATTTGCACTTGCAAGTTTCATTTTAAGAGACCTTAAGTATCTTTATTCACTAAGGTTTGTTATTGACATATTGATATATAACTAACAATATCCTTAGAGAGCCCTAAATCAAATTCATTATTACCCTTCCATGGGTTGCAACCTCATTCCACTTCTATCACATCTCATTTAACCTTTTAAGCACTTACTCATAAGTGTAAACCTAAAAGAGAATGGTGAAAGAAATTGTTTTTTCAGCATCAACTGGGACATTCAGGGACTAAAGAGAGCAGTAAACCAAATGGTGAAGGGCCGCCAAATGATTAAAAAATGTCATATACCTTTCTGTGAATCACCATTTAATATCTCTAAATGCTCAATCCTTATATATATATATACCAAAGATTTTGATTAATATCACCATTTCCATTTTATGTATGTATATTATATGAATGTGTATATTTTTCTACTTATCTACACTAGTACCATTCACCATTCATTCTGTCCCTAGTTTAGCTACCAATGCTTAATATATAGAGCACTGTGGCATCCAGAGACACCAGGGGAGGAAAAAAATATATACTAAGTACCTTTGTGTAAACAAAGATATCAGAAGGTACTAACAACTCCATGAAATATCGCTTAATTTACCGAAACAAGTCATCCTTTCTGTCATTTGCAAGTAAAGAACAGACAAAAAATAACAAAAACAGGAAAATTTAATGCCTTCATGAAATATATATTCTGGTGAGGTAGATAATTAGAAAACAAATAGCTAATTAAAAAAATAAACATTGCCATGATTCCAAATAAACCAACGCATGTGCATAGGATATTATGAGAGTTCTATTTCAGATACAGAAAAAAAAAAAAGAAAAAAAAAAGGAAATTTGAGCAGAGAATTCTTAATTAAATGGGAGTGTGGGTTATCATATCTGTTTAATTATATTCCACATAGAGAAGAGGACAAAGGCCAAGAATGAGGAGGGAACAGTGAAAGGACAGTTAGCGAGGAGAAGAATCAGATGGAAGATGCCATCAGCTGGATAGAAGATCAGACATTGCAAAGCACAGTAGACCTTACCTCTGGGATTTTATTTAGCCAATAGATGAGATGCTGTCAGAGGAATTTGATGAAGGGAACAACAAACTATGACTTACATATCAAAAGGGTTATCAGGACTATTCCAGTAAAGAGTAGAAATAGAGAAGTCAGGAAGTTTTTATAGTAACTGAAGAGAAATGATTGTATCATGGACCAGTGTAGTAGAAGTGCTAGAAATGTTTAGGTTTGGCAAACATTTCAAGGTGTAGGTGGCCAGAATTTCTGATATATTGGATATATGGTATAAGACAAAGGAATCTAAGACTTTTTTTTTTTTTTTTTTTTTTTTTGCTTAAAAAACTGAATTCATGGAGTACTTATTTATTGCAATGAGGAACACTGGAGGATAATGTGACCTAAGTTGGTACTTCCATTAAATATTAACAGAAAATCTGAAAATACTTTAGGATTTTTCTTTTTCTTTCTTTCTTTCTTTCTTTCTTTCTTTCTTTCTTTCTTTCTTTCTTTCTTTCTTTTTCTTTCTTTCTTCTTTCTTTCTTCTGTTTTTTTTTTTTTTTTTTTTTTGTATAGGGATTCTAATCCTGGGAATTTTTTATAAAGGTGTTGGAAGAATGAGTTCATATAATGGAAGGTAAGCATTTAATGCTGTTTCCCAAACATCTCCAGCTTCCTGACGATTTCAGAGGTATGTATGGCCATGTGATATTTTTTGGCTAATGAGAGGTGAAAAAAAAGTTCTAGGAGCTTCTTTGCCCCTGCCACAGCATCTAGCAATGTTCCAGATGGTAGATAGTCTATGATTTTGATTATCTGGGACCAGTTGACATGGAACAGAATACCCAGATTATCCAGTGGTAAACATGTAGTCTGAGTAATAAATTAGCCAGTCTGATTTTTTTTTTAGCTGTTTGTTACAGCAATTTAAGCTATCACTTCCCAACCAGTAATTTATAACTACTCAAATATAAGGTACTTCAGGGACCTGGAAAAATGGCTTAGTTTTTCCTTTCTTCTCGCATTCAAATCCTTTGCCCATGCCTTCCATTGGAAGGATGTAATGAAGAAGCCAGCTGGCAAAGCAGATTGAGAAATATAATTTATGTTTCCTAATTGAAGGTAAAAATGAGGTACAGAAGGGGTGGGTGTAGACCTGAGAGATAAGACCCTATTTGGCACTATTCACTATTTGGCCACTCAGCCAAAGACAGTAATCATGTTCCTTTCTAAAATGATGTAACTATATTTTTTTGTGTGTGTGTCCAAAGAAAGACTTTTTCATTCTTTCACAAAAGGAGGACCAAAGTCATCAGTCACTGCATCTGTCTGAGTAACATCAATTTCTCTTCTCATTTATTTTCCTCTGATAAGGATGTCATCACTTTTTTCAAGCCCAATTATGCTAGATAACTAATCCCAAAAGTTCTGTTTCCTCAGAGACCTTCTGGCTCAGTAGTTTATCAGTCTTTAATCATGCAAGCAGAAACTACTCAAGGAATTTAAATGGTGATAATTTAGAGAATCTGTTTTTCAAAAGCATGATTGAAGAACTGCAGGAGAAAAAAAAAAAAAAAGAAGTAGGTGACATTACCAAATAACAAATAGCTGTAGGAAGTCACTGTTCCTCTTAAGACTAGAGAAAGAAGCACATGGGGGAGAAAGATGATGTCAGTCTAAACCTGGGATTGCTCTGCAAGCGAGGCTTCTGCTACTGTGTTTTGGATTGGCTAAGCAGGAGGCCAGCGGCTTGCCAACATTTATTCATTATTGATGCAGCTGCTACTGGTGCTGTGAGTGCTGTTACCACAGCCCTTCTGCTGTCTCCACTGTTTCTTCTGCACAGCCCCATCCCAAGGTTTCCTCGATACTGACAACTCTACCAGCAATGCCGGGACAACCATTGCCAGAAACATGGAGAAGCAATAAAAATATTTTATATCCTGGAAGTCATCTGGCAAGAGAGTCTGAAATATAGTTTGTGTCACCCCTGATTGGAATGGGGACTGGCTTAGAGGGATTCCTAGGATACTAAGAGGTATCTGACACTATCCTAAAGAAAAGGACAGTAAAGAAAATAGCTTAAGTCATGCCACATTTGAGACGCGGGGTGGATATAAAGGTCTAAAATTCAGGGGGAAGGTCTGGAATAGACATAAAATTCTGGATTTATTTTTCTGGATGTGGCCTAATCACTTGGAGGTGGTCAACCAGAGAATGACCGTTAACAGAAGAAAATTCATGGTAGCTTATAATTCTAGGTTACCATTTGAAATACGTATCAGAAGAAGAAAAAAGATCCATCAAAGGAGATTAGGAAGGATGGAGAAGAAAATAAGATCATGTAACTGCAAAATTTAATGAAAGCCTGGTTTCAAAATGAGGGAGCAATCATGCCATGGTGCTAATCAGTCAAATAAAATGAGGGCTGAGAACTCAACCATGGCTTGGACAATATGGACGTCATTAGTGACCTTGATGGTAGCTGCTGCTGGAAAATGCTGGGGACAATGGAATGGGATGTAAGGAGACTAGGAGATGAAATAATGACTCTAAATCTGTGCAGTAGTAGAGTAATTTCACTTGAAATAAGAGACATGTGGGATCCCTGGGTGGCGCAGTGGTTTAGCGCCTGCCTTTGGCCCAGCGCACGATCCTGGAGACCCGGGTTCGAATCCCACGTCGGGCTCCCTGCATGGAGCCTGCTTCTCCCTCTGCCTATGTCTCTGCCTCTCTCTCTGTGTGTGACTATCATGAATAAATAAATAAAATCTTAAAAAAAATAAATAAGAGACATGCTAGAAAAGCTAGAAAAGGATCAAGGAAAAGTTGTTTTTTCTTGATTTTTAAAGTGGGAAGTAACAGATTATTTGGTGACAGAGATGACAGAGTATAGAGGAAAAACGAATGTTAGAAGGAAAAGAAGAAAATTGTAGAAGGAATATCCTTGACTTAGTAATATGGAGCAGAATCTAGTACGTAGGGAGAATGGCACATCCTGTATAGGAATAGTGGTGTTTTATTTGTGTATTTCAGCAGAAACAAGCTAAACGTATATTTATTCCAAAGTTAGATATGTATACGTGGTACTAGGAGGGTTTAGAAGCTATCTTATGATTACTATGCTCTTCTCAGGTAAGGGAGAAAATGAATGAAAGAGGAAAGAATACTCTCATATTCAGAATTAGCTGACACTAAAATTAAGGGCTCAGCATTGTTAAAAGTTGACTGTGGCCCTCAGGGTTAGGTCAAGATCTTCCCTTAAACATAAGCAATCTTTCAACATTAGAAAAGGTAACCCTGGTGATGGAATTTTCTCTATCTTGACAGTGTGGAAGTTACACAGCTGTATTCAATTACCAAAATTCATCAACCTTTATGCTTAAAATGAGTGGGTTTCATTGCAGGTAAATCATACATTAAAAAAGAAAAAAAAAGTTAAAAAAGAATAGAGTCTTTAGTTATGTTTCTGAGAACATAACTCAAGATAATTAGCACTGGGTGTGGGATCAGGTGAGCATTTCAAAGAAAATCAATTATTACTCCAAAGTAATATTTCACCATCATTCCCTTCAATATATAGTACTGGGTGGTCTTAGTTGTATAACACTAACCTCAGAAATTAGAGCTGTGCACACATCTACTCAGTAAGGTCCAATTAATGTCAAAGGCTTAATTCCTTGAAAATAATCAGAATTTATATTACATGACCTTTTAAAAATGAGATTATTAAAATTACGTGGGTGCAAACTCAAAACTGGCCAAACCTTCAACAGGTGAGGTTACCAAGGAAATGCCATTCCTGGTAGCCATACTGTCAAATTTTTCTAATGCCAGATTTTCAGAGTAAATTTATTATTTTCACAAGTATAGTTGTCATTCTAAGCTATTAAAGGATATCTGGGGGAATAAAGTTTCATTCTGGGATTGTGAGGAGGTGAGCCTAAAACAAAAAGATCACCTTATAGTCTTATCTAAGGAAAGACAAAATTTAGATGACTGTGCAAGTTATAAGAACACCATAGCACTCATGATTGGTGCAGAGCGCCCACATACAGCAAGGTAATTGGCTGAACAGAAGGTGGATTTTGGAAGGTTGAAGAGGTTTTACAAAATAACCTATGAAATAGTTACCTACGGAGAATAGGATTATTAACTTCAGTTTTAGAATAAGTTTTAAGTATTGTAGGTAGTGCTCTAAGGGTAGGATAATTGAAACTGAGATTTGGGATGCACTGCATTTATTATAATGAGAAGTATAGGACCATAGTCTTAGGAGTGGAAGGTGGAGGAAAAGTGAATGGAAGTGAAGACAAGGAACCAAATGGACAGGAAGCTAGTGAATTATTCAAATGTTAATGCAATTTTGAAGAATGCCAACTGGGCATTCTGGGCAACAGTGATAGAGTAGATGTCAATAAGTTAGATATTAAAATTATCCCTGAACAAGGAATATTGACCAGAAAGACAATGGATAGTGATGACAGACGTGTAGTCTGATAACACGAATCCTAAAGGAGTTGATAGTGTGTATGTGTGTATAGGAGATTCATGGTAGTATGAAAATAGTAATTAAGAGTAAAACCCCAGCATACTCCAAAGGGGAAGCATAGCTGTCTGCAAAGGCTGTGATTAAAGCAGTGACATTAGAAGTGAGCCAAGGTCAAGTTGGAGGAAGAGGGTGAAGGGATGGTTCAGAGAAAATTTTGAGGATACAGGATATGATGTACCATGATAGTCCAGCAGTTTCAGGGGCACAAAGAAAGGATTTAAGGATTGGGAATGAAAGGGATATAAGTCAGATTTGGGGATATACAGAATAATGTAAGGATTAGAATCTAGTTATTACTGAAAGCAAGACAGAATTGGATTTCTGGTGATGGTGGAAATAACAATCATGATAAAACAAGATCAGTTGACCTCTATATGAAGCAGATAACCAGTTCATGGAAGCTTTTTACTGGAACTTATAGCCTCAGAATTTTGGGGTGACATGCCAAAAATGTTTGGGAAGGAAGAGCAAATGTCTGTTTTGGGGGGTTTTGATTTTTAAGGAAGAGCAAAGTTTTGATGCTGTAAGGAATATACCTCAAATCTCTCTTGGGAGTTAAGCATGTACCTAAATAATTATTCAGTTTATTTGTCAAAAATGCTAGGAAACTCCTACTATCATCAGGAAACTGCTAAAGCAAAGGAAATCTGAAACAGACTTAGAGTGCAGATAGAACTCTGGTGTAAATTTCAAGCCAAGAAGGGTCATAATTTTTTCTTCACAAAATTCCCCTTTCAGAAAAATTTGTTAGGATGAATAAATCCCCACAATAAAAACATAAGGAAGTGAAAATACTAAAAAGCTATATTGCATATAACTTTCAAAACAAGGTTGTAGAGTCTATCTAAAAACTATTTGAATTTTGTGTGTGTTTCTATTAGATTAGCTGTGAGGTTTTTGAAATGTGGCATATAATGAAGTTAGGTCACTGCCTGACTTTGCCAAAATTCACTTTAATGTTGTTAAGAAGTTTCAGACAAGTTCTAAGGTACGTCCCTACCAAAAACAGCTAGAGGAAACCAATATTAGATAGGTGCTTAAAACCTAAGTTAACCAAATTAATCCAGGCAGTTTTCCCTCTTTTAGAGCAAGACCTTTAGTAAAGCAATTTTTCAACAACTATTACAAATTCATTCTCTTATGAGAATGTGTGTGTGTTTGTATGTGTGCACACACCCATCTGCATGAACGTGCATGGCGTGTGGACATAATGATGTTAACTAAAGCTTATGACATGGCTATTCACATTTCTTGACACTATAGCTAAGATACATTTCTTAGAAGCTAATCCCTTATTCATAGTAACTGATATACCTTAATGATATTGATACAGAGAAGAGAGGTTACAAGAGGCAGAAATAGATTAAGTGGCCTGCTTTATAATATTTGAAATGATCGTTGTTACCCAGTAGAGTGAGCACCCCAGACACCCCCTGCAGTAATTTTCCTTCATTTCTTGTATAATAGTGTTCCATGAAGTGACTTCCAGGAGCATGTCACAGATTCAATTTGGAATGACACAGCACTCACATTCCCATAAGTTTTCAAACACTTTCAGGAATGATTAAAAAGCACGGCATTGCCCACTGACTAGTGGAATGACAGGTACATGTTGAAGAAGACAGCCCTATTGAGCAGTTATCAATTACAAAATGTTTGAAAATACTGACTTTTCAATTTTTGAGGATATTTCAAATGGGCTGTTATATCTGCTATGCTTCTATCATAGGTCTGTAATTTCCTCTATAAAAATGAAATGAAAAGGTATGAGACAGTGCCAGATCAAATTGACATATTTGCTATCTGATGTGCCCAATGATTTTTAATTAAACAGTATTTTGATTTGAGGAAATTAATTTTATACTCTTCACAATACCAAATGTCAGATTAGCAGAGCTAACAAATCATTAGCTGGCTTATTGAGACTACTGTTAATCTATTTTAATTACTTATATCAATTTTATCTTTATGTAACCTTGTATTTAAAGACACCCCTGAATTGTTCTTGATGGGGAAAGTTAATACTGAGTTATTTACACTTATTTTAAAATATAGTAATAATGTACCCAGAATAAAATTGTCAGGTTGTTTTATATGTGAAGCCTTTCCTTATGTTTCTTTCAATCTGAAAAACAAAACAAAACAAAAACCATAACAATCCAAATTAAAAAAACAACAAAAAACTCCCACTGTTTGGGTACTTCACGGGGACAATCTCTAGAGGAAAAAGAGACTTTATTTGAATGGAACATGTGGCATGATTCATTCAACTAAAATAACTAAGAATACTAGATATGCATTTAAATTTCATAATTGAAATGTGCAGCAAAGTTCCTAAAGTGAATTACTCATTATTCAGATGTGCTCTAAAGTTTTATTTACAATTGAAACTATTGAAACTATTTGATTAATTCCTAAAGATGACACATACACAGATTCAAGGGGAAGGGGGGAGTGTGAGATTGCATTTTATTCTTCAAGTGTAAGATTAACATACATACAACAATTGTAACTGGAGCCTAATACTGAGGTTTACAATTTTTAGAATAATTTTACTCTCCAATAGACAACAAAATACTGTCAGGGGATAAAGAAAAATAAAGAAAAACATGCATGATAACCATTTTATGTATCGAGTAGAGTGCAAGAAAAATCTTATTTTTCAGAGGCATTTGGCAAACTTCTTTTCCAATCTCAATAGTAAAACTTATTCGCTGCCATCCCTGAACTAGTGTATGTTCCAAGAGATGGCTTGTGCTTAATGACTAGACCAACGTTCCTACAGGAGTCAATGTCAAGTAGAGACGGGATTGCCATTACATCAATCAGTTCCACACCTTAAGTTAGTGGTTGTCAACATCCTATTAGAGTTTGGACTAAAAACGGGAAGGATAGATACCGATCATCTATGCCAAAATTATAATTCATTTTAAAAAACAAGTAATTCGAATATCAAGGAAATTCAGTGGCTTTGCCAAGCTGATGCAATTTGTCTTATGAATCTAAAGTGAATTAAATGATGTAAAACACCTTGGCACAAGTAAAGAACATTATGTGCCTCCCTCATCTCAGTATCACTGCTGCCCAAGTCCAGGGAAAGCAGTTCCTCCAACAAGGTTATGACTCACATTTTCCTGAATCCAGTACAAGGCAAGATATTTCTTAAAAAGGCAGACTAATGATTCTTAAGACATTAGAGTTTTAATTTTAAAACAAGTTATTAGAAAAAATTAAAATCAGTAACATATTGTCACACTATTAAGGCTTAATCTATCAATGAGAGACATGTCAAAGGCAAGACAAAGTTCAAGGCAGTTTGTCTTGGGCCTTCTGGGTGACTTGTCACTGCTCATCTTCACCCTGCTTTTCCTACTGCCTAGATTAGATTCTGGAATTCCAATACCTCATAGTCTTGCCATTGATTTTGTTTTCAATCATAGCAATTAGCAGGTTAACTTAACCTCACGAAAAGTTCAAATGATTGAGAAAAATGTTTATAAACTAGCTTCACAATATACATGAACTGAAGACACTTGGAAGTAAGATACTTTCTAATCTAAGTATTTATAAATAAAAGCCGATAAGATCTAAGCATCTAAGACTATACTTGGCAAAGTCACAAAATTTGTAAAAGAAGCAAAGAGCGGGAGAGAATTTTTAAGTCTTCAGCATATGGACTTAGTTCAAAGCTGGAAAAGGCATAGAATGATTATGAACTACTATTGGATAGAATTCAAAATGTAAGCTGCTAATAGGCATATAGTAGTTCACCTGCCTAGAAAAATAACTGAGCTATGAAATAAAATGGATATTAATGGAATATTTTAATTAGTGTTATTATTATGTATACTTAGGATAAACGGTTTGAAGAGGCACTTGCTTAATTATCCACTGGAGGATAGAACAGTAGATGATAAACTTATATGTTATTATTGCCAGGGGCATTATTTGCATGTTTGCCAAATTCAGCACCTTCTCCAATGTTTTAAAGCCTAACTAACATTTTAGATTTTGATTCATGCTCTTTCTTTGTCCAACTTTCCAAACTCAAAATTTTAGGAATAACAATCCTTGGAAATTAAATATATGTAATGTGAAAGTTATAATCAGTTTTTTAAGCCAAAAATACTTAGGCAATCTCATATTACATCTTTATTCCAAAAGAAAATTCTCACACTGTAGGCTCAATCCTAAACTGCGTTATGTACCACCAATGCTTATCATCTTAAAAACTGTCATCATATTCCTTTATCTAAGAGTACAATAAAACTCATTTTAATGAAGTATCATTTTAACAAGAATGCTGGTTTGTGTAAAATTAAAATGACTGCCTGGTAAGAAAGATGTCAATGATGCTTATAAACCAAATGCATATAAATCATCCATTATTATTAAAGTTTTGGATGTTCTAATTCATTAGTAAAGGGGGGATGAAAGAAGGCATATTTTATTGCCTATCATTAATCAAATAAAATGGGATTCTTTTTGTATGAGAATACGAACAGAAATTACTAATTTCCATTTTTTCATAAAATCTGTTTCTACAAAATAATGTTGGTTTGGCCCATTCTGAAAGAAAGAAATTTTGCTATGTGTTTCATACCCATTTTCTTTACTTTTTTTTTTTTTTTTTTTTTTTTTTTTAAGAGAGAGAAAGAGACTAAATTGGTGGGGAAGGGCTAAGGGAGAGAGAATCTTAAGAAGGCTCCATACCCAGCATGGAGCCTGATAGTGGTTGGATCTCACAACCCTGAGATCATGACCTGAGCTGAAATCCAAGGTCAGACATTTAACCAACTGAGCCACCCAGGTGCCCTTTCTTTATATATTTTTAAATTCAATCCCAGCATCAGAAGTTTAGGTAAAGTTACTTTCTTCACCTGTCAAATACAGTGAAACCATGGTCTATTTTTGTTTGAATATGCTATCCTCCATTATTTTTCCAAAGCACCTAACTGCTGACACAATTATCCCTGGATTGTATAATGTTTTATCTTATCTGGATAGACTCAACTACTGTTTGTCGGGTACCAAGCACTGTACCCGAAAAAAAAAATGTTCATTCCCTCTGAACATAATGTCTTAACTTCTATCTGCTTTTTCTCTATCGTCTTTTAACATTAATCTGTTCTTCATGTGAAATTACACCTTCAACATCTGTACTCTACCCAGTTTTCTGGTGCTAAATCTCACTACGCTTTCTCATCTAGATTTCTGTCCTCCATTGTTGCCCCTGGGTATCTCTTTGACAGTTCCATTGATGCAAACCTCAAACAAACAAACAAACAAACAAAACAAAGAACTCTTCTTTTACTTATGCAATTCTAAGGACTTCAAATAATGGGGATTTTTAAAATTTCATATCTTATAGACAAATTACCTTAAAACAGCACACCTTGCAGTATGCATCTGTTATTTTAATATTACTCTTTTTGAGTTTCCTTGGGGGAAGTAATTATTCACATTTTCAGTCTTTGTCATTATAGGTTGGAGTTCATACCTCTGGATGTTCATGGCCATAGGAAATAATTTCAAGTTGATAATGTACTTCAAACTAACCAGAGACTCAATTCAAATACTTGGTTTGAAACTATAATGAATGAAGCACTCACTTTTTACCTAGGCTTGCCAGTATGGATATCATCATCTTTGTGCCTGAAGTAGGTTCCTTAAAAGTAAAATCAACATGGAGGAAATCTCTGAGAGTGACAGATTTCTCATGTAATCTTTGCATGCATAAAATCATTTAGCTGTATAACTGAAATATTCTTATATGAGAACCAGAGATACCTTTACTTATTTGATTTTGGTTACATCACTCATAAGCAAGATATTCCTAAGTTGCATTTTGACTCTGGAGTCCTCCATGTAAATTTTAAAGAATCTTTCTTCTTTCTTTCTTTCTTTCTTTCTTTCTTTCTTTCTTTCTTTCTTTCTTTCTTCTTTCTTTCTTTCTTTCTTCTTTTCTTTTCTTTTCTTTTCTTTTCTTTCTCTTTCTTTCTTCTTTTCTTTTCTCTTTCTTTTCTTTTCTTTTCTTTTCTTTCTCTTTCTTTCTTTCTTTCTCTTTCTTTCTTCTCCCCATAAAACTGTAACAATCCAGGAACAATGCAAGCATTCACTGACCCTGACCATCATTTAGAATTTCTGCTTTATTATTCATGGTCTACACTAAGGCTCAATTTTCCCTATAGTTGTCACATACACCTCTCTTTGTAGGGCCTCTAAACCCTTCCTGACTCATTCCTAGCTTAAATGACTATTTTATAATTCAAAGACAATTGTCATAATCACCATCTACCATTCCTTTCACATCTAATTATCCTGGTGTCCACATTTCTTCTGTTTTTTTCTCCTCTCAATATTTTGGTTCCATGCTGTATATTTGAATCTTTCCTTCACAAATTACTCACCAGTGACTTCAATATTATCTTGTACTTCTCCTTTTGTATGTTTGGGCTTAAATGTAAATAAGCCTAAGGAAAATTTTATTTGATGTTAGTTCTTCCATAATTGTCTTTTAAGTCTATATATTAATTTATAATTTGTACCAGCTGGATGCTTATAGTAACTACCAACTTTCACTTAAGTCCTGACTAGATGTAAAATTTAAGGGTATTTTAAATTAATTTACCTTCTTGGGACTCCATATTCTTCCCTAAAAAGAGAGAGGTAGATGGAGAAAGATGGCAGAGTAGGAAGATCCTGAGCTCAACTCATCCCACAGATATACCAAGATAACAGTTACATATGTGCAACTAACTGAAAATGTCCTGAAGACTGGAAGACAGACCATCTATAGTTAATTGTAGAGGAGACTACATCAAAAGGACACGAGGGGAAGAGAACATGATTGGGAACTAAATTCCTAGCAAGACTAATCACAAATGGGAGAGAGATCACAAGCCTGGAGACACAAGATTTTCAGATCTCCACTAGGTACTCCAGGTTCTGAGGACTCGTGCTGAGAAGATGATCTGACTTTGAAAATCTGTGGGACTTAACTTTGGGAGCTTTTAAAATTATCATGACTTGACTCTATATACCTTAAAAATCAGCAGGCCAAACTCAACAAGAGCCCTATGGAGATAGGAAACTAAGTCCCAACCCATAAAGAGCCAGCAAAATAAATAACTTAACCTGAGATATAGCATAGAAGCAGCTGTTTGAAAAGCACCAGGAGTATACCAGAAGAATTTATTTGTTTATTTATTTTTTTTCTTTTTCTTTTTTTTTTAATTTTTATTTATTTATGATAGTCACAGAGACAGAGAGAGAGAGGCAGAGACACAGGCAGAGGGAGAAGCAGGCTCCATGCACCGGGAGCCTGATGTGGGATTCGATCCCGGGTCTCCAGGACCGCGCCCTGGGCCAAAGGCAGGCGCCAAACCGCTGCGCCACCCAGGGATCCCTGTTTATTTATTTATACTAATCTCAGAACATATGCTAGAGAGGCAGGGATCTTCAGGAGAATTTTCCAAGAACAAAGTGCTGATGGGTACCATATCTCTTTCCTTCTCCCAGCCTACGAAGCCACTCACTTGCAGAAACCAGCACTAACACCCTCCACTTAATTTGTTAGCACTACTTGCCCCACCCTCATGAGCCTCTTTTGACTGGCTCCATCCAATCTTGCAGCCTCAGTAGGCATATTCCTAAAGTGGCTCCTTCCCCCCTACCCTCTGCAAGCCACCCAGGAAGGAACCGATGCTACTCCAAAATGACTCCTGCTCTGGGGTGGGGATGATACCCCCACATGTAAGCATGCCTACAGTGCCAGCAGATTAACCTTACAGCTGACTGTGCAGGGAGATAGGCCCACCATTTGGTACACATGCAACTGTGGCAGACAGATTAACTGCAGACATCTGGTCTGACTGCTGACCTCATCAACATACAAGCCTGTCATAGCCAAAGATAAACCACTCTGCAGTGCAGGGATGAAACATGGCCCAGTGTACCCACAAAAGGCAAAACAAGTGAGAAGAATGGGCTAAAGGCAAACTTGGCTCAACAAAAATAGTAGGGTGCCTTCAGTGCATACACGAGATCCACCTGTAGCACTTGGTTCCAGTGACTAAGGAGCAGTATATTCCAGGGAACCACCAGAGCTCTTTTATACAAGGGCACTACTTTCAAGACCAGGAATTGTGGCTGATTTCCCTAATTTGTAGAAACAAACAGGGAGGTAGACAAAATAAGGAGACAGAGGAATATGTCCCAGATGAAGGAACTAGACAAATTACAGAAGAACTAAATGAAATGGAGATAAGCAATATGCCTGATAAAGAATTCAAATTAATGGCATAAAGATACTCATTGGACTTCAGAAAAGAGTGGATGACCTTTAACAAAGAGAAAATATTTAAAAACAATCAGACATGAAGAATTTAATAACTGAAATTTAAAAATACACTAGAGGAACAAACAGCAAATTAGAGTACGCAGAAGAGATTGATGATAGCAAAGACAGGGTAATGGAAAGCCGCCAAGGTTAAGAAAAAAAAAGAATACTTGAAAATGAGAATAGAATGAGAGAATTCAGTGACATCATCAAGCATCCTAACACTTACATTATGGGGACCTAAGAAGAATAAGAGGGAAGGGCCTATGAGTTATCTAAAGAAATTATGGCTGAAAACTTCCCTATTCTAGGGAAGGAAACAAACAACCAGGTCCAGGAATTACCAAGAGCCCCTAACAAAATTAAGCCACTGGGTACCAGTACCACATCAAAACAATAAGAATTAAAATGGCAAAAAGTAATTAATAGAATTTTAAAAGCAGCAAGAGAAAAACAAATAGTTAGGAAAACCCCATAAGATTATTACAGCTTACTTTTAAGCAGAAATATTCAAGGCCAGAAGGGAATGATATGATACATTCAAATTGCTGAAAGGAAAAAACCTACAATCAAGAATATCTTACCCGGCAAGGCTATCATTCACAATAAAAGGAGAGAGAGGGTTTCCCAGACAAGTTAAAGCAATTCATGATTGGTAAGTCAGCCATATAAGAAATGTTAAAAAGAATTGTTTGAATAAAAAAAAAAGCCATAACTAGAAGAGTGTGTGTGCGTGTGTGGAAAAAAATCACAGGTAAATGCAAGCATATGGAAAAAAAATCACAGGTAAATGCAAGTATATGATAAATGTAGCCAACAAATCACTTGTACATATGGAAAAAAATTACAAGTAAATGAAAACATATATTAAAGGTAGTCAACAAATCACTTAGAAAACCGGTATGGAGGTTAAAACACAGAAGTTGTACAATCAATTATACCTACAAAAATCAATCAAGAGATATACAAAATAAAAAGGTGTAAAATATGATGTCATACAAACAAAATGTGGAGAGTGGAATAAAAATTTAGTACTTTTGGAAGGTCTTTGGACTTAAGCAACCGTCAACCTAATATAGACTGCTATACATAGTGATGTTATACATGAACCTAATGATAACCACAAATCAAAAACCTGTACTACACAAAACATAAACTTAAAAGAATCCAAGCTTAACACTAAAGAAATCCATCAATTCACAAAATAGAATATGAGAACAAAAGAACAGAAAGAACTAAAAAAAAAAAGAAGAAAGAATGTAGAAAACAAGTTTAAAAAATGGCAATACATACATACCTATCAATAATTACGTTAAATATAAATGGACTAAATGCTCTAATCAAGACACATGGAGTGAATGACTGGATTAAAAAAAAAAAAAAAAGACCTAGTTCAATGCTACAAGGAATCCCTTCAGACCTAGAGACCTATACAAACTCAAATTTAAGGTGTCCAAAGACATATACCATGCAAATATAAGGTGGAGAGAGAGAGAGAGAGAGAGAAAAGCAAAATGCAAGGGTAGTGATACTTCCATCAGACAAAAGGGATTAAAAAAAAAAAAACTGTAACAAAGCACACACACACTCACATGCACACACAGCACTACATAATGATAAAGGGAACAATCCAACAGGAGGATGTAACCATTGTAAATATTTTTGCACCCAACATAGGAGGATCTAAATACATAAAGCAATTAATAAAAAAAGGATAAATTGATAGTATTTCAATAGTAGAGTGTTTTAGTACCCCAGTTCCATCAATGGATAGATAATCCAGACAGAAAATCAAGAAAGAAACAGTGTCTTTGGAAGATACTTTAGGCCAGATGCATCTGATATGAGCAGAAAACTCCATCCCAAAATGGCAGAACAGAATTTATTTCAAGTGCATATGGTATATGTTCCAGTACAGATCACGTTAGGACACAAAACAAGTTTCAATAAATTCAACAAGATTTTCCAACCACAAAGGTTTGAAACTAGAAATCATGTAGAAGAAATAAAAATCTGAAAAAAAAACCCCACAAATACATAGAGGCTTAATAACATGCTACTAAATAATGAATGGGACAACCAAGAAATCAAAAAGGAAATAAAAATATACATGGAAAAATGAAAATATAGTTCAAAATATTTGGGACATACCAGAAGCAATCCTAAGAGAGAAGTTTAGAGCAAAAACATGCCTAACTCAAGAAATTAGAAAACTCTTAAAAAACAAAACAAAACAAAACAAACAAACAAAAAAAAAACACAACTTAACCTTAAACCTGAAAGAGCTAGAAAAAGAAGAGTGCCCAAAGTTAGAAGGAAGGAAATAAGATTAAAGCAGAAATAAATGGAAAAAAAAAAAAAAGAAACAAATGAAATAGAGACTAAAGCCCAATAGAAAACGTTGATGAAAACTGTTATTTTTTATAGGGTTGAAGAGGAGAGGGAGAAGGAGAGGGAGAACCTTAAATAGGCTGCAGGCCCGCATGAAGCCCAATGAAGGGTTTGATCTCATAACCCTGAGATCATGACCTGAGCTGATACCATAACATGTCTGAGTTATCCAAGTTCCCCCTAGAGTTGGATTCTCAAAAGAGAAACAAAATCAAATAATCCACCATCTGACTCTGGATCAGATCTTTTTAATAATAAATTGTTCATATGATTCCTTCTCTTGCATCTTTTGCACTATTTAAAGGGCATAAAAGCAAAAGAATGTGGCCAAAATGTTAACATTTTGTGTCATTAAATGACATATTTCCTGTTTTTAAAAATGACATTTCTTGTCTCCTCATAATCTAACACAAATGTCTTCATAATTATGCACAAACTTGGCAATGCTTTTAACTACTTCTATTCCTCAAATTTGACCTCTAAGCAAGGGATCAATAGACATTTCTCCCTCAACTATGGTTATAGCCTCATGGGAGTTTCCCTATGACTAACTAATAGAATAGAGAAAGGCTTGCACATGGTTCATGGATAAATGACCTTGATGTATTGGTATAAACTGAAAATTGGCACCGTTGGGACTGTAGTTCTATTCAAGTGTAGCTCTACAAAACTCAGTGTTAGGGAGAAACCCCACCAGTCGGCAGAGTATCAAGTAGCAATGCTTGATCATATCCTTTGTGTAAAGTTAAGAAATTGTGTGAAATAAGGATACGTCACCCTTCTGGACAGTGGCCAATGGTGTAGTTTGTCCATCAGAAGTTAAACATTTGACTATGAGAAATGACTTGCGGGTAAAGAGGAATGAGGATAGCCCCTATGGAGTGTTGGCGCAATATAAAGGATGGCCTTTTCTTCTTTTTCTCTTTATTGTTATTTATTCATCAACTAGACTCCTAGGGTTCATCAGGTGCGATTAAGTTTTGTTTTGAGGATTTTGTTTAATTCATGAGAGAGAGAGAGAGAGAGAGAGAGAGAGAGAGAGAGAGGGAGGGAGGAGCAGAGACAGAGGCAGAGGGAGAAGCAGGCTCCATGCACGGAGCCTGATATGGGATTCGATCCCAGAACTCCAGGACCACACCCTGGGCCAAAGGCAGGCGCTAAACCACTGAGCCACCCAGGGATCCCCCAGCAATTAAGTTTTGGCAGATACTTTGCTATTAGGTTGAATGATGGCCCTCCAAATATATGTCAATATCCTAATGCCTAAAATCTGTTAAGATTACCTTATTTGCAAAAAAGGACTATACAGATATAATTTAATTAAGACTCTTGAGATGAAATCTTCCTAAATCAGGCTTAAGTCCTTTTAAAGCACTGCTTTGAGACCTAAGAGAACACTGAGACAGAAGGAAAAGACACAGAAAAGGAGAAAGTCATGTGAAGACAGAGATCGAGACTGGACTGATATAGCTACAAGCCAATGAATAGGACAGTGACTAAAAGCTGAAAATGGCTGGAATGGAATCTCCCCTCAAACTCTGAGAAGCAGTGTGGCCCTGATGACACTTTGATTTCTGACTTCTGGCCACCAGGACTGCAAGGGAATACCTTTCTGTTGTTTTAAACCACTCAGGTTTTGATAAGTTATTACAGTAGCTTCAAGAAACTACTACAATAACTTTAATTTTTTATTGTGACAAAAGTAATTTTCTAAGATTTAAATAAATGTATGTACAATCAAATGGATCCAAGTAATCTAATTTCTAGTGGCATTTTAAGTTTAATTTTTTGAGAGGGTCTGCACACATGCACATGAACCAGGGGATGGGCAGAAAGAGAGGATCTCAGGCAGCATCCCTCCTGAGCACAGAGCGTGATGCAGGGCTTGACTTCCTGATCCAGATATCACAACCTTAGCCAAAATCAAGACTCAGATGTTTAACTGACTGAACCATCCAGGTACTCCCATCTAGTGGCATTTATTTTATTTTATTTTATTTTATTTTATTTTATTTTATTTTATTTTATTTTATTTTATTTTATTTTATTTATTTTATTTTATTTTATTTATTTTATTTTATTTTATTTTATTTTTATTTTTATATTTTATTGGCATTTTAAAAATTAATACAGTCACGCTTTATAAAGCCTTTTGAAAAATAATTATATTTTTAATCCCTTCTTTGATCTAGTTCTAAAAGGTTTAAATATCTGGCAATTTCTTAGAGAAAATTTACTATTAAAACTTGAATTCCTCTGGTGAGAAATAATAAAAGAGAAGTGTCGAGTACAAGAAAAAGATAACATTTATTACCACTGTGATACCCGATGAATGTTGTTGAAATAGAATTTGTGTATATTTCCACAGTGACAGTGAAATGTTATAGCATTGCCTAGGGTATTAATAAGTCCATGACTCCCTTGTACACTAAATCATGGTTTGATGTCAAAGGAAAAAAAAAAAAAAAGAGAGAGAGAGAGCCAAAACAGATGGCAGCTACAATAGCCCCAATGCTTAGAAAAATTATATACTGAAAAAGAGTACTGATTGCTTATGCCTGCAGTTTGGACCAACAAGATGGGTACAGGTGCAAAGACCTTTTGTTGAGGTCACTTAAATTTATAGAATAGAAAATTATATGATGCCTTAGAAAGCTGAGAACTATTCTTATTTTTTCTGTTACATAATTGATCCTAAATTACTGCTAATTAACTGCTGAAAGAGTCATAAATTACAAAGGAAAACAATATTCGTTTTAAATAAAGGAGAAATTATGATGGTCAAGGATCATTGTACATCAATATTTTACAACATACATTTGAGCTCATAAGCAAATACTGTCTTCGGGGTCTTTGTTAAAATACTACTTAGGCTTATGGGATTTTTCTTTGCCTTTGGTTGATTACATTTGGTCCAACTTTTCCTTAAAACTTACCTCCCAATTATCTTTGATACCAAGGAAAATATGCCAAAAAAAAAGCTTAAACTATTCTATGCTATTGGCTATACCTCAGTATTTCATTCAGTATGGATGAAAGAATTAATGAGGAATTACCTATCAGAACACATAAGGGTCTCCATAAAGGGATACATTTGCAATGCCCTGTAGCTTATTGAATAATAGGTTGTCTCCTGCTTTTAACTTATGACTGAAATTCACCATTTGGCTTTACAATTCCTTCCTTGGCAATTGGCGTATGAATAGTCAATCTGAGGAATCATGTGGCTAAGTACTCTTAAGTTGGTATATTTAGTTTCCTCATAAGGAGCTTCAATAGTACTTCTGATGGTAATAGCAGTAGTAATTGCTCCATTCTGGAGGGATTACATTGAGTTAGAAATGTTTTATATATCAGAAAAAATAACCTGTTTGCAAGTGGATAAAGTCTGTCATCCTTGGTTTGTTTGCATGTTTAGTTATGAGAAAATCTTAAGACGACTGTCCAGGATAATTACCGTAATTCAGTATTGCTAATACAATATTTCAAAGGAAATAAAATGAGTTTTTCTGTGTTTGACACAAATGCACACTTAATGTCATTAGTTATTGAGGATTTTAAAAATTGTTTTAGCAAAGCTTAAAGCTATATTCTAAGCATGTTAGAGGCTAGGAATGATCAAGAGAGGCACATTATGGGTGTGAAATGATAATATTCTTTACTCATTTTGTCCTACAGTTATTTTTATGGAACTAAATGGACAATCTACGATAGTATGTTTTCTTGCCAAATATGATTTAGCTAGATATGATACTAAAAGATATGGGAAACTTCAGTAACTCTTTCAGGAACTCACAACACCATTAGAGTGCTACCGGGCACTACAATAATGTGAACAATTACTAACAAAAGGGCATGTGATGAGTCTTTCATGGTCGATCATTCATGAGTCAGCCATTCTTAATATTAGATTTTTATTTTACTAAATGGTACACAATTATTTATAAGTCATTGAATTTTAGCATTTTTTGCTTTCAAGTATAAGTAGAATTCAATCTCTGTCATTTCCTGCCCATCAGGGACTATTTCTTTCCTGGACTGCTTTTTCCTACCACCTTCTAGGCCCACCTGGTGTCATTACACTGAGAAAATTCAGTTTAAATACCTGAAGAGAATATGATGGGTGAGTGCCTTTGTATCTAAAAAGATTTTGATGGAATATGGTTTTGAGCGCCATATTTATATCTTTGGAAAATATTCGTTTGTTTTTAGTTTCTTAAGAATAGAGATTGCTTTTCTGTTCTGCCAAGGTAAAATTGATTGCTATTCTCTTTCCTTGTTCTTTGATACACATTTTGCACAAATCTTTTCTTTTATAGTAATACCAAACACTTTCTAAACTGCAAGATAAAATGTTTTCTAATTCAAATTTAAATTTCCAAGGAAAATATGATGGCAAAGAATTACAGATTTTTAAATATCATCTATTAATTTTAGACAGTAATTTTCAGCCCTGGGTATGCATTAATGTTTACAACTTGGGCTCGGTTTTTAAAAATATAAGTTTCTGCTATACAGATTTGTAGAAGTACTACTACAATTGTATTCACAATTTTGTAACATTTTAATCCACATCTTGCCACCAAATTTCATTCATTATGTCAATTCAGTTGTAGTTTATTTCCAATCTTGAATTATCTTTTTGTGTAACTATCAATTCTCTATTGAATAGATTCTAGGACTGATTTCAATTCCACTGTTTTGCAATTACAAGTGATATTTCTATGCATGTCTTTGCAATTGTCCCTGGGATGCACATATCTGAAGGTTTGATTATGGAGACATCCAGTTGATTTACATTCATCCACATAAGATAATGCCAGATTATTTTCTTTTCTTTTAAATATATTATTTATGAAAGAAAGTAAGAGAGAGAGTGGGAGAGAGCATGTGCACAGGCAGGGAGGGACAGAGGGAGAGAGAATCTCAAGCAGACACCACACTGAGAACAGAGCCCAAGGCTCAATCCCATGACCATGAGATCATGACCTGAGCTGAAACCAAGAGTCAAACGTTTAACCAACTGCATCCACCAGACTGTATTTTCAAAGAAACAATTGCAGTTTAACCCCCACCCAAAACAATTTATCTGCTACTCTGATTCCTCAACACTTGAAATTATCTAACTTTTTATTTTTACAATTCAAGTATAGTAAAATAATTTTCTATAGTCCTTATTTTCATTTCCCTGATTACTTATGAAAGTACACTTCATTACACAAACATAAATGCATTCACTACTACTTCATGTTTAGAGGCAAGTGTAGCAATGTTATTGGCCTCGTAGATATTATATTGTACAAACTCTTTTATAATACTTTAAATCAGGAGCTTGGGTGGCTCAGCAGTTTAGTGCTACCTTCAGCCCAGGGCCTAATCCTGGAGACCCGGGATCGAGTCCCATGTCAGGCTCCCTGCACGGAACCTGCTTCTCCCTCTGCCTGTGTCTCTGCTTCTCTCTGTGTTTCATGAATAAATAAAATCTTAAAAAAAATTAATTTAAATTGATGGTAGAAAATGTATGCATGTTGTTTTAATTGAATTATTGAGGTGTAATTTATACAATAAAATATTATTATACTCTGATTAACTTGATTTTCTGTATACATTTGTGTAACCACAAATATAATCAAGCTGTAGAGCATTTTAGTAATCCTAAGAAAGCTCCCTTGTGACCTTTCCTATTAAATCCCTGCCCATTGCAGGTTCCAGGCACCCCATAGACAATATACTGTGTGGTGATACAAATCTCAATTATACAGAATATATTTTTAGACCATTATGAAATTAAATAACACAGAAATCTGAAAAATCCACAAAACTTTGTATATTGCATAACAAACCTACATGGTTCATGGACAAATAGAAATTATCATAGAAATAAAGTATTTTCAATCATATGTTTTTGAAAAGATGTGTATCCTGTTATTACTGGGAGCATCGATCTACAAATGTCAAATAGTTTAAGTTGGTTATTAATGTTCAAGTTTTCCTTACCCATATTGATTTTGTATTATACGATGACTAAGAGTCATTGACTTTTATTACTGTCAAATTTTGTCATGTGTTATAAAGCTTTTTAGTGGACTCAAATATTTCAATTAGTTGTTTTCTTGATGAATCAAGTCCATTTGTCTTAAACTTTTCCTTGTAACCTTCCTTATTCTGAAACCTAGTTTGTGGGTGCCTGGGTGACACAGTCAGTTAAGTGTCTGCCTTTGGCTCAAGTCATGATCCCAGGGCTGAGATCAAGTCCCCATCAGGGTCTTTCCTTTGCAGGCAGCCTGTTTGTCCCTCTCCCTCTGCCTGTTGTTCCCCTTGTTTGTGCCCTCTGTCAAATAAATAAATTAATAAATAACATCTAAAAAAAAAACAACCTAGTTTGTATGATATTATAGTTGTTGAAGATTTCTTATGCTGGATGTTTTCAGGGTATATGCATTTATATCTTTCTACCATATCTATGCACTTTTATTATTTTTGTTTATGAAGGCAACCAGTACTTCTGCCTTCCTTTTCATGGAATATGACAATCTGTTTCCCACTTGAGGTATTAATGATTACTTGGATCATTTGCAATTAATACAATTATGGATTTGATAGGATTTAAGGCTATTGTAGTGCTGTACACTTTCTATCTGTTCCTTGTTCTCTTCCTTTTAATTATCACTCATTTTTATAGTCAGTTTTAAAATGCTTTTTATTTTTTTATTTTTCTTAAATTTTTATTTATTTATGATAGGCACACAGTGAGAGAGAGAGAGGCAGAGACACAGGCAGAGGGAGAAGCAGGCTCCATGCACTGGGAGCCCGATATGGGATTCGATCCCGGATCTCCAGGATCGCGCCCTGGGCCAAAGGCAGACACCAAACCGCTGCGCCACCCAGGGATCCCTAAAATGCTTTTTAACTTATGAAATTCCTATTACATCAACACATAACATTAGAAACTTACAATAGTATCCTATTTAGTTCACTTTGTTTAGAATATTGTCTTGATTTGCTTTCACTACTACACATTAGAAATCTCACAATATATCATTAATATATTTGTTTTTAACAGCAATTAGGCTTTAATGAAATTAAATTGAAAAATATAACTGATATTTAGTACATATTTATGATCCCATCAGCCTTGTTCTCTTCATGTATCCCAGTTTCAATCTGCAACTCTGCTTAAGTATCTTCAGTTCACATTCACCTTGAACATATTTTTTCTAGGTATGAATGTGGGTACCTTTTCTGTACCCACAAGACCTTCACATTTAAAAATGTTATTGTCTTTGTGTTTGCATAGTTTCAGAGAAATTAGTTATTGTGCATGTGTGTGTTACTGACTATTGCACTAATAAGATTTTCTCTTTGTTACATGTTTACACTAGTTTTGTTATAGTGGATCTTAGCTTGGTATTCTTTTTTCCTTTGTATAGGCTCTAGGTTATTCCTAAATTTGGTTTTGGTAATAATGTTTTAAATTTTAATCAAAGTTATGGAAAAGAATTCCGGTTCAGGATCGTAATGGGAGCTGGGTAGATTCTGAACTCATCAACTCCATGCAACAAACTGAATTGCCCAAATACAACAATTCCTCCTGAGGAAGTGAAGGGTGACTGAATAGCTACTGAACAACCAAATATAAAGAGAATGGTAAGACAACAGCAATATAAAAGAGATACCATAACAAAGGGAGCCCCCACTCCCAACAATGCAAATGGTAATGGGGAGGGTTAGTATTAAGGGACCAGGAACCTATGGCTCTGTCCAGGAGCAAAGAAAAAAAAAAAAGCTACAGTTTAAAAGAGCAACTAGAATATACAAGAGATAAAACTAGAATTCTGCAGAGTTGCTATGGGAAAGCTCTCCAGGTCAGAGGGACTGGGGAGTGACACAGTTTAAGCCTCCATGCCCACTTAAAAACCTAGATGGCACAGTCCAGATGCCATAATTGGTGGGTCTGATCCTCTCAGTGAGCTTGTTACTTGGAATGCAGGGTCCACAAGCCCACACCAACCCTAGGAACACTGGAGTATAAAAAAGATATTGCAGCTTAAAAGGGCCAACGAACTACAAGAGCATTCTCTTCCCCTCCACCTTAAAAGGCCAGACTGATCAGGATATAGATGCCATAATGACCAGATTCAGATGCTAAAATTACTGTCTCAGTTTAAAAGTGAAAAAAAAAAGGGGGGGGGAAGTTTATCTCCCCTGCCACCTTAAAAGCCCAGACTGGAGCAGTCTTGCTCATCATGAACTTGTGACCTTAGCAGGTCCAAGCCACAATTACAAACCAATTACCCCATAGTGCTAGAACACAGAAAAGAAGCCATGGTTTTTGTATGTATATTGGTTTTCTTGTTGTATTTGTTTCTTTTGTGTGTTTTATTTTTACTTTTTAAGATGTCTTGTTTTTATTTTCTCCTTTTTTTTTTCCTTTCTTTTTTTTTTTTTTTCTAAGATTTTATTTAGTTATTCATGAGAGACACAGAGAGAGAGACAGGGACACAGGCAGAGAGAGAAGCAGGCTCCCTGCAGGGGGAGCCCAATGTGGGACTCCATCCTAGGACTCCAGGATCACTTCCTGGGCCACAGGCAGATGATCAACCATTGAGCTACCCAAGCATCTCTTGTTTTTAGTTTTGTTTTGTTTTGTTTTTAAATGTTTTTCTATTTTTTTTATTTTATTTTTTATCTTTTTCTTTATTCTTTCTGTAAAAAGCCATAGTTTACAAGAGAAATTGGGATATATATATATCCACAGCTCCAGCCTGCCAGCTAGTCAATGTGGGGACACCATACACAAGACCACTTCTTCAACTTTAGAAATAGCTATTTCAGCTAATGCACAGAACATCAAGCAAAATGGGCAGGCATAGGAATATTCTCCAAAAGAAAAAAAAACTCAGAAAAAGAACTAAGTGATACAGAGATAAGCAATATGCCTAACAAATAATTTAAATTAATGTTTGAAAAGGTATTCACTAGGCTGGGGAAAAGAATCAAAGAATATAGTGAGACTTTCAATTAAAAAGTTAGTAATGAGAACCAGAGTTGAATAATACAATGACTCAAATAAAAACAAGGGAATCACAGTAGGTTAAAAGATACAGAAAAAAAAAAAAATACCAGTGATCTGTAAGAAAGGGTAATGAAAAGCACACAAGCTCAACAGCAAAAAGAGAAAAGCACTTTTAAAAATAAGCATAGATCTCTTGGACAACATTGAGTCAACAAACATTCTCAATATAAGGGAAGAAAGAGAAAGGTGTAGGAAACTTATTTGAAGAAATAATGGAAAATGTCCTCATCAAGGGATGGAAACAGATATCCAAGTCAAAGGTGTACAGAGAATTGAAAACAAGATGAACCCAACCAGGTTTACACTATGGTGTAGAGTAATTAAAAGGTCAAAGTTTCAAGATAGAGAATCTTAAAAGTAGAAAAAGAGAAACAAAAAGTTATCAAAAGGGAAAATCTTTAAAATTACTAGCTGAATTTTCAGCAGAAACTTCACATCAGTAGAAAGTAGCATCATATAAGCAAAGTGCTCCAAGAAAAATAAAAACCTACAACCAAGAATATGCTACCTGAGAAGTTATCACTTAGATTTGAAGAAGATACAGAGTTTCCCAGACAAACAAGAGATAAAGGAGTTTATATCCACTAAACCAGCCTTACAAGAAATGTCAAAGGAACATCTTTAAGTGGAAAAGAAATGGCCATAATTATAAATAAGAAAAAATGTAAATAAAAAATGTAAAATATGGGACATCTGCGTGGCTCAGCAGTTGAGTGTCTGCTTTTGGCTCAGGACGTGATCCCAGGATTTGGGATAGAGTCCCTTATCAGGTTCCTTGTGTGGAGCCCTGCTTCTCCCTCTGCCTATGTCTCTGCCTCTCACTCTGTGTCTCTCATGAATAAATTCATAAAATCTTTTTAAAAAAGGTAAAATATGACAACATATACCTAAAATGTGGATAGGGGAATAAAAGGGAAGAAAAAAAAGATTTATTTATTTATTTTTAGAATGTGTTTGAACTTAATTGATCATTAAATTAATACAGACTTTTTTTTTTAACAGAGAATGTTATAAGTGAAACTCATGGTAACCACTATGAGTGGTTACCAAAAACTAAGATATACAAAAATATTAAGTGAAAGAGTGTCCAATAAAACACTACAGATACTCCTCAATTACAAAGAAAGAGATAAAGGAAATAAAAACCAGAAAACAAATTTTAAAAATTGAAGTACATACCTATCAACAATTACTTTAAATTTAAATGGCTTAAAAGCTTCAATGAAAAGACAAAGTGACAGGATGTTTAAAACAAAACAAAACAAAACAAAACAAGACCCATCTATATGCTGCCCACAAGAGACTCACCTCAGACCTGAAAAAGCACACAAAGTATAAATGAAGGAATGGAAAAACATTCACCATGCAAATGGAAGGAGGAAGGGGGAAAAAAAAAAAAAGCTAGGGCAGCAATACTTTTATCAGACAAAACAGACTTTAAAATAAAGATTATAGCAAGAGATAAAGGAAGTCGTTACATAAAGATAAAGGATAAATCTGACAAGTGGATATAATGATTGTAAAGGTCTACCTAACACTAGAGCACCTAAATACATAAAACAAATATCCGTAGACATAAAGAGAAAAACGGATGGTAATACAATAGTATTAGGGAGCTTTAACACTCCACTTACATCAAGAGATAGATCATTCAGATAGAAAGTCAGTAAGTAACCCAAGATTTTGAATGACACATTGGGCTAGATGGACTTAACATATATGTATGTCCAAAAACAAGAGAACACATATTCAAGTGTACATGGAGCAATCTCCATAATATACCACATATGAAGCTATAAAACAAACCTCAATAACTTTAATTGAAATCATACCATGCATCTGTTCTGACCGCAATGGTATGAAACTCGAAATCACATGGAAAAAACACAAACATGTAGAGACTGAAGAACAGGGTACTAAAACATGGGGCAATGGAGCAATCAAAGAAGAAATAAAAAAATACAGAGACAAATGAAAATTAAATCACAACAGTCTAAAATTACTGGGACACAGTAAGAACAGTACTAAGAGGGCAGTAAAAACCCTTAGAGGCCTACTTCAAGAAACAAGAAAAGCCAGTAAGCAAGCAATCTAACCTTACCCTAAAGGAACTAGAAAAAAGAAGAAACAAAGCCCAAGGTAGAAGAAAGAACATAATAAAAATCAGAAAGTAGAAATAAATGGTGTAAAAAAAAAAAAGGAAAATAAATGAAATGAAAAGAAGATTCTTTGTAACAATAAACAAAATTGATAAACCCTTAGCCAGACTCAATAAGAAAAAAAGATAAAAAAAATTGAAAGAAATACAATCAAAATGAGAGAGAGAAGAATTAACTGACACCACAGAAATACAGAGGATTTTGAGAATTCTATGGAAAATTGTATTCCAACAAACTATTCAATCTGAAAGAAATGGATCAATTCCTAGAAGTATAAAATCTCTAAAGCTTAGCCAGGAAAAAATAGAAAATTTGAACATACCAAGTATAAGTAACAAAAGTAAATTGGTAAAACAAACAAACAATTCACGACCAGATGGATTCACAAATTCTACCAGAAACTTAAAGAGTTAATGCCTATTCTCTCAAACTATTCCAAAAAATACAAGAGGAGCAAAAGCTCCCAGATATAATCTATGAGGCCAATTTTAACTGATACCAAAATCAGATGAAGACATCCCAAAAAAAGGAAAAACCTACAGACCAATATCCCTTATGAATGTAGATGTAAAAACCCTCAACAAAATAGTAGCCAACTGCATACAACAATACATTAAGAAAATCTTTCCCACCTAATGGGACTTATGCCTGGGATGCACAGACAGGTCAATATTCACAAATCAATCATCATACATGACATCAACAAAATGAAAGATAAAATTTGTATGATCATCCCAGTATATGCAGAAAAAGCATTTCACAAGATATAATATTCATTCATGATAAAAGCTCTTAACAAAATGGGGTTAGAAGGAATATACCTCAACATAATAAAGGCCACATACAAAAACCTCACAAGTAACATCACCCTCAAAGGGGAAAAATAGAACTTTTCCTCTTAGGTCAAGAACAAGACAAAGATGCCCACTCTCACCATTTTTATTCAACATTTTACTTGAAGTCCTAGACACAGCAATCAGACAAGAAAAAGAAATAAGTGGCATCCATATTGGTAAGGAAGAAATTAAACTGTCACTATGTGCAGATGATAAGATGCTATACAGAGAAAATCCTAAATATGCCACCAAAAAATAGTAATAAAAATTTAGTAAAGTGGCAGGATACAAAATCAATACCCAGAAATCACTAGCATTTCTATATACTAATGACAACATCATAGAAAGAGAAATTTTAAAAATAATACCATTTACAATTGCACAAAAAGGAATAAAATACCTAGGCATAAACTTGGCCAAGGAACTGAAAGACCTATATATTGAAAACCATAAACATTGTTGAAAGAAACTAGAGGTGACATAAACCAATGGAAAGATATTCCATCCTCATTGATTGGAAGAATATTCTTAAAAATTTCCATGTTACCCAAAGCAACCTCCAGATTTAATTCAATCTCTAACAAAATACAAACAGCGTTTTTCACAAAAACTAGAGCAAATAATACCATAATTTGTATGGAACCACAACTGACCCTGAATAACCAAAGTAATCCTGAGAAATAAACTTGGAGGTAGTCACAATTCCAGATTCCAAGATATAGTGCAAAACTGTAGTAATTAAAACAGTATGGTACTGGCACAAAAATAAACACCTAGATCAATGGAAAAGAGACCCCAGAAAGAAACTCCTATTTATATGATCAATTAATCTATGACCAATTAATCTATGACAAATGGGGCAAGAATATATAATAAACATGGTCTTTTCAATAAATGATGTTGGTAAAACTGTACAGCTATGTGTGAAATAATCAAACTAGACTACTTTCTAATACTACACACACACATACAAACCTCAAAATGGATTACAGACAAAAATTTGAGACTGAAAACCATAAAAATTCTGGAAGAGAACACAAACAGTAAGTTCTCTGATGTCAGCCATCACAAGACTTTTCTTGTGTGTCCTCAGGCAAGGGAAACAAAAGCAAAAATAAACTATGGAGATTACACGAAAATAAAAAAGGTTTTTGCACAATGAAGGAAACTGTCAACAAAACAAAAAGACAATCTACTGAATGGGAGAAGGTATTTGCAAATTATATATAAGGGATTAATATCCAAAGTAAACAACTTCTGCAACTCAACAACCCAGAAACAAACAATGCATTTTAAAAATGGGCAGAGGATTCAAAAAGACACTTTTTTTAAAAAAAGAATCATACAGATGTCCAAGAGATACATGAAAAGATAGTCAACATCACTCATTAGGGAAATACAAATCAAAACCATAGTGAGCCATCACCTCGCTTATTAGAATGGCTAAAATAGAAAAAACAAATAAGCTTTGGCGAGGATGAGGAGTAAAGGGAAGCCTGTGCAGTGTTGGCAGAAATGTAAACTGGTATGGCCACTGTGGAAAACAGTATGGATGTTCCTCAAAAGTTAAATTTAGAAAAACCATATGATCCACTAATTCCACTATTGGGTATTTGCCCAGGGAAAACAACAACAGTAACTTGAAAAGACACCTGCACCCCTGTATTTATTGCAGGACTATTTACAATAGCAAAGACATGAAAACAACCTAAGTATTCATCAATAAACAAATGGATTTAAAAAAACCCAAATGGATAAAGAAAATAGACACACATGCAGCGGAATATTACATACCCATTAAAAAGGATGCTTTCGTGCCATTTGATACAATATGGGTGGACCTAGAGGGTGTTATGCCCAGTGAAAAAAGACCAAGAAAAGCAAAGATGATTTGATTCTACTCATAAATTAAATCTTTAAAAAAATGAACACAAAGCAGAATTAGAACTTTAAATACTGAGAACAAAATGATGTTGCCAGAGCAGAGGGCATTGGAGGGTTGGGTAAAATGAGTAAAGGGGAGAGAGGTAAGGGAGATATAGGCCTCCAACTATGGGATGGGTAAGTCAGGGAAAGAAAAAGCTGAGCATAAGAAATAGAGTCAATGATACTGTAGTGACATCATGGGACAGAGGGTAGCTACTCATGGTGAACAACAGAGCATAATGTATACACTTGTCAAATCACTAAGTTGTACATCTGAAATTAAAGTAACATTGCATATTAACTATACTAAAAAAATCTTATACAACCTTTGTGACTTCTTTATTCGAATATTTTTCTGGACCTCCTTCCTTTTGAGAATCCAATTATATATAATATCAGACAGCTTGAAATTGTTCTAAAGGCAGTGATTTGCTTTACTCTCAATGCTTTAATTTAGAAAAATTATATTGTTATAGATTCATTTTGATAATATTTGCTAATATATTGCATAAACTCCTGCTAATCATATCCAGTGAAATTTAAATTTCTTGTATCTAATTTTTAGTATCTTGAAATTTCATGTGGTTCTCTTTTGTTTCTTGATTTTCTGTTGTTAATATATTTAGGCTTTCCTTCAAATAACTGGATGTTTTAGAATTCCTATTTTAAGGTTCTGGTCTGATAATTCTAGAACATCTTTCACTTCTGGATTAGTTTGTACTGATTGACTTTTTGCCTCTTTACAGGTCACATATTTCTGCTTCTTGGAATGTCTGGTAATTTTATTGCATGTTAGACGTTATGAATATTATATTTATTGTCTCTAATTTGCTCTTCTCTATTAAAGATTGCTAGATTTTGCTCCAGCAAGCAGTTGAATTGGCCCCAACATGCTTAATCTTTTATCTAATTAATTATTCAAGATTTTCAGGCTTATTATTACTTTCACTTCCTCTAATAAGTCACAAGCTTACCTCTATGCATAATTAGAGGGTCATTGTCAGGCTCATCTTGTTTGTTTCACTTTTCACAGTGATCAGGTTTCTTCATTGCCCTTTGACTATTGCTTGAAAACCACTATTTCCTTTTCTCCCTTGTTTTATAGTAGTCTATATTGAGAGGATTCATTTTTTTGTTGACTTATCAATGGCCAGTGATGGAAGTCTGTGTACATTGGTTTTAATTTATGCCCTACAATAAGTGATTGATTATACAAATCATTAATATACACAAAAGGGGTGTTATTAACATTAAAGAGATCCCAATACTGAAGCCAAATAGCAGACCTAAATGCCACAAGAGCAATGCTGCCCAGAATTTTAGCATAAAGGCTGATTTTTTTTCAATTAAATAACTGGTATTCATCATAATGTGTACTTTATGGGTATAATTACATTCTTGTGAAGTCTTTTCTAGAGGTTGGTAGGTCAGCATATTAACATCATGAGTTCCATTCTATGCCCAGTCCTCTTTTCATTCTTATGTCCTTCCACAGAATGCAAAATGAAAGATTTTATAACACTTTTAACTATAAGGCTTTTTAAATTATGCTGTTAATATACAGTTGCTTTCTATTTCAGTGAACCTCTTGCAGAGTTCTTAACTGGTAAATAGATTGTATGTTCTTGAGTATATAGAGTATAAACTGTTCTTTGGACTATTTGCCAATAAATGTTTGGATAATTGCTAGAATCCTATTGGACATATTTGATGACAAGCAACTTCCTGGTAGCAGGGAAATAAATCTAAAGTACCCATAAAGGTTGATTTTTATAAAAATAAACTGACAAATTTGAGTGACCAAGTTGCTTAAATAACTTCTTTAGGGCCGATGAATATTGATTTATCTGATATATATATATATATATATATATATATATATATATATATATATAAAAGTAATAATTAGAAATATGCCCATATCTCATCAGTAGAATTTCAACTTTTCTGGAGACCTAAGTATCTGTATATATATATATATTTTTTTATGTCTCTAGAAGTTTTTCTGATATGCAGCCAAAACTGGAGATAAGATTCTTTTCAAGGGACCTAACAGATGATATAATTTGATTCCTTTAACATTTAAAAAAATGAATCAAAAGGATTTTTTTAAATCCTGAGATTGTGTAAAATTTGGTTTTGAAGAGTTTTCAACCCATTTTCTAGTATTCACATCCTTGGAATTTATGGATTACTGAAGAAATTTATAAGGTATGATGCTACACAGAGCACAACACTGTTTCTGTGTGCATTTATTTTCCCATTTGAATCCAGTGTTAGTGTCTTTTATCTTTTTAACAGTTATTATTTTATGTGCAGGGTAAGAATAACAGCAAGAACAAAGAAAAAACATCTTAGGTTTTAAATGTCATTTTTGAGACATAATTTCAGTTATATTTTGCTGCTTCTTCTAAATTTACATAACAAGGATACATGAATTTATATTGTGACTCATTGTCATGTAAATATATGAAAAGTTCATAAATTTAAATGTTTTTCAGACATCTGTTTGACCTGTTGTGGAAAGTTTCTCCTCAGGGGGTATACATCTACTTCACATTTGATAGCATGACACTTTCTGCATCTTATTGTCTTATTTTAGCAAAGAAAACAGCAGACCATCATTGTGAGAACAGAATACCAATAAACTGGTAAAACTCTAATCAAGTTTGAAAAAATGATTTGAATTGGGCATGTCATTCAAAGCTCTAGCTTATTGAAATGTGATTTTAGAAAATAAATTTGCTGAACAATAAAAATGGTAAGTCTGAATTCTAAAACAAAAGATATCAGAAAAACCTAGTGTTTTAATGTATTCAGATTTTTTGAAGTATGCTATTTGCTTATAAATTTAAGTCAACAGAAAGAACATCATAATATATATACTTCACATTTTCTTTAAAAAATATGATGAATATTCAGAAGATATTGACAAGCAGATGGTCATTGTGGATATTTTTGTCAACATTCTTGACTGAGACTTTTGCTGCATGGTTCAGAAAAAGAATATTTTAATGGGTTTGTATATATAAATAACAAAGTATGGTGATAGAAATTCAGAGAGACCTAATACCATAAATCCTCTCTTGTTCCATTAAAAGTCTAGATGAATAGTTTAATAATAGTTTAATGAATAGTTTAATAATCAAATACACTTGAAAATTTAAAAAATTATCTGAATAATGATTTAATCAAAATTTAGTACCCCTTTAAAATGAGAAGTGTATCTCCTATGCTTTATATGTATTATAAATATACTTATATGTAAATATATGTATTTAAATTTTATGTTGCAATATACATGCAGAAAACTGCACACATCTTAGGTGTATAGTTTGGTATATTGCATAAACAATACACGCTTAGAACCAACACCAGACTAAGAAACAGACATTACCGTGAAAGTGGAAACCTCAAATTCATTTCCAGTCACAACCAAATTTTAAGACTGGCTTCTAAAAACACAAGCTAATTTGGCCTGCTTTAGTACTTTATATACTGATGGAATCAGAGAACATGTATCCAGGGTATAATGAACCTCATTGTATCTGTGAATCTTTTTTTTTTTTAATTTTTTTTTTTATTTATTTATGATAGTCACAGAGAGAGAGAGAGGCAGAGACACAGGCAGAGGGAGAAGCGGGCTCCATGCACCAGGAGCCCGATGTGGGATTCGATCCCGGGTCTCCAGGATCGCGCCCTGGGCCAAAGGCAGGCACCAAACCGCTGCGCCACCCAGGGATCCCTGTATCTGTGAATCTTATCCATATTTTAATGTATAGTAGAAGATTCATTTGCCACCTTTTAGTTCTCTAATTAATAATCTAAAAATTATTAGTGAGAAATTTTTGTTCTTAGACTGAATCCAAGGTAAACAATCCAAAGCAAATGTGAATAGAAAAAATCTTATTGCTATCACTTGAGAAATACTTCCTACAAACTAAATCTTTGACAGTAATTTAAAAAAAATCCAAATATACAAATATACATGCTCAGAGATAGTCTTTCAAAATATTTTAATATTAACAGTTATGTCCTACTAAAAAAAAAAAAAACCCAGTTACGTCCCACTGAAGATGCTCGCTCTTTCTTTTGATTTATTTGAGAGAAAGTGTGAGCACAGAGAGGGGTAGTGGAAGAGGGGGAGAGAGAGATTCCTCAAGCAGACTCCCCATAAAGCATGGAGCCCAGTAGGGAGGTTAACACTAGGACGACCCTGAGATCACAACTTGAGCTGAAATCAAGAGTCGGATGCTCAACTGAATGAGCCATCCAGGTGCCCCCTTTTTCTTTTTTAAAAAAGGAAAGTAATATAGTCTTTGATGTTTAAAATAAATAAAAAAAATTAAATACAGCTAAGTCATTATCATTACAACTTAATAGAAAAGTTAGTCAACATTGCTGCCTGTATTTTTTTCTAAAAGTTTCTAAATCCATTACAAACCCCTCCAGCACATTAAAGTGGTTCTGTATCCACAAATTACAAATTATAGCCCCATTATCCATAAAAATAATTAGATGCCTTGTGTGAATGAAATGCAAGGAATGGTTTGCTTTTTGATTGCTCTGACTGAACTGTTTTGGTTTTGTTCCCCTAGCAGTAATGAGCCATTTTTAAGATTGGCATTTCTACCTTAGGGAATAAAACTGAAGTGATTTTACTGGCTGCATATATTGCACCCCCGTTCCCCACCCCCGCCAGAAAAAAAGGTTTCCAAAAACACAAAAGTTACAAATTAGAACATAGTGCTGATAACATGCAAAAGTGCTATGTAATAGCAGCCTTGTGTATAACATAATAGATACACACATCTATGAATGTTGTTCAGAAGCATAGATCTTGAACATCTAATCATTTATCTTAGCATTTTCAATATAATATAATATGGGAAGCTCCATAGAAGAATAACTTGGATATAAACAAGCAATGTATTTTACTCTGTAAAGATAGCTGCGACATTTAGGTTTTGGTCATTGTGTTCTGTTCTTGCCTTTTTTTTTTTTTTTTTGCCATGTGTAGAAGTAGCTGCCCTGTTACCTTATACTTATAAAACCTATGTACATGCCTATCATATAGGAGAATATTTAAAATATATTTATTGCATGACTGAAAGCATTTGTTGTGGAGCGATAACCTTTTCACTATCTAGATTGATTATTTATTTATTTATAAAGATTTTATTTTATTTTATTCATGAGACACACACACACAGAAAGAGAGAAGCAGAGACACAGCCAGAGGGAGAAGCAGGCTCCACACAGGGGGAGCCATGCGGGACTTGATCCCGGGACTCGAGGATCAGGCCCTGGGCCAAAGGCATGTGCCAAACTGCTGAGCCACCCAGGGATCCTTTACTTTCTAGATTAAAAAAAAAAAAAATGGGGGAATTTGAAGTAGTATATCACCTAATTCACTTGGGACATTTAGGTCAACCCCAATTACACGTGGTACTGTTAAGTTTTTTTAAAAATCTAAAATTGAAAAGTAGTTTCACACTCTATTTTTCAACAACAGCATAGCTCAATATTTAAGGACATTCTTAAGGTTTTTGTAGTTATGTCCACCAAATATATTTAATGCATAGTTTTTAACAAAATAAATCTGTTATATTTAATTCTTTAATAACTTCTTGAGAAAAAAACAAGTCAATATTATTTCCTACATGGCATATCTGACATTCAAAAATGTGTGAAATAAACATCTCACTAAGGCTAACTAGAATCTGGAGTATTCTAACAAGACTGAAAGAGGGACTTTTTTAAAAGATTTTTATTTATTTATTCATGAGAGACAGAGAGAGAGAGAGAGAGAGAGAGAGAGAGAGAGAGAGGCAGAGACACAGGCAGAGGGAGAAGCAGGCTCCATGCAGGGAGCCTGACGTGGGACTCGATCCCAGGTCTCCAGGATCACGCCCGGGGCCAAAGGTGGCACTAAACCACCACGCCACCCAGGGATCCCCAAGAGGGACATTTTTAATTGAAAATAACTGAAAAAGAACACTTTTATTGCCAACTGACTCAGTTTGGCCTTCTGCCCATATTATGCAATGCCTTAGGATTAACCTTTCTGATACCTATGTTAGCATTACTAAATGCATATTTTAGTTAACTGCCTCTATTTTTAATATGATTTTATATTATAAGCACAGTATAAGCAAATAATTCACACCTATGATATTTAATGAACATGGCTTCTTCCAGGAGGAACAAACTACTAGAACAGAAACCCCCATTACAGCTGATTGAGCTCTGTGAGAAATTCTCCTGGCAGATGAGCCCCCGACCAAGGGCTAGCTTCTGTTAAGATAAATGGGTAGATTCTTCTTTATTTTGTAACTTTTCTAATTCCTTTCTTACTGAAAATGATGGTTGCCTAGTCTTTCAGTGAAACAGTTGTCACAGAGAATACCATATGCTCATGGAAAGAATTTTTCTCCAAATTACTGTCAGATTCTCAAATCACAAAACCTCATACCTCCTCATATTCCTGATTACAATTTCCTGTATATTTATTTGATTTCTTCCCATTTCTAATGGAAATATTCTAGTGATGTCCCCTCTCATGTCCCCAGGCCTTCACTATCAACCAACTCTGCTAATCAGCATGTTTAATCCAGACAGCAGTAAGGTTGGATATTTGTGAAGAAGCATAGAACTTTTCTCTCCTAAGTGGGAGGAGAAAAAAGAAATACAAGTCTGTAAAACATTTGATCTAAACATTATATTAATTCTAGTTAGTATTTGTAGATATCAACAAAGAGACAACAAAATGCTTATTTTTTGGTCACTACCTCAACTGCATATTGGGACTGGGCCCACGACAATGGAATCAATTGGATTCTATGTAAGAACATTAGGTACAGGCCTCACTGTGAAGACTAAGGAGCACATGTTTACTCCAATTAGGACATGGATATTCAGTTTGAAAATTTGCACTTTGATTACATGAATTAATACTATGATTTAGGCAACCAGCCTGTGAGCTTAGGTAGAGTAGTTACAGGGTAAGCTTGGAATCAGATGACCTTTTAGATTGTCCTTTTGCAATTTAAATTACTTTTCTTGACTTATATTTCTCCCACCAAGGTGACTGATAGGAGTACCTAACTCATGTGTGATATGGACTGGATAAATAATTTACCAGACAGAATGTAAAATAATGACCATATAGATACTCGTCAAATTGGGAAAAGAATGGATGAACATAGTGAGAACTTTAACAAGGAGATATAAGAAAGTATCAAATGAAAATCATAGAACTGAAGAATACTGTAACCAAACGGAAAAATATTCTACAGGGGTGCAACATACTAGATGAAGCAGAAGATATCAGTGAACTTGAAAACGGTATAGAGAAACTCTATCAAAGTACAAAGTATGAAAAAAAGTTAAGATAGCTTAAGAGACTTAATGAACAACATTAAACAGAGTAACATTCACATTATGAGTCCCAGAGAGAGAAAACCGGGGGTGGGGGGAGTGGAGGGCAAAAAACTTATTTGAAGCAGTAATGTGAAAGCTTCTCTTGCCTATGGGAAAAACAACAAAACAAAACACAACAAGACATCCAAATCCAGGAATCCCAAAAAGTTCCAAACAAGATGAACACAGAACCACACCAGGACACATTATAATTCAAAAGTCACAAGTTAAAGACAAGGAGAAAATCTTGAAAGCAGCAGGAGAGAGGGAATGTATAAGGGAACTCCCATAAGACTACAAATAGACTTTTCCACAGAAACTTTGCAGGCCAGAAGGATGTAGCACAATATATTCAAGGTGTTGAAGTTAAAAAAATAACAGCAAGCAAGAATAGTCTACTGGGCAAAGCTATCATTCAAAAATCAAAGAAAGATAAAGAGCTTCCAGATAAGCAAAAGCTGAGGGAGTTCTTCATCACTAAAGCAGCCTCGTAAGAAACTCCCAGAAGAAAATAGAGGGTAAGCTCCTTCACTTCAGTCTTGGTAATCCTTTTTCTTTTTTTAATGTGATAACAAAAGCAAAAACAATCAGGTTAGACTACACAGAACTAAAAAACTTCTGTAGGACAAAGGAAACCATCAACAAATGGAAAGGCACCTACTGAATGAGAAAATATTTGCAAATCACATATCTGGTAAGGTACTAATGCCCAAATATATAAAGAATCGATTCAACTCAACAGCAGAGAAACAATTGGATTTAAAAACAGGCAGAAGACCTGAATAAATTTTCCAAAGAAGATATACAGATGGCCAGTAGGTACATGAAAAGGTGCTCAAAATCACTAACTGTCCAGAAAATGCAAATTAAAACCACAAAGAAATATCATTCACATCTGTTAGAATGGCTATGAAAAAGAGTTAACCAGTACCAGTGAGAATGTGGAAATAGAGAACCCTTGTGCATTGTGTGTAGAAATGGAAATTAGTACAACCTCTATGGTAAAATGTATGGAGGTTCTTCAAAATATTAAAAATACAACTACCAAATGATCCAGTAATTCCACTTCTGAGTATTTATCTGAAGAAAGCAAAACAGTAACTTGAAAATATGTATGCACCCCTATTTTCACTGAAGCACTATGTAAAATAGTCAAGACATGGAAACAACTGAAGTGTCTACTGATGGATAAATGAATGAATCACTAAAATGCACACACACACACACACGGAAAGATTTCAGCCATAGAAAGTAATTAAATCTTGCCATTTGTGACAACAATGGATGTTGAGGACATTATGCTAAGTAAAATAAGTTAGAGAAAGACAAATGCCATTTGATCTCATTTATATGTGTTATCTTAAAAATGAAAAAAAAAAAAAAACCTAAAAACTAAAAAAACTCCTAGATAGAAAAGTTTGGTGGCTGCCAGTGTCATGGGCTAGTGGTTGGCACCATGGGTTAAGTGAGGTGAAAAGGTACAAGCCCCATTATAAAATGAATAAGCCATGGGGTATGGTACACCTGAAAATTAATATAATGTTGTAGGTCAACTATATGTCAATGAAAATACATACATATGTACATATATCAGTGAGTCTTGGTTTAAGGTACAGTATAGTGACTATGGTTAATTCTGTATCGCATAGTTGGAATTTGCTGAGCAAGTAGATCTCAAAAGTTCCTATAACAAGAGAAAAAAATTGTAACTATGTATGGTAAGATTTGTTAGATTTATTGTGATGATCAATATTTACTATGTATACAATATTGAATCATTAGGTCATAAATCTAAATTAAATATATGTCAACTATACTTTAATATAAAATATACATAGATTGTCACTGCGCTCATAATGCTTCATATTCTGTGCTGTTGATACAACTATCAAGTTACATTTATGGGTTTTATTATGGACTGGAGATTTTTGCAATTTTATTTGTAGAGCCAAGAAATAAATTCAAGGTAGGATCAATGAAGTAGGCCCATGATGTATGGATTAAATCCAAAAAAATTACAGTTAAAATGGGAACATACAGGTAAAGGTTTTATTTTCCATGTCAGTAAAGTAATTAATTAAAAAATAAGTTCTTTAACTCTTCTGGAATTCTTGTGTTTATCTGTATTGTGTATAAGATTGTGTGTGCTATTTGTTTCTATCTCCTATTTAAAAAAAAATTAAAGCAAGAGCTGAATTTAATATCAGGGGTATTTTGGCATTTTTTATTAATGATATTATTCATATGTTTCTTTGAGTTGTGAATATTTTCCAGTAAGTTTGGAACAGCTTAGTGTTTCTCAAGTTATAAAATTGCTCTGAAATCAAATTGAAGAGATAAAGTAAGATGAAAATAAAGAGAAGATAGGCTTTAGTTGTTATATAAAGTGATATATATGTAATTTTGAATATATGTCTGTATATACATATATTCAAAGCACCATGATCATATTTAAAAAGATGAGGCAGACAAGAGAGATGGAAAAATCAGAGCTCCATAGACTCAATTTTTTTAACCCCAGTAGATTCCAAAGAGCCCAGGAGTGAAAATGGATATAGCAGGAAAAAAAAAAATCCCAGTATTACATGGAGAGAGGCAGAAAAACTACATGGTAATAAAGGCATCTCTTTAAATTTGAGATGACAGAGAGCCTCATTGAACTTGTACTGAGGAAGCTGATTTGAGCTATCTCAGAAAAAAAAGATTCTGATTAAAAAATAATTTAGTCTAACTGTGCTTTAATAAATGCCAGATTGTTTTCTATGACATTAAATCTCAAATGGTTTAACATAGCCAAAATATTAACCTATGTGACACCAATAATTCAAACAATTCAATTATGTTAAAAAAATATTGAGATACACAGACACTCACACTAATACAGTGTTATCAAGCACTAGGAACCATGGTAAAGCATGTAGCTGTACATTTACTACATTGTCAGCACTATGTGCAGAGCCTCTTTGCATGAAACAAGATCCAGAGTGACAATATTTTGATCATTAAAATGCACATTTTTTTCATTGAATAAGTTTGTTTGAAAGTTAGTGTGAACAATCTAAGTTAGGTCAGAGAGGAATAATTTATTGCCTCCATTATTCCAAAAGTGGATTTAAAAGCACTTTCTGTATTATAAACCTTTGAAAATTTTGAACAAGTAGGCTATGTAGATACAGAGCAGGCAGTAATAACTCACAATTTTCTTTCTATTGATGGTAAGTGTCTAGTAATTTTTTCAAATAAATACTGTATTCTCTGTAAGTACATTATTTTCCTCCAAGAATTATTAATAATGATAGCTTATATTTAGGGGAATGCTTAAAATGGTCTGGACACTGTATTAATTGCACCTCCCCAATATATCATTCAAATATAGTAATAGTAGATTGCAGCTAAAATAACTGCAAGGCTCATAAGCTATTTATACAAATAATCTTTAGGAAATTTCCAAGATAGTAGGAGAGGTAAAAACAAAGACATGATAGGAAATTTTAGCCTCTAACACGTATGGCAATAAATATGAGTGGTCATAAGACATGAGGTTGGGAGGAAAAGATTCTGTAATTCATGTCATTGAGTCTTCATCTTTTAGGGAGTTTATGAACTTGAGCTATAAAGCATGTAAATGACAGGGTTTTTAAGCATTTCTCCCTTTTTAAAAGAGATTGCATTTATTTATGAGACAGAGAATGTACATGCATGAGGAGAGGGAGGGGAAGAGTAAGAGAGAATCTCAAGTGACTACAAACTGAGCTTGGCGCCTGACAGGGGGCTCAATCTCACTACCCTGAGATCATGACTTGAGCTGAAATCAAGAGAGTCTTAATGTACTGAGCCACCCAGGTGCTCCCATTTTTAATCCTTATTTTACCTACTCCACGCTCCTATTCCATTTTCCTGAGTTATCGCTAGAAAAACCAAGAGACAATCAATGATTTTAATGAATTTTTAAAAATCCTTTGTGAATTAGGACACATAGTTTATGGCGCAGTATGAGACAATGATTAAGAGTTTGGGGTCTGTAGTCAGTTTTCCTGCTTTTTTAGGTCTTGAATACTATTTATTAGCAGCATAACCTCAGTAAGAGTCCTCATCTGTTAAATGGGGATAATGGTTGTAATTACAACTTCACAGAGATTGTTAAGGATTAAATCACTACGACAATTGATGCAACCTTAGGTGTTGCTAGGGATTCAGGGGCAGACAGGGAGAATAAGGCAAATGGAATATTTAGGATAGTGAAACTATGCTATGTGGTACTATGAGAGATACATAACATTTTGCATTTGTCAAACTCCATAGTAGTGTACAACAGAGAGTGAACCCCAAAGTAAACTGTGGAAATAACTTAACCAATAACAGATCAAATTGGTTCACTAATTGTAGTGAATTCTCTACACTAATTCAATACATTAAAAATAGGACAAGCTGTGTATGTGTGGTGGGGAGTAATAAGGGCACTCTGTACTTCCTGCCCAATTTTTCTAAACCTGAAACTGCTCCAAAAAAACCCACATTTATTTAAAAAGTTATGTAGATTCCTATGGGGGCAATATTTATAATGGAAGACAGGTTGGATAAGGTTGTCTCATTATTCATTGATTAGTTATGATTATCCCACCTATGGATGAGAAAGATTATCCTAACCAGAAATTTCACAGTTTTGTCTTATTTTTGTTGTTGTTCATTCTGAACTTTAACTTGGTACAAGTATAGGAATGCTTGAATAAAAATACATTTAGGAAGCATTAAAGGCATCTGATACTTAGATGAAGACTATGGTACTAATACACTCATTAAAATTAATAAATTCTTTAAACCAAGGTGATTTTTAGGGTGAATTCTAGCAAATATTAAGGAATAACTGCTACCAATTTTACTCTTTCTCTCCAGAAAACAAAGGAGAATATATTTCTCCATTTATTTTATGAAGCCAGTATTACCCTGTTGCTTAATCCAAAGATGGTACAAAAATAAAAAAAAAAAACTGTAGACCAATCTCTCATAAATATGGACAAAAATATCTTTAGCAAATTAATAGAAGAGAGGCTGCAGCAATGTCTATAAAGAATTACACCTTGACAAACTGAGACACATTCCAGGGACTTAAAGCTGGTTTAATAATTGAAAGTTTATGTATTTCATATTAAAACCCTGAAAATAGAAATCTCATGATCCTATTAATTGATAAATATCATTTGATAAACTCAAAACCAATATATGATAAAAATTGTCAAAAAACTTTTAGAAAGAAGTTCCCAATTTGCTAAATACCATCTACAAAATATGTATAGCTATTATCATAATAAATGATCAAAGATTGAATGCTATGAGACTGGGACCATGGCAAAGATAACCACTTTCACCATTGCTAGGGTATGCATGTATGGATTGCATTTCTATATGGTAACAATGAGCACAAAAAAAAAATCAAAATTTAAAATCGTATTTACCATCATTCAAAAAAAGAAATACATACATACAAAAATAACAATGCGTATAATAGTAAGCTGAAAACTACAAAACACTGGCAAAAGAAATAAAAGAAGTACTAAATAAATTTAGAAGTTTCAGCATAGTAAAGGTGACATTTTACTCCACAATGACAGAAATTGAAGGTAATTCTTATCAATCTTATCAATCTCAAAATGTTTTGTTTATAATTAGACAAGATAATTCTAAAACTTATATGACTTAATTTTCCATTAAATTGTAATATTTTTCTTGGGTCTCCCCCTTATGCCTTCTCAAGCTGGTTTTATCAGTGTAAAACTTACATGGAACGACAGGAGCTCTAGAATAGCTAAAACACTTCTGAAGAATAAAATAAGGATTACTCTGCTTGATTTCAAGGCATAACATATAGGTACACTAATCAAGAATGTGCAGCAAAAATACAAACCCCAATGTAAATCTTATAGCCTATTAAAAATTATCTGAAATGGGAACATTTACATATAAACTATAAAAATTTTACAAGATAATATAGGTAAAAAACCCTCTGCAACTAAGCCATGGTGAATAATTCTTATACATGACACCAAAAGCACAAAGAACAAATGAACTGGACTTCATCACAATGAAAACTCTTGCTCTCTGTACCATAAAGTATAGACTAGGACAAAATATTTGCAAACTAAATGTCTAACAAGGCACTTACATGTAAATTATTTACATATGATATTCATTATATAAATAGACAATAGGCAAAAGACAAAATGAGACATTTCACCAAGGAGGATATATTAGAAAATGAACACATGAAAATAGGCTCAGCATCACTAGCCTTAGAGAAATACAAATTAAGACCATAGTGAGGTTTCATTACATACCAATTGGAAGAGCTGAAATAAAAAAATACTAACAATACCAAATATTGACAAAAAGGTGAGGAAATAATTCCTCATCAATTGTGGTAAGTACGTAAGATGATACAGCAATTTTGGAAAATAGTTTGGCAATTTTTTTAAAGATAAAAGGACACCATAAATGTTAGATATTGCACTCTCAAACTAGAGAAGTGAAGGCTTAGGTCCAAGAAACATATTCCCATGATTTTTTAGAAGCAGTTTGATGTATCATAGATCTAAACTGGAAGCAACTAAAATATCCCTCAATAGGTTAATGGTTCACAAACAGTTGTGCATCCATACCAGGGAACGCTATTTAACAATAAGAAGGATATTGATACTTGTAAGAGTTTGAATGGAACTCAAAGGCTTTTCGCTGAGAGAAAAAAAAAAAAGGCTAATTTCAAAAGTTACTCTATGTTTCCATTTATGTAATATTCTGAGAATGACACAGAAGAAAGTTCAGTAGTTGCCATGAGTTAGTATGGTGAAGGGATTGGTGGGACACTACGGGAGATTTCAATGATGAAGGAAGAGCTTTGTACTTTTATTGCAATGGTGGTTACTGGAAGCTACCCATTGTGACAAAAGACACATAAAAATCACACACACACATTCCATCAGATTCATTTTTCCAGAATTAATATTGCCTACATATGCAGGATGTAGCCTTTGGAGAAACCAGGTCAAGTTTCATTGATCTGTTCTACTGTTCTTCTGATTTCTATTTCACTCAGTTTCACTCTTTATTACTTGTCTTCTACTTAGTTTAGGCTTTGCTATTCTTTCTCCAGCTCCTTAAGGTGTAAGGTTAGCTTGTATATTTGAGATTTTTCTAATTTTTTGAGAGATGCTCATATTAAAATGTACTTACCTCTTAAGACTACCTTTCCTGTATTCCAAAGCTTTTGAACAGTTGTGTTTTCCTTCTCATTAGTTTGCATGAACCTTTTCTTTTCTAATCTCCTGGATGACCCTTTCATTTTTTTTGTAGGATACTCTCAACCTCCAAATGTTTGAGTTCCTTCCAAACTTTCTATTATGGTTGAGTTCAAGTTTCAAAACAGTGTGGTCTGAAAATATGCTGGGAATAATTTGAATCTTTTGGTATCAGTTGAGACCTGATTTGTGACCCAACATGTGATCTATACTTAGAAAGTTCCATGTGCACTTGAGAAGAATGTATATTCTCTTGCATTAAAATGGAATGTTCTATATATATCTGTAAAGTCCATCTCATCCATCTCAGAGCCCTTGTATCTTTGTTGATCTTTTGCTTAGATGATCTGTCCATTGCTGTGAGTGGGGTGTTGAAGTCCCTTACTATCATTGTATTATTATTTTTAAAGATTTTATTTACTTACTCATGAAAGACAGAGACAGAGAGACAGAGAGAGGCAGAGGGAGAAGCAGGCTCCATGCAGGGAGCCAGATGCGGGACTTGATCCCAAGTCTCCAGGGTCAGGCCCTGGGCTGAAGGCGGTGCTAAACCGCTGAGCCACCTGGGCTGCCCAAATGATTATATTATTATTGATGTGTTTCTTTACTTTGGTTATTAATTGGTTGACATAATTGGCTGCTCCCAAATTGGCATAAATACTTATAATTGTTAGATCTTCTTGTTGAACAGACTCTTTAAGTATAATGTAGCATCCTTCTTCATCTCTTACGACAGTCTTTGATTTAAAATCTAATTTATCTTAAAGGAGGATTGCTACCCCATCTTTCTTTTGAGGTCTGTTTGTGTGGTAAATTGTTCTCCACTCCCTGATTTTCAGTCCCATGGTGTCTTTAGGTCTAAAATAATTCTCTTGTAGACACCAATATGGATGGGTCTTGCTTTTTTAATCTGATACCCTGTGTCTTTTGACAGGAGCATTCAATCCATTCACATTCAGAGTACCTATTGAAAGATAAGGATCTAGTGCCATTATATTAACTGTACAGTACAGTCCCTGTTTCTGTGTATTGCTTCTTCAGTCTCCCTCTTTGCTTATAGGATCCCTCATAATATTTCTTGGAGGGCTAGTTTGGTGGTCACATATTCTTTCAGTTTCTGTATGTTCTGGAAGATCTTTATCTCTCCTATTCTGAATAACATCCTAGCTGGATAAAGTATTCTTTGCTGGATATTTTCTCATTTAGCACCCTAAATATATCATGCCAGCCCCTTCTGGCCTGCCAGGTCTCTGTGGATAGATCTGCTGTTAATCTAATATTTCCTCCTTTGTATGTTAGGAATCTCTTATCTTGAGCTACTTTCATGATTTTCTTTATCTCTGAAATTTGAAAGTTTCAATATTATATGTCAGGGATCTGGGTTTGTTTGTTTGTTTGTTTGTTTTTTTCAGGCATCCTCTCTACCTCTTGGATATGAATGCCTATTTCCTTCCCCAGAGTAGAGAAGTTCTCAACTAGGATTTGCTCAAATATACTTCTCACTCTCAATCTCTCTTTCTGCATCTTCAGGAATTCCAATAATTCAGATGTTTTTCTTTTTCAAACCATCACTTATCTCTCAGAGCCTCTCCTCATGGGTTATTGTTTTTCTTGCTCTTCCTCAGTTTCCTTCCTTTCCAGCTTGTCGTGTGTGTCACTTATTCTCTCTTCTGCCTCAATCACACTCGTTTATTAGAGCATCTAGTTTAGACTTCCTCTCAGTAATTTTAATTTTGGTATGATTAGATCTCATTTCTACATGAAGAAATTCTCTAGTCAAGAGTACAGGGGACATTTTTGTATTATTTTTACAACTTCCTATGAATCTGTGATTGTTTCAAAGTATGAGATATTGAAAAATAGTTTTAAAAAAAACACTTGATAACATTGTAATATTCCTATGTATTTGCAAGATTATTGTATTTAATGACTGAGCTAACAGCTTCATGTCCTGACATTACCATAATGGGGAGTCAATACATAATGTTCAAAATTAATGAATTAGAAGATAGCAGTAGAGTTTCATGTTCTATTACAATATGTTGAAGTGTGAATCCCATAGAAAAAATACAAATACCAAAGATGGTGCTTCTGAGAATGAGTAAAGAAAAATGTGGAGAAAAGAACACCAGACTCTAAAAATTAAATTGTTCTTTTCATTTAACACTTAAACAATGAGGGTGTTAATTAAAAAAAAAAAGAAAGAAAAAAGAAAAAGGGAAAATAAGAGAAAATAAAGATATGTTTAATGTAAATACTTGGAACAATTGGTCACGTTTTCTGATTTATAGGAAAAATACCTGCAAGAGGTATTTTAATTTTAAACCACTAATTTTAACTACTTTCAGCTGGTGGCTTCTCTTTACCTATTAGTGTTTATTTTGCACGTTTACATACATTACAATATCCTCATATGTCATATGTCTTAATACATCTTGAATTTGCAATCAAACCAGTTGTCAATGGTATTTTGACCTTCAAAGTTAAATACTCAGCTTTATTTTAAACAAAAATTGTCAAATATCCCTTATTATTGAAAGATTATCATACATCATTTTTCATATAGCCACAACATCCTAGTCTAATAAATCTTAGATACATATTTAAAAATATATTTATACAATATACATTTGAATACAAATATTTATTCAAAATACAGGTTTGTTGTTTGTTTTTTTGTGTGTGTGTGTGTGTGTGTGTGTGTGTGTATCCTAGCCTATTCTAGGCACTAAGAACACAATGAAATAGTAATGAAAGGTCACATTTCATTAGGAAAGGCCCAAACAGGATAATTAGAATCACCAAAGAACTATGTAAAATGTAGATGGTATTGAAGTTAATTTTAGCTCTATGAAAGCAAAATTGTTATTACTAAATTATTCAGATAAATATTTTTTTCAGATTAATTTTAAAATACTTGAGTACAGTTGAATTTGTGTGCCAATACATTTCTATATTCTACAAAGATGTTTTAATTATACAATGGGTATAACAAAGATCTGAAAGTAACCCATCATTCACCCTGAGGATAGATTTTTATTTACAGAGTGACTATTATTTTTTTCTCCCCTTAATATCTCTAAGTCCCTCATTAATTTTCTGTAAGCTTCTAATCTGAAATAGAGTCACAATACCCTAAGTTCATCTCCAAGAAGGCCACCAAGATTTTTAATATAGTATACTATGCCCCAAGGCTCTCCTCTAGGACTATTAAGCACATTATTCCAATATTGCTAAAGCACATAATGAACTGTTAAACACTAATCAGATATTTAAATAAATGCATTTCACTGGATGATAGTATTGCTAAGAACTTTGCTTAGTTTGTGAATCCTTTGATTAAATCAACTAATTATTTTAATTGAACTATTTGATGAATTTTTTAATCACAAAGTATTTGTTAACTTCTATTGCGGGGCCATAAAAATAATCTTCTACTTTAAACACAATCTCTTCAGATATATTCTGATTAAAATTTTAAGACTTCAGAACTGCAAACATTAGTACTTATACTTTGTATTTTTGTAAAAAAAAAGCATATTACATTAAAAATGTACTCTAAAAATATTCATTTATAGTCATTATGCATATTGGTTTTTATAAAAAGTGAAATGGCATTTTTTTTTTGCAATAGCTGCAACAGTAGCTGCTAGATAAAAAAAAAAACAAAAAAACCTACATACACTTTTACTGGCCGCTGGACAGTTGTACTTATATTGACTGTTTATGATAAAGGATTAGAGAAAGAGAAGTAGGTATCGCCGGTCCTGCAAAAACTGACTCAGGTGTTTCGTTTGAATTAAGGACTTAAATACACCACTCATTTGTTAACTAGTTCTTTAAAAACTTGCTCTTTTAGTCTGTTTATACATATATCTTAATGCTATCAACTGTTCTAGGCAGTGGATTGGGCCTTAAAGACTTTTACCTTCCACCCACGATATCTAGCAAGAAATGTGAACTGGCTTGAATTTCTTTTTTGCTTTGCATACTATTGTTAAAGTTATTACATATTTTTCAATGATTATGTGAAAGATAAATAAGATTTCCTTCTGAAAATTATGCTTGAAAGAAAGAGCATAAAATAGATGAGATTAATCATCTAAATAAAACTTTATTTTTTTTTTTTGCATTTATTTGACCAGGATAACATGACAATATTCATCTTGTCATTTTTGAGTTCTTATGTAGGTGATCTAAGAATTTTGTTTCATCTTAGTCTTAGCCTAATTTATTTTGCTTAATAAAAATGATTTTGAGCTACACTGTCAATTATCTCTGTAGAAATGTATCTGCATGTTGAACAGTATCTGACATGTAATGTATGATAACTGGCATATTATTAGATTTTTAATTTTTACATAAGCTGAGGTATTAGGATGTGGGGAGAAGAAAGTTATAGAATGGTTTTTTTAATTAATGAAAATGTTAATTCATTTTAAAAATTACTTCAAATGATTAGACTCCTAAGTTACCTTAATAAATTTTTCATTTTAAACATTATGTCTAATTAAAAGTGCAATTTTTTTCAATTCTATATATCTCAAAAAAGCTCCATTTATTTCCTTCTGTTCTGGTATCTGACAATAGTTTCTCATGTAGTTTGCTTTTCATTGAAGTCACTTATTGTTTTCTATTTTGTTTTTCAAAACAATTTGCAGAATCACATTTTAGTTTTAATAAAAAAATATAGTCAAATGTATTTTTCTGGATAAAATATGCAATTATATAATATCTTACTGATATTTCATAAATACTCTATTATTACTATTTAAGTGACCCCTAAAAGATTTTATTACTCAATTCTTTCCTATTGAGATCATGTAGTATTTAGATTATTAAAATATAAAATAAATGAATTAAAGTCTCACATTCTTTGTTTATACAACATAAAATTATGTCTTGGGGAGTCAACACAAATATTTTGCTTTCATAGAAGACATTTCTCATCATTTGAGAGCAATCATTTCTAGTTTTATTCATTCTAACTTTATTCCTTTATGAAAATTCAATCCACAGTCTTAATTGCTAGATGCAATCAGCTTACCCTGTGTATCATTAATGATTCCTTGTCTTTTATTTAAAAATGGTCCTAAAATTTATCCTTATGTTTCCATTTCTGTTAAGAAATATGAATCTTTTTATAACAATGTTATTCTTTAAACAGGATACTGTATCATATATTAATTGGGGCTATGTAGGTCCTTCCTTACATTCTCTGGACAGATTTTTTTTCTTTTCTTAGGATATAAATACACTAGGAGTTCACTTTATCATTGATAATGTAGATTTTAAACATACGTGAAATCTTATTTTTTTTCAGGTATCACTGAATTAAATGCGTGTCTTAGAAAGAGTTATTTTTATTCTATAGTTAGAGACCCATTATATTCCTTTTTACTAACTATGTATTGAACATGAGGTCTTACAGTGAAAAGTTAACTAACCACTTTGCACTCATGTTTGCTTTTTTTTATAAGAATTATAAAATTTTCCTTCCTGCAGTAGCACCTTCAAAAGATATTTTATCCTTAGACATAATTTAAAAATATTAGGAATGTCAGACTACCATACATAAAAGCAAAATTATTTATAACTAGACAGCATAATTAGATCAAGGCACAGTCACCAATTTTGGCTACTTCCCCATAAAATGTTTATTTTGCCTGTCAGGTTTATTCACTAAGTAGCTGGCAATATGGTTTGATTTGGAAGATAAATATTAACCTGCTCTATAAAAACATAGGAAGTCAATATGTTCTTCCTATAGTAATAACAAAAGGTAGATAAAAAGACAAACCAGTTAAAAATGTTGCCAAATAGGAGAGCGGAAACTACTGAATACAGACTTTTGCCATTACTTGATCAAATGGCAATTATCATCTTCCAAAAGAGTAGTCAACATTTTGAAAGTCTGTTCTTTCCCAGTCGAATTGTTTTAACACCTCTGTAAAAAAAAAAAAAATCAATTCACCACAAATAATATTTCTGGACCCTTGTATCTATTTCATGTCAACCCTTGTATCAGTCACACATTGTCCTGATTACTGGAAATTTGTGCTATGTTTGTAATTGTCAAGTTTGAGTCCTCCAATTTCCTTTTTCCTTCTCAAGATTGCTTTGATTATTCTCCGTCTCTTTCATTTCTATATGAATTTTAGGATCACCTTGTTAGTTTCTATTGTTCCCCACCTTGTTACTTTTTGCAAAAAACTTACAACATTTGAACTTGCATAGGTATCATGTTGAAGAAATTTGGGCAGTATGGCATCTTGACATTAAGTCTTTCAATCCATGGATGTAAAATACTTTTCCTTTTATACACATCTTTAATTTTTTAATTAAAAATTTTGTAGTTTTCAGTCTATAACATCTATACTTGAATTAGTTAAGTAGTGTCTTTTTGATTCTATTAAATAGGAAATTATTTTGTAATTAAATTTTCAGACAATTCATTGCTAGCATCTGCAAATATAATTGACTTTCCTATCTTGATCTTGTATATTTTAAATTTGCAGAATTTATTAGTGCTAGTAGCTTTTATATAGATTCCTTGGGGTTTCCTACATATGTCCTCTAGAAGTGGAGAGGGTTTTAAGTGTTTCTCTCTAACCTGAATGTTCTTATCTTTATTTTTTCTTAATAACCCTGAGTAGAACTCCAGCATAATGTAGTGATACGGCAAGAGAGAATATTTTAATATTTTTCCTAATCACAGAGCAAGAGAAAGAGACCAACTTTTCCATCAAGTTTGATGTTACTTCTATGTTTTATGTACAACACTTTTTATCAAGTTCTGGAAGTTCTCTTCTATTCTTATTCTTACTTTTTAAAATGCTTTTACCAAGAAAGGGTATTGGATTTTGTCCAATGCTCTTTCTGAATTGAAGCAAATGATAATAGGGTTTTCCCTCCCTTAATCTATTAATGTGTAGAATATTGACTTTTAATGCTAATAAAAGCCTTAAACTCCTGGCCTAAACATCATTCAGTTATGGTGAATAATTCTTTACATATTTTGCTGAATTTGGTTTGCTAGCATTTGTTGAGGATTTTTATGTCCCTCTTAAGGAATATTGGCGTGTAGTTCTCTGTTTAAGGTGTTTTTGTTTGGCTTGGGATCACGATAATAATGGGGTTATAGAACGTGTGTGGAAGTGTTATGTCCTATTCTTATTTGGAATGGTTTAGGGAAGATTTTTATGAATTTTATATTTTTATCTTTGGTAGACTTCACCACCACTAATCAGGAACTAACCAGTTCTAATTTATTATTATAGGTCTATTCAGATTTTTTATCTTGTCTTGATTTGGTTTTGGTAGTTTGTATCTCTAGAAGAATTTGCCCATTTAAATTAATATGTTGGCATGAAATTACTCATAATAGCAAATATATTCCTTTTAATTTCTCTAAGGATAGTAGTAATTTCATCTTTGATTCCTGATTTAAATAATTTGAATTTCTTTCTCAGCCTAAAGGTTTTTCGATTTAATTGATTTTTGCAAAATGGCCAACTTATAGTTGTTGATTTTCTTGACTGTTATTCTATCCTTTATTATATTCATTTCTCAATGTTTGTTATTTCCTTCCTTCTATTTTGTTTGAGTTTCATTGCTTTGCTTTTTATTTTCCATTTTTTATTCAAATTCCAGTTAGCATTACATACAGTGTAATATTACTTTGTGTGTGTGTATATATAATATATATATATATATATTATTCAGCACTTGGTGCTCATCACAAATGTACTCTTTAATCCTCATCACCTATTCAATCTATCTCTCAACTCACTTCCCTTCTGGTGACCATCAGTTTGTTCTCTACAGGTAAGAGTGTTTCTTGATTTGCCTCTATCTTTTTTCCCCTATGATTGCTTTTATTAATTCCACACATGAATGAAATCATATATTTGTCTTTCACTTAGCATTATACTCTCTTGCTCCATCCACGTCATTGCAAATGACGAGATTTCATTCCTTTTTTATGGCGGCTGCTTTTCTTTCTTTCACTTTTTCATTTTACTTTCTAAGATAGGAGGTTAATAAATTTGAGCATATTCTTCTTTAATACACTTATCTGTAGCTATAAACTTCCCTGTAAACACTGCATTACCTAAATTCCACAGGTTTTTTTTAGGTTTGATTTTCATGTCTATTTCCTTCTTAAGTAATTCCTTCTTTCTCTTGCAATTTTCTTTTTTTCACTCATTTGCCATTTAGGAGTCTGGTGTTTAATTTCCCAAAGTCTTAAAAAAAAAGAAAAAGAAAAGAAAAGAAAAAGACTTATTCTTCTGTAATTAACATATGGGATGATTTCAATCTTTTATTTTTTGAGGCTTATTTCATGCCCTAACATATGATCTATCTTTGAGAAATATTCCTTGAATTCTTAAGTATATTCTGCTGTTGCTGAGACAAAGATTCTACAGACACGTGTTTGGTTTATAGTGTTATTTAAATTTTCTATTTCGTTGTTGACTTTTTAACTCATTATGCTATTCACCAATGGAAGTTCCATACTGAAGTCTCTACTATTTTTAGATTTTGGAGCTCTATTTTATGATGCAAGTGTTTTCATTATAATACTCTTCTGATGGACTGACTTCTAATTATTAAATGCCATTTTTCCTCTGGTAACACTTTTCTAAGTCTGTTTGCTAGATAGTAGCCATTCCTACTCTATTTTGAGTCTTCATTTTATGTTTTTTTCAAATATTTAAATTTCAACCTATTTGTGTCTTTGAATATAAAGTGTGTCTTTTGTATAGTTGGATCTAATGTTTTATCCATTCTATCTTTTGATTGGAATATTTACTTCCTTTACAAGGAATGCAATTGCTGATAATGTAAGATTTATATGTCATTTTGCTATTTGTTTTTTATATGCCTTATGCTATTTTTTGTTCCTCTATTCTTCCATTATTGCCTTATTATTAAGTATTTTACAGCATGCCATTTTAATACTTTGATTTTTTTACTGTGTTTTTAAGCTATTTTCTTATTGTTTGCCTATGGTATTAAAATTTGCATGTTAATTCAAAATATTCAAATTTGGAGAAATATCTAATTCAGGAAAATTCATTTTTGCTCCAATATAGCTCTTGCCCCTATCTTTTGTGCTAATACTGTCAAATAAATAACAACTTTACAAATGGTAAGCCCATTAACCATGTATCATCACACAAACAAGACTTCAGTAAAGATAACAAATATATAGATAACAATAGTAATAGACAGTCTTTCAGGGGAGCAGCACACAAAAGGAAATCCAAAGCTACAGAGACTCAAACAGGTATCACCAAAGGAATATGAAATAATGGGTGCCTATGGTAATAATAAACCCCAATATTTGTGACAATAACAAAACTTAAAACCAACACATATGTTGACAATATTAACACAAATACCTTCATTAGAAGCTTAGCAGAAAGAGACTCCTATATCTAAGCACTAAGCCTCAAAATATATTTTCCTAAACAATGTTTGTTATTACCTAAAAATTACAGGATACACAAAAGGTTAAAACTACATCTCTTTGAAGAAATAAAAAATTGTCAAAACCAGGCTCAGCCATGACAGAGTGTTGGAAATATCAGACAAGAAATTTAAAATAACTAACATATATTAAAAATTCTAAAGGGAAATTTACACAATGTACAAGATCAAATATGCAGTTTCAGTAGGGATATAGAAACTGTAGGAATCAAAGAAATGCTACAAATCAAAATTATTGTAACAGAGGTAAAGGTCTTTGATGCCTTTATCAGTGCACGAGTACAGCTAAAATAATCAATGTGCTTGAAGTTACAGAAATTAATCAAATTGAAATGCAGAGAGAAAGAATGAGGAATAACAAGGGATAACTTGAAAGAAATAGGAGCAACAAAGTTGTCTAAATACATGTAATTGAAACTCCTGAACAAAAAGAGATCATGAATGCCTTAGAGAAATATTTGAAGAAATAATTGCTAAAAATTTTCCCAACTTAATGACATTCCAAACCACAGATATAATTCAGAAAACTCCCCACACTCTGTATAGCACAAAATAACTAGCCAAACTAACTTTTAAACTGCTAAAAAATAATAAAAAAAAATTCCTCACAGCAAGAAGAAAAGCTTATGTAAAATGAAACTACAACAAAATTATAGCTAGGATATATGTAAAATGAAAGTACAATAAAATCATAGCTAGGATAGGGTTTTTTTTTGCCTTTTTTTCATTATGTAAACTCACTAATTTTTCAGATGAAGATTCTTTATCTCCATAAATTTCATAAGTGTTATATAGCATTTTGTCATATAAGGAGTATGAATATTTGGCATTATATCATAATATGAAATGCTTGCTATCTCTACTAAGCTCTGAATGATTTTTTTGAGATTTTATTTTAGAGAGAGCATGTGTGCACACACAGGGTGGAAAGGGCAGAAGGAAAGGAGACAGAGAATCTCAAGCAGAACCTGGGTTGAGCATGAAGCCAGACCTAGGCTGGATTTCATGACCCTGAGAACATGACCTAAGCCTAAATCAAGAGCCAGAGGTTTAGCTGACTGAGCCAGCAGGCACCAGGCACCCTGATTTCTAATTTCTAAACTTGGTAGCAATATTATTTAAATTCACAGGAGAACTTATACGAAATATTATTTATAAAATATTATATATCTGATGTATGATTTAAGAGCAGTTGTACATACACACAGCCCCATATAAAGTTTGAGCATGTTTCTTATGCTTGAAGTCTTATATAATGATCATTATTTCTTTGAGCCTCTTACCTATGATATTAGGCTGATTATTTTCACCACTGAACCAAAATGCAATATTTAAATATATTTAAAATTTTAAAACCGAACTTGAAGTATTCTTTTTGAGAGCTTTAGACTAGGACTTTGACCAGTTTCTTAAGGACAAAATAAATGATACAAATGCCAGAAATATAATAAGCAGGAAGTACAATTTTATATGAATATTCATAAACTAAATAAACCTTAGGATGAATGAAGATATATTGAGTGGTATACCTTAACTTCTGTTTTTTAAATTGGAAGTATGATTTCACAAAATTATAGGATTTCACAAAATTAAAATTATAGGGTATATTCTAGTTTCTTTTTACAGGTACCTTGGAACTAACACAATTCGAGCTTCATTTTTGTAATTGAATCCTATGGTAAACAATAGCTTTTAGTGAGTGAATTAGTGAGTTGAGATTTGTTTCTGAATCTGGTAAAGATTTAGTGATGAAGGTAGGTCTACTGTAGAACTATTTAAATTCCAAATTTAAGTTACCTTGATTTGCAGCCTGTTATTAGCATCATTAATTATAAACATTTAGAAAATCAGTCAAAATTTTTATTTTCAATTCTTTTCCCATTTAATTCCTTCCAATCCCTCTAATCATTAAAAGAATCTATCTCATGCAATCCAGTAGGGGCATTTTCATAACACATGGAAGTAAGAACATGCCAATTTAACCTTAAATCCAAATTTAAAGAAATGTCCTTATAGATCACATTTGAGATTAGACCCTCTCATAACCTATCGATTATGGATTAGACCCTCTCATAACCTATCAATTATGACATATACATTTATTAAATTATTGTTTTCATGTCAAGTTAAATCTGAAGGTCTGGGAAAGATGAGATTAACTTCAATAAGTGGAGCTCCAGAAATTTATAAAACTAAAAATTTTCGAAATTTCTCCCAATTAAGTTATTTAGCTTCTCTTTTAACATTACCATTTGATTTTAATCTGCTACATTTTCAAGCTTAATAAAGTTTAAAATCTCTTAACAATAAAAATTATATGGAATAAGCATATGATTTAGATACAAATCAAATAGTTACTGACAGAAAAAAAAAATCCTAACTATGGCTCTTTAATGAGCAGTAACCTGGTTATGTTTAAAAATGAAAGAAATGCTATATTGACATATTTGCATTAAAGGTTAATCAAAACTACTCACAGTTCTGGACAGTTAGGAATTATAATAATGTTTACCAACTAACAAGATTTTTCAGGAGTTATATATGATTTCAGTTAAGAAAGTAGAAGAGTAGCTTTCAGGAAGCATTATAACATTCAAGGGTACTTAATTTGTGACTTTATGAATATGAATGGTTAAGTAAAAGTATGGTTAAAGACCAATTAAGGTAAAGTAGTAATTTTTTAGATTAATTTTGGTAGGAATTTGAGAATAATTTATAGTTATTAAAGTTCTTACACTTCATTAATAGCATTATTTTCTACTACTGAATTTAAATCAAAATAAATCACATTGGTTTTTGATAATATAAAAAAAACTAATAAAATCCCTTAACTAAAGACATTAAAATATCAGTAATCAGAATAGGTTGGGAAACCATTTAAGACATCTTTGAGAGATTTAAACTAAATACAAGTTATCAGTGAAACATCATTTTCTTCAAAACAAACATGAGATTAAGGCTAGAGAAGAAAGACATCAGGGCAGAAGTAAAATTATTTATGAATCATACTCTTATCTGAGAAACTGGATTATGAAGTCTTGGTTCCAGGTCATTGTCACGGCCAAGCTTTCCTAGGTGCCCACCACCAAATTTCCAGGTTCCCTCCAGTCAACTACTAGGAGTATAGAGAAACTCTGATGTGTCTACAACTGCATTGTCAATATGGCAGTCACTAGCTCTGTGTGGCCATTCACCACTTGATATATCAAGTTTAAAATGCGTACTACAAATATTTTAGTGGAGATATCAGTAAGGCTGGCATAGGAGTCTAGAGACAATTGCAGTATGAGGCCACCAAGAAGAAACTTCTACATATATTGGAAAATCCACATGGGAGATCCCCATTAATGAGGGATTTATGGAGAACCTGTGATCAAAGTCCTTTACCCACAGATTGCTAAAAACACATCTGTAATGAAAAAAATTAAATTGAGTTTGTAATTCTTTGCACAGAGGCTGTTTACTATGAAGAACCATGGAATGTCTCACCGATAGGGTATTAGAAAGATACTATTCAGTTTGTTCTTTGGTTACTCAATATTGGGGAGAATTTAAGAAAGCAAGGATTTACTGTCTATTGGGTGTTATCATAAAGTGGAGAGATTTCATGATTAGATAGATACCTCAATAAATCCTATCTAAGGAATGAGCACATTAAATGAAAATCACAACTAGTAAATTAGTAGAAGTTACTATTTTTAAAGAAAGGGTATATTTGCTATTTTGTGGTTTCACACTAATTTTTCACCCCACTCTATGTTTTTAGGGGGATTGTGTCTGATGTTGAGGTTCTGAGAGAAAATTTATGCCTATCAGGGAAAAACATGGCCTGTGAATCAGACAACGTGAAACAACACAGAGGCCTTAGCTTTGTGTTAGACAAGTTCCTAATAAGATTAAGGCCTAGCTGTGACTGTTAAACTAGTTCTCAGAGATGAGGGGCTGATCTCTTTATTCCTCACCAAGAATAATGTGCCCCATGAAAACAGAAAAAGCTTCTTAGATGCAGCCAAGAGATGCCAATCAAAATAAAACTTTCTTTTTTTGTTCCTTTCCTACCCTCTACCTAGACCTTCTAAATCATTCTTCAAAAGGAAGTCACAAGTAGGCAGAACAAAAAGAAGATAGTGAACATAGGCCTTTCTCTTCCCACTCAGGTTTTCATGCTCAAAGCACTCTGGACTTGGGATGGAAGTTTTAATATTTGCTGTTTTAGTATTCTATGAAACAGTCCATATTAATTACAATGGAGCATGGAAAAGGTAAAGTTATAAGTGTATGTTCCTTTTGTAATAAAATTAGTTGAAAAATCAGAAAGTAAATAGAAGTAATAGAGATTATCTGGCGTTGTTACTAGATTCAATGTTCAACTAAGTAGCTTTGCTCCTTTTGGAAGGGAAGGGTCTTTTTGATTTCAGTTGCCCATGGCCTCCATCACCCATGCAAAACAAGAAATACCTCTTTAAAAGCCTGATTTTCAGAGAAAACAGCAAAATTTCCATTTGTAAATCCTATTATCTTTCTAGTGTTCTCTTAAAAACATGGTACCTAATTCTTAATTTGGGGTAAGGGAACATTATAGAGTATTCTTGCTCGTCAGTCTAAGGGCATTCTCTTTGGATATTAGATATTATTATTATTAGGTCATTGTAGGAACCGCTTCTGTTAATATTTTAACAGTCCTCATTAGGCACGATTTTTGATGGTGGATAGAGTAGTTACTTCTTTCTCTTATCAGGATGTGAGAATCTGTTTTACTTCTGCAGTGTTTATGGGGCTTTCCCAAACAGACAAAGGAATAACTGTGCCCTTACTTTTAAGAAGTTGAATTTAAAATGATAGAGACAAATAGTTAAAATATTACGTGAATTTATTAACAGAGCAAAGTTTTAAGGGAGTGCCGAAGAATGACAGTTAATATTTGAAAGCAAAGTTTTAAAATGAAAACAAAAGGATTTCTGAAAATTGTTCTCCGATGAATCCATTTTCAAAAACTTTTCTGCAAGAACAACCAGTCTAACATATCAGAAATGTGTTCAGCAAAAGCTAAAAATTCCTAAAATAGTCTGCTTGCACTTTAATCAGATTGAACACAGAAATGAAGTGGCAAAGTATGCCAGCACACCTGGTCATTACCCCCTGTGGCTTACACATTTTCCAAAAGGTTGGCATTGATGTGTCAAAGTAAGTAGCAGGTGGTCTCAAAGTCTTAGTTCCCTCCGGTGATGGATGTCAGTTGGTTCTTAATTTTTCCAAAGAAGGTGCCCTAAGCAAATTAGCAAGCAAAACCTACAAACCTTTTTGACCACGTTTATGCAAAAGAAAGGCAAGAGAGCATTTTCACTCATCATAAGATGTATCAACTCATTAAAAAGTGCTTCAGTTCCTCACTGGCAGGTCAAGGGACAATACCCAGGAACTCTACAACTTCTAGTCTACTTTATATGCTGTGTTCAACATATTTTATACTTTCTTCTATTCAAAAGTTTGATCATGCTCTATTACAGATGATGTTCATTCCTTTATGTCTACGACTGGTAATTTTGATTGAGCAGTTATGGAGCACTCACAACGTGTCAACAACTATTAAGGCTTTACAACTATGAACTCGATCTACTTAGCCATCTTCTGAGCTAGGTTCATTTACAAACAGGGAAACTCTGGCATAGAGAGCTTAGCTAGCTTTCCCAAAGTCACACAGCTGGTAGGTAACAGAGCTGGGAATTGAACCCAGGCATCATACGGACTTCAGTTGAACTTCAACATCCAATTGTACAATTTTCTTTTTATATATTTATTTATTTTACACAGAAGGCATTTTACCAATTTAATTCATCCTCTACCAATTGGGTAACTTGCCATCATAAACCTTTATCACAAGATAAGCTAAAGGTAGGCCTTGGATGGATATGTAAACTACTGAGCTTTGTTTCATACCTAATGGTTATATATATTGAATTAATATTAAATAAGGGTATCCTGATAAACTGGTTCAGAACCTTCCTTTTGTCACAGATTTAATGGCAATGAAGTAGTGTTGGATTTGATATTCTATTAATGCCATGTTCATTTCCCAAATATGAATTATAAGATAGCCTTGATAAATTCTCTTCTCTTGCTAATTTAGCATGCATAAAAATTCATAAGCTACACAATCCATCCTTATGAATACCAGAAAAGTTCCCCAATAGAATCTTCTAATGATGTCTCCTACTTAGATACTCATAATTCCAATGCCACAACACAGTTCAAGTCATTTTCATCATTTTACCAGTTTTATTATGCATATTTATACTTTTTAACATAATTTTTAAAGTGTATTGCTTAATTACACTGTGGTCTTCATCAAGCCGATTCTGATAACACTTGCACATGTTACTTGGAGCATTGATGGCAGCTTAATAGTAAAAGATGATCATAAAACACCTATTATCAATGACACTGTTAGCTCATTTATATCTATTTATTGCTACATCTTTTATGTAAAATCAAATTCAATGTCCCAGGTAGTAGAAAAGGGGCCCCTGAGTTAAAATGACAGGCACTAAAAAGTAAATGTTATCTGTCAAGAAACTCTGATTTGTATTTTCCTAGACTTGAAGAAACCACAAAATACCATTTTTTGTGTTATTTATTCTCTATCACCTAAAATACTATCTTTAACAATTATCGTATAAAAACAGATGACTAAAATGTGTATAGTTCTTGTACATCATTATCTGACTCATTCAGTAATAAGGAAATACATGCAGATATCAAATACTTATTTTAAAAAATAATTTCTTTGAGAGCTACAGTCAATGCTATTGATTATCCCAAAATGAATTAATGACACTTTTCAGCAGATGAGTTAATGAAAGAGATATACCTACAATTATAAATTCTGTCAAGGTCTTTAAAAAGTTATAATTTTTCTACAACTAAATATTCCACATAGTGTCAACAACAAAAAGCTATTAATACTACTTTCCCATTAGAATTTCTTGAAGGACACAATTGATCTTAACACATAAGAAAATTTAGAAATTTTATACAGCTATCAACACAAAATTTAAATTATTCCCTTTTGTTAATTTTTTATTGTATATTATGATTATGAAGAAACATTTAGGAGAAGTTTCAAGCCAGTGGCTGTCCTTGCTCTTTTGCTCTTACTACTGTGAAGACCAGAAAACAAAGTTGGTATTTATTTCCTTATGTGATCATCCAGATTTTCTACAGGCGATGAAACCCGAGTGAACAGTTCCATGAAAGGCAATTACTCCAGTGTAATGCATTTCTGTGGAAGAAATTTGGTTAACAAATGTGCATGGACTTCCTGCTCTTCCATGACTGTAAGTCCCAGAGTAACACTGAAGGTCTAGTTTTAGAACTAAACACAAGAGCATTAATATTATGCTATGTTTCTATGTTTCATGATCAATGTATATTTAATAGATTAGGCTGATTACAAAGCACAGTCCAGTTCCTCTACTATTAAAACTGAAAGCAAACCAAGTATCATAGAATTATAGGGAAGAAAAGCTACTAAGTTTTTTTGTTTGTTTGTTTGTTTGATTTATAGCATCTTGACTTTAGTAGGACTTACTCCTGTATAATTCATATTCTTAACATAATTTTTAGTTGCCTCTGGTAAGATGCTTTACTATTTCATACCAAGCCAGTTTCTGCCTAGGCATTTGTAGGATCTATAACCTTGCCTTAAGAACAAATGTCACAAGTTGATTTTATACAGATGCTATAAGTATTTTTTCACCACCATGGAAAGGTAACAGTTAGATTTTCTGCATAATGCCCAGAGTTCAGAAAATTAAGTTCTCTAAGATTCTTAGAGGACTTAACCATCAGTTATCAGGATGCCTGGGTGGCTCAGTGGTTGAGTGCTGCCTTTGGCTCAGGTCATGATCCTGGGGTTCTGGGATCTAGTTCTGAATCAGGTTCCCTGCAGGGAGTCTGCTTCTCTCTCTACCGGTCTCTGCCTCTCTCTCCATCTCTCATGAATAAATAAATAAAATCTTAAAAACAGAGAATCCATCAGTTATTATGGACTAAACGATAAAGCCCAGAATTTTTTTATAATTTGAGATTTAAAATTCAATTTGTATCTTCAAAATTAAAATTCTACTGAGATTCTAAAATCCAAAATTTTCTTTCACATACATTCAAAGCATTTTTATGTATATATATGCATATATGCTACCTATATGTATTATACTGCTTATTAATATTTTAATAATAAAAATAATAGGGATCCCTGGGTGGCGCAGCGGTTTGGCGCCTGCCTTTGGCCCAGGGCGCGATCCTGGAGACCCGGGATCGAATCCCACATCAGGCTCCCGGTGCATGGAGCCTGCTTCTCCCTCCGCCTGTGTCTCTGCCTCTCTCTCTCTCTCTGTGACTATCATAAATAAATAAAAAATTAAAAAAAAATTAATAATAAAAATAATAAACTACCATATTCAGAACATGCCATTTCCAGGAATTTGAAGCGCAGAATTGCAGGCAGCTGGTATTTGCAAAGTGTGGGCAACAGTAAAAGTACTCTTTTTTAGTAATATTGAACAACAATATTCTCAATGTTTTTAGCACTTATCATTTACTCCATTTGGAGATATCTGTCTAAAGAGGTACCAGACTTTAGTTTAATACTCCATAATGAGGGAAGTATTCTTCTAAATATAAAGTTTCCTATGCTTTCTAATTTATAGTTACTAATTATAGATTCCAAAGATTAGAAAAGAAAATTAAGACTGATGGCTAGCTCCAAATGTGGATTATAAATGTAACATTTCATTTATTTTTAAATACTGATTTTATTAGATCATCTTTCAGAATTAAATTTAGGTAAATATAAAATATAGGCAATTCTTTATGACTTGCAAATTACATGGCCAGGAATGTGGTTATTAACTTATGGAAACAATACAAATGGCTAAAAATACTTTTTTCCCATCCATTGTGACATACCTCCATTACTCAGTTGTTTGAAATACTAGTACAGTATTCTCACCATGTAAGCAATCTGTTAATACTAGTAAACTTTGTAAGTTTGATCCATATATATATATATGGCTATATGCCAACTATATATAGGTCTTTTAAAAGTTGTTTTGGTGAGGACAATGAAATGTTGGGGTTAAATTACTTGATATGCTTTTCTAAACAATATTAATTTTGTATTAGAAAAAGAGTGGTTACAAATTTTGGGTGTATGAAAATGAATAGGATGATTAGAACCCTTCAAAGAGGATTATACTTTCCGGCATTTTTAAAAGTAGGCTCTTATTTATTTTGGTCAATTAAATGTTGTAAGTGGGCAGTGTCATTCTTAGGCATAAGGTTTAGAGCCTGCGTGAAACTGATTACACTGTACTCTACTCCAGTGGCTGTGGACACATGTGTTAAAGAGTTTCCTTCAGCCTCAGTCTACAAGCACTGCAATGAGCAGAGGTCCTGTACTGTATCCTGCTGGATGAGTAGCAAGAATGAGAAATAAAATATTATCAGGCTATGCCACCGAGAAGTGGAATTACTTGCTACTGCAGCAGAGTCCAGTCTTTCCTGACAAAAACTGCTCCAACTGGAGAAGTTTCCATAGCCCAAAATTTAAATAAATGACATTGGCTTAGGAATAGTTGGCAAGCTCTGGAGAAACAGATACTGGAGCCTTGAAAAAAAGGGGATCTAGTTTATGGAATGACAAATTTCAGTGAAGTGTTAGCTGTGATAACCCTGAAGATAGGTCACAAAATGTAATGATCATGCAGCCCTAAGAAAAAAAGGCTGGAAAACAGATTGTCAATAGCATGGATTAGTGACATCCATCCCTGTTTGCTGAAGATTTGGTGAGAAAAGGCAGAGGAAGAGAATTAGTGCAAAGGAAAGGAAAAGAAGTGCAGAGGAAGGTGGAAGGAGGGAGGGAAGAGGGAATGGATAAGGAAAGGGAAAGAACAAAATAATTGATTTCACCAAACAACTGGAGACTAAATAGGGCTCATAAATCAAGAAATCAGCAGTATAGTTTTAAGCATCTGTTACTAACAACCATAAAAAAGGTGAAAATCTTTGGATAGAAGAGACTAATCCAAACATCAGCCTTGATAATGTCAGCCTTGATGGCTACATCATTTTTAAAATATCTAAATAGATTAAGGTATTGAGCAGTAATGTCTTTGCAAGAGTATAGCACTCTGGTAAGTCATTTCAGTTCAACAAAACATCCAAGGGGGTTACTGAATATGTGTCCATTTCACTATGATCTGAAAGGATAAAATACTTATGAATAAATCAAGAACAAGAAACACATGATAAGGGTGCAGAGAAGTAAGAATATTGTAAATCTAATATAAACATCAAAAAATAATTGTGGCTTTATATACTGATATATACTGCTGCCTGAATTCAAATTAGTGATAAGCCCATTTTGAGTTACATGCAAAGAATGTGGATTTTTATTTATCTATACTTTTCTCTTGATAGAATGTACAATTCACACATTGTCACAAGAATTTTGGTATATTGAAGAAATATTCATATGTCCAGATCAAATGAAGACTGAAGAGATTTATACAGTAATGAGAAGAATATTAAAGTGTCAAAATTAAGAAATTTTTATAAAGCAAAACATTGGTATCAATGTGTTCCAAATAATATACATTCACGTGATATTGTTCTGGTAACTTAAGGTATTATTTGGAATTTTCTTTTACCAGGCAAATTTTACTAACCTTCAGGATGCATTTTTCTTTGCCATAAATATGTTGCCAATTGTAACATAAATATTAGTTTTCTATAGTATGATCTCCCTTGGTGGGAGAGCAAGATGAATGTGAGCAATGTAGAGTAAAATAGTTCTGATGAGAAGAGCCAGCTACTGATAAAATGTCAACCTGATTTTCTGCTTTCTAATATATCTACCAATCTAACACATAATCTAATTCAGGGTTTGATTATCATATTTAGGTTCTACAGTTTGATATTGAGAACTTGAAATATCATCTTTCATTTTCTACCTAAATTTAATTGTAATCCAATAGCTGTCCATTCCTTCAAAGTAATAGAGAAATTTTTGCAAAGGTTTCTAGGGTTCAGAGTCCACGCCAGGAGTCCTGATTGTGTTGTCTGTATGAAAGAATAATGCAAAGACCATTGTATTGTGAGAAGAATCTACGAAAAATGCATCATAATTTTGACTTTGATACTATACACAAATGCATTATGTATATTTTATGAGGGATATATTTATTTATGTGTTATGTGCACAAATGTGCATATGCTTATGTATTGTTCTGAAGCAAACTGAGTAGCTTTATTCTTGGATTATAGTTTGCTAGTTTGGCATTGTCTAAGTGGTCACTTGAATGTTAGACGACAATACATTCAATTATATAAATAGATAGAAAATGCCATGGATTCTGCAAAGATCTCTAAATAAAAAGGCAATCATCTCAAAGGGAAATAGACATTTCTTTTATTTCCTTACATTTTAAGCAATTAGGAGTAGGAAACCACTAAGCCTTCAAAACCTTTCAAGAGCACAAAATGGTTTTCAAAACAAGGTAATTTTACATATTTTAAATTGAAGTAAAAAAAAACTTGAAAGGTGACAAATAGTTGAAAGGAATGTTATCAATCTCAGAGTCAGTAATAAAGGATAAACAACCTGTTAGAGGCACAACATCTTTAAAATTACACTTAAATATTTGGGCACAAAATTACATATGAATTGTCTATTGCTTACTCTTCTGTTTTATGAGGTCTCATTTCTTGCTATCTATGGCAGTTAAGTTGGCAGAATGAAATTCTGCTTCATGTTTGAATAAGGTGTCATGGAATTTACAATTTAAAAATCTGAGTAGTATTTTGAGTATTTTACATACTTTACATTGGGAGGACCATAATAAATTTATAAAATTTGTAACAGCTGGAATGGAAATAGCAAGTCTCAGAAATTGAAACATAATGTTTACTGAAGGAGTGAACAAAAAATGAACTAAATCAATTAGTAAAATAGGCTTCTGAAATGCCAAAACCTAACTAGTTTTAAGTTGCATTATTTATGCTTTCAAATGAACATTTTATATTTACAAATAAATAAGAATTGAAGTAAATATCTAGTTGGAATCATAAAACATACGTCTGTCATCTCCCTCTCTTCAAAAACAGCCAAGCAGACATTACTAACTTATGATAACTTGTGATGCTTTAAGTTGACAGCTGCTACAGAACCCATTCCCACACCATACTTTAAAAAAAAGTATAAGTTGAGTGAATTTGCAAAGAAAACAGGAAAAATCTTGATTTACACTTAAAGAAATGCACACCTATCAATATTACCTGCTCATAGTCACAATACAAACTGGCCACAAAACAAGGTCTAAAATGAAACCAGTTCAATATTGTGTAAATGTTGGGGTATGCCCCAAATCTTTTGTGATCTAGAAAAAGCTCTATTGATTAGGCAGGTAGTATGTTGAGACAATCCACACGTCAAACAAAAAACAGAAACAAGTATTTCAGCACCAGCAGGAAGCTTAGTTTTTCTCCACCCCCCCAACTTCTTTTCTTACACTCACTCTCATTCTGAGAGAGAGAAAAGCCAAATATATATACTGTTATTTAAGTATTATATATATATATTCATTTTTTATTTTATTTATTTATATGTATTTAAGTATATTTTTATATTTATATATTTATATATGTATAAAACAACTCTGAAACTTCGCCAAGTTACTGTCAGATATCTTACTAAAGCAGGAATTTAGCACACATTAGGAGGTTCCTTGGACAGATATATAAAGAAACAAATGACTAGCAACATCATATGGACGTGCTGTATACTTTTGTAGTTCGCTGGAATGTATGTGCATTTATCAGAAAATATGTTCAAAAAGAATACACAGGTCAATGAGGGACATTTTATACGGAGATAAACCATCTTTAGAATTTACATTGTCAAACGCCTCACTTGGCAGATTGGTGGAAGGAGGCAGTGATGGGAGCTGGGGACATCTCATTCCAGACTCTTAATATGCCTGGAACTTTGTTTCTCCTTCTATAAAATGAACAAGTTGGTTTTGTAAATCTTCAAAAATATTTCTAAGCCCATGTTTCATCAATTGTGAATTTACAATTTGTCTGAGATGGAACTTTATTTAATATTCACTATAGGATGCATTAAGTAAACAATTTTGAAAAATGTGCATTGCATCGATTCTTTAGAGAAAGATATCTAAATTCATTCCCGTTTTGTATCTGAGCTCTTTTCTAATCAATTATAAAAACAGTTTAATGAATTTATCAAAGTAAGAGCTTAAAAATACAAAGAAAACTGTCAAAGTGAGTTTCATTAAATGTCAGTAGGGAATCAAGTGTTAATATGGTTAAAGCATTTTTCCATCCCTGACATGACACTGTCCAGATTATGCATTGTGAGGAAAAGTGTATATGAGACGTGTTCACTACGGTGGAACAGGAAAGTCTGCCTAAGGACAGTGGAGTGGAAAATAAAGGGCAGAGGAGTGTGGTGGACCAGACAAAATGACAAAGTCTTTGGTGTATCAGTAAATAAAGGTGTGGGGAGAAAAAGATAAAGTGAAAAATAGATTTAATTCCTTATTTACAAAATCAGTATAAAATAGTTTCAGGAGGGGCACCTGAGTGGCTCCAATGGGTAAGCATCTGCCTTCAGTCCAGGTCATGATCTCTGGGTCCTGGGAGTGAGCCTCAATGTCAGGCTACTGGCTCAGTGGGGAGTCTGCTTCTCCCTCTCCATCCCTGCTCAGGCTCACTCTCGTCTCTCTGCCTCGAATGAATACTTAAAATCTTTAAAATATTTTTTAAAAATAGTTCCAGAATTCTAATGTATTCTAAGGTCAAATAGTTTTCGCAGAGTTGTATTACAAGAAAACATTAGCTGCATTTTTAAAGTATAAACTAAAACGATGGGGAAGTATCTTTTGGCACCCTTTTAGGGCAAGTAACTTGACCAAACTTGACAAAAATCAACTAGGAAAAGCATACATACCAGTTTTTTGTTCTATTATTCTCGTCATATTATTCTTCATTGTCTCCCTAAATTAAGACTTTACCTTGATGAATTTGATTGATGCCAATATGTGAAAATGTAATTAAATTATACGTGTTTCCAGATTAAGTAACTAGAATTCTTCTGAATTTTCATCATGAAGATTTACCTCTGTATTTTCTCTTAAGAGTCTTATAGTATTAGCTTTACACTTAGATCTTTGTTCCATTTTGAGTTAACTTATGTTTGGTGCTAAGGGTCTAACTTCATTTCTTTCATATGTGGGGTATCCAGTTTCTCCAGCACCATTTATTAACAAGACTGTCCTTTACCAACTTTGGTACCTTGTCAAAAGTCACTTGACCAAAAACGTGAGCATTTTTTTCCAGGATCTATTCCATTGGTCTGTGTATTTGCCTTTATGACAGAACCACATTGTTTTGGTTACATCATATATAGTGGTAGAAAACTAAAACCATTTCCCCTAAGATCTAGAATAAGGCAATACCACCTGCTTTTGCCACTGCTTTGGAAAATATTACAGGACATTCTAGCCAGAGAAATTGGTCAATACACAAATAAAAGATATCCAAATTGAAAAGAAGTTAAATTATCTCTGATTACAGATGACATAATTGTATATGTAGAAAATCCTACAGATTCCCACCAAACAAGTTAGAACTAAATGAATTCAGCGAAGTCGCAAAATGCAAGATACAAATTTAACAATCAAATCTGTTTTGTTTGTATACACTATGAAAATCTGAAAATAAAACTAAGGAAATAATTTTGTTTATAATAGTATCAAAAATAATAAAAACACTTAAGGATTAACCAAAGAAAACAAGATTAATACTATGAAAACTACGTAACATTGCTGAAAGAAGGTAAGACATAAATAAATGTATACACATTCCATGGTGATGGACTGGAGAACTTAATATTGTTAAAATGTCAATTGTATGCAAATAGTACAGATTTCATGTATTTCATGTGAGCCCATTTCAGAATGGAAGTAAAGTTTTTGATACTACATTTTGCCACAATATAGGTGAATTATTTGTAGCGTAGACCTTTACAAGATTCATAATTGATGTATATGATGTTACACAGTTTGGGGCTTACAATTTGGTCATGTAGTAAACATAAATAAACTTTAGTCAAACAAATTAGCTTCAGTGATTCAAGGGCTCAATACAATAAAAAGAGCAATGAGAAATTTATCCCTACCCTAAGAGTTATTTGTGTCATTAAAAGCATGAGCCAATGTCTAATCTTTCCTAGTTCTGTTGATGATGTTAGTTCATATTGAATCATGAACGTAGGAACCTGTTTATTGTGTTTTTTTTCCTCTATGAAAAAATATACAACACGCCTGTGGTAGCTTGTTATCTATAATGGATTTGGCCAGTACAATCATTAACAGCACTAAAATAAAATACCCCACAGTCCAGCATACTTAGCCATTCTTAATCCAGAAAGGAGACTAAGAACAGACATCATCAAATGCCTTGGATGCCAAGATATCAATGTAGGCTTCTAAAAAGACTCTGCATCTGTTCCTCAAACTCAATGTGGAACCTTCTGCTTTTTTCTCAGAATAATTGCCTTATGGGTACAAAATGGCAAATGGCAAATTCAAGAGGATAGGATTTTTAGACACAGGACAATCAGACCATCAGGGTAATTTACTAAGCTATCTCCTAAAGTCCTCCTCCTGAAGCTGATTCTTCATGTATCAATATTAGACTTTTCCTTTAATTTTTTTCTTCTGGTGCTTACCATCAGAGCTCGAATACTATGTATGTGTCCACGGGTAAGACACACAATGTTTAATAATGTATATGTCAGAGGCACCAAATAATCACAAAACCCTTGTGTTCCAGTTGATTAGCACTCTAAATTTTAACATTTTTAATGACAATTAAAAAAAAATACTTGGTAAATTTTTTGTCTCTTGGGCAAGATTTGTAATACAGGATAAAATTGGCATATTTATCTGACAAATATATTATTGTGTTTTATCATTATAAATTAGCTTTGTAACTTACTATAAAATAACTGTCTTATAAATGTTCAAATACAGACACCCTAGTTGAACACTTTCCTGCTTTCCATACATTAAGGGTTCATACCAAATTTGTTTTCATAGTTGGAAGATATACTTATCATAAGATCTTTTTAAAATGTATTTTTAATTGCCTTCCTTCTCCTTGATGACAATAAGAATATTCATATTCCATCTATCTCACTGTTAAATATTCTAGTTCATATTTAACTTTTTTTCTTACAAAGCTATCATTTTAGGACATATTTTACTACTTTGTCATTTGTCTTGGATACTATGCCTTTTTCTGACATTCTCCAGTATGTGACTTAATGTTTTGGTGGGGAAAAATACCTCAGTCTTTGATATTCTGCTTTATTCTGATTTCTAATATTTGTTTGATAACTGATTACATATTGTTAGTTTCAAAAGCATTTGTCCTTGAAATTTAAAAGCTTTGCTCAACTGTCTTCCATAACTATTTTTAAAAAGATTGCATTTATTTGAGACAGAGAGATAGCAAGGGAGGACATGAGCAGGGTGGGGAGAGGGAGAAGCAGACTTGCCACTGAGGAAGGGGATGAATGCAGGACTCGATTCCAGGACACTGGGATCATGATCCGACTTGAAGGCAGAAGCTTAACCGACTGAGCCACCCAGGCACCCTCGTACCATTGATACTGAAAATACTGCTGCTGTTAATTGCAATTATATTATTATTAACAAACTTATTTTCCATGGACCTTCAGAAGCTTTTATTTAATTTTGGTATCCAGAACTCACAAAAGTTTTTCTAAATGTCTAAGGTATAGGCTTAATTATTTTCCACAACAGTAACATTTAATTGATTTTTTTTTTTGTTTGAGAGATATTGTAAGATTTCTTTAGTTGTTTTTTTTTTTTTTAATTTCCTCTAGTCTTTTTTTTTTTGGTATTATGAAATACCCTTTGGTCTATAAGGATTGATGCAGCATGTACAAGGCTTTTATCAAATTTTATCTTCCTTATAGTCCTTAGCCCCATTACACTATATTATTTATTTTCTTTATATTTGGGATACTTCATTATTTTCTTACTGCCTTTCTAGTAAGTTTTTTCATAAGCAAACATTTCCCAGTTATCATTATAATAGCCTCTTCTACTTTTATGGATACTTATCTTCTTAAATATCATGGCACACTAAATATGTCATTTAAGTTCTCTTCTGTTCTGAATTATATGTTTCCTCTATGGTTGACTTGTTTTGTCATCATTCATGCACCTCTTTTTACTGTTGATAGTTTTTCTCATTTGCCTTGAGATCATTGTTTGCTTTTTACTCCAAAGATAGATTCTAAATAATGTAATTTTTTTCCTAATATATAAAGATACAGAAATGTCTACTTCTGTTCAGGGATGGATCTATTCACTGGCAGTTATCCCTTTTGTGTGCTTAACAATCAGGAAGTTATGCCAACTCCACTCTCAACTACCATAAGCAATACCAATACAAGAATGTTCTATTCTATTCTAGCCTTGGAAGCACCTAACCTAGTGGAGTCTTTTTTCAGGATTAGTTCTCCAGCTTTAAATTGGTGGTAAAGATCTCAGCCATAAATGTGATAGGGGGATGGAGAAGAAGTATGCAAACCTGAGCTACAGTTTGGCTAATACTATTTTAATATGTCATCTTAGTTTTAGTCTTTTTCCTCACTTCTGCTTTTAACTGAGGATTTCCAGGGTTCTGCAATGCTTCCTACTATACATCTTTCTTTCCTGTCATGTGAGATGGAATTCTCTTAATATTTGTTATTAATGCTAATATAGTTTACTTCTCCCTCATTGCTTTTCTGAATGTATCCTTAAATATGTTTAATAATATAATTTCAGTAGATTTGGGAAAGAAAATAATCATCTCTGTGAACCCCATCTATAGTCTATTACATTTTAGTTTATTTTCTAGGTAGAAGGTATTTGGAAAAAAAATATAATGAATCAGTTATCAGAAAGATAAAGTTAGTTTTAAAAAGCTTCACAGGGGATCCCTGGGTGGCGCAGCGGTTTGGCGCCTGCCTTTGGCCCAGGGCGCGATCCTGGAGACCCGGCATCGAATCCCACATCGGGCTCCTGGTGCATGGAGCCTGCTTCTCCCTCTGCCTGTGACTCTGCCTCTCTATCTCTCTGTGACTATCATAAAAAAAAAAAAAAAAAAAATTTAAAAAGCTTCACAAACAGAAATTTGTTTTATTATAGAGTGATCTAGATTCATACTTTTCGTATGGACCAAAGAAATTCTTACAAAATTGAGTTTTTTTCCTCCTTATATTGAATAGAAGTGATATGCTCTTTTAGAAATTTTATTTGTCATTGACACATATGAATCCTCTCTATTTTAATGATGTTCATCATCTAGTGGTTATTGCATAATGGAGAAAGTTGATTTTAGGTGGAAATCTTAGAAAATAAATTGACAGTTGATAGGATTTATACACAAATATATCTGAACTATGTAATTTCTTAATAATTTTAGGAATATGAAAACTGCTAAGGAACACACTTAGTGTTCCTGAGATCACCAAGGCAATGATTGCAAAGGGATGAGAGAAAATATCAGACATTCTTAATTCCAAAAAATGAAGGCATATATATTAGAAAATGTAAGTGTTCAGGAAAGGAGAGTAGAGAATAAATTTAGTAATATTCATGTTACCTGATTTTCTTCATGAAGAGAGATACAAGTGACACATGGATCAATGGATTAGAATAGAGAATGCAAATATGAGCCTGTGTTTATATAGTCAATCTGGGACAAAGGAGGGAATAAACTGTAATGGAGAAATGACTATCTCTTCCACAAATGGTACTGGGAACAGTGGATAGCTACACGCAGAAGAGTGAAACTGAACCACTTTCTTAAACTACACACAACAATAAACCCAAAATGGATTGAAGACCTGAAGATGGGCGTGAAACCACAAAACTCATAAAAGTGAACACAGGCAGTAATCTCTTTGACATTTTCTATAGAAATATTTTTCTAGGTAGGTCTCCTTGAACAGAGAAACAAAAGCAAGAATAAACTATTGAGACTACACCAAAATAAAAAGCTTTTGCACAGAGAAGGAAACCACCAACAAAATGACAAGGCAACCTACGGAATGGGAGAAGGTATTTGCAAATGATTTATCTGGTAAGGAGTTAATATTCAAAATAGATAAAGAAGTTATACAACTCAACACCAAAAAACAAAACAAAACAAAAACAAAAAAACCTCCAAACAATCCAATTAAAAATGGGCAGAGAACCTGAATAGGCAATTTTCTAAAGACATACTCATGGCCAACAGACACATGAAAAGATGTTCAACATCACTAAACATCAGAGAAATGCAAATCTAAACTACAATGAGATATCACCTCACACCTGTGAGAATGGCTAGAGTGAAAAAGACAAGAAATAACACTTGTTGGGGAGGACAGAGGAGGAGATGTGTGGGTGGGGGAAAGGAACTCTCATGCACTATTGGGGAGAATGTAAACTGGTGCAGCTACTCTGGAAAAGCATATGTGGGTTTCTCAAAAAATTAAAAATAGAGTTACCACCATAAGATCCCATAATTCCATTACTGGGCATTTAACCAAAGAAAATGAAAACACTAATTCAAAAAGATGCATGTACTCCTATGTTTACTGATACATTATTTACAAGAACCAAGATATGGAAGCAATCCAAGTGCCAATCCATAAATGAATGAACAAGTAGTGGTATATATACAATGGAATATTAACCATAAAAAAAAGAATGCATTCTTGCCTTTTCTAACATGGATGGACGTAGAGGGTATAATGCTAAGTAAAATAAGCCAGAGAAAGACAAATACCATATGATTTCACTCACACAAAAATTTAATAAAGAAAATAAGTGAACACACAAAGAAAAAAGACAAATAGATTCCTCAATATAAAAAACAAACTGATGGTTGCCAGAGAAGTGGGTTGGGGGATAGGTCAGATAGATAAAGGGGATTAAGAGTACATTTATTGTGATAAGAAATCAGTAATGCACAGAATTTTTGAATTATGTTGTACTGAAACTAATATAATACCATGTTAATATTACTTCCTTAAAAAATTAAGTGGTTTGGACTAGAGAACTTAATATAAAATGTTGTAAATTATTTTTCAGAAGATAGCAGATCCATGAAACACAATTTAGTAACAATATATAATGGAAATATTAAATCCTAACAATACATGCATAGATTTTTAAAAAAGATATCGTACTGCATCTGGAATCCATTACGAAGTGCAGATTGTGGAATGAGGCATAGCTGAGTTATTGTTCCAGTGCTCCACCAGTTGCTAGTTGTGGCACCCTGGGTAAGTAAATTATCTATATTAAGACTCAATTTCCTGTTATCTAAAATGAGGAAAAATAATTGCACCCTCCTTAAGGGATGTGTATAATTAAATCTGATAATGCAGGTAAAGCACTTAGCATAATCTCTGACATATTCCAAGTCCCCAGTGAGTGTTGTATCTATTTTCCATCTTACTAATAGTAACCACCTTGAGGTGTCATTTTACTACAGATTGTGACTATTACACCATTTTACAGATGAATAACCTGATCCATTACAACATGTAGTATTTATCATAGCAAAACTAATGGCCAACTGGCATTTTATTCCCAAGTACCATCTCCAGAGCTCATTGACTAAACTTGGAAATTAATACTCCTTTCATATAATCATGACCAGTGTCCTTAGATAATTTAGGTGGAATATTTTATCTACTCCCTAGGGACACTGATTAGGATTCTATGAAGGAAGTATTCATTTAAATAACTAATAAGCTATTACTATATTCAAGGCATTAATGTAGGTTCAGTGAGATAGGCAAGCAGGAAAAGGACAAAGCATTTGTCCTCAAACAAGTCACTTCTAGAAAAAATACGAATATTAAAACAAGTACACTGAGCAGTTTCCTGTTTCTGGTGGGCTAGTTTACCAGCATTAATCCTCCTGCTGAATTCAATACACAGTGATAAATGTGATGGTTTTTGTTTGTTTCAATCATGAAAGCATCAAGATGTTGTCAAGTCCCAATATTTAATGACCTAAGAATTTAGATATGCAGTCAAGCATGAGAATTGCTCTTGCCCTAAGGATATTTCTCTTCTCCACACCTTGAAAACCTGTTTTGATAATATTATTTTTTTTTAATTTTTATTTATTTATGATAGTCACAGAGAGAGAGAGAGAGGCAGAGACACAGGCGGAGGGAGAAGCAGGCTCCATGCACCGGGAGCCTGATGTGGGATTCGATCCCGGGTCTCCAGGATCGCGCCCTGGGCCAAAGGCAGGCGCCAAACCGCTGCGCCACCCAGGGATCCCCTGAAAACCTGTTTTGATGGACTTTCAGGACAAGGAGAATATAAAAGTTCAAGTTAACATACAAGGAGATAAATAAAAGCGAAGATATTACTCCCTCAAACATACAAGAGCAAATTATAGCAACTTCAGGGTAAAGGTAGCCAATGCAAAAATCATAGACCAGTTTTAATTCCCTAGCTAATACAAAAAATTTAGTCTTGAAATTGGCTTAATGTGGTCTTTAAATGGGGAAGCCACCAGATGCCTCACAGAAGCAAATAGTTATTTCCATTCAAAGAGGATTTGTATTTCCTCAAACTAACTTTACTATATTCTTCAATTTTTACTGTATATACATATAAAGATATTATTCTTCAAATATTTTATTCAGCCAATGACTAAAAACAAAGCACAGGAGTAAACTAGACTCAAAAACCAAGAGCCAGCCAAAATACCTGAGACACATTCAATTTCTAATAATTTTGGAAAGAGAATATATACAACACTAAAATATGATGAAATGAAAAGAGTAAGTTTAAGTCCAGAAGAGGCAAGGTGGAAATTATTTCATGATTTGGAATATCTCAAAAAAAATAGTGAGAATGCGTAGGTAAGAAAAAAAAGGGGGGATGAAAAGTGCTGAAAATAAGTTTGGCAGAGCAAAAATGAGCTCTATGATGAACAGATAGTAAAGTATTTTGTTTTCCTCATAGGAGTGAAGAAAAACAAGATTTTAACACTAAGTTGTATTAGGGATTTAAGCATAAGGGATAGTTTTTTGTGTGTGTGTTTTTGTTTTTGGATTTTATTTATTTATTTATTTATTTATTTATTTATTTATTTATTTATTTATGAGATACACACAGAGAGAGGCAGAGACACAGGCAGAGGGAGGAGCAGGCTCCATCCCAGGACGCCAGGATCATGCCGTGGGCCAAAGGCAGGTGCTAAACCGCTGAGCCACCCAGGGATCCCTGAGGGATAAGTTTTTTTGAAGTTACTCAGTAAAACCTACTACACATGAATTTAAGTGTTAATGAAGAAGATGGAAATGAGCACCACCCCAGTATTTCCAGATCAGAAGACTGGAGGAGCTACAAAGTAGAGTGAATTTTTCCTTTGTATTACACATAAGGTGCCTGTGAAAAACCTGAAAAGAGACCTTTAGCAGTAAAGAAAAACCATGGATAAGGCAAGAAATCATCATATCCTAGTTTTATCAGAAGATTTGCTCCTTTTCTTCCTTGGCAATAGCTAAGATAATGATGCATTTTATGATACGTGAAACTTCAGCTTAAGAAATACAGGTAACAAAGGTAACTGACTATTGATCATTAGAGTAAAATATTCTGGACTCAATTCAAATATTTCACATTAATAATGTTGCAGATATTTACATTCATCTATTTAGATCTCAAATTCCTGATGAACAGAAATAGAGATATTTACTATATTTGAAACTGGAAAATTATTACTACAGAGCATAGAGCTGATTACCATTTTACTTTAAAAATACATATAAAATACAAAGATTTTGATTTAAATATTACAGAAATTAAAAATATAAAATCATAAATGTATTAGTGTTACTATGTACCATGAAAAGTTCACATATATACAAGTTCTATACTTCCTTTATCTCCTATAGTTCTGAAAACTTACAGCAAGAAATTAACTCTACTATAAAATATAGATAGAGTATATATAGAGTATATATAGAGTATGAGGGTTCTGCTTCCCTCATAATTAGCCAGTGGGTTAAAACTTCAATAGTCATTTGGCAATTTTGCCTTCTAATTTATTCTGAATCTCATTTATTTGTTATATTTCATAGGTTTACAGCCTATCGTAAGTAGATCTTAGGCAAAACTTTTTGGGAAAACACAAGATTTGGTGTTATAGGTATTATCATTGTCAGAGATGTTCTTTTAATCTTTAAGAACATCAGATGGCTAAAAATAACCCCTGATTTTACCAAAATGTAGTTGATTGCCTATTACCTTGGATACTTTGATGAATCTAAGTACACTTCAGATGTGAGGGGACATTATACTCCCATTGAGCACGGGGAAACGATTTCATTGTTGAGCTTATGTAGCATCAGTAGCACCATAAACTATTCTGCAAAAGCTGAAATTGAACATCCTTCAGTGACACTGAATGAAGGGATATAAACCTTAGAAAATCTAAGAAGCAATTTCATCAAGTTCTTGATGTTTTGACTCTTTAGAAGAGGGACTTAAAGAATTATACTGATGATTTTTAGTGCTAATCCACATGGGTCCTTGTATTACATTTTCCAGGTTCTAAACCTAATATTCCAAATAAAAGATTTTAAATAAATTCCAGAAAGCATAACCCAGATGAATAGTATCAAAGACCTGAAAGAATTTAAAATACGTGTTAGGTTAAACTTGAATGCTTTAAATTAGAAGCAGATTGATGCTTTTTGTTATTTTGAGGATTAGCATTATCAAGGTATGTATTTCCCCAATATGCCAATTCAAGATAAGGATTTTAACCAGACATCTAAGGAAAACAAACTAACTCCTGCACTGGTCTCTCCATTGTAAACAATATAAAAATAATTCCATTTTGCACTAAGAAGTGAACCATGTTGACGTCAACAAGTTATTGATTCAGTGTGTAACAAGCAAACTGGCACTTTAGGAAAAAAAAATGAAGTGGCACAATTAATACTTCATTGGTTATCAAATACGTCCCAAATGAAAATTGTTCTGCTGGGGGAAATACCTAAAAAGGAAAATGTCATTAGTTATCAAAGAACTCCTAACATAAAAATCAATCATTCATTTCATTTAAGACTATTCTTGGAGGTATTTCTAACCACGGTTTAGGTAATTGCTGTAAAAACTAAAGGAAAAAGAGTAAGTCCTACTAGAATATTACTTTGTATTTTTTTTAAATAATTCTGTTCCACTCTTATTATACACCTTAAAGGGAAAACAGACACTCTGAATCCAGGTAGAATGAAAAAAATATAGTCAGGTAGTATAATTATGAATTTGTTCCTTCTGGTTTGATGAAATGCTTCTATTCTATGCTGTATAGTCTACACACTTAGGAACATCAGTACTTATATTGTTGTGTAAAATGAACAGCTACTGAGCTCTAATAGGCTTCATTCTGGGTTTTAAAATTCCTCAAAATGACTTTGAGATCATTAGCTCTGCAAGCACTAATGCATGCTGCACTCATAAAAGAGTGTAATAAAGACGAACATGAGTAGCTAACCTTACATCTGCCTTAATTTTAAGAAGAAATGTGTATATGTTTTTGCCATCAAGGCAAGGAATAAAAAGACACATGATATATTTTTTTAAATGTTGTTTAAAAAAAAAAAACAGATAATGGATTTGTAATAAGCAGAATTTTTCCTAGGTAAGGTGAAGGAAATTCTCAAGGCTTTTTGCTTGAATTTCTTTATTTGGACCACAGTTTAGTTACCTATCCAAGATCAGGTGATCATCTCTGGGGACTCAACACTAACTTATTTTTTCTATGAATACTTCTCTACACTTTTTTTATTCATAAAAAAATAGTGTGTGTGTGGGGGGGGAAACTTACTAGTTGATCAAGTTATCACTTTGATACACAGATCAAGTGCCCTCCTCTTTCCTTAGCAATATATTAACCTTGGTGCATGGCATTTTGCAAGAGGAAATGGATTGTCTACATTGCACATATAACAATTACATCTGCAAAGCTTTCAAAACAATGGAAAATAAATAAAGTGCTTTCAACATCAGATCCAGTTCACGTGCTAACTCTGCTTCCCCAGATCGCCATTCATAGCCTCGAAATGCGGCCTTAATATAACTCACCCAAGTTACCAACTCTACAGGTCTGAATTAAGTGATGTTCCGTTTACTGAACAACATTACCAAATGAAAATTGTAAGCTATTTTAGTATTATTTTAATATTAGAATATGATTTTTCATAGCTGACATGGGTAAATATGAAATTTCCTAATACCTCTGGCAGTGAGGTACAAAATTATGATACTAATAATGCAAAAGAAATTTTATCTTCAAATTTCAATTTGTCCACCAAAACTCTAGAGCTTTTATTTATAAGACATTACATTTCCTGAATTTGTTGGCAAATATATTCATGTATTCTCACAGTATTAGAAGGAAAACAGTCATCAACTGTCTTGTAATCAAAGGTTAAAGAATTGCCTTAAAATATATTATCTGTTTACATTTAAAGTCTATCGGTGCTGGGGATCCCTGGGTGGTGCAGCGGTTTGGCGCCTGCCTTTGGCTCAGGGCGCGATCCTGGAGACCTGGGATCGAATCCCACGTCGGGCTCCCGGTGCATGGAGCCTGCTTCTCCCTCTGCCTGTGTCTCTGCCTCTCTCTCTCTCTCTCTCTCTCTGTGACTATCGTAAATAATAATAATAAAAAAAAAACTCTATCAGTGTTTCATAAGTGTCTTTCTATCCGGATGAGTGCAAGTCTATAAAATGTGTTTCCCCCCCTCTTCTCCATTGAAATAACCCCCTGCTAATGACCATAGGGAAGATATTTAGAATGTGCTTCAGTATTAAGAGCCACAGGAGGGTGTTAATAACGCTTAACAAGCCTCAACAAATTTGTTAGATCAAGGAGATATTCAATATACTTTAAGATAGAGAGAACTAAATCATATATTCTGTTCCCAGGAAAAAATTACTAGAATTAATTAAGAGAGGTATTTTTTTTTCAATTTAACAATTCATTTATTTGTACTGGTCCTTAATAGTCAATCTTCATATCCGCATTTTTATTTCATCAACAATCATCTCAGACACACCCTCTAACAAGGTTGATTTAAAATATTACGACAGGAAACTATGCCTTCAGGAGCATGTTTATTGTGTTTGAGATGATACATCAGGTGCTCTCTGAGCTACAAAGGGTAAAAGGAAATCCTCTCATTACAAACTGACAAAGGTAAAAGGTAAAACATTTTTCACAACAGCATGAACCACATACTCAGAAATAGATCTGGGTTTAATACAAATGACATAATTCCTAGTCATCTACAGCTACTTTTATAACTTCATACAGATAATGAATTAGGCTAAAATGCACTATAATATTTGGTAGACTTCAGGACCAGTATCCTTAGTACATCACAAAATACATTTTGATATCCCAAAGAAGCAAGACTTGCAAGTAGGCGTTTTAAACATAACTAATCTACAGCTACAAAGTTCTACTCTTGATAGCATTTACCTTTTTTGGGGAGTCTCCCAGTCTCCAAAGGATAAAAGCAGAGAGTAGAATCAGTATAACATATACACAGAAGTCCTTATTGTAAAGGCTATAAAGATAGCCTTTAAGATAGAGAGAACTAAATCATATATTCTGTTCCCAGGAAAAAATTACTAGAATTAATTAAGAGAGGTATTAGAATCTTTCTACATACTCCAAATTGAAGAAATCATGGTTGAAGATCCAGCTGGGTGAGGGGATATTTTCTCCACAGAATTCAGAACCAGCTTAAATGAGAAGGCCAAGGACAAATAAACCCACACCAAAAAGAAAGGAATTAAGTGACATGGATTATTCTTCATGTAGATTTTTTCTGAAGCAATTGGTTATTTTTTAAGATTTTATTTATTTATTAATGAGAAACACAGAGAAGAAGCAGAGACATAGGCAAAGGGAAAAGCAGGCTCCCCACGGAGAGTCCAATGTGGGACTCGATCCTGGGACCTGGGGATCATGACCTGAGCCACCCAGGTGTCCTGTTTTTGTTTTTTTAATTTTTATTTATTGGAGAATGAGAAAGAGAGAGCGGGCATGTGCCCAGGCCCGAGCCACCCAGATGCCTCAATAGGTTCTTTTTTATATTATGTGTAATCACTTCAGGAAGGCAGTAGAACATGACACAAGATGATGACTTGTGTAATGATGACTTACATGATCACAGTATTAGAAGGAATGATGACTTCTAATCATGTAATGATGATTACATCAGAATGATGACTCATGTAAGGAAAGCACAGAGAATCAAGTTGCCCTTTTCTTTTAGTCCTCTTTAATCCTGAATATGCTGAAGTAAAACAATTTCCTACAGAGGACATGACTGGTACTTTTTAAAGCTTTGTTTTTGAGCCACATGAATAGTAGTATCAAGTTCATCTTAACGGTCTTGAAAGTTCAACAAATTGTTAAGTCTAATTCATATGCCACCAGAGTACTGAGATTACTTCTACATGCAGTCTTTTGAAACTCAGTGCATAAACATCATTTTCAAAAGAGAAAGTTAAACTAATGCTATAGTTTTGAATGTTGATTTATTTACCTGTTTATTATTCCTGTGATAATACATTAGTTCCATTTTGGTAATAGTTGCAGAAAAATATTAATAAATAAAATGTGATAATTTTCTCTTTTTTTTAGCTACTCAGACAAGCAAATTAGAACACTGATATTATTTAATAAATATGAATGAAAACTCTCTTTTTAGAGGGTAGTATGGAAAATGTAAAAATGCAGAGGTCAAGGTTCACATGTTTTCCCATATAAAAACATAACTCACTAAGCACCATTTTTAGAAAAAGCCATCCTATCTCTAGTGCACTGTTGTGTCACCTTGTTTGTAATACAGGTAAGTTTGTACATGCATATGGGTTTGTTGTTGGACTCTGGTCTGTTGCTATTTGTGTGGCAATCACCTTATCCTATTTATTGAAGTATAATGATTAATATTTTTTTAAAAAAGATTTTTATTTATTCATAGAGACACCCCAGAAAGGCAGAGACCTGGGCAGAGGGAGAAGCAGGCTCCCTGTGGGGAGCCTGATGTAGGACTCTATCCCAGGATCCCAGGATCATGCCCTGAGCCAAAGGCAGCCGCTCAACCACTGAGCCACCTAGGCTTCTCACGATTAACATTTTTTAATTAAGGTTGAGATCAAAAGGTCAAATTCAGGAAATCTTATTTCCTTGTGGAAACCGAGACTTACATAGTTACTTTATGTAAAAGATAGGACTACTTATTTTTCTCTTTGAGAAAATTCAGGAGGTGAGAGAGTTTTGTTTTCACTAACCATGTATATAAAATGTACTTGCTTGTAATTTGGATTGCCTCAAATCTTAGAAAATGGTTCTATTAATTTATATTGTATCTATTATAATATATATATATGTATATTTAGATTTTCTCAAAACTATTTTATAGCTTGGAATCTTTGCATGTCATTTGTTAGCTTTATTCATAGGTATTTAAATACATTGATGCTACTGTAAGTGACATTATTTGTTAAATTTTTTAATTGTTTACTTCTGGTTCAAGGACTATAATTATTTTCTCTCTACCGACCTTGCAATGAGTGACTATTACTTGAAATGGGGAAATTTTGATTTTCAGCATTACTATAATATTAAAATGTCCAATTTTCAACCACTACAAAAAAAAATCACAGGAATTAAATCAAGATAGTAAAAAAATAAAATTAAAATTATATATAACATGACCAAGTGGGGCTTATTCTATAAATATGATTGGTGAAGTATTTGAAAAATCAGGGTAATCTGTGTATAATGCTTAAAGATGTTCACTGTCAGCACTCTTATTCAATATTGTGCTAGAATTTTAGTCTAATTAAAGAGCAATAAAGGAGTTACAAGGCATATAGATTAGAAAAAAAATAAAATTGTCCTTATTTGCAGATGAAATAATTATCTGTTTAGAATATCTCAAGTAATCTAACATACATGCACAACTAGTTAGCAAGTTCATTCAGGTCACAAGAAATATGCCAAAAAATTGTAATTTGATATATTAGCCATGACCACAAGTATACCAAAATTGAAAATGCCAATTTCTGTTGCTTAAGAAAATGAAATATGCTAGTGTAAATCTAACAAAACCTGTACAGGACTTGTGTCCTGGAAAAACCACAACACTGATGAACCAGTCCAAAAATGTAAATAATGAGTCACTTTATCTTCATGGATTGGAAGCCTCAGTTAAAATATCAATTTTCTCCAAAAATTTTAATCTAACTTATCTCAAAACTTCTGTTTTTGTAGACATAAACTAAATTATTCTAAAACTATATGGGATAACAGAACTAGAATAGTTCATATAAATGTACATAAATTCGAAACTTTAATGGCCACAATAATCACTCCTGTATGAAAATGGTAAAAGGATAGGCATACAGATCAGTAGAAGAAGAGCTCAGTAATCCATTGAAACAAATATGCACAACTGAGTAAAAGTAAATCAACAGAGGAATTTTTTTTTTAATGGTAAGCTATTGGACCCCCTAAGTTAAATAGAAATGAACCTTGACTTAAGTTTCATATTTTACAAAAATTATTTAAAATTGATCAGAGTAATATCTTAAACAGAGTATATAATTTTTAGAAAAAAATATAGGAGAAAATCTTAAGTTTAGGGATGGGAAGAATTTCTTAGATTTGGCACCACAATATAATAAAGGAAAAACTTAAATATTAGATTTCAAAAATTAAGAACTTATGCTCAGTGCAACAACCTATTAAGAAGATGGAGAGAAAAAAAAAAAAAAAAGAAGATGGAGAAAAAAAAAAAAAAAAGCTCCCAAGTGGGAGAAAACATTTCACACTGCACCTTTGACAGACTAGTATCTAGACTAAGTCAACAACATTTTGACAAAACACAGTAATAAAAGAACAAAAAAATTCAATTAGGAAATGGGCAAAATACAAACGAAATTTTTCAAAGAGGATATACAGATGACAGAAACACGTAAAGATGTTCAACATCAAAGTCGGGAGGGAAAATCAAATTTGTGCCACAATGAGAGATCAGAACACACCGATCTAAATGGCTGATTTTGGGATCCCTGGGTGGCGCTTAGCCTGCCTTTGGCCCAGGGCGTGATCCTGGAGACCCAGGATCGAATCCCACACCGGGCTCCCTGCATGGAGCCTGCTTCTCCCTCTGTCTGTGTCTCTGCCTCTCTCTCTCTCTCTCTCTCTCTCTCTCTCTCTCTCTGTGACTATCATAAATAAATTTTAAAAAAAATTAAAAGATAAATAAATAAATAAATAAATAAATAAATAAATAATTGGCTGAATTAAAAAAAAAAAAAAAAGGAAAGAAAGAAAAGTGATACCACCAAGTGCTGGCAAGGGTGAAGAACAGAACTCTCACCACTGCTGTTGGAACAGTAAAATGGAAGATCAACTCTGGAAAAGAGTTTAACTGTTTCTTAAGTCTCAATATACAAGGATCATATAAACAGTAATTGCACTGTTGGGTATTTGTCCCAGAGAAATGCAGAATTACGTTAGCAGTAAAACCTGTACCAAATGTTTTTTAGCAGATTTATAACGTCCAAAAATTGGAAACACAGACATCTTTTTAAACAGATGAATGGTTAAGTAAACTGGCACATCCATATCATGAATACTTCAGAGCAATAAAAAGGAATGGATTATTGATATGTGTAACACACTGAGGATGAACCTCCAGAGAATTATAGTATTGCAGAATATCCTGGAAGGTTATATGGTGGAAGATTTTGTTTTCTTAACAATGTTGAAATGAGCAAATTGTAGAGATGGAGAACAAATTAGTGGTTGCCTGACACAGCTATTAAAGAGCAACAGGAGAGATCTTTGTTGGAGAGATGGTAATATATAGATTATAACTATATAGATTCTAACTATATTAATGTCAATATCCTGGTAGTGATATTATAGTTTTGCTAAATGTTATCATTGTAACCAAGAATGCATGGAATGTTTGTATTATTTCTTACAATTGTATGTGAATCTATAGTTATCTTAAACTTTTAAAAGAGAAAAACCAATCGTAGTTTTTCAAGCATTGATACAGACTAATTGCACACAGAATTCAAGCATTAATATTTGATTTAGCTTCCGATCTCATGTGCAGTACTTCTAGTCTCCTTTTAGTAAATGTTTAGCTATCACTGCCTACTTTCACATGTAGAGTATAGCAAGTCCATGTTTTCACCATGTTTGAATTTCTCTATCTTTCCATATGAATATTGTTTTTGAAACTAGATATCTATTTTGCATTTCTTATAAATTAGCATCCTGTCTCTTTATATACACACTCATGTCAATTTATCTAAATTTATCTTAATAAAAGTGCTTCATACTATATGTTATGCAATTTGGATGGGAAGTACTTCAGCATGAAAATAAATGTTTAGAAAACTTGCTGTCCCCAAACCCTTGCTCAGTGTGGAATATAAAGAAACTTATTATATCTAATAATACTCAGAATTGAAAATTTGTTTAGAATCTAGAGTTTATAAGGTTAAAGTTTCGTCGCATAAAATAAATGGTTGGCTGTTTGAGCTAATAACATTTTCTTACTTGTCTTCAGTGTTTAATCAGTGTGGGGGAAGCTTATTTGGAAAATGTCCTCCCAGAAGGATTATAATAGACCAGGACAGGAGTTAGAGGCGTGTGATTTTGTAAAACTTAGAGCAGCAATATTTCAAAGATTATGAAAGCCAGCATTTGTCTAACACACAACTGAGAAACCTCGCAATGATGATCATGGTGTGGGTCATTAGAAAAATGCCTGACCTTTAGCTTCTGATCAAATACAACGGAGACAAGGTGAGGGAGGACTGCCCCAAGAGAATGACTGGATGTGCTACATATTTCCTGTTTTTATTCAATAATTGAAATATACTTATTCAAAAATATGTATAGGGTAGCTACTTGATGTTAGATACGGTTTTAGATAATGGTGACAGAAAAAAAAAAAGTTCATTCCTCTACTGTGGTGCCTCTATGTTATTTTAAAAGATAAGTGATACTCGCCTTTGCGCAGGTTGCGGCTGCGGAGCGCGGCGGGTCCAGGTGCGCTGTGAGCGCTGGTCCTGGCCCAGGGGCACCCGAACCCCGGGTTGGACCGAGTCCGCGCTGCCATGGACCCCGACAGTTATCAAGGCCCTGCAGCTCAATGAAGCACCCAAGTCTCTGAATTTCGTTTCAACACTGCTTCAGATTGCTATGTCGGAACAACTGGATTTACCTGTGAGACAGGTAGGTGTTACCTATTTGAAAAATATGGTAACACAGTATTGGCCTGATGGGGAAACAGCACCAGGGGATATATCCCCTTACACAGTTCCAGAAGAAGATCGACACTGTATTCGAGAAAATATAGTAGAAGCTATTATCCACTCTCCTGAGCTCATCAGGGTACAGCTTACTACATGCATTCACCATATCATCAAACATGATTATCCAAGCCTCTGCACTGCCATTGTGGACAAAATTGCCTTTTATCTTCAGTCTGATAACAGTGCTTGTTGGCTAGGAATTCTTCTTTGCCTTTATCAGCTTGTGAAAAATTATGAGTACAAGAAACCAGAGGAACGGAGTCCATTGGTAGCAGCCATGCAGCATTTCCTGCCAGTTCTAAAGGACCGTTTTATCCAGCTTCTTTCTGATCAATCTGATCAGTCTGTCCTCATTCAGAAACAGATCTTCAAGATCTTCTATGCTCTTGTTCAGGATACACTACCACTGGAGCTGATAAACCAACAGAACCTGACAGAATGGATAGAAATTTTAAAGACTGTTGTGAACAGAGATGTGCCTAATGAAACACTTCAGGTTGAAGAAGATGACAGACCAGAGTTACCATGGTGGAAATGTAAAAAGTGGGCTTTACATATCTTAGCAAGGATTTTTGAAAGATATGGAAGCCCTGGCAATGTTTCCAAGGAGTACAATGAATTTGCTGAAGTATTTCTGAAGGCATTTGCTGTTGGTGTCCAGCAAGTTTTATTGAAGGTATTATATCAGTACAAGGAGAAACACTATATGGCTCCTCGAGTTTTACAACAGACATTAAATTATATTAATCAAGGAGTTTCTCATGCCCTCACCTGGAAGAATCTGAAGCCTCATATACGAGGCATTATCCAAGATGTTATTTTTCCACTGATGTGCTATACAGATGCTGATGAAGAACTTTGGCAAGAAGATCCTTATGAATATATACGCATGAAGTTTGATGTGTTTGAAGATTTCATCTCTCCTACCACTGCTGCCCAGACACTTTTGTTTACAGCTTGCAGCAAAAGGAGAGAGGTACTGCAAAAGACAATGGGATTTTGCTACCAGATTCTTACAGAACCAAATGCTGATCCTCGGAAAAAAAGATGGAGCCCTGCATATGATTGGTTCTTTAGCTGAAATACTTTTGAAGAAAAAGATCTACAAAGATCAGATGGAATACATGTTGCAGAATCATGTATTCCCTCTCTTCAGCAGTGAACTCGGCTATATGAGAGCCAGGGCTTGCTGGGTCCTTCACTATTTTTGTGAAGTAAAGTTCAAAAGTGACCAGAACCTGCAAATGGCCTTAGAGCTGACACGACGATGTCTGATTGATGATAGGGAAATGCCTGTGAAAGTGGAAGCTGCCATTGCACTTCAAGTATTGATCAGCAATCAAGAAAAAGCTAAAGAATATATTACACCATTCATCAGACCTGTAATGCAGACTCTTCTTCACATTATAAGAGAAACAGAAAATGATGATCTTAGCAATGTAATTCAGAAAATGATCTGTGAGTATAGTGAAGAAGTTACTCCTATTGCAGTAGAAATGACACAGCATTTGGCTATGACATTTAATCAGGTAATCCAGACTGGACCAGATGAAGAAGGAAGTGATGACAAAGCAGTTACTGCTATGGGAATCCTCAATACCATTGACACACTACTTAGTGTAGTTGAAGATCATAAAGAGATAAGCCAGCCACTTGAAGGAATCTGCTTACAGGTCATTGGAACTGTTTTACAACATGTCTTAGAATTCTATGAAGAGATCTTCTCTTTAGCACATAGTTTGACATGTCAACAAGTGTCTCTGCAAATGTGGCAGTTGCTACCTCTGGTATTTGAGGTTTTTCAACAAGATGGATTTGATTACTTTTCAGATATGATGCCTCTGCTTCATAATTACGTAACAGTTGATACAGATACACTTCTGTCTGATACCAAGTATCTTGAAATGATATATAGTATGTGTAAGAAGGTTCTTACAAGAGTTGCAGGAGAAGATGCAGAGTGTCATGCAGCAAAATTGTTAGAAGTCATCATTCTACAATGCAAAGGGCATGGCATTGACCAGTGCATTCCCTTATTTGTGGAAGCAGCTTTAGAGAGACTGACAAGAGAGGTGAAGACAAGTGAACTTCGGACAATGTGCCTGCAAGTTGCCATTGCAGCTTTGTACTATAATCCACACCTACTTCTCAACACCTTAGAAAATCTTCACTTCCCTAATAATGTTGAACCAGTTACAAATCATTTTATTACACAATGGCTTAATGATGTTGATTGTTTCTTGGGACTTCACGACAGAAAGATGTGTGTTCTGGGCCTTTGTGCTCTTATTGATATGGAACAAATACCACAAGTTTTAAATCAAGTTTCTGGACAGATTTTGCCAGCTTTTATCCTTTTGTTTAATGGATTATAAAGAGCATATGCCTGCCATGCAGAACACAAGAATGACAGCGATGATGATGATGAAGCTGAAGATGATGATGAAACTGAGGAACTGGGGAGTGATGAAGATGATATTGATGAAGATGGGCAAGAATATTTGGAGATTTTGGCTAAACAAGCAGGTGAGGATGGAGATGATGAAGATTGGGAAGAAGATGATGCTGAGGAGACTGCTCTAGAAGCCTATTCCACAATCATTGATGATGAAAATAACCCTGTTGATGAGTATCAGATATTTAAAGCTATATTTCAAACTATACAAAATCATAATCCTGTGTGGTATCAGGCTTTGACTCATGGTCTTAATGAAGAACAAAGAAAACAGTTACAGGATATAGCAACTCTGGCTGATCAAAGAAGAGCAGCTCATGAATCCAAAATGATTGAGAAGCATGGAGGATACAAATTCAGTGCTCCGGTTGTGCCAAGTTCTTTCAATTTTGGAGGCCCGGCACCAGGGATGAATTGAGTTATCACTTTCTTTCCTGCTGTGTGATTGTAGTGAAGAGCTTGTGTTCCTCCTAGTAGCGGTTCCAGAACTGGTTCATGTTATCTACTCTAAACTAATTGATCAATAGATGGACAGAATAGATGATCAATAGATGGACAGAAAAACCCAGGCAGTGGGACCTGATCAGGCAACTTGGCACTGAAAAAGAAACCAGAGGGATTTCGGGGGGGAGGGCAGTAATTTGGGGGTGGTATTTTCTTTATTTTTTGAAGAAAGTAAGATTCTGACTGAAAGTTCAAGTGACACTGTGGAAATCTGAAATGAGGGGATGTCATGAAGGCAGCTTTTCTTTTTCTGAGGAAAAAAGAGGCATGAGCTACAGGACTATTTAAAATGTCTCATTTACAGTATAAGCTCAAAGGTAAATGTAATTTTTACACCTATGAGTGTTTGTCCGATTTCTGTCTCTTCTTCAGCATTGGGTATCTATTCTTTATATGTAAATAAGGTAATCAATAGCCTTATTCAATCTTCGTCATTTTCATTCATCAAAGATTGTTCCTATGTAGATTATTGGACATTTATTGTAGCACTACATAACTGATTAAAAAAAAAATCTGTAAATGAATTAGCACTTTCATATTGAAACAAGCCTGCTAGCCTATGTATAAAATAGCAAAATGTTTGCTGTTTATTAAAAGAAGAGATGTAATGGGGTGGGGGGCAGGGGTAATTTCAAGTTATTAATTTAAAAATGAACTAGCAATTTTGTACCTGGTGACTTTGTGGTGCACTCACCTCTGATAGTGACTTGAATTCGGTATGTTAAAAGGGGTTAGTGATATATCATTGCTGCTAAAAAATGACAACTCCCTCTGTGTCCTGTTTTCTTAAAGCTCTCAGTGTATAAGTGGAGACTTGGATACAAGACCTTACTGTATCAAATAAGAAAGGTGATATTTGAAGCATGTAAATTGGATATAAAGTTCTACTCTTAAAGAGTTGATCAAAGAGTATGGCTAAACAACTATATATGCAATCTATTAAAAGAACTTAATTCGGCTATTATGTCTTGATTTGATTGCAGTTTTTTCCTAATTATAAAACTTTTTCTTCATTGGCCTGTTTTTATCCTGTACCTAGAAAGAGTGCAGAATGCACACTTAAAATTTAACACCTGTCCATATCCCCGTCTTCCTATCCCCTCTTGTTGATTGTGGTATCTGATTTTAAATAGCTAGGCTGAAGGCACACGGTTCCCTCCAAAAACCACTATTGATATCACTGCAAAAACAAGCCAGCAACAAAGACAATGTGGAGAGGTTGGCTTGGTTCCTTCTCTCCTAACTGCATGTTGAAAAATAAGCCTTTATTGATCTTAAACATCTGTCAGATGAGTCATACATTGGGTTATTTTTTTTATATACATGTATACACACAATAGTTCAAATTGAAAGCAACGTCTCAATGGATTCAAAGCTATTAAATGCTGTTGTCTATAACAGACTAGGAAATTTATAACTGTAAAAATGAAACAAATGCACATATTGATATTTAAAATGCATAATGAAGAAAACCCATTGGTGTTGTGTTTTTCTTGTATGCCAATAATTAAGCCACTACTGTTGGCACTGTTTGGGTTCTATTTTAACACTGAAGGAGTGAAAATATTTCCTATATTTATGAATTTACTATGAAAATCTTGGCAAAAAAAAAATTGTCTGTCTAAAATGTGTGGGTGAAAACTGTTAATCAAGTGTGTTTCTACTTTTTTCCCCCCAAGTTGGACACCATCTGTATACCCTAGGTTGCTTAAGGGGATTTCACTATTATATAAAATCATTAAATTAAAACGGAGTAGTTGTATATATGCAACATTGTGTACAGAGGGGATATATTGAATAGTATTAAACATTTTTGTTTTCCTTTACCTTTTATCCCTTAATATCTAGTCTACTTTTTTAAATTTCAGACTTCAGTACTCTTTGAATTGATAATTCCAATTTTCACATTGTTATTGGAAAACCATATCTAATAAAGGTTTTAGTTATTCCCATGAACAGTAAAAAAAATAAAAATAAAAAAATAAAAGATAAGTGATACTCAAGTAAACAAAGGTGCCAAGAAGACAACATAAAAGCAGTGAGTTTAAGACAGGCATGTTTTATGCAGTTTGTCAAGTGAGTAATTCTCTTAAGAGTTGATAATTTAGCTGACATCTGTAAAAAAAGAATGGCCTATTACTGAATTCTTATGCAGAAAGATATTTTTGAGCATAACAAGTGAAAAATGCCGAGAACAAAAATTGTGATATTTACACTCAAAATGTGTTTTCATTATGCAAATATAAAACTATATTGTTGAATTTTAATTGTAATTAAGAAATATGGACTCATCTTTATACTAGTTCCTGAGATATATTTTTAGATGTGAGAATTCGTAATTGTACCTGAGTAAAGTACACATTTATACATGGCTATCCTCTCCTAATATATAAATGTACATTAATCTATGTTTATTTCTGCTAATCTTGTGTCCTAAATGCTAAAAACATCTTATCTTAGCAAAAGATATGGATATTTTGATGCCATTATCATGTTTATAAATAATTTTTTATAGTGTAAGACCTATTAATACCTACCAATATTTCCTTGATCAAATGTATCATTTGTCTCATAAAGGTCTAATTTATTGGCAATTTTGGGGGAAAATACAAGCTAATCCATGAATGGATTAAGTAATCACACAGATACTTGATGTATGACCACATTTTTAAGAGTTAATAGCTTACTGAATTATTTCCTACCATACTCTAAAGACAGAGCTCACATATTTGAATCAAGTAACATCACTAATATGTCCAACACATAATAGTGAAAGACTTGTCTGAGATAAAATTGGGTCATTCTCAGAAAAAAAAAAAAAATACAGGAAAAGAGGAAAAGGAACTTAAGTTGTCAAGTTGGAAAGTATTAAAAATTAAGTGCTGTCAGGATGAACATATTCTAACTGTAAAGAAATTTAAACACAAAAGTATAAGTATGCAATATGCCCTGATCACTGTCCTTTTCATAATTGTTATTACTTTCCTAAACATTTATGTCATATTTACTCTTTTAAAACTCAGGAGGAATACATAAATATATTTTCAGTTAATAGTATTCAGGGAACAAAGATGAAAATTGAAACCAAATACTATCATAAACCCTTGATCTTAAATCCTTAAGTTCAGTTTCTTTTAAAAAGTATGGAGAGAACCCAGATATCCATTGATAAATGAATGGAAAAAGGAGATATGGTATATACAAGGGAGTATTACTCAGCCATCAATGAAATAAAATCCTACCACCTGCAATGATGTGGATGTAACTAGAGGGTATTATGCTAAGTGAAATAAGTCAATCAGAGAAAGACTCACTCATATGGAATTTAAGAAACAAAAGAAAGGATTGTAGGGGAAGGGAGAGAAAAATAAGTTGAAATCAGAGAGGGAGACAAACTGTAAGAGACTCTTGATTATAGGAGACACCGAGGGGAGGTGGGTGGGAAGATGGGATAATTGGGTAATGTACATTAAAGAGGGCACTTGATGTAATGAGCACTGGGTGTTATATGCAACTGATTAATCACTAAACTACCTCTGAAACTAAAAAAATAAAACTAAAAGTTCCCAAGTGATGCTGAAAAAAATAAAAGTAAATTGATAACCATTTGGATATGTCCCTTTTAAGCCTTCTGTTCAACCTGTTAGCAAATTTTGGATTCAGAGGATGGCTACATTCCTTGTCTTTTCCCTTTCTTCTAATACTTTATATTTCAGGATTCTCTTTCCCCTTGGATTTATATACTACTACTAATGTAGGTGTAAATTTTAGTTCATCTAGTCTGTGAAAAAATTTGAAGTTGAGAGAAACTAATCAGTGTTCGACTTCAGTTTGCACCTCTTAGAAAGTAGAAAAGAACCACACCAATATAAATATACACATACATATAAATGAAGTGTTAAATATTAACTTAATTAGGGAGCCACGAATGCCCAAATCTTGCCTCTAAGGATAACCCCCATGCATTGACTCTAGGTTTCTAAGGAATTAAATATTCACAAGGATTAACACATAAAACAAAAATAAAACTTTTGTACTATTCTGTGACCTCAGAGTCAACAGCTGACATTGCCTTTGAACCACAGTAGATACATAAAATGCCCATTTTTGCTAATTAAAGTTCCTAGCAAGACTTTATATTGTTTCCGCTCTTAAATTTAATACTCAACCTTTTGATTTTATACAACCTTCTGACTACATGAAAGCTACTATTTAAGAGGATAGCTGAGAGCTAGGAAAGTTGGCCCTTCCTAGGCCTCTTTGAGCTTAATAGTTCAATCTAAGAATGATCCAAAAGAGGTCTTTTGTGAAAGGGGAGATGAATTGCATAGTAGGAAAGATGAACCTAAATTTTGGACCGGCTACTTTCTAGGTATTTTTACTATAGTTTTAGAAACCCTCATACAAAGACTTGGATAGTTCCAGTATAGCTTCTAGAAGCATATAAAATGGGTGCAAATAAGGCTTTAAATATGTCAAGTTAAAGATTGAGTCTATAATTACTCTGATACTATCTCAAATTATAGCCAGTTATCAAATGAATAGAAGTTTATATGGTAAATATAACCTCAGAAACTGAAAGAAAAATAATTGAAATTCTCGATAAGAAACTCATACATAATGTTAAAAGAAGCAAACAAATATTCATTCATTGCAGGTCATCAAATCTATAGATCGTCTTTACCAAATTTCTTCTTTCTGTACTCCTATCATCAAGGATAGGATTTTTCTCAGTTGCATTGTGAATCAACCCCAAGTGCAAATTATATGGTTCCTCCAATATCTTCAAGGGTTATCTTGACCTCTGTATCTTGACATTTTGTGAAGTTTAATATACAAAATTTGAGGTTATATTCTCTGAAAGTTATCTACATTTAGATTATAGATACTTTAATAAAAATTCGACATAAGAATGAAATATGCCTATGAAAGTTTAAAAATCTAGCAAGTACTCACTTGTGCAAGGTATAGAGTGAGGTATGCATGAGCAGGAGCATATTTATCAGAAAACTATTCTGCATTTCAAAATGTAGCAAAGAAACAAATATTGGTCACTGAGTATGGCTATAATATTTTTCTCCAAGAAATATCTAGATTGACTAATGCATATATTTATAACTTTAAAAAAAACCAACAAATCTTTTTTTTAATTTTTTTTTTATGTATTTATGATAGTCACACAGAGAGAGAGAGAGAGGCAGAGACATAGGCAGAGGGAGAAGCAGGCTCCATGCACCGGGAGCCCGACGTGGGATTCGATCCCGGGTCTCCAGGATCGCACCCTGGGCCAAAGGCAGGCGCCAAACCGCTGCACCACCCAGGGATCCCAACACCAACAAATCTTAATGCTTTCAAATAAACTATCTTAATAGAAACTCCTAGTAAACTACCAAAGGCTCTGTAATCACAAAATACTACTTTGCATAAGTAATTGAGTTGCTTTGAGAGTTTTTAAAATTTTTTAGCATTCATTCAGTCTTCAAATCTACATTCAGTATGTTCAGATTGCTTTGGAAATAGTTGGTTTAATGTCATCTTGGCAATAGTGAGATAGCAGAACCAGTGGTCCATCAAGCACACGACTTTTTCCACAGTATTTTGTAATGGGGCTCATAGGATAATGTACCTCTCTCCCTTAAAGGAAAATACAATGAATCTTGGGTATAAAACTTGAACACTTAGGAGTCAAGTACCACTTAAAGGTAAGAGTTTGGGTAAGTACATCACTGGATCAGCCTTCTGACATCTTTACCTGATCACAAGGCCATGACTTTTCACAGCCTTGAATTGGCTAGAATTCATTAATACATATTTGCCTTAACTTCTCTGGGACAAATGAGAGCTCAGTTTTCATACAAGCATGTTTTCAGTAGCTTGAGATGAGTAGAATAAGCTGGCTTTTGATTATTTCCAGTTGAAGCTCCAAACATTAAAAAAAAATGCCATCCTATGTAATATATGTAAATGCAGAGCTTAAAAAAATCCCTGAGTAATAAAATGTTTTATAGCACCATAATTTTCTGCGTAGCAGCAGCATATGGAACAGAAATGATGTAAGCATGAAGGAGGAAAAAGATAAATTCATGGTTACAATAGAAAACCAGGGGCGAATAGAGGGCAAGAGTTATTTAACTGTCTCCTAGGTCTTCAAACTGACAAAATTCAAATGACTGTGACATTATACATTTTATTTATTTTTTTAGAAATCAGTGTTACCTCAGACATATTTCATAGACATAAAGCCCTTGAATATTTTGAGCATCTCTCCAGATATTTAGATATACATAATTTAGGGTAAAACTTGGAACCTATTAGCATTTCTGCCTTTTATAGGTATTAAGGTGAAAGTCAATTTCAATTTGATTTCCTTCATCTGTATCCCCAACCAAGAAAGAAAAGCCTTAATAAGGAGATCTTCTTTTAATGCTTTTATAAAGGTTCACCAGGTCATTCAGACCAATTGTTCCACTGAGGACAATCAGAAAAGCTAAGGGATTTGCATTTTAAGGAGTCAGGAAGCTAAAAATATAGTGAAGAACTATCATGCAAAAATCAGTGAAAAGATGGGAATTTTGGATACTGACCTCATCATCTGGGGCCATTTATGCCCTAAGGGACTTTAGCCTCTCCTGACTCCCATGAAGTTGGCATATCAGACATAAAAGCAGATCAACTTTTTTGTGCACAATCAGAAGAGATTGGAAAATTACCATATACCGAGGTAGGAAAAAAATTTCTGAAAATTTTCAAAACCTGGTATATTATATAAATTAAACTAGTATTTAACTACATGAAGAACATAATTATATTCTTCTATGTTTGTGTTATGCCTTGAATTGTGTCCCTGCCTCCTTCCCTGCAAAGCCCTACGTGGAAGTCCTAGTCCCCAATATGACCATATTTGGAGAGGCTTTTGTAGAGGCAATTAAAGTTAACTGAAGTCAGAAGAGTAGGATCCTCTTAAGAGGAAGAGAGATCAGAAGTAAATAGAGAGAGAAAAAGTCATGTGAGGACACAGTGAGTGGACAGTCCTCACCAAAACTAAGCCTGCTGGCACCTTGATCTCGAATTTCCAGCCCAGAACTGTGAGAAAATAAATTTCTAGTATTCTTTTTGTTTTGTTTTGTTTTGTTTTTCCTGTTTAGCTTGATTGCTTTCCATTATTCTGCCCTCTGGATTGCTTATCTGTTCTTCTTCTAGTCAACTACTTATGCCCTCTAGTGTATTTTTAATTTCAGTTATTTTCTTCCTTTTAGGTTTTCTTTCTTTTAGTTGCAAAAAGAATGGAGGATCCCAGTGAGACCCTCAAGACCAATGAGTATCTTTAGGACTATTAATTTAAACTATCAGTATATTAGTTGTTTTATTTAGATATCTTGCTGTGATTTTTGTCTGGTTCTTTCATTTGGGGCTTATCCCTCTGCCTCATTTTGTCTGACTCTGTTTCCACATGTTAGCAAAGCCAGAGACATCTCCTGCTCTTACAAGTAGGGCCCTTATGAAAAAAAAAAATTCTGTAGCCTCCCCTAGTTCAATGTATCCTGTTCACCTGGACTTCAGGGTTATGTCCTACAAGTGTTGTGTATGCTCTGCTTTTGTGGCTGAGCCATCTTTGCCTTCACTTCAGTCATCCACGAGGACTCTCTTTGCGTTTTGTGGGCAGGTTTGGTCTCTTTGTTGTTAACGGGCAGTCTAGAGCTGCCTTGGGCTTGAGTTGGGTCAGCCAAGCATTTGCCAGAGGTGAGGTCACACAGAACCCCAGGGCCTGTGTTGATCCCTGGAGGCATTTGTTGGGGCAGGGCCTGCAGTTAGGATGTCTGCCCTCAGCCCACCACCAGGGCCATAGTCAAACTGATGTGTGTGGCTAGCTTCCTTTCTTCCTGGGGCCAGAGTTACTCTGGAGAGGTGTTGGCCCTTGTTGGGGCTGTTTGCACACAATGCTTATGGCAGTACTTTGAATGGGGTCTTGCTTTGGATGGAGGCCAAACTGGAGGGGGCAAGTCCATGGTGGAGCACAGGAGTGGAGCGTGTCCTTAGCAAGCCAGGTGAAAGGGTTTACTGCATTGGTTTCTACAGGTGTCTGTATATCCAAGCTGGTGGGCAGGGAAGGAAAATGTTGCCACAGCTCTTTTGTTCTTAGAGAAGTCTCCAAAGGTCCCTACATTTCAGCCCATACTCTGAGATTAGTAAAAAGATCTTCCTCCTGTATACCCCACACATTTTTTTTTAAGATTGTATTTATTTATTCATGAGAGAGAGAGAGAGACAGACAGACAGACAGACAGAGAAACAGGCAGAGGGAGAAGCAGGCTCCATGCAGGGAGCCCGACGTGGGACTAGATCCCAGGACTTCAGGATCATGCCCTGGGCTGAAGGCAGCAATAAACTGCTGAGCCACCGGGGCTGCACCCCCCCCGCCAACCCCCATCATTTTTCAAACTGTTTCTTCTGCACTGTATGTCAGGGGGCTATTGATTGTGCCAGCTTTCTTAGGGTAGGGGCTCAGTGTACTCTTGCCTTAGCTCTCCCAGAGCCAAGGTGCTGATTTTTAAAGCCCAGATGTTAAGTCTAGCTGATTTTAGGAACTGAAAAAGTTATGCTCCTCTTGTTTTCAAAGTCAAATGTTTTGGGTATTCCTCTTCCCAAGGCAGGTCCACCATGCCTATTGTGCTGGTGTGGGGTTTATTTATTTATTTTTTTTAAATTTTTTTTAATTTTTATTTATTTATGATAGTCACAGAGAGAGAGAGAGAGAGAGGCAGAGGCACAGGCAGAGGGAGAGGGAGAAGCAGGCTCCATGCACCAGGAGGCCGACGTGGGATTCGATCCCGGGTCTCCAGGATCGCGCCCTGGGCCAAAGGCAGGTGCTAAACCGCTGCACCACCCAGGGATCCCTGGTGTGGGGTTTAATTCTCTCCCTTCTCTGTGCCTGCTTAATCCTCTCCTAGGAAGTCTCATAGGTCAACTTGGTTCCTAGCTGCATCTCCACCCTCCTTACCATTTTACATGTGGCCTGTTCTCTACATTTAGCTGTAAAGAGTCTGTTCTAGTCTTCCAGTCATTTTCTGAATCACTTATTCTGATAGGAGGGTTATCTAGCTATATTCATGGGATCAATTGAGTTTAGGATCGTCCTACTCCACCATCTCTCCTGGAAACATAAATTTTCATAAATTTTCTTAAGCCATCTACTCTGTGGCATTTTGTCATGGAAGCCTGGGGAGACTGAGACTATTTGGAAAATATGTAGTGCATTTTTCAACAATGCATGAGATTGACATTTCCAGCCATGAAGGAGTGAAATAGCCCACTATTACCCTTGCTTCATTAACAAATAGAAATATGGACAAAATAGAGGACTAAAAATCATATTTTACTCAAATAACAGGCAAAAAAAACCTGATACCTGAGAAAAGGGAAACAAATTTGGTAGGACCTAGGACTATATAGATTTTTTTTTGGACACAAAACAATTCTCAGTGGAATCCCAAACAGGTTACAGATCTCTTTCTCGAAAGAAAACACAAGGAATAGAAGAATTCAGGGAAAACAAAATGGCTAGAATTCATAGGGCAAAATAGCCAAGTTGCTGGAGCTACACAAAGAAAGAACTGTAGAAATTTGCATGGAGTCCCATTGAGTCTTCAACTGAATACCAATCTCGAGCATGAAACAAACCAAGGGCAGTGAAGACAAAGTTCAGAAAAAGAAGTCATTAGTACCTCATAATTATAAGTTTAACAACTACCAGTGTTAAAATAGGACTAGACATTGTTAGTTTTTAGCAGCCCCAGTGATGAATGAGCCAACAAGATAATGAGCAAAAACTAAGTGTCCTGCCTTAGAATTAGAACTCCATTAGCTATAGAATAAAGACAATCACAGAAAGAGCAGAAAAGCAAGCTGAAATGGTCAAGCTGGATATTATACAATCTAACTTTCCGCAACAAAAGTCAAACAGTCCTTAAAGATAGAGAGGTATAGGGGATCCCTGGGTGGCGCAGCGGTTTGGCGCCTGCCTTTGGCCCAGGGCGCGATCCTGGAGACGCGGGATCGAATCCCACATCGGGCTCCCGGTGCATGGAGCCTGCTTCTCCCTCCGCCTGTGTCTCTGCCTCTCTCTTTCTCTCTGTATGACTATCATAAATAAATAAAATTAAAAAAAAATTAAAAAAAAAAAGATAGAGAGGTATAGTACCCAACATTTAAAATTATTACTATACTTAAAAGTATACAACAATTAAGGGGGAAAAACCTATCAATACAAATGGAATAAGGAAATGAAATGGATAATTGAATCAGCAGAAATCGAAAGCAATTTTAGACATACTCCTTATGAATAAATCTAAGACTTAATATTAATGAGAAAAAAGGGAACCCTGGGTGGCTCAGTGGTTTAACGCCTGCCTTCGGCCCAGGACATGGTCCTGGAGTCCCGGATCAAGTCCCACATCGGGATCCCTGTGCAGAGCCTGCTTCTCCCTCTGCCTGTGTCTCTGGCTCTCTCTCTGTCTCTTGTGAATAAATAAAATCTTTAAAAAATAAGGAAATACATTTATTAAAATGTATTAATGAGAAAAAAAACGAGACCAACATTCAAATTACAAAGATTAAAAATACAATATAGGATGCCCAAAAAACAAAACAACCCATTTCTCCAATGGATGGAATTATAGCTGATAAGGAAGAAGGGAGAATTAATGATCCCTAATAGCAATAGAAATCACAAATAAAGCAAGAAAAAAAAACACTGAAAAATAAATGAACAGATGATTAGTGGTGGGAAGGAACAGAAAGAAATAAAGATGTAAGCAGTTTAATATATTTATTAGAGTCTCATGTGTAGAGTTTAAGGGAAGCTAGATTGAGGAGAAAGAGCAATTTTTATGAGACTATAGTTTGGAGATTGTCACTTAAAGACATAGTGGAACATGTTTTAAGAAATATTAAAACATACATCCTAGAAAAAACTTCCTAGATAAAATCAAATCTTTTTTTTTTTTTGATAAAATCAAATCTTAACAAGAATTGTAAGAAAAATCCAGCGAAGGCGCATAATAAATGAATTACTGAGAAACACTACTCAGATTATCTTTTTAAGAGTAGGCGGAAAATAATTGCATATAGAGGAATATGTATCATCATTACAACAGACTTCTCATCAAAAACTATGTAACCCAGGAGACAATTAAAATGCAGTTTAAGTATTAAAATTTTAAAAAAATGCCTGTCAACTCAGAATTCTTGACAAAGTGAAAACACAAAAGTTAAAGTGAAATCACGTCTTTTCCAGGCACAAGAAAAGCTGAGAGAAGCACTGGCAACAAGATGAACTCTAGAAAATGGTAAAGATAGATTTTTATAGAAAATAAATTACTATTAAGGGAATTAAAATGAGAGAGAGACTCCCCCCACCACCACACACACCCACAGAGAAAGAGGAGACCTCTCCACACACACAAACATACACACACACACAGATGGAGACAGACACATGCACAGAGACATGTGCATGCAGACACACATAGAGACACAGACAGGCAGGCATGTACCTAGACAGATGTGTGAATACACACAGAAAGACACACTTGCAGAGACACATGCCTAAATGTAGACACAGACTAAATTATGTGATTCCTAAATATGAAGAAGTGAAAATTTGGCACCTGCACAAAAATATGAAGAAATGAATTATTTAGTTGAAAGTTACTAATGTATATATGAGGTAATATAATATCATTTTAACATAGATTATTGTAATTTTAAGACTTATCATGAGGGGTGCCTGTGTGGCTCAGTGGTTGAGCATAAGCCTCTGGCTTAGGTCATGATCCTGGGGTCCTGAGATGAATCCCGATAAAGGGAGCCTGTGTCTCCCTCTGCCTAGGTCTCTGCCTCTCTCTCTGTCTCTCATGAATAATAAAATCTTAAAAAAAAAGACTTACCATGAAATAGGACAACCTCATTTATGCACCCACCTATGAAAAGATGCATTTCATAACTCAATAGTAGAGATAAAGGGATTTTTAAGAACAGTAAATAGAATAAAATAGTAACCAAAACCAAATGGAGCAAATAGAAAATAACCAGTGATATACGTAAACATAACTCTTGTAAAAATTGTGTGAAAACTGAATCGTAAAAACAAAGACCTAGTACCTAAATATGATTATAAAGTGATACCCAATGTACACTGCCTATATCAACCCTTGTGAACTATAAAGTCATGGGTGTATATAGAGTACGAGAATGGGGGGGCTGGGAAGCATGTACCATGCCACCATTGATAAAAATAAATGGAAAGAGAACTATTTTATGATAAAGTGGTTAAATTATCAAGAATACATAAGAAGCAGAAATATGTACAGGACACTAAGTTGTATGTATGAATCTAATAGAATTCTAAGGGAAAGAGAAAAATCCACCAATATAGTTTAAGATTTTTTTTTAAAAGAAGATTCTTATTTATTCATGGAGACACACACACAGAGAGAGAGAGAGAGAGAGAGAGAGAGAGAGGCAGAGAGGGAAACAAGCTTCATGCAGGGAGCCCAATGTGGGACTCGATCCTGGTACTTTAGGATCACACTCTGGGCCAAAGGCAGATGTTCAACCGCTGAGCCACCCAGGCTTCCCTAGTTTAAGATTTCAAAACTTCTCTCTCATACGTAGTAGACAAGAAAAAAGAAGTATATAGAGATCTTGATCAGTAGTAACAGATCCTAAGAGAATAGGGCAGACATTTAGAATACTTTCCTCAACACCATTATTTTAAGTCCTTTTTAAGCCCAAAAGAAACACTGATACAGTTAACAGTGTGGATTTTTAAAAAGTCTTCTTTAAAAAGTTTCAGTAAATTTAAAACAATTTTAAGCACACACAGTAAATTTTCTGATCACAACTAAATTCCCAAACAGAAAGTTTAACAGAGTATCAGTTAATATTTATAGGCTAAAGAAGAAATCATAGGGAAGATAATACATGGAAATCAATGACGTTGAAAATATAGTATGTAAAAATGTGTTCAATATAACAAAAGGAGTGCTTTGAGGGGACATTCATATTAAACCTCACAGAAAAAGCATAAATATCAATGTTTTTAAAGAATCTAAACTTCTACCTTAGGAAGACAGAGATCCAAATTAAGTAGAATTCTTAAAAAAATAGAAAAAAGACAAAATAGTTTTAAAAATTAATGAAACAAAAGTAGGTTCTTTAAGAAGATAATTGGGATTGATAAACTATTAAAAACCAAAGATTAAGAAAAAAATGTAGCAGAAATGACCAATACTAATAAAGGATTAAAGTTCAATATTAATATTGAACTTTTCCCTATCAAAAGAAATTGGGAACAAAGGTTTCAACTCTAATCATTTCTATGTAGTATTTTTCTGTAGATTCTAGGGACTGCAATTCAACAATAAAGAGGGAGGAAGGAAAAAACAAAGATTAAAAAAGGTATAGATTTTGTAATGTATAAAGTCAGACCATTTTTATTTGCAGAGAACATGATTTATTTAGATTCCTAATGAATTTTCAAAAAAGCTATTTTTTATGTTGACATCAATAGCACTTATGATATTATACATAATAATTTGAGGAATGTAAAGTCATACATTAAAAATAAATTTTTATCCTTCAATATATGTATTTTCAAAGAAGAGTGGCAAATTTGTCCTAATTTTCCCTCCCAGTACTTTAAATGAATAACAAATTAAACCAAAGGTGATAAATGTAAATAAAAGAGAAGACTGACAATGCAATATTCTACACTTATGAGACGGCAAGTATTTTAGGAAATACAATTTTTCTTTTATTATACTTTTATTCAATACTCTTCTGGAGATCCTAACCAGTACAGTAAGAGGAGTAATGGAAACCAAAGATAAAGATTAGAAATATTAATGATTTGTGTGTTTATACAAATCAACATAATCCATAAATTATTCAAATTAGTAAATTAGTATAGTTATGTTTACAAGAAGCAAGTTCGCAATCTATCCATTTCCTCTGCTGATGGTACAGAGATTCTCCTCCCCGGAAATAAGGTAACCTACTCAAATCTTCTTGTAAGATTACCGACAGGCGTCTTAGCAAACAAATGGTATTTTCGAGTACACAATGTTTGGACAATATATATGTAGCTTCCCCATATTGCTTATGGAATCTATAGATTATCACAGAAGCCAGGACTCAAACTTCTGTAAATGGGTCAGATGGTAAACATACTAGGCTTTGCAGGTGCCATGTGGTCTCTTAAAGAAAAAAAAAGAAAAAAGAAAAAAAAAAAGAAAGAGAGGGAGGAATTTTTAACAGTAATTTAAAAATATAAATGATATTCTTAGCTCATAGACCATAGAAAAACATGCTGTAGGCCAGACAATGGGCCATCCTTTGTCAATCCCTCATGTAAACTAGGCGAATAAATGGAGGGATTTCATGTCCAAAATGACTCTACTTTGAAAATTATGTAGTTGCATACATTAGAGACTTCATATTTTAACCTGAACAAGGAGTAGGCTACTCTTACTGCAGCTTAAAATGCAAAGTTTAGTTGTGTTGCCATTGGGTACCTCTTTCCCTGCATATTGCAATTACTTGTATCCTTGAAACAAACTGTAATGTTTAACACAAGGTGAGATCTCTGGGTTGTTTGAATCTCACTGAAAATCTGAATTATTGAAATATTTCAAGGTCAACATAACAATAAATCATCAACTCCCTTATTTCATGATTAACTAACAGAAAACATAGTTAGCCTACCTTAAACAGACAAAAGGCCAGACAAAAAATGAAAACATGGTTTTTAGACATTGATCAACAGGAAGCTAAGATAGCAATCCATGAGCAATGGAGAATAAAGGAGTAGAATCTTGTTTAATGTAGCTCTTCACCTAGAAAGGGTTTTGGACTAAGCAGAAGGAATTCAACAGAGCCACTCTAGCAACCTAATTTTATATGAAAGTGAGGGGGGGTTGGTGTGGAGGCTAGGTTTCCAGAAATCCTAGAGAACTCAGACTACAAGAAAATCACTTTAAATATAACAAACTCCAGTTAAATAACAGAAAACTGAAAAAAAGTACACCATGCTAACACTAATGAAGAAAAATGTGAACTAGTACATTAAGACCAAACAAAATAGATTGGCATATAAAATGTTACTAAATATAAAGAGGATAATTTCAAGTAATGAAGGGGGCAATTCACCAATAAAACCCAACAAAACTCAATGTGTAAATGTCTATAAGATAGTATGAAGCAATAAAACAAAGTCACAATAAATGAAAATTAAAATAATTCAAAGCATATCCATTGATAATAGTAATAAACTGGTATTACAAAAAGTGACAAGTATCAAAATATTTGAGAATTAAATAATATTTTCCTGACTCTTCTATGGGTCAAACAAGGAATCACAAGGCAAATTACAAAATAATTTTAACAAAGTTATAAGAAAATAAGAGATGCGCAAAGCAGTGGGATGCAGCTAAAGCTTCTAAATACCCATATTAAAAAAAAAAAAAATCAAATGTAGGACCTACATTTCCTACTAAGAGTAGGATAAGCCCTATGCTAGCAGAAAAAAGGAGGCATTTTTTTTTAATCAAATAGAAAAGAGAACCACAACAGAATGAAACCTAAAGCTCATTATTTGAAAAGATCAATACTTTTGATAGGTCTCCTGCCATAATTACCAAAAAAGGAATATTCAAGAAATAACAAGCAGATACTATCAAGAATGATACAAGGAATTGCCACTAGAGATCTTAAGGGTATTTTAAGTATAATAAAGGAATATTATGAAGAATTTTGTGGAAATATATTCCATAGTTAAATAAATTGATAAACTACTTGAAGACATAAACTACCAAATTGATAGCTTAAATAGCCATAAATCCATTATACAATTTGACTCATAGTTTAAAACTTTCCAGAAATAATATTCCAGACCTAGATGGTTTCATGGGAACATTCTATAAAATATTTAGAGAGAAGTTCAAAACAAACTCTTTCAAGAAATACAAAAAAGCAAACATTTTCTAACATTCTATGAAACCAGAATTTTCCTGATACCAAAACCAGAAAAAAGCATTACATATAAACTGCAGACCGATATCCTCCATGAACATATGTAAAAATTCCTAAAAAAAAAAACTAAGTCAAATTTAAAAATATGTAAATAGGTAAAAATATCATGACTAAGTGGCTATTATCCCGCATGTGTGAACTTGATGCAACACAGATTTTATTCATCATGTCAATGATCAGAAGTACAAAAATAATTCTTAGGATCATGTCAAAACATACAGAAAGATATATTAACAAAATTCAACATCTTTTTTTTTTTTTTTGAGGATTTATTTATCTGGGAGAGAGAGAGCAGGGGAGGGGTGAGGGGGGCAGATTCCTCACTGAGTAGTGGGGCAGATGTAGGGCTTGATCCCAGGGACCTGGGATCATGACCTGAGCCAAAAATCAAAAGCTGCTTAACTTACTGAGCCACCCAAGTGCCATGCAAAATTCAACATCTAATAATGATAACCACTAGGCAAAACAGGAATAAGGACAACTCTTTCAATCTGACGAAAATAACTTATGAAAAATCTGTAGTACCTGCTATCAAACTTAATGATAAAGCACTACGTTTAACCAGAGACCAAAAAATAAGGCAAAGGCATCCACTTTCATATCTTCTATTCACCATATCACCAGAGGTTTCAGCTAGTGTTATTAGGGGAGAAAAATAAATGCAAATTAGAAGAGAAATGGTAACACTGTGCTAACAGAAAACATAATTACCTACATAGATAATTCTGAAGAATCTACCAAAAAAAAAAAAAAAGAAAAACATTAAAATAATTTATTTAACAGTGTTACAGGATAAAGTAAGGGTAGAAATGCTAATTGCATTTTACATGTTCACAACTGAAAAACTGAAAATTAGAAAATGATTTAAAATAGTGTTGGTAAATATGATGTAGTATGCAATAAGCTTGTTAGACGATATGCCCAATCTAATTCCTAAAATCTGTAAGACACTGCTAAGAGAATTTTTTTAAATATATAAATCAATGGGGAGATACCATTCTCTCTCGGAAAAACTCAATGTACATCATAGTTCTTTTAGATACGTATGTTTTTTAAGTGTCCATATAAATTTTAAAATAAAAATTGTCTTAATCTACAAAATTCAGATTGTACACTGGAAATATATCCTGACCAAACGTAACTTACAAAAGCCCGTAGAATAAAATGCCAAGTACTTAAGACTAAATATGTAGGGCAGCCTGGGTGGCTCTGCGGTTTAGGGCCACATTCAGCCCGGGGTGTGATCCTGGAGACCTGGGATTGAGTCCTACCTCGGGCTCCCTGCATGGAGCCTGTTTCTCCTTCTGCCTGTGTCTCTGTCTCTCTCTCAGTCTCTCGTTAATAAATAAATAAAATATTTTTTTAAAAAAGGTATCTTCTTAAAAAAAGACTAAATATATAAAAACTCTAACATTGCTTTAATGACATCTCTAAACCACTATTGTGGTAAACTGAGGAGGACAGAAGAGGCAAAACATTTCATTTATTGGGGAATCAGGAATGAGAGATGAGGAGCATCATTCATTTAGTATAGATGCATCACAATACAATCCAAATCTCAATTCACTGGTGTGTGTATTTGTGCGTAAACAAACTGATCTTTGCCAATTATACAAATTAACAAAGAACCAATAATAGCCAAAACAGTCTTCAATAGAAACAAGGGTGTGTGTGTGTTTTTTTTAAAACCAAACAGTATAGGCCTTTATATCTACAGTAATTAAGGAGGTGTGATACTGACACAGATACCGTCACTGACAAACAGACCAACACAACAGACTAGAGATCACAAAAGCACACTTCTGCATATACTGGCCTTGATTTGGGTCAAAGTGGCACTCTAGATTGATTCACTACCATTTATCTAAAATACAACTAGACATTTACGGGGTGGGGGAAAGTCTCATATACTCCCTATACTATGCACAAAAATTCAATCCTAAATAGAATATAGAACTAATTGAATAATATAAAGTTACCTATCAAACTTCTAGAGGTCAATATATTAGATTATAGTCATGAACGTGGACTAGAAAGAATTTATTAAATAGGCTATCAAAAGCACAAGCTGTAAGGAAAAAGAGGAGAAATGTGATAGTATTCAAATTAATAAAATCTATTCACCACCAAATAAGACTAATTTATTAAAAGCATAACCCTTGGAGTAGGAGAAGATACTTGGAACCAAGACACAATGCTGGTACCCATAATCCTTGATGCAAAAACAAAGTCAGATAAGATTGTAGTAAAATGTCCAAATAAACCTATCTCCCCATAGTAATTGGGGACAAGTAGCATCATTTGTATTAAGCAAAACTTTGAAAGGACCCCAGTGGTCAACAGTAATATTGTGTATATTCTTGTGATGGAATGCCATGCACTAAAGGAAGTCTTTAAACTAGATGTTAAACAACAGGTTTCAAAAATGTGAATTTGAGGGAAAGAAGTTAGGCAAAGTAATGCATGCTGTGCAATTCCATTTATCCAAAGCTTAAAAACATACAAACCACCCGGTAGTCCTGAGGAGTGTATACTTAAGTCAGAATAATAGAAAAAAATAGGAAAGCCTGGGTGGCTGGGTGGTTTAGCACCACCTTCAGCCCAGGGCCTGATCTGGAGACCTGGGATTGAAGACCGCGTCGGGAGCCTGCTTCTCCCTCTGCCTCTCTCTCTCTGTGTATCTCTCATGAATATATAGACAGAATGAATGAATGAATGAATGAATGAATGAAATAAATTTAAAAAAGAAAAATAGAAATGATTACCATAAAATAATAGAAGTTTCCTTCAAGTACAAAGTAGTGGAGAAGTTGGACTGGTAAACACGATAACCAGCATATTAGATGTGGGCAATATTAAACATTCTCAGTTGAGCCTCTACAAGCATCTGTAGTGTAAGGACTTGAGTAGCCTATATTACACCAGAGTTGCTGTATTTAAATTGAAACACTTAGGTCTTTATCACACTGGTCTGTTTCTTCTGGCAAAGTTGAAGAAAGTTATTTCAAAGGCTTTGCTAATGGTTTGGATGGTCAGATACTACCCAATAGACTAAAATCTGCATTTCTGCCCCCAACTGATAGACTTCCATACTCCACATCGAGTAAAACGCTTTGCATCAATTTTTTAATTGAATGGACTGATTCTAGATTACCTTTGTGCTTGCCCAGCCAGCAAACTACTAGGGTAGCAGTTTGAAAGCTAGTTGAAAACCAGAATAAAAGAACTGCAAAAATGAACACACACACACACACACACACACACACACACACACACCCCACCAGCTAGAACCAAAGATAGGTTTTCTTTGAGCACCCTTAGAGGTATATATAAATTCTTTTTTATTCAAATAGATAAACCCAAATTCCTGTGTTTCCTTGTATTTTCATTCTCATCTTTCTCCTTGATTCTGCATTTTGCTTTGCCCTTATGATCAGCAGAGAAAGCGACCATGCTTTGTTTCAAGGGGATTCTTGCCTTGTGTCTAGAGAAGACAGAGACCTTGTTCAGCAGGTAAGCTGAGGTCTGCTTCAGAAGGTTCCATGAGGCATTCTCGTTATTACTGTTTTCTGTCCTGATCAAAATGTTAATGTTACTTAAGGATTCTAGACAGTTGTGATTTGTAGAGTCAATCTCTGGATTTTATCATTTAATACCATAAAGAATAGTATTGAGTGTGTGATATAAGTTCCCAAGATTTTATCCGTGATTGGAGGTTAGAGTTGAGATATGTCCAAGAACTCTGTCAATCATCCATTTATTCATGTGTTATCTATCTGTTCATCCGCTCATCCCTCATCTACCACTGTACTATCCTACACAACCACCCCACCTTCAGACTTTGTGATTTTCCTTTAAAATGATTTCCAGCAACTCTTTCTTCGTCCCCAAAGTTAAATTGTCAGAGGCCTCATGTTTTTGGGTAACCTAAGATAAAACTTGGTTATTTCAAAAAAAAGAAAAAAAAACAACTTGGTTATTTCAGTACTAGTGTGAAAGGATAGCAATCTCAATAGCTGTACTCATGAGACGTTCCTTCAACAGGTTGCCTTAACACCATTGAGTTCTAATAGACTACTCTCCCAATAAATCGACACAGAGGTAAAATTTCTCCAAAGAAATCTGCTCCAGTGAGGATTCAGGTCAAAAACCCATTCTTTGGATCTGAGGTTTTGAAATTGGTAGACAATCAGAAATGTGTAATAGAATGGAGACAGTCTCTCAAGCAAATTGATGCTAAGAGGTAAACAGGAGATGCTTGGTCTGTTAGGGAATAAACATGAACTCAAGTTCCAGTTTTGTCTATAATTAGTTGTTTTTGAATAAAACTATGAGGATAGTATCGAGCCCATAATGCAAAGACAAGCCTGTACAAGTTGACATTTACGCCTCCTTCGGGCCCTAAGATTTTCTTAGGTCTAGTGCTAGGAAATGGGCATTTACATATGTTGATGGAACTAATTTCCCCTTAATCAGGCCTAAAGCTGAGCAGATGCTATTTCTTCTTTTCATCTCCTTTTCTCCAATGAAAGCATATAATTCTGCAGTGAAACTAAACTGGAAAAAATGTGGATTTACTACTTCATAGTCCACAGTTGACCTTGTGACATACTTAAAATTGCTTTCTCTGAAAGCACAGAGGCTGCATAGACTAGGAAGGGGGTCAGCTTTCGTAAATCTAGCTCTTTATGTGAAAATTTTCGTGCTTTAACAAACTTCTCCTTTAATTTTTTAAGAGTTATGTTTTACCAGAATCAGGCTTATAGATAAGTTTATATATAGTATGTAAAATTGTATATGGATTGTTTGTTGTCATCTTTTTTCCAGAGCAGTAATCACAGCATTTGTAATCATATTGCAAGAATTTCAAAAGCTCTAGAAGTACCTTACCATAGATTTAAATTCATGAATCTCAATCCTTACTAATTAAGAGTGTAAAAGATGTTTATGCATTTTCTAAACATTTCAAAGCACTTCATTCTATATTGCACCTTTGTAAAAAATTTAAGACAAACTACTAAATTTAAACTGCTGACTTTTCACAAATCGTGGAATTTTAAAAAGATATTAGAGAGAATATCTCAAGACGACTCCCTGCTGAATGCAGAGTCCAATGTGGGGCTCAATCCCATGACCCCGAGATCATGGCCCGAGCTAAACTCACAAGTCAGATGCTTAACCGACTGACCCACCCAGGCCCAAAATTTATGGAATCTTATCATAGGTTAATATCATCATTCTATTAACTCATTAAGTATATCCATTAGTATTTCATAAAATTTCATGTAAATTAGATAAAAATTGCAAGTACAGCTAAGAATGTATTTGTGATCTTTATGAGATGATTTACCATCGTGTACCATGGTCCCTATTATGATTTTTTTTTCCTGTTTCCTGGTCTCTCAACATAAGCTCATCTTTATTTTAGAGAAAATAAAACAGTTCCTCCAAGTTCTACCCCCACCAAGTGTCCAGCCACTGTGTTTGGACCACTGGTACCTGCCTATCCTGTGGATAGCTGCGGCTCTAGGACCTTTAGGGTTCTTCTGCAACATGTGACACGTAAGCCTTTCCTAGGAGGTTCGTACAGGAATCTACCATAAAATGTTTCTGGGGAATTTGGGACCAAATTAAACTGGCTGTTTCAATTTCAACCTGATAAATATTCTTCCAGTTGCGCACTTCACGCATTATCTGAGGTTCTTTATTACGACATTCCTCACTGGGTGAAATGCCAGAGTCTAATGTGGCTCTGTTAACAGCATTAACTATTTTGTTGAGACCATTTCCATTCCTCCCATCTACCTTAAAAAGAAACAGTTGGAAGTAGAGGATTTTTCTCACCATACACACAGCACAATTCAAAGCGATCTACCCAAAAAGTCATCTCCTTTGGAATTCCCAGGTGAAAAAATTACAATTCACCTTCAGCACAAGCCCTTCCTAGGATGGGGCCTTTGTTTTCATTACTGTTTATGCTGAGACACCTGAAGACTTGCCATTAGAAGGGCAATCAGCATGCCAGGAACTCCTGTATGTTTCAAACAAGATAGTCATCAGCTGTTCTGTGAAATCTACTGACTCAGCTTCTCATGTTTTTTCACTAATCTTGTGACAAAGAAGACTGTTGTTACAATTCTTTCTCACAATTCAAGTAAAATGTAAGAGTAGATCACTAAAACCTAACTTTATCCTCAACAAAAAGTGGAAAGACCAACCATACCTAAGTTTCTGTCACCCACACCTTTGTATCCTTTAAAAACAATTACCAACCAGTGGCTCAGAAATTTAGGATCTTAATTTTAAAACCATTTCTAATAATTTGTTTATATATGTGGTACATCATTTTTCAAAAATTCATACTTTTGAAAGCAATTAACCTTCATCTGTCTCCATGTGCCAATGTATCTTTCTTTGAAGCTATAGCTGTTGTAGACTCTATAAAAGCAACATGGAGGATCCCTGGGAGGCTCAGCGTTTGGCCCAGGGCCTGATCCTGGAGACCCGAGATTGAGTCCCACATTGGGCTCCCGGCATGGAGCCTGCTTCTCCCTCTGTGTCTTTGCTTCTCTCTGTGTCTCTCATGAATAAACAAACATCTTAAAAAAAAAAAAAAAAGCAACACAGTCACACAAACACAAAGGCACATAAAGCTATTATCTCCTGATTTATATTCAGTTATTTCAAATACTTTAAGTTTCAAAAATTTCTCAGGTCACAATTTTTGTATCATTTGCTGTATGTGTAAAAGTAACTTTAGGATAAACTCCCAGAAATGGAATAAGAGAGACCAAGAGCATATTTTAAATTGTCAACAGTATTTTCACATTGACTCAACTAAGGTTTTGGTCAATTCACATTACGTAATAAATATACCTACAGACATACAATGTTTTATTCATTTTCCCCCATAATACTAAAAATATGATGTACCTCACTAGTTACCCGTTGATACTTTGACAAATCTCCATATATGTGGTAGCTTAAAACAACAAAAATGTATTAAACTTAGTTTTGCAGTTCAGAAGTCCAACTGGGGCCTCAAACAAGAAAGTCAAGGTGTCAGCAGCGCAGCCCTCCTTTCAGGGTCTTCAGGGCATAATCTGTTTCCCTGCCCTTTCCAGCTTCTAGATGATGCCCACATTCACAGCCGCCTTCTTCATCTTCAGTAATAGCAACGCCAGACCTCACCACACTTCTCTTCCCTAGTCACATCTTCCTTCAACTCACAGTTTTGCCTCCCTCTCCTACTTATAGGTACTCTTGCAATTAAATTATTTCATCTGGATTATCTTGGATAATCTGCCTATTTTAAGGTCAGCTGAGTAGCAACTTTGATTCAATCCTCATTTTCCTTTGTCATAAAACTAAATATAGTCACAGGTTCTAAGGACATCTTCGTCATTTGGGGCATTATTCTGCTTACCACATATATAACAGCTTTATCTTATTTTATTTTTTAATATCTTGTTATTCTTAGAAAATCTCATTTTTGACTGGATTCCTTTTTTGTTTTGTTTTGTTTTGTTTGTTTGTTTGTTTGTTTTTTTGACTGATTCCTACTGAAAGGTAGAAACTCCCAGGAGGGTAACCTCTGTCTCTTGGCAATCTGTTCCTGGCTTTTTTCTTTGGACTCCTTCATTCTCTTCCCCAAAAGTTTAGCATTTTCTGCCGCTCCTTACTTATTTTTCTTGACACGCTGTTTCTTCAAAGTAACACACCCACATTTGTTGCACGGCAGGTGGAATAACAAGGCTCTGAATCTTTATCACTTTGGTCCTTGGCTTCCTGCCCTTGCTTATGGGCTTTTCCAAACATAGTGGTGAATGACATCTTCTTTAGAGAGATTCAAAAGCTTATGGATTCTGCTATCTCTTTTGGGCCCCAGGAGAGGATCATGGGGAGTATCAATAAGTCTAGGAATACCGTGCTCTCCTTTTTTTTATTTTACAATGACCAAGTTCAGAATACAGATTAGCATCTTCAATGCAAACCCAAACCCAATTGTGTTTTCTTCTCCAGTTGTTAGTCTATAACAGGAATGATCCTTGCCCAGTAGAAGGCAGACAACCATGGATGAAGACACCTTACTTCATGGGGAAGCCTTGTCTGTAATTTCACCACCAATTCCAATCCACATAACCCATCCCTTCACCTAGAATATCAGCAGCAACTTCTTTGACCATACTCCTCATAAAAGGTACAGAATATGCATTCATCACATAGTTCAGTGAGTTTCCAGCAGCCAGCAGTTGGGAAAATGTTTTTCAGCTTCTCCCTTGAAGCACCTGACCACCTCTGAGGCACCACAAAAAAGAACTCCAGTTCTCTTATTTTGAATGGGACTGATCACCACATTTTAAAGAAATATTTTGACTCATAAAGTGAAAAAACAATGCCCCATATATTTATTGTGTTTTATGTTGAATGTTACATAAAGGTAGAAGTATAATATCACTAAAAAAGTAAAAATCCTTCAAGAGCCTTGGAGGTATCTTTCATCTGATCTTAAAATGAGACACTTGACAAAAGATTTTAATAAAAATGTCTTGAATATGTTATTCAAATGTCGACTGTGATGAGTCATTCTGGTACATTTTCTTTCATGTTTATTCAAAATAACTCATTTTACCTAATCATTTATTAGCTTTTCAAAGTTGCCTTAAGTCTCTAAAGAAAAAAATTCTCTGCCGTTGTTCTCCAAAAGACCTGGTAAAGGAAAATTCAGCTTCAGCTGGACTATATAAGATTCAGTTCATTTCCTCCATTCCAGCTTTCAGTGGGTACAATTCCTTGAATGAGGAGCAGCTGAAGATAACAGCCATCCTTCCAGGGAGCTTTAACATTTGCTTTCAAATAAGCCATCTGAGAGTGAATTCAAATGCAAAAATGAAACATTTTGAAGATAATACATTGACTATTTGTATTATCTGTATTTTAGTAATATATCAGAATGTTAATATACTAGCAACTGGTAATATGGTTTATGTTAGGTTCATACTTGATACATATGAAAGGTTCATTTATAAATTAATATATATGTATATATATGACATTAAAATTCATCTATATTTTCTATAAACTACAAGTCTACAACAGGTCCAATAAAAAACATTATTACTTTTTGTGACGGAATTTTTAGGGGGAAAAAGATATGTGTTAGCATCAGCTTGGAGAATACAAATGTATGACCATTTTATAGCTTGTTATGAAAACAAAACAAAACAAATAAAAATATGGTGTGTGGTAATAAGGCCACAGTTGATACTTGTGAGTACTTATGTACCTTATATTCTGTGTAGTTTTTTTCTATAACTTATTATAAACCTGAAAAAATGAATACACACTTTGTAATGTATAATGTCCTGATTAATGTAACAGTTTTAAATAAGAATAAAACATCTCCTTAGTTATGGGACTGATAACTTTCTGTTCCCTTTATTTTGATTTCTAAAAACGTGTCACATATTTAGTGGATAGCAAATTGAGGAGAATCTTTTACAGGCAAAATAAATGTTTTTCTTCTTGTGCTATAGGCAAAATATTTCCCTTTGATTTATAATTCTAATAAAAAATTGCAACGCTCTGTTATTATAATAAGTAGAATCTAAAGTCACATTATTGAATACAGTCATAAAAAGTGACTAGCAGTATTATGGTTTTATATCAAGTAGGAGTAATTTTGTCCACTTTAGTTTACCAATTTTGACTGGTTTCAGTTTCTTTGACTAAAAACATTATAGTTTAGGTGTATTTTCTTTATTTTTTCTGACAGAAAAATAAGGTTTTAAAACAAAAATGATAATAAACATGATAATTTCACTGTTTGAGTCTTTGGTTCATGTGAAGTTGCATTAATTCAGACAATCCGAAACTAGTGTGTATATTTTAAGATTAACAAGGTGAATAGTTCCAGAAAGAGAGTTAAGAGGTAAAGTCTACTTATAAAACCATGTGAAAAAAGCTTGACTATGTACTCTAATATCTGTCAACTTTTTTGCTACTAACTGTATCAATTTTCATAATAAACTAATTCTATATTCACTTACAATTAATTATTTTTATAATACAAAGAGGTGAACTTTCAAACATCTGATCTGCAACACTAAGTACAAAGATCACAAAGACATTGAATTGCTATTATCGTGTCCTTGCAAGATGTATTTAAAATACTGGTAAATTCTAAAGTGAGATGACAGACAGTACACATGTAGCACGCGGCATTTTCAATTAGGATTTTAATTATGCTTTGTGAAATCTAGTGATACTTTTTTATTTCTTAAAATAAATGAGGTAAATCTCATCAGAATTATTTACTCCTATGGATACCAATTTATATGATAAACCACTTTGTTCTACAACTGCATTACAAAAACCCAATTGTCTCATGCTGTTCATGGAAGTCAGTAATAGGACACAGACTGTGATGCTATTAAAGCAATTCAATAACAGAATATTAGAATGTCTACTATAACATCACAAATGAGTACCAGAATTTTTATATAATGCTAGTAGAATGCTATAACATTTCAGTGTTTCCTTTTGTTTTACAATTTAGGCAATAATATTACTGATGTAATTATGTTTCCTATCCGTATAATCCAAGTTTAACCCCAAATCATAGTATTACATTTATCATATTGAAATGAATTTTTTCCTATTCTAGAAATGGTTTGATACTTCTGCATGATTCTCAAAGTGTAAAAGTTTTAAATTTGCATTTATTCCATCTTGACAAGCTAAGGACTAAGTATTAAACCTTAGAAAATTTTGTTAATTTCAAAATATATCAAAATCCAGAGCATCAATTTTGTTTTTATTGTTAAAACTTAGGTAGAGCAATATTGTCTGAAAGTGACGCTATTACTGTCCATGGCCATGAAAATTTTCCCTTTGAAAACAAGTTATTTATCATCTTAGTTATCAGTAAATTCTCCTTTATTTTTCATCCAGTTCAACACCAGTTAAAGTCATTTAATCACAATACAAATTTTTCTGATTTTAAATGTGGAGAAATTGGACCATTAATATTCAATAATTTTTTTAAAAATCAAACTCAGTTACTGAACCTATAGTAAGGATTAAATTCTAAACTATTGCTTAGTCATTCAGACAAAACTATTTCTTTCTGATGGTGCAGAAATATTTTTGTGATGCTTAGATTATGAGATATTATCAGGTGTAAGGATTTTGGTGTTGATCAAACTCATGGTCAAAATCATGGATTGTGGGGAAAGTATGGAAAACTTAATAATCGTGTCGAGGAGGTTAGGGGGTGGGAGTATCCTAAGAACAATAAGAATAATTTTGAAAAATACCCAAATATGTATAAATGAGCTACCATGTATTGTGAACACACCCCATTCCATTGAAAGGAGATAATGAAGTTTAGCTCAACAGGCAATGTTGAAAATTGTCGCTTTTGGAATCCACAATCTTCTCCATAATAATATCCTTTGGTACTTTTGAACACTATCAGCACTTTTTCCCTGATAAAATTCATGGGCAACTGGACAGACAAGCTTCTGAAAATAGACTGGGATGGTTGTCATAATACTAATAAAAGCTGAATGAAACTTAAAACTATCTCATAAGCCCAGATGGACTAAGGTTCTATTAGAATACTTGCTGTTTCTGTAGTTAGCTCAGTCTAGGCTGCTAGCTTCCACAGAAACACCATGTCGGTGTGACATGCCCTGTGGCAATGTAAGGTTTCTCTGGAAATGAAGTGTTTACTGATGAATCTTTTGGACTTTTCAAAAATAAATATGTGGAGTTATCCAGTGTGATTTTTATCACTCAAAAAATACTCAAGAAATTTCCTTTCACGTGGCCGTATCTATAGCTTGCTTGCCTCCTCCTCTCCCGGACAACATGTTTCCAGGGCTTAGAAGAAGTAATGTTTCTTTTTTTTTTTTTTTATAATAAATTTATTTTTTATTGGTGTTCAATTTGCCAACATACAGAATAACACCCAGTAATGTTTCTGCTTAGCTTTGACCATGTACCAGAGCAATCTAAACCACACTCACACAGTTTAGCAGGTTTTTTATTTTTTGTTTTGTTTTGTTTTTTGTTTTTACGGTTTTGTTTTGCATGCAGGACTATGTCTAGAAGCCTAGGCTAAGTTTTCTATTCTGTATGCATAATGATAAATCTGCACTCCTGCTGGGGGCCATTTTCACAGCTTCCTCTCCCATAATTAAATGACCACCAGTAAGCATATTGCCCATGGAATTTAGAGAATCGAAACATTTTTCTTAATATTCCTTTTAGCAAAAATGATTTTAACATCTTGCTTCCATTTTCTTAAACATTTTAAATAAATTTACCACTGATTAAAGCAAAGGTTATTTCTTAGCATTTTAATCCTCTTTACATAGTTAATTAGCAGTGCGTGTTTCTGTTTTCTCGTAAATTTGTTGGAGTATAAAGCTCTGGGTGTGTGTCTTAAATATATGTGTTTTGGTCATGAAATATACAGCATTCACAAAATAAGTGTCTTTCCTGTTAAGCATTTTTTAATTTGAAAAATGGTCTAAACTAGTTTACTAATCTGAAATACATTTTAAGAATTAAATGATTATATTGTATATTTTTAATGTTACAGCATGTGATGAAATCACATCTTGCAACAAAATGGAAATTATATTTTCCATGTTCTGTCTTGCAAAAATTTATTATTTATGTTTCTAGAAATCTTGTACAGAATCACATGTGATGGAGCTAAGAAATACTGTGAGACACCCATTGCATAAATGGAAGCCTTTGTCTCTGACACTTTGGGAGGGATAAGATATTCAGACCAATTTAAACTAAAAATTAAGTTGAGTAATGACAGTAGAAAATGAATGGGGTGTCCTGAGGAGATTTTACAAATATTTTTTTATGAGAAAATCACATAAGATATAGAGAAAGTCAGATACTTGACGTGGTAAAAGTTTATTTGATGTTGTGCTTAATTGCAAACATGGATTCTTCCAAGGGAATCAAATAAATGCTGTTGTTCACCATCTAGAACAAGAGAAACCAATAAAAAATAGGCCTTGGTAAAGAAATCTCACTTCTCAGGAAGGAGGCAGGTTTGACTTAAGGAAGGACTTAACGTTTAACTTACTAATGTTTGCATAATATCCCTTGTGTTCTATCTTTCCTAATGAAATAGAACAAAATAAAGATCTCATTAGATCACAAAGAAGAAATCATTCTCTTTAGATTTAGAATAGAGGCAGTAGAGGGATTGGGGCAAAACTTGGGCCTCTTAGAAGTTATCATGTATATTTTACCTCATAAAGCAGATATCAAGGGTACGCCTTGATAATTCTATACTCTTATCTCTGCAACTTAAGAAATTAATATCTAAGAAACAAAGAAGTATATGATCAGACTTTGCCAAGTTCAGATATAATTCTGTGATTTTTCATATGATCTTATCACTAAGTAGATCTTATTAAAAAAATCCCTAGAATAAATGTACTATTTTAATTCCCATTTCTAGAAAATAAGTTTGGAGTATCTTAGTGCACTTTATTAAGAGAGTCTAGTGAATCATGATGAAAGACTTGGAACAACACCTTTTCTTTTTCTTGTGTAGACCTTTTATATTTAAAGACCTTCTAATTTTAAACAGTTAAATTTTGAGACGTGTGTTACATATACACTTTTCTCTCCTATTCCCGATATTATTTTTTAAATGTGATTTTCTCAATTATTTTCTACACGATTTAACATGTTTGCAACCCAACTGCCGTATTTTAATAGGGTTCATCAAGCCTGGGTTCAAGCTTTGTTGGGCAATGGCAAAGTATATACCATAAAGTAAAGATAAGGCCATCTTCAAAAGTATTTTTATATATCCCAAAGAGCAATATTGTAGACATAACTGGGAAGGAAAATCTATGCATACTTGCACAGTTTCATTTTCTTAAGATCATTTTATTTATTTTTTATTTTTGATCATTTTAAAATCATCCCAGCAATATCTTTTTTTCTGGAAATCTTGTAAAATGCTTTTATTGGAGAATCTATGGGTTCTCTGCTGTCTTTATGAAGCAAAGGAGAACTGCTTCTCTTTTTTTTTTTTTAATGTGGCATTCTCCTCACCTCTTAAAAGAAACAGAAAGAAAAGTGTTCATTTTGAGTGTGACTTTTTAGTTGCTACTCTACTTTCTTCACTTTCTCCTAAATCACTAAAAGGTTGGAAAATAGTAGGAAATTTCAGAGTTGCACGGGCACATGAATCAAGTCTTCAAACTTAATGGTGAAATAGTATTGTGTATGAATCTAGGAGCTCTGATGAAGGGTTATTTTCAGTAAATGTTGAAAGGTTGACAGTAGTTGCTTTGTAGATGTGGAAAAAAAACATGTTGATACCAATCATACAAAATTGCTCTTTAATGGTAAGAATTTTTTAAAAAGAAAGAGTTTCTTTGGAGTACTGATTTTAAGCTGGGGAATACAGTTCCTGGGAACTTCCTACAAAGTTATAATTGACTCAAATTAAAAATGTCAGGAAAAAGAATAAAGTAATACAAAATTAGTTCTCCTGATCCTTATTGTATATTATTCTCTCTTACTCTATTTTGCTTCTTTTTTTAAAGATTTTATTTTTATTTATTCATGAGAAACACAGAAAGGAGAGAGAGAGAGGGCAGAGACACAGGCAGAGTCTCCATGCAGGGAGAATGACTGACATGGGACTCGATCCCAGATCCTCAGGATCACCCTTGGACTGCAGGCGGCGCTAAACCGCTGACCCACCTGGGCTGCCCTCTATTTTGCTTCTATGATAAAAATAATAGTTGGAGAATTTAGTACCTGAGCATCAGTCTATGTTTATATACTTTTGAGCATGTTGCCTCTAGTCAGATTGACAAACCAATCTCAAGATATAAATTTGGCAAGATTAGGATGCCAAAAAGACCATTTTCAGAAAAGAAAGCATTAACAGCTTTATTATTTTCAGGAAAAAATAGATGGATTTTTGTCTGAATTCTATATTCCCTAAGAGATTATAATGAATTAATTCACAGGAAGAAGTAACACTGGCTTATTCGATAATGATCCACCAGTCATTCCAACATTGCATGGTCTGGGTATTTCTATTTTCTTTCCACCTTCACTCAAAGCAAGGCTTTGGGGATCATATAAAGCAGTCCAAGATGGGAATAGAAAAAGAAAAAGTAGGGCACAAAAAATAAAGGAGCAGTCATATGGAATCCAAAAGTATTGTCTTCAAGGCCTACTCTATTGTCTACTACATCAGATGCTTGAAATAAACCTGTTCGAATCCATATTTTTTCCTTTACCCTCATATTACTCATAACATATTTATTCACGTATCAAACTTTGTATTATACTTAGTTTTTAAATCTTTTAATACATCTTCCTCTTGCAGGTAAATAATTTTTGCTGAAGCAAATTGTATTCTATTATTTTTTTATAAAAGTATATTGAATTAAACATGAAGGTTCTCTTTAGCCTTTCCATTTTTAACATTTAAAAAATTATTCTATTTAAAAAATTATTGCTGAGGAAATTATAGCTAATAATTTTACATTTATCCTTCTTTAAACACCTAGCATAATATAAATACAGGAAATTTAGGTTTGATGTTTATGAAATCAACTTAATTAAGCAGTGATATAGGAAATTTACATTATGGGGCAACTATATCTAGTTGAATGCCACATGCTAGCATTCTGAGTATGACTGCTGTAATTAATAGAGTCAACAAAGAAGGAATTCTAAATAAATATAAATAATATGTTTAAGAGAATAAAGAAGTGTGAAGAAGTGTTGGTATATAACTGGAATACTCAAAGTCCTCACTTTGGATGACAAAGGTAGTAACTGAAATATGTGTATGTCGAGACCATGTTCTTGCTCTGCATGGTTCCACTGACTAGAGAACTATGCAAAGCAAGGACAAAGTTCTAGTAGCAAGAGTTTCCATTACCAATACTGTCTAAAATGAGGAATGTCTGCATATAAAGAAACTCAAATGGAAATTCTAAAATTGAACAGTGTAATACATAAGATTAAGAACTCAACTGATGGGTAAAAAAAATAGAACAGACCACCAATGGGAAAACTGAAATGGAAAGCAAGTGGATAGAAAAAATAAAAGCTGAAGCAGAGGCAGAAAAGAGTAGAACATCTAGAAAAGAAAACAAGAGACATGTAGAACAGAATTAAAGGTCTACCATATGTTCCACTGGGATCACAGGAAAAGATGAAAGGGAATTGAGAAGAATAATATCAGAATAGTTAATGTCTGAGGTGTTTCCAAAATAGATGAACAAAGGCAAGAAGCTCTGTGGATCCCAGCTTTCAAGAAGTTCTGGATCCCAATACAGATTGACATAAAGAAGACCACATGCAGGCATGTCTAAAAGAATATTTCTTACACGAGTATTTTACATTCTTAAAATATTGAAGTCCTCAAAATGCTTTCCTTGTGAATGTTTAGTGTTTTAGAAAATAAGACAAATATTCAAAACAGGCACTTAAATCATTTTTAAAATACCATGACTATATCCATTTAATGTAACATAGCATATATTTTCAAAACCTATCTTTTCCAAAACAAAATATAATTAATGCTATAAGTAACTCCCTCACATTTTTGTAAATACCTTTCGTATCTGATTTACTAGAAGATAGCTGGATTATCACATCTGCTTCCCAAATCAGTCTGTTATAATATGTTTTTTTGTTAGAAGTACATAAAGAAAATCTGATTTACTAGAAGATAGCTGGATTATCACATCTGCTTCCCAAATCAGTCTGTTATAATATGTTTTTTTGTTAGAAGTACATAAAGAAAATCTGGGCTCCAAAGATTATGTAGTAAGAAAATGGAGGAGAAATGGAAAGGATAAAACTCTTAGATAACTGCAGATAATTTTCTTTGATATATACACAAAAAAACTGACAAGCAGGAAGTTTTATAAAGATAGTTGTAATATGGAAAATGAAAGACTATCACCAGCTTTTTGAATTCTGTTACATTCAAATCCATTGACTCAACTTGGACTTTTTTTCAACTTTCACTCTGATTTAATTTTATACCCGTATGTTCATCTTGTAACATCAAGCATTGATCACTTTGAAATAATTGCCAAAAACCAAAGACAAACAGAAAATCTTGAAAACAGAAAAAAACCTTCAATGGAGAAACACTATGGAAGAAGCCAGCAAATGGTGGATTGATATCTTCAAAGTGTTGAAAGAAAATATCAATCACTTTCGTCATCAGATAAAAACACAGAAAAAAAAAAAAAAGGAAGATAAAAACACAGAAGTCCATGAAGGATTTGCCAGAACATTATAAGGCTTAAATATATGGGTAAATTTAAATAAATACTGTTTAAAATAATAGTAATGTTCTGTATGGTCTCAACTATATGGAAATTAAAATGCATTATAGGAATGAAACAAAAAGAATAAACTGAGCCCACAGAGGGGAAAATGTTTTAAATTTCTAGTATTGCTGGAGAGAGGCAAAATAAATTCTTCCATGGCATATTCATTACTCTCAAAATCTGTACTACTGTCATAAGTATGCAAGTATGTATATATAACCTCTAAGTTAACAACTAAAATAAATTGGAAACACACAAGGGAAGTAAATAAAAACCATCAATTGATTTCAAAGAAAGGAAGAAAAAATAATCTTGGGACACGTATGTCAAATGAAAAATCAATGTAAATACAAATGTAAATAGGTTAAATAGTCCAACGTTTTAGATATGAATTTGAGACTATAGGTGGTCTATCAAATAAATGATGACATTTATTTTGAATCTTACTATTTTTTCTTCAAAAGTAGGACTTATTCATTATTTCACTCCTTCCTCTTTACAGATTTTTATGCACATAAGGAATATATAAAATATTTAGAAACAAAAATTAATACAGTTAAAATGCTATGTTAGGTAGTTGGAGAAATAATGCATATACAAAAATAACTACAATAATACAAGACAGAATGTGCTAGAAGCAGTAAACATTGCATCAGTGTTTTTTCAACATATACTTTGAGACCAATGGCATCCTACACAAAAAAATGCTGGTGAAGTTAAAGGTATCATCTTGCCTTGAGCCAGATTCACTTTTTTGCAACAAATGTTTAGGACAGTTTGGAAGCTGAAATTTTTATCGCTATAAATATCTTTAAGTTAACTAATAAACCAATGAATTACTGTTTGTTTCAGGAGAGACTCAAATTCTGCTGCAAAATCTAATCGTGTACTTTAAGGCAGCTCTTTACTTTTGCTACATTTTCACGTTTCTTTATTGTGATTTTGGTAGCCAACGCCCTCTTCATCCTGATTATCTTATCATCTTCTGGAACTAAATCTGAAATGACATGTGGTCAGTCGAATTTTCAATTTCAGTTGCAAAGTTCCTCACAGGAACTTTAAAAAAACCACATGAATCTTTCAGAGCAAATTAGAGTCAAGAAAAGCTTCACCAACACTGCTGCTAGTAAAAAGTCACTTATAAAGATATGTCACTGCCATCATGGCATATATACAAGCTAAAGGAGCTCCCAGGACTAAATAATACTTTATTAAATTGCCCTCACATCTGATAGTATAAATAAACTATGTTCAGTTAATTAATTTTAGAATGTCTTTACTTTGGTAATTACTAATAAAAAGCCAATATTTACCATGCACTCTATGTTAAGAAACAATTTTTGACATTATCATATTTATTTTTATGCCATGGTAAGAAAGGTATCCCTGTTATCATCATTTTATAGGTGACATAACTAGGCCTGAAACACAATTAGCAGATAATGTAAGTTCCCTGATATGTAGCTGGAATAAAAACTCAAGCCTAGACAATTTGAGTCCATGGTGAAAGTGATTTTTTCTGTCAATTAATTAAATTATGAAGAATAACATATATGTGAACCAGAAAATAATATTAGAAGTTAACAAATCATCATGTCTTAATGATGTGAAGAATGTGATATGTCTAAAAGGAAAACCAAATTGTTACTCAACAAGCACTATAGAATTCAGTTACATAGAAAAACTACCAAGACTGAAAAAACATGAAATTTCATTTCTCAATAAAAAGCAAGGAAATAAACATACGGCTACCTCTTATATAAGTACTTATTCTCTGGATCACTAGTGTTGAAGGGTACAGCTTTTGATAAGACCCTACTTGAGCAGGCAATACATTTGTCAGGTTCAGAATAAAAAGGAAAAAAGAAAAGAAAGAAATTCCAGGAAGTAAGTCCAAGGATAAAAAGAATCCTCTTACTGCAGTTCAATCAATGAAAACCCTAGTGTAAAGTAAGAGAGATGTGCACAGAGACAGGTAGGGAAGAGGGTCTAGGAGTTAGAGACTACAGCAGAGATTCAGGTGCAATGGTAGGCAGTTCTGGCATAGCTAATACTCATGAAAATCAGGAAAATCATGATAAAAGTAACTGCTCTCATGATGGGTACCTATCATCAAACCCAGTTTAATACAGTGTTAAGAATATAGGTTCTTTAGTTGGGAAGGCGAAAGTTTGAATAAAGCTCTGACATTATTTCTACAACACTGTCACTCAACTTTCTCTGCCTCACCTTTTTAATGCTTGAAAGAATCAACCCAGCCAAAGTACTCAGGTGACTTAGCCTCACAGAGAAAAGCAAGGCTGCAAATATTTGCAAGTAATTCAGTCTTCAAGACCTCAGCCTAACATAAAAGGAAGAAAGCTTGAGTAATCATTTTTAAATTTAGCCTGTAGAATTATCTTTGTGTTAGGAGTCATGCGGTGCACTGCAGAAGTAGGCCAACATGTAACAAAAAGTCAGAAGTCTCGTTTTCTAGACGCTCACTTCCAGTCAATTTCTCTGAATCACTGAAGAAATAGTAACCTAGCCTTTACTTTCGCCTCTCCAAGAATCCCTGTTTTTCTCCTTTTTCTTTTTTTCCTACTTCAGAGAGCAGTAGGACAATCATTTTTTATCTACTCTCTGTGATTTCTGTGTCTGCAAACAACAGCAGAGGCGGCATTGATTTGGTTCCATCTCAAACTAGAAAATGTACCCTTTGTATGATCAAATACACTCAAAAGAGTAAGATATTCACAGTGATTCCTGTTTTCTCCCCTCTTCCTCCTCCTTCAGTGGCTCCACTGCCTTGACTCCAAATGATTCATGCAGACAAAAAACTATCATAAACTTCAGATAATTTGGAGATTACGGAATCTAAAATATTTCATATTTTATTTTTTTAAAATATTTTATTTATTTATTCATGAAAGACAACAGAGAGAGAGGAGAGATATAGGCAGAGGAAGCAGGACTCGATTCCAGGACTCTGGGATCATGACATGAGCCAAAGGCAGACACTCAACCACTAAGCCATCCAGGAGTCCCAAATGTTTCATATTTTAAAAGGGACTAAAAATGTAGCCCTCAAGGATTAAACACCTACAATGTGTGTATGATAAGTAATAAATTAAGATCAAAGCTACTGAGTGGGAAGTCTATTAATGGGTCTCCTGAGTTTTAGGTAGTAACTGTTCCATTTGCCCTAGTATATCTCAGTTACTGATAATATAAACATAGCACCATAAAATAATTTTCATAACTCAACTTATTATGTAAGAGTATACATATTGTACAATAAGACAATAAATTTATTTTATTTTTATTATTTTTAATTATTATTTTTTAAATTAAAAATGTTTATACACCAAAATTTTAAATTGGACATTATTGAATTCTAAAGATACACCAATGTTCAAATTCACAGAATTAAAAAACTATAGCATTATGTATAAGAAAAGCTACCTAGTAAATATCTATTAAGTGAATGAAGGCATGATGAAACACACACTCTAACATGTGGAAGCTGGGATTCTAAAACATTATAACTTTCCAGAAAGCAATCAGATGTACTGTATTAAGAATCTTGAACTAGGGTGCCTGTGTGGCTCAGTGGTTAAACATTTGGCTTTGGCTCAGGTCGTGATCCCAGGGTCCTGGGGTCAAGTCCCGCATCAGGCTCCCCACAGGGAGCTTATTTCTCGGTCTGCCTAAGTCTTTGCCTCTCTCACTCTGTGTCTCATGAATAAATAAATAAAATCTTAAAAAAAAAAGAATCTTGAATGAGGTATACATTTTTTTGTTCAATAACTCCCCATGTGGACAAGAGAAGGAAGAGAGACAACAGTATTTCAGTTTGGATACTAAATTCTTTAAAATGGAAACTTTTGAATAAAATATTTACACATATGAATGATACTGCTCAAAAACAGTATGGTATTGGCATTAAAACAGACACATAGATCAACAGACCAGAATAGACAGTGCAGAAAGAAACTCCTGCATATGGTCAAATTGTTTATAACAAAGGGGCCAAGAATAGGGAAAGGACACTCTTCAATAAATAATGTGAGGAAAACTGGACAGCTACATGCAAAATAAGGAAACTGGATCTCTACCTTACACCATAGACAAAAAATGAACTCAAAATGGATTAAAGACTTGAATGTAAGACCTGAAACCATGAAACTCCAAGGGTGGGGGGCAAAAAACAAGAAAGAAACCTTATGTAGTAGTCTCCTCAACATGGGTCTTGGTGATGAGTTTTTAAATCTAACACCAGAAGTAAAGGCAGCAAGAGAAAAATTAAACAAGTGGGACAAAATCAAACGAAGATGCTTAAGTTCATAAACAAAATGAGAAGGTAATCTACTTAATGGAGGAAAATATTTACAAGTCAAATATCTGATAAGGGGTTAGTATGTATCACAAAATATATAAAGAGCTCAAGACAATCTGATTAAAAACAGGCAAAACATAGGAATAGACATTTTCCCAAAGAAGACATACAGATAGGTAACAGATACAAGAGAAGATGCTGAATATCACTAATTACCAAGGAAATGTAAATCAAAACCACAATGACATAATAACACCTATTAGAATGACTATTGCTAAAAAGACATGAAAGAACAAGTGTAGGAGATGCGGAAAAGGGATCCTTATGCATTGCTCATGGGAATGAAAAGTGGTGCAACCACTATAGAAAACAGCATAGTTTCCTCAAAAGTTAAACATAAGATTAAAAACTAAAACAAAAAACAAAAATACTAATTTTTATGAACCTGAACATTATGATTTATTTTGGTTTTGTTTTTTGGGGGTTTATTTAAGTTTTTAAATTTAAATTCAATTAATTAATATATAATGTATTACTGGTTTCAGAGGTAGAGGTCAGTGATTCATCAGTCTTATGTAATACGCAGTGCTCATTACATCACATGCTCTCCTTAATGCCCAACCATAAGAAACTCTTAATTGTAGGATATTGAGGGTCTCTGGAAGGGAGGGGTTTGGAAGGATGGGGTAACTGGGTGATGGACATTAACAAAATTCTATTTTGAAAATAATGCCCCCATGTTCACTGTAGCATTATTTATAATTCCATAAGATATGGAAATAACCTGTATCTAGTGAGGATGGATGGAAAAAGAATATGTGTGTGTGTGTGTGTAATACAATATGATTAAGCCACAGAGAAGAATAAAATCTTGCCATCCCATGACAACATGGATGGGCCTTGAGGACATTATGCTAAGTGGAGTAAGTCAGACAAAAAAAAGACAAATACCTTATGATCTTACTTAAAGTGGAAACTTAAAAACAAAACAAATAAACTCATAGATTACACACAGAGGATTGGTGGTTGCCAGAGGTAGAGTGGGAATTGGGGGGAATGAATAAAAGGAGTCAAAAGGTACAAACTTCCCATTATAAAATAATAAGCCATGTGACTATAATGTGCAGCATAGTGATTAAAGTTAATAATACTGTATTGTATATATGAAAATTGTTAAGAGAGTAGAAGTTTGCAACTATATATGGTAACAGATACTAATAAAAGTTAATAAAACAGTGCCTGACATTTAGTAAGCCCTCAAAAAATGATAACATTGCTTTTCTAGTGAAAACATTGTATTTTAATTTATGGGCAGTTTTATTTTTTTACATTTATTAAGTTTACTAGAATACATATTTATAAGGTTTAGTATGAAAAGTTAATGAAATAATGATATAACAGTTATGGAAATAGTGAAATAGCTATGAATATTAAAGTCTGTTAATTATAATAAAATCCAAAAATATGTTTTATAAATATAATTCAAAAGGAATGCAATTAAATCATTTTATGATAATAAATTATTTATCTTGGTTAATGATATAAATAAGACGGAGAAACTGATTAGATAAGATTGATAGGGATTAAAATATAATAGTGCCTTTGCATACATGTGGTTTGGATACACTTTTACTCTCAACATTGACAACTAAAGACGTATTAAGGCATTATTTCACCACCCTCCTGAATCCACAGGATTCATACTTCCTAAATCTCTAAAAGAGATGAAAGCAAACACAGGAGAGGAAGAGACACACACGAGAAAAATCGAAGTATGAAGAAGACAAATTATAGAATAAGGTATCAGAAATTAGTATCTATCAACCAATACAATAAATATATATTGAAAAGCCTTCACATTGAAAAGTCAACTGATTACTCATGAGTCAGTATCCTTGTTCTACTTATAACTGAAGTATCAAAGAAAAAAACGTGAAGATCATACCAAGAATCAAAACAAAGACTCAGAAAAATTAAATGGCTGACGTGAGAATATGCTGAATAACTAATCATATATCTTATTTGAACACAAATGGGAATTATAATTAGGTGTCAATAATAACTCTTGACTACTAGGATGCTTGGGTGGCTCAGTTGGGTAAGCATCTGCCTTCAGCTCAGATCATGATCCCAAGGTCCTGGAATTAAGCCCCATATTGGGCTCCCTGCTCAATGGGGAGTCTGTTTCTCTCTGCCCCTCTCCCCTACTCATGCTCTGTCTCTTTCTCAAATAAATACATAAAATCTTAAAAAACAAAAACAAAAAACGACTACTTGCAAGAAAGTAACACACCAGTCTATATTTTTGTTGTCATTCTGGTCTTAATTGTGGGGTTTTCCAACTTCTTAGTAAAAAAACATTTTCTGCTTTTTAGGTCAGAATAAAACAATCCCTCAAAACCACAATGACATATCACCTCACACCTGTGAGAATGATTAACAACAGAGGAAACAACAAATGTTGGTGAGGATGCAGAGAAAGGGGAACCCTCTTGTGGTGTTGGTGGAAATGCAAACTGGTACAGCCACTGTAGAAAACAATATGGAATTTCTTCAAAAAGTTAAAAATAGATATACTCTATGACCGAGCAATTGCACTACAAGGTATTTACCCAAAGGATACAAAATGCTGATTCAAAGGGGACACATGCACCCTGATATTTATAGCAGCATCACCAACAATAGCCAAATTATGGGAAGAGCCCAAATGTCCAACAACTGACAAATGGGTGAAGAAAAAGTGCTATACATAGACAATGTAATATTACTCAGACATCAAAAAGAATGAAATCTAGTGATTTGCAATAATGTGGATAGAGCTAGAGTGGATTATGCTAAGTGAAATAAGTAAATCAGAGAAAGACAAATACCATAAGATTTCATTCATATGTGAAATTTAAAAAACAAAATAGATGAACATAAGGGAAGGGAAAAATAAAAAGAGAGAGGGAGGCAAACCATAAGAGACTCCTAACTATAGAGAACAAACTGAGGTTTAATGGAGGGGAAGGGAGTGAGGGATGGGAAAGGGGTGATAGGTAATGAAGGAAGGCACTCATTTTAAGCAGTGGGTGTTATATGTAAGTGATGAATCACTAAATTCTACTCCTAAAATCAATATTACACTATATATTAACCAAGTAGAATTTAAATAAAAGTTTGAAAAAGAAATCAAGAATAAATTAAATAGAAAACAAATTTTTACCAAAAAACGAATGAAAACAATCCAATAAGTATAAATATGTCCAGTAGCACTTGATGAAAAAAAATGGATAAAAATTTCCAAGTCAAATTAAATTTACTCTGATTTCTCATACAATGGAAATATGTTCAATATCAGCTAATATTTGGACTCTGAAGACTATAACTACTATATATTATAACTATTGCTATAACTGTAACTACTGACTTTCCTTGTCTAAGATTTCATCTTCCCTTTTGAAGAAGGGTAGTTCCACTCCCTCATTCTGAGCTTGGACTGGGAAGTATTTTGCCATATAGCCAGTCTTCTTAAAACACACAGTTGTACCATGAGGATAAAGCTCAAATTTCCCAAAACTTTCCATCTTCATTTCACAGAAGCTAAACTTTTATTTTCCAGCCAGGGATTCACTTTTCCCCTTTTCAACACACAATACCAGTTATCATTCAATCCCAAATCTCACCATGGGGGATATCAATAATGATAGGACAAGGAGAATAACCAGAGGGTTGAGGAAGACGACATGGTACATAAACTTACAAGTCCATAGTGCCAGAGCCCCTTAAGACCCCTCTATTTGATGGACTATAGGGAGGTCCCAAGGGGTCTTGGAAAACTGGGCTGAGGAAAGACACTCAGGGCATTTAGAATAGTGAATATTAACAATACTCATGGAAATCCTTCCAGAATGTCACACCCAACTACCCACAGTTTGTTAAAGATCAGTTTGGTCAATCCATCTATCTTGGTTGAAGAAACTCAATTTCTTTGAATGAAACTGAAAAATACAACCAACCACTGAAATAAAAAAGCAAAACCATGATACTAGTTAGTGTGTCTTTAAAAGAATCACATTATCCTACTCTGATATACATTTGTCAAACAGATAACAATTTGAAACCTTTAACCTAGATGTCATTCATAATAGCTTCCCAACTTTCTTTTTAAAAAGAACAGGATCAGAAAAAAGTGAGTTTTACTAATATTTTTTTGTCTTGGTCTTGAGCTGTCATTTTAACCTGTTTCTTTCTTTCTGTTTATCTTACATTTTTGTTTTATTATTTTTTTTATTTAAATTCAATTTGGTTAACATATAGTGTATTACTAGTTTGGGGGCTAGAACTTAGTGTTTCATCAGTTGTGTATAACACCCACTGCTCATTATATCAAGTGCCCTCCTTAATGCCAATCAATCAATTACCTCATCTCCCACACCTCCCCTCTAGCAACCCTCAGTTTGTGTCCTGTAGTTAAGAGTCTCTTATGGTTTGCCTCCATTTCTGCTTTTATCTTTATTTTCCCTTCCTTTCCCTTATGTTCACCTTTTTTGTTTCTTGACCTCCACATATAAGTGAAGTTATATGGCATTTCTTTCCCTGACTTATGTCACTTAGCATAATACCCTCCAGTTCCAACCACGTCATTGCAAATGGCAGGATTTCATTCTTTTTGATGGCTGAGTATTATTCCATTGCACACATATGTGTATATATATATATATATATATACACTACATCTTTATCCATTCATCTGTCGATAATCTGTTTCTTAATATGACAACAGTGTAATGAATAATGCAAGAGTTAATATTATCTAGATATACCAGCAGATATATAGTACAATTAATATCAGAATTTCATAGATAAAATGATCTTAAAATAAATTTCAGTTACCCACCTGCATCAAAATTGGGAAAAAGTATAAACTATATTTTAAATCTAAAATGAATGATTCTAATTTTAATAAATCATTCTCCTGTTTGCATGTTTTACCTCTTTTATTTTGGTGTTCTAAATATATTCACTGAATTTTATTTTGTTGCTGATGACCAATTGCAAAAATAACTACTGACCCCATGACCACTGATTAAGGCAAACTCTAGGCAACTTGACCTTCTTGTTCATTTTCATTAAAAATATCATTTGGGAGAGCAAATCAGGCTGAAATAGCATAGACATATAATTTTCTTAAAGATTCTACATATCTAATTCTTGAAAAATAATTTTGATACAAATGTATTAAAATAATGTGGCTCAAAATGGCATAGCTTCAGCTTTACTATCAGTAATCATGGCAACGATCTAATAGCCTTAACCAGGAAAAATGTTTTAGGTAAACTTTGTATTTTTTTTTTTTTTATGCTTCACTTTGCCTCAAAGCACCAGAAGCACACACAACAAAATAAACCCTAGTTACATCTGAGTGTGGTTGAATTGCGCATGTGTCTAGGAAACTAAACATAAATAAATCAGCATCCCCTGGTAATTTGCTCTAGTCTGTCTTTATCTAAAATCTGGTCTGAACACCTTGGCCTAAAGCACAGAGAATCTAGAGAAGAAATTTCAAATTGAGACATATAAACAGATACTTTGTTGTCAAGGGTGTAGTATCCGTTGAGGTTTTTTTTTTTTTTTTTAATTTGCATTTCTTGGTCTCAACTCTAATGGTTCTGCTTCAGTAGCTGTGGATATAGCCTACAAACAGCATTTTTAATGAATGAATTGATGATTCCATGAAACCTGTGTAGCCACCAGTCTTCCTTGCCCTGAGACCTCTGCCTTCCAAGGCCTGATGGTCTTTAAAATGCAAGTTCTACTGAGAATAAACTACCAACGACTTCCAGTCAGTTAATCTCAGCATAGCTCCTAAATTGGCTCTCCACGGTCACTGCTCAAGATGTAAACCCTTCCAGCCTCAATCCCCTGCTCTAGTTTCATTTCTGCTCACTTACAAGTTACTGCATGAGCCTTAGCCTCATGACCTATTTCTCTCTCCACCTCTTAGCCTTACCCAGGCTAAGTTGGCCAGGAAAGAACTGAAGATGGAAAGGGGCTGACAGAAACAAACCAATAACATGCCCTTCCTCAGACATACTCAAGATTCCTCAATCTCATCTTCCTTAGTCCTTCAGCCCTGTCATAGGAACCTCGAAAACACATCTCCACCTACCTTACAAAGCCTCTTGTTCACTTCTGCTCATCCTAGCATCTGCTCCGTCTCTGGTTCTTTCAATCACTTTCCATCTTGTTCAAATTCATCTTCTTTGCCTTTTAAAATGCATTCTCTTCATCTCATTCTCCATGTGCCCTTTATAGGATAAAGTCCTATGTTGGCTGTGCTCAGAAGAGCAAGATTGTCTGAAAATGAGCAGAAAAGTTGCTTTTTAATACCTGGACAGGGGATCCCTGGGTGGCGCAGCGGTTTGGCGCCTGCCTTTGGCCCAGGGCGCGATCCTGGAGACCCGGGATCGAATCCCACGTCGGGCTCCCGGTGCATGGAGCCTGCTTCTCCCTCTGCCTGTGTCTCTGCCTCTCTCTCTCTCTCTCTCTGGGACTATCATTAATAAATAAAAATTAAAAAAATAATAATAATACCTGGACAAGGGGATGGCTTTTGCTGGGGATTCTCCTTCTCCCAACATGAAGGACTTAAGTCTACATTTAGTTTCTCTCTCTTCTTTTTTTCATCATTTTCAGTTTCTTTATTGGTTTTCTCATTGGCTGCAGGCAGAGAATGATGGTGTCAGAGCAACTTCCAAGCCCACCAGCTCTTTTCTCAGTCTCTTTCACCCCTGGGCATACAAGGTATGGGACTTTGTGCATGTGAGCAAGAGCAACCAGTGCTGGGTATAGGACTAGCACCTCAAGACCTATGCCAGGTCCATCGAACTCACGTCTATCATAAACTCGAGTTGCTTATTCTGCACAAACAAGGTTATTTTTGTGGTCTTAGTACAGTGCTCCATTTTCTGCCTCCTCTCTATCTTTGGCTCATAAGTGCATGCATGAGTACACACACAGAGCTTATTAAAGGACATACTTGTGTGTCTGCCGCTCTGGATCTTGGATCCAGTGTTTAGCCCCAGGACAGAAATCACACCTTTTTTTCCCCATGGGGCCCAGGGAAACACTTATCCCATCTCCTTTTTTATATCTTCAAACGAAAAGAGACAGTGTCTAGATGTGGTTGTGACTCTGCTAATGCTGGAGACTGTTTCAGGGCACTATTTTTGAGCATACAGACTCTTCGAGAAGCAGAATTGCTTTGTTGAGATAAAATATATGTCAATTACATTGTCAAATCCTTCTTCAGACAGCCTAAAAACAAGAGACTCTTGCATAGTGAAATATTATTTTCCAGTAGAGTTGAATATCCATTTGCTTGCTCCTTTGCAATGTTAAACGATTCACATTTTTCTAAAATTTGCTTATGTGGAGCTCTTGCTGAACATATATGAAACATGATATGGATTATATTGTCAACAAGAAGAATAAAGAAATTGTATATTGTGAGTAGTTATATTTTAATAAAAATGTTTAATAAAATGTAATTCGATTTTCAAAAATTAAATAATTCAATTTCATCTAATAATCTTAATTTTTTTACATTTGTTAATAAAACACATTTAATTGGGTTACATTTTATTTTAACCCTTATGATCAATGAAAATAATTACACATTGAGATGACAGAAATAAGTATATAGAAACAGAATACAAAAATAAAAATAAATAGAATACGGAAACATGGAGCTCTGGATGAAAACTAAAGAAAATAGAGATGACTGTTTATGGAGATAGTCTACTCACATTTTTAAAAACTGGAAATCTCAGGTGTCTGCTAAAGTTTTCCCCAATCAAATTTGTTAATATGTTTAGAAATCATTCAAGACAAGAAATAATTACTGATAAACTGAACTTTTTGAATTATGGATTTTATCAGAAAATATTTTTGGTTCATATTCATTTTTTTATGAGACAGCTTTGACATTTGGCTGACTTGAGTCATAAACACTATCTTTTGCACATATTTTTCAATTTGCTATTAACAAAAGTACTGTGGCATATTAAAATTATAGCATGTATTTCACTTAAAAATTGTCAGGTCGACTTACAAGTTTTAAATATCTGACATATATGAAGGCCTCCATTAATACTCTTGTTTAAATTCCAGTAAATGTTAGGGTCCAGACTGCTTATGGTAAAATCATTAAGAAGAAAAACTTGGGAGTGACTCATACTCACTACTCTGGCATGCAAATCAGCTGTGATTGTCTAGTCAATGAGTCCCAGAACACTTTACTTGGGCTGATGGGAAGACCAGGAGACATATGCCTTGTTTCTTTTTCTTTTTTACTTTTAACTCAAAATTTTGAGGTTTTCCTCCAATTATATCTATTTCTAAACCCAGACCATGTGACTTTGGGGAATTTATCCCAGTCCTGGCTGAATGATGACAGATTAATCAAACTCAGTGCCATATCCATGCCTATCACCAGGTTACAGAAAACTAATGAAAGAGTCATAGCAGAAAGTACACAAAAGTCTTTATGAATCCAGGGTCTCTGACTTCAATTGAGTCCTCAGTGCTGCTAATTAATTTGGCTTTATTTTCATGGTTTATTTTTGTCACGTTCTAGCCACTAGTATATCAAAACCTTTTCTCACTCTTCTTGATTTCAGTCCTTCTGCCTCATTTCTCAATCTTAATGATGAATTTCCTTCTTAACACTTCTTTCTAAAACTGAGAAAAAATGTGTCAGAGGAGATACATCAAATGCCCTACACAAATATGAAAACATACCCTATGTTTCCATCCAATAGTTCTCTTTCCTTGCTGTTATAATAGAAGCAATGTTTCTTTACTTTGTTCTAGATACTATTCTTTCATATATTTGAATGGCTTTATCAAATTTTATTAAATCTTCAATTTCTCTCTTTCATAGACTTTTGTCATTAGTTTCTGACATATAAAGAAACCCTACAAAAACTTTCTTTCATTTTACATAATCCTCAATGATATTTTCACATACCTTCTCTTTTTGTCTTCTGACTTTTATTTTTTCACTCACTACTCTCTTCTCACTTTCTTAATCCATAGAAGCTACTCTCATCCAAGGTGCCAGGCACTTTTTGCTAGTTCTCAGTCTATACCTTATTTGAATTTTGGCAATGTTTGGCATTGTTGACCACTCTTCTTCCATAAGTCACTGTAGATCCTTGCCTTTTATAGCATCGCATGTTCCTATTTTTCTTACTGGATATCTAACCCCTTTTCCATTCTATCTTCTAGTCTCTTTTTTCTTTGCCACGTAATTAATAACACTTTGGACACCAGTTCTAAGTGCCTTTCAGGTCTCACACATTCTACCTATAGAATTTCATCAGTTAGTTATATGGCAGTTATGAATTATAGCAAGAGTCCACAAACATCTTGTATAAAGAGCCAGATAGTAAATATTTTATGTTTGTGAGCCATACGATCATTGTCTCATCTATTCAGCTCTGTTCTAATAGTGTGAAAGCAGCCATAGACAATACATAAACAAATGGCTGTGCTATGATCCAGTGAGGTTTATTTTCAAACAATTGCCAGACCAAATTTTCCTTATAGGTAGTAGTTTGCACACCAGTGCAGTATAATTTTGTAATTTGCAAAATTTCTGAGCTTCAGGATTGAATTACTAAAATAACTGAATACATGATCAATGTGGCTCAAGTCAGCACCTTCTATTTCGTTGTGCTGATTACAGTGATCTTATTAGTTCTTCCCTACTTAAAAGCCTTTCAGAGCTCCCAATTTGCTCAAACATTGAACATAGCTCACAAGGCCCTTAATTAGGTGTCACTCCATCCCTTAGTCTTAACTCGCTGCCATTTTTATATTTTAATCTACTCTAGAATAGTAGTGGGAATCTTTTTGGTCCACAGACTATTTATATGAATTTCTGTTTTCATTGAAGCATCTTTGTGTTTTTTTTTTTTTAACTTGTTTTCTGTTTATTTTTACTCTTAGTTTTTTGGCTTTGCTCTCTTAATTCCTAATACCTTGTTAAATTGTCATTATATGACAATTTATTTGCAAATGAATATATTTTAGTTATACCTTTCACAAAAAACCCCCGAACTTTTAGAAGTCATCAAACCCATTAAAATTAAGCTGCAATACTTGCAATTAATTAAGGATGACACTGGAAGGTGGAGAGTTCCTAGAGATACTTATGTAATTTTTCATTTCTCTATATTAATCACAGTAAATCTCTTTATGCAAAAATATGTTCAGTCATAATATTTAAAATCATTAGTAATTCAGACATATTATTTAAAACCATTTATAATACCTTTTAAATTTTTACTGGGAAAGGTGTTTGAAAGAAATTTGGCATTTAAATGAATTATAAATTATATATTATAGTATAAATGTATTATACAAATAAAATTACATAAATATATAAATGTAATTATTTCCCTTTTCATACAACCAAACTGAAAAACCAATATAGCATTTTCTGTGAAATATTTTTTTATTGCTGTTGAGAACATCTTAATCTCATGTAACAGCAATTGCTTAAATGTTCAATGAAATAAAATGTGTTTATGTTTTTTTTTCACTACACAATCATTTTAGATGTATTATTTGGAAGTTCCAACATGTGTTATTATTACAAATCTTCCAAGAATTTATAAACTTTCATATTTGCTGATGCTACAAATAACTACTGTGCACTGAGAATATCCTAAATTCCTATTTGTACTTTTTCCTAGCACTTTGTTTTAAAATGTATTTCAAAAGTGACTGATGCAAGGAGTCCATAAAAATCTGGGTATTGCTGGCTGTCTGGCTAGACAGGTAGTTTCCCATGAAGTGGAGTTTATTATGATCAATTATTAGTCATTTAGGCTTTAGTTCCCAGCATTGCCCCATAAATTAAATTTCGTCATTATTACTGATTTGATTAGAATTGAGTATGCTAACACAAATGGTATCAAAGTCACAAGGAACTAATGTGTAAGACCAATTTATCCACTTATTAATTTACAATAAGAATCATAATTGCTAAGTAAACTGGTTAATCAGTTTGTCTATCTCTCTTGGAAAAGAAGCTTCATGAAAATAATACTCGATGAGCTTGAAAACAAAGTATGGAGAATTCTTTATATGCATGAATGTTCAATAGCATTAGGCTATTAAGTACTTCTAGGTTAATATTTACAAGAAGGCAGCTAGGTTCCAGAAAAGAATATGTGATCTTCTTAGAGTACAAACCTCTTTTTGAACATTTATTACATTATATTGAGTCTCCCATTAGACAATATATTCCTCCAATTTGCCTGCAAGCTCCTCAAAAAATTTCTAAACTATGTCTGTCAAATTGAAAAATGTGAATGATTTTACAGTGGTAGCCAAACAATAAATGTTTAGTAAAGCTTGGTGGTTCTAAAATGGGCTTACAAATGTTAGCTTCCTGAATTCTTACACATATCTCATTCTCTTATAGGATTCGCAATTCCATTTAAATATTTTAGAGTCAGAAGTCTTGGAGCAAAGAAGTCATTTTTACATTATTTATGCTAAAATTTTTAAAGCATATTTATTCATGGCATCATTATTTGGCTGGGCACTTAATAAATAGAACTCAGAGTGATAATCAATTGGTTGGATCTACCTCAGAGATGTGCTTTTTAATGATATATTTGCTAATATTTGAGATTTATGACATTCCACACATTTAAATTATTCATTTTCTCTTAAAAATGTGTTGACTGGCAATATTGAGTCCAAATCCAGCATGACAATCACTTAGGGCTGAATGTTAGCCACTTGTTTTAGAAAGAGAATACAAAGAATAAGGACAATAAACTTTCATGTCCACCAATGTTTGCAGCGATCCTGATGATAGAGTATTTGTTCAGACTCACTCACTTATGATATTGTCTGGCAATTGTGTTTGTGATTCGTATAATTTGACAATATCAGAGTGGCCAAGATAAAACATGCTGTACAGGGAGGTTCCCAGAGTGACTGACCAAGACTGCTCTGCCTTCTTTGTTGTGGAGGTAGGTGGTGCCGTTTCAAACAAATACTTTGCTCTTGGCTTCAGTGGAAAATTATGAAGATGGACTTGGGTGCCCAGAGTTCTCTGTTACTTAAGTTTGAGACTAGAGGTCTCAAGCATGAAGGCTGGATCCTTAGCTTTCTGCTTTATTCTTGTCTGTAATCCAGTCATGTAGGACTTTGAGAATCTCAGGAATGATAACTAAAATAAATGTCCTATCTAAGATTGTAAAGAAATGTGAAAAAAAAGTGTAGGCATGTAAAAGAATTGAATAGATAATGATCACTTTTTAAAGTAAAATATATAGTAAGGTGAGTAAAATTGATTTGGTTATTATCCTCTCGTCTTACCTCCAACTAAACTTCCTTAAAACAGATAAGTGTTACAGGATTAATCTGTTCTCTGTTGCTGAAAGTACTAACTTATGGAAATATTTTTTTATAGTTCAGCATCTGAGGTATGAAAGAAAACAGACTAAAGGAGGACAAAAAACCAGTCAGAAACTCCGTGAGCAAATCTACTCAACTGGTCTGACAGTTCTCATCCTCCCCATCTTTCTCGTTTTTGTCCTCTTCTTCCTTCTTCCCTTTTTGCTTCTCCTTTGATTCCCCCCTTCTTTCCCCTCTTTCTTTCCTGTCCTTTGTTCCTTTACACCAGTTAAAACTAGATGTTTCTTGAATACCAGAACTGGTTTGGGGCACTGAGTGTGAGATTGCGCCTTGCAGGCATTTAAGAAAGTATTGGAAATGGCACCTTCAAGGCAGACCAACTGTTGCACATCTCATCTGGGATTCAGCACACACAGAAAGGCCTCTGGTGAGAATCCAGGGGCTGTGTCTCCTGATTTTATCTTTGGCTGTTATGAATGAACCAGAAATGTTTTTGAACCCTAGAATTTCCCACAGGAATGCCCAACGTCCATCAATGACTCAGAAACTTGATGCTTTTTATAATGTTAATCTGTTAATTATGTATCTTCTCATAACTCTGAATGGATGTTCTGGGCAAAGAAAGGAGGCTGAGGGATCCCTGGGTGGCGCAGCGGTTTGGCGCCTGCCTTTGGCCCAGGGCGCGATCCTGGAGACCCGGGGTCGAATCCCACATCGGGCTCCCGGTGCATGGAGCCTGCTTCTTCCTCTGCCTGTGTCTCTGCCCCTCTCTCTCTCTCTGTGACTATCATAAATGGATAGAAATTTGAAAAAAAAAAAAAAAAAAAAGAAAGGAGGCTGAAATTTGCCATGTCCTCAATATCTCTAGGAATGGAACAATAACAGTTTATTTATGTAGTGCTGTTAATCAATTCAACAATTTAGTTTGAATTGTCACTTTTGGAAAGAGTTTATTACTTTCAGCACCATTGGACTGTAAATTTAGAAAAAAAAATCACTTAAATTTAACCCTATTTTACCTTTGGGTTATACAGTATTTGAGTTACATAATTATTCAAAGAGAATAGGATAGTTACCAGCAGTAGCTATATATGGTCCAAGGTTGTTGATCATAAGAAATGATAGAGGGAACGTTTATGAATGATAGAGGTGGCTAGTTACCTGTTAGGATATCAATTATATTTACTACCCCTTATTTAATAATAGTTAAAAGCTGAGTACAAAATTACTGCTATTTAAAAATGTTATCTTCCAATCCTGATCCTAAACTTCACCAAATATTGAGACAACTAGCAACTTGGTGAAATTTTATAACTGACCCTACTGCTACGTAAACAATTGGTACATACTTAAATATAAATAATTTTGAAATCAAGGTGGTAATGGCAGTTTGCCACATATATAATTAAGATCTAGCTACTTTCAAATTATTAAAACAGTAGTATTTTCTAAACAAAAAAAACCCCACTAGATTTAGCATTTACATATCAGTATTTTGAGGTTAAATTTTCTCATAGTCTGCAAAATGAAATCTTGTATGATACAGTAAATTCAATTTACATGTTGTTATTAAATACTTTAAAGCATAAACTTCATTGTACTTACCTTAATGAAGGTGAAGGTATACAAGAAAACACTTGTTATACTTAACATTTGTGAATACAGTTATATGTAGTTCATGGAAGAGGATTTGATGTAAATGTGTTTTTCAATTTTTTTTTATTGAGGTGAAATTCATATAAAAATATTAAGCACTTTAAAGTGAACAACAAAGTGGCATTTAGTATATTTTCAATTCTGATATAGACTGAATTGCTCCCCCCGCCCAAATTCATATGCTGAAACTCTAATCTTCATTATGACTATATTTGAAGATAGAGTGTTGAAGGAAAAAAGTAAGGTTAAATGAGATCATTAGGGTATAGCTGTAATCCAGTAGGACTTGTGTCATTATAAGAAAAGGGAGAGACACCAGGAGTGTGCATGCACAGAAAGAAAGACCGTATGAGGACATTCCTGCAAGGTGGCCATCTGCAAGCCAAGGAGAAAGGTCTTATTAGCAACCAGTTCTATGGACAAATGGTTCTTGGGTGTCTAGCCTCCAGAATTGTAAGAAATACATTCTTATTGTGTAAGCCACCCAGTATGTGGCATTTTGCTACAGCAGCCTGAGCAAACTAACACAAGTTCCAAAGTATTTTAAATACTCTAAAAAGAAACACAACCTGTAAGCAGTTACTCCCCATTTCCAGACTGTGGAAACCACCGGTTTACTTTCTATCTCTATGGACTTACCTATTATGGATATTTAACATAAAATATAGATGACTTTTTCTGATTTCTTTCATTAATATAATTTTTTGAAGCTCATCCCTGTTGTCATGTGTAATTTTTATGGGTTTCATCGTATTCCCAAACAATATATGTTGAAGTCGTAATCTTCAGTATATCGGAAGGTGGTTATCTGAAATAGGGCATCGCACATGTATGTAGCTAAAATAAGGTTATACTGGAGTAGGGTGAGCCCTTAGTCCAATCTGATTGGTGGTCTTATAGGAAGACACTGTGAAGTCACAGAGAGAATGCCATGTGATGACAGAGACAGAGACTAAAATTACACAATTACAAGCTAAGGGATATCAAGGATCTCTGAAAACACCAGAAGCTAAGAAAAAGACATGTAACAGATGTTTTTCCTAGAAACTTCAGGAGAGCATGGCCCTGAACAATTCCTTGATATTCTAGAATTAGATTTAAAAATATACTCCTGTTTAATTAGGCCACTCTATTTATGGTACTTCATTATGGCATCCCTAGGAAATTAATACAGATTTTGGTAATGAAAAGTAGGTTACTACTATAACAAATACCTAGAAATGTGGAAGCATCTGGATTGGATTTAGGTAATGATGGTGACTAGAAGAGTTTTGAGATGTATCATAGAAAAAGCCTACTAAGCTTTGAAAAGACTACATAGAAATATGGATGTTAACGATGATTTTAACAAAGTCTCAGAAAGCAAAAAAGAGGAAGCTTCGACCATCTTAGGAAACACATACATCAAAATGAATATAAGGTTGCTGGAAATATAAACATTAAAAGTGCTGCCGGTGAGATCCCAGATGGAAACGAAGAACACTTGGTTGGAACGTGGAGGAAAGATGCTTTCTGTTGCAGATGACAGAGGACTTGGGTGATGCCAAAGATAAAACTTCCCCGTGTGTTTTGTCCATTTTTTATAGCTGTTTCCAGTAGAGACCCAATTTCTAAATTAATGACAGTTACATATGCTTATTGTAAAATATTTAAACCGCTCAGAATTCTATATGATGAAAAAGTATATCAAATATTTTTAAAATTATAATTAGTAAAATAGTTACACACTAATAAATTATCCATTGCATTTATTCTAAAACAAATATCTGTTTATATTTAACTTTATGACTTTTCATGTTAAGTATTTTTTTCAAAAAACTTTTATTCTATTATGCCTGCTTCTTTGTATGTGTACGTACCTATGTGTGTGTTTTTATGAATGTGTTTTCCATTTTTTTGTACATGCGAGTATATGTGTGTTTGTTATGTTCCCTTATGTACAAATTATTTGCATACCTAAAATAGGTATATAATTAATATAGTATATTATTATAAATGTATTATATTAATATTATAGTTATAGTATATTTTTAGTTATCTAGTTTTTGAAGCCTTGGAGAATATATTTTGCTTTTGGGGGGGGACACTGGACATAGTTTAATTATGATAAAGATTTTTTAAAAGTACACTTGTAATTTTACCTGCCTTCTACTTTTTACTTTCTCACATTTATTAATTGTTATTTTGCACCATATAGAATGGATAATATGTCCAGACTCATTTAGCTTTATATTCATAATTTATATTTAACAAATTTGACCCTCAATAAAAATCATTCCAAATCAAATTTTCTCCATTTCTGAATCTTTAATTTGAATTAAATTGGTATGTTAAAACAATAACTGTGTTGGTTAGTGTATTAGTTTCCTATTGCTGCTGTAGCAAATTTTCACAAACGTTGTGGCTCTATTAGGATTCTCCAGAGAAAAATAATCAAAAGGATGTAAATATATATGTAAGATTTGATGTTACAACTCAAGTCTGAAGACAGAAGATAGAATTCCCTCTTCCTCAGAGGACCTCTGTCTGTTTTTCTCTTTTCAAGTGATTTGATAAAGTCCATCCACATTACGCAGGATAATCTGTTTTACTCAAAGTCTATCGATTTAAATGTTAATTGCATCTAAAAAATACCTTTACAGCAACATCAAGATGACTGATACGTGAGAAATAATAAAATGAACAATTCAACTGTAAAATACTATTCTACAGGATTTTAACTTTCCAGAGATATTTAAAGCTGTCCTGGATAAAGCAAACTTACTTCTACAGGATTTGTTTCTGTAATCGAAGAGAACTACCAAATAATTTATGTGGTATTTTATACTTCTAATATCCATGGCTTAAAAAAAAACTCTATTTTCTGGCTTTCATTTTTTTTCTAAGCAAAAGCCATGCAAAGACGATGATTGTTTAAAAAGTGGTGTGTATTCCTGATGAAGTTATTTTAGTTCTGTGTAATTATAAGCTATTTCAAGAGCAGTGCTAGAGTTGATTTTATTTTTATATTAGACTCGGTAAGGTCTAAGGTATCTGAGGACAATAGCAGAAGTTTAATTCAGAAGAACATAATACATTTTTGTAGCATTTTAAGTAGGTAATTTTTTCACAAGTTAGTTTGTTGCAACATTATTTGCACAAGCAAAATATAAACATCATTCTGAAAGTTCATAAATGAGGAAATGATTGACTAGATCATGATTCCTAAACTACGTGAAATAAAGAAAAATGAGCTTTATACGTACTGACTTAAAAAGTTACCCATGATAGGGATCCCTGGGTGGCGCAGTGGTTTGGCGCCTGCCTTTGGCCCAGGGCGCGATCCTGGAGACCTGGGATCGAATCCCACATCGGGCTCCCGGTGCATGGAGCCTGCTTCTCCCTCCACCTGTGCCTCTGCCTCTCTCTCTCTCTCTCTGTGACTATCATAAATAAATAAAAATTAAAAAAAAAAAAGTTAAAAAAAAAAAAGTTACCCATGATGGTCCTGACCCTAATTGTGAACCCTAATTGTGAACTTTCTCTTACATGCTCTCTCTCTCTCTCAAATAAAATAAATCTTTAAACCAATAAGTTATCCATGATGGAGTATTGAAAAAAAAAGGTATCGGAGTAATCTCAATTTTTATGAAAAATTAAATAAAATAGAGAGCACTAAATTAACCAGTTGTACATTCATACAAACATTAGAAAAAGAATGAAAAATCATATTCTTTAAAGCATTGTTTAAATTTTATGGCTGGGAAAATTAATGAGGGAGGGGAAAATATTTTTCTTCATATACAACTGCACTGTTTGGAATTGCTGTAAACAGCATATATTATTGTGTAAGTTTTGAACATACAAAATTATCATATAAATTAAAATGAATATAATGGTGATTCAAGAAAAGCACCCAAACATTTTGTAATGTCTGACTAGTGTGTTTGTTAGATTACAGATATAAAGATCACAATACTGATTGAATCAACTACAAGTAATTATAGATTTGGAATTTACATGGAGAAATTTACATTTTTATGCATGTGTGCATGTATATTCGAGAAGACCAACTAATAATTAGATATCCAAGGATAGCTGTTCACTTCACATCATCATTGTGACCAGGAAAATAATAATTCATAATAAAAAATAATGCTGATACTTTCTTTTCTCTTTCTTTTCATATCAGCTTTGAAATCCATATAAAATATGAAATTGCTACAACTAGAAATATAAGGGTGCTTACAGAATATAAGAACCCTCAGAATATTCCAGCAACTCCTATCATTTTAATAAAATAAATTTAACATAGTTAGAATATTTACCATTGCTTTAAATACTTTACTCAGTAATTCAAATCAGGGCTCCAGAATAATGTAAGCATATCATTATATCATTGAGATATTTTACAAGTAGAAAAAAAGATCTCACGATGCCTAATCACCACCATGCTTTGTCCTGGAATGGCATCACTTGGACACCTGAGGATGTTGAATAATCACACAATGAATATTACGAGCATGTGTTGCAAAGTTACCAAAGTCACAGTTTTAGAGGAAAATTCACTCTGTAGCTTAATCAATATTCTGAAAAACATATTTAGCAGGGCAAAAACATCTTGAGGAACCTCTATTACACAGCAAAAGGGTCTTTCTCTGTCTTCTGCTAGGGGCATATCTCATTAAAAATAAAGAATGAATAAAACATAGTGAAATCATGTAGAGGAGGTCTTTCCGATCTTAATATTTGCTTTTCCCATAGCTTATTGTAGATAGTGAAGGGTAGGAAATGACAAACACCTATCAGGCAATTTAGACACAGGGTTACATCTCTCCCATGTATCTAGCCATTAGGTACAGCATTCCAGAATAAATGAGATGTTAGGACATTCCTTCAACAGTCATGTCCGAATTCTCCTTTGATGTTTTCATGTTTCTGTGTGCTCCAAGAATACTAACCAGCCTCCTTATCTTTTGCTTAGTCAGTGTTTAGTTTTAGGAGATCTCTCAATAGCCTAGAGTGAAGGCATAATTTGGATCAGAATCTGATTTATATTTTAGTTGCATTAATCCCAGTGTGTCTTGGCTTCCGTATTCTATATCTATCTTTGCTAGTTTAAACTGTGATAGTGCTCATAGTCTCATCTATTCTGTAAATTCCCATTATTGGTGAAAATGATAATCTCATCCTCTAAGATGATCACTGATATTAAAAAACTAAATTACATTAAATTCAAGTCAGGATTAGTGGGTATATAGAAATATCAAAAACACATTTACTCATTTGTATATTTATTCAACAACTGTTTAGAAATGCTTACTTAACCCACTCCTGAGCTTAGGAAGAGAGAGATAAAAAAGCATGGAATTTCAATATAAGCCATGCTACCTGGAAACTTTCCTTCTATTGTCAGTGACAGCAGATCAATCAAATAACCCAGGCAAAGAAAAGTAGGAGAGGTGCTAATGTAGAAAATGATCTGTAAGATGAATAGAAAGGAAGAGGATATTGATGAAATACAGTGATCAAGAGAGAAAGTGGTACAAAATGAAGTATGAGAATCACACAGGGGCCAGACCATGGAGGACATTCATATAGGTTATGTAAAAAGACTTGTTGCTTTAACCAATCCAATGGGAAACTACTGAAAAAAATTAATCAGGAAAGTGTAAATATCTCTACAACATTTTTAAAGGTGCAGGATAAAGTACTGTGGAAATGGTGGGGCCAAAACTTGGAATCGCAGACTTAAGAGATTATCATGATTATAAAGAAAAGAAATGACAACAGCTAGGAGAAAGATGGTAGTCATTCAATGTAAAGAGTGGACATTTTTAAAATAAATTCGGAAGTAGAACTATTCGGGGAATCAAGAATATTGCTTTAGACTTTATTAATATTTAAAATGTCTGCTCTTCAACAAACATTCTTGAGAGAAAGAAAAGATACACCATTTAAATGACGTACTTGATAAGGAACTTACACTGAAATACTTAGGACAATCAAAATTCAATAAGAAAACAAGCAACTCAACAAAACAGCATGATTAAATTCATTTGTTAATTCAATAACTTCAACAAAGAACATGTATAGATCACAAATCTGCACATGAAAATGGTAAACATCTTTTAGTCATCAGAAAAATGCAACATAGAACCATGATGAGATACCTCTATACACCTATAAAATTGGTTTATATTGAAAAGCCTGACCCTATGTTGGGCTGATGAGGATGTAGAGTAACAGGATCTTTCATAAGATTGCTGGAGGGAATGCAAAATGTTAGAGCCACTCCGCAAAACAGTTTAACGGTTTCCTAAAATTTTAAAATATAAAAGAATAAAAATATAGCTCCCATATGATCCAACTTTCTTACCCTGAGCTATTTACCCAAGAAAATGAAAGAATGAAAGTTTATCTTCATACAAAGTTATATATATACAAGTGTTCACAGCACCTTTGTTAATAATTCAAAAATTTAAACAACTCAAATATTCATCAACAGGTGAATGGATATGGGCGATCCCTGGATGGCTTAGTGGTTTAGTGCCTGCCTTCGGTCCAGGGTGTGCTCCTGGAGTCCTGGATCCAGTCCCACATCAGGCTCCCTGCATGGAGCCTGCCTCTCTCTGCCTGAGTATCTGCCCCTCTGTGTGTGTGTGTGTGTGTGTGTGTGTGTGTGTGTCTCATGAATAAATAAATAAAATCTTAAAAAAAACAGGTGAATGGATAAACAAATTGCACTATGTTCACATAGTGTACTAAGACTCAGTAAAGCAAAATATGAACCATTGATGTGTGCAATGTGGGTGAGTTCTAAAATAATGCTGTGGGAAAGAAGTCTGACATAAAAGAGCTTACACTGTATGATTCCATTTACATTAAATTCTAGAAAATGCAAAGCAATTTGTAGTGACAGAAGCAGATCAGGGATGAGAGTTGGGAGAGATGGTTGGGAAGGGGCAGGGAGAGAGAGATTATGAAGGGCAGTGAGGAGACTTCTGAGTGATGTATGTGTTTATTATCTTGGTTGGGATGATGATTTTAAAGGTATATTCATATGCGAAAACCTGTCAAACTGTACACTTTATATATGCCCAGTTTACCATATATTAAATGTGCTTTTAAGAAAAAAGAAACAATGTCTATTTTTTTGCCTTTAGTAAATGAGTAGATTATGGTGGCAGTTCCTAAATTGAGAAAGAAAAAATTTTGGCGGTAGGAATCGTGAGTTACTTTACTAGGCATAGAAATAAGACCTCCTGGCATGACTGACCTAAGTAAGTCTGTACCCTTCCACTTGAAATCAAACTTTGGAAACTATTTTCCATTGCTCCTGTTTTAACTGATGGATTCTTGACACCTATTATCTCCCATATTGTTCCCAGATACCCCTTAGTTTATGAGATTTACAGATTCTTTTGATGACAGGACACAACACAATGACATTCAGGTAGATGGAAGTTTAAAGCTTGAATATGGAGATGGCTGCCAGGCAGGACCACACAGAAGATTGCACCCGAGGGCAGAGTAACTGCAAGCTGGAGCTCTAGGCGAAGCTTATCAGCTGGGATTGGTGGGTTTTCGCAGGCTGCCTCTGTGGAATGGCTAGTCTGAGGATCTAGAGGTTCAGAAGGGGTTTTTCTTCCTTGTCTGTTACTTGGCCTTAGGGACAGTTATGGTTGAGCCATACTGGTCCTTGACTCTGAGTCCAATAAGGGAAGTGGCTGGGGTGTGGACTTAGTTGTTCAAGAAAGGGAGTTGACTGGCCTCAAGCCAGGGTCCAAAAATGGGTCAGGATAGCATTTTTCCCAAAAACTATATTTCATCCCTGCTCCTACATCTTGTTCTGTGACTTATCACTTCCAATTGTTCATGATTTTGACTTCTTAATTTCAATTCTAATCAAATTCCCCCTCTTAGATGCAGTTCCTTAATGCCCAGCCTTTTTCAAAGTTTACCCATCCATTTTGCATCCTCTGTTTCTATAACCTAAAAATGGATATTTGGAAGCTAGGTTAAAATGACCCATAAATCGCACATTAAAGAAAACCTTATGTCTATGCAAATTAATTTTAGTTTTTAACTTAGAAATCTTATCTAATAAATATGCAACTTTGAAAAGCTAAAATGGACTATAACTTAAGACATATCATTTCTCCTCTGACTGCGGCATCAAATAATCTTTATGGAAAATTCTTTAAGCATAAATTCGGCATATATTATCTCCCCTTTTATTTTACTGTGGACCATGACTTAACTGAATCATTTTAGTAGACACCAAGGTAAGAGTAGAAAATTTGTTAGAACTGAATTTATTACAGTATATTTATTGTCAAAACTGCCAGGCCTTGGGTGATCACCAGGCACTAAGCACTAGTACTCAGTAAACTTCTGGAAAAGGTGCGTCAGTAGCCTGAGTTATGCTAAGTCATTCCAAGAAGGCATTCATTTAGACAGAATTAGCGAATCTATCCCAGTTCCCCACCCCTCTGTCTACCTCCACGCTTTCTATGCCTAAGTTGATTGATTTCTTATAATTAGGCTTATAAAGAACCAATTCATTTGAAAGCCAGGCACCTAAAACCAGAAATGGTAAAAAGTAATCAGGTTTGAATCACCCACAATTCCTTTGCTCAGTGACCAAAGAGGCTCTTAAAGGTAAACAATGAATATTGGTTAGCTTAGGTTCAAGTAAGACATTTGATACCTGGAGAAAAATAAGCAGGAGAGTGAATAAAGCAGTAGTCACATTTCTGAAGAATGAAATCAGTAGATTGCAAGTGACAGGTTCAATTACTGGTCCATGGACCACTGACACATCTGCCTTAAACTCTGAGGAATGGGCAGTGGGAAAAGGATGAATAACTCTTAAGATTTAGAGAAAATATGTAACCACTCAGGCAGAAAATTAGCAATTACATTTCGTGCCATCAGTAATAACTATTTCAACAGAGATCTTAGGTTAACGTCAGACTGTGTGACAGTATATCAACCATTACACCTGTGTTCAATCAGCGACCACATCCCTCAACGCGATGCTGAGCTGTTTAGTTCAAATGTGGCTTGTTCAGTGATAAGCAAGATGGCTGACATCTGGTACAGAAGTATTCAAAAGCAATTTTCTTTACAGTTTTGATGCTGACTGTTGAAAAGAGAAAAATACTAGAAAATTTGGACAGTCGTGATTTGCCTTTAGGTGTTCTTTTGATTTCTTTTTCTTTCAAGTAACGAACAAAATTACAATTTTTACTGAACATTATAGCTCCAAGTTACATCAGTAAGAACTTTTCGTAGTGAAGACCTTCAGATGAGATAGCATCTTTAATAAAAGGTGTAGATTGGTGATATTTTTTGTGTTCTTGAGTAAACGAGCAAAACTGCAGATGACAAATTTAAAATAGAAACAAAAGAATATGAACTTATAATCAACATATTACTTTTACTATGTTCTCAAGTTAGATTGGGTCTGACATCATAGACCTAACCAATAATTTTCTTTTCATTTACTTGCTTATTGAAAATATAACATGAGGATAATAAGTGATTTTTCACCAACAGATAAGTATAATTAATTTATCCACCAGCCCTATAATACATTTATTTTATACTATTTTCTTATACTTTTACCCTAAGAATAAGCTAAATAAATAAAAATTTAAAAAGTCAAAAAGAAATGTAAAAAAATATAAATGTAGTACAAAATGTAAACAGGTGACTAATGAGATGATTATAACATAAAATATCTTTAAGAATATTGCTTAGTTAATAAATGACCATATTTAATCCAAAACTGTATTTGATAATAGCCTTAATAGCAGAGATAAGATTTTACTCCTAGATGTTCGGGTACAGAAGCCAAATATTATATATCATGGTCCTAACAGTCATACTAGTTATAAACTTTTAAAGATGTTTGTGAACAAATTGAATTCCCTCAAATTAAGTCATTAAATGAATTTTATTATGAACTTTATTATTATAATGTCAAATTCATGTTATTGAAGGCTCAGACCTAAGAGAGATTTCTTAACAACTGATTAAACTATTCTCATATAAAACAAAGCTATTTTATTGTAATTAATTACATCTACTGTCAATTCAATAACATAGATGTTCAGGTATAATATATGTTACATAAATTCACATATAATAATATAATATATACGATGTATAATATATGATAGTATGTATCATGTATTACACATCTATTTAATAAAGAAAATATAATCATTTTTGTCTGCCTTTCGACAAAATATCATGAAAGAGGAGATATAACTCTTCTTAAAGTAACTCCAAGAATTATCCTTGAAGCCAGACAACCACTTGTTTGCTCATTTGTGATTCTCTTGTGTTTAACTGGGCAAATACACTTTCTTTCTCCCTCTCTCTCTTTCTCTCTCTCATTCCCAAAGCTGGTGAAGATGACAATGATAGATTAGTGAACTATATTAATTGCTGTGTAAAGTACATTATCTTATTTAATTTGCACAAGAAAGAATATCAATGCAGAAGAACTGGAAGGTATTTTGCATTACTAAATAGACATTTTTTTCCGAAAAGTTATGTTGAGATTCAATACTTTTTAATTACAGATCTTTTACATGATCTAAAAACATCTTTCTATGTAAATCATATACAGGACAATCTTTAAAAAGTGGAAACCGTTTTTTTATTGTCTCCTATGTTATTCTGATAATTGCAGAATACATGTGTTTATATTTGTATTCTTAAATCAAGTGTACCTAAACTGACTGAATAAATACAAATCCCTATCCATATTGAGGTGATATGTTAGTATCCTTTGGCCTGAAGGGTAGTCCTCTAGGCGAGAAAGAGAGCAGAGAGAGTAGTTTTTTTCTGCCTTATACACAAGCGTAGCACTGGAAGGCTCTACGATAGCCTAGCCATCGACTCTTGAGCTCAGCACGCTACCTCCAATAATTGTTTGTCACTGGTGATTCAACCTCTTTATAACTTTGTGAATACTGCCAATAATCTCAGCACTCTTTCATTTTCCTTTTATTTTTCCGTCCTCCCTACTCCTGGTTCCCAAGAGTTTATGTCTCACCTCCATCCTATCAATGTCCAATTTCTGATAACTCTAATGTTGGGAGAGTTTGAGTGACTACTTCTTATTAAGGTATAAATGATTGATCGATTCTTGTACTGTCTTTTCCGGGGCATTTACATTTTAATAGGGGATAATTCTTTCATTCATGGTGAATGAGTTCTCTAATAGTTATCATTTCAGACTAGAGTAATAGGACACTGTGAGGGGAACTGGAATTGGAAAATCTTCCTTGTTCATTTTTATCAAGGTCATATCCAATTACCCAGTACTTTTCTAAAACTTCAAAACTTTACCCTGGGTTCTGGTGTCTCCAAAGTTGGGTTTAGTCTCTCCAAACTGAAGTTATTTTCTGGAAGTAATTTCAACATGGAAGCAATCACATTAACTCTTTCATATCAGTAAGGTAACCTTGAGTGCACAGTGGTCATATTATGGAAAGCCTCTGAAGTAGATGGAATCAAAAGCCAAAATAAAGCAAGTAAACAATTGCAACAAATACAAATACATAGAAGCAGAGAAAGTGTACTGAGACAACCTAATCAACCATCCTAGCAGTAATATTTATATACCTCCTAGCACTGTAGTAAATACTGTTTTATGCACATACATTATTCCTTCAGCTTCAAGGAGAGATGAGATTTCTAAGTGCCTTCTTACTATACAGCCCCAGTAAATAAAATGTACAGTACTCCTATAACTATCCCAGAGAGACACGGAGATCACATCGTAGGCATTCTTATTCTCCCTTAAAACAATTTTTATGAATTGTAAATCACACATAATTCTGGGGAAGAGAAAGGCACATGAAACTTACTGACAACTTGTTTGTCTCGACATCACAAATGACTAAACTTTAAATCACATTGTCTTACATGTACTACAGTTTCATCATTTAATTTACTGTAAAACCACAAGAGTCCCAGGGTAATTTTTTTAAATTAAATAAAATATTATAAGTTGGCTAAGTCTATGTATATTATCAGATTGGATTGAGGTACAAAATTCTAGTCAGCCAAATAAGATATCTTAATAGCTGAAGGGAGATTCCAAAAATTAATGCATTTTCACCAAGTTTAGGAAGGCTTTGGCTAAAAACTAGCAACTAGGGTTCTTCTCCGTGTAGCTCAATGGGGCATTGAAAAGTCAACTCATGTCACCAAATTCTATATAAATGAGATGAACTTCCAGACATCAGTAGGTATCCCATCTAGGATATAGCCTCAAATAAATTGAGGTGTTCTAGTTATCAGGCACCATCTGAAAAGAAAAAAAAACTGATTTTCTGGACAATGGACATTTGTATTTTACATGATTTTTTGGTAAGCATTTAAAAAATGTCTCAGGAGACTCTCTGAAGTATAATAGTGGGAAGTGAGGGAAGAAGAGAGTGAGAGAGAGAAGAGTAATTTTTAAAAATTCTCTCTTTTCCTAGAGAAAATGTTATTAAGAGAATATGAGAGGACTCTTTTTTTCTCCCTAACACACAATATATTTTCAGTAGTGCATTTGATTTAGATTTCATTTTATTTACAAGCAATCATCTGATTTATAGAAGGATACAAAAATACTTAAAATGATACAAAATACTGATTTCAAAACATCAAAAAATGAGTATATTTAACCATACTCAGCTCATAACAGAGCAAATGGGTAAGAAGAATAATTCATACTATAGCATATTGCTAATATGAACTGAGAACAGAAAAATTTGGTATAAGAAGGCAGAAAAACTCTATCTTTTTAGAATTAGAACCGAGGGGCTCCACAATCATCTGGCATCCGCTCAATGTTGTACCTATGGTTAGAAATGTACATGATAGGAACTCCAGGGATCTTCTGGATCCTTCGTTTAAGGTCCCGGTCAAGTGTGGTCAACACTTGTGCTGAGTTATTCTCTGCACTAAGCATCTGCATAGGTTCCCTTGTGTGTGCATGGCAATCGTTCAAATCTCAGATCCTTGGCAATCCTTAGAGCCACTCGATACTTTTGCCCCAGTTTCTCAATTTCAGCCATTACACAGTCAGTTATACAAGGGATACACTTGGCATACAGACAATCCATCATTGACTGTACTAAGTCAAGTTTGGCCTTGATAGAAAAGTTGATAGAGTTGGTATCAACCAGGATGTGGTAAGGTGGGCCCAGTTGTGTGTTATGTTGGAAGAATAAGCAGGAAGGATGTTGGGGGACTTCTCTTTCCTTGAGTGCACTGGGATCTTTATTTTCTTTCTTTTTAGGTTTTAATCTATCCTTCTCTTTAAGCCTCTGATCTCGGAGACTAAGCATTCGCTTCATGGTCACATACTTTCTTGCTTTCTTTTGCTTCCCCATGTTCACGCCACACTCTTGTTTCTTGATTTAGATTTCATTTGAATTAAAATGTCATTAATGAGAAAAATAGCTGACCTGCCAACTAAAAGAAACTGCTACCCAGAGGTTAATCAAGGTATATCTGTCTCAATTGATACAAAATACTGATTTCAAAACATCAAAAAATGAGTATATTAACCATACTCAGCAAAAATAATAATCAGCAAAAATAAGTATTCTCTTTGAAGATTCAATTATGTTTTTCAGAAAATTTAAGAATGTGCTCATTGCACAAAATTTCATGTAAACATAAAAAAAAACGGTTGTCCTTAATATTCATCCAAGTTTTCATAATCTACTCAAGATACTATCCTGGTAGCTTTTGAAATATAAAAACTTTTTGCGTTGAAAATTAAGTTAAAAAGCAATCTAAAAATTTAGATTTAGAATAATTGGCTGTCAAACTTTTATTATTCTAAATTGTGAAATTAGTATTCTATAATTAAACAAAATAAGTGACTATTAAACTTTTTTGATAATGAAATTTTACTTTAGATAATGATGCATTAGAAATATTTCCAGATATCTCTCACTCTTAGATGGTTGCTAGAGCAAAAATAGAAATGCAAAGGGGCTGAGGCACCTTGGTGGCTCAGGCGGTTAAGTGTCCAACTCTTGATTTTGGTTCAGGTCATGATTTCCGGCTTATGAGATCCTTACTCAGTGATGAGTCTGTTTGAGATCCTCTCAGATCTCACTCTCCCTGTGCCCTTCTCCTGTTCATGTGCTCTGTCTTATAATTAAATAAAATCTTTAAATTCTTTTTTTTAAAAAGAAATGCAAAGGGACTATAGATGCTACTTAGAATTTAAATAGCCAGCATAACATTTTATGTATAAACTCACCAGTTTTGATTCAGGCAATCAGTCAATGTTTATTTTATTGAATCTATAACATGTGAACTTACTTCATTTTCCTTTTTACCTATGCCTTGAAAAAAGTCTGAGGAGAAAAATGAGACAATCGTTTCTTGCTCACTACTTTTTTCCTCTGCCTTTGAAATTACAAAAGAACTTCAACCAGAGGTTTTCCAAATGGAATAAAAAAAAAAAAAAGGATAAAGCATAAAGATAGTGGTTAGGTTTTGGGCTCTGTATTCAGGTAGCCTCCACTCAGAATTTTTGTGAAGTGCAGTTGACATACAGTGTTATATAGTTTCATGTATATAACAGAGAATTGACAATTCTATACATTATGCAAAGCTTACCACGACAAGTGTAGTTACCATCCATCACCACACATTATTATAATATCATTGACTATATGCTCTATGCCATATTTTTAACCCCCATGACTTAATTATTTTATAAAAGGAATTCTGGTTCTTTTATTTTTTTTTTAAGATTTTATTTATCTTTTGGAGAGAGATAGAGCACAAGTAGGGGGTGGGATGGGCAGAGGGAGAAGCAGACTCTTGGCTGAGCAGGGAGCCTGACTCTGGGCTTGATCTCAGACCTGGAGATCATGACCTGAGCCCAAGGCAGATGCTTAATCGGCTGAGCCACCCAGGCACCCTTTTGGTTCCTTTTGTAACAGCTATCTCTATGGTTTTAGATTAGTTTCTTATGGTTTCAGAAAAACTCCTCAGTTTTCTTACCTGAACAATGGCGACAAAAAAAATCCCTACCATACAGGGCTCCAGTAAAATTAAATGACTGACCAAAGTGATGATGTGAAGTGTTAGAAGAGGGGCTGGTGTGCTTAATAAATTGCAATAAAATAAATAAATAAAAGTTAAAGTGCTAAATAAAAGTTAGTAAATTGTTATTTTCTGTCTTTACTCAATATATCTAGTTTTCTATTTAGTTTCCTCTAACTTTTTCATAATTGATTATGATTATAAAACTTTTTCACCCACCTATATCATTGTCTCCACTGCACCAGGAAGGCCTTGCCTGGCTCCTCTTTTCCACTCAACACTCTATCCTGCTTTATTTTTAATTTGTGACCTATCACTATCTACCCTTTTCCATGTTTGTTTTTTTCTCCTCTTGTTAGGATATTTACTATACAAAGCCAAGATCTCTCTCTCTCTTGTTCATTTGTGGCTAGGAAAATTGTACATAGAAAACCCACGATACGTACTCATTAATTATGTGTTAAGTGAAAGAATTAATTCATACATGGAGATCAATGACTGGAAAATTTTAGAAACCTATTAACATGTACATTTTCAATACCTACATAACATTTTGTAGGGAAGGGTACATTTGAAAGGTTTGGTAGCAAAGTCTGCTTATTACTTAACATCCCTTTTCCAATACCCACAAATAAGAAAGACATTCTCAAAATTGACAGAGTTATTTTATCTGCTTAAAGCTCATGAATATCACATTTTTAATACAGAAAAGCTGCTAGGGTCTATAACTATTCCTTCAATATGCTTGATCAGAAATCATAGCTACATATTTTTTTTTTCATTCTGCCTCCCATCTCCTATCTTAGCTTCAGTTTCTTAGAAAGTAGAAAGCAGAGCCTGAGAAAGGCTTATGTGATAACAGCCTATTAGGGAGTACATTTCCAGGGAAGCAGAATATAGGGGACAAAAAGTAAGGAAGGATGAAGAGAGAACAAGCATCAGGAAATATATTACCAAGCTGTCTAGAGCATCATGGCAGGTTGACTATTAAGATCTCAATGGAGACTTTCAGGGAGATATTGTGAAGTTATTGTGGAGTATATAAAAATACTAGAGGAGGTAACAACAGGGAAAATAATTTGTCCACAGAATTTCATTCCCGTCAGCCACAGTTTTGCTACAAGAACTTCAAATCCTTCCACTTTCCTGATTGTACATGGTTGGGGTCTGAGCAGATCTTGTATTTTTTAGGAATATGATGGCAACCAGGAAGACTTAGATTAGAAGACTGCCTTGTACCCAAAACTGAAGCAAGGTATTGTCAATTTAGGGTAATGGCTAAGCACTGTCATCACAGGTTACCTCTATTTCTGTAGCAGAGCCAGTAGTAGTGACCTGGCTTCATGACCACGATGGGGACACATGCAAGTTGTTGTTAGCACAGTCTCAATTAAAAAGCAAACAAGAGCCCTTATCTGGGGTAATGAATATACTGAGTCCCACACATGCACTCATCTTTCAATGCATATTTGCTGGAAAAGTGTTCTGGGTTTGTAGCACCAACCTTCCTAGACTCAAAGTGTGTAAGTCCCTCAAATTCTAAATATACATTTAAAAACACATAACTTTTAAAAGTACTTGACTCTTTCTTTAAACAAAATACAAGTTAAAATAACTTCTGGGTTAAAACTTTCATTTAAACTAAAAATTTTGGGGATATAAAGTAAAAACTTCCATAAAAATTTAATTCATAATAATGCTGTAATTTATGAACATTGCAGAGTATCCAGCTAACAATATCAATGCTTACTATTGCATTTTAGTAAGAAATTATAACAATGGAAATATTCAATCAAGCATGAACTAGGAAACAGTGTTATAAGCAGCTCTGCTGCTCAAACTTAAATACATATAACAGCATCTTCTCTCCAATGCCCTATTAAGAATGAATAAGATTTTCAGGCAAAAAAATAGAGTGCTTTTTCTGGGTCTCTATTTTACTTAAAGATTTAAAAAAAATTGTCTTGATTTTCTATGCCAGACAATCTAATGTGAGAATATTTTTTCTGTGTGATACATATTATTTAAAAATATTTTCCCCCTGTGTAAGCAGGAAAAACCTATAATAGTATGACATTCTCATCATAGAGAAAGGACTACCTGCTGTGGAGAAAGTTAATTATTCTAATATCACTGACCTTCCTAGTTTTTTTTTTTTTTTTTTTTTTTAGCACCAGTTGGATCTAGAAAATGGGTAGTAAACAATAGCAATTAATCTAAAACTTGTAAAGCACACACACATATATATATTTTAAATACACATTTTAGAGTTGTAGTATAAATCTAAACATAGTTATTTGATTTTCTTAGATAAACTCCACAATAAATATCCCTCTGGAAGTGACTAACCAAAATGTTATATTTTCTGTATCTTAAAAAGACAAGTCTGAGCTGAGAACAGCATAATAAAAAATATAATTAGAAACTATATATGTAGTTGTAGTTATCTAGATCATAGTTTATATATAGATATAGATTACATATATGTCACATTTTTGTTACATAAAACATAATTATATATATATATTACATATAGAGTTACATATAACTACAAACATATATATAGATATCTAATTCAAATATATATTGGTTCCAAGAGAAGCAAATCTGCTGAAAAAACACCTCTTTCAGACATGCAAACAATTTTAATGTTTGAAGGATCTTGGAAAAACCAAGAGAAAAACTGAGGTACAGATAATTGTTTAACTTAGATTTGGATAAAATTATGGACATTATTTCCTTGACTAATTGCTTGGTTATTTTTTAAATATTTTTACACTGAAAATATTTGATAAAAACAAAAATTCTCAAATTGTTAAAAGCCAAAATGAACTGTAAAGAAATTTTCAACCAATGTTTAAATGCAACACAAAACAACAACAAAATAAAACACACACAAAAAAACAAACAATGTGGTTGTATGAATGTCTAGGCCAAATCAAAGAGAAATAAAGCTGCTTTGGAAAAAACTGTTTTGTACAATGCAGGCAGTACCAGCCAATGCTTCAAGATTCAACAAGGACACTGCCATTCAAAGTTTAGTTTGCAGTTTTCTCAATATATTAAACTAGTAATATATTAAGTTGTAGTTGAAAACAAATTTGATTTGGATCTTCATCCAATGCAATGTGTATCAAATCCCTAAAAACATTAATATTCTTTGACCAAGTATTTCCTTCTCTAAGAATCTATCTTTAGATGAGATGAAAAAAATTATACATAGGGATGACAGTAAGATATTTTCATATACTAAAAATTCAGAAATATACAAATCTCGTACTAAATAACAATTTAAAATATAATACATGTATAAGATTCAATAGCATAAAACTAATTAACTTATGTTTAACAGTATATTGTATAACCTTATGTCTTAGTCTGCTTCAGGAAGCCATAACAAAATACCACAGGCTAGGTGGCTTGCGCAATAAAAAATGTATTTCATGCAATTCTGAAGTACAAAAGCTCTGAGAAGTACAAAATCCTGGTGCTGGCAAGATTGGTTTGATTCTGTGGCATTCTCTCTTGGCTTGTAGAGGTAGTTTCAAGCTTGCTATGTGTTCACATGACTTCTTCTTTGTGTGTGTGTGTGTGAGAGAGAGAGAGGGGGGGGGGGAGAGAGAGAGAGAGAGAGAGAGAGAGAGAGAGAGAGAGAGAATATATATAGAGAAAAAACTCCCTGATATCTCTTCTGATAAAGATACTATTCCCCATCAGATCAGAGCCCCATCCTTATGATCTCATTTAATCTAAATTTCTTAGAGATCTCATCTCTAAATAAAGCCACACTGGGGGTGAAGGCTTCAGTATATGAATTTTGAGGGGAACACACATGCTCAGTCCATAATGCATGAAAAACACTTCCTATGTACATTACTGGGCAAATCACTATAACATTTTAAATACAATACCATATGATCTTACTTTTGCAATTATTGTTTCTTTATATTACACAAAAAAAAGCTGGTAGAAAGTCCACCAATCATAGAGTGGTTGCCCTTGGACAGGGTTATTTAATGTGGTTTTTACTTTCCTTTTTTTTTTTTTTAATTTTTATTTATTTATGATAGTCACAGAGAGAGAGAGAGAGAGAGGCAGAGACACAGGCAGAGGGAGAAGCAGGCTCCATGCACTGGGAGCCTGATGTGGGATTCGATCCCGGGTCTCCAGGATCGCGCCCTGGGCCAAAGGCAGGCGCCAAACCGCTGCGCCACCCAGGGATCCGTGGTTTTTACTTTCCATTCTCTAGTTCATAGCTGTCCCGTACTTCTCTAATTACCATGTGTTAATTCTATGACAAAAATATATTTACAATATCAGAAATTAAATGAAGATCAGATGGAATTAAATGAAAAAAATATGTGAAAGTATCTATAGCTGTGCTTCAAGTATTCAACTAATTCCCTTTGACTTATAATTTACTTTTATATATTTGTATAATATGATACTATGTACAAAGTATCATAAGGTGATTATATTTTCATTATTTTAGCCAAAAACATGGGGAGGGGAGAAATATATTCAAATTCAGTTACTGAGAAATAATGATGAAATCAAATTAAACTATATACATTTGGTTTACATGAATGTGTGTTAAAAGGCAGAAAATGATGCAAATTAATTATTTTAGAAGCATTTTAAAGAATTCTCAACTAATTGATAGCTTATCATAGGTGATGGTTTTAGGTAGCACTTTAATAATCAGTTAGTGTAATTTTCATCACATGATTGATTTTCCAAATATTTATGAATTGGCTTCTATATTCCAGAAAATATAAATGCAAAAGTGTTATATACCATCCTCTTAAGAATCAGTCATACACAAATAAAATACAGCATATTGCAGGATGATGATTTCAGGAAGAGGGGAAGAATCAGTCATACACAAATAAAATACAGCATATTGCAGGATGATGATTTCAGGAAGAGGGGAAGAGGGGTTTTTCTCTACTAGCAAAAACAGCATAGAGGCAAGTGTCAGTGAAGTCTTAAGAAAAGAGATTAGATCTTAAAGAACAACTGCAACAGCATTCACATACACCCCAAAACAAAAACTCAAGAGTAGAAGACACGTATATGCAAAATATATACAAAATATACTGTAATATATACAAAAATAAAGTTACAGTAAGAATGCAGTGCATTTAGAGGTGGAAGACTCTAGAAAAGTTCATGATGGTTTGCTTTGATGGCATGATGGCTGCTTGATGAGGCATAGTAAGGCAATATCAAGCAGGAAGGCTTTGTGTGAAAACATGGAGAGCAGGTGATGTCACTGATGATATCAGGATGGAATCAACCAACTTCATTTCTCCAAAATAAAAGACACCCCCTAGGAAGCAAAAACTAAATAGTTTATTTACCAGAGTGGTGACGGGATGCACAAACTGGTAGCAAGAGCTTCTCAGAGCTTGCACTGGGAATCAACCGAAAATTTTGTAGTTGAAGAGGAATCTCACAGTTTAGGATTTTCAGAAAGCAGTCTCTCTTTTTCTATGTCTGTCTACAACTGAAAAGAGATGCTGATTTGACCACAGCTGCCTATTCTCATTTACTGGTAAGAACTGAAAGCTAACTAAATTCACAACCAAAGCTCTTCAACTGAAAGCCTCTAACAGGCTCTTAATGCTTCCCCTATATTAATCTTCTGATTCTTAAAAAAGATTTATTTATTGATTTATTCATGAGAGACACACAGAGAGAGGCAGAGACATAGGCAGAAAGAGAAACAGACCCCCTGTGGGGAGCCCAGTGCAGCATTCGATCCAGGATCCCAGGACCCCAGTACCCCAGGATCATGACCTGAGCCAAAGGCAGACACTCAACCACTGAGCCAACCATGTGCTCCCTCTAACAAGAGACTTAACAAGAAAACATAATTCAAATAAATCATACAGGATATATGCAAAGGTGCCATAAAAATACAAAAAAAATACATGAAAAATCAAATGACAAGTAAAAATACCCACCAAAAAATTGTTCCAACAGTTTAGATGAAAATTGCTTTATTATTCCAATTTAATTTAAAAAATCTTATTCAAGTAATTATATCTACCAGTAAAATCAGAGACATAATTAGCAATAAAAGAGCTAGGAAAGATGCTAAGAAACATAAGGAGAGTAACTCTGAACTAGCACAGCTCAATTTAGAAAATGGAAAAAAAATAATCACATAACATAATAGCAAAATTTAAGGAAAAACAAAGAGAGAAATATAGAAAGAAAACAGAGGCCATAATGATAAAATGAATAACATGAAATTTGTACAAGTAAATAATTTTAAATGATCATGGATAAAATGGTAAATCTGTAGAAATGAAGTAGAGTCCAAAATATGGTATATTGTCGAAAGCAGTGTCGTAAAAATTGATAACTATTTAGGTTATACAAGAGTGATATTTTAATTGTATAAAGTAGATCATAATACAGAAGGTGTTTATGACCATTACCTTACATTTGTGATTGGATATATTTTTTTGTCTCAGTAATTTATTTAATACTGATAACACCTTCTACATGGTAGATCCTATAATGTAAGAGTTTCTTATGAATTTCTAGTTGAAGTCAGTATGATTAAAAAATTTATATTTAATTAAAAAAAGAAAATTTATATATAACCTCTATGTTCTATGTTGGAAAAAATATTGAGCTTTAAGATTAACATATATTTAGTTTTTGTGAATGTTACTAGTGTATTTTAAGACAGGGGAATCTGTTTTAAAATTCACTATCAATATATATTATTATGTAACTTATATTACTTAAATATGCTACATTTTCATTTATATTCTTTAACTTCACCTGCCATGGATAATGAGAATAAATTAAAATCTAGTACTGATAGGTTTTTGTTTGCTTACTATGTAATTTTTAATGGATGCTATTTTTGTGTTTTTAAACCTAAAGGTTGTAATTCACAATGGATGCATGAATAAATACATTCTTTAATTTTAAAAAGCTCTATTTTTCTAAATTAATGTTTTATACTGAATTCTAGCATGATTGAGTAATTAGTATTCAGCCAGTGCTCCTATAATAAACAATAAAACCAAACAATATATATTAGGTAACTGATTTCAAGATTTGGACATCAAGCAATGCCAAGACCATAATCACTAAGAAAGGGGAAATTCATGATGTGAGCTCCATAATTGCTCAATTATCTGCTTTAGGACAATCTTCCAAACATAAGGAAATACGCTGGGGCCCAATTACAGCACAGTTGCCCACTGAAGGGAGCTGTGCAGAATGTGTGTGGTGGGTATGTGTAGGGCAGAGCAAAATCTGGGTGAAGACCCTCAGCAGTCCTTGGGTAAAAAAATCAGCTACACATTCCTAGGGCAACACTATTCAGGGAATATCAGACAGCAATTTCTGTGGGGTTGAAAATAGAATAGAGATAGCAGAAATAAAGCAGTGATAGAGGCAATGGAGAAATAGTTCAATTATTGTGTGCTGTCTTCATTAATACCCTGTCAACACCAGGTGGAAAGACAAAAAAACATCATTCCTTAATAGTAATGCTACTCTACACCCCTCCAAATAAAATCTAAAACAGAGGTTGGAGGTTGGATCCCACCAAGTTAGAGAGGCTTATAAAATTACCTGAATTTATAAGACCTACTGTACATACACCCAAAACCAAGCCTACACAAATTCAAATGTCATCAATTTACAATCAAGAGCACACTAAAAAAATTAATTCTTTTGACGAATACGACAAATTTGACATTCTCTACAATGTATTATTCTTGATGTCTTATTATATGACATGAAAATAAACAGTAAATTTTGACACATAGATCATTAAAAGGTTGGGACACCTGGGTGGCTTAGTGGTTGAGCGCCTCCATTCGACCCAGGGGTCCTGGAATCGAGTCCCACATTGGGCTCCCTGCATGGAGCATGCTTCTCTCTCTGCCTGTGTCTCTGCCTCTCTCTTTTTCTCTCTCTCCATGTCTGTCATGAATAAATAAAATCTTTTTAAAAATCAATAAAAGGCATCTGAAAGAAGCTGAACGTAAGGTGACCGAAATTTTATATTCAGCAGGCAAAAATTCAGAAGTAAATATTATAAATTCCAAGAATTAAAAGGATCTATGTACACAGAATTAAAATAAATTGCAAGGAATAATCAGAGAAATTTATCAGAGAAATGGACACTATAATAGAATAAAATTTATAGAAAAGTAAGGTGGCTGAAATTTAAAATGTCATTGGATGACCTTAAAAGCAGATTGGAGAAAACAAGAAAAAAAATCAACAGACCACTAAAAAGTACTAATTTGAATAACAGCAAGTTTTAAAACATGTAGATGAAAACAGAGAGACTCAAGGAGTCCCACTAAGATTACATTTTAAGTCCTGGGAAGAAAAGTAGACTTTTTTTTCCAAATATAACTGTAAAAGATTAACCATACACAATACCAAAATACAATGAAATCCAAGGATGATGAATAAAAAAAAAAAAAAGATGACATCTAGATACTTTGGAATTCAATGACTAAAAACTGAAGACAAAAATGTCTAAAATTTGAATGTAGTCAGAGATCAAAACACTTCATATAAAGAATAGTGGCAAAACAAATATGGGAGACTTCTCATTAGAAACAATAAAGAACAGAACAACAAAAAAATAAGAAACAATACAGAACAAAAGAAAATAAAATGGCATTAGGAAGGGCAAATATTAACCTATAAGTCTATCAATACATGGTAAAAAATTTTATTTACAAAGGAAAGTGAAATAAAGACACTTGAAGGTAAAGAAAAGCTGCAAAAATTTGTCTTTAGTAAACCTGCTCCAGAGGAAATACCCAAAGATTTTCTTCTGGTGGATGGGAAATAACACCGACTGAAAGCTGGTGGCTGTTGGGAAATGAGAAAACCCAAGAAATGTTTTCTGGGTGTATGCATACGTGTAAAATACAACAATTGGAAGCATGTCAGGGGAAAGTAAATAACATTTTATTTCTTACGGTTATTATGTCAATCGTATTGTTGGAATTCGTAGGAGTAAACTGTGACTTCTTGGTGTGATATAAGAAATATAAAATGTGAAGGGAGATGGATGAGTGTCATCTATTTTTGTGAAATATGCCATGTGAAGATGCCATATTGAATCAAAATAGACTTGGATACATTGCGCATAGTTATTGTGAGCCTTACAGAAATAAGTTATTGTAAAGAAGCCAAGAGACTGGTCTACTCTGGTGGCTGAAAACTAAGCTGGAAAATTCAAGAGAGAGCCTTTGGGTATAAATAAAAGCAATAGGTACAAGTTTGTATTTTCTTTGATCCTTTCATCTATTAATTTATTTTTTTCATCTATTAATTTAATGTAAAATATATTCATACATAGTCACAACAAGTTGTGCTCAAAACTACTCATCAAGTGTTACTTGAATGAGCAAATGTTCAAAAGTGACTTAAGTATTCATCAGGAAAGGAGTGATGTTCTTCTGTACAGATCTGTGCAGCCACTGCAGATAAGGACATCAGTTAAGTACTGAGATAAACCCATATCAAAGACACACTGTTAGGTAAAAAAAAAAAGTAAGCTTCATAATAGTGTTTATGACACAATACCACTTTTTAAAATTTTTTTAAAGATTTTATTTATTCATGAGAGACAGAGAGAGGGAGAGAGAGAGAGGCCAAGACAGAGGCAGAGGGAGAAGCAGGCTCCATGCAGGGAGCCCGATGTGGGACTCGATCCTAGGACTCCAGGATCACGGCCCTGGGCTGAAGGCAGAGGCTCAACCACTGAGCCACTCAGGCGTCCCTGACACAATGCCACATGTGTAAAAGGGAAACTGTGTGTGTGTGTACTTTATGTAAATGTTCATTTTATAAACATAAAAATGCCTTAGATAAAGATGATTAAAAACACTAACTTTTGCTGAAGATGTGAATTGCCTTAGAATTTATAAAAATAAAAAAAGGAATTTATAAAAATACAATATTAAGAAATGAAACATTTATCTTTTTGAAAATATGACTTTTCATATTATTATTTAGAAGGCCTAGGCATTTTTATTTACTATTTGAGTAATAATGCACGCACTGTCTTTTGTGTCACTATTTGTTTTAGGTGAAAAAGCATAATATTGCAAGTTTTAAAGTTTTTATCACATTATTAAACCATTTAAATAATGGATAATATGAATTTTTTTTTGTTTTGTTTTGTTTTGTTTTTTTCTTTTAATTAACTTTTATTGGTGTTCAATTTACCAACATACAGAAAAACACCCAGTGCTCATCCCGTCAAGTGTCCACCTCAGTGCCCGTCACCCATTCCCCTCCAACACCCGCCCTCCTCCCCTTCCACCACCCCTAGTTCGTTTCCCCGAGTTAGGAGTCTTTATGTTCTGTCTCCCTTCCTGATATTTCCCAACATTTCTTCTCCCTTCCTTTATATTCCCTTTCACTATTATTCATATTCCCCAAATGAATGAGAACATACACTGTTTGTCCTTCTCCGATTGACTTACTTCACTCAGCATAATACCCTCCAGTTCCATCCACGTTGAAGCAAATGGTGGGTATTTGTCGTTTCTAATTGCTGAGGAATATTCCATTGTATACATAAACCACATCTTCTTTATCCATTCATCTTTCGATGGACACCGAGGCTCCTTCCACAGTTTGGCTATTGTGGCCATTGCTGATAGAAACATCGGGGTGCAGGTGTCCCGACGTTTCATTGCATCTGAATCTTTGGGGTAAATCCCCAGCAGTGCAATTGCTGGGTCGTAGGGCAGGTCTATTTTTAACTCTTTGAGGAACCTCCACACAGTTTTCCAGAGTGGCTGCACCAGTTCACATTCCCACCAACAGTGTAAGAGGGTTCCCTTTTCTCCGCATCCTCTCCAACATTTGTTGTTTCCTGCCTTGTTAATTTTCCCCATTCTCACTGGTGTGAGGTGGGATCTCATTGTGGTTTTGATTTGTATCTCCCTGATGGCAAGTGATGCAGAGCATTTTCTCATGTGCTTGTTGGCCATGTCCATGTCTTCCTCTGTGAGATTTCTCTTCATGTCTTTTGCCCATTTCATGATTGGATTGTTTGTTTCTTTGGTGTTGAGTTTAATAAGTTCTTCATAGATTTTGGAAACTAGCCCTTTATCTGATATGTCATTTGCAAATATCTTCTCCCATTCTGTAGGTTGTCCTTTACTTTTGTTGACTGTTTCTTTTGCTGTGTAGAAGCTTTTATCTTGATGAAGTCCCAATAGTTCATTTTTGCTTTTGTTTCCTTTGCCTTCATAGGTGGATCTTGCAAGAAGTTACTGTGGCCGAGTTCAAAAAGGGTGTTGCCTGTGTTCTCTTCTATGATTTTGATGGACTCTTGTCTCACATTTAGATCTCTCATCCATTTTGAGTTTATCTTTGTGTATGGTGAAAGAGAGTGGTCCAGTTTCATTCTTCTGCATGTGGATGTCCAATTTTCCCAGCACCATTTATTGAAGAGACTGTCTTTCTTCCAATGGATAGTCTTTCCTCCTTTATCGAATATTAGATGACTGTACATTTCAGGGTCCACTTCTGGGTTCTCTATTCTGTTCCATTGATCTATGTGTCTGTTTTTGTGCCAGTACCACACTGTCTTGAGGAGCACAGCTTTGTAGTACAACCTGAAATCTGGCATTGTGATGCCCCCAGCTATGGTTTTCTTTTTTAAAATTCCCCTGGCTATTCGGGGTCTTTTCTGATTCCACACAAATCTTAAAATAATTTGTTCTAACTCTCTGAAGAAAGTCCATGGTATTTTGATAGGGATTGCATTAAACGTATAAATTGCCCTGGGTAACATTGACATTTTTACAATATTAATTCTGCCAATCCATGAGCATGGAATATTTTTCCATCTCTTTGTGTCTTCCTCAATTTCTTTCAGAAGTGTTCTATAGTTTTTAGGGTATAGATCTTTTACCTCTTTGGTTAGGTTTATTCCTAGGTATCTTATGCTTTTGGGTGCAATTGTAAATGGGATTGACTCCTTAATTTCTCTTTCTTCAGTCTCATTGTTAGTGTATAGAAATGCCATTGATTTCTGGGCATTGATTTTGTATCCTGCCACACTACCAAATTGCTGTATGAGTTCTAGCAATCTTGGGGTGGAGGCTTTTGGGTTTTCTATGTAGAGTATCATGTCATCGGCGAAGAGGGAGAGTTTGACTTCTTCTTTGCCAATTTGAATGCCTTTAATGTCTTTTTGTTGTCTGATTGCTGAGGCGAGGACTGATAATATGAATTTTTTTTTAAATTTTTTTTAAATTTTATTTATTTATGATAGTCATACAGAGAGAAAGAGAGAGGCAGAGACACAGGCAGAGGGAGAAGCAGGCTCCATGCGCTGGGAGCCTGATGTGGGATTCAATCCCGGGTCTCCAGGATCGCGCCCTGGGCCAAAGGCAGGTGCCAAACCGCTGCGCCACCCAGGGATCCCGATAATATGAATTTTAATCACAATATGATAACTTGTATGAGAAAATCTTTATGTGATAATTTTCATGAATGGGGAGACTGCATAAATAAGCATTTTCATGACTAAAATGACTCAAGGAGAAAAAAATTAGAAAAACACAAGTGGCAAATAGTGCCCAAATAAGAATCAAGAGTAAAATGTTATTATAAAGTTAGAAAATAAAATATGAAGTCTGAATCACTCTTAACAATATAAGGAGATTGACTCCAAATTAACTTTCACTTAGAAAATTAGATGAGGTAAAAAAAAAAAAAAAAAAAAAAAAAGAAAAGAAAAAAAGGAAAGAAAACTGTCTATACGTGGCTGACAATTTTAGAAGTCCATTGGGGAGATGGCAAAAAAAGAGATGTGTAGCAACATAATAGATTAGCGTAGTTTTTAATTATCAGTTAGATAATATATCAAGTATCTCTAGAATAGAATATATAAGGGAGAAGGTAAAACTGAGCTCACAAGATAGTCCATATGTTTCATTCCAAAGTAATGAAAAATTGAAGAAAGCTAAATTCTTTTCTCAAAATGTTTCGAAAGCGGCAGTCAAAAGAGTACGAAGAGGTGGCTCAGTCGGTGAAGCGGTCAACTCTTGGTTTCAGCTCAGGCTATGATCTTAGGGTCATGAGTTCAGGGTTGTGAGATCATGCTCTGTGCTGGGCGTGGATCCTGCTTGAGATTCTCTCCCACCCTCTTCCTCTGCCCCTTCCCCCCAAAGTAACAACAGTAGCAATAACAAACTGTAAATCCAAAGTCAAACACACACATATTTTGATATTTTTAAAATGCTAACCCTGATGAACTACTTCTAAATAAATCCCAATGGCTACCCAAGAATTTTTTAAACATTTCAAGGTAAAATTGTACAATATGCATAATATATCATTAAAATAATACTATTAAACTGGAGGATTAAAGGGTCCTCAGTGCAATTCTCAGCTATAGGAATAATTTGAGAAAAGAGGTTAGCAGATATATGCATCCTTTTCTCTCGTTATGTTGGTACAGTATGGAATACAATAAATGACCTTTTAACTAGACCTCTGGGGGAAGAATTCTATTTTTTAAGCAATGGTTCCTTTTAAAATTCGTTTTCAAAGTCATTTTTTTGGTGATGTGAATGCAATAGAGAGAACAGAGTGAGTGAGCAATCGCACGAATGAGGGAGAAGGGGCGGAAGAAGAGGGAGAAACAGGCCCTCCACTGAGCAGAGAGCCTGATGGGGGGCTTGATCCCAGGATTCTGAGACCATGACCTGAGCTAAAGGCACATGCCCAACCAACTGAGCCACACAGAAGCCCCAGAAATTATGTATATTTTTTAAAGACAAAATCTTTAGTATACAATCCCCAAGTTGGAAGACATTCCTTGGTGATAGGTACTCTCCCCTTTAAATTGCAGTTTTGGTAGGTGATGCAGTTTTTCTAGATTGGCAGAGTGAAAAATCAAATACAGAAAATTTAAAAAAAATATTTCAACATAAATATATAATTCTGAGCATAATCATTATCCTGATGAAAGTATATTGTAAGAGTATTATTGGGTGTTTGAAAGATGTGAAACAGCTCTCATTCTACCATTTATTCATACCATATAGTATGTATAGATTTATACTTCACTAGAGTTAGACCACTTAGAATCATGTTCATTCTCTCTAAATGAAGATGATAAATATATGATTGTGATAGGGAATAAATGAAATAAGTTTAGCAAAATTTAAGTAACTTTAAACATAACAAAGTTTTATATGAAAATTTCTGATTTTGTATCTTGATTTTCAATAAAAGATCAGGTAATAATGTTAATACTTCTTGATTTCTGAAACAAAAAGAAATATATAGATTTCAAAAAATTATTCCAGAAAGACATCAGAAGCATGGTGAGTAGATTAAATTTAGAACTTCCGTATCTGAGGGATGACAAGCATTTTCTGTTCTTCATTATTTATTTAACATCTGCTGTAATCACTTGGTAAAATCCACAGTTGCAGTGCTTTGATCATCTGAGGTGCAGAAAGATATGTTGCGTATTTGTTTGCCTTAAAATATCTTGACATGTTATTGGTATTGGCTTGAATCAACAACAGTATATGTGAAAGAGAAAAATGTAAAGATCCAGTTCTTGCAGAGGAAAAAAAAGTAAATTTAGAGAAAAACTTTAATGTGTGAGAACTTGATAGGGTATATGTAAAATAAATATATCAAGATAAAATAAATGGTATTTTAATGTTTTTCTTTTTTAAAAAATATCAGAATATATCAAGCTGTACTAGCACAAGTATATTTTTTTTATTTTTTTTTTAATTTTTATTTATTTATGATAGTCACAGAGAGAGAGAGAGAGAGGCAGAGACACAGGCGGAGGGAGAAGCAGGCTCCATGCACCGGGAGCCTGATGTGGGATTCGATCCTGGGTCTCCAGGATCGCGCCCTGGGCCAAAGGCAGGCGCCAAATCGCTGCGCCACCCAGGGATCCCCTAGCACAAGTATAGTTATCAAGAATTGCATCGCTCTCAGACACAATCAGGAATCTCAAATAGATTCCTTTGAAAGCAATGAGAAAAAGGGAAATGGAGAACAGTTAGAGGAAACTCATGAACCAAATTTTGAAAACGAACTTTTACAATAATGGGCAACTAGAGGCCCTTTACAATTCTTCCATCAGAGAAAGTGGAGAATGGGACATTGATCTTCAACTCCCATCTCCCATTGGCTGTCTCCTCTAAACTTCTGGGTTGCACTAGCAGCAGCTGGGTGGCCTTGGGCCTTTGAGAAAGCAGATCAGAGGGATCCTGCTACATTCAGTGTTGGGTATTGAAAAGGGTGCCAGGTATTTCTGAACACAGCTCTACCAAATCAAGAAGGCTAAGGAGATATGGCTGGTGCATCACTTGTGTCTGCTATACTTACTTATCTCACTACACTGTACTACTATTAAGTCAACACATGATTGCCATCTCAAGAGGCCACAGTATTAACAGGAATTCAAAGTAGAACTCATTTAAAAAAAAAAAAAAGTGTCCTGGGTATGGAAGATCATGGACCCAATTCTGAAAAGAAATGGTTGAAGGAAGTGCAAATGTTATGCCTCGATATGATAATATTCAGGGAAAAAATGATGGAAGTCTTCAAAAATTTGAAAGTTTTCATATGGAACAAAGAATGAAAGTTTCATATGGAACAAATGAATTTCCTTTATAGCTAAAACCATAAAGTTGAGGCAAATGTGTGGACATTAAATGGAGGCAGACTAAGCTTGAAATAGGGAAGAATGTACTATGAAGTCTGTGTAATAATGGACGGGGCTGCAGCCAGGGTCAATACATGTCCAATCACAGGCGATGTTCAAACAGAGATTGGGAGAGTGAGTACTGGTTAGAGATGTATTAGAGACAAATCAACTATCATATAGGTGGTTGGATAGATCTTTTATACAAATCCCTTTTAAACATAGTATTATATTTCTATAAATGTCAGGAAGAATTTAGGCTCATGTATCATTTTTTTCATTAAAAAGATATATTCAGAATTGTAGCAGGCATTTGGTGTCCAATGATAAACTTGTGAATGGTACTAAAGGAGACATTCAACATGCATTAAGTATATGTGCTGTGAGTTCTATGGAGGAAAATAACAGAGAGCAGGTCAAATGTAACAAGTGGCCTGGGGAAAAAAAAAAAAAAGAAAAAAGAAAACAAGTCGCCTGGATTTATTTTGAAGAGTTGAGAAAGTCTTTAACAAGAAGACAGTATTTAAACTGAGACCTTAGGAAGTCCAATAAGGAGTCAAATCACTAGAAGAGTTGTCCAATTCTACAGACAAAATATCCCATAGGTTTAGGACTATCAGACTCTCTATATCCCATAGGTTTAGGACTATAAGACTCTCTATAGTCATACATATTCATTGTCAACATATCTATCACCCAATCATGAAACTCTTACAAATTACTAAAGACATGTACTTTGTATTCCTATATGAAATTGTACGAGAGCTTATGCTTACTAGCTATAAGAAATTCTCTGCATAAAATATAATGAATAGCTGAAAGTAGTAAAATGGTCCTATGGAAGATTTTGGACACTCAAGAAAATGATGTATTTTTATTTAAATAATCTTTTGAAGTACTATTAAATTTACATGTACTAATAGGCATCCTTAGAATTTACATCAGAAAACAAAAAAAGAAACATTTTAAAAATTAGTCCTCCCGAGATTTATTTATTCATTAATTTCATCTTTCCATATTATTTTCCTGTACTAATACAACATTAAAAAGACCCTCTAAGGAGCTTGTGCTATTACCAAATTAACCTTTGGTATTCACAATTAGAATTTTCCACATTATGAAAAAAAATAAGTGAGCATTTTGAGGTAGGATAGTTCACAAAAGCTAATTTTAGAAATAATATTTTCAAAATATGCACATGACCCACATAGAATATAATATGTATTACTAGGAAACAATCTTGTAGCATGACAAAACTGATAATTTCCTAATAATGTATAATTTAAGAAGATACAAATTGTCTCTGGAAACAATCAAGCTCATTATTAGCATGTACTTTAAATGTGTCACATATTCATTTACCTACTTGGGAATAAAAATTCCCGTTTAGTCATTCATACTTACACATGGCATAAAACCATTCTATGGTAAGTCAGAGATATTGCTTAAGAAGATTCTTAAGGGCTGAAGATTGAGTATGGCCATATGTACTTTTCTCATTCTCGTGGAAATTGGGAAAGCTGAGTGGTACACTCATTAGGCAAAATGATATTTTATCAATGGCATAACAACCATATATTTAAATATTAATGATTCACAATAAACTTTTGGTTTTCTTTGGAAAATGTTTTTCTCAAACTATGAATTATTTTTATTTCAATTTTTATTTACCTCCTACTAATTACTAATAGAAGAATTCTATAAGATTTCCTATAAACATTTTACTATGAAATTATACTATAGGAAAATATATATTATGAATTTTGTGTATTGACTACCAAGTTAAACACAAAAGTTTCACTTATGAATTTCTTATAAGAAATAGTTATCAAGTAGCATACATCAAGTTCTGAAAAATATTTTTAGACAAGGTTATCTATGTTTTCTGAAACACTTGGCAATCTTCTGTTCATTTTAATCCTTCAGAGTATTTTTCTCTGTACTTCCTTGTTGACTGGGAAAGTGCACGCCAAACACAGTCTTTCTGTAGTCAGATTTCTAAAAATCTTTGCTCATTTTTCTGTTAGTTCCTAGAATGTTTCTATTACTGGAATACTATTCACATTAAATACTAAATACATTTGAAACAAGTTTCAAATTCTTCTGCTTTATAAGAACTTACCAGCTCACACCTATAATCGTTACATATTTATTTAGTCATTTCTATGTCCTTTTCTTTCATTACTAACATATCTCATTTAAGCATCCATGGGGATACGTTTTTACTTGCACACTGTTGTCAACTTAATGCAACTGAAATGTGAAATCTCCTCAATCAGTTACAAACTATGTATAGTTTTTGTTTTCCCATGTGTAAAACGCGAAAGCTTAGAGGTTATATTTGAATATACTAAAACATATATTTAGAATACTCTATTATAGAGTTAAATGCTAATACTTGACATAATGAAACATAATTATGTAATATATGCCAATTTTTAAATTAAACTAAAATCAGACAGAAAAAAGTATTATGAAGTAATGGAAGATATTACAAATGTCAACCAGTCTTATGAACTCCCTTAAATGACAATTCCACAGGTAGAACAAAAGAGCAGAACTTAAATCCTACTGGAGGCTATATTAATGGGGAGAATTTCAAGTGCAGAAGCTAAGATTGTGTTTAGAAGGAAAATGAAGGTAAACACACTTATGTATTTTACATAGTATGTTTTTCTTATAGCTGCAGTATCTATAGGCTCCTCAAGTGTGTCCACAATGCCTTTATTGTATATTTATTCACCATATAGGTATGCTAAGGTAAGCTTAGCATTGCTTATGACTCTGAAAAGAAATCATTCCTCATTTTGACGAGGTGGCTGTTTGTAAAGTTGAATCATTACCTTCTTTGATTGTGAGAAAAGTATTTTATTGGCAAAATACAGTATTTCATCTAGATCTAATTTTGTAAGGATTATCTAAAATTAGAACAAATTACAAAAATAAGTAAAATTAAATTAAAGAAAATTGTATCTTTTAGAAGTCTCTGTCATTCGCCTCATGTGGAATATCCACTTAATCTTTTTAGAAAAGCTTTATTTGTGTACGTTTTCATAATTTTATTTCAGTGGTCCACAAGTATGTCCCTGTATGATATTTAAAATTATTAGGAAATTTCAGATGCTATATTATTTACTCCTTTTTTTCAGCCTTCTAAGAAACTTAAGAAAAATAAATCAAATTTTCAGGTTTAGTTTCACTGATGAATTAGAAACATATAATGCATGAGCAATTTTCCTCTTGGGACTATTTAGCATTTTATGATTCATTGTAAGAACTGCCTTAAAAGCCTTTTGACACAAGCATGGTAAAAATATGAAGTTGAAATTACCATCTGCTGAAAGCCATTCATGATCTTCTAACTATAAAGGAAGTTGATAATTTAACTGATTTTTTTCCCTGACATCATTATTGTCTGCTTCAACAAAAGATGGATATACATTTATGGACTTTGATATAATATGGCAACAGTAATTAGCCTTTTCCATATACAAATGCAATGCTGGGACTGAGTCTAATCATACTCGTGACTATAAATGCAGAATTGTCTACAAAAATTAATTTACCAATAGCTATTCACAGTTTCACATATTTGTAATAAAAAGTCAATAATATTTTGCAGCAACATGAAAGAAGGAAATTGATAATTGGTAAGAGTAGGATTAAGCTTATAAAACACAAACCCATGCATATATATTCTTCTCATGCACTACATAGGAATACACTAAGCTTTTGCTTCATTTTTACTATTCACCTTTTAATTTGATTCTTTTTATTTATTTATTTTTTAATCCATTTGTTTCTAAAAAAAAAAAGTTTCTTAAGGATCTGGCTGACTTAAAAAACAAAGAAAACTCTACCTCTTACTTTGCAGTCACTATTCTCTTACCTGCATGCAGTACAAACTTATATTATTCAATGTAGAAGGTACTCATGTCAACTTGTTTTTCTTATATTTTCAAATTTAAACTTTATATACCCACACATTTGCATTTAATATTCATTTAATAGAATCTTCAAATTTCAATTTAAGCTTCAATTTTGTTTTTGTTTAGACATAGATTAGAGACCTCAATTAAGTATGTACATTTTAAAAAAAGATAGTGGATTTTAAATATCACATTTATGCTAATTTTGCTTTATTTTTAATGTTAAAAAGATACTAAAAATTTCAAGAATAAATGACAGTGAAAAACATTCCAAATTATAGAAATTGATTTATTTCAGTTTTAATTTATGTATTTATTTCCATTGTTACTAAGTTCATAATTTCAAAAAACTACATAATTAATAACTGATTATCCATGAGCTACAACTATAAAAATACTGTTGGCTTCTCCTGTAACCATTCTATCTCACTCCTTAGAAATAAAATAATTTTCTGGTGTATATATTTTCAGCATATTATATTCTTTTGTACAAATCTAATTCATGAAGATTTTTTTGGTGATTTACAAATTTATTTAATTGGCATCGTGCTGAAAAAATAATTCTATAACATTTTACTCAAAATTCTATTATATGCCCCTTGAATTCTACATAATAGCATAGATCTAATTTATCCCAAATTATTATCTCAATGTTTGTTTTTTTACTCTTCTTTTAAAAATGATTTTAAAATAAGAAAAAAGTGTTTTACTTCTTTGTAGGTTATAAAATCTTGCCTGTTGTATGTATCATTTTCTTATATTAAACAGAAGCAATGGTGCTACTCATCTCAAGAAGACTGCTCAGGAATGTTCTACTTTTAGGATATTTTAGAAATTAATATATGCATTTATAAGAAAAATGTATAGGGTTTCTCCCTTTTTAAAGTTAATATGTAGTTTTAAAACTATGTATATATTACACAAATATCATATTGAAAGAAACTACTAAAAATATTGATGAAAATTAACAGTTGACAAAATAAAATTTATTAGAGACTTTTTTCTCCATAAGAAAAAGAGAGGCAGAAAAAAACATAAGTTTCTCTAAAATACAGACTTGCAGAGTTATCATCAGTAGGATATAAGTTAGGCCATCTCAAGCACTTAATATATTTATACAAAAGGAAAGCGTACGTCAATTTTTATAACTAAAAAAAAAAATGTTAAAATAAGGCAATCTTTAAGAAATCTGACAAGAGGGATTCAAAGACCTTCAAAAATGATCATAGAAAGTGTAAACTTACATTTGGGCCATGGGAAGAATTCCATATACAAACTGTATTGAATTAGACAAAAGAAATAGTAATTTTATTTATAAGGACTATTTTATAGCAATCTCCCGAAAACATGAAGAATGACTGATCAATGCAAAAATAAAGTAGGAGAAAAGTACTCTCAGAATGTAGGGATAAACAATAGTTCCAGGAATTCAATATTTCTGTGAAGGAGGCCTATTAGCTAGCTATTCATCATGACTATGGCCTGAGGAACAGCTTTCTCATTAAGCACATACCTAGGGGTTGAGCGTATGTAATCCTTTCTAGAGACCTCAGAAAGTGGGTGATAACTTTGTGCTCATCCTCTATCATGCTCCTAGAGGGGAGCTCTCCAGGTGTCTAGTGCCTGGATTTTGCACCTGATGCCTAAGGGATGTCCCTTGATTACTTGGCTCTGGTTGTTACAGGGGCTTGTGTCCCTGGGTCCTACAGGAGTGAAGCAATCAGAGGGACAGTTTTTGGCACGACATCACTCCCTGGGCACTGCACAAATTGTGGACTGAGACACGCACTTTAGTCTTTCTGTGGACAAGGTCACTTTACTTGTATTAGAGATTTGGACTGAGGGGCAGGCTTCAGGTTTGGCACAGGTTTAGGGTAATGGGATTACTCTCAAAAAGCAGGCAATGGACACCTTATTGGCTCTTTCCCTCTATGTTGCCCCAGCTTTCCTGTATGTCTGAGAAAGGAGCTTATACACTTGTCTGGAGCCAGGATTTTTGTAATCACCATCCAGCGACACCTCCAGATCACCTGGCTGTGGTGCCCAATGACATTGATGCATTGGTCCCTCAAGACTGTATATATTTGCATACTTTTAGAAGTTGTTGCTTGAGAACTTGGCTTCCAGTCAGCCTGAATCTAGATGCTAAACCCTTTCCTTTGGGACATTGACAGATGTTGGCACATCCTCAAATATTGGGAGTTACTAAAAATATATCAGGCTACTGAGCAACCACAGAGGATTGAAAGACAACTAAGAGCTGGGGCAGGGCTGAATGAAAAGGTTCATCTCCTTTTACACAAGACCACTCCTTTGAGCCTGGGGTAGGAGGTTGTTTCACCTACTGTATAGAAATCAACACAGAGAGTCAAGCAAAACGTAGAAACAGAGGAATATATTCCAAATGAAAGAACAAGATGAAACCTCAGGAAAAGACCCTTTTCGAAATAGAAATAAGTAACTTACCTGATAAAGAATTCAAACTAATAGTCATAATGACTCTCATTAAGCTGGGGGGAAGAGTAGATGTATGCAGTGAGGACTTCAATAAGAAATGGAAAATATAAGAAAATACCAAATAGAACTCACAGAGCTGAAGAATGCAGTGAGTGAACTGAAAAAATACACTAAAATGTACAATAGCTGACTAGATGAAGAAAAAAAAAATCTGTCAACTCAAAGACATGACAGTGGAACTCACCCAATCAGAAAATCAAAAGCTATGCTAAACTAAAAATAAAAACAAAAATAAAGTTAGCCTAAGGGACTTAAAAGTCTACATCAAACAGACTAATATTTACAGCATTGGGTCCCAGAAAAAGACAGAGAAAGGGCTAGAAATATTATTTGAAGAAATAATGGCTGAAGACTTCCCTAACTTGGAGAAGGAAGCAAACATCTAGACCCAGGAATCAAAGAGACTTCCAAAGAAAATGAATCTAAAGAAACCCAAATCAAGATAAATTATTAAAATATCAAAAATTAAAGACAAGAAGAGAATATTGAAAGTAGCAAGATAAGAACAACCTGTTATGTAGTTTTTCAGCACAAATATTGTAGCTAGGAGGGAGTAGGTCAGGGCTGAAAGAAAAAATTTTCAACCAAGAAAATTTTGGCAAAGTTAACTTCCTGGCAAAGTTAACAGTCATGTTAAAGGAGATATAGAGTTTTCCAGAAAAACAAAATCTCAAGGAGTTTACTACCACTAAAGTGCCCTTATAAGAAATATGAAAGGTACTGAAAAGGATGCTAATTAGTAACAAGAACACATATAAAAGAATAAACCTCACTAGAAAAGTAAATATATAGTAAAAATAGTAGACATCCACTTAAAAGAGACAGTTTTAAGTTGTTATATGTAAGTCTCATGGTAACCAGAAAGCAAAACCCATAGTAAATATACAGAAGATAAACAGAAAGGAATATAAGCATACCACTGAAGGAAGTCATCAAACTACAAAGGAAGAGAATAAGAGGAGAAGCAAGGAACATAGAGGAACTACAAAAATAGCTGGAAAACAATCAGCAAAATGGCAATAAGCACATACCCGTCATTAATTACTTTAAATGTATTTGGTCTGGGATGCCTGCGTGGCTCAGCGGTTGAGCATCTGCCTTTGGCTTAAGGTGTAATCCTGGTCCGGGGATCAAGTCCCACATCGGGCTCCCTGTAAGGAGCCTGCCTCTCCCTCTGCCTCTCTCTCTCTGTGTCTCTCATGAATAAATAAATGAAATCTTAAAAAAATAAATACATTTGGGCTAAATTCTCTGGCGAAAAGACAGAGTAGTTGAATGGATAAAAAGAAACAAAACAAAACTCATTTATATGCTGCCTTTAAACCACACACTTTAGATGCAAGGATACACACACACTGAAAATGAAGGGATGGAAAAGGATATTTCATAAAAATGTAAATCAAATGAAAGCTCATGTGGCTATGCCTATATTAGACAAAACAAGCTTTAAAAGAAAATTGTAATAAGAGACTAACAAGGGTATCGCATAATGATAAAGGGTCAATCCAACAGAGCATATAACATTTGTAAATATTTATACACCAAAAATGAGTACCAAAATAAATAAAGCAAATATTAAAATACCTAATAAGGAAATGGACAGCAGTACAATAATAATAGGGGACTTTAATGCCTTACTTACATCAGTGGATAGATCATCCAGACAGAAATTCAGTAAAACATCAGCCTTAAAAGACATGTTAGACCATATGAACTTAACAGATATTTACAGAACATTCCATTCAAAAGCACATAGCACATATTCTTCTCAAGTGTACATGAAACATTTTCCAAGGCAGATTATATAATAGGACACAAAACAAGTTGTAATAAATTTAAGAAGATTGAAATTATCTCAAGCATCTTTTCCTAAGCACAATGATGTAAAACTAGAAATTAGTTATAAGAAGAAAATTGGACAATTCACAGATATGTGGAGATTAGACAACATGCTACTGAATAACCAATGAGTCAAAGTAGAAATCAAAAGAGAAGTCTAACTTTACACCTCAGTGAACTAGAAAAAGAGCAGCAAATGAGCTCGATGTTAGTAGAGATTTAAAAATATACATATTAAAGCAGAAATAGATGAAATAGAGATTAAAAAGAGAAATATCAATGAAATTAAGAGCTGATTCTTTTTTCTTAAATGTGTTTATTTTTGAGAGGGTACAGAGGCAGAGGGAGAGAGAATCCTAACCAGACTTCATGCAGATCTCAGAGCCTGATACCGGGCTCGATCCTAGGACACTGTGATCAGGCACTGAGGCAAAATCAAGAGCCAGAGGCTTAACCAACTGGGCCACCCACGCATTCCCTTGCTGGTTCTTTGAAACACAAACAAAATTGACAAATCTTTATAGCTAGACTCACCAAGAAAAAGATACTGAACTAAAATAAATGGAATCACAAATGGAAGAGATGTTAAAACTGATACTACAGAAATATAAAGGATCATAAGAGACTACTTTGAACAGTATGGGCCAATAAATTAGACAACCAAAGGAAATGGATAAATTCCTAGAAATATACAAGCTATCAAGACTAACCCATGATGAAATCTGAACAGACTGATTACTCGCAAGAAGACCACATCAGTCATCAAAAACTTTCCATTAAAAAAAAAAAAAAAAAGGCCAAAAACCAGATGGCTTCACTGGTGAATTTTATCAAACATTCCAAGATGAATTTATATGAATCCTTCTCAAACTCTTCCAAGAAAGAAAAGACAGGGAAAGTCTTTCAAACGCATTTTATAAGTCCTGCATTATCTGATACCAAAACCAGACAATGATGCCACATACACAAAATAGTATAGAATAATATTCCTGATGAACATTAATGCAAAAATTCTCAACAAAATATTAGTAGGCCAAATTCAACAATACTTTAAAACAATCACACACTGTAATGAAGAATTATTTATTCCAAGGATTAAACCCCTACAAATTAATGTGATATACCACATTGAAAAAAATGAAGGATAAAGATCATACAGTCATCTCAACAGATGCAAAAAAATAATTTGGGAAAATTCAACATCAGTTTATCATTAAAACTCCCAACAAAGCAAAAATAGTGGAAACTTAACAAATGCCATATATGATAAGCCCGCAGTTAATATACTCAATGCTGAAAAGCATAAAACTTTTCCTCTAAGATCAGGACCAAGACAATGATATCCATTCTTGCCACTTTTATTCAACATGATATTGAAAGTCTAGCCAGAACAGCTAGACAAGAAAATGAAATACAAGTTGTCTAAATTGGAAAGTAAGAATTAAAACTATCATTATTTGTAAGACCACAATATTATATAGAAAACTGTAAAGACCCCATCCAAAAATTGGTAGAACTACAAATTCAGTAAAGTTGCAGGATACAAAATGAGTATGTAAAAATCTGTTGCATTTCTTTATAGTAATAATGAAATATCAGGAAAATAAATTAAGAAAACAATCCCATTTACAATTGTATCAAAAAATGAAATACCTAAGAATAAATTTAATCAAGAGGTAAAAGATCTATATATTGAAAACTAAAAACACAACAAAAACACATTAGTAAAAGAAATTGAAAACAGAAATAAATAAATCCATGCTTGTGGATTGGAAAAATTATTATTGTTAAAATTAATACTATTAAAACATCCATACTGCCCAAAGCAATATAAGATTTAATTGAATCCCTATCAAAATTCCAATGGTATTTTTCACAGAAATAGAACAATTTTGAAATTTGTATGAAACAAAAAAGGCCCTAATAGTCAAAGCAATCTTGAGAAAGAACGAAGCTAGAGGCATCACACTCTCTGATTTCAAACTATATTATGAAGCTATCATAATAAAAAAATATGGTATTGGCCTAAAAACAGACACATGGATCAAAGTAACAGAATAGATATTCCAGCAATAAATCCACACGTGTATGATCAATTAATTTATGACAAAGAGGTAAAAAATATACAACGGGGAAAAGACATTCTTTTCAATAAATGGTGTTGGGAAAACTGGACAGCTATGTGCAAAACAACAAAAGCAAAAAGCCCCACTGGTCCCCTAGATAACATCAGACATGAAAATTAACTCAAAACAGATTAAAGATTTGAACCCAAGATCTTAACCATAAAATTCCCAGAAAAAAACAGGGTGGGGGGGATGGTAATCACGACTTTGACATTGGTCTTGGCAATGATTTTTTGAATCTGACACCAAAAGCAAAAGAAACAAAAGCAAAAATAAATGCATGGTATTATATCAATCTAAAAGTCTTCTGCACAGTAAAGGAAATGATCAATAAAATGAAAAGGCAACTTAATGGATGGGAGTAAATAATTTCAAATCATTTATCTGATAAAGGGTTAATATAGAGCCAAAATATACAAAGAAGTAATGCAACTCAATAGTAAATAAACCATCTGATTAGAAAATGTGCAGATGATCTGAATACACATCTTTCCAAAGAAGACGCAGATCACTAGTAGGTATATGAACATAACTAACCATCAGGGCAATGCAAATCTAAACCACATTGAGGTATCAACTGACTTAGGATTTCTGATTATTATCAAAAAGACAAAAACGTGCCACCAAGAACATGAAAAAAAGGGGATCCTTTTTGGTGAGAGTGTGAATTGGTGCAACCACTATGGAAAACTGTGGAAAATAGGGTGAAAATTCCATTTTTATGGAAAATTTTAAATGAAACTGCCATATGATACAGCACTTACACTACTAGGTATTTATCTGGTGAAACAAAAACAAAAACACTAATCTGAGATAATATGTGTACCCCCATGGTCATGTCAGCATATTTTATTTATAACAGACAAGATACAGAAACCACGTGTCCACTGATGGGTGAATGGATAAAGAAAATGGACGAATGGATGAAGAAAACAGTGGGATATTATTTGGCCATACTTAAGAATGAAATCTTGTCATTTGTGACAACTTGGGCGGCATTTGAGGGAATCATGCTAAGAGATAGAAGTCAGAGGATCTCTCCTTTATGTGGAATCTAAAACAAGAATGAAAACAAAAAAAAAAAATCCCAAATTCATAAAGACAGAGAACAGATTGGTGGTTGCCAGAGGTTGGCAGTAGGGGGTAGGAGATATGGGTGAACTGTTACTGTTTTGTTTTAGTTTCAATAAATTGAATTTAAAAAGTATGAGAACTGCATACCAACTGATCATGCTGTTATTGTTACTTAATCAAAGTGTGTCTTAATAACTTCAGATATGGATTAAAAAGAAACACGCATTCTGCTGCAGAAGAATTAAGCAAAGGTCTTTAATGAACAGTCACATTCCAGTTCATAATGAGGCCTGAAAGAAAAGAGCGTAGGACACTAATAAAACCAGTTCTCAGAGCCTGCAAACATTAAGTGCAGACAAGAGGAAAAAACTGAACTAATGACAGGCAGCGCATTTAGGTGTAGTTACTGAAGTTACTGTGGAAACAGAAAACAAAGACGGCAATCAAAACAAAACAAACGTCCAGTTGGAAACCTGATCAATTCCTTAGAATTTCATTTTTCCATGTGGGGAAAAGTATAACTAAAAAATAAAACCATAATAAAACTTGTTATATTACATCATTAAAGAGTATAGGGTATATTGGTATTTAAAAAAGAAAAACAAAACAAAAACAAAAACAGCTGCCCAGTTGACTTAGGGAAACACTAAGCCCTGCCATTTCTCGTGCCCCACCCTCTGTCCATTCACCCTGGGGAATGCGTGGGTGGGAAAGTGAAAGGAGTGATTAGCACTAATATTATTGGACATCAAAGTAACTGAAGAGGATTTAAGGATATAAACCAAAATAGGGAAGAATTTAAATTCTCCTTTAGAGCAAATAAAGAAGCAATTCAGGGCCAGATGGAGTGGTCTTGGTGTGAACCAAACTCATATATAGACCATATGGGAATCCTTGGTAATTTGGCCAGAAAGGTCTCAAACTTTCACAAGACATTGAAGAGCAAAGTTAGCTAAATTGGGAAACATAATGCCTGTTGGATGTGTTAGCGTGAGCCTTTGTGTGAGTCTGTGTGTAAATGGGTCAGTATGTCTTTCTTTCAACTTCTCTTCTCCCATATGGTCTAGATAAAATTATCAAACACTTTACATAAAGAGCTTCTTTTTAGGTTTTCATGTATGCTTCATGTGTAGGAAATGCTAGTCAAGGCAGGAAACAGAAGAGGTAAAATTAGAGCTTCTTCTGATCAAAGGCAGACATGCGTGTGGGTGACAGGTAGCTTGCTGAGGATATAAAAATACAGAGATATTAAGATGGATTCTCCTCACTTTTTTTTTTAACATCTTGCCATCACCATATATCTAAAAGAGAGTTACAGCACATATAGGAACCAAACTGCTCAAACTGCAGACATAATGGCAATATTTTTGCTAGTTACTCAAGAAATGGTACATATGTAGAGGATACTTCATCTTCAGTAACTATATTAATTTTCTTAGGAGTATGAAAAAAATTCAATGTGTGATTATAAGTAATCTGGATTAATAGTAAAATACATGTTTTTGGAAAGAGTGTAATTTAGAATATGCTGTTCCCTCAATCAACTTAAGGTAGTAAGCTACTAATAGGCTGACGATTTCCCTATATAAGACCCTATGCAATCCATGTCAATGCAATGCAAAGACCTCACCTCTAGTGTGTGTATGTTTTTTTTTTTTAATAATTTAAAGCACTCAAAGTTGTTGTTACTCAAAACATAAAAACAGATTGCTAGGATAGCACTAAAGGATATGCAAATGACCTCAAGTCAAAGAGTACACAGAGAAAATTTAAGAAATTGACATACAACATCTACTAGTGATTCTTCGATCTACTGGAATTTAAGCATCATAAATCTTTTGGGAAAATTCCATATATATCAAAAATTCCTTAACCAAACTCTTTTTTTTTTATTGTGATGGCAAAGGAGCTCAAAATAATAGAGATACTAGATTATGAGATATATAATATTAGGAAACTAAGCAAATCTGCAAATATGTGTAAGATCCTGCCAATCTGACATGATTTTAAACTGTAAAATTCTTCCCTAATCCTTTGTTAAACTCCACTTTCGAGATTTTCTTCCAAATTTTCAAAATATTTTGGTTAGTTTTAAGTGGACAAATTTTTTCATCTTTTAGATATGAATTCTTAAAATAGCTACATTTTATTTGGAACAGTGCTTGTAAACAAATATATCAACTTAATACCTATTGAGGTAATAATAAGATGAGTTGCTCAAGTGTTGAGGACAGTTTCTTCCTTGAGTTCATAAATGGGTTCTAAAGACAATTATGCAAAAATGTTTAAAACAGCCATGCATTTGAAGATAGCTCCATTTTTTATTTCTAGCCTATATCTGTATAGAATATGTAATGTAGAGCCTTACTTATTCTTAATTCTTTCCCTTCAATGGTTCCTCTATCCACTCCAGGCAAATTTGTTATATCTTCCTAGGTCTTCTCCCTAATTTTGATACATGTACCAGTTACAAGACACCACATGGTGTTATATTTTACGTATCTCTTCTCCTTATGGGTGGGATTACTTTAGAGGCCAAAATAATAACTTATTCAGCTTGTTATTCCAAGATATTACTTTATGACGGGTCTAGAGCAGAGGAGCGGGTTCGAAATTCAAACCCCCTTACTTTGGGGAAGGGGTTTGAATTTACTTCAAATTATTAATGGAACATACAGAAATGAGGAGATTATCAAGCACACAGTAAAAAGAAAAGCAGGAGGGATTTTCTTCACAGAAATTTGAAGTTCATAAATTTAAAATAACAAGGTCTTTACAGCTTAAAGTTCCAAAGTGAGAAGGGAGAAAATATGAAAATCTCTCTATGAAATGATTGAAAAATATCTTTTTGATAAACGAAGAAAATAGAAAATTGAAAGGAAAAAATGCCTTGAAAACCAATGTCAGGAGTTTATAAATCAGTCAGTCAATCAGTCAAGTTGCTTTGACATTTCTAAATTTGAGCACAATCATACAGTTGGAAATGAGAGAAGCAAATTACATAGAAATGTGTATACCTAAAGGAAAATATAAGTGAGTTGAAACTAAGAGGTTTATTTCAAAGAAGTTGGTCATGTAGCAAGTATAGTTTAGAAAATAGACTCAATTGTTACCTTGCCAAATAAGCTGAAAGGGCTTCTATTATTTGCAAAAATAAAAGTGTTTTTCTAAACTGGATATCAGTTGTGTGCTAGACAAGCGTGGATGAATGTTTGAAGTTTTTTGATTGGGGAAAGAATGAAAGAAGAGATGGAAAATAGTGTGTGTTGTATAACTGTGATTTGTAGGTGCTGAAGAAACATAAAAATGTGAAAGTATCATTTTAAAAAGTTTATTCTAAAGGAATTTAAAATTTGTGTTGTCAAGAACAGAGACAGCAATGGAAGTGGTGGATTTTGGTGAGTGACTTCCAAGTTTTGCTTACCTTCCTCAATAAAATGATTGGTTCCTCAAAATGAGGATACAAAGTAGCTCACTGATGATGATAAATGTCAAGGGAATCTCTATAGTATTGATAGGACACACTGAGGTGTAATAAATGCAAGGCATTTGATTACGGCCTATTATATTTCATAAAAATGTAAAAATATTCTTAAGAACATAAAGGATAAATGCCTGAGAAGGAAAAAAGAAATCAAAACCAACAAAAAGAAGGCACATATGTAAACTAAAGTGACTTCAGAGTTTTTGCTTACTCTGAAAGAAGATATAAGCTAAATAAAATATAAATATGTAAATATACAAAAGAAGATGTAAGCTAAATAAAATATAAATATGTAAATATACAAAAAAAAAAAAAAGAATTCCAGGAAGATGACAATTTTATTACATCTGGTTCATTTTCACTTCCAAATCCTGGATTATCTATCTGGAGCCAATCAGCATCTGGGTCCAACACACAAGTGAAATCTCAGATTGTGCTGGAAACCTGAAGAAGAAAGCTAGTGCAGTATCATTTTCTCATTTTCTTTTTTTTTTTTTAAGATTTCATTTATTTACTCATGAGGGACATACAGAGAGAGACAGAGACACAGACAGAGGAAGAAGCAGACTCCATGCAGGGAGCCTAATGTGGGACTCAATCCCAGGACTCCAGGATCATGCCTTGGGCGGAAGGCAGGCCCTAAACCGCGGAGCCACCCAAGGCCCTCATTTTCTCATTTTTCTCCATTACATGAGAGCCTGTGATCCCATGGCTGACAATCTGTGTTGAGAATTAGAACAAGGTGGACCCTGGGTCAAATCTGGCCCATGATTCATGGACTCCCTGGGAGGACGGTGCAATAATTGTGTGTGACGGTTCCTGAACAGTCCCAGCTGAGGTAGAATCAGAGATATTGGCTGAATCCTTTCCAAACCTGCAACTAGAAAAATATGAAGGGACCAAAGTATAGCAGACTTTTGCTCTAACAGGAAACTGCTCCCCCACCAAGTACAAGAATGGACCCCTCGTTTGAGATATCTGCATCCATGATGCTGTTAGTCCTACATGGGATGATGACATCTTATGGAAGTTTTAAACAATCCATGACTCAGAGTTAAAAGTATTTACAATAATTGATGGAACTTATAGTGATACCTTAAACTATATTACAAAAATTGTCATATATAAAAAATGGAGAGATGATAAATATCGTTATATACCTAGTTCTAAAAATATTCTTTCAGTGTTAAAACAAATCCAGTGAATAGAAGCATGTGTTGTAATTTTATGAGAAGTGTTTTATTCTTTTCTAGAGTATTTAAAATGGTGGGGCTTATAACTGATAATACAATAAAATGTTATATACTGTTAGATAATGAGATAGTATGGGGATGTATTGCATAAGTAGTTCATAAATATCTTTGAAATAGGAGAGTAATAATGTAAAAAAAAATCCTAATAATGTGTTGGAAGTAAAGTACTTATGTGTATTAGAAAACACAAGAAATTGTAAGTATAGAGGAAAAGGTAGAGTTCCAAATGTTTCATTTTCCAATGGTAGGAGAGAAAATAGTCCAGGATTTTAAGTATCCAAATGTTTTATTATATTTGAAAGAGAAGAAAACAACAGAGGAAGACCAGACCAACTTAAATGAGATAAAATATTTCTTATTTTTATCTAAAATGTTTATTCTCATGCACTCGGAAGAAATGCATTCTGAAGAAAGGGAGACAATCCTTAACCAAATACAATAGGTGACCCAAGTTAAGTTATTTAGGTACTAAAATAGCATTTTGTTCACATTAACAGAAGAAAACAGCAAGCAATGATAAAATAACACCATTAAATGAGTAGTAAGTGGTAAGAAACTGCAAGAATAAAGGCAATCATATAAGTTGTTATAACATGTAAGAGCAGTGTACATTCTTTAAAGAAAACTGGAGTCAGGCTAGGCAAAAAACATGCATTCCCGCAAGTATGTAAAAGTCCCACTTCTCACTCTCCCATTTGCCTAGAAACACCAATGTAATTGACGTGATATTTGTTCCTCCAGACACCATTTATGTATATGCAGGTATAAGCATAGATATTTCTGAAGGATTGTTCTCGTTCAAAGTGGGTAACATTCTAAAGTCTTTCACAAATCTGTTTCTCTAACAAATGCATTGTTTTAATAATATAGGTAGATTTACCCAATTTTTATATTACTACACTACGGATTGTAGATTATTTAATCAATACCCTATTTTTAAATGTCTATTATGCAGATACCTCTCAAAATGCCTACTGTTGGAAACAAAATTGACTCAAGGCCCTGGCTGCTGCACTCAGAAATCTATTGCTATATTTCTATCAAGATTACGCTTCCCATGGACTGCTTCCAAACAGTGACAAAGTGTGGCAAGATTACTAAGGCAGGCCCAGTCCCAGAGGACACAGGAATCCTGTGATGTGGCTTGAGTTCTCTTTGCTGATCTCGCTGAATATTTCTCAGATTTGCAATACAGTCTACAGTGGTTCCATGTTAACTTCCCTTCTTCCTTTCCCTTCCACACTAAGTCATACTTGGCATCTAACAACTCTCTCAGCGTCAACTGGCTTCTTCCATTTCTCTCATGAGAACTTTTCCTAATAAATTTCTTAAATATTTATTCTCATCACAGTGTCCACTCTTCAGAGGACCCAGACCAAAACATTTAATATTTTTCAGCTATTTGGTAATATATACAAAACATACCAGGAAAAAAATCACATATTTTAAAGAAATTATGTCTGAAGGTTTACCATGTTTTCATCAATTATGCTCAGATCTCTTACACTCAGGTAGAGTTGAGTTAGATATGACAGAGAATTTGATTGCCCTTATTCAACATGGCTCATTAAAACTATGTTTGTTTTTAAGAGTTGTTTGTTTTCCATCTCCCAAAGCTATGCCAGTTAACATGAGTTATTGATACAGAGACCAGGACTATTCTTTATTAATTATATTCTAAACAATAACACTTCATCAGTTTACTTAGTGTTAGTACCAGCCTAATGGGAAAAAAATACAAGATCTAATTGTCCTCTTTTCATTTCAACCATGTTCTCCCTCTTTAATCATAAATCACAGAATTTTGTTGATATTTTGCTTTGAATCTCAAATATTTTCAGTTTCCGTATGTGAATTTATGACAGAATGAAAGTGCTATTCAACTAATAAAATATTATTTAGTATAAAGTCTCATTTCTATCATAGAAGAAAAGAAAATCAAAGTCTTATATAAAGAAAGTCATTTGAGTAAAATGATCTTCATGAAATGATTTAAAGCTCATACTAAAAGGTCTGTATGATGTCATTAAAAGTCAGATTAGTGATTGTCACCAACATTAAAAGAAAACTTGAACACTGTAAAGCCAAATTGTCACCTTTCAGTATCTGAAATTGCTATGGAAAGAATTAGCAGAATGAAAAATTGTTGCCAATTATACTTCATTTATGTGACTATTAGTCTTCATTTAGGATCTCTTTGTTGACCTTTTGCTCTGACAAAGACAAGGTATCAATGTTCATTAAGCAATTATCATTTATTTAAATATGTAGTGAATAAGATATTTTTAAAACATACTATATCACTTTGCATTTAGTGAACCAGTTTATAGAAGATACGTTTTTTATTAATCACAGTTAGCAAAATGTCTTAATAGTCAAGTGATTAAATGAATAAATGTGTAAACTTGGATTTAGTCTAGACTAAAGAAGAAAATTTCATGATCTTTTTTCATGATGCCCTGGTGTATAGCTGGGAAAATTAAATCCAGCTTGCAAGCCATAACATGCCAAGGAAATACCATATGAGTGAGCCAGATAAATAGGCAAAGTGATCTTTGCTTACTTTTTTGCTCTTCAACAGTTTACTAAACAAACCCATGATTTGTATCTAAGAATGGTCCCAGTTTTCTTTGAGCTTATGTTTTAGATATATATTCTTTAAATTACTTGCTGTATTTATAACACAAAACCTCTAATGAAACCAGTCTTTGCCAGTAAATCGCTAGCAAGAATCATAACACATTAAGTCTAGTACCTATCACAACTTTAATAAGTAAAAATGCTTATGATTTAGCTTAATAATTGGTAAAATTGGACAACACCAAAACTGAAAACTTCTGTCCATCACAGTCAATGGAGTGAAAAGGCAATCTATGGAAGGGGAGAAAATATTTGCAAATCAGACATCTGATAAGGTGAAAGGCTATATAAAGAACTCCTACAATTCAAGGTCAACAGCAAAACAACCTAAAAAAATGGGCCAGTGACTTGAATAGACATATCTCCAAAGAAAATAAAAAAGGCTACCAAGCATATGAAAAGTTGTTCAGCATCACTAATCATGAGGAAAACACAAAACAAAACCACAATAAGATGCCACCTCATCCCATTAAGATAATTACTATGCAAAAACCATAACAACAACAACAACAACAACAACAAAAAAAACATAAAAATCACAAGGGTTGATAAGGATGTGGGAATATTGTACTGTTGGTAGGAATGTAAAATGGTATCCCTAATATGGAAAACAGTATGGTGCTTCTTCAAAAACATTAAAAGACAATTACCACATGATCCAGGAATTCTCAAAACAAAACAAAACAAAACAAAAAAACAAAAAACTGAAAGCAGGGTTTTAAAGAGATCATCTGTGCACCTGAATGCATAGTAATATTATTTATAATAGTCAAAAGGTGGAAGCTATCTAAGAATCCATTCATGGACTAATGGCGTAAACAAAGTGTGGCACATACACATGATGGAATATTATTCAGATTCAAAAAGAAAGCAAATTTTGCCATAGGCTTTCTGACACATGATACAACATAGACGAACCTTGAGAACATTATGCTAAATGCAAACAACCCAGGCGACCCACACAAAACCACTGTATGATTCCACTTGATATCTAAGTCTAAGTATCTTTGATATCTAGATGTACGTATCTAGAGTAGTCAAATTCACAGAGTCAGAAAAGTGAATTTTGATTGCCAGTGGCTGGGGTGGGGAAGGGAAATAGTTGTTTAATGGGCATAAAGTTTCAGTTTTACAAGATGAATAGAGTTCTAGAGATAGGTTACAAAATAATGTGAATATACTTTGCACGGCCGAACCATCAATGAACAATAATTAAGATGGTAAATATTATGTTATTTGTATCTTGCCACAATCACAGTATCTCAGTTTTCACTGAATATTTACTGTGCAGTCAACAAGAAAAGTGGCAAACAAGCAGGGAAAGATTCCTTTCCTTAATTATATTATTTATATGAAAATATTCAGTATATTTCTAGGCACATAGAAAGGACTCAATATAGTAACTGGTCTCATTTTTTCAGTAAGCATAGAAATGTATACATATATTAAGTTTCTCTCTCCTCAGTTAATGAATTACAAGGAACAGGTGTTCATTCTTCAGCAGGAACACAAAAAATGGTATTTTAAAAGGCTTTTTATTTTACAATACAATAACATTTTACCTGGGATGGCAACTACTGAAAGGGATTTAGATCCTTAGGGCTTCCTTGAAGCTCAGTTATTTCTACTTTTTTCCCCTTCAATCTCTGAGGCTTAAATCCTCCAAATCTTTATGTTACCCACAGGCATTCTCCTTCCTCATGGAATGGTACACCTAAACTCCTTCAACTGTACAGAATACATGAATGATACGCTAAAGTCAGGGACAAATAAACAAAAGGGAAGAGTAAATGAAAAATTCAAGAGAGACTGAAATAAAGCTTACGAAGGTCTTGGTAAAAATCTCATTTGAGAGATTAGAAACCTGTGACAAAGGTGGTAATGTGATTTGCCACAAACACACAATTAATTGGAAGGAAATCAGAAAAGCTGGGAGTTTCAGTGTCTCTTTTTACCATAATAAAACCAATTCACATGCACCCTCATTCAAGTCATTATTCTAATTCTAATTACACATCTGAATCTGGAGATCCAAGATAATTTTATCGTTTACTTGTAGGTGGTGGATGTTTGGATCTTTCCAGTTTGACTTTAAGGCCATTTTGCCTCCTAATAATAGTAAAAATATTTTAATCAGAATTCTTTGTTTATTTAGAAAACATTTTGTCAAGTTAAATCTCTGTAAGTTATAGACACATTAACAACACAGTAAAAACATTTCCCTTTTTCCCCATTTTCCTTTTCATATCACTTCTTACGTTTCACGTATGTAAGTTGCCTTACCTAATAAGGAAAATTTTTATTATGAATTTTACAATAAAGAAGGGAAATTTGCATTATAAATTTTGCATTGAAGATCTCCCACTATTCAGATACTCATCTATTTAAAATTTCAGTAATTAGAATTACTGCCAAGAGTCATGGTCATTATTTCTACCAATATTCCCATTTCAGATTTTGCAGCTTCAAAGTTACCAACCAAATGTGATCCTTTTTGTATTTTTGACAGCTGTTTCTGTGCTTTGAGTACAGTATAAAATCATGTGAACTGGGGTGCCTGGGTGGCTCAGTCACTTAAGCGTCAGACTCTTGGTTCCAGGTGGGTCACTGATCTCAGGGTTGTGGGATCAAGCTCCACGTCAGGCTCCATGTTTGGCTCAGAGCCTGCTTAGGATTCTCTCTCCCTCTGCCCTCCTCCAACACTCTCTCTCTTTCTCTCTCTCAAATAAATATACCTTTATTTTTTTTTATTTTTTTTAATTAATTTTTATTGGTGTTCAATTTACCAACATACAGAAAAACACCCAGTGCTCATCCCATCAAGTGTCCACCTCAGTGCCCGTCACCCATTCCCCTCCAACACCCGCCCTCCTCCCCTTCCACCACCCCTAGTTCGATTCCCCGAGTTAGGAGTCTTTATGTTCTGTCTCCCTTCCTGATATTTCCCAACATTTCTTTTCCCTTCCTTTATATTCCCTTTCACTATTATTCATATTCCCCAAATGAATGAGAACATACACTGTTTGTCCTTCTCCGATTGACTTATTTCACACCTTTAAAAAAATCATGTGATCTAATTGAAGTATGAATGCATGCATTTACTGCTTGCCTAATTTGTGAACAAGTGTGAGCAGTTTCTCCCAGGTACTCTAGACTTGATCTATTGACCAACATACTTCCAAACACTCTGCCTCTAATAATAAAGAGAATATTATCTGGTAACACAAACAGGGTCAAAATATCCTGCTTTCATCAACAACTCAAGAATTCTCTTTCAGGGGATGTTTCACCAACATCTGAGTACCACCTGGGGCAAGTTGCGTAGCAAGGATATTGCCTGTTAATGGTTAAGAAGAACATGTGAGAGGTGTTTGGAGGTCCTTTTCAAAGATTCCAGGCTGATCACATGGCCAGTTTTTCTACGTCATTTCAGTGAAATTGCAAACACTTGGAGAGCAATAAGTCTGCAGAAGCAATGACTGAGAAACAGTGATTTAATAGGATATATTGTTTTCTGGTGGAGCTGCTTTGACCTGAAACTGAGAAGTAGGGCCGGTAACTTTGAATAAGCTATGGAAGTGGAAAGTGATAAAGAAAAAAGGATACTGGGTCAGCCTTTACTGTAAAAAATGACCTCCCCTGGGGAGAAACACTGTCATCAGTACTGACAACAGAAAAATATTTATTAAATCCACTAGTTTAAGTGTAATTCAAAGGTCAATGGAATGATTTTGAACATCTCTGTTTCCTGGAAAGAAAAAAAAATAGGTATCAGTTTACTTTTTGGAGAAATTTGAAAGAGACAGTAGCTACTCCATCATGTTCCATTCATATCAAATTTCTAGGAAAACAAAATTAAAGCCAACTAATATTTGATATTAATTATAGCAAAAATAACTAATATGTAAACATTTTGATGCATTAAAGTTATATTTTAGATATGATATGTAGCTTATATTTCTGGTTGAATTCTACAATATGCTCCCAGCTTTTATCATTTAAAACATAAGCATAATAATTGCTATGGTCTGAATGTTTGTGTCCCCAACTCCCCACCAAATTCATGTGATAAAATCCTAATCTCCAAAATGATGGTATTAGGATGTGGGGCCTTGGGCAGGGCTTAGTCCACAAGGGTGGAGCTCTCATGGTTGGTATTAGTGGCCTCATAACAGAAGTTCCACAGAGCTCCCTACCCCCTTCCACCGAGTGAGTACAAAGCATGAAAGTGCCAGCTATGAACCAGGAAGAGAGTCTTCACCCAAACACGACCATGTTAGACTTCTCAGCCTCAGGGATTGAGAAGAAAACTTTTGTGGTTTATAAGCTTCCTAGCCTATGGTATTTTGTTGAAGCACCTCAAAGAAAAGGAGACAATAATTAAATGAAGAAAGCTTCAAAGTCAGCAATCAATGAAGTAATGAAAGGTGATTTCAACTTGAGATTTAAGGGGAAAAAAAAAGAGAGAGAGAGAGCATGCACATGAGAGAGAATAGAGAATTCCAACCCGGCTGCACATTTAATTCTGAAAGAGTTGCATCAAACAGAATTTAATTCATAGAATGTGGCTATATGAGTTGGCAGGCCAAGGAAGATTTAAAAAAATCTTTTGTATTATTAGATGTTCCTCTGACAGGATATGAGCATTTTATCAGAGGCAAGAAAAAAATCACTTTTTCATTTCTCTATAGTGAATTGAGCTGAATTTCTTTTTTAAAGATTTTATTTATTTATTCATGAGAGATACAGAAAAAGGCAGAGACAAGGCAGTGGGAGAAACAGGCTCTCTGTAGGGAGCCGGATATGGGACCTGATCCCAGGACCTCAGGATCACAACCTGAGCAGAAGGTAGACGCTCAACCCCTGAGCTCCCCAGGCATCCCTGAGCTGAATTTCTAACCCACAAGACTGTACACATTCACAGGAAGATAATTTATGCAATGTGATTGACCCAATAACGCACAGGATATTTCACACACATAATCCCTGAAGAGAAACCAGAAAGCATTTGTATTAATTTTCTGGGGCTGCCAAAACAAAGCACCACAGACCATTGACTTCAACAATGGAAATTTTTCTTACAATCCTGGAGGCTAGATGTCTGACATCTAGGTGTCTCAGGGTTTGGTTTCTTCCAAACCTTCTCTTTTTGGCTTTGTAGATGGTCATCTTCTCTGCCTTCACATAGTCTTCCCTCTCTGTGTGCCTGAGTCCTAATCTCCTCTTCTTATAAGGACAATGGTCATTTTGGATTAGGGGACACTCTAGTGGATTCATTTTTACCTACTTTTTTTTTAGGGAGCCTATCTCCACATATAGCCACATTCTATGCAATGCAGTTGGGACTTCAACATGAGAATTTGGGAGGGACATAATTCAGCCCACTACAGCATTATTCACTTCTGCAAGAAAGGACTGCATATAACACCTGCTGATCTCTTCCCCTCTTTTTAGCCTTGCTACTTCACAGTGGCATATGACACACACAACACAACACCCAATACTCAAACTGTTATGCAGAGAGTAAGGAGTTCTCAGTTACCCTGGGAAGCATATCATGTGGGATATACATACATTACATCAGTGTACTTTGAAGATCTGAACAAAGCTTACTATATTAATCTTGAAAATATTAAAAAGAAAATGTGTGGTTTAATGCAAGTATAAAAGTCAATATTTTTAGGGTAAAAATAAATTTCAAAATTAAGCAATTTCTATTCTAAAATTAGAAAACGGATCAAGTGCAAAAGAAAATATACAATGATGGAGAATAAAATAAATAAGTAAATTTCCACAGATGAAACACTGAAGAAAAAAACTTAGTAAGAAATAAGTTCACTAAACCTAGAAGTCAAAATAGGATGAGAAAACAACAAAACAGATGAAAGGGTGAGTTTGGATTAAGGAAAAAAAAAATAGATAATGAAATCCCAAAGGAACAAATTAGAGAATTAAGAAACATCTGACCAAATTACAGAGTTGCTATTTCTGAAAATCTTGTTACTGGCAGTCTTAGTGCAGTAAGGTTTCTGTAATGGAGTAGCACACACTGGGTGGTTTGCGTGCAACAGAAATTTGTTTCTCACAGTTCTAGAAGCTGGAAGTCCAGTATCAACACAGCAGCAGATTGGTGTCTGGTAAGGGTGTCTGGTTCATAGGCAAACACTTCCCCCCATGTCTTTATGTAGTGGAAGAGGCAGTCTCTCTTATAAGAGCACTAATTCCAGTCATGAGATCTGCATCTTATGACCTCCTCAGGTTCCAAAGGCCCCAATTCCTAAAACCACCATATTGGACGTTAGGATTTAGCATATGCTTTTGTGAAGAACACAAACATTCCATTTATAGCGCTGTCATTAAAGAAAGCTTTGAAATATTCAATATGAAGTGAGAAGAAAGAGATGACATGATTTAGATAAATTAGAATATAATAGAGAGAGGAAAAACAAAATGATCCTAGCTTAAGACAATCGACATGCACCAACTAGGGAAGTGAACACATGTAACCTCTTTTAAGATCCTTAAACATGCTCTGAAGTTCTCTGAAGTGTAGGAGAATCTGTGTTACGAAGAGTACTAATCATTCCATGATTCACTCTCCTTTCTTGCAATAGAACAGTCTGGCTTGTCTTGCACAGTGATATCCAGCTGGAGAATGACCTTCTCAGGCTCCATTGTCGCTGTGTATGACCACTGATTAAGTCTGTGCCAAACGATGCAAGCAGATGTGATAAGTACAACTTTCAGGTCACGTTTTGATAAATGACATTTTTAACCTTTCCTTTTTGAAAGCTCATTAGATGGTAGTAAATTAATTGCAACTAAAGTATTAACCCACAACAATGGAGAGACTATAAGTTGATCTATCAACACAAAAGAGTTTTCAGTTAGATTGTGCAGAATGAAAGAAAATGTATAATAACCAATAAATAGAGCAGAATTTAAAAAGCTGTTCTCTAGATCATAGCCTGAATTTAGTGCTGTGAAAAAAGCAGTTTTTCCACAAAAGACTAAGAAATGCTCTGAATTTAAAGACCTTTATAAAAGGCAGTAGTGCCAAATGTGACAAAATACCAGAGAAATAATGACCTTATAAAAATCTGTCAAGTCTCTAAAAGGGAGCCTAATAAAAAGAAGCAAAATGAAAGAGTTCCTCTCTAAACAAAATTACTGAATGGTTTGTGGAAAATTAGGAAAGCTGGGTGTGCATGGTTATCTGAGAATAGATCCGCATATTCTGGTATTTTGTATATACGAGCTAAGCCCTCTATATATTTAGCTTTCCTTATTCAAAAGAAGACAGAGGTACAACGTAAACGTCACCATGAGGAAGCTTTCAAAGATACTAGCCTGAATATTTCAAAAATCCATGTCACAAAAAAGGAAGTGGTGGTTTAGATGAACAGAAACTAAATAGGCACAAGAGCCAAATGCAGTGTGTGAATATTGGTTGTATAGTGATATTAAAAATGAATAGCTAGGAAAGATATTCTAGGAGATATGCACTTGGATCAAAGATTTTTTTAAATTTTTTTATTTATTTATGATAGTCACAGAGAGAGAGAGAGAGGCAGAGACATAGGCAGAGGGAGAAGCAGGCTCCATGCACCAGGAGCCCGACGTGGGATTTGATCCCGGGTCTCCAGGATCGTGCCCTGGGCCAAAGACAGGCGCTAAACCGCTGCGCCACCCAGGGGTCCCTGGATCAAAGATTTATTAATCTCCTTTGCTGAAATATTGATATTGCGGTTATGCAGAAGAAGGTCTTTATTTTTTATAGATGCCTGCTGATGAATCATGTTGTCTTATCTTAGGGCATGTTCTCTAGAAAACAGCTGTCTAGGGAGATGGGGTAGTGTTTTATTGAAGGCAGGGTAGAAATGAGGCAGGGAGGACAAGCACATTCAAGGGAGTGAATTAAATATTTGAGACAAAGCTTTGCAGAAAACTACAGCTGGTTGATCTGTCTTACAAGGCGTCTCCAGAAAGACTGTATGAAGCTACAATACCTGTAGGCATGAGTTGGCAAGCTATTTATCCATTAGTTCTTTCCATATCTAATGGTTTGTTGGTCAATGTCCACCCTGGAGAAAGCTGACTCTCTTGATCTATCAGGTTATGTCTCTTGGCTCCACCAGAGAGCCTCTAGTAAGCGAAATTCTCTGGAGGTACTGTGCAGTCATGGCTTGGTCGTTCGTGGATTACAAACCTGGGACATTTTAGTCTGTGACAGAAGTCATCTCAGCAGTATAGACTGGTACTTTAAAACCATTGTGGTAGTTACAAACCTCGTAACCTCTCCTCAGGCCAGGAAGCAAGGCAGGCAGCCAGGCTGGGGGTGGGCATAGTGGGAAAAGCCAAGGAGATCTGGAGTGTCACAAAATTTGGGCATTGCCTGGCTCACTGGTTGTGTCGCAGAGAGCCTCTCACATCGTTTGGCAACATCCATATGTCTTACGAGATCAAAATCCTCTCACTTCTTTGAGAATGGAGATGTATACTCCATCTTTCAAAGTGAGGAATCATTACAATCTCTGAAGATTAGGTTGGATAAGGAATGTTAGCAAGCCAAGTTATTGTCCTCATGTTGCAGATGGCTCTGGGTCAAAACTGATACTTTTTATTTCCCATCTCCATCTCAATATTGGTTGCATATTGATATTAAAAATGAATAGTGGGGAAAGATATTCTAGGAGCTATGAAGGGGTTCAAAGTGGTAGTTTGGCACTTCCCTGCCTCACTTTCATTTCCTCTCATGATTTCTACCCTGCCTTCAGGAAAACACTACCCCGTCTATATTTGTCTCATTCTAGATTTTCATCAACCAATTCAAGTCGCTTACCTGGAAAGGTGTTCCAGTATCCTAAACCTTTAATTGCCTCATCTCTGCTGATCCACAGTTTTTGTAATTTCCCATTTAGATCTATCATTGACCATATTCCAAGTCAATCCACTGGACCTTAGGTATACTCTTTCCTGATGGATTTTTTTCAGTGACAACCAGCTTTTCAAGCTAATCAAGGTTGATTTCCCTAGGCAATATTTGTACTCTTGTCATTGTCTGGTAATTCAATAGGATGCAAAATTCATAAGAGGTCAGTGAGTGATGAAAATTTCCAATTAGTGGAATTCTCACTGTATGTTTGGCAGAAGCACACTTCCCCACCTGTGAACCAGAACTAACCCAGCAGAGCCTACTTTTCAAGGACGTGAAGCTCTAAGTGAAGGGAGTGATGATAAAAAGGAACAATCCTATTTCTAATTCTTGATTTTTAAACTGTGTACTCTGGCTCTTAAGGATGCATCACCATGCATTTGTTACGGATCAAGAGCATATATAGCCTGTAAGACTATACCTCAAATGCACAGGGTGTTGCCAGAAATTTGTACTTTACCTTTACCACAAACAGTTTTTTCCACCACTTTTTCAGTCCAGTAGGTTCTGGGTTTGGAGACAAAATGGTAAAAATCAGCAAATTCCATAATAATAAGTCAACTGTCATCCCTCTTTTGCCATAACAAGTCCTTTGATCTGAAGCAATGCTCTGTAGGATGCAATGAGGTTATACTTCTGTAAGCCCTCAAATGATGGTTATGTTCAAGGTCAGAGAAGGAAAGGCCAAATTTGAAGTATAATATTGACTTCGAGAAACATGCATCGCTGCCCCCTCCAAAATAGAAGGGGTTCAAAGTCACTGTCATGCCCTAAGATGAATAGCTGGTTTTGCTGAGAAATCAAGGATACAAAATCAACTTCTGATGCTAGAAATTTGGATATTTAGCAGTGGAAAAACTATCTCCATCCTGTTAAGAGAGGCCTCTATCAGAGCAAGGACATGCCATTTTCCTTGAGTGACCAAGGAAGGAGGATGTTGGACACCCACAGGATAGGCCATCCTGTTCACCTATTTGTAAAGTCCTCCTTGAGTAAACATTCTCTGGTGGTCATTGAAGTGAGACAAAAATAGCCTTATACATATTCCCCATTTCAAGTCCATTCACACACATATCTACCAGAGGTCATTTCCTATCCTTTTGCTGTTGTTTTCCCATGCTTTTCACCAATTTCTCAATCATTTACCACAACTAGGGAGTCAGTCCTTAGCTCTACCTCAGGCCCCTTTCTCTCCCTAATAAATGGTCCATTGACTGTACTCTGTACACAGCTCTGTACTCTGAACAATTTTCTCTCACCATCGCCCTTTCCAGCATCCATGAGGGGAGCTGTGGTATAGTTTCAGTCTACCTCTGGCTAGAACTAGTATATCAACATCTATTCATTTGTGAGGCAGGCCTAATCCCTTTCCTCCTCTGCAGTTGATCAGAGAGAATGTCCTGTGAGGCCAATGTGTGTTCTGAGAGCAAGATAAGTAGGGGACAGGGGAATCCAGAACACTGACCCATGTGATTTTGTTATGCCATCTGGAAAGGTTTGAACCTGATACCTCATTTACCATTTTTTTTATTTTTTAACAGAGTTTGCTGCTTCTACTTCTGCAAAAAATGTGACTCAATTGATTTGATAACAATCAGCTCATCAGTGAGTGCTCTTGCCCAAGGCCACTTGATGCTTTATGTTCAACTGCTCAGTTTCTATTAGGGCCCCGTAGCATGCCAAGAGTACAGTCTGCTCTGAGACTACACGAAGATGAGAGCCTCCTTTAAAGCTGCCACAAAAGCCCTCTGGCTTTCACTATCTGCCTTTACCTTGACGATCCATTGTCACTCATCTGTCAGTCTTTTCCAGGCTTTCACGGCCATCAGAAACAAACCACACTAATACCTCTATAGTTGTAATCACATTCATCCGGTCAGTCACTTGTAGCAGCCACTGATCTCCCACTACGTGCTTTTGACATCTGCGCCACCATGATGTCACTGTTACCATCCCTTCACCAGCAGCAATGTGATTTCTATTGCCTTCAGAATGGAAAACAATCCAACTTCAAAGTCCATCCCCAAGGTTCTACTTTCTAGTGCCATTCCTGGCACCAATGATACCAACTCCCTAGAATAGAGAGCCTGAGAAAAAAATCATCTGTTCTAACTCTTAATGAGGATTGGGGTGCAATTTCAGGGAAGCAGGCATGAGAGCAATGGGGAAATGAGGCAAGGAAAGAGAGGCAGTGGTTATGAGGGGCTGTATTCTTGAACTGGCCACATTTTCACAGCCTCATTGTTTGGATGCACAGGCCACCTCCAGAGAGACTACAAATCTACTGCATCCCGAAATAATCTGTGAGGGGTGAATGGGGAGGAGAAAATAAATTCATTGGTTGCTTCTTCCTCCTTGCTCCTGTCTCTCATTCAAAATCAATTCCATGAAACGTACTCTGCTTTATTTCCAGGTTGTATCAACCTGGCCACTAGGCAGGATATGGTGAAGCCAGAATCTTTGCAGTAGAATCCAGCCAGAGAGCAGACACAGTGGTATCTCCTAACATGCACTGAGGCATTGGGCTCATAGGTCCATAGTAGCATCAGTGTCCACAACTTCACAACTGTGGAAATGACATGAGCTTTTGCCAAGGCTATTTTGGTCGAGAAACACAGCTAGAGTGTTGTGTCCTGAGAAAGAGGGGATGAGAAGTTCTAGAATGTTCCAAACCTAACTCTGCAACATACTTCCAAATAGTTCAGAAAAAAAAAAATGGATAAGTGGCAGATAAAGCAAAATAACAATGTTTGACACTAGAGGACACACACAGGCATGCAAGCACATCATGTTTAGATTTCCTCTATGTGAAGATTTTCAAAGTTGAATAAAAACAAAGTCATAAAAATAATAAAGCATGATTTCTGAAGATGAAAAAAATAAAAGCGATACATGAAGAAATTTCACACAAGGAAGAACTAAAAAAGAAACGGAGTTCTTGAAAATACAGGAAATACACAGGATTAATCTGTAAGCATAACATTTCTTTTCCTTTTTGACATTTAAATGATGCTTTTAAAATATGTTTTATTGGGATGCCTGGGTGGCTCAGTGGTTGAGCGTGTGCCTTCGGCTTAGGGCATGATCCCCTGGAGTCCTGGGATCAAGTCCCACATCAGGCTCCCCGCAGGGAGCCTGCTTCTCCCTCTGTTTGTGTCTCTGCCTCTCTCTGTCTCTCTCATGAATAAATAAATAAAATCTTAAAAAAAGAAAAAGATAAAATATGTTTTATTTAAGTTTCAATAGATGCTGCACTCTATTTTAATACAATTTCCCTGTAATCCTAGCTGTATACATGCACATAACAATTTAACTTGCAATTCTTCCAATCCAATTTCAGTTGAGTCATGGCACCCAGTACGAGCTACTACATTCCAAAGGGAGTGGTGGTATAGTCCACAAAGACAAATTTCATGGCGTGGTCATAAACCTATTAAAGAACTCATCAACATGGAGAGAGTATAAGGATAGGAGTTGGAAGAGACTGGAAAGCCTTTGGGTTTTGAGGAAATTTTGTTGGAACGTCTTGTGGATCGCTTAGGGGTTGGAAGGACATTCATTGGCCAAGTGAGGTTTCTTTGGGAACTTTTTATATGTCTGCTAGTTAATGGACACAGTATTCTGAGGTGTGAACACATTTAAGCAAACTAAGAGACAACAGGCCAGCTAAAACATCAGGGCAGCATCAACAGAGAGGCTCATTCAGAAGATGGCTGCACACCTTTCTGCTGATGTGACAAGTTTTAGGATTTGTGGAACAAGACATGGAACCCATGGACGGAATTTTGACCCTGAAAAGTAAAGTGATTCTGACCAAGAAGCTCCTGCAAGAAAGATTCCAGCAAATATTAGTCTCATCTGGGAAAGATGAGATAATTTAACATGAAATCAGTCTCAAATTTTGAGTATTACATGACACTAGGCATTTTTATTGAAATGGGACAATTTTGCTTCTTAAAGTGACCAGAGAAATTCAAATGATCTTAGAGCAAGTAAAAGAATCAAGAGGCTCACACACGTTATCACTTAAGAAGAAGGATACTTTTAGCTTTTAGTATTTTAAATGATAGTGTCATACTCAAAATTTGTATCATCGTGTCTTATGATTCTTATTTCATTCAACAAGTCTTTTTTATGCAGATGTTTTTGCTTGTTTCTCTGAATGTCGTGTACTTAATTTTTAAATAATTGTTATTTATAGGGCAATTAAACAAACATTTAAAAATAAGCAATTTTAAAATTTAATGTATTAAAAATTTATATATTGGGATCCCTGGGTGGCACAGCGGTTTGGCGCCTGCCTTTGGTCCAGGGCGCGTTCCTCAAGACCCGGGATCAAATCCCACATCAGGCTCCCGGTGCATGGAGTCTGCTTCTCCCTCTGCCTATGTCTCTGCCTCTCTCTCTCTCTGTATGACTATCATAAGTAAATAAAATTAAAAAAAAATAAAAATTTATATATTATATATTTTGACATGTATGCAAATTTTACATATATACATGCCTAATGTGTATATATACCTATTTTTCTGAACTTAAATCACTAACATTTGCCAACATATGAACACTTATCATTTATGAGATTTTATACAAATCTTTAGGAAAATTATTTTAATTGTAACAGCTTTCCTTTGGAAAAGTATAATCTACTTCTGAGATGTTATTTTATGATTCTGGTAATGAAAGGAAGAGGCTGCCTGACACGTTTTTAGAGAAGGTAGAGAAATTGAGGGTCAAAAGGAAGCGAAGGGGGAAGAGGAGGTAGGTTTGGGTAGCAAGGCAAGGCGAGTCTGATGTTCACTCAAGTGCTTTTATACGGATAGAAGTTTAAATTAAATTTTTGCCATAAAGCAGGTGTGCAAATTCCTGGTTTATCTCTACACCTTGAAAAACACCATCGTTTGAAAGAATCAACTACAGCTACAGTGCTACTTAGCAGATAGGGTTGTCTTTGTTCTTTACAGAAAATTCTAACCAGGATCCTCGCTTAGATCAGAGACAGATTCGCTATTTGTTTTCCCATCTCCCTAAGTGCCAATGATTTCTATTTGGATTGAAATGTTCACAGGCAAATATCACAGGACTGAGTTCAAGTCTTAAGGAAATCTTCCTCTCATCTCTACTATTAAACACACAGAACGACACACGCTTACTAATCATGTTGTATTAACTTGGGCAAGGCATTTAATGTTGTTAGCCTCAATTTTCTTATCTACACGATGCAAGTAACCACACGGTCTCTAAAATCTACAATACATACAGCACATAAGGCATTTTGGTGAGTGTATTTAAATAATTAGGGGATTTCTATATAGGATTTTATTAGTAGTAATACTACAAATATTAAAAGGCAGCAGCTTATCACTACAGCTTTCAATTACATTAATTTAGGAAGTTATCTTAAATGGACTGAATTTTGGCCAAGTGCAACTTTTCTTCCTTCAATGGTGTTTGAATTCAGTTTAGCACACATAGGAGGTTTCACTGTACATTGTTTTTTAAATTTTCTTCAGTAAAAGGAACGTAACAAAGTGCAATGCTGAAAGCACTATGGTAAAAGCATTTTAGGTGAATTAAGCTTTCTACGAGTATAAAGGGACATAAAAAATATTATTTAAAATCAAACAACATCTACCTATTTGAAGTCATAATGACTTCACAGCATTGAACTATCACAACATTATATAGCTCTTCACAGCAAAAGACTGATGAGTCTACACAATATACACTAAACATTCAGAGAAAATTGACAGATTTTTATCTCTACTTTTATAAATTTTGACCTCAAAATACCTGGATAAAAGGCTACTGTACCTCGAAATTTTTTTTCACTGTTCATTTTTGAAATGTAATTAAGCTTCAGCCCTATTATTCCCTGACAATGGAAAAGCCATCGATTGTGCTGCTTTTGAAATCCTGTATCACATTAGGCACTTTCTAATAATGATGCCCTTGGCTTAAGAAGATGAGAAAATTGGCTTGACCTAATTAAGCACTCTGACGATCCTGTCTATTATTTTTTCATAAAACTTATTTGGGCCATCTGCCAATTATAGAATGAACATGTAAAAAAAATCTTCTGTCAAATAGAGATAAAATAAAATGATATATGGTAAAGTAAATCAGATTGTAAGAAGTGAGATTTGTCAGACTCTAAGATTTCTAAGCACAATACACATCAGTGAAGCTTCAAAATGGGAGCACATTCATCTCTGTTAGTCTCAAGTGCCTTAGATCCAAGAAAAGAACAGGGCTTTGCCAAGAGAGATGAGTTTGTAGTATGAAAGCATCTCTTTTCAAAGCATAATTACTACAAACTTCAGTGAATAATGAAGAAGCTCTTATTATCTTGGTACTATCTTTCCAATTCCTTCCATTTTATTTTCTCTTATAACCAAACAGTCTACATTATTATTTCTGAGTGAATCCAGAGCCAAGAAGCCACAGACAGCTTGGAAGGCTTTCAACCTGGCGTCTTCATTCTAAGTCAGAACTACTTGAATTCACCCAATGAGCAAGTCAAAATATGAATGAAGTTCAGTCTCCTCTTACACCCTCAAAGGCCGAACTACAGTCACTATTGATTAACACCTCAAAATCTATTTCATGAAATCTCTGACGTCTCTTTCAATCACTTTACCTCTTACAAATTTAGAATTTTCTACTGCTCTCCTGTGCTGTGATTCCTCCCTACGTTGTATTAAATGGTCAAACAGCTGCCGTTTCCCTGGTTTTGTGCATAATCTTTTATGACAATGCACTTTTTTCTTTGGCTATTAATTCTTGGCCATGCACATACATACCCAGTATTTCTGACATTTCTTTCATCTCAAACTACTGCTTCATGTTTATTTAGATAGGACTTCATAAATGTAATCATGTATTAAATAATTGGTATTTTATATTATTTTATGAAAGCATATTTTTAACATAAACTTACAAAATATGTATCATCATACAATGTTTTATTAATGTGATTTAAAATTTGAATTGGCTTCCAATTGTCCAGATAAAAAATTAAAATCTTGCCAGCCCAACATAAAAGGTTTTCTACATACAATACACCCCAAACTAACCTTCTAGCTCTTTTCAATGGAAAATTTGTCTTAATCTACACTTCAGCCAAAATGAATGTCATTTATACCTGAGAGCCCCCTGCGTGTCTGCCTCAGTCTTTGTGGTATTCTCTTTTATCTGGACTTTGAGGCACTCTGTGCGCCAAATAGTCAACCTTCAAAATCCATTGTTAATAGTGCTTTCTAATTTAATTTTTCCTATCTGTTCCCACCAGGGACAAATTATGATGTTTTTAATCTTCCAAAATCTAATACCAATTTATTGACGCCCCTTTTATGAATCAGCACCAGTTTCCATAATTCCTTCTATATATTAGGCCTTTGAGTATTAGCTTCCATTGAATTTGTATATTTTAAGGGATGCAGAGAGATTGTTTTATATGAGCCATCCATATGTTACAGTACTGATCTGTATACCCGAAAGAAAGCTGGCTTCTGGAAAGGGAAATATGACTGACCAATCTATTAGATTATGGAGGGCTGGATACATGGCAAAAAACCTCTACAGCAAACTTAAGTAGTTTAGAAACAATTAAATCACCAGGCTGAGGTGGACAAGGTGGGGAAGTGGAAAGGGAATTATTGTGAAGAGAAGACTGACATAATAGAGAATAATAATAATAATAATAGAGCACAGGTCTTATACACTAGAAACGAAAGAAACTTCCCAAAAATAAAATTGATGGTTTTCTTCTGGAAAAGATTATACAATTGAATACAAGCATGCGCGTTCACACACAAAAGTGTATATAGAGGACCCTGAGAAAGAACTGCACAGATGAAATTTTGAAGCTGTTGATGGTCCTCAGGTTTGGGTCAGTGCAATACCAGATGAGTAGTAATAAACTTGAGACGAACTTGAGTTAGCCCATAAATACAAGGGAATGAAGCAAACCAACTTCAAAATAAGCAGTTAACGTAAATGCATTGACATAAACTAGAATTGTTATTGTTATTATACCCAGAAAAGAATTATTGAATGGATATGATAAAATACTTAAACCTTGAACTGTGTGTAAACCTGTTTAAAATAATAAATACAATATACATAAAAGGAGGAGATACTTCACAAAATAGGCAGTAAATGTATGGAAATCATTAATTGAAATGAAATTATGTAACCTTGAAGATGCAATAGTTCACTCAAAGTTTGTAGTTCCATTAACACCCCGAAACCCCCCATAACTTGCTAAAAGAGCACTGTGTATCTTATTATCATATATATTTGCATATAATAAATTCACTATGCCCCTCTCTTCCACTAGTTTGCAAGTGTCCAGTGTAATAGCTGCTTATTAAAAGTTCGATAAATCAGGGTACCTGGGTGGCTCAGTGGCTGAGCATCTGCCTTTGGCTAGGATCGAGTCCTGCATGGGGCTTCCTTCATGGAGCCTGCCTCTCCTTCTGCCTGTGTCTCTGCCTCTCTCTCTCTTTGAATTTATTATATGCAAATATATATGATAATAAGATACACAGTGCTCTTTTAGCAAGTTATGGGGGGGTTTGGGGTGTTAATGGAACTACAAACTTTGAGTGATGAATAAATAAAATCTTAAAAAAAAGGTTCGATAAATCAACAAGTACAAGAATAAATCACTCAGACATTGGATGGGATATACCACATTCTTCAAGATAGGACAAAAACTAGGAGTAATAACCTTGAAAAACAAATGTCAATTGAAATACTTTTTTAGGAGAAAACCTCCTTTTTTGTTTTTTTATTTTTTTTACAGATAAGAAAACTTTTTTTTTATTTAATGTATGTAACACATACACATATCAATAATTGATGTATTAAAATTAAAGGCAACAAGTATTGTATTTTGTTCAGATTATGATAAGTTATTAATGTGCTTTGCCAAGGTATGCTAAAGGAATATATATATATATTTTAAGTGAATTCAGTTGTTGAACTTACAATTTGAGAACTATCGCATATAAAAAGATGCATATGTGGTGTATCTGTTTTTAGATTTCTCTGCCTTATTAAAACTTGTTAGATCATATTAAGTGTGACAGCTAAACTATATGCAGTTTTCCTAACTTGTGAAAATCAACTGTATGTTTGGTTGTTGTGTTTCTTTCTTCATTTTCTTACGGGTAAGTTTGTGTGTAAATGAAGTAGAACCTCTTGCACAATCTCCCTACATTTGGGAGTTGGTACAGGCTTCCCAACTGAGGCACAGTGTGGTGAGTCAGCGATACGAATCGTTACTGAAATAATTAAGCCCTAACTGAGGGTGTTAAAAACTTTACAAATGACTTCAGAAGACAATGAGTTAGTCAGAATCTGAAACATATTCAATAGACTCAATCCTCCAATTTTGCTTAACATGCACATTCAGAAACCAGAATCAGAGGAGAAATTTCATACATGCAGATGAGCACTTGTGAACAACTCACAAAATAAATGCTATTTAGCCTGAAAAGCCTTGTGATTTGGGAACCAATCTACTAGATAGATGCCAAATTAGCTGATAATTGCCCTAGGCTGAAACTAGCCATACTGTCTGGTACTGATAAGTACTTGAAAAATAACATTTTCATAATTGCATGAATCTCTATTAAATGAAATAAACCTGTAAAAATCATAGAAACACCAAAAACCAAACATATTGCTAATGCAAATTACTCCTTTGTTAGAGAATAATATCTTTTTTTTTTTTAACATTGCTTAAAGCAATTCAATTGAAAAGCTAAATCCACAATTATACTGCATGTCATGCTTGGATAATGTCTCCATTCACACAGCCCATGCTTTACCCACACATGGATGCTAAATGGTGGCAGCGTGTGTGGGTAAAGGAGTGTACAAGATAAATTACTGCTAATCCTTGGCATCCAGAAAAATAATTGGTTTTGCTAAGCATCAGACCAAAATCATTTGTAGTGGCTTTTGCCCACCCTACTGCTGAAGATTATGTCTTCCTCAGAATACTGTATAGTCAAATTCCATACAGTCTGTCTATCATATATTTTGTGCTTACTGCTATGAAAATGCGCATAGACACAATTCTATTGCCTTCCGTTCCTGATAAATTTCTCAGAAATATAAACTTGTCACTTTAGGCAAGAAATTTCCTGGGAAATTTCTCAGAAATATAAACTTGTCACTTTAATGAGAATGTTAGACTTGCTCGAATAGTGGATCTACAATCATATAGTATAGGAGCCCACCATATTATGGGTATATATTTGAAAATTTGAGAAGCCAAAAATAAATCATAAGTTTTTACAGTTTAGAAAGCTGTTTGCTCATAATTTCTACTAGCATATTGCCATATTTTTCTTATGCAGCTTCATTGTACCAATGCCAGTACCTAACTTCTTGTACAAATTCCTCTAGTCGAATAATTTATTTTAAATTAAAAGAATAGATGTGTGCTAACTTATTTATATATAAGATTATCTAGCTATCAGCATATTGATTAACTTATTTGCAGAAGGTACCTTTTTTTTTTTTAAATGTCCATGAACATATAATTGAGGGGGCATGGGAACAAAGCAACTTCCCTCACACAGAACATTTCATTACATAAGAAATAAAATTGGTTTGAAAGTTTAACTTTGATAACCAAAGTAATATTAATGAGCTATATTATCCCTATAGTTATTAAAATACTTTACATGAGGTAACAAAGATGGATTTATAGATGATCTAACCGTGACCTTGAGATTTGAGTTTGGTTATTATTAGAGGAAAAGGAAAGAAAGGTGTCCTCCGATGAGTTGCTCTGATCCTACAAAAGGAACACACACAAATTTCAATGCTTACAATTCTAATTCTGTAAGACTGATAGAAAACACTCCCTGTGCTCAATTTCTCCTCTCTTACTTTTCTAGAAGGAAATTCTATTATCCCACATGTAATAATCCAATACATGACATTGACTCACTTATCTCAGTAAATCTTTACAAGTGAAAAGCTGTCCAATAACAGAATTATATTTCTGTATTTAATCTGACTTCGGTTCTCAAGTTGCTCAGAAGCTAACCTCTGATTGTTTCCCACTGCTATTATCTGCTGCCATCTGAGAGCAAGTTCTTGATAGAAAAGATGGGGTGTGAGGAAGTTGGGGTAGAGCCTTAGTGTTTCGATTCTTTGTGAGGCCAAGAGATAAGAGACGAAGGCATTTTGCGATCACTTAGGAACTAATGAGCTTTTTTGCTCCAGTGATTCCTCCATGGTGGTGATTCCACGGTGGGTATTAGACAAGGAAGGGACAAATATAGAATCACCTGTCAAGCTTGTAATATTTTCATGCCTATATTTCTGCCAGATTATGAATCCAGATGCCCTGAGTCCGAGCAAGTGTCCCCTCCCATCTTCTCTCCTGATGGTGCATTAAGTCTCTGCAACCTCTCTTTAGTTCTGTCAATGTCTGCTTTTTAAATTTTCAATCTATATTATTAGACACACACATACTCTTGAGATACTTCCAGATACTGACCAATTTATCATGAAGCATACCTTTATTTCTTGCATTCAAATTTCTCTCCTCTGATATGTGGTATTTACACCAGCTTCTGTTTGTCTTAGAGTTTGTGTGATGTACCCATTTCCAAAACAACTTCTAATTTTCAACAGTTCTTGGTCCCTATATTCGAGATGTTTCTTTTATAAGCAATATATAGAGTTAAAGAAAATTATGCCTTTCTATCCAGCCTGAAAAATCTATGCCTTGCACTTAGAATATTTAGCTCATATATATTTAAGTTAATTACTAATAGTTGGGCTTATAACAACCGCCGTTCAATCTGCTCCCTCTATTACCCAACTGTGACCTGTTACTTTTGTTCTATTCTTTCTTCTTTTGAAATAATCAAATGTTTTCTATTATTATATTTACCTTCATTTGTCAGTTTTATATTGTTTCATTATTATTTTAGTATATACCCTAGAATTTACAATCAGTGTATTTATTTAGTTAACTTTACATTAGTACTTTTAACAATTAGTAGAAAATAGTAACATATTAGGACATTCTAACTCAATCTATCCTTTTTTGTATACTGCTGTCATTTTCACTATAAATTGAAGTATACTGTATAAACGTAAGGCTCAATTGGATTTATCTATATACATTTTCCAGTACTCTTTACTCTTACATTTTTGTTATATTGTTGAAAATCATTTTCATTCTCCCCTCCCCCCCCAAAAAATCCCTTTTGCTTGTTTGTCTGTTGTTTTACTGAGATAGTGCTAATGACAAATTAGTAGAGGGGAAAAAAGAATGAATATCTTTATATCACCTGCACTTCTGAATTCTAGTTTGCATTTGCCTCCCTTGAAAGGGAAAAGGTGGTGGTATTCTCCTGACAGTAATTTGCTTATAAGATGTCTGCTAGGGAATGTTCTCAGGATGAACACTTGAGAAGGAGCACATTATAAAAGACTGGCAGGGAGAGAAGCTCAACTGCATTACAGTTCCAAGAATTGCCTCAGTAAATCCAACAGGGGCTCTAAGTTCTCTAGTTCTCAAATGATGATTATAGTCTTCCTTAATTGAAGCAAGTGAAATGAATATTTGCTTACCGGGACCAAAGAGTTACTGGATATGGGCTGTTCCTGGTCGGGTAGTAGAAGCTTGGATGGGGTTATCCATCTGGACAGCACATCACAGAATTCACTCTAGCGGCTACTTTCAGCAATCTACAGGTGGCGTCCTATAGTTTTCTGTTTTCTGAGGTTCAGCTGAGATATAGGCAATAGGTCTTGTTGCAGGTTCTTTAAATATAGCAGCCTTTTCATCAAATTGCTTTTAAGATTTTCTATTCGTTAGCAACTTTTCTTTGGAATGAGCTGCTTTTAGTTTACTTTTATTTATCCAGCCAAGGGGTAATAGGGCTTCATAAATGTGTGGCTTGATAACTTTTATCAGCTTTTGAAAATTACTATTACCTCTTTAAAGATGGTTTTTTTCCTGGCTTCTTTCTCCTTCTGGAATTGCAGTTGCTCATACATGAATATTTGTATAATATTCCATAGATTTCCACACTTCTTTCTCGATTTTCCATTTTTTTTCTTCCCATACCTCAGATGGACATTTTATAGTAATCTATCTTTAAATTTTATCTTCAATTGTGTCCAGTAGAAACTTAAGTCATTCTATTTAGTCTTGACCTTTTTTATTGTATTTTCACTTTGTTTAACTTTTTTTTCATTCCAGGGAAATCCTCCATCATTTTATTTTCCAGGATATGTGGTTGTGTTTTCTTTTTTTAATCACATGACATACATTGTGCATAAAAAATTAAAGATATCCTTAATGGTGTTGTCTTCCTCCGGAGAGGAATTCATCTTAGTTTTGGTAGCCAGAATATAGCAAGTCCATTTCAATTTCATTAGGGACAGAATTGATACAGAGTTGAGTTTCTGTATTTTAAGGTTTACTTGTTTACTTCTGAAACACTTCACTTCTGAGAGAGAAGCCATACAGAGATCCCAACAAAGATTTTTCAGTAGAGTCTTTCCTAGGCCCTTCTCTCTCCTCAGAGCAAACTGCCACTTACACACAATGACAAATTGCTTGCCAACTAACTGGAACATAATACATTAAAAACAGCCCTTGGGATTAAATTACTGAGTGATTCTTATAATTCTTCATTTCAATCCAAAGGCATAGCCAGGTTTTAACAACAAAAGGTACGAATCTGAGATGTTCTGAAGTCAGGAGGCGTGTTCTCTGCCTTGGTCCTTGGGACAAATTTATACACAAATATTACTCTTCGAGGACCTCATGTGTGTCTGCCAATCTAATCATTGACATTTTAATCACTTCTCACAATACCTTTGTTGAAATGTTTTAATAGCCACAAAAAAAAGTATTCTTTTCGGGCCATTATATCAGAGGAGGAATGACACTCTTTACCTCCATCAAAACATGAATTCTTTTTTTTTTTTTATTAACTTTTATTGGTGTTCAATTTACCAACATACAGAAAAACACCCAGTGCTCATCCCGTCAAGTGTCCACCTCAGTGCCCGTCACCCATTCCCCTCCAACACCCGCCCTCCTCCCCTTCCACCACCCCTAGTTCGTTTCCCCGAGTTAGGAGTCTTTATGTTCTGTCTCCCTTCCTGATATTTCCCAACATTTCTTTTCCCTTCCTTTATATTCCCTTTGACTATTATTCATATTCCCCAAATGAATGAGAACATACACTGTTTGTCCTTCTCCGATTGACTTATTTCACTCAGCATAATACCCTCCAGTTCCATCGACGTTGAAGCAAATGGTGGGTATTTGTCGTTTCTAATTGCTGAGTAATATTCCATTGTATACATAAACCACATCTTCTTTATCCATTCATCTTTCGATGGACACCGAGGCTCCTTCCACAGTTTGGCTATTGTGGCCATTGCTGATAGAAACATCGGGGTGCAGGTGTCCCGACGTTTCATTGCATCTGAATCTTTGGGGTAAATCCCCAACAGTGCAATTGCTGGGTCGTAGGGCAGGTCTATTTTTAACTCTTTGAGGAACCTCCACACAGTTTTCCAGAGTGGCTGCACCAGTTCACATTCCCACCAACAGTGTAAGAGGGTTCCCTTTTCTCCGCATCCTCTCCAACATTTGTTGTTTCCTGCCTTGTTAATTTTCCCCATTCTCACTGGTGTGAGGTGGTATCTCATTGTGGTTTTGATTTGTATTTCCCTGATGGCAAGTGATGCAGAGCATTTTCTCATGTGCATGTTGGCCATGTCCATGTCTTCCTCTGTGAGATTTCTCTTCATGTCTTTTGCCCATTTCATGATTGGATTGTTTGTTTCTTTGGTGTTGAGTTTAATAAGTTCTTTATAGATTTTGGAAACTAGCCCTTTATCTGATATGTCATTTGCAAATATCTTCTCCCATTCTGTAGGTTGTCTTTTAGTTTTGTTGACTGTATCCTTTGCTGTGCAAAAGCTTCTTATCTTGATGAAGTCCCAATAGTTCATTTTTGCTTTTGTTTCTTTTGCCTTCGTGGATGTATCTTGCAAGAAGTTACTGTGGCCAAGTTCAAAAAGGGTGTTGCCTGTGTTCTCCTCTAGGATTTTGATGGAATCTTGTCTCACATTTAGATCTCTCATCCATTTTGAGTTTATCTTTGTGTATGGTGAAAGAGAGTGGTCCAGTTTCATTCTTCTGCATGTGGATGTCCAATTTTCCCAGCACCATTTATTGAAGAGACTGTCTTTCTTCCAATGGATAGTCTTTCCTCCTTTATCGAATATTAGATGGCCGTACATTTCAGGGTCCACTTCTGGGTTCTCTATTCTGTTCCATTGATCTATGTGTCTGTTTTTGTGCCAGTACCACACTGTCTTGATGACCACAGCTTTGTAATACAACCTGAAATCTGGCATTGTGATGCCCCCAGCTAAGGTTTTCTTTTTTAAAATTCCCCTGGCTATTCGGGGTCTTTTCTGATTCCACACAAATCTTAAAATAATTTGTTCTAACTCTCTGAAGAAAGTCCATGGTATTTTGATAGGGATTGCATTAAACGTATAAATTGCCCTGGGTAACATTGACATTTTTACAATATTAATTCTGCCAATCCATGAGCATGGAATATTTTTCCATCTCTTTGTGTCTTCCTCAATTTCTTTCAGAAGTGTTCTATAGTTTTTAGGGTATAGATCTTTTACCTCTTTGGTTAGGTTTATTCCTAGGTATCTTATGCTTTTGGGTGCAATTGTAAATGGGATTGACTCCTTAATTTCTCTTTCTTCAGTCTCATTGTTAGTGTATAGAAATGCCATTGATTTCTGGGCATTGATTTTGTATCCTGCCACGCTACCAAATTGCTGTATGAGTTCTAGCAATCTGGGGGTGGAGGCTTTTGGGTTTTCTATGTAGAGTATCATGTCATCGGCGAAGAGGGAGAGTTTGACTTCTTCTTTGCCAATTTGAATGCCTTTAATGTCTTTTTGTTGTCTGATTGCTGAGGCGAGGACTTCCAGAACTATGTTGAACAGCAGTGGTGAGAGTGGACATCCCTGTCTTGTTCCTGATCTTAGGGGAAAGGCTCCCAGTGCTTCCCCATTGAGAATGATATTTGCTGTGGGCTTTTCGTAGATGGCTTTTAAGATGTCGAGGAAAGTTCCCTCTATCCCAACACTCTGAAGGGTTTTGATCAGGAATGGATGCTGTATTTTGTCAAATGCTTTCTCTGCATCTAATGAGAGTATCATATGGTTCTTGGTTTTTCTCTTGCTGATATGATGAATCACATTGATGGTTTTACGAGTGTTGAACCAGCCTTGTGTCCCAGGGATAAATCCTACTTGGTCATGGTGAATAATTTTCTTAATGTGTTGTTGGATCCTATTGGCTAGTATCTTGTTGAGAATTTTTGCATCCATGTTCATCAGGGATATTGGTCTGTAATTCTCCTTTTTGGTGGGGTCTTTGTCTGGTTTCGGAATTAAGGTGATGCTGGCCTCATAGAACGAATTTGGAAGTACTCCATCTCTTTCTATCTTTCCAAACAGCTTTAGTAGAATAGGTATGATTTCTTCTTTAAACGTTTGATAGAATTCCCCTGGGAAGCCATCTGGCCCTGGACTCTTGTGTCTTGGGAGGTTTTTGATGACTGCTTCAATTTCCTCCCTGGTTATTGGCCTGTTCAGGTTTTCTATTTCTTCCTGCTCCAGTTTTGGTAGTTTGTGGCTTTCCAGGAATGCGTCCATTTCTTCTAGATTTCCTAATTTATTGGCGTACAGCTGTTCATAATATGTTTTTAAAATCGTTTGTATTTCCTTGGTGTTGGTAGTGATGTCCCCTTTCTCATTCATGATTTTATTAATTTGAGTCTTCTCTCTCTTCTTTTTAGTAAGGTTGGCTAATGGTTTATCTATCTTATTAATTCTTTCAAAGAACCAACTCCTGGTTCTGTTGATCTGTTCCACAGTTCTTTTGGTCTCGATATCATTGAGTTCTGCTCGAATTTTAATTAACTCTCTTCTTCTGCTGGGGGTGGGGTCTATTTGTTGCTTTTTCTCTAGTTCCTTTATGTGTAAGGTGAGCTTTTGAATTTGAGATCTTTCCAGTTTTTGAATGTATGCTTGTATTGCGATGTATTTCCCCCTCAGGACTGCTTTTGCTGCATCCCAAAGATTTTGAACGGTTGTATCTTCATTTTCATTAGTTTCCATGAATCTTTTTAATTCTTCCTTAATTTCCTGGTTGACCTTTTCATCTTTTAGCAGGATGGTCCTTAACCTCCACGTGTTTGTGGTCCTTCCATATTTCTTGTTGTGATTAAGTTCTAATTTCAAGGCATTATGGTCTGAGAATATACAGGGGACTATCCCGATCTTTTGGTATCGGTTCAGACCCGATTTGTGACCCAGTATGTGGTCTATTCTGGAGAAAGTTCCATGTGCACTTGAGAAGAATGTGTATTCAGTTGAGTTTGGATGTAAAGTTCTGTAGATATCTGTGAAATCCATCTGGTCCAGTGTATCATTTAAAGCTCTCGTTTCTTTGGAGATGTTGTGCTTAGAAGACCTATCCAGGGTAGAAAGAGCTAGATTGAAGTCACCAAGTATAAGTGTATTATTATCAAGGTATTTCTTGAGTTTGGTTATTAATTGGTTTAAATATTTGGCAGCTCACATTCGGGGCATATATATTGAGGAGTGTTAAGTCCTCTTGTTGGATAGATCCTTTGAGTATGAGATAGTGTCCCTCTTCATCTCTCACTATAGTCTTCGGGGTAAATTTTAATTTATCTGATATAAGGATGGCAACCCCTGCTTTCTTTTGAGGACCATTTGAATGGTAAATGGTTCTCCAACCTTTTATTTTCAGGTTGTAGGTGTCCTTCTGTCTAAAATGAGTCTCTTGTAGACAGCAAATAGATGGGTCCTGCTTTTTTATCCAGTCTGAAACCCTGCGCCTTTTGATGGGGTCATTAAGCCCGTTCACGTTCAGAGTTACTATTGATAGATATGAGTTTAGTGTCATCATATCTATTCAGTCCTTGTTTTTGTGGATTGTTCCACTGAACTTCTTCTTAAAGGGGAATTTTAAGAGTCCCCCTTAAAATTTCTTGCAGAGCTGGTTTGGAGGTTACATATTCTTTCAGTTCCTGCCTGTCTTGGAAGCTCTTTATCTCTCCTTCCATTTTGAATGAAAGCCTTGCGGGGTAAAGTATTCTTGGTTGCATGTTCTTTTCATTTAGGACCCTGAATATATCCTGCCAGCCCTTTCTGGCCTGCCAGGTCTCTGTGGAGAGGTCTGCTGTTACCCTAATATTCCTCCCCATAAAAGTCAGGGACTTTTTTTCTCTTGCTGCTTTAAGGATCTTCTCCTTATCTTTGCAATTTGCAAGCTTCACTATTAAATGTCGAGGTGTTGAACGGTTTTTGTTGATTTTAGGGGGGGATCTCTCTATTTCCTGGATCTGAATGCCTGTTTCCCTTCCCAGATTAGGAAAGTTTTCAGCTAGGATTTGTTCAAATACATATTCTGGCCCTCTGTCCCTTTCCGCGCCCTCGGGAACCCCAATTAAACGTAGGTTTTTCTTCCTCAGGCTGTCATTTATTTCCCTTAATCTATCCTCATGGTCTTTTAATTGCCTGTCTCTTTTTTCCTCAGTTTCCCTCTTTGCCATCAACTTGTCTTCTATGTCACTCACTCGTTCTTCCACCTCGTCAAGCCTCGTCGTTAGGACTTCTAGCTTGGATTGCATCTCATTTAATTGATTTTTAATTTCTGCCTGATTAGATCTAAATTCTGCAGTCATGAAGTCTCTTGAGTCCTTTATGGTTTTTTCTAGAGCCACCAGTAGCTGTAAAATAGTGCTTCTGAATTGGCTTTCTGACATTGAATTGTAATCCATATTTTGTAACTCTGTGGGAGAGTGGGCTGTTTCTGATTCTTTTTTTTGAGGGGTTTTCCTTCTAGTCATTTTGCTCAGTGCAGAGTGGCCAAAAACAAGTTGTATTGGGAAAAGGAGAAAAAGAGAGAGAAGGAAAGAAAAGAGAAAAAGAAAAAAGAGAAAGAAGAAAAAAATAGGGGAAAAAGAGAAGAAAAAGAAAGAAAAAGAAAGAAAGGAGAAAAAAGAAAAAAGGGGGGGTGGGGGAAGCAATCAGAAATCAAGAAGAAAGAGAGAAAAAAAAAAGCACAAAACAAAACAAAACAAAAAAAAACAAAAACAAAAACAAAAAAACAAAAAACAAAAAAAAACCACGGGGGAGTATCTTCCGATTCTGTGTAGTTTAAGTCCCTTGACTTCCCTTGGAACTGGTCCGTCTCGCTGGTCTTCTGGGGGAGGGGCCTGCTGTGCTGATTCTCAGGTGTTGGCACTTGGGGGAGCTGCTCTGCCCCTGCCTGGTGCAGGGCTCGGTGGGGGTTGTTGACCCCGTGAGGCCCCGGGAGGAAGCCACAGTGGCGGGGGCAGCTCTGGGACCCTGGATCCAGCCCCCGCAGTAGCTCCGGGGCTCTCCTTCTGCAGGGCCTGGGGGCTCCGGGGCGGGGCCGCTGATCTGCTCAGTTCCAGGCAGGAGCGTCCTTGCTGTCCTGGGCCCTCCCGGCCTCTGCCTGTCCCGGGGGAGGCCGGATCCTGGGCTGTGTCCCGGCGCCCTGTGCTCCGGGGCCTGCGCTGTTGGATTCGCGCTCCCGGCGGTGCAGCCCCCTCCGCGGAGCCGCCGCCCGAGCCCCTCCGAGCTGTTCCCGGAGCCGCGCAGCCCCCTCCGCGCGGAGCTTCTTCCTCCGCCCGAGCCGCTGCCGCTGAGCTGTTCCCGGAGCCCCGCAGCCCCGCAGCCCCGCAGCCCCCTCCGCGGAGCCGCCGCCCGAGCCCCTCCGAGCTGCTCCCGGAGCCCCGCAGCCCCCTCCGCGGAGCCGCCGCCCGAGCCCCTCCGAGCTGCTCCGGGTCCCGCCGAGCGCTGCAGCCCTTAGGGAGCTCGGCGCACTCTCCGGGGCGCAGTTCCTCTGTTACTGTCCCAGGGAGCCCGAGGGCGTCCCCGCCTTTCTGGGGATCCTGCTCCAATTCCCGGGGAGCCCCTTTCCGCGGGGAAGGTCGGTGCAGCTCCTGCTCCTCCGGGACGGGGCTCTCCTGTCCTGGGGACACTCGCCCCGGCCTCAGCCCGGCTCCTCGGGGCCCCTCCCCCTCGGAGGCCTTTTGTGTCTTTATTTCTTTTTCCCCGTCTTCCTACCTTGATAGAAGCGCGAACTCTTCTCACTGTAGCGTTCCAGCTGGTCTCTCTTTAAATCTCAGGCCGAATTCGTAGGTTTTCAGGATGATTGGATGGTTTTCTAGGTAATTTGCTGAGGACAGGTGACCTGGAGACCCTACTCCTCCGCCGTCTTGCCCCTCCCCCCCAAAACATGAATTCTTGAATCTTACTTCAGCTCCGCTCTGGCTTGCCTCTGTCTTTAATTATATACCTGTGGACTTACTGTGTTTTGCATTCAGCTTTTTGTTCCAGGTAACTTTGTTAAGATAATGTCATTAAAAACAAACAAACAAAAACAAAAAAGTATTTGTGGGTACGACAGTAAAAGCATTTATTCTCACATATCCATAATAAAAGCATTTATTTGTACATATGTGTAAGCCAGATAGATTTTGTCTGTTGTAGGCTGGGTTTGATTGCAAAGCTCTCCTCTTGGAAAATTTGATTGGCCGGCTATGGTAGCTCTGCTTCCCATGTCTCTTCTCCTTATAGGACTAGCTGGCTGACTTTTCTGGGACATGTTATCTTCATATTGATAGTGGAGTTGTAGGAGGACATGAAGGAATGTGTATCATGTTTTAAATCCTATTTTCAGAACTACCTACTGATACAAGGCACAAGGCCAGGCCAAAGTCAAAGAGGGAGAAATTAAACTCCACCCTTTCAGTGGGAAGAACTGCAAAGTAATCAATTGACAAAAGTTGTGGAATTCAGGAGGATTAAAGAATGGAGATTAATAGTGAATCTACACCTTCCTTCCATGACTCTGGATGGGGGTGGGGGATTTAGGGCCAGAGGGTAAGGGAGAGAGAATCCCAAGCAGGCTCTTCACCCAGAGCAGGAATTGACAAGGGGCTCAATCTTATGACTTTGAAATAATGACCCTGAGATCGTGACCTGAGCTGAAATCAAGAATTTGATGGTTATGAACAGACTGAGCTACCCAGGTACCCCCATTCCTCTGGAGTTTTTATTTCTCTTATCTACTTAAAGAAACTGGAGCTATATCAGTGCTCAGGCAGCAAGTGGTATTTCAGATCCCTTTATTTTTGCATTTTTGGTGTATCAGAGAAATTTGTCTTATAGTCCATAGTCTATGAAACTTTTAGGGATTTATTATACAATATATTTATAGCTAGAAGATGTTTATATCTGCTAAAATTAATAAAAACATAAAATATATAAAATAACATATAATCTAAAGTCATTAAAGATTTATATTGACTGATTTGGAAAATTTTTCTTATTTCCTTATAGTAATACATTCATGATATTAATTAAACTATTTCTAAGTACTGGGAAGATTTAAAGACATATGTTGTCTATGGCCATCCTTAATAACTTGTCTTTCCTTGCCCCCCCAATAAGAATAAATTCTCCTCACCCTTTGTCATGATATTTCCCAATTATATATTTAGTCTCTAAAAATTGCTGCTAAAGAAATGACAATGCATCTTTTCCATGCATATCAGTTGCATTTTCATTTTGGATGTCAAACACTTTATGCTCTGTATTAACTTAAAGTTTTTGAACATGATATCAGTGTTGTGTGCGTGCATGTGCACATGCATATTCTCTTCATTGTCTCCCACAGCACCAAGCAAAAACATACTGAGATTTTCCTATGTGTGGGAAGTCATTCTAGCTACTGCAGATACATTGAGCCATGGTGAAACAGAAGGCCATAAAACAGAAGGTCCCCTTGAGGGTCTTGATCTCCAAACATAATTTCAGCAAGAAAACTATTGAAATAAGCACTTTAGTTAAATATCATCATGACTTAGAAGTAACACAAATAATGCACTTACACTGAACTGCTCTTTAAAAAGAGCTGCAGAAGAAAAATATTCCCTATTTTAAATATGGTTAATTTTACTTTTCAAAACTCACTGTGTCTTTGTCACAAATTAAAAACATGTGGCATTAGTTCTAAACTCAATATAAAATTGTACTGTATCTTTCTGTTATTTTTAGCTTCTTTGTCAAAGTTATCTTCTCTTATTCAGATGGATGAACTGAAGAAGTATGCAGATTCTCCTAATTCAAACAAATGAGAAGCTAAATATAAAAATCAAATTTGGGCAGCTTGGGTGGCCCAGTGGTTTAGCACCGCCTTTGGCTTCGGGTGTGATCCTGGAGACCGGGGATCGCGTCCCAGGTGGGGCTCTCTGCATGGAGCCTGAATCTCCCTCTGCCTGTGCCTCTGGCTTTCTCCTCTCTCTCTCTGTCTGTCATGAATAAATAAATCAAATCTTAAAAAAAAATCAAATTAACCCTATCCTGTTTGACTTATTTTAAAAGCAACTAGAAGTATGAAAATTGAATTAATAAAAAAGAAAAATATTGCATTTTTTTTATTCTGAGGACCTTAACATTCTATTCAGGTATTATAATTTTGTATGTGGAATGCCATTATGAGAACCTAATTACATTGAATAACTTAAAAAACGCTCTTCCCTAATGTTGTTTGTGTACTGAAAAATTATATTTGAATTCCCTTATATTTAACCCTATATTAATCTTGGTTTTTCATTCCATGACTCAGTAATGTAATGTTAATGAAGGCAGAGATAATCAATCTCAATTAGCACTAAAGTACATATATGCACATATACTAGTTATTATTTTATATTTATATTATTCATTTTTTAAGTTCCTTTGCCTCTCTCCACATACAAGTGGATACTTGGGTGGTTTTCATATTTAATTCTATTTTAAAAAATTCCATTATTCAGACAACTTAATCGATAGCAATTTTAGAGAATATAAATATTGTGCTAAGGCTTCCAGTACTTTCTTTAGAATGCATTTCGGAAGCCCTAAATCATGATTTTTTTTTTCCCTCCATGACTTATATCTTCAGGACAGCTGTCTTCAGAATCTTCACACAAGGGTTAAAAACAAGGGTTATATTTATTTATATACATATGTGAAATACAAATTGACAGTATTAATCTGGGAGCCAGTTCAGGTGAAATCCAGATCTAACTAGAATTTTTTCTTTTCTCTATCCAAGAAATGTACATCTTAAATTGGGGAAAAAATAATCATTTGCCACTTCAAGTGTTCCCATTTACTTACATTGTTTGGAATGTTACAGATTTATTGCTTCTAATCTGAAAACAACAAAGATTGAGTCTTAATCCAAACTGCCACATTTCTAAGTGAATAGATTGGGTAAGACATTGAAGATTCTGAGTGTAGAGCACACTTGTGATATATCTTTTGATGATAAACTTAATACAAAATTTGTAGTGTAAAATTATTTTTTTCCAGAGATGAAATGTTGAGGATCAAACTAAATATCCCAGATTCATATAACTGGTAGGAGGAACAGTCTAGATTCTAACCCAGTCTTTTAAGACTGATTTCAGGCTCTAAAGGATGTACTACATAGCATCCATAAAAAGAAACCATGTTTGGGTGGGGGGAAAATCTTAATTAAGTGCTTGTATAGTAAGCCTTTTAAATTGTTTTCACTTTTCACAGCAACCCTTCCAGGAACTGTACGTATTACTTCTTCTAAGTGAGGATTCTGAATCTGGAAAAGATGAAGGAATCTGTCTAGCTAAGCTCATAGCAGAGCCTTGTAATGAACACAGGTCTCCTAGCCACAATGGCTCTATATTTTCCAACTTTCTGTGGTTCTTCTCATTTGTTCTATTTATAACATGGAAACTATATATCTTCCCCAAATTAGAGACAAATCAGATAACTGGCAATTTCAAAGAAGATTTCATATTTTTATAGAAATCAACATTCCCCCCAGCCCAATACTGGAATCACAGTGTATAATGGGAAAGTCTTTGGAACGGAAAAGATATGATTTAGTGGATGCACCAGACTATTTATCTATTTACTTATTGTAGTACATTTTGTTTCCAGTTTAGTCCCCTTATAAATAAATCTACTATCCTGATCAGTTAGGTTTTTGAGTGGACACTAGTCTACGTTTCTATGGCATTAATGCCCAGGATTACAATTTATGGGTCATATGATAAATATATACTTAGTTTTTAAGAAACTGCCAAACTATGTTTTAGAGTGACTGCACCATTTTACCTGTCCCATCAGCAATGCATGAGTGATTTTCCCCTTCATTCTCACCAGCATTTGGTACTGTCACTATTTTTTAATTTTAAACTGTTTAAAACATGTGAAGTGGTATCTTATTTTGGTCCTTATTTGTAATGTCTGAATGGTTAGTGATGTTGAACATTTTTTATATGCTTATTTGCTATCTTGTATACTAATGAAATCTGTTTGTCCCTTTGGCCTATTTTCTAATTGCTTTTTTTTAACTGAGTTTAAAGATTTCCTTATCAGGCCACACCGTCTCTGGGCTGGTCCGCGGTGGACGTTTTGAGGGCCGCTGACCCGCAGCCTGCGCGCCCCGCACCGCCTCCCGTGGAAGCCTGAGCCGGCCGTGGAGCTTTCTCCCTTTGTCTCATAACCATGTCCACCAACGAGAATGCTAATTCACCAGCTGCCCGCCTTAACAGATTCAAGAACAAGGGGAAAGACAGTACGGAAATGAGGCGGCGCCGAATAGAAGTTAATGTGGAGCTGAGGAAAGCGAAGAAGGATGACCAGATGCTGAAAAGGAGAAATGTAAGCTCATTTCCTGATGACGCTACCTCTCCACTGCAGGAAAACCGCAACAACCAGGGCACTGTAAATTGGTCTGTTGATGACATTGTCAAAGGCATAAATAGCAACAATTTGGAAAGCCAGCTCCAGGCTACTCAAGCTGCTAGGAAACTACTTTCTAGGGAAAAACAGCCCCCCATAGACAACATAATCCGGGCTGGTTTGATTCCAAAATTTGTGTCCTTCTTGGGCAGAACTGATTGTAGTCCTATTCAGTTTGAATCTGCTTGGGCCCTCACTAACATTGCTTCTGGGACATCAGAACAGACCAAGGCTGTGGTCGATGGAGGTGCTATCCCAGCATTCATTTCTCTTTTGGCATCTTCCCATGCCCACATCAGTGAACAAGCTGTATGGGCTCTAGGAAACATTGCAGGTGATGGTTCAGTTTTTCGAGACTTGGTTATCAAGTATGGTGCAGTTGACCCACTGTTGGCTCTCCTTGCAGTTCCTGATATGTCATCTTTAGCATGTGGTTACTTACGTAACCTTACTTGGACACTCTCAAACCTTTGTCGCAACAAGAATCCAGCACCCCCGTTAGATGCTGTTGAGCAGATTCTTCCTACCTTAGTTCGTCTCCTGCATCATGATGATCCAGAAGTATTAGCAGATACCTGCTGGGCCATTTCCTACCTTACTGATGGTCCAAATGAACGGATTGAAATGGTTGTGAAAACAGGAGTTGTGCCCCAACTTGTGAAGCTTCTAGGAGCTACTGAATTACCCATTGTGACTCCTGCACTAAGAGCCATAGGAAATATTGTCACTGGGACAGATGAACAGACTCAGGTTGTAATAGATGCAGGAGCACTTGCTGTCTTTCCCAGCCTGCTAACGAACCCCAAAACTAATATTCAGAAGGAAGCTACATGGACAATGTCAAACATCACAGCTGGTCGCCAGGACCAGATACAGCAAGTTGTGAATCATGGATTAGTCCCATTCCTCGTTGGTGTTCTCTCTAAGGCAGACTTTAAGACACAAAAGGAAGCTGTATGGGCTGTGACCAACTATACAAGTGGTGGAACAGTTGAACAAATTGTATACCTCGTTCATTGTGGCATAATAGAACCATTGATGAACCTCTTAACTGCAAAAGATACCAAAATTATTCTGGTTATTCTAGATGCCATTTCAAACATCTTTCAGGCTGCTGAGAAACTAGGTGAAACTGAGAAACTTAGCATAATGATTGAAGAATGTGGGGGTTTGGACAAAATTGAAGCTCTACAAAACCATGAAAATGAGTCTGTGTACAAAGCTTCATTAAACTTGATTGAGAAGTATTTCTCTGTAGAGGAAGAGGAAGATCAGAATGTTGTGCCCGAAACTACCTCTGAAGGCTATACATTCCAAGTTCAGGATGGCACTCCTGGGACCTTTAACTTTTAGGTTGTACAGCTGAGACAGAAAGTTGTTTGTTGTGTACTGTTTGGTAGAAGTTTGTCTTACTGTTTCTCTACTAAGAACTCTTTTTAAATGTGTTTTGTTATTGTAGCACTTTTTACAATGAAACTATACTTGACCAGTTCTGAACTGTACAAACTGTATGAAGCTCCTCCTCTCAGTGGGTTGCTTATTTCTATGTGGAATCTTCTATCTTACAGTGTCCTGTAAATAAAGATTAAATTCCACCCTTAAAAAAAAAAAAAAAAAAAAAAAAAGATTTCCTTATCCTAGATAGTTATGTTGTCACATATATGGTTTGCAAATATTTTCTCCAGGTCTGTATCTTACCTTAATACCCTCATGGCAGTATCTTTGACAGAGAAAAAGTTTTTAATTTTAATAAAGTGCAACTTTTTTTTGTTACATGCATCATATTTTGTTTCAATACTAAAAATTCCTTATCGAGTCCTAGGTCCTAAAAATGTTTCATGTTTACTTTTAAAAACTTTATAATTTTATATTTTACATTTAAATATATGGTTTATTTGTGGGATTTTATTTTTGTAGATGGTGTGAGATGTAGATGAAGGTCCATGAAGGCCCAACTGCTTCATCTATTTATTATTTTCAATCTTTTTTCTCAATGTATGTAGTTTTAAATAATTTTTATTACTATGTCTTTCAGTTTATTAAGATTTATATGTAATATCTAACAGTAAAGACACCCAGCATGTTTTTTTAATCTAAGCTTTATAATTTTCACCTCTAGAAGTTTGATTTGTGTCATTTTTACATCTTCTGTGTCACTACTTGACATACTCAATCTTTCTTCTAGCTTCTTGAACATATGGGATCATTAGAATAACTGTCTTGATGTGCTTGTCTAAAATTATATATTATCTGTTTTAGTTCTAGATTTATTTAATTGGTTGATTTGTCTCCTCTTTATCAGTGGTGATTTCCTGCTTCTCTATATGACTGGTTTGCTAAAATAGTTCATTCTAGGAGACCTGGAAATAGTCTAAGTTATTTAAAGAGATGTGTTGGCCTGATAGAAATTTGTGGACACAGGTTGAAATGTACTGATTAATGCTATTACTTTATAATTTGGGGTCAGACTCAAATTTCAGAGTATTTGTCTGTCTTTTAAGAAGCTTAATAATACGGTTTGCTGATAAAATCAAGATTGATGGTTTGTATCTGGTTTTGGCAAGACCCTCAGTAGGTTGAAGCTGATCACATAGCAAAAATGTGAACAGCAGGGTAGATGAGGTCCAGAGTCACACCCCATTTTGTACTCCCTGAATGTGAGGTGTCCTACGCTCATGATGGTGGTTCCTACAGAGAAAGCAAACACATTCTTTATCTCCTGTACAGGGTGGACAATTGGATCTTGCTTCTACAAAACCCTGCTGAGAACCAGCTTTCAGCTGTGATGCATATTCCTACTTCCATGCTGTTGTATTCTTTACATTTCTTGCCATAAACTTGAAATGCATAAGCATTGTTACTTTGGGTCTTATGACTTTTGTTTCGCATTTGAAGTCTGATTTACTCAGTTCACCTGGTATTTTTTTTAATCAGATGTCAGACATTAACATCTTACCATGCTGGATATGGGGTATTTTTGTGTCCCTATACATATTTATAAGTATTGTTTAGAAATGTAGTCGTGTTACCTAAAACAATTTGATCCTCTTGGTTCTTGCTATAAGCTTTTTAAGCCAGGACTAGAGCGACATTTAATCTGGGGCTAAGTTTGCTCCATTACTGAAGCAAACCTATTCAGAATGCTCTAGCTGATGACTATAAATTATGACTAGTTTTCATTTCACCTTTTCCAATGACACACTCTACCTTGTCCTGTGTGAGACTTGAAGATTGTTTCTCTATCCTTTCTGGTGTTTTCCTTCATTGGTCTCAGGTCTTGTCCTTATGCGTGTGTCCTGATCCTTAGTTATCTGAAGTCCTGAAGGCTTGCAAGAGACTGTCCTCAGATTTCTAGATCTCTCTCTCTCTTTCTCTTTCTTTTTCTAATTCTCCCTCTCTTCAGGTCTCTCCACTATTTTGTCCTGACTATCCTAGCCACCTTGGCCTCTCTGGATTCCTACGTCTATTCCCTCAATTCAGGCATATCTTGCCAGAATTCCCTCTCCTCATTCCACAGGCTGGAAACTCTTCCCAGGCAGTAAAACATGACAATCTAGGGGCTCTTTTCAACTGTTTCATGTCTTTCAAGGATCGCTATCCTTTGTTGCCCGGTGTCCAATGAAACCTAATAGTTTTTTGCTCTTTATTTTTTTTTTCAGACAAGAGAATAAGTCTGGTCCTATTACTCCACCTTGACTGGAAGTAGAAGTCTCTGAAAGGTATTTCTTCTCATTTAGTGAAACAATCACTCGGTCATTTATGTTGCTTAAAGTTCTTTAGTAAAGAGCTATGTAATAAATTTCTTTTGGAATTCCATGATAGAAAAATATAATTTATGATAAACTATTTTGTTTTTCCTACTTCCATAACAATAAATTTGGTATGTCATCCTTTTGTCCCTAGTTGTAAAGAATCAAGATGTGAATTTTATGATGAAACACCAAGGCTATAACTTAGACTCCTATTTCAGCTATATCTATCGCCAACTGCTCCCTATTTGTTATTTGTGCCTTATATATGTTAACTTTGCTTCAATAGCTCTGCTGTATCTATCCGCTTTGTTAGGACACTTAGGGGACTTTGACAGTTAGATAATTTTCAGGAGTATTTGCAAAGAATTCAACTAATATCTTGGCTCTGTTTCTTGAGGTCTACACCCTAGTTCCTGTGTTTCACCTGGGTTACCTGTGTATCTGAGCAGCTCTGTGTACTACAATGTACTACCCTCTTGGAGCAAACTTCCCATTACAGCTTCTAATTTGGGGCAAATATTGACATATGATAGTTACTGAATAGATATTTGTTGGATTAATGAATAAGTGAATTAATTTATTGGAGATTTTAGCCTCATGTAGAAGTCACAGGGTGGCACATCTAATTATACACAAGTATGGCAAATTCTATTCTTGTAATAGACTTTAACACCCCAGACATCCTCAGAAGGAACAATTTGTTGTTGATTTTTTTCACAAAGAGAAAAGACTGTAGAAAGTTAACCTGTGGGTTTACATACCACAAAATCCTCCAGTTGTATTTATACAATAAAATATTTACAGTTTTGTCAACAGCATCAGGGATCATGCAATCCTTGTGTGTGTGTGTGTGTTTGTGCATGTACGTGTATAGACAGAGCGAGAAAGACGGGGGACAGAGAGAGAGGTAGAAAGGAAAATAGAAGTAGACATTATACCTGGTCAGAAGGTTGGTTAATTCCTTAGGGCTCTTTGTTAGGAAAAAAAGAACTACCAGTGGGCTTCTCAGCATGTCAGACCATTGGGTTGCTTCCAAAGCAATTAATTCTCAGTGGGGTGCAAGTGAATTCATTAAAATAGAGAATTGTATTGCCTCTGAGGATTTGTGGGAAGTTTTGGATCTTTTAGGAGAGTAACAGCTGAATGAGCAAGTAAAGCCAATTGTAACTTTTCCAGTTTCTCAGTTATAATTCAGGTTGATTTGGGGTGAGATACAATTATGGTAAAGGGTAACAATTGTTTTATCTTTACAGCTGAGTAGAATCACTGTACCTTATATGTATATTAGTACCAATCTTTCATTTGATTGATGTCATAGATTAAATCAGTGAGACAAATGGAATAGATCAATTTTTTAATAAGGAAAGTCTGAAGCAGGAAATTAGTTTATCACAAGTTGCCTCTGAATCCTAGTACTTTTGTGATTAGCTCTAAATAGGAGTGAGTCTATGTTTGCAGGAGCAAACGTGTGAATACCCAAGGAAGTGTATGCATTTATTTGTACTGGGAAGAGCGGGGGTAAAAATGGCACAATTAGCTTTCAAGAAAGGTAGAACAAGTTTCCATTACTCTGCTTTCCAGCACCCAATTCTAAACCTCAGTGACAAAGATGAACACGAAAAGATAGTTGTCACTGGAGGATTTGATTCTGATGATATATTGATTTCCCCTTTAAAATCATTAAAACATTACCAGAAATCGTCCACGTTTATTTTTACATGTTGTTTGACTTAATACTAATGTCTGACTTAAATGTAACTATTTTTATAAGTAACATCTCAATTGTTATGTGAGGGCAAATTACAGTTAACCCAGAAATTATTTGTATTTTAACACTCTATTCACAATTTAGCTACTGTGAAATGTTTACTAGTTTTATCTCATATATTTACTTACGTCTACACAGATACAATCAAAATTATAAAGAAAGACACCTTCCTTAGGGTTTTAAAGAGTATATGCCAAAAGAATACATGTGAAAACTGAATTTTTCCCTTTTATGTGGTAATATAAGACTCAGAGTATCTGTGTGTGTGTGTGTGTGTGTGTGTGTGTGTGTATTCCAAGAGACAAATGTGGTTCTAGACAAAGTTACTAGAGATCTACCAGTGATACTGTTCCCATCAAAAATGCACCTGGGTGACTCCATTGTTTAAACATCAGCCTTCAGCTCAGGTCATGATACTGGGGTCCCTGGGATTGAGCCCCAAATCAGGCTCCCAGCTCAGCACGGAGTCTGCTTCTCCCTCTGCCACTGCCCCACCTCCTGCTCCTTCTATTTCTTTCTCACTCAGTCTTACTCTCAAATAAATAAAATCTTCTTTTAAAAAATGTCCTAGGACATTTTGGATAGGTCCTAGCTCAGCATTCTAGGTGGAGATTGGTCACCTTTGCTATCACTTTCACTACAATAACCATTTAGTCCTAAACGGCCTGCTAGTCCACTTAGCTGGCTCAAGGCAACGTTGCTACGTGAGTGTAGAATTTTTCAGTCTTTGCTTCCCTTTCTTCTTCATCTTCAGTTGTCTCTCACAGGCACCCAGTGGCCTTAAGGTGCTGTTCTCACCTGTCACTCTGGAGGAAAGTGGCAACTCATTTCACTTAAGAGGAAAGACCATGGAGATTCAATGCACTAAAGTGCCTAACTCCTCCCAGATATATTTGCCTTCCAAAGAAGGATGGCCAGAGTGCGTTTGCTCCATTCAGTAAAAGATTTCACAGAAAGCTCTCCACTTCTCCGTAAACAATGGCATGCTTTTTAAGAAGGCCAACTGATCTCTAGCTGCAAATATTCTGAGGTTCACTAGGCTTTGGGAAGACAGCAACCTATTACTTCAAACACAGTTGTTATTGTTTTTTATTTCGAAACTCACTGTTGGATTGGTCCCCATTCCACCAAACTTTTTAATGGATGCATGTTTTGTTTCCAATAGTTTGCAAATAGTTGTTTCCTTCTCTGTTTAACTGGTAATCTTCCCAGTATCCAGCACAGTAGGGGTTTGATAAATACTTGTTGATGAAGCTACCCTGCACCACAATATCTGACCTAAGTTGTCACTTATGGTTCCCCAGACACTGCTGTTTAATTGCTTTCAATTATCTTAGCCCGTGTCTACCCAAGCAAAATGAAGTGGTGAGTCAAGCAATTGTCTTGTGAGTGTGATCAATATAGAAATTCAATACGGATAATTAAGGCACCCCCCAACTCACTTTTTTCTCAGTAACAAGCTTTCTTTTCGCCAGAATTGTTCAGATAATTGCCTCAACTGTCCATTTTACTTTGCATCATAGACACAGGTCTGTAAGTAGCTTAACAGACCATGGTAAAACTGAATGGTCAGTGCAGTTCACAGATAGATCACCACCTCGTTCATTCATCTGTGGTGCTTCTGGATAAATCAGGCTGACTGGTCTTGGAAAATTGCATTGATTAGTTCTGCCTCTTAACGGCCGAGGTCTAAAGGACACAGATATGCTCCTGGCTTCTGTTTCCGAATAGTTTCATGGCCACCATTGTTCCCATATCTAGAGATTGACGACATACACCAAAGGAGAAGGTATGACAAGTAACGGGTTAATATGGATCATGCGTATAGCCGACAGAAACATTTTGGACCTCAAATGAATACAGTCTTGCAGCATGACCACAAAAGTAAAAAATAAACTTAATGCCATCAGACTACTAAAAAACAAGTTCAGTTTCATAAAGGGAAAACACATCCTTTCCACAAACATTTCAACATAATTATGGAAGTAACCTTTTGGACATAGCGTAAACTTATAAAAATATTCATGGAGTAGCTTTGACTCCAAGTATCTGACAAGTACTCACATTTTTTTTTAATTTATTTATGATAGTCATACAGAGAGAAAGAGAGAGAGGCAGAGACACAGGCAGAGGGAGAAGCAGGCTCCATGCACCGGGAGCCTGATGTGGGATTCGATCCCGGGTCTCCAGGATCGCGCCCCGGGCCAAAGGCAGGCGCCAAACCGCTGCGCCACCCAGGGATCCCCAGTACTCACATTTTTAATGTTTAGCTGTTTAACTATATTTTCTTTCTGAAATTATGGCCTAAATATGCAATAAGGACCATGTGATTGTGAATTTTGTTTTTTCTATAGCTTTCTGCTTCTCCTAACCAAGTTAGTGACATGGTATTTTGTTTTAGAAACTGAAAAGAGACAGTTGCTTTTTTGAACAGCAGTTTAAGAAGTGCTTAAAGAATAAATACAGAGAAAGTTAAAAATAGCAGAAGTGGACAAAGTAAAATATATGATAAAAAGTCTGAGCCACTGATTTTCTTTTTCTTTTTGTAACCCTCCAAATATTTTGCAATCATATTTGTTTACACTTGGTCCCCAAAACCTTTTTTGTTTCTATGGAAAAAAGAGTTTATACACTTTTTGGCTACCCACTGGTCTTTGCAATGGTATACTTTAATGGTATGTTTATAGAAGAATTAGAAACACATGCAAGGATTTTCCTCTTAAAATACAGATGGGCTTAGATTTTAGGGAAAACATCCTTGGAAAAACAGATTCATTTTAAATACATTCAAACACATTAAACTTAGATTTAAATAATGATTGAACTTTCTCAAAGCCTGGCAACATTTCTTCTCACGTGCCCAAGGTAAAGATTCATAAAGGAAGGAGAAGAGGAATAAGTTAATTACTGTACATGCCAAGCTTTGGACTTCTAAAGTATTGATTTCTCATATCAAATTCTTGAGTTTTTTTTAATAATTCCCATCCTCATCCCACCTCATCAGAAACTCGAAGTTTACATTTTCATTTCCATGAAGCCAAATGAAGATATCCAGTGTTAACAAAGTCCATTAAATGAAGAGACAGGAAACAAAAAACTCCTTATAATTTAGTCCTAAAGTGAATTGTTTTCTATTTACCAATTAATTTGCCTGAAAACTCCCAGAGAGTCACTCCAACAAGCATTTTATTTTGCCTACGTGCACCCAGGCAGAACCAGATTTCCTGCGAGGCTGATGACTATCAAAGTGCATGTAATACAAGGCAAAGACCAGCCGGGCAAAAGCCAGATCATGCCTGTCATAAATAGAAACACCTTCCTTACTGACTGCTCTAAACAGAAGTTTCTATGTAAACAAATCTTTGCCAAAACAAAATGATTAAAAAAAAAAAAAAAAAAACCTCCCACATTTTACTTTTGCGTTACTCTGGCAGCTTACTGCTGTCAGTCGGTATTCCAAATCATTGCTGGATGAAGACGAGCAGGACAGTAAATGTGACAAAAAATGCTGCAAAATTAAAAACAAATGCCAGTGATTATCCATGTTTAACAAAGCTTCATGTATTGTAAACCTATAAATCCCTACTTTTCATCCCTACCTAACTCTTTGGTTTGCTGAGTGGGGTAACCAATTGTGTTTTTTTGAAGAGAGTAGCCCATTAAAAACAATTATGGGCCTAAACAACCTACATGCCCTGAAAATCAAAATATAGTTATTTTATCCTTCTGGAAAACCCACAGAGAGCGTGTGTGCAGGATTACCAGCTTTAGCACAACTCTGTAAGCAGCATGTTGAAGATTGAACAATGCAGGAGAATACACTAATAAGCATTTTTATCATTGGGCTATAAGGTAAAATTTCAAGTGTTGCCAAGTCTATGAAAATAAGTCTGAAATAGCTAAGGAGGATTTTGAAAATGGGATTTTTAGGCTGTCATAGATAACTTAATATGCGTATTCTATCTCTAACGTGGATATATTTGTTCAGTAATTTCACACTGGTATCTTCAAATTGGCCACACTGAGTGGTTTTAATGATGGAAATAAGCAAATGTTATATATCTGGACTTAATTTCTTGTTTTTGGAATGTCCAGGCCTAAGAAAGAGATTGAGAAAATGCTAATAAGGCAGATTAAACATAAATGTTTGCTGTGTATATAGCTTTTACATAGTGCACAACACAATAAATTGAGGGAATAGTCTTCTGGGATCAAACATCATTCTCTGATTCAGAATAAAATATGTTTTATGTCACTGAAGAATAAGTGAAGTTCCAACATATATCATAATTGTTTCATTTCCTTCTTACATATCAATGTAAACAAAATATCAACCACTGTTCATGTTAGAACTGCACTCATTAATCACTGTAATCATATGCTTCATGTTACAAAAATTGCAAAAATTCAGTGATAGCGTTCTGTGAGAATCAATTGATGATATGGAATTTACAGTAAAGAATACTTTTTTTTTGGGGGGGGGAGTATGTGAGCAGAGGAGTGGCAGAGGGAGAGAGAGAGAGAATTTTAAGCAGTTCCATGCTCAGCAGGGAACCCATCACAGGGTTTGAACTCACCCTAAATGACTCTGAGATCATCACCTGAGCTAACATCAAGTGGGACACCTAACTGACTGAGCCACCCAAGTGCCCCTAAAGAGTACATTTTTATAATTATTTTTATTATAATAGTACTATGCATGCATTATATAAGAAAAAGTCTCAATAAACTTAGTTACACACTTGCATACCAGCCATTAAACATTTGCTAGCATAGCACTGCATTAACTACCAAATAAAGCAAAAGTATAAATCTTAAGTTTGGCTTTCAAAACTATGAGACTACCCCTGGAATCATCAGAATAGTAGAGAAAGCCATTGCCAGCACTAGCTCTCCATTCAAATCCTAGGCCCTATTTCAAAAAAGGATGATAGATAAAATGAAATTTAAAGAATTAGACCAGATATACCTCTATGTGTTTGCATGTTTTAAAATACTGAGGATTTTCATATATAGCTGGCTACATTATTTTTCAAGCTGAAGTGCAGTATCATTAAATGGTATAATTCAGCTAATTTTTTTTTTCTGTGGAATATGAATTGATTGCTGGTACAAACGTAGGGGTTTCAAGTCATTATTCCTGGAGTTACTCAAAGGCAATGATTGAGGCAACACGCAGGGGAGCCAGCTCTTGTCTAGGCATGGGGTAGGGAGTGGGAAGTTAACCACCGCTCCAAAGCCCATTTCTGTAAAGTGCAAACATAATTGCAAGACCAAATCTTTTAACATTTACTTTGACTTTATTGTGTAAAAGGTCTGCCTATATATAAATTTCAGAAGGTGTTCTAGTGGATTTGTGAAATTATTTTGATGAAATAATCTTAAAAGTATAAAACAGAATGAAATGAATTTTCCATATACAGTTTTGAGAATAGAGATAGGCATACTGAGTGCATTCAACAAATGCTTTTTAAATGATTGTGATGCCCGGTATATGGACATATATTCGTTGCTGTTTTGTTTTGTTTTTGCTTTTGCTTTTGTTTTTGTTTTTTCTATTTGATAGAGAGAAAGAAAGCAAGCACAGGGGAAGGGACAGAGGGAGAAGGAGAGAGAGAATTTCAAGCAGATTCTGAGCTGAGCATGAGCCCGATACGCGGCTCAATCTTGTGACCTTGTGATCATGATCTGAGTCCAAAACAAGCATTGGCTGCTTGACCAACTGACCAACCCAGGTGCCCCATTGCTGTTGTTTTTTAACAACAATCTTAAAATGGCCACAAATCCTAGGTAGAAATATTATTGACATTTACTTCAATGGGTGGAAGAATGAGTTTTCTTATAGAATTTCTTAAATATTGAATTATAAAGGATAGCTTCCTTACCATTTTTGAACCATAAAAGTCCATATTTGTAAAACAATTGGAGAGTCTTAAGTAAATTAAAAAAAAACAACTATTGTTGTTACTTCTGATGGTTTATTCTGTTTCAAATTTAAATGTTTCTGCTATTCACATTCAAAGTTCAAACACATGATAAAAATATGTGCCTGGAGCTATTACCAAATATTGATAACATCATCTAATTGGAACAAATTGCATAAAATTTCAGATGATATGCATATATTTCCTACTAATCATGTTAAACTCCTCATAAATAAATGTCATCTATAACAATAATTTTAAGTACCAGAATAATCGATAAGGACCAAAAATGAAACTGTTGTAAAAGTGATAAACACAGAAGCAGATAAAAAAAATATTCAATTGAATCATAGTAAAAGCAATGCCTAATTCAAGTAATTGTCAGCTAGCTGGTATGAAAGAAGGTTTCAATAACTGTGACCTTTTGTGTTTACCTGGAAACTAAGAGCAAGTATATTCTTTAAGGGTTACTGAGATTAGAAAGCTAGCAGAACGAATATGAGCACAGTTTGGGGAGAGTAGAACAATGTTGATTTATTCAACATTCAACCTATATTTATTAAGCACCTTATATGAATCTAACACTATCCTTGGCATTTGTAATACATTAAGGAGCTAACAGTTCTTACTTTCTACCCAGGAGAAGTTAGATTCCAGTGACAGGAGGCAGACAGCAAGTAATAAATAAACATAATAACTAAGCAAATTACATATTTTAGAGGATACTACACAAACGTATAGTAGATTAGTGGTGAGTACAATTAAGCATGTGTGTAACAGGGGGTGCCTGGGAGGCTCAGTCAGTTGAGCATTGGACTCTTGGTTTGGCTCACGTCATGATCTCAGGGTCATGAGATCAAGCCCAACATCGGGCTCCAAGTTTCAATGAGGAATCTACTTGAAATTCTCCCTCTCCCTCCCTCTCGTCCTCTCTCTCTCTCTCTCTCTCTCTCTCTCTCTCTCTCTCCCCTTCCTTGCCTTACCATGTGCAGTCTTTCTCTCTCTCTGAAATAAATAAATCTTAAAAAGAAAGGATGCATATAACATTGTAAATAGTGTGATCAAGGCAACTCATTAGAAGATGAAATTTGACCACAGATCCCCAGATAGAGAATCAGTCATACTTGAAGCAAAGGAACACAAGGTAATACGTTACAAAGAGGCCAGAGTGGCTGGGACAGGGGAAAAAGTAGCAGGTGACATGATCACAGAGGTTCCTGGGCACAGACACATAATGCACGGCTATACGGGCCAAGGTACACACGTTGGTATTTCTAGGTGAAGCTGAGAATCCTCAGAAAGGGACACAGAGCAGTGACAATGTCTTAATTTCTCATTGTCCAGCCATCGCCACCATCCATCACCAGAACATTTTTCACTTCCCAAACCAAAACTCTATGTCCAATAAACAATAACTCCCCATTCTCTTCTTCCCTCCAGCCCCCAATAATCACCATTCTACTTTCTGTCTCTATGAATTTGACTCTTCTATGAACTTCTTGTAAGAGGAATCACAAGAGATTTGTGTTCTGTAACTGGTTCATTGCACTCAGCGGAGTGTCTTCAAGGTTCATCCATGCTGTAGCATGCGTTGGATTTTTTTTTTTTAATATGCTGAGAGTGTTGCTGAACATTTTAAAAGAACTGCTCAGTCTGCTGTGTTGGAAATAAAACGCTGAGGTGTAAGTTAGAAGTGAGGAGACTTGTCTGTTAGGAATTTATTGCAATAATTGAAGACACAGATAGTATTGGCTTGGATATTAGCAGCACAGATCAAGAGAAGTGGCCAGATGTTGGCATGTTTTGTAGATAAGAAAAACAGGACTTGCTGACAGATTGGATGTGGGTTTGGGAGAGGGGTGGTGGAGGGTGTGGATGGGCTGGTTAGTGGGTTGTGGCATGGGTCATTTCTTCAAATAAGCATTTTTTTTTTTTCAAATCGTGCTTGTATCAGTCTTGGTTCCCAAGTGAGGGCCTAGCAGGAAGGAGACTCCAGGCAACCTGGAGGTGACTGGCATTGTTGACACATGGGGCAGGTTTTAGAAGACTCTTCGGAATGGATATATACACGTAGTGGTAGGAGGAACTGGCAAGAAAGAAATAGGAAATATTGGTATTAACTTCTTCTGTGAAGAAGTATGTTGCAAAGGAGAGCAGAGAAACAGGGAGGAACCGGCCACGGAAGTAGGATCATTATAAGGTTTTGTTTTCAGAGGAAAAAAAATGGCATGATATGCTGGGTGAGAATGATTCAAGAAAGAGGAAAAAATGAATGATACAGGAAGGAAAGCACAGAATCGTATCAGGAGGGTTTTGAGTTGTCAAAACAGAAGTGAAAGTGTTGTCTCTGGACACCTACGAGGCCAGGGCTACGTGGCTGCAAGGGCTGGTGGGTGGCAGGTACAGGAGGATTTCCCTCTGGTTTTAATTTTCTTAGTCAAGTAAAACACCAGGTCATCAGCTTGGTGGAATCAGGGGAGCCAGTAAGACATCATGAGTCCCAGAGTCCAGGCTCGCACAGATCCCAAACCTCAATTTTCCAGCAAGATTGCTTAAGAGCTAAAGGCGTGACTGAAGACTACCTTGAAATAAATGGAACAAGCGTCACTTAAATTTTTGATCAAGGCTCAAACCACCATCATATGTGCTAACCCCTGAGAAAAAATATTCAAAGTATGCTGTAAAGAGGCACAGAAGCTGTAGTCAAGAGGAGTCTCCACCTCTGGCAGGCCTGTGGCGATTGTCCAATCAATGGGCCCTTTGCTCTTCATTTCTGAAAATTCAGAGGTTTCAACCAGGTTGGTGGTTCTTCTTTATAGAATTTCTGGAAACAAAGGGCTTGGAAATAGAGGATACTGAAGATCCATTCCAATGTTAGTATTAATAACTATAAAAATGTGTGGGCAATAAATCTCTTCATAAAAGGAAATGCTGTTTAGGGGGCCTGGGTTGCTCAGTTGGTTAAGCGTCTGAATGGAGTCAGCTCAGCTCCTGACCTCAGAGTCCTGGATTGAGCCCAGCAAGTGACTCTTCGCTCAGTGGGGAGTCTATTCGAGGATCCCCTCCTCCCACTTCCTCTCCCCTTGCTTGCTCACTGGCTCTCTCAAATAAATAAATAGATCTTTAAAAATAAATAAATAAATAATAGATAGATAAATAAATACATACATACATACAATGAAATGCTTACATCAATTTTAAAGCTATAAAGATCATATGCATGCAATGATTACTTTTTAAATAAAAAATTCCCAAGGCTTTATTTTCTATTTCTCTAATTCATAGTCATTTTCAGATTATATTTGTGCTCTGGATTTTTCTAAATAAATGAGGTGGTATTACCAAGTTGTCAGAACTCCTTTAAATCTCAGCCGATAACTTCTCAGAAGTTGCAAGTGAGCATTTCAGTTTGCAGCTAAAGTCGATAGAAGCATAAGAGACCTCAGGACACTTTCCTGATGGAACTCAGGAAGAACTACATGACAGCTCAGGGTAGTAATTTATTTTAGAATTTAAGAACATCTCCTATATTTTGTTGGATCATTCTGTTCTCTACAGAGTAAACCACCCCTCTTCTATCTGACACTCAGAAGTTCACTGGAGAATCCACTCGTCCCTATTTTCCCCCGAGGAAGTATGTGTAGCAAAATATATCATCGCCTGGTTGGTTTTCTAAGAAAAGCCCTAAATTAAAGGTGCTCTTTTATTTGGGGTTAAAGCACTATTTTAATTGCATTTAAAAGGAAATCTCAAGAAACCAAGAAAGCTGAGTCTATGATAGGGTTCACACTCATGTTAAATTCAAACTAGAATCAATATTAGTAACAGGCCCAGGCAGCCTCCGCCGAAAAGTTAGAAATATGGAGCATCCAGGTGGTTCTGGCCACCGCGGGCACCGTTGCTCCTGCTGGTGACCCATGAGAAGATTAGTGTCTGCAGTTTCCAGGCAAACTGTTCATGTCACCCAGGAAGGGGGGTTTCCTTATTCAGATGAGGATCATCTCTGAGGTGAGAGGCTTGGGCTGTGAAACAATGAGAAAAATCTAATCAGGGTTTCCCCCCCCCCCCGCCCACCCCCCTCACATCAGTCCCATTCAGCTAGGTAGCTTGCTTGCTTCCTTCCTTCCTTCCTTTCCTTCCTTCTTCTTTCCTTCCTTCCTTTCTTCCCTTCTGTTCATTTAATATTAAAAATACAAATTATTTGTTATTTTAAAAGTTATTTAAAAAACTGTCTAAAGACCTGAATAGTCCTACCAGGCCAACCTAAAATATCCAAAAGATGAAAGAAATCTCACTGAAGCAGATGTTCTACAAATATTTACTCCCGTTTTCCTTGATTCCATGCCCCCAGATCAAAGTATTTTGGTGCTTTCTCCATATAAATAGGTAAAAATAAAATTCATCATTTCACCTATCTTCTATCCCAAACTGATTAAAAAAGAGAGAGAAAGAAAGAAACATCACTCTTTAACATTCAAGTCCCTTTTTTTTTTCTCCAATTTCTTACATAGGTCCCTTTCCACCTCTGGTTTTGCTCAGTTTCCCATTCTTTCTATCTAGGCCGTGTGTCTCAACCATTTTTTCCTCCTTCTTTTTCCTTTTTTTCTTTTCTCACTCTCTGCCTCTATCATGTATCTGGTCTACATGTAGAACACACCTCTTAACCATTTTTTAATGAATGAAGTTATTATCTATTAATTTTGATTACAGAAATTAACAGGAGGGCACTGATTGAGGGCGCCCCTAGAGACCAGAGTCTCCTAAGTAACCATGAAGCGTTGGAGGAGTGTTCCTGGGGACAGACACAGCGGGAGGAGGCAGTGCCTTCCTTTGTGCTGACGACCACTGGTTGCTCCCTACCTTATACCCAATGACAGGGATTTGGCGACTGCCCTTGAGATGCCTGTAGCAGTCTTGTTCCAGCCCAGGCCATATGAGTGCCAACCCAAGGGTGACCACCACTCCCCCTCACTTCTGCAACCTTGGCTTGCCACTGGTGTGAGTAGATGGCATGCTTGCCAACCTGGGAGGGTCCCTTCTTCCTTCATGCCAAGCTTCCTGCTCAGGAGGAGTCTTCAGCTGAGTCTGGAGTTCTCCCAGACACAGTGTCTGGCCCGTGGGGAATAGGATCTGAGTGACTCATGGGTGGACATTTTTTTTGGAGATTTTTTTTAAATTTCAATAATCTTCTATTTATTTCTACATATTAAAAATAGATCAGCTCATCAAAAAAAAAAAAAAGGAAATTGAGTATTTGCATTCTCTCTTAATTTATATTAACTTGGCTTGGTCTATATATGCCCACACCCCTCTCTCATTCCTTAGCTGTGTTGCTAAAAAGGTAAACGCTCAGGTAAGAAGATGGGCAATGTTTTTGCTTCATCTGAGTGAAGTCCTAAACCAAGCAATCATTTCAGTTCTTAAGAAGAGACAGCCCATCTCTAAAGAGGTTAAGGAGATAATCATTTGTGTGCAACCATAGCAACCTCTTATTAGCCTGTAAACACTGAGATTTATATTATATTATGAATACACAGAGATATATCTGGAATTTGAATGATTATATAACTATTAACTTATAATATCCCATTTGCAAATATCTGTTTCCTCCATTTTTCTCTGGCTTTCACCATCTTTCCACAAAGTGACTTGTCGTGTTCTCTAAAAATAAACACTAACTTTCAACTACTTAATATTTTCTAGTGTGAAGCCATGCTCTGTTTTTCTTATATGATGTTTCATGATAGATCTGTAGAAGTATAACTGATGTTTAATAAACTACATAGGTGTAAAGCATGCAAATTTTTAAGCTGTAACTTATGTGTTGAACAATGAAATTATCAATTATCAAGATAATAGACACAAACATCACCCTCAAAAAGCTTTCTTGACTCCCTTTATAATGTCTTTTTCCAACTAATCCACACCTAGCCACAGCCCCAGATAACCAATGATCTGTTTTCTGTCATGTTGTCATTTTCTAGAAATAGAAATATGTGGAGTCATATAAATGTATGTACATTTTCTTTTTTTTTCTGCACGGCATCATTATTTTGAGATTTTTTCATGTTGTGTATATTAATATTTCATTGTGTAGTATTCTTTGGTGTGGATATACCATGATTTGTTTATTCATTCACCTGTTTCTGAACAATTGATGTTTCTCGGTTTTGCTAAATTCAAATAGAACTTCTATAAATATATGTATATGATTTTGTATTAACATCTGCTTCTATTTCTCTTCACTAAGTTCCTAAGAGCAGAATGGTTAATTTATATAATAAAGATTTATTTATTTATGGGGGGGGCAGAGGGAGAGGGTGAGAAGCAGACTCCTCGCTGAGTGGGGAACCCAAGGCAGGGCTCCATCCATGACTCTGAGATCATGACCTGAGCAGAAGTCAAGAACTGGCCACTTAACTGACTGAGCCATGCCGGCACTCCATATATAATATATGTATATTTGATATCATCAAAAATAGCTAAACTGAAATCCAAAATGAATGCATACATTTTTACATACATTTTTTACATACATTTTGCAGTGTCTTAAGAGTTTGCTTTTCTATAGTCACACTAACTCTTCAGCTAATTTAATATAAAGTAGACCCATAATCACTTTCTCTAGTAGTTGCAATTTACCAGTTTGGAAAAACTGGGGTATGAGGCAGCATGTTACTCCATTAAAAGACAGAAGTATACTGTTTCTAACATCACAGGTTACAAGATGCAACAAGATCAGTGAGATCTGAAAGACGAAGTAGAAAGAAGTTGGGGTGAGAGGTGGACCAAACTTGTAGAATGGACATAAACGTGAGATTGTTCCATCAATAACTACATTAAAATGGCAAATGATGAGATAAGCTTAGATAGAATAAGGAATTTCATCCAAATGAGGAAAGGAAGAAAATGTTGGCTAAATATTTTACAAAAACTTTTTTGAAAAGACAGAACTGGAGGTTACCAGAAAATTTAGGTCTGGAGAGTAGCTCTGAGTCGTGGAGGACCTTGGTTAGCCAAGGAGACAGTCTACAAGCCCTGGATGACTGTATAACAAGAGTACCAAAAAAAAAAAAACAAAAAAAAAAAACAAAAACAAAAAAACACAAAAAACACAAAAAACACAAAAAAACAAAACAAAACAAAACAAAAAAACCCACAAAGACAATCTTGTCTCTGGAGGAATACAGAGCTAAATCCATTGGTTTCTTAGCAGAAGAAAAATGCTCTCTAAAAAGGCAGGTTGTTTTTGAAAGTTACAGTAATGAGCCTAGCAGTTCAAATTCAACAAATTTAGAATTTTGGGGTTTACATGCAACTGTGTCACTAACACTGAGTCAGGATTAGTTGGAAGCTCACTAATTCCATACCCAGAGAAATTCTATTCCTGAGAAAACACTAGAAGAAAGTCTCTCTCTTCTGTTTTTGTATCAACTTAAAAAACCCAAATCACCCGAGCAAAAAACAAAACAAAGCAACAACAACAACAAAAAAACAGTTTTGAATACTTAAGTGGCAAAAAGAACACCTAGAAAGTGATCAACATTGAGCAAAGCATGGGCTCAGTGGGATTGAGGTTGCTATTTATGCTTTTATTCGTTCATTATTCCAGCTACCTGATAGAAAGTGGGAACTCTGACACTGCAACAAGAGGTCATTTTTCTGCTCAGAGCACCTCCTCATTAAGTTTCAATTACTTTGCCAGTTTGTAAAAACTGCACAGTTTTTTCCATGTTTCTTACATTCCTAACACATATAGGTGGTTAATGTCTCTTCACATATGTTTCACAGCAGGATCTGAACTATTAGAACACTTTCAGCTAAAGTTCTTTTTCAACAGAGCATGTAAATGCGACCCCTGATGGGTGGTGTCTCTTCAGACATGATAAGAATCACTGACTCAACCACCATCCCAAGCAAGGACCATAGTGGGGACTTGCTTATTAAGGTTCCATTGGCAGTGGCTGATAAGAAAGAGACCACACATACTGCTCCATGATGTGTGCTAGGATTCCATGAATAACCCAGACAGAGGAAGGGAGGAAAGAGGGAGGGAAGGAATCAAAACGCCTTCTAGACGTGTAGTGGCATGAAACAGTGAACAGCCCTAAACAGTATCTGACTGACTTCTATAATAGCTGCTGATGGGAATCACCTGGATTTGGCAAAATATGACGTTGCAGAATTTAGATGCATTTAGTGTAATTATAAAGTTAAGAAACTGTATATTGTATTGGATTTTTCCCTCAAGTGAAGTACACGAATATACCTGGAAATTCATCCTCATTTTTAATAGTAAAACAAAACAAAACAAAAAAACCAACAACAACAAAAAAACCAACTTTATATATTTAAAAGGGGGCTCCAACAAGTACAAGTTTGTAAGCTTTATACATTTTAGTTTAATGGAGCTGAAAGTCACATAAAAATAGAATATTCCTGAATATTTAACAAAAACTGGTTTTTATAATTTTATAGTTCTCTGTGTATCTTTACTTGCTATTTCATTTGATCCCCTCAAGAATCCTGCTGAAGATAAACAGAACAAGTTGTCATATGGTTTATTTTGAAATGAGGACGCTGAGGCTTAGATCACCAGCAAGATTACGTAGTCCGAAGATAGCTCAGCCTTGCATTTTCTCCATTATGAGCTTGATACCACAAGGTTTGTTTTCTCTACTGTGGGTCACAAGCATCAGACCATCCGACCAATAGCCAGGCAGTTCTAATCTACCCATGCCCTCAGACACACATTTAGAGTTCCCATAAAAAGTTGGTTGTTTAATAAAAAGGAAAATTGTGTGGACTGTGATTAAAGAGTTCACCAGCCATTGGTGAAACAGAGGGTAAATTCAACACAAGATAATTATAATTCTAGGAGGCAATTTATTCACAATAATTTACAAAGGTAAGGAGGAAAGAGAAACAAGGGATGGTGCAGCAACCAGTTCACCCCAATGTCCTAAGGGATGTAGGTGAGGGTGTGTGACCAGAGCCCGGGATCAGAGAAAGGTAGAATCAGGTCTTCTGTCTTGTGAAAAGAGTGACCTTTGGCACCCCAAGGAAATCTTGCAGGGAGCGTGTGGTGGATAAGTACCCTTATTTCAGGTTTCCCACCTGGGCTCCCCTATCCGCTAACACCTCAAGGCACTGGATATATAAACGTAGTTAGGACAGGATGGCCTCTGGTTTTAGAGAGAAACATGGGGACATGAAGAGTGGATTTAGAAGAGGGAAAGAAGGAATAGAAAAGACTTCAATGAGAGTTTCTTTAGGATGAAGAGACCACTTGGAATGCCTCTACCTAATGGTAGGAAATTCTATCCCTTGTCTACCTCCTGCCTCTTGGTAGAGGCTTAGTTCATACTAATTTGTAAAATTGAGCATAACTCGGGCCTGCACAGATATACACAGCATCCGATGCCAAGGCTATAAGAAGGAGAAAGCTCTAGGCAATTATCCTACTACTTCACCTGCTGTGCACACGTAAGCGATTTCATATGTAAATGCACACACGGTGGGCACTCCATGCTAGTTCCCAGGTACACAATAAAAACATCCAGATGTCTTTACAATCGAGGCAATTATCACGAGTGAGTGAATTATGCCAGGCTTAAGAAAATCTGCATTTCATTCCGTGTTTAAAATGATGAGTTCTGTATTTTCTTGCCTACTCCCTCAAACTTGGTAGGGATGGGACTATAATTCTACTCCCTGATTTCATTTGTTTTGGAAAAGAAGAAAAGGAAGACAACAGCAGGAAACACAGCAAAAGCAAACAAGCAAACAAAACCTCAGCAATCCAGTGGTGATTAATTCATGCTCAGGGGGCCCTGTAGTGTCTCTTTGTTACCCGCTAGCTTCGGGTGGACCCCTGAAAGCACTGGGCGGGCAAGAGAAACAGGTCTCCGGGGTACAGCGGTTGAGGCCCGACGGAAAAATCCAGTGTTTGCTTAACCAAGCTACCTGGAGGAAGCCACTGAAGAGTGTTACCTTTTGTGGATGTAAAAAGCTTCTATCTTTGGCCATAAAGTGAGTTACCAGTTTATCCATGATTATTCATCTATTGACAGGGTAATATTGCCTGACACCCACCCATAACTCAGAGGCATGTGACAACAGACATTTAAGCCTGGCGTCCCGTATGGCTTCTGGTGATCTAGTCATGGCTTGGCTGGTATTGCTCATGCCTCTGCGCAGTAGTTTGCTCTTGACAGTGCCTGCCAGTTGACTCTGCTAATCTTGACAGGGCTCACTCACATACCTGGGTCTGACTGGCTATCTGCTCATCTGAGGGGGTCTCTGCTGGATTGACTGGGGCAAGTCAGCTCGGCTTCACGTCTCTTATCTTCCAACAGATGACAATGGGCAGATCCTCCTGGTAAAGGGAAAAGCAATTGGTAAGAACCAGCCTTTCTGCAAGTCTCTTCATGTTTCTGCTCCTGTTGACATTTACGATCACCTTATGAGCCAAAGCAACCTAGATTTTTCTTTAAAAAAAAAACTCTTTTTTGCACTTGGTAACAATCTTATGTTTTACAAAGGGATCTAGTAAAAGAGATATTTTCTAGGTTACTTTGGGAAGTCGGGGGAAGCAATGAAATAAATATTCATAAAATACCTGGGAAAACTCATCTAGCCAGCTGTGGAAGGAAGAATAGATTTAAGAGAAGAGGAAGGGATTTTTTCCCCTTTTTTGATCAAGACAAGACTTTTACATGATACAACTTCCCATCCATTTTAGAGGGATTATAAAATACTGTTCCACAAAGCCTTATAACCAGCCTGAAGCAGCAGTTCTGCATTCTCAACATTTACCTTAGAAAGAGACATTGGGTCTGTCAAGCTTGATAGTTCAGGATTTATTTGACTAACTTCATGATCTGACTCTGGGGCATGACTGTTCTCCTGAATTCCCTCTGTTTTCTTAAATCCTACTCATTCTTTAATGCTCACTTCATTCCCTCCCCTCACTCACTCATTTGTTTCTTCCAGACAGCTCCAGCTCTTTTTGATTTCCCCATTTCCGAAATCTCCGTGTATATTTTAAAATCTAAACCATAAAATTTATTTCTCAAACACCAGTGTTTCTAGTACCTAGACAGGCATCTAATATGTGGCAGGCACTGGAATCTTACCTGCTTTAAAAAAGAGGAATATTATACAGGGTTTGTTGTATGTGTCATATGTCTTATTTCCAAAGATTATTTGAAAGATGAAGATACCATCAAACTGAAGCTATTTTTTTATAGCTCTAAAGAAAGAGAGAAGTTGTGCCACTGTTGAAATTTCTTAACGATGGCAAGAACTGAATCCAGAGAATGTAAGTACACTGGACACTAGAATTGACTTGAACTTGGGGATTCTGGGAATGTTTTCTTGTCAGAGAGAGACCATATATCAATTTTGGCAACAATGAACAGAAAAGTTTTGCAAGTTCTTTGGAACTCTGATTTGCCTCCTTCCAAATATAATTTTACAAGAATTAAATAGCCTTAAGAGCATATAAATCATTTTTTAAATTTTAACTTTTACTAAGAAAATCCACCCTTGATTTGGGGCAGAAGAAATGGAACAGGAGTTGCAGGACATGAAGTAGGATAAAATTTGGGGAAATCAATAATTTCTTCCCACATGGTTATTTCTGAAGCTCATTATTTTAGTCTAAGGATATGGAGAGGAGTGAGGCTGTCAAAAGAGGCCTCAGCCTGATGCTTTATGGAGGACAGATGGACCCATAACGGGTTTCTTTTTCCAAGGTTCTCGTAGGCAGTGAAGTATCATAATAAGGAATAGGTGAAAATCATGAATGCTTCACAAAGGAATAAAGAAATTCTGAAAGAGGTATGAGAGGAAAAGTATTCTCATTTGGGAAGTTATTGAAAACAAACAGAAGCAGTTGTGTAAATTTGCAGCTGCTCAAGACAGTGGATAACAGTTGAAGCAGAGACTAGGCTCACTGAAAAACCTTCCAATGAAAACTTGGGGAATGAGATGTCCATAGAGGCTTTGAAAAGTTCTGATGTTGGTGGGATGAGCACTGGGTGTTATTCTATATGTTGGCAAATTGAACACCAATAAAAAATAAATTTAAAAAAAAAGGAAAGGTTCTGATGTATCCTTGGGACCCTCTAAGACCACACACATACATATGGCTGTGTACACACCCAGGGTTATGTGCATGCTCAAGAAAGAGAATGGGACTTGAGAAGGCCCTATGCCCTTATGCCGGGCTACTCTTAAAGCTCTCAGATGATGGAAACAAAGGCAAAGTCAAAGATGTCAACTGACGAGGGGAAGTCAAAGATGTGCCTCCAACATGAACAAAGAACTGCAGATACAGAGAGATGTATGTTCCAATGATGTTAGGGAATCGTTGCACAGTCCTAAACTGGCTTAACAGAGACTCTGGAGCTACAAGTGACAAAGAACACAAATTTAGAGAATACAGAATTAGTTCAAAAAACCCATTAAACAAACAACAAAAAACCACAAGCATTGCAACCAGCCTAAGTAGAGGTGTAGGGAGGCATTTTGTTGAGAATGTGGGGAAACTGGCACCCTCTTACTTTGCTGCTGAGACTGTAGAATGGTAGAGCCATCGTGGGAACAGTGTCATAGTCCCTCAAAAGTTAAACATAACTACCACGAGCACCAGGAATTCCATTCCTAGGGGCTACATGCAAGAACTGACAACATATATTCACAAAAACCCACATTAACCCACAAAGGTTTGTAACAGCCGTTGTAATAGACAAAGAGTGGAAACAACTCAAATGTCCATCAGCTGATGAGTGGATAAACAAGACTGTGATATATCCACATAATAGAATATTATTTCACTATGAAGGGAATAAAATCCTTACCTATGCTAAAACATAGATGAATATCGAAAATACTATGCTACGTGAAAGCAGCCAGATGCAAAAGTCAGCACGTTTCCATGCATATGGAATATCCAGAACAGGCAAATCTTGAGACAGAAAGTTAATTATTTGATGCCAGGGGTTAGAGTGAGGGGGGCAGGAGACTGACTGCTAATAGGCTGTGATTTCATTTTAAGGTGGTGAAAATATTCGTGAATTAGAAAATTATGATGGTTTCACAACATTGCTTAATATTCTAAAACCCACCAATTCACACCTGAAAAGGGTAATGTTTAAAGTATATGAATTATGTCTCAACAAAAAATATCTATCATTTTGAGGTATAATTACTTATATTTACTCAGATGTCAACCTTTGCAGAATATGTAAATACAGTATATCTCTCCATTATTTAGCTCTGCAATCTCTCAGCAATATTTTGTGATTTTTTTTACCATGTAGATCTTGCACACCTATTATTCAATTTATCCCTAATTATTTCATATTTTGATGGCAATATTGTACTTAGCACTTTACTTTCAAGTTGTTCAATACTAATACACAAAAATAGAAGTTTTTTTGTACATTTAAATAGTGTTCAGTGGCTTTGCTAGCTCAATTACTAGTTTTTATTTTGTTTTTTCTGTTGTTATTATAGTAGATTCCCTCTGATTTTCTATATATATAGAGAGAGAAAATAGAATCTTTAAGTAAAGAGAGTTTCATTTCCTTTCCAATCCATATGTATTTTTTTCTTTTACTTTCTTCTTTTTCTTTTCTTTTCTTTTTTTTTTTTTTTAAGAAAGAGAGAGAGAGAGTGTGTGTGTGTGGGTAGAGTGGGCAAAGGGAGAGAGTGAGAGAGAATCTGAAGGAGACTCCACGTCCAGCCCTGAGCCCTGACCTGAGGTTGGATTCCAGGACCCTGAGATCATGACCTGAGCCAAAATCAAAAGTCAGATGCTTAACCAACCAAGTCACTCAGGCATTTTATTTATTTTAAATCTATGGAGACATGCTTTTTCCTTTGTCTTGTTTTGTTTGTGTTCCAGAATAATGTATATCTTGGTATATAATCCATGTATGCTCAAAAAGAACTACTGTTGGGTGAAGTTTTCTATAAATGTCAGTTAAGTCTGGGTGCTTTGTAATGTTTTTATTTTTGTTTTGTTTTTTTCCAAGTTGCTTTCTATTAGTTGTCCTATCACTTCTTGAGAGGGGGGGTACTGAAATCTCTAATTGTGAATTTATCTATTTCTCCTTTTAGCTTTATTTATTGTTTGCTTCATGTATTTTGAAGTTCTCTCTTTATTAGGATTGTAGTAGCTCTCTTCACAAAATTATTATGGACTCTTGGCCAATTAACTTCTTTATCATTATGAAATAACTAGCTTCATTTCTGATATTTCTTGCCTTAAATTCAACTTTGTCTGTAACTAATACAGCTACTCGAGCTGTTTTTACTAGTGCTAGTATGGTATCTATTTTACTTCTTCTCTTTAACTTTATATTTAGTGTCTTGTAGATAGTGTATAGCTAGATGTAGTGGCTTTAAGGTTGTTTTTTTTTTTTAATTTTTATTTATTTACGATAGTCACACAGAGAGAGAGAGAGGGGCAGAGACATAGGCAGAGGGAGAAGCAGGCTCCATGTACCAGGAGCCCGACGTGGGACTCGATCCCGGGTCTCCAGGATTGCACCCCGGGCCAAAGGCAGGCGCCAAACCGCTGCGCCACCCAGGGATCCCTGTAGTGGCTTTAAAATACGGCCATAAATTAGTTGATATTCCTTCCTCTGACCGTTGAAGTCTAATTCTCTTCCCCTTTAGTGCAGGTTAGACTCAGGGATTCACTTTTAACAAACTGAATAAAGCAGACACAGTAGTGTACGACTTGAAAAGCAAGGTCATAAAAGGTACTGCAGTTTCCTCCTTGCCCTCTCTTTTAAATAACTCATTCTGGGAAAGCTATTTGTTTCATCACAAGGACTCTCAGTCAGCATTGTGAAAAGGTCCACATCATGAGGAACTGAGTCATCCTGCCAACAAGTAGATCTTCCAGCCCACAGGAAGCCTTTCAGGTGTTGGACAACAATCTGATGGCCACCCCACAAAACACCATGAGCCAGAATGTCTCAGTAAAGCTGACACTAGGGTCTTATTATTTATCCAATCAAATAATCTTTGCCTTGACTTGGTCTATTTGGGCCATTGACATGTAGTGTGATTATCAACATGATAAGGCTTAAATCTGTCATATTGCTCTTTGTATTGCTCCTCCCTTTTGTTCCAATCCATAAACATGATGTACTTCTCCTTTTATTTATTTATTTATTTTTATTTATTTATTTTTAAGTAAGCTCTATGCCCAACGTGGGGCTTGAACTCATAACCATGAGATCAAGAATCACATCCTCTTCTGACTGAGCCAGCCAGGCCCCCCCTACAACGCTATATCTTAATCTGATGAATCATGGCATTGAGGGTTACAGGAAATTTTTATATTAATTTTTTTTATTTTGTAAATTTGTACAAAAAGCTATGAGATTCAGAACCACTATTGTATGATGTAAAATTGACTCAGAAAGCCAGAAAACCTGTAATATTGTTCAATATTAGTAACAAGAAAAATACTTAATCCTTTATTGTGAGATTTAAGTTTCTTAAAAGTTTAGTGATCATTAAAATTCAACTCCTTGGAGCTATAAAATAAAATTATTGCTTTTGCTCTATGTGAATTGGTGCATATATTATTTAAACTACTGTTAATTTGTGTGCCACATTGAAATAATTGCTCTGGAGTCCATAATATCATTTGTTGAAGAATCAACGTACCATTGCTTGATTAGATTTAAATTTAATCTTAAAAATTAACCTGAAAATTTCTTCATTTGATTAGACACATGTCTAAATTATAACTAGGAAATGCAAATAATATTTCCATATATTTACTGATAGACTAGAATTCTAAATTATTACAACATTGAGAAACGTTTCCTTAGAGTATGTATTTTCACTTCTAATCAATATATCTGTTGTAAACATAAAATAGAACAAGTACAGTTAAAACATTAGAGGATGGAAACAGTAAATTAAAAAAATCTCTCAAATAAATGCTATTCACTTATTCATTACAAATTATACAAGCTGACAATGTTATTTTGAGGTAACATAATATGTACTTTATTGAAAAATACCTGGTTATTTAAAATACACTTTAAGGGCAGCCCAGGTGGCTCAGGGGTTTAGCGCTGCCTTCAGCCCAGGATATGATCCTGAAGACCCGGGATCGAGTCCCACGTCAAGCTCCCTGCATGGAGCTTCTCCCTCTGCCTGTGTCTCTGCCCCTCTCTCTTCCTCTCTCTCTCTCTGTGTCTCTCATGAATAAATAAATAAAATCTTTAAAAATAAGATAAAATACACTTTAAGAGAAAATACATTCAAAAGTATAATGAACTTGGTGGTAATGAATTAATGCCACAAACATATCAAATAACCAACTGTGTATATGGAAATAATTGTAATTGCTTTACAAAGTAAAACTATTTTTTTTTTTTTAAGTAGGCTCCATGCTCAGTGTGCAGCCCTACACCAGGCTTGAACTTAGGACCCTGAGATCAAGACCTTAGCTGAGATTGAGAGACACTTAACCGACGGAGCTGCCCAGGTGCCTCTAAAAATATTTTATGATAAAAAATTAACATGAAATTTGACAAAACTTGCTTGTATATCTGTGATATTCTCTAGTATGCAAAATTTATATTATTTTGGAATAGTCTATAATAAATGATCTTATAAGATCACCGTGATACACAGGCATTTTCCTCTCTTTTTAAAAAAGTGTACTATTTATTTGAGACAAGAGCATGAGCAAGGGAGAGGGAGGGAGAAGTCCAAGCAGACCTCCCCCTGAGCAGGGAGCCTCATGCAGGACTTGATCCCAGGACCCTGGGATCATGACCTGGGCTAAAAGCAGACACTTAACCAACAGAGCCACTCAGGCACCTCCAGGCTTTTTTCTCTTAATATACATACTCTAATAGTTTGATAAATACAGAGCTTTGGTTGTGTTAAAACTGGGAGCAAACATGTTCCTGTCTCCCTTGGTGCTTGCTATATTGTTAAGGACAGAGAATGATTCAGGATTTACCTGGAATGCATATGAATATAAATTAGCTCAAGAGATAGATCTGATGGCCCAATTACAAAATATTAATGATAACAATAACATCTTACTGTATCCCAATTACTTGTTCTAAAAACTTTACTATGTTGGCTCATTTAATATTCACAGCAACCTAGAGGGCACATACTATTATATCCATTTTACAGTTGGAAAAACCAAATCCCAGATATAGGGGAAGACTTTTAACCACATGCTCCAATCATATATCTTAGTTACCCTTGTCTCAGAAGCAACCACTAGTATGAGTTTGGTGTATATTCATCTAGTCCATTTTTATCTTTTACATTCCTAGACCTAGCCCTAAGCACAATTTAATATGGTGTTCTGTGTTTAGATGCATATACATAGCATCAGACTGTATGGGTGTTCTGAATTTTTTTTCAAGATTGAGACATGTTGTCATATGTTTATTCCTTTTAACTGTTAAATTTTAGTCCAACCATCTTAATTTTATAACTATGAAGTGAAAGGTGAGCTAAGTTATTTTATTTGATAAGGTTCATTTTGTAAATTAACATTCAGTTCTCTTTAGGGTCAAGCCAGGACCTCTTCCACAACATAGCAGACACTACCATCGGCGTCTTGCGTGATCGTGCCTAACACCCCTAGATTTCAGCATTTCCATTAGTAAACATGGTAAAGATGATAGAGCTGAATAAGATGATCTCTACTTTCAAAAGGGCACAACTCCGAAGACCTGTTTCATAGGGACTATGTGATAGATTTCCTCATGAATCGGTTGACTTCTTGGGGATACATTTTGTGTGTTCTCCTGAAATCTCTCACAGTTCTGGACACATCGTTAGAGAGGCATCAAGATTTGTGAAGCTTATCTTGACTACTTCTGTACACTAATCTATCCACAATATTCTCTGAATGGCCTCCCAGCTAGAGCACCTCTACTGTGTACTCTGCTCATTCTCATTATTTTGCCCGCAGGACTAACTTAGTGATAGCAAAAGAAGTAATACAACTAAAATCTTTTAAACCATCTTGCCTTTTTCCAAAGCTATTAAAACTGTCCTTTGCACCTAATCTTGTGTGTGCGTGTGCAGTTTTTTTGAGCTTTAAAAAACATTTAAAGAGAAATCTACTAAATGATAGCTTTCGGTAATCTGTTTACTATAAATGACAAAGCCTCACATTTCCATTTTTTTCACATTTCCATTTTAATTCCAAATATATACTTTCCAAATGATTTTGTGTAATACGAAAATCCTTGAGTTCAAGAAGTACTACGACTTTCTTTATTCTCTGAGTATAATATTTCTGGGCTCCAACGTCCTTACAGTCTCTAGTCTCTGATAAATAGCCAGAGGATTAATGTTTTAGTGAAAGCTAGCTTGTCACCTTCAAAAGGAAACCTCTTCAAATCAAAGTCTCTTATGTGCCTTGACTACAAAGTGAATTTTAAATAAATACTGTAAAAAAGAAAGAGGAATTATCTTTCCAACCATTTTTCTGCTTGTACCAATTTGTACCTATGTTATCCACACACACAAATATATATGTAAGTGTATATATTCGCTTGCAGTATAGACGTTCTTATAAAGAAATTCTCTCGTAAGTAAAAGAATAATGCCATTGAAAGTAAACGGCTGCACACTGCTTTATTTAAGTAATTTAATGATTATAGTTCCTATGATCATTAGGTAAGGGTCTAAAAATACACTGTGAGCAGATCAAAAAAAAAAAAAAATCAACTCCCACTCTTTTAAGGTCGATGGATCCCAATGTTAAAAATTTGATTTCTCTAGCACAGTGAGTTGGTACAACCAAAAATAATATTAGAGGCCCCACATGCTGGAAACATAGGGCAATCTAAGCAGCAAAGAAATATGACAAAATTGTTTCATGTCAATAAAACACTGGAATAATTTGGAAAGATGTGATCTGAACTAGTAATTATCCTTTTCTTCTTTTCTCCCAGTTACTAGCTCATTACTTTCCTACCAAGGTCCAATGTGAAAGTAAAAGGATACAGTAAGCAGATGATGAAAGGAGGAATTTTGACAAGAATAAATAAATCAAACTATTTAAAATTATCTATCCTGATTCTTCTCACCTGACCTCACAGGTGAAAATGTGGCGATTTCATAGCTTTACAGTTTTATTTGTTTGCCCTTTATGGTATTATTCTGAGACCCTCTTTGTTTCCTCTTTTTCTAAGCTGTAGGGTGGTTAATGGTGATTCAGTTTGCTTCAGGTAAGAAATCGTATTGATCTAGAAATCATCAGTTCGCCCTACAGCTTCAGTAGCTTAGAGACTGTTGCATTTGTCATCACAAAATCATGTTACATAATTTAACTGTTATTTAATAACATATCTGACAAAGTAATTGTTTTTTTAATGCTAGTTCATTTTAATTTGACTACTTTAATAATAGCATTCAGGGAGGCAACTTGAATATTTTTAAATCCATTTTAGGCAAGCTTCTTCTGGGAAGTTTTCATGCTGTTAGCTAATCTCATTCCTAGTGATTTAATTATTATTTAACCAAAGAAAGTAATATTTTTCTGAGATTTGCCTGTTTCACCTTCTTTTCTAATTCTTAGTGCCAATCCTTACAATGAACCTACTGGAGATATAAAGTCTCTGTAGAATGAACTCTCGTAAAACATGGAATACTTTTACATATTTGACTTTAAAAAAAGCCATGACCAAATAATTTATGGAACAGATAGCGTTCGATACCATTTTACCACTTCTTTTATATATCTGACCTAAATTCTTCACACTGCAGAGTACTGGATTAAACCTTTCCTAAAATATAATGAAAATATTATTTCAATATATATTTATAGCCTCATATTTTCAAAAACCATTCTCATAACCAATGACATGTTATAATTTTAGCTTCATGGCTTAGTAAAAGCATTATGTGTAATGAGTAAGGGTACACTAAAAGGTATGTTTGATCAAAAACACAAAGTGGGAAGCTCATAAAAACTGTCTCAATAATGAATTCCACTAAAATGTATAAGAAAAGAATAATACACGTAGGATAATATGTGAATTATTAACAGATGCCAATTCTGTTAATTTCCGTCCCAACTTCCATATTAACTTTATGCTATTTCCTTATTTTGGTTTATGAGATATGAGTCCGGCATTGCCCCAGGGACGGGAGTGGTCCTAGAGTAACTATTGGACCAAAATGTATAACTCACAACTTCATATTTAAAAAAATAAACTTCCCCCCAAAAGATATAGGTCAAGTAAAAAAAAAAAAAAAAGAAATATGCCGAAGACAAGACCAGGCATAAGCAACCACCCTGTGACCCTCTAGTATCACCACTGCTCTGTGAAGAAGACATGTGAAAGGAACGCAAGAAGAGTGGTAGATGCCAATGGCATGGACTTGCTTCTTTCTCTGTCCTGTGTTCCAGATTTGAGACTATAGGATCCCCAAATAAACTTAATACTCTAGCAGGAAAGACCTGCACCCTCTGTGTGGAATTCTGAGAGTTGGCGATTCGAAAATAATCCCTCTAGTTACCAATAGTGTGAGGACAATAGAGGTAAAATGGCTGTGTGGGGCGTTAGGAACAGATTGGGCTTGGTGATAGATTCAAGGAAGCAAAGAGAGTATATGAACATTTCCAGAGCCAAGAACGCTGTGAAATTGAGGTAAAGCTATAGAACAGCAGGTGACCTAGAGGGTTTTTGCTGGAGTAATGAGAGACTGAGGCCATGGTTGCAGAAGGCTGAGTGAAATATAGGGCATTTCCATACATGTATTTGGCAGTGAATATATTATCTGACATCAGATGAAATGCTACTTTTACAGCGTGGCTGAAATGTTCCTTATAGTGAGGAGAAAATCAATCTATAATTAAAGCCAAACTGTCAATACTAAATCTCACAAACAGAAAGGATTTCTCTTGATAAAGGCGTTTTAAAATATATAATTTGGAAGTACATTAAATATATGAAGTTACCATATGTTTGAATGAAGCAACTATTGGAAATAGTTCATATTGCAGAGTCAAAAAACCTATTTCTTAATCATCTTTAAATAATAACTGCTTTGGCAAAATATCATGGTCAATAACAGACGGTTTACAATAATGAATATTCTCATAATTGATTACAGTTGTCATTACATGAACCAAATCACTATACATATAGGATTTTTTTATATTAAAAGACCTAAAATACTTGTTTTTCATTAATCTTTCAATGTGCAGATCGGCAATGATCTTTCTCCAGACATATCGGATTAAAATTCAGCTTCAGCTCAGTTCTATTCAAATATTTCAGATTGCTTAATAGTTTTTGTCCCCTAGATACCTTGAATTTTAAACATTAAGAGTGGTTAACTCTGAAGATTATTATTTGAATACAAAAGTAGTGTCGGGTTCGTTGGTTACGTGTAGTAAATTCAGCTCAAATATGCAGGGACAATAGCCTACGTGATTTGGAAGCTGTAGATACAAAAGAATTGCAGAGGAGCATGGAACATACTGTTGGCACCTGAAGAGCCCGAAGGTCCATACGGGGTCTGGGAGGTTCTGCTGCCCACCTCTGTCCCCCTAAGCTTGTCAGGCACAGGTGTATTCAACAAGTTTACCAACTTCATCAAACACGTTCAATTTAACAGAGTTGACTGTCCAGTATCCACATGCAACCTAATTTCTAATAGATTTGGGAGTTAGATGTCCAAACTTATTGCTTATGTGTCTCCATAGTGAATACTTTTAAGGAGTAGTGGGAAAGGGATTATTTTAAAGGGTGAGGTGGGGAATGCCTGGGTGGCTCAGCGGTTCAGCATCTGCCTTTAACTCAGGGCATGATCCTGGAGTCCCGGAATCGAGTCCCACATTGGGCTCCCTGCACTGATCCTGCTTCTCCCTCTGCCTATGTCTCTGCCTCCCTCTGTCTCTCATGAATAAATAAAATCTAAAAAAGAAAAGGGATATAGGGAAATATTTTATTTTTGATTTCTATCATTTTGTTTACTTAATTTTTAGCAAATATGTTAGTTTTTTAGTTAACCCAGTGTGAATAAGACCAGGAAAATGCATTTCTTTGAGCTGTCTATGCTTGAATTTAGGAAGATAAAACTGTTTTCTAACTCTTTACAGAAAAATTTATTCTGATTTAAGCAAATGTCACATTTATGTTCAAGACAAAAATTTTAAAAATCCCTTAATCAAGCTAATTATGTAAGAAGTAGATTGCTGGGTGCTCAGGTGGCTCAGTCAGTTAAACGCCTGCCTTCTGCTCAGGTCATGATCCCAGAATCCTGGGATCAAGTCCCACATCAGGCTCCCTGCTCAGTAGGGAGCCTGCTTCTCCCTCTGCTGTTCCCCTGATTGTTCTCTATTAAACAAATAAATATTAAAAAAAAAAAAGAGGAAGCAGATTGCTGGGACAAAGCATTCAACTTCTGCTATAGACTCTGTCCCTAATACTTGCAAACTTTCCTTAGGATTATCCCGTGATACATATGACTTCTCCATCTCCAAAGAGACCCTTGGAGGTCTCTTCTAAGGCTCACTAAAGTATAATTTATTTTTCTAAAGATTTGTTTATTTGAGAGAGGGAGGGGCAGGAGAGAATCCTCAAGCAGACTCCGCTAAGCGTGGTGCCCGAGGTGGGACTTTACCCCAGAACCCTGAGACCATGACCTGAGCCAAAACCAAGAATCAGACCCATAACTGACTGAGCCACCCAGGCAGCCCTGAGGTTTAATATATATACAACAAATTGCTATGTACTACAATTTGTTTTGATAAATTTATACAGTTGTGTGAACACCACCCCAATTGAGATATGCAACATTTTTATCACCCCAAATGTTCCTTACGTCAGTTTGTAATCAACTCCCCCTCTCATTGCCAAAGCCAGGCAATCACTGCCCTGATTTCTGTCCTTGTAATTTCCCTTCTCCAAAAATCACGTAAATATGCAGTGTGTAGACTTTTTTGTTCAGCTTATTTCACTTAGCATGATTTTGATATCTCGCCCTGTTGCTCATGCTAGCGATTCAATATTATTATTTATTTCTAAGATTTAATAAGCGATATTTTTTAGACAATACCACATTGATAACTACTTGGCCTGTTTTCAGTCTTAGGATTATTGTGAATAAAACTGTGACAGACATTCACTTGCAAGCTTTATGTAAACATATGTTTTCCTTTTTCTTGGGTAATGATTAGAAGGGGGTTTCAGGATCTTCTGGTATGTACAACTTGATGAGACAATGCCGTGCTCTTTCGCAGAATGGTGGCACATTTTGATTCCTACAAGCCATGTACAGTATTTCTGGTTGTCCTGATTCCTTGTCAGCTTTTTAAACTTTGTTTTTTGCATATTAGCCACCCTAGTGTGTCCCAATATCTCATATTGGTTTTTACCTCGTATTAGTTTGCATTTCTCAAATAACTGGTGATGTGAACAGACTCATGTTCTTACTCGCCAATCATCTCTTCTTTGATGAGATATGTGTTCAAATCTATTACTTCATTTTAATTGAATTCTTAATTAAGTTGTAGATTTTCTGCATATATTCTGGATCCAAGTTCTTTACCAAAAAATGTATTTGGAGATTATTTGCTCCCAGTCTGTGACTAGCCTTATCATTTTCTTAATGATATTTTTATAAGAGCATAAGTATTAAATTTTGACAGAGTCCAATGGTTAGGTTTTTTTTTTTTCTCATACTTTTTGTCCAATATGGAGGAAAACACTTTGTAATCCAAAGTCACAAAATTTTCTCCCACTCTTTCTTAAAGAAACTTTATAGTTTTAGGTTTTACTGTAAGGTTTATTATGCATCTACTGTTGAATTTTACATATGGTGCAAAATATGAGTCAAGGTTCATTTTTTATATGAATAATTAATTAATCCAGTACCATTTGTTAAAAAGACGATTTTCCCCCTGTTGAATTACCATAGCACCTTTTGCTTTGTAAAAATGAATTAAATAATTTTGTATGGATCTCTTCCTGGACATTGTATTCTGCTTTATTGATCTATATCTCTTGGCCAATTCTGTACTAATCTGATTTCTGTACTTCATAATATATTTGTTTTACAGCTGTTTGGTTAATGTAGGTGTTCTACATTTCCATACAAAATTTCAAGTTGGCTAATCAATGTCTACAAAAACCCTGCTGATATTTTAATTGCAATTGCACTGAACCTATACATTAATTGGGAAAATTGCTAACTTAACAATATTGAATTTCCCATCAATTAACTCTCTATTTGAGTCTATTTTAACTAACTTCATCAATATACTATAGTCAATATTTTATAGTTTGAAGCATACAATTATTTACATATTTTCTTTAGACTTAAAGCTGAATATATTTTATTAATGCTATGATCAGTGATATTTTTTTCTACTGCTTTTAAATTATTCCTTCTAATGTCTAGATAGGCATTCAGGTTTGTATTGATCTTTTCTCTTGAAACCTACAAAAATTCACTTATTAGTATTCAGTTGGTTTTTTTTTCCCCAGACTATTTAGGGTTTTCTATTTAATTGTTTATGTTACTCCTATCCCCAACCCCCCCACACCACACTCTCAGCGTTATTTATTGTTTTTAGGACTTTATGACTTTTGTTTTGCTTACATTATTTCACTGGCTAGGGCTTTCAGTACAATGTTAAATAGAAGTTGTAAAAGTGAACATCATCGCCTTGATATTTTAGGGGACAACTATTCAGTCTCTTACCATTAAATACAAGGGAAGTATATTTCCCATTGAATACTTTTATTTTTCTTAAAGATTTATTCATGAGAGAGAGAGAGAGAGAGAGAGAGAGAGAGAGACGCGCAGAGACACAGGCAGAGGGAGAAGCAGGCTCCATACCAGGAGCTGGAAGCCGGATGTGGGACTCCATCCTGGGACTCCAGGATCACACCCTGGGCTGAAGGTGACACTAAACCACTGAGCCACCCAGGCTGCCCTAGAATACTTTCATTAAGTTGAAAAAGTTTCCTTCTCTTCCTAGATGCTGACAGTTTATATGTATGTTGAAGTTTGTCAAACATTTGACTGAATCTATCAAGATAATAATTTATATTTTAACCTGTTGATAGGGTGATTTACATTGATTGGTTTTTAAGTGCCCCCCTGTTCTTCATTCCTGACATTTGTAATTTGGGTCTTCTAATATTTATGTAATTTATGTTTTCTCATATTACCATGTATGTATGCATATGTATAATATCTAAACCATTAATTTATAGGCTAGAGGTGTGGCCTAGATATTTATTAATTTCACTGATTTTTTTCCAAAGCAAACATTGTTTCATTGTCTTTTCTCTATTTTTTGTCTTCAATTTATTTGATTTCTTCTTTTACATTTCTATCTTCTGTTTGTTTAAATTTAATGTGTTCTTTTTATAGTTTCTTAAGAGGGGGGATTAGATTATTGCTTTCAGATAACTCCTCCTTTTTTAAATATCAACATTAATGCTATAAACTGTCCTGTTTACATTGCTTTTTGTTGAGCTTTAGAAATGGTCGTATATTGTATTTTCATTTTCACTTAATTTCCAATATTACCAAATTTCCCATGTAATTTATTTTTTGAACCAAGGGTTAGTAAGAAACATATTGTTTGGCTGTCAAATTGTATTAGTTTCTTATTCCTATTAATAAATTGGGCAACTCAGGTGGCTCAGTAGTTTAGCGCCACCTTTGGCCCAGGTGTGATCCTGGAGACCTGGGATCTAGTCCCACATTGGGCTCCCTGCATGGAGCCTGCTTCTCCCTCTGCCTGTGTCTCTGTCTTTCTGTGTCTCTCATGAATAAATAAATCTTAAAATATATTACCACCAATTCAGTGATTTAAAATATGAAATTATCATAGTTACGGAGTTCAGAAGCTTATTATGAACCTCATAGGGCTAAAATTAAAGTGTCTGTAGCTTCACATTCATTCTGGAGGCTCCAAGTGAGAATTTGTTTCCTTGCTTCAGCTGGCTCCTATAGGCCATTATTCCTTGGCCCCTTCCTCCATTTTCAGAGTGCATCACTTCAGCCACTGCTTTCATACTCATATCTCTTTTCTTTAAACCTCCCACCTCTCTAAGGATCCCTGTCATTACATTAGGCCAACTCCCATAATCTAAGACTAATCTTGCTATCTCAAGATCTTTAATTTGGTCCTTAATTTAATTACATCTCCAAGTCTTTTTACCATGTAAAGTAACATATTTCTAGTTTTAGGATATTTTGGGAGGCCATTTGTATGTCTACCAAACATATTTGAGAATTTTTCTAGATCTATTTATTGATTTCATTGAATTTCAGTTAATACTCTGGTCAGAGAAGGCGTTTGGTCTACTGTAAATTATTTTAGTTTTTTGGCATATCTTATGATCCATGATACGGTCCATGTTAGTGAACTGTCTACATGTTAGCACACAATGTACATTCCAGTTTTATTGGGCAGAGTGTTTTTTTTTTTTAATTTATTTGAGAGTGAACACATGACTGGGGAGAGGGGCTGAGAGGGAGAATCTCAAGCAGATACCCTGCTAAGCACGGAGCCCAGTGTGGGGTTAGATCCCATGACCCTTGAGATCATGATCTGAGCCAAAACCAAGAGTTGCACACTCAACAGGCTGAGACACCCAGGCATCCCTGGGTGAAGGGTTTTACAAGTTTACTGGTTAATCTGGTTGATGGTGTTATTCAGGTATTGTATATCCTTACTGACCGTATATTAGTCCTATCCGTTACTGAGAGGGGAGTGTGGAAGTCTCCAATTATTTCTCCTTTCAGTTATGTCAGTATTTCACTCATATAATTGAAGCCATATTGTTATTTACATATACTTTGATCAGGCTGCTGTAATAAAAACACCATAGAATGGGCAACCTACACAACAACTTATTTCTCATATTTCTGGAGGCTGAGAAGTCCAAGATCAAGGTGCTGCCAGGGTAAGTATCTGATAAGGGCCTGTCTTCTTACTGTGTCCTTACACAACAGAAGAAACAAAGGAGCTCAGTGCGGTCTCTTTTATGAGGACATTAATCTACTCGTAAGGGCTCTGCTCTCATGGCCTTATCACCTCCCAAAGCCTGTACCTCCAAATAGCATCACACTAGGAATTCAACATATGAATCTGGGAACATAAATATTCAACCCATAGCACCTACTTATTTAGAATCGTATTGTATGATTTACTGAATGCCTTGGCATTATGAAATACCTCATCCTCACTGGCAAATTTCTTAATTACTTTGTATTTTAATTTGTAAAATAATCTATTTTATAGAGTAGTAAAATGATATTTACTTTTAGTTTATTATTTTGCTTTTAACCTAAAAATGTTTTCACATTTAAAAAAGAAATGGTGTAGATGGCATAGTGTTGTCTTATTTATTTAGTGTGACAATGTCTGCATTTTAATGCAGATATTTAGACTTTATATATATTTTTAAGGTTTTGTTTATTTATTAGAGACAGAGAGAGAGGGGCAGAGACGCAGGCAGAGGGAAAAGCAGGCTCCATGCAGGGAGCCCCATGTGGGACCCCATCCCAAGTCTCCAGGATCACATCCTGGGCTGAAGGTGGCGCTAAACAGCTGAGCCACCGGGGCTGCCCTAGACTTTATATTTAACGCATTTTTGACTACTTTTTTTTTTCTTCATTCTGGTCTTATCAATTATAACTCTTTTACAAATATTTTAGTGCTTCTTTGGACTTTGAACTTACACATTATACTTTCAAATAACAGTACTTCAAAAATTCTTTAAGAACCTGGTGACAATAAACTCTCATTTATTTAGCCCCATCCCTTGTGCTATTGTATATATTTCCTTCCATGTTGTAAATTCCACATGTAGGCCTCAGGGTTGATGCCATTTCAACATTTCTCCCCGATGCCCATCACATGGCATCTAAACTCTACATTCTCTCTCTGGCAGATCTTAGGCAATAAAGGATTTCTTGCCCTGCACCTAGCCATAGAAGTTCTCAGTTTTGCTTTCATGTAGCATGCTTAGTACACGTTTTCCTACCCTACTACTAGAGACACAAGACCCTTGTCTTCTACACTGGATCTTTGCTTGTGTCCTGAAGGCAGGATAAAAGCATTTCCTACGTCTTTTTGTTTCTCTCTCTCCCATGGTTGTTCTGGTGGGGGAAAGGGGTTTGTTGTTCATCCGACAGTGGCTTAAAGCTTTTCCTTCATCTGAGAGATAAGCCAGGCAACAATGGACAGTGTTTCTTGTCTGTCATCAATGCCAGTTGATTACTTCCCACAGGCTTTGATACGACTGAGGGTGGCTCTTTCTGATTTCTTGCTCTGCCCTCCAATCTTTCTCATGAACACCCAGTGAAGATCCTTGGAGAAAAAAAATTATAAGCATGTACCTGCTTGAAGATAGTTTGCATAGTCCCCTCATGTCTTGGGTTTTCAGTTATTCTAAATCAATGATTCTCAACATAGGACATTTTTTCCCTTATTCCAGGTGCATTTAGGCAACATCTGGAGACATTTATGATTGTCAAAAGGTGAGGGTTGGCATCTAACAGGTAGAGGCCAAGGAAAATTATAAACGTACTACAATGTGCAGGACAGTCCACAACATAGCATTATCCAGTGTAAAATGTCAATAGTACTTAGTTGAGAAATACTGTTCTAAACTCATATGCTTTTCAAAATCTGGCCTATGGTCATTCATTACTATTTTAGTTGATTTTTTGTGATTAGCATTTAGAACAGCGAGCTCTTCCTCCCATGCTGTGCTAAAGGTGAAACAATCCATATAAACCATCTCTCTTCAGAGAAGCTTGTCACTCTTTGGGTATCGGTTTCCTTGGTTGCTTTGCAATTTCAGCTCTTTGACAGGAAAATTTATGATTTTGTAGGTTATTTCATTTTTCTCATTATTAAGATAAGAGAAACATACTCCTTCAGGTTTCTACATGCTAAATGGAGATAGAATTCTATTCACTTTTTTTTCTTTTTACTTTGGTACTTTGGAGTTCTTCTGGGAGTAAAATACCTCTAAGTAAAGACAATGAAAATCTCTCCAATCTATACACTTCTGCCTTCTAAATATAAATAATCTCTTTTATACGAAAGCATGCTTCACACAGGCATGAAATGCAGATTCAGATTTCTCTTAGTTTATGTATAATTATCAGTTAACCCTTGAAATACTTGAAAAGTTATAAAATCATGACATGCTCCTCTGCATCAAATATTCCAATGTGCTTATCCACCAGCTTCTCCCAGGAATTCGTTGAAAGGAACATGCTGTGTGCAGCAGAGACAGAGAATCCAAACCAGAAATGTAAGTAAGATAGAATTCCTGCTGCTAGTGCAGGGCTGCAATGCCTTGGCTATTACTACGGGGGGCATGGGTCTGCCTATGTGTGTATGGGGGTGCTAGTGCATTTCCGGAGCAGAGAAAAAGATAAAATGATGTGCAGATTTTAACGGCTTACTAGCTTAGTCGTTAACTAATTTATGGGCCTGCCAAGCTAAACTACTTGATGTTCAATGAGTAGATCTGTGGCTCTACCCTCAAATAGTCTCATTCACTAACTCTGTTAGCCCAAAGAATCTTAATTTTTACTGAATTCCTCTTTGATAAGACTGACACTTCAGGTGCCTGAAGGTTACACTGTATGAAATTTGGATTCCTCACTAGACTGTAGGCTCTGGAGACTAGGAATTGACTCAAATTAATTTTGGTCCCTGGCAGCTGGAAGGATATATGTAATGTACAGTAGATGTACAGTAAATCCACAATATATAAGTTATTGAGTTGATCTAAAATGGTATACAATGTCTGCTGGACCAAAGGCTCTACACTCAGGTATTTACATTTCAAATAACAGAATGGAATTTCAGGGCTCTCTGAATTAATATTCAAACTTGTTTTCTGATGACTGTCACGCCTGTTTTATAAAATGCCAATGATCTACTGCATAGAACAAAAGTAGAAGGCAAGGGGAAAGCAGGAGAGATACATTTTACACTATGGACTTTATATAGAAAAGTATGTATTTTTTGTTTGTGGATTAAACACTATATTTGTTCTATTAGTTAAAATATTTTTCTTTGCTTTTTCAGAGTTCCTTCAGGGTAAAACCAATACATTTTTTTTTGTTATTTTACTATTATAAAAGACGGATAATAAAGATTTCATAATTTAACTACATGAAATAGCTGTAGAAATGTAGACACCACCAGCTTTGTAAGAGTTAGAGGGTTGTAATTTTTTTGAAAAAATTCCACTGAAAATAAATATTTTCATTCATAAATATCAAGATCATATTTTAGTTATAATGCTGTCCTAATGGGAGTAAGAAGAAATATGATTTAAACATGGAACAAGTACATCATCTGGAATACATATGGCTAGAAAGAGCTTTATCCAAAAAGCACAACATAGTTCAGTTTCTTTGAACAGCAAATGGCCAATCTCAATGATCACCCACTGTGCCAGGGGAAAATTAAATTGAATTTAGTTTTGCTTCAATTTATTTGCAACTGAGGGGAGAAACCCTGTGCACACCCATAACATTTTATCTTTGAACCAATAACTAAAAAGTCTAAAGTTGTTAAGACATCTTGTAAAAGTTGAGAGGTCACTGACGGGTTTGAACCTGAATAACACAGCACTCTTTCAATCTTTTAGTTCAAAACAAACACAGAAGACACAGTAAGCTCACTGATAGAAAAGCTGTTTTATTTCTCTGGTGTAGATAATTCACATGACCTGTTTGGTTCACCTCTCTCTTTTTATATAAATAGTGTACTCCTTTCACCTTCAGATCCTTCTGTGCAGATCCTCTGTGCCTATAAGATTGTCTTGTCTGTTATTGCCCTACCACAGTGTTTCTGGTTCCTTGAGCAGTTTTTCCTACCGCAACAGCCAACAATTTCTCTAACACTGCCATTCTACACATATGCATGCAGAGAGACAGGACCACATTTGTCAAAACTATGCCATGAAAACCCCATAAACATAAGTCAGTGATTAAACAAATGTGTATTGACAACCTATCATGTGTCAGTCAATATTCTAGACACTAGGTATACGGTGGGTCTCACACACAGCTCCCCCCTCAACATACACACATGATCCATGGGTATCTAACACAAGATGCCAAGACCCTGGTGGCTTACAATAAAATTTGTTACAAAGTGAGTTTCATATTCAGATTTAGCCTGTGTGTGTGTGTGTGTGCACGTGCCCATGTGTATGTGCTTGTGTGTGTGTGTTTACAGTCACTTACCTTTTGGAAAGTTAATAACTTTATAAGCACTACATTTTCTAGACTCCTTGACATTAGAAACTGTGGCATATATTCAATTTTCCTACTCCAAATGCTATTCAAATTGAGCTAGAAGAAAGGTGCCGTACTCTACTATGCTACATTTCATTTGCCCCATACAATTATTTCAAAACATAGTTACCTCCTTAACTTCATAATTAATTTTCTGTTCCCTTAGGGCCCAAAGAGGATAGGGTTTCTGACTATGCTAAAAGCTGATGAGTGTGAAAGTCTTTAGGATAAAATGCAGTTATAAAAGCAAGTGTCTGGTAATGGCTCAATCCAGTATTATATCAATAAAAGGCAAGACAAGTCATTAGATAAGCTTTAAAGAATACCTTCTTTTAATCTTAATGAATTGAAATGATATTTTCTAAGGAATTAATGTAAATAATTAAAATCAAAGGACTAAAATATTTCTGTTAAGCTCCCCATTCTATGTCACTGGATGAAAAAAACTCTTTCTTAGAGGTAACTATGAAATGGTAAAACAGGCAAAAGATAAATTTATTGTTCTCTACGGGCCATATTTGGCCAGTAGATTTATTTTGTTTGCTCACATAGTTAAAATCACTTGCTCACATTTTAAAATTAGATATTTTATATAAAATTTAGATTTATGGATTCTGTAAGGAATGGCGCACCAGCAGCATAAGACCCACCCCTTCTCACTTAGCAATAATCAATTAAATCTGTACAGTGTCTGCCCATTTTTGAAGAAACATGCGCTCGGTATGGAGCTCAACAAAGTCCATCATACCCTTACTGTTTCATAGTCTTCCTGCCCAACTCATTTACAGTATGCGTCTACTCACGGTAGGTTTTCTAACTTGCTAGAAGTTTCTTTGACTATTATCCTCATTTGCTAAAATATAACTAATACTATATAATCGTTTGTTTTACTTCTGTACTTAAGTTGCTTGTATTTTTAGGTTAGAAGATAACCTAAGATTTCTAAGAGACAATTTTAAAACTTAAGAATGTAAAATAATTTATTGTTTAGAATCTCACAGTTTGAACTTGGTGCAAACCTGTAGCTCAGAGAACTTAATGACTCACCAACTGTTTCATAACCACTTACTGGCATTGTTGGAACTAAAATAAAGGTTTCTCACAATGAACACAGCTTAGGAAATATTTCTAAAATATCTGTGATGTTCAAGCAAAAATTTGCACTTCACATGTAAATATTTCTGTGAACATTATATTCTCTACAGAACAAAGTAATCCACATACACTGTACAAATTCTTTAATAATCTGAGACATTTTTATGATGCAATATTATTTCATATTTTAAAATCTTGCTTAAAACATATCCCACCATTTATATTGTTATTAAAATTGTTAATCAAAACTAAAATATACCTACCTTTCAAAAATATATTAAATATGTTTATATTGTACAGTAATGCTGACTATAGCACACTGACATGTTATTATACTATATTAATAACCCTAAAATAATATGCGGTTAATTTTAAATGCCTAGAATATATGGTTCTCATTTGTTCTCACTAATTAAAAAAAAAAAATCACTCCCAATACTAAATATTTCCAGAGTGAATAAAAATTTAAAAGATCATAAGTATGAGAATACATAAAACTACTTTCCCCAAATGTCTAACATGTTTTGTCAACTTTATATATTTAGAAGTACAGTCTTAACTAACCTCTAAATATGTCATTATTTTTCACTTCTTTCAAAAATCTTTTAATGGAATGCAGGATGGGATTTAATTCAATATAGCAGACAATCCACAGGTTTTCACTTATGTTGGTTTTCTCCTAATAACCATGATATTCTGTGAACTACTTAACAAAAATATTACCAAAGACTATCAATGGTCATATATTTTATAATTTTAGTTTTAGTGAAATTTGGTAACAGATTAGAGACCATCTTACCGATGACTTTAAGTCAGAACCAGTAATTGTATAATTACTATTTTAATAAAGAATTTATAATCCAATCCAAATTGTTAATATATAAATGTGATTTACGAATTAAAAGAATAGGGGGATCCCTGGGTGGTTCAGCGGTTTCGCGCCTGCCTTTGGCCCAAGGCGCGATCCTGGAGACCCAGGATCGAGTCCCGCGTCGGGCTCCCGGCATGGAGCCTGCTTCTCCTCTCCTCTGCCTGTATCTATCTATCTATCTATCTATCTATCTATCTCTCTCTCTCTCTCTCTATCTCTCTCTATCATAAATAAATAAAAATAAATTAAAAAGAAAATGGGAAAAGGAACCGTGATTTAAAATAAATTTTTAAAAAAGGAATTAAAAGAATATAAAGAAAGTATTTTACCATTTCCTGGGGTATGCTTATCAACAGATATCTCGAAGTAGCTTTCCTTCTTTTTGGTGGCTAATTTTATATCTCTAAATAATATACTATGCTTTTCTTTCTTAAAGTATATAGTTTATATATCACCTATTATATGCATATCATAGCAGAAGAGAATTTGTCTTAACTGTACACTTGAACTATCCTTTTCATTTATACATTTTTATTATTCTATTTCATTACATAAATAAAATTTCTTACTTAGAATAATAATCTAAACTTTTATTTCCTTCTCTGTCAGAATAGACAGCACATCTTTGTAAAAGCAGAATATTTATACATTTTCTGTTCCCTAAACATTTTCTCCTTACCATCTCCTAATCTCTATCAAATAAGCTTTACATTGTCATGGCTGATACACTTTACATTCTGTTCTTTAATCATAATTGAATTTGTTGCAAAAATTTAATCTATTAATGAACAAAAAAAATTCATGGATTAATTCTAAATGTGAAAAATACATTTAATGTTTGCATTATGATTTCTAAAGTCTTTCTTCATAGCACAGTCTCATAATTCACAATGATTAAGGTTATTTTCTTTAAGATCCTAATAATGCAAACTTCTGCTCTTAAAAACATTTTTATGTTAATTAATGAAATTGTACACATAGCTAAATTTGGTTTTCAAATGTATAGCTTCAATTTGATGTTATTGTTAAGTTAAACAATCCGGGTTTGGATTTTTACCTTTTATCGTTGATGGAATATCTTCTACTTTATTCTCTTGTCGCCTCCCTAAAAAAAATAAAAAAATAGAAATAAAAAAATAAAAAAAAATGTCAAACAAAAAGAATTTGATTTCATGTATACTGATCACAGTGAGTTTCTTTTCACTACTTGGATTTATTTTCTACTTTCTTGATGTTTTTGTAAACTGCCTTCAAATGAAGAATTTTGAATCAACCTCCATTTCATTCAGCTGCAAACACAATGGGGCATATTTCTAAGTTATATTATTAAATTTATCTACTTAAAATACTTAGAGGTTGTTTTGATTTTCTATGTTTGTATTTCATCAAAGTTGATTCATGCAGCTTACAGTTTTGAAATTAACTCCTCAAAGTTCCTTGCTGTGTAAACAAGGATAAGGTGCCTTTCCTAAAAGGCACTTTTTAAGCTGTGTCATATTTGACTTGTCGAATCAATGTACCCTTGTGATCAAGTGATTAAGCTATTTACTGCTTTTCACAGAAAGCTATTAAATAGATCATAAGCACAATATTATGAAGTGAGTGTCAGGATCTCTAAATTCTACTTACCAGTTAGTTGTGTGACCTTGAACAAGTCACTTAATCTTTTTGACCTCAACTTCTTTACATACATAACAAGGATAGCAATTATCTCTATGGGCCTTTTTGCTTGTAAAGCTCTATGATTTTATTCCACAATTATCTTTGGAATGGATTTAGTGTGAGGGAGGAAAGCTTCATTGCAATGGTTATGCAAATAATCTCATATGAATTATGGAGTTAATTTAATAAGCCTCTTAGCTTTTTTGGGTAATTTTCAGAAAAAGCAAATATTCATTTAAGAAGACGTGTACTAAAGATTACTTTTAGCAGAAAAGTTGTAAAATATTTCCTCTTATAACTGAGTCTTTCTGGCAGCTACTTATCAATCAGGAGTTTCAAATAGTTGGCAACCATGACTCAGAAATTTCCACCTTACTGGTACCAAGAGCTAAAATATTTAGCAATATAACTTAGAGCATTATCAACTTGCTTTACTTCCTTAAATGTTCTTTAAATAATTTCTTAACAATAATTTATCAATATAAATTCTGAGGAAAAAGTACATTTTTGATATATAAATATTTTTGTACAAGATAGGAAAAAAGAGAGTCAAAATGCCTGAGGTCTTGCACTTATTTGACTGCTCTTGACTTGCTGGGTGGCCCTAAGTCAAGCTGATCGAGTTACTATTTTCTAAAGCTTGCCAAATATTGTCAGGGCTTTGGAGAAGGTAATGAAACCATAAGTGTAAAATACTCTACAAATAGAAAGGTCAAAGACCAGCATATGTGAAACACATTTTCATTCTTAATGAGCAGTTGGACACTTAGTAGGGAACGCTAAAACATCTAATTTTAAAGAGCCACTTCATTTTGGAGCAATTCATCGAGAAGCAGCAATATTTATTGAGGTCATTGCATCGTTATTGGAAACATCTGTATTTACAAGTGTATCATAGCGATAATAATGTCCAGAGTAATATTAATCTAATAGCTAACAATAAATGTTATTAATGGTACATCGGAAAAAGCAGAGACTGAGTTGTTCAATAGAGCTAGGTTCAAATTACAAAGTTACTACTTATTGGTTCTGTGGGTCAAGCTCGCCTGCCCTTACTATCCATTTGACAGTGTGGTGAAGTTGTTTTAAAATAATTTTCTAAGAGGAAACATGGCCTTGCCAGCACTTCAGTTCAGGGCAGACTGAGAAGGAGTTCTCTTCAAGCACAAGTCATCATTAGCCTCTGAACCTCCTCAAAAAGACCTTCACTCTTCTCCCACTGTGACTGTAGCACATCTATATCTGCGAGTCTCTTCTCAACTGGCAATGTGCAATATTGGCAAATGAGGCATTTGACAGAGTAAAATCTCATACTTAGTATAGTTTAAGAGTTACCTAGAATCCAGTTGAATGAATTTCACTTATTCTAAAATATTCTCCTGGATGATAACATTGCATTCTACTACGTCTTCTTTTACACTCAATCTTCCCCTCAGAATTTCTGTATTTGTATATGAATTACACTTGTATGTAAATTATCCAATCTTATATTGATACTTTTGTTATAAACAAGGCAAAACACCTACCTAAAACAAACAAAACTATAACCAAAATCATATTAAGTCTGTAACTATATTAAATGATTTGTTAAATGGTTTCCTGACATTACAAAGATTTTTAATGATCTTGGAGAGACTATATCTATTGGTATCTCATCCTATGAGCACTTGAATTTCTTCAAGCAGTATTCTTTCCATTTAGACACAATCAACTGCAAATGGGTAAAAATTTTCTTAATTTTTTGGACAAATTCGTGACTCCTCAAAATTGTACAGGTAGAGGTCATCATTATATGCACTTTAGCTTAGCCCCATCACCCATCACTTTTCCCTCACTCTAACATAATCTCTTCTTTCATACTACTTTTCTATTTCAGGTCATTTTGTGATTTTTTGATGTTTCTTAAGTAAGCAATCTGATAATTCTGAGGAGGGGAGTAGGATATAAACCAATCAATTAATTATTGTATGATATTGAAAGACTCAGGATCTTTTGTAGTCATCTTATATATTGCCAATGTTTTGCTGAACTCTAGAAGCCGAAAGAATAAGGAAGCAGCCTATTGCCACGGCAGTGCTAAGAGTTTGTTTCTTAGTTCTTATTAGCATTTGTTAAGAGCAAACTAAATCCAGAGGGCAAGAGAATTTAGAGAGTTGCATACAGGTCAGTCTTAAGGAACAAAAAGTAAAGAAAAGTGTAAGGAGTGAATCTGGAAGGTCAAATGGATGGTATGTAGGACAGTGGTCATTTGAGAAAAAAAAAAGTCATCATTCATTCTTTCTTATTAAAGTACTGATTAAAAGTGTCACACTGCAGAGCCTCTTTGGGGATGCTCTAAGAATTTATCAGTGTTATTTACAATCCTATGTTAGCTGTATGCAGTGTATTGAGTAATATGTCATTTGATAGATATATGTTTCAATTAGAGCTCCATATATTAATCATCTACCATCTGCAACATACTGGATGATAAGTTTAACTGGGTGGATTTGACTCAGTCACTTCCTAAATGCAACACAACTGAATGCAGTCACTGTTCTCAACACCTTGTCTAATAGAAGAGGTGGACAAACTAGTAATGCCAGAAGATACAATTCATCTATTTAGTCAGCAGGTTCCCCACCAAACCATAAGCTCTTCAATATTAGGTATGTCAAAATACTATTTTTTAAAAAAAAGTTTAAAGATATGATTTACATATAAACATAGAATAAACGTGGGCCAAAGTGCTATTGAGTGCATTAATAAAAGAAAAGACAAGACAAAGTTGTTTCAAAGAACTTGAGAGGGTAAGTATATATGGGCTTTGAAAGAAACAGTGATATTTATGATGTCTAGGTCAAAGATAAAACTACATACTCTCGTAGGACAATAATGACATAGAATTTAGGATTTTCTTTTTATAAAACAGGAATTATTATCATTTCTATAAGAAATCATCTACAAGTTAACATAAAATTTCATAAGTTCAGGGTTCTTATTCAAGTGTAAACAGGAAGTCAAACAAGGTACTTTCCTATAGAGAATTACATTGCCATTGGGTATGCCTATTAAGTAACACTCCTGGATGGCACTGGAACGACAGCCAATCATTTTATCTCATTTCTACATGTTAGAAATTTTCTACTATATGGGACATAACTTTTTATGTAAGCAAAACTATGGGTGGGTATGGATAGGAGATTTATGCATCTGCATAGTGTGTATATAAAGCACAAATCTGGCCCTTGGCTGATATGGAAGCAAAGTGAACTATTAGTGATCCATGAACAATTACTTTAACAAATTTAAAATAGTATGATGCCTTAAGATTCATGTATATAGGGATCCCTGGGTGGCGCAGTGGTTTAGCGGCTGCCTTTGGCCCAGGGCGCGATCCTGGAGACCCGGGATCGAATCCCACGTCGGGCTCCCGGTGCATGGAGCCTGCTTCTCCCTCTGCCTGTGTCTCTGCCTCTCTCTCTCTCCCTCTCTGTGTGTGTGACTATCATAAAAAAAAAAAAAAAGATTTATATATATATTCTACTGAGCTCAGATCAAATTGTCAAATAAGACTTATAAATCTAAGATATTACCCTGTATCAAGCTTACCAGGGATGTTGAGTATGAGTATTTCCGAGGCAAGGACACAGAAGACAATAAATGCTACCTCTTGGGATATCCCAACTGTTTCTCCAGATTAAGGGTTTCAGATAAAATATGGGATGTCCAGTTAAAATTAAATTGTAGAGACATAACACTTTTTTTTTTTTTTTTTTACTGTGGGTCAATACCAAATATTACATGGGACATACTTAACAGACATACAAATTTCATTCTTTCTCTCCAATTCAAATTTAACTGGGCATCTGTATTTATATTTGTTAAATCTGGCAACCCTGCAAGTTCCTCCCTCCCAGTATCAGTCACCCATCCTCTTGCCCAGAATAACAGGTAAGGTTTCGAAAGGAGGTTTTGTGGCTTTACCTATCACAATGGGAGGCATTTAAGTTATATAACATCTCTATTTTATATCCACAGAGTTCTATGGCTTACATGACATTCTCCGGGGAGCCATGCCTCATAAATCCAGTGACTGCAATTTTATTTACTATAAGTAATCCTTTAGCCAGGGACATCTTGCTAAGAAGTTCTATAGATAAGGTCTCTTCCTCCCAGAAAATATCATTAATCTATGTACCCAGAGGCCCAGTTGACAAGAAGATTAGGCCAGGTCACTTGCCCTCTTTTCTCCCCCCTGGGGTTGTACCCTGCTAGCGAGAACGAATGGATCACGGGCCAGATACAGCTAACTTTTTTCTCACCAACTACATTCATGACTTTAATATTTAAGGAAAAGGATACCTCCATTTATACCAGAAATAAAAACAAAAGCTGATGAAAAAAAATATGAACCTGACATGTTTATGTTAGATACAATGTACAGACACACAATGGATGTGTCTAAACTTTGGAAAAGGCGCTTTTTTTCCCTTATTTTATCATAATCTTGACCCTTAGCAAAAAGTCTGTTGTTATTTCATAAATAAAGCTTTGAGAAGGAGTTAGAGTAGCTATTTGAGGGGAAATATTTAACAGTAGTCTTTTAGTTCCATCAAATAGATGTTCTATTTCTCCAAAATTGTGTTTAATCAAATATGTGACATCTAGTAAGTATCTCAGAAGGAGTATGACAGAAATGAAAAAGAACAGTTTGATGACTAGCCAGCCATGGAGACCAAGATATTATACTCAAACCAGTGAATATAGATGTATTAGGTTTTTAAAATTCTGACAGATTACAAATCTAAGATTTAACTGGACTACATGAGTTTTGTATCCAAGAGTAAAACGGAAGTCTGTCACATGCACATTTAGAAATATAACAATTCAATCAGTGAATCAAAGTCCTTAAAAAAATATACAATTGCATGATTTACATGAGAGACCCTAAATCTTTTAATATTTCCTTCTCATTCAAATGGAAGATTTTATACTTATTATCACTACTATGAAGAATCCTAAAACTCTTAAAAAGAATAAAGTGGGGGTGGCGGATTTCTAGCAAGAGAGAAAAAAATGATGTCACAGGCAGGCTGACATATTGTCCCCATGAGTATGCAAAATGCATGGATTAACCTCGGATATTTGAAAATTGTAAAATGGAGAAGGACAAACATTATATGGTCTCATTCATTTGGGGAATATAGAAAATAGTGAAAGGGAATAAAGGGGAAAGGAAAGAAAAGGAGTGGGAAATATCAGAGAGGGAGACAGAACAGGAGAGACCCTTAACTCTGGGAAACAAACAAGGGGTAGAAAGGGAGGTGGGCGGGAGTTGGGGTGACTGGGTGACGGGCACTGAGGGGGGCACCTGATGGGATGAGCACTGGGTGTTATGCTATATGTTGGCAAATTGAATTCCAATAAAAAAATAAAAATAAAAAAATAAAAAGGCTTTCCTCAAAATAGGTCATTTTTAGCATGACACTTATCTCCCATTGAAATGTAATACTAAATTTTTATTTTTAATGCTATTTAAAGGGAACGTCTTTGTTAATTTTATAAAGATAATTATTTGTTAGTGTGAGGAATCATAGCTGTATTTGTTGATTTTATATCCTGAATATTCCCTAAAATCATTAATTCCTAGAGTTTTTTGAGTTTATAGTTTGCCCCTGTAGCAGATCATGTCATATGGAAACAAATAATTTCCTTTCTCTCTCTTGAAAAAAAAAGAAAATTGTAAAATGGTAATATTTTTATGAATTAGTAGAAAGGAATGGTGACATTTGAATAAAATGGTGAAGGAACAGCATTGGTCCCCTTCTGTACTGATACAAAACAAAAACATAAAACCTTTCTTTTCCCACTCATTCCAAACCCAATGCTGTGTTCAAGATTAAAGGAAAATGGTCAAAAATCTGAAATTAGAGAGAAAGAGAAAAACGCTTTCTCTTTTTCGGAGGGAGAAGGGTTCTTATTAACATATGAAACAGTTTAATACAATTATTTCCACAGCAAAACTTTAGCACTTGGTTAATAAAATGAGAGAAGGGGAGATATCTGGATTTAGAAAATACTAAATGATAACTGAAAGATACAGTTAAATATCCAAGTATTTCCAAGCCTATTTTTGTTGCCATTTATTTTGTTAGAGTCAACTTTACCAAAAGTATTTGGTATCATTTTCTCTAAAAGGTCTTGGAATTGATTCACTTTGAAGAACAAGTAAATTATTTTAAAAGTTAATTGAAATATAACATTTTTTCATAATACATACTTTTAGCCTATAAAATTGTTAGCTTGAATTTCTATTCAAGTATAAAAGTATAATACAATTCATTACACTTTCCCAACCATTTTAACTACTTTAAATCTTTTATGTTTTATAGGTAAAACAGATTACATTTACTAAATAAGCATTCTGACTAATTTCTAGGACTTCTACCTACATGAAAATATAATGAGGATTGGCTATGACCTGATAACATTGCCCCTATTGTTATAGGAGTTTTATATTTTTGTATATTAAAATAATGAGTTCTATTTTAATTCAGTTAAAAAAGCACATTGTATTACATATTGTGGTTTCCTTTTATTCATTAATACCAAGTTTTATTTTTCTTGTTTTAGTAAAAACTGGTGAAATAAATCCTTATATTTTTATATAGCTTCCACTGATTTTGAAAATGTGTTCTCATATTTAAACACATTTTAATCTTACAAGTCTTTATGGAATATTAAAAAATATTTTCTGGATTTTAAATATGAAAAAATTGAGGATTAGACAGGCCATTATTTGTCCAAGGTAGGCCATTATTTGTCCTAATGAGTATGACCCAGGACTATATTATAGAACCCTGGCCACATTGTTCAGTACTCCTTCCATCATATAGAATTATATCTCCCTTAATAGCCAACAGTATTTTTGATCATCATAGGACTAATACGCAATGGTATTGAATGACCCTAACTTGAAAAAAAAAAATAGCATGTAAAGAAATTCACTTGAACCTATCTATCTCTCAGTTTCTCTTTTTGTATCTTTACACAGAGTGGGAAAAAAAAAATCTCCAAGGAATTTAATGCACTCAGTATTTTGTATTCTTACTTTCTACTTACCAATTAACCCACTCTTATCAACTGCCATCCTGATGCCTTCACTAAAATGAATCATGTTAATTTTGCCAGTAACAATCGCATTGTCATATACAGCAGACACCTCTGTCATAAGAGACATCGTCACAACAGCATATGAAAAACTACCCTGTTGTCTTCCATGACACAGTCTCTGACTGTGGAAGCTTCCACTATGCTAGTATTTTTTTTCTTCTTCCTTGAATACTTCATGTTTTCTTACCTCATTTTTTTTCTTTTCTTTGCATTGATGGTGGCTTATCTTCAAGTCTCATTTTCATTGGCTGAGAGCCTCCCCTTAATACATCCATCCCCATCCATATATTCATTTATTTCCTTTCTCTTAATAAATGTAATTTCTCTGTAGCACATATGATTATTAAATGAGAAATTGTGAAGGATCTGAGATTTTTACCCTATTTGCTAATTAACTAGTTAGCCAGCAGAGCACTACAGATACACACACATGCGTGCATCCACCCAGAGGATACATACAGATAAATATGTTTATATAGAATAGAGAGATATATCAATAAAAGATTGAGACTGCTGATTCAAAAATAGACCACAGGAAAAGATCAAAAGCAGTAGTCAGATCAGCTTCTTATGTTTCCCATACCCCAAGAGCAACTTGATGAGGGCCAGATGCTTACCTACATGAGTGGTGGGTTGCACCAAAGAAGAGGAGATTTGAATTTTTATGGGGCTGCTGATGAATCTACCCACACTCCTCTCTGAAGAGAGATTTCTCATTTATTTTGAATATAGGAAAATCTCCTGGATGGACAAGAAAATCTCTCTAGGTTTGCTTCTTGAATTTAGGCAAATATTTGTGGAAAGTGGGCAGAGGGGGCTTTATCTTTACAACCACAGGCATATCCAGACAAATATACATCTAAATCTGTCGAGAGGGAAAACCTTCTCTCTAGCTTCTGAAAGGCTATTTGGTCTTTCAACATATCTTCTGCTCAGAAGCCCAACCCGTACAGAAAGCTGAGAGATCCATGGAGATGTTTCTCCTAACTATGATAATTTATAAATATCTTACTCACTTATTTATTTTCTTTTTATCCCCAGAAATATTTCCACACGAATGCCCAGGTTCTATGGTTCTTAATCACTGCTGTATCCTTAATGCTTAATATATTTCCTGATATTATGCACTAGGTAGTAAATGGTAGGCAGTCAAAAAAAATCCCTCCAATATATCTATTTCTATATCTTATCTATCTTGAATGAATTGTATATATCTGAATATATATGCATCTTGAATAAATTAGCAAATGAATGAATGTATGAAGATATAGTTGATTAATAAACTTTTAAAATGCTGGATAAGGACTCCTGGGTGGCTCAGTGGTTGAGCATCTGCCTCCAACTCTGGGTATGATCCCGAGGTCCTGGGATCCAGTCAGTGTCAGGTTCCCCATAAGGAGCCTGCTTCTCCCTCTGTGTCTCTGCCTCTCTCTGTGTGTCTCTCATGAATAAATAGATAAAATCTTTTTAAAAATGCTGGATAATTTTGTTTTTATTTGTTGCTGTTTTTAAGCATGCCTTTCCTCTTTGGATATATTTAAAAAGTTTTAGTGATTTTCCCCTATTGATAACATTATTCTCAGCAACATTCTGAGGAATGTGTGACTGCATATAAATAACTCAATATATTTCTTAAACTTTATTTAAGTGTGAATTGTGAAAAAATTGAGGAAAAATATATATTAAAGTGCTAAGTATATATATTTTTTCTTACTTCAAACATTTTAAGGGATGCCTAGGTAGCTCAGCGGTTGAGCATCTGCCTTTGGCTCAGAGTGTGATCCCAGAGTCCCAGGATCAAGTCCCAAATCGGGCTCCCTGCATGGAGTCTGCTTCTCTCTCTGCCTGTGTCTCTGCCTCTCTCATGAATAAATAAATAAAATCTTTAAAAAAAACATTTTAAGATATAACAACATAAGACAGTCTTGCTGGTGTCAGAAACAGTGGTCAGAGCTGTCACATGAAGGAGGAAATTGATGTCATTATAACAAGAAAATAATTGTAGATATATGCAAATTGGGGCAAATAAATAGATCTATTTGGCAAGAAATCTTCACATTGCAGCACCAACATGGTGATAATCATAGTACTTTTATATAAGCATGAAAAACATTCAAAATCTACCACCACCCACTTGCTAGAATCTGAAAAGAGATGAAGGAAAATTTTCAAATTTTCATTCTTTTCAATGTGTACTTTGGGAGGAAGAAAACAAATTTCATATAAAAAATTTATCCATAAGAATCAGTTAGTCTAGTTGAAGGAAAGAAAGATATAGGAAGTTCGGGAAACAGGGCTGGAAGTCCTCGTGTCAGCTCTATAATCTATGTACATCCAAAATCCTGCTTCTGCCTCTTAGAGACAATATGACATAGGACAAAACCCCTCTTGCCTCAGGCTTCTTACTGAGCAAAAGAGGAAGTTTTTTTAAAATATAAGATAATATTGGTAGCACCTCATACACAGAACTTTTGTTAGCATTAACTTAATACAATGTGCTTAGAATAGTATTTAGAAGTACATGTATTCTAAAATACTAACTCTAATTTAAAAAGTAAAATGTATCTAATTTAGAAAATAGGCAGAAGATATGAACAGACATTTCTCCAAAGAAGATATACAGACGGCCAACAGACACATGAAAAGATGCTGAACATCACTCATCCTCAAGGAAATGCAAATCAAAACCACAATGAGATACCGCCTCACACCTATCAGAATGGCTAAAATCAAAAACACAAGAAACAAGTGTTGGTGAGGATGTCAAGAAAAAGGCACCCTCTTCCCCTGTTGGTAGGAATACAAACTGGTGTAGCCACTGTGGCAAACAGTATGGAAGTTCCTCAAAAAATTAAAAATTGAATTACCATATGATCCAGTAATCACACTACTGGGAATTTACAAAATCACTCTTTTGAAAAGATATATGCACCCCTATGCTTATTGCAGCATTATTTAGTAGCTAAAATATGGAAGCAGCCCAAGTGTCCATCAATAGGTAAATGTTCAAAGAATTTTATACAATTTTTTGTATATATGTATATATAGATATAATTTAGCTGTAAACAACAATGAATTTTGCCATTTACAATAATATTAATGGATGTAGAGGGTATAATGCTAAGTGACATAAGTCAGTCAAAGAAAGACAAATACCATATAACTGCACTCGTATCTGGAACTTAAGAGACAAAACAAATAACCAAAGAGAGGCAAAAACAAACAAACAAACAAAAACCTAACCTGACTCTTAAATATAGAGAACATACAGGTGGTTTACCAGAGGGGAAGTGAGCAGGAGGGGTGAAATAGGGGAGGAGATTAAATGTACACTTATCATGATGAGCACTGAGTAATGTATAGAACCACTGAAAAACTATATTGTATACCTGAAACTAATGTAACACTGTATGTTAATTATACTGGAATTCAGAAAAAAAATTAAGTAGAAATGCACAATAGTGTGCTATGCTGAAAAAGATGGGTCTTTTGTACCCCCCTTCCCCAAATGTGTGTGTGTGTGTGTGTGTGTGTGTGTGTTTGTGTGTAGAGAGAGAGAGAAACAGAGACAGAGACAGAGAGACAGAGGAGGAGGAAAAGAAGAAGATGGAGAAGGTGAAAAAGAAAACAGATCTGAAGAGACAGAAGGAGAAAGCCTCCAGTTCCAAAAACATAATGTTTTTCAAACCAGAAAGACACCAACCAATTCAAAACTGTCACCTAGCAACATCTTCATCGACCAGAGCACACTGGACCTCAACAGAGAGGAAACATAATACAGCATTAACCATCCAACAAAAGTTACTTTGAGGGAGAGTCAACAGATTTAACAAAAAGGTTAATTGATACACTGCAGACTGGAAAAATAGATTTTTCAAGTACATAATTATTTAAGACATAAAATCAGAAAGATGAACCATATTGAAGCGACAGAGTTGTATAATTAAAACAAGCATCTTGCATAAAAAAGCCAATTAGAATTTCTACCAAAAATTACCCATGAACAGAGATTTACATGTAATTTTGGACTCTGAGAATTTTTAATATAAAATGTTGCCTTGGGATCCCTGGGTGGCGCAGTGGGGGATCCCTGGGTGGCGCAGTGGTTTGGCGCCTGCCTTTGGCCCAGGGCGCGATCCTGGAGACCCGGGATCGAATCCCACATCAGGCTCCTGGTGCATGGAGCCTGCTTCTCCCTCTGCCTGTGTCTCTGCCTCTCTCTCTCTCTCTGTGACTATCATAAATAAATAAAAAATAAATAAAAATAAAAATAATAAAATAAAATGTTAAAATGCATTAAAAAAAATAAAAATAAAATAAAATAAAATGTTGCCTTAATAATATTTTTGGACCTATATACATAATAGTATTTGAGGAGTAACTTTTATTTTTTGTGAACTTCCTTATAAATATGGAATCAAGGTTATGCTAGCCTCTAAAAAAGCAAATTGGATAATATTCCATTTTTTTACATTTGGAAGAGTTGAAGATGGGTGTTATCTGTATTAGATGTTAGGAAGCTTTCACTAGGAATGCTGTTATGTCTAGAGGTTTCTTTATAAAAAAATTTTTTGTTTTTAGTGATACACATGGTTCCTGGATGAAGACGGTTAGATTTAAGAATTTTTGACTGTATGATGGTATGAAAGCAGTGTGCATTCAGTAGAAATTATTCTTTGAATTTTTAATTTTGATCATTTCCCGGGCAACTGATAGGTGATATGAAACTCTCTCATAATTCTGGGCAGCAGCAGCCAGCTCAGCTGCCAGTCAGCCATGCAATCACGAGAGGAAACCACTAATACACTGACAACCATTCTGGGTCCACACAGCCATTCTGTTTTTCATGTTCAGCATTCAGTGCACACTACTCAATAAACTACATGAGAGAGTTCACACCTTATTATAAAATAGGCTTTGTGTTGGATGATTTTGCCCAACTGTAGGCTAATGTAAGTGTCCTGAGCACGTTTCAGGTAGGCTGGTCTAAGCTATGATGTTGGGTAGGTTAGGTATATTGAATGTACTCCAGACTTAACAATATCTTCAACTTAGGATGGGTTTATCAGGGTATATCCCCATTCTAAGGCAAAGGATATTTGTACATATATTCCTTTTAATACATTTAGGACTACCTAGCTTTTCAACTTCTTTTCACAGCTTCAGTTTCTTGTATGTTTCAAAAATCTGTCAATTTTATATAAAATCTATTTTAGGGCAGCCCAGGTGGCTCAGCAGTTTAACGTTGCCTTCAGCTCAGGGGGTGATCCTGGAGTCCCAGGATCAAGTCCCACATCGGGCTCCCTGAATGGAGCCTGCTTCTCCCTCTGCCTGTGTCTCTGCCTCTCTCTCTCTCTCTCTCTGTCTCTCATGAATAAATAAATAAATAAGACCTTTAAAAAAACTATTTTCAATAGGATGATGGATAAATGAGTAAATAAAGATGTATAAGTATATATGTCTTTATGTGTGCATGTATTTACTAGAGGTAATGGAAGCACACATACCTATGTGTAAAAAAGATATGCCTATCCTGCATATATGCCTATACGTAGGCATACCGAGCATTCATATCTCAGTTTCAAAATATCATTCCTTACTAAAAGGAACTAAAATGTCTTTCATAAATGGTTTCTTCTGGCTTTGGCAGTTAACGTACAAGACTGGAATGTATTTTTGTGATAGTAAAGAAGTGGTAAAAAAAAAAAAAAAAAGATTAGATACATCTAAAGGACACCTAGCCATTTTGATAAGGTCTTACACTACACATTGATAATAAAGATAAATAATAATAAACAATTTTGATGTTTAGACTAAAATGAGAATCAAAAGTCCATGCAGATTAATTCATATACATACAAAAAAGGAGAAAGCTCTTTCTTGTAATATGCCTGTAACTATCGAATGTACAATGAATGATTGCATTAGAAAATCACTATTTGGCAACTACCACAGTAGTAATAGTTATAGGCAAGGATCATCAATAGATGCTAAAAGTAATGAGTGGAAGTTTAGTGAGAAATGGGAATCTCACTATCTCTCTCCACGAAATGGTTACTAAAACACAGGAAAAATTATAAATCTGTATTAGATACATGTGTCAGACACTACCTTAACCAAATGATCCAAGTTAAGGTCTCCAGCAATAGGACCAGTAGACATTATTTACCTCCTTCTGTGGTACACTGAGAAACCCGTATCACTTATGTTATATTCCTGCAGAAATGCATACTTAATGGGAATCATGAGATAATATTAGGCAAACTTAATTTGAGAGACATTCAATGAGGTAATTGGACTTTATTTCTTAAAAATATCAAATTGAGGAAAAAGGCAGCTATAGAAGACTTCTAGTTTAAAGAAAACAAGAGATGAGATAACTCAATGCACCATGTAATACTGGGCCAGGAAACAAATCAAAACAAAACAAGACTATTCTTTGTTTTGGTATAACAAAAATTGTGTTACAAGGGAAACATTGTTGAACAAATCTGTAAATGTGGAGATAATAATATGGTAGAAACAGTAATATTCTCATTTTGATAAATGTGCTAAGGTTATTAATAAGATACTTCTACTTTGGGGAAATGAATTATTTAAGGGCAAATGGTATCATTTTGTATTATTTCAAGAACTTATACTCAAAGGGTTCTGAAAAAAATATACGGAGAAAAAGAGAATGGTATAACAAATATCACACGGTAAAATGTTTACATTTGGGAAATGTAGGTGAAAGGTTAATGGGAAGGATTTTTATTATTTTTGTAACTTCTGTAAAAAAAGTTTAAAAAGAATTTTTACCACACAATGTCATATTTTCTCCTTTTGAGCAGAATTATTTGCACTTTCTCCGTGCATGTGACAATATATGAGGCATGGGGAAGTTTGAATCCAGTTTCCTGAAATGGCCACCTAAATCAGCAAGTATTTCACAGTATTATGGACATTACATATTTGCTATGTTTATTGTAAATTGCCTGCAGGAATTGGGAGTATATAATTTCTGGACGGTCAAAGACCTTATTCAGGCAGAAGAATCAGAGAAGCCTAGGGCAAAGTAGGAAAGAAACACACACACACACACACACACACACACACACACACAAGTTCCCCTATTTTCAAATTTAGCTTCTGAAGTATTTTGGTTTCAAAACTAAAATGAGCAGGGAGGGTTGAACCAACAAAAGTAAAAGACTTAAGGAGTCAGGGAAGTGATTGGAATCCCTCCATGAAGATTAGAAGTTAAAACGATCAATTGAGATAATGAAATACAGTGTGTGTTCTTTGATGTGTGTAGAGAAAGAACTGTGTTCAGGCAAGTTTAAAGAACCCATGAATTGTAAAAATCAATCAAAATGCCTATAGGACATGGAAAACAGCTATCAGTTGAAGCCAGCTTAGTACAGCTATTATTCAAAACAGAGCTGTATCTAGCAAATACACATACATCTATTCAATTCAGTAAAAAAAAAAAAAAAAGGAAAAAGTCCAATTTAAATTTAAAAAGATAATTTCTTACTAAATTGCCATTTAAACAATTAACTGAGATGAACAATGTAGGGTTGTGCAATCAAAACTCTCTTACTGAGTGACTACTAAAGCATGCTACCTGGTACTAAATTATAACCAAAACAAACATGCCATTGTCTTTACATGCTTGCTTTCTTAATTGAAAATATATTTAAAAATACTTCCAGTTAGTGTGAAGGCCGAAAATTAAGGCTACGTTAATGTATCATGCTAATGCATCCAAGGCAATGGCTACAACGCCTCGGAAGTGATAGAAGAGGCCTCCATGAACTAAGACTTTAGAGCTGGTTCCCATGTTTCACTCATTCATGGAACTAATTAGATATGAAAGGAGTCTCTAGTATTCTCTTCTCCAGGATCCAGCATGTATTTTTCAGTTTCAAATTTTATTTCATTACCATCAACAGTGAACAAAATATGTGTTTTGAATCTTATTACTTTCATTTATCTGAAACACGTGTTTACATTGAGGACAAAAGATATAGGATTTCAAGCAATTTATGGGATAGTCCACTTTTCCACACCGTGCACTGAGCTAGTCTTGGAAAACTAGTCACCATGCTGGCTGCTGAAGCTACAGGTGTCTCCCAGAAATTGCTTCACAGGACACACACACACACACACACACACACACACACACACACACACACAAAACCACTGCAGCCAAAGAGCTCAATTCCTCACTGCCTCGGACTGAGGAAAGACAATCTACTTCAAAAAGAACTTAAATTTAAATATATAGAAAAGTATTTTCCCTAAGTTATTTATTCCTACATTGGTAATAACATGCTCATCTTTCTTCGCTCAAAGTAGAGCCAACTCCCCAGGAACTTGTAAGCCTCCCTGAAAGCCCTTAGCAATTTTCAAAACTCCCATGTTAATTATTATTATATTGCTTATTTATCAATTAATCATGTATGTCTTGTGACATCTACTAGAATACTTTGAAGTTTATTTTCAAAAGAGTATTATTTAGAACTTTATACACACTCATATCCAGTTTCTCCAACTTTATATTAAGCCCCAAGAGAGAAGAAACAGTTAGGAATTTCTTCATTATGTTTTTTAGTTGATATTGAATAAATGCTTATTGATGGGCTGGCTTAAATAAATCGCCCCATAAAAGTGGCAAGGGTCTATACTAAGTCAATAGCCACATGAAAATAAAGTAAGGGTTCAAGAGAAATATAAAGTAGGATTGGCCAGACTTGATGACTGACTACTTGATGGAGGACAGAGAAGGCTGACAAGAATTTGTTTCTGTAGCTTGAGTAACTGGATAAAGAAGGCCATGTTTAGCATATCCAGGGAATACAGAAGAAGAACGTCTGGTTTGTGGTGGAAGTACATGTGTTCTCAGTGCATATTTAAAGCCAGGCACAAAGAACTGGTAGCCTCCTAATAAATATAATTTTCACTCTAGAAACATGGCAAATATGGGACTCAGAACCTAAAATTACTGCAGCGGTGACTGGGATTCCAACCCAGACACTTTGGCTACAGAGCCCTGGCCCTTCCCCTTCTTTGCCACAGATGTTTCCTTAGTATCATGCAAATTAAATATAAAACTTCTATATGATCTCATCTAACCATTTTCTATACATTAATTTTCATAATATTTGTGAGTAACTGAGAATGAAAAAAAAGTCAAAAAAATTTTGAAGAAATACTTGATGTACTATCACACTTGGGCCATCTTCATGTTGTCAAACACACTTATCTCTGCTCCATCTTAGGATAAACATCTGCATGATTCAGACTTCCAGGCTTACACTTAGCATAATAGCTGGCACATAGTAAATACTCAAATAGTTTTCGTTGAACAAATGATGAATGAGTGATGAATAAATGAAAACAATGACATAAAAAGGAGTGCAGAGAAAGGGTTATTACTACTTAATCTTTAAGTTCTCTTTTAAAAATGGAAATAATGCACATAAGAATTAAAAGGGTTTATATGATTAATGGTCTGCTAATAATAATGCATACATATTTGGATTTGTATTGTTTTTTTATTTTACTTAAATTCAATTAACGGTCATTTATGAATTATCAGTCATTTCAGATGTAGTGTTCAATAATTTGTCAGTTGTGTATAACACCCAGTGCTTGTCACGTCACGTGCTCTCCTTAATGCCCATCATCTAATTACCCGATCCCCTCACCCACCTTCCCTCTAGAAACCCTCAGATTCTTCCCTACAGTTAAGAGTCTCATGGTTTTTCTCCCTGATGACTTCCTATCAGTTTTCCCTCCCTTCCTCTAGGATCGTCTGTGCTATTTCTTATATTGTACGTATCAGTGAAACTATATAATCGTCTTTCTCTGGTTGACTTATTTTACCCAACGTAATACCCTACAGTTCTATCCATATAAATGTAAATTGCAAGTATTCACCTTTTCTAATGACTAAGTAGTATTCCATCATATATGTAGATATATACACCCCAGATCTTCTTTATCCATTCATCTGTCAATGGACATCTCAGTTCTTTCCATAGTTCATCTATTATAGACATTGCTGTTATGAACACTGGGGTGCAGGTGCCTCTTCAGATCACTACACTTGTATCTTTGGGGTAAATCCCCAGCAGTGCAATTGCTGGGTCGTAGGGCAGGTCTATTTTTAACTCTTTGAGGAACCTCCACACAGTTTTCCAGAGTGGCTGCACCAGTTCACATTCTCACCAACAGTGCAGGATGGTTCCCCTTTCTCCACATCCTCTCCAGCATTCGTGGTTTCCTGCCTTGTTAATTTTCCCCATTCTCACTGGGTGAAGTGGGATCTCATTGTGCTTTGGGTTTGTATTTTCCTGATGGCACGTGATGCGGAGCATTTCTCATGTGCTTGTTGGCCATGTGTAGGTCTTCTTTAGAGAAATGCCATTTCAGGCCCACACAGATCCACCCAAGGGAAGGTGGAGGGTCTCAGCATTTCTGTCCTTCACAGGGACCCTGCATGAAGAACTGTCCCCCGAGGGCACCACAGTTCAAGCTTTACGGTGATGTGAGCTGAGAGCCCCCTTCCTGGGCTTGCTGACCAGAACTGGCTTCCTACACTGATGCCTGGAAATCCTGCCAGCTCAGGCATCCCTGTTGTTTCTGTGACCCCAGGGGAACTTGAGATCACACTGTCCCACCTAGGGTTCTGCTCTGCTTCACCATCTGAGCACTTTTCAGGCAGGGATATCTCTCACTAGAGCAGATTTCTAAAGTTTGATTTTGCACTCTGGGCTACCTCACTGCCTGGGAGCCAGATTATGAAGGCGCCCTCCCATGCCCTTTATCTACTGATGTATCCCTTCAGATTCACTTCTCTGCACCTCCTACACCTTGCAAACAGTGGTCACTTTTCTGTGTGTAGAGTTCCAGAAATTCTTTTCTTCCATCTCAGGTTGAATTCATAGGGGTTTAGAATGATTTGATGGTTATCTAGCTCCATTCAGGAGACCAGATGAAACGAGGTCCCCTACTCTTCCACCATCTTGCCCTATCTCTGGATTTGTATGGTTATTTCAATAATGGAGGTAAAGCCAGTAGGATGCTTTTTATAAGTATGTTAGACTACAAGCTAGAAGATATAAAAACATTGGATTAAGGATGATTGATTTCCCCATGAAATGTTTCTTTTTACTGTTATGATTTCACCATTAACTACAGGAGAACTGTGAATCATAAGACATGATACATTATATATTAATTTTAACCAGAGCACTTGTGACTGTACAAATGTGTATTTGCATAAAAGGAAAATTTTGCAATAAATAGCTTTTGCATTCTGTAAAATCCCCAGAGGAAATTCTAAATGTCATTTAATATAGTAAAAATAGGATTTTTTTCAAATTTCAAAGAAAAATGTATAACAAAAATAAAATAGTTATCAAATAGTATGTGCAATATATTTCTTATCAAGTAGTAGATAATTTTACTGTCTACAAAGACTAAAAAAATTTAAAATGCACAGGCAAATGATAAAAATAACAGATAAAATTCAGAATAACTTTGAAATGAAATGGATACACAATGGTAAATTTAATATCTCACTAATGAAGAGAAATACGGTGACAGTGATGTTTGGATCTTTGCTTTCACTAACTCCTACCGTTATTTTTGAAAACTGGACAATCACAAAGTCCACTTCATAACAATAAAGATGAGGGAGAGGCCTACCATACAATCACTTTTAACAAGTTTATGCTCTTTGTTATGGGAATAGTGAAGAGTTTACCACTATAACAAAAGAAATATAGAGAAGTAAAGGTTTATTTTACATTCAGAATTGCCATTTTTTTAAGATACTGGAAGTCCTGAGGGACAATCATTTGAGCCTCTCTCATTTTGTTTTTGTTTGTTTTTTTGTTTCAATTGATCCAATTTTTATGCTTTTTAAATCATACTTTTTAGAACATATAAATTTCCATATTCAAATTTTTTGTATTCCTCTTTAAAGTTGGCAGTGCAAGTTGAAAATTCAACTGTTTTGCCACTTCAGAGAGTAGCTTATTTTTATGTTCATGCTAGTAGAAGTCTAATGAGTCATTCCTGCTTTTTTTTTTTTTAAGGCACAGCCTCTATAACTATATGGTGAATGATGACATCTGAGCTCTGACCCTAGAGAAATACATTTGAGTCACTTACAGGAGATGAAAATGACAGGTCATGTCTGTTACATTTGACTCTTTCTTCCAATTTTTAAGCCTATACCAGACTTTCATGAAAATAATTTTAACGGAGAGTTTCAAACAAAGAATTCTTGCTTGATTTGCTATGTACAATATAAAACCCATTCTCAAATTGGAATAAGTTGGGCCAAAGTTCATATAGCTTTTGAATAAACCTACTTGAGGTTACAATACAACCTGGGAATTTTTCAAAACTGTTTTGTGTTTAGGTGTGAAAAACAATCTTTCTAGTTTGGGTTAGAATAATAATAAAACCAAATTATTGTCATAAGACAGACATTTGGATTTCATTTGGCTCCAAATTTAAAGAAAACTTTGTTATGCAAATCAACAAAATATAAAACTTTTAAAATTATTTTTATCATAGTAGGTAAATTATAGCTAGGATGTTACACTTTAAGTTTTTATCTATTCTTTATTTCTTAACTGTATCATTATATTTTGTTGATTCTTCGTCACATATAGGTGCTAAATTATCTATCTTCTACTTATTTTGTTAATATATGCTGTAATGCCTTCATAATCACATTTAAGTATCACATCCTCCCTTAAAATTCAGTAAATATATTCTGATAATATTTTCTGATTATACAGGGTTGAGTGTATCATTTTTCATCTCATCAGCATTCTAGCATGACCAAACATATCTGATCCTGGCCTCCTCCAGGACTATTTCCAGAGTTCTACTTCAAAAGTTTCAAATTATTCTCAATAATTCATTAAGTCCACTACAATCATTCATAATTTTCTTTATCTAATTACTTCAGTATCTCAGTATAAAAATAATAACAATTACAAAATGTTAAAGACCACTGTTTGATGTTCTGTATTGATCCACGGTAGTGTGGTTGTCCTAGTGAACATGAATTTGACTTGTTGCAGTATTATATGTTGTGTTCAGCATTTTGTACATTTCAATAGAAAAACAATATGATTTTAGTTTAATAAATACTATTTTAATTAGTATTATGCACAATAATTTTTTCACTACTTAGACAAATACTGGAATTATTTTAAACCACACATAGTTGACCATCCACAAATATAAATATTTCACTTTAATTGGTTTGTAAGTTTGTTAGGGATGTCATAAATGGATGGCTTAAACAATAGAAATTTATTATCTCATAGTTTCAGACTTCAGACATTCGAGATCAAAGTGTTGGTAGGATCATAGGATTTTTAGGTGATCCCTATTGAAATACTACTAGCCTATCTAGGCCCTACACACACACACACACACACACACCACCTTATTTTACATTTCCTATCAATTTTATGACTTAGAAATATTTTTATCAATTAAAATATATTTATATTTTTGTTTTGTTTTTTTTTTTTTTTAATTTTTATTTATTTATGATAGTCACAGAGAGACAGAGAGAGAGGCAGAGACACAGGCAGAGGGAGAAACAGGCTCCATGCACCGGGAGCCCGACGTGGGATTCGATCCCGGGTCTCCAGGATCGCGCCCTGGGCCAAAGGCAAGCGCCAAACCACTGCGCCACCCAGGGATCCCAAAATATATTTATATTTTTAAATTCCCTGTGACTTGAACAAATGTTAAAAATGTCATAAGTCAGGTTTATAAGAATTTGGATAAATATTCAGAAATAAAATTGCTGGATAATATGATAGTTCTTTGATTTTGAATTTTGAGGAAACTCCTTACTATTTGCTATAGTGGCTACAGTAATTTACATTCTCACCAGCAGTACAGAAGACTTCTCTTTTTTTCTGCATCCTCACCAACACTTGTTATTTCTGGTCTTTTTGATAATAGTCATTCTAACTGTGAGGTGATCTTTATGGTTTTGATTTGCATTTCCTTGATGATTAACAATGTTGAGCATCTTTTCATGTACCTGTTGGACAGGTGTTTGTCTTTTTTTTTTTTAAGAAAAAATGTCTATTCAGGTCTTAAGCCCATTTTTAAAATTGGATTGTAAAAAGAAAATTAAAAATTAAAAAATTAAAAAATAAAATTGGATTGTATCTTTTGGTTATTGAATTGTACACGAGTTCTTTATATATTTTTTTTTTATATTTATTAACTTTTATTGGTGTTTAATTTACCAACATACAGAAAAACACCCAGTGCTCATCCCGTCAAGTGTCCACCTCAGTGCCCGTCACCCATTCCCCTCCAACACCCGCCCTCCTCCCCTTCCACCACCCCTAGTTCGTTTCCCCGAGTTAGGAGTCTTTATGTTCTGTCTCCCTTCCTGATATTTCCCAACATTTCTTTTCCCTTCCTTTATATTCCCTTTCACTATTATTCATATTCCCCAAATGAATGAGAACATACACTGTTTGTCCTTCTCCGATTGACTTATTTCACTCAGCATAATACCCTCCAGTTCCATCCACGTTGAAGCAAATGGTGGGTATTTGTCGTTTCTAATTGCTGAGTAATATTCCATTGTATACATAAACCACATCTTCTTTATCCATTCATCTTTCGATGGACACCGAGGCTCCTTCCACAGTTTGGCTATTGTGGCCATTGCTGATAGAAACATCAGGGTGCAGGTGTCCCGACGTTTCATTGCATCTGAATCTTTGGGGTAAATCCCCAACAGTGCAATTGCTGGGTCGTAGGGCAGGTCTATTTTTAACTCTTTGAGGAACCTCCACACAGTTTTCCAGAGTGGCTGCACCAGTTCACATTCCCACCAACAGTGTAAGAGGGTTCCCTTTTCTCTGCATCCTCTCCAACATTTGTTGTTTCCTGCCTTGTTAATTTTCCCCATTCTCACTGGTGTGAGGTGGTATCTCATTGTGGTTTTGATTTGTATTTCCCTGATGGCAAGTGATGCAGAGCATTTTCTCATGTGCTTGTTGGCCATGTCCATGTCTTCCTCTGTGAGATTTCTCTTCATGTCTTTTGCCCATTTCATGATTGGATTGTTTGTTTCTTTGGTGTTGAGTTTAATAAGTTCTTTATAGATTTTGGAAACTAGCCCTTTATCTGATATGTCATTTGCAAATATCTTCTCCCATTCTGTAGGTTGTCTTTTAGTTTGGTTGACTGTATCCTTTGCTGTGCAAGAGCTTCTTATCTTGATGAAGTCCCAATAGTTCATTTTTGCTTTTGTTTCTTTTGCCTTCGTGGATGTATCTTGCAAGAAGTTACTGTGGCCGAGTTCAAAAAGGGTGTTGCCTGTGTTCTCCTCTAGGATTTTGATGGAATCTTGTCTCACATTTAGATCTCTCATCCATTTTGAGTTTATCTTTGTGTATGGTGAAAGAGAGTGGTCCAGTTTCATTCTTCTGCATGTGGATGTCCAATTTTCCCAGCACCATTTATTGAAGAGACTGTCTTTCTTCCAATGGATAGTCTTTCCTCCTTTATCGAATATTAGATGACCGTACATTTCAGGGTCCACTTCTGGGTTCTCTATTCTGTTCCATTGATCTATGTGTCTGTTTTTGTGCCAGTACCACACTGTCTTGATGACCACAGCTTTGTAATACAACCTGAAATCTGGCATTGTGATGCCCCCAGCTAAGGTTTTCTTTTTTAAAATTCCCCTGGCTATTCGGGGTCTTTTCTGATTCCACACAAATCTTAAAATAATTTGTTCTAACTCTCTGAAGAAAGTCCATGGTATTTTGATAGGGATTGCATTAAACGTATAAATTGCCCTGGGTAACATTGACATTTTTACAATATTAATTCTGCCAATCCATGAGCATGGAATATTTTTCCATCTCTTTGTGTCTTCCTCAATTTCTTTCAGAAGTGTTCTATAGTTTTTAGGGTATAGATCTTTTACCTCTTTGGTTAGGTTTATTCCTAGGTATCTTATGCTTTTGGGTGCAATTGTAAATGGGATTGACTCCTTAATTTCTCTTTCTTCAGTCTCATTGTTAGTGTATAGAAATGCCATTGATTTCTGGGCATTGATTTTGTATCCTGCCACGCTACCAAATTGCTGTATGAGTTCTAGCAATCTGGGGGTGGAGGCTTTTGGGTTTTCTATGTAGAGTATCATGTCATCGGCGAAGAGGGAGAGTTTGACTTCTTCTTTGCCAATTTGAATGCCTTTAATGTCTTTTTGTTGTCTGATTGCTGAGGCGAGGACTTCCAGAACTATGTTGAACAGCAGTGGTGAGAGTGGACATCCCTGTCTTGTTCCTGATCTTAGGGGAAAGGCTCCCAGTGCTTCCCCATTGAGAATGATATTTGCTGTGGGCTTTTCGTAGATGGCTTTTAAGATGTCGAGGAAAGTTCCCTCTATCCCAACACTCTGAAGGGTTTTGATCAGGAATGGATGCTGTATTTTGTCAAATGCTTTCTCTGCATCTAATGAGAGTATCATATGGTTCTTGGTTTTTCTCTTGCTGATATGATGAATCACATTGATGGTTTTACGAGTGTTGAACCAGCCTTGTGTCCCAGGGATAAATCCTACTTGGTCATGGTGAATAATTTTCTTAATGTGTTGTTGGATCCTATTGGCTAGTATCTTGTTGAGAATTTTTGCATCCATGTTCATCAGGGATATTGGCCTGTAATTCTCCTTTTTGGTGGGGTCTTTGTCTGGTTTCGGAATTAAGGTGATGCTGGCCTCATAGAACGAATTTGGAAGTACTCCATCTCTTTCTATCTTTCCAAACAGCTTTAGTAGAATAGGTATGATTTCTTCTTTAAACGTTTGATAGAATTCCCCTGGGAAGCCATCTGGCCCTGGACTCTTGTGTCTTGGGAGGTTTTTGATGACTGCTTCAATTTCCTCCCTGGTTATTGGCCTGTTCAGGTTTTCTATTTCTTCCTGCTCCAGTTTTGGTAGTTTGTGGCTTTCCAGGAATGCGTCCATTTCTTCTAGATTTCCTAATTTATTGGCGTACAGCTGTTCATAATATGTTTTTAAAATCGTTTGTATTTCCTTGGTGTTGGTAGTGATGTCCCCTTTCTCATTCATGATTTTATTAATTTGAGTCTTCTCTCTCTTCTTTTTAACAAGGTTGGCTAATGGTTTATCTATCTTATTAATTCTTTCAAAGAACCAACTCCTGGTTCTGTTGATCTGTTCCACAGTTCTTTTGGTCTCGATATCATTGAGTTCTGCTCGAATTTTAATTAACTCTCTTCTTCTGCTGGGGGTGGGGTCTATTTGTTGCTTTTTCTCTAGTTCCTTTATGTGTAAGGTGAGCTTTTGAATTTGAGATCTTTCCAGTTTTTGAATGGATGCTTGTATTGCGATGTATTTCCCCCTCAGGACTGCTTTTGCTGCATCCCAAAGATTTTGAACGGTTGTATCTTCATTCTCATTAGTTTCCATGAAACTTTTTAATTCTTCCTTAATTTCCTGGTTGACCTTTTCATCTTTTAGCAGGATGGTCCTTAACCTCCACGTGTTTGTGGTCCTTCCAAACTTCTTGTTGTGATTAAGTTCTAATTTCAAGGCATTATGGTCTGAGAATATACAGGGGACTATCCCGACCTTTTGGTATCGGTTCAGACCCGATTTGTGACCCAGTATGTGGTCTATTCTGGAGAAAGTTCCATGTGCACTTGAGAAGAATGTGTATTCAGTTGAGTTTGGATGTAAAGTTCTGTAGATATCTGTGAAATCCATCTGGTCCAGTGTATCATTTAAAGCTCTCGTTTCTTTGGAGATGTTGTGCTTAGAAGACCTATCCAGGGTAGAAAGAGCTAGATTGAAGTCACCAAGTATAAGTGTATTATTATCAAGGTATTTCTTGAGTTTGGTTATTAATTGGTTTAAATATTTGGCAGCTCCCACATTCGGGGCATATATATTGAGGAGTGTTAAGTCCTCTTGTTGGATAGATCCTTTGAGTATGAGATAGTGTCCCTCTTCATCTCTCACTATAGTCTTCGGGGTAAATTTTAATTTATCTGATATAAGGATGGCAACCCCTGCTTTCTTTTGAGGACCATTTGAATGGTAAATGGTTCTCCAACCTTTTATTTTCAGGTTGTAGGTGTCCTTCTGTCTAAAATGAGTCTCTTGTAGACAGCAAATAGATGGGTCCTGCTTTTTTATCCAGTCTGAAACCCTGCGCCTTTTGATGGGGTCATTAAGCCCGTTCACGTTCAGAGTTACTATTGATAGATATGAGTTTAGTGTCATCATATCTATTCAGTCCTTGTTTTTGTGGATTGTTCCACTGAGCTTCTTCTTAAAGGGGAATTTTAAGAGTCCCCCTTAAAATTTCTTGCAGAGCTGGTTTGGAGGTTACATATTCTTTCAGTTCCTGCCTGTCTTGGAAGCTCTTTATCTCTCCTTCCATTTTGAAAGAGAGCCTTGCTGGATAAAGTATTCTTGGTTGCATGTTCTTCTCATTTAGGACCCTGAATATATCCTGCCAGCCCTTTCTGGCCTGCCAGGTCTCTGTGGAGAGGTCTGCTGTTACCCTAATATTCCTCCCCATAAAAGTCAGGGACTTTTTTTCTCTTGCTGCTTTAAGGATCTTCTCCTTATCTTTGGAATTTGCAAGCTTCACTATTAAATGTCGAGGTGTTGAACGGTTTTTGTTGATTTTAGGGGGGGATCTCTCTATTTCCTGGATCTGAATGCCTGTTTCCCTTCCCAGATTCGGAAAGTTTTCAGCTAGGATTTGTTCAAATACATATTCTGGCCCTCTGTCCCTTTCGGCGCCCTCAGGAACCCCAATTAAACGTAGGTTTTTCTTCCTCAGGCTATCATTTATTTCCCTTAATCTATCCTCATGGTCTTTTAATTGCCTGTCTCTTTTTTCCTCAGTTTCCCTCTTTGCCATCAACTTGTCTTCTATGTCACTCACTCGTTCTTCCACCTCGTCAAGCCTCGTCGTTAGGACTTCTAGCTTGGATTGCATCTCATTTAATTGATTTTTAATTTCTGCCTGATTAGATCTAAATTCTGCAGTCATGAAGTCTCTTGAGTCCTTTATGGTTTTTTCTAGAGCCACCAGTAGCTGTAAAATAGTGCTTCTGAATTGGCTTTCTGACATTGAATTGTAATCCATATTTTGTAACTCTGTGGGAGAGTGGGCTGTTTCTGATTCTTTTTTTTGAGGGGTTTTCCTTCTAGTCATTTTGCTCAGTGCAGAGTGGCCAAAAACAAGTTGTATTGGGAAAAGGAGAAAAAGAGAGAGAAGGAAAGAAAAGAGAAAAAGAAAAAAGAGAAAGAAGAAAAAAATAGGGGAAAAAGAGAAGAAAAGAAAGAAAAGAAAGAAAGGAGAAAAAAGAAAAAAAGGGGGGGTAGGGGAAGCAATCATAAATCAAGAAGAAAGAGAGAAAAAAAAAGCACAAAAGAAAACAAAAAACAAAAAAAAACAAAACAAAAACAAAAAAACAAAAAAAAAAAACGGGGGAGTATCTTCCGATTCTGTGTACTTTAAGTCCCTTGACTTCCCTTGGAACTGGTCCGTGTCGCTGGTCTTCTGGGGGAGGGGCCTGCTGTGCTGATTCTCAGGTGTTGGCACTTGGGGGAGCTGCTCTGCCCCTGCCTGGTGCAGGGCTCAGTGGGGGGTGTTTACCCCGTGAGGCCCCGGGAGGAAGCCACAGTGGCCGGGGCAGCTCTGGGACCCTGGAGTCAGCTCCCGCAGTAGCTCCGGGGCTCTCCGTCTGCAGGGCCTGGGGGCTCCCGGGCGGGGCCGCTGATGTGCTCAGCTCCAGGCAGGAGCGTCCTCGCTGTCCTGGGCCCTCCCGGCCTCTGCCTGTCCCGGGGGAGGCCGGATCCTGGGCTGTGTCCCGGCGCCCTGTGCTCCGGGGCCTGCGCTGTTGGATTCGCGCTCCCGGCGGTGCAGCCCCCTCCGCGGAGCCGCCGCCCGAGCCCCTCCGAGCTGTTCCCGGAGCCGCGCAGCCCCCTCCGCGCGGAGCTTCTTCCTCTGCGCGAGCCGCCGCCGCTGAGCTGTTCCCGGAGCCGCGCAGCCCCCTCCGCGGAGCCGCCGCCCGAGCCCCTCCGAGCTGTTCCCGGAGCCGCGCAGCCCCCTCCGCGCGGAGCTTCTTCCTCCGCCCGAGCCGCCGCCGCTGAGCTGTTCCCGGAGCCCCGCAGCCCCCTCCGCGGAGCCGCCGCCCGAGCCCCTCCGAGCTGCTCCGGGTCCCGCCGAGCGCTGCAGCCCTTAGGGAGCTCGGCGCACTCTCCGGGGCGCAGGTGCCTGTTAGTGTCCCCGGGAGCCGAGGGCGTCCCCGCCTTTCTGGGGATCCTGCTCCAATTCCCGGGGAGCCCCTTTCCGCGGGGAAGGTCGGTGCAGCTCCTGCTCCTCCGGGACGGGGCTCTCCTGTCCTGGGGACACTCGCCCCGGCCTCAGCCCGGCTCCTCGCGGGCCCCTCCCCCTCGGAGGCCTTTTGTTCCTTTATTTCTTTTTTCCCGTCTTCCTACCTCGATAGAAGCGCGAACTCTTCTCACTGTAGCGTTCCAGCTGGTCTCTCTTTAAATCTCAGGCCGAATTCGTAGGTTTTCAGGATGATTGGATGGTTTTCTAGGTAATTTGCTGAGGACAGGTGACCTGGAGACCCTACTCCTCCGCCATCTTGCCCCTCCCCCCTCTTTATATATTTTGGATGTTAGCCTCTAATCAGATATAGGAGTTGTGAATATTTTCTCTCATTCAGTAGGTTGATGATTTCTTTTGCTGTACAGAAACCTCTTAGGTTGATTTAGTCCTACTTGTCAGGTTTTGGTGTCAGATTTAAAAACCACTATCAGGACCTATGTCAAGAAACATACCACCTATGTTTCATTCTAGGAGTTTCATGGTTCAGGTCTTACGTTCAAGCATTTTATCTATTTTGAATTAATTTTTTTGTATGACTTAAGATAGTGCTCCAGTTTCATTCTTTTGGATGAAATCTAGCTGTCCAGTTTTTCCAAAACCATTTATTAAAGAAACTATCCCTTGCCCATTGCATATTCTTAGCTCTTCTGTCATAAATTAATTGACCATATATATGTGTGGGTTTATATCTTTTCTCTCTCTTTTATTCCATTTTATATGCATTTGTGTTTATGCCAGACTATGGTCTTCATATTATGATTAAAACAAAAACCATAAATAATGGTAGTAGCTATTGTGTAAAATACATATTTACTTTTCTAGTACTTTATGTGTATTAACTCTTTGATCTCTTAATCCTATGAGGTAAGTATTACTATTCACATTTTATTTGTGGAAGAAATAAGGCACATATATGTTAGGTAATTTGCTGAAGGTCACATAAATAGTAAGTGGCAAAGCTAGAAATTGGAATCCAAAGAGTTTGGGTCAAAGCCCCTGCCCTTCACCACTTCCCTCTGAACGCTCTATTAACTGACTCTGTGACTGACATAATGTAATGGGGTATTCTTGTAGCTGACAAGAGACTAGAGAGCAAAAGCAAATATATTACAAATTATCAAAAAAAGAAAGAAGAAAATTTCAGAATAATAAGAGAAAAAAAACTACCCAGAAGAGATAATTTTATGGCTTCTATAAAATAAGTGAAACTACTTCAAAAATATGCCAATTATATTAAACACTTTTTCAGAAAGGAATATGCATTCCTGTTATTGCAGCATTATTTACAATAGGCAAGATATGAAAGCAACCCAGTGTCTATTCATAGGTAAATGGATAAAAAGATGTGGTGTGTATGTGTGTGTGTGTATAATGAAATATAACTCAACTATTTAAAAAAGAATGAAATCCTGTGATTTGCAACAACATGGATGCATCTAGAGAGTATAATGCTGAGTGAAATAAGTCAGAGAAAGACAAACACCACGTGATTTCACTCATATTTGGTATTAAAATAAACAAGCAAACCAAAAAGGAGACCTACAACAACAATAAAAAAGACTCTTAAATATAGAGAGCAAACTGGTGTTTGCCAAAGGGGAGGTTGGTGAGAGGATGGTTGAAATACGTAAAGGGGATAAAGAATCCATTTACCACAAGGAGCATTGAGTAATATGTAGAATTGTTGAATCACTATACTGTACACCTGAAACTAATATAGCACTGTATGGCAATTATATTTGAATAAAAAAGTAAAAAATATGCCAATTTCATCAAAAAGCTGTGAAATATTGTATTCGTGTTCTACTTGCATAAGTGCCATTAGTATTCTTCTCATTTTGCATTACAAAATAAGATAAAAGCTTTAGAAAAATTAAACATAATATAGAAAGAAAATACTTAAAGATAACAATTACATATTTGGGGTAATGGGATTCATTTCACTGTTTTTTTTTTTTTAATGATTGTGAAGTATTCTAAAATACCTATTTAAAATTTTAAAAATTAGAAAATAAAATTATAATACATTATCATTACAAGTGAATAAATGAAAAATGCTTTCTAGATTAAGCTTTTTTCAGATGAAACACTTAGGGATGCATGAGTGACTCAGTGGCTTAGCATCTGCCTTTGGCTGAGGCCATGACCCCAGAGACCTGGGATCAAGTCCCACATAAGGCTCCTCATAAGGAGCCTGCTTTTCCCTCTGCCTATGTCTCTGCCTCTCTCTGTGTCTCTCATGAATAGAGAAATAAATTTTAAAAACAGGATTACAGAAACTTCTAAAAAAAAAAAAAAGGTTAAACTTTTTAAAAAGAATATAAAGTCCTAGGAAGCAAATTTAAGAAGAGCAAGAGGAAATATATATATAATATATATATATATAATATATATATATATTTTACTGTAGTAACAATAGACAAAAAAAATTGGTTTGATAAATAAAATGGAGAACTAATTCCTAAAGAAAATACTCAAACTTCTGGCACATCTTATAAAAAAAAAGAGAAAAAAGAGAGAAAGATTATACTAATACATAAACTCCGAATAATAATAGAAGGGAAATTTTCAAGATGATTGAGATAAAAATTTTAAATGCAAAGTATTTAGGAATGAATTTAATGAAATATGAATATAATCTCTATATCAAATATATAAAATATTGTTTAGCAAAATTACAGAGGACTCAGATAAATGAAAAGAAATATTATGTGCATGGATCAGACACAATGCAATTTCAATGGAAATCTCAGGAGGTTCTTTTCTATAAAATTGATGAGCTGCTTCCAAAATTTTTATGATAAAACAAAGACTCTCAGGGAGCCAAAACAACTTTGAAATGGAACAAAGATAGATGGTTCATACTCCCTGATTTCAAGATTTACTATAAGACTACAAAAATTTAGAAAGTGTGTTATTGTGTAAGATCATTGGAGTAGATTAGGATGTCTAGATATAGACCAACATAAACATGGTTAATCGAATTTTTAGAAAATTCCCTAGGTAATTCAATGGGTAAAATGTAGTCTTTTTCAACAAATTGTGCTAGAATTTTTAAAGTTCTATCTATACACAAGCTCTATACACGAAGCTCACAATTTTGTTTGTATACGTGAGCTTCAACACTTCTAACTGAAATAAAAAATTAACTTGAAGTGCATATAAACCTGAATGTAAGCATTGTGTCTAAAATGTATAGAATTTGCATACAGATCGGATTTTAAAAATAAGTATGAGGACTTCTAGCACAATTTGTTGAAAAAGACTATATTTTACCTATTGAATTACCTAGGGAATTTTCTCTGTGATCTTTGTGATCTTTAATTAGAAGCAAAATTTCAGGGAATCCCTGGGTGGCTCAGCAGTTAAACATCTGCCTTCAGTCCAGGGTGTGATCCTGGAGACCTGGGATCGAGTCCCACATCAGGCTCCCCTCATGGAGCCTGCTTCTCTCTCTGCCTGTGTCTCTGCCCCTCTCTCTCTTATTACACACTGATGAATTTTAAACAAAAAAGTAGGCATGTACTTTCATTAATAAATGTTCTAACTTACTAACAATGTCCAGATGCTGAATTATTTACTTTTTCCTTTTATGGAAATAAAATAAAAATACCTTTGTATTCTAATCCCGCAGCTATTTGGGAAATCATCCCAGGATGATGAAAAACTAACTAGTTCCCTTCATTATACTTCGTGTACACATGTGGTACTATGTCTTTCTCCTTGATTCCATTAAATGCCCAATTTATGAAAATTTCAGCTTCTAATGCATTAAATGCCCAATTTATGGAAATTTCAGCTTCAGTTTCATGTGCTATTTTAAAGTGTTCATAATATAAACTGTTTATGCAAACTTTTTTTCCTAAAGAACTATACTTGCTTGACTTAATAACAATCAGGACCTTGTGTGTGTGTTTTAAAAATATATATTTTGATATAGCAATTCTTTCATGAATGCTATGGTACATGGAAAAGTTAAGATAAACTTTTAAGATGTAGTTAAATTTACTGTTCTTCTAGAGAAACCACAAAGATGGATAAATGACTACTTATACCTGTGAAGTTCCATGAATTGTACCAGAGCCTCTAAATTTTTTATAATGGCTGAAATATGTTTCTTCTTGAAGATCTCAGTTATTTAACATGAGTTAACAAAAATTCATTATTGTAACTGAGTTAATTGGGCAGTAATTGTACTAAACACATTCCTAAACTCTAAAAGGCACGTAACATGTAACATTTATATCCTCATATTCCAAAAAAACAGTTTCTAAAATTTTGAACACAAATGGTTTGATTCATGAATTAAATATACACATATGCATGTAACCATATTTTCTTTTAGGCATCTATCTTTAAATTGTTAACAAGGGTATATAAAGATAAACAGTTCCACAAGATGTTTTGTGCAAAATAGAATGTTAGAACACATCTTTGTATTTTTTTAATAAGAGAATAAGAAGGTAACAACAAAGGTCTTTACTTTGAGCCAGTTTCAATTAGGCAACTTAGCTGCTTAGAGTCTGGCGCTAATGGGGTCAAGGCTAAGGGTCTAATCCCCACACGTCCAATTAGTATTGTTTTGCTTCCCAATCTCACACTATATCTTGCAAAATGCCCCACTTACAAAAAGGGAAGCCAGGTGATAAAGTGTTGGCGGATCAGTAAAATTCAGAAAATCTCAGTTGGCCACTCTCAGGCTACATCACTGTCCCACTGTGGCACTTATAATGTTTCAGGCTACATAATGAGCATACATATATGATGATCACATATGATCGCTCTTGGTTAAAAAATCATATTCTGTGATTTTCAGCCTTTATGCATTTTTTAATTTAATCCTCTGTATTATTCACATTTTGGGGAATTAAAATTCTTATCCCCTAAATCCTAGGATATTGGGTACCTCTTCCACAAATCATCACCACTTCATTATCTCAAACTACAACAATCTTCTTTATGGTAATCATGTGATACTGGCCTGCTAATTTACATATGTCCATATGATCCAAATGCTCTAAGGAAATAAATCCTTGAATTGGATATACTGTGTGGTTATTCATCTTTATAACTCAGTATGTCTTGAACATCATCTATTTCCATAAATACCTGCTGAAAGAATTAATAAATGCAAGAGATATTGAATAAGTAGAAGAATGAATGTAGTTCCAGAGTTATCATTAATTACTTGGTCACTAATTCAGAGCATGTACTATATACTTCACAGCATTAAGTTTTATTATGAAAGGATAACAGTTGCTATCCCCAATTACACTGTGTCTCTGATATTAATAGCTAAAGTTCAAATATCAGCCATGGTTAGTATTTTTTTTTCACTTTTATCCATACCATTTTTTTGTGTATTGATTAGGAATGCATCAGCCTCAAGAAACATTATCAAACTTTATCCTTCCCCTCAAATGTAATTATTGTATTGTTTGGAAGGATATCAGGCTCAAGGAAGCAATGAAAAGGGGAATAACCAAGATTTGAAAACTAGGCTTTAATTAAATAAGGCAGCTTCAAAGTAGACAGCCACAAAACCATCTTTTATGTGGAAAAGTCAAGCCAGAAAGCCAGCATATTATAAGAATCACCACAGCTAATGCTTTAATACAACTTAATAGCTACTTTTCTTTGTGTTTACTCACTCAACATTCAAAGTCCCAAGAAGCACAGTCCTACTGAAGGGTCTTGGCTGTTAGGAGGTAGAAAGAGGAAAGATCTAGATTTGTACTTTCAATACGATGGGCACTAAGCATGGTTGTCTATTGAGCCCTTGAAACACAGCCAGTCAGAGAGGTGCTGTGAGTATAAGACACTGGGTTTTGAAGACATAGTCAAAATTAAAAGAATATAAAAATCTCAATACCGCATATCGTTTACATGTTGAAATTGGTTAAAGAAAACCTACCATAAAAATTAACTTTACCTTTGTTAAAAAATTATAGCTATTAGAAAATCTAAAATTACATAGACATTACAATTTGGATTTATAATATCAATTGGAGAGTCCTGTTGATCTAGATCTTTTAGGCATTTTTAGTCAGAGATGGGATGGTACTGACCACTTTTGTCACCTCGGGTCTCCAACCAAGCCTCCCATCAACAGCCTACAGGGTGGTGGTAATTCTATAGCATGTACTTGTGTCTCACCCGCATGGTTTGTGAGAGATTTTGTGGAGACTGACGACTTGATAGTGAAGCTTTGATACTACTGGGATCATTCATGGAATGGGCCCCACAGAGTCACAGAGGGCTTTAAATATTGGCTTGTGACTTTTGGTACAACTGAGGTAATAGATAACCACAAAGAGATACACTGTTAAGACATGAAGATACTCATGAACTTTTTTTTTTTTTTTTTTTTTAAGATTTTCTTTATTTATTTGACAGAGAGAGCAAGCACAAGCAGGTAGAGAGGCAGAGAGAAAGGAAGAAGCAGAGCCTCTGCTGAGCGGGGCGTCTGAGGCAGAACTTAACCCCAGGCCCAGGGAGCATGACCTGAGCTGAAGGCAGACACTTAACCAACTGAGCCACCTCGGCAGCCAAGACTCATGAACTTTTAACATTCACCTCATTACCAGGTTTTAAACAAATTTTGTGAATGTAAAAATTATATTGCATTATATCTATATGCGTGTATATTAAACGGTTAGTTTGTTCCATGTAGGTATTTAATTTTCTCAAGATATGTATTTTAAGTAAAAGGTAAATATTCAATTCTGAGTTCAACATATATATCCGGGTTTCATGTGGAAAACCAAAACCACAGTGTAAAACTTCAATATTTCATGTTAAAATTACATGAATTCAAGTCTTCCCTAACACCGATCTCCTTCTATTTCCCATTAGTGTTTATTAGTATTCCAAATAATTCTTTAATTGCCTCTTTATTGTATAATACCCAGAATAATTTATTATGAATATAAATATTCCTTTCTGAATGTTTTATGAACTTTCTGAAGTGACTTTAAAAATGTATGTCATAGTTTTATCCCCCACCTCTGCAGGGAACATAAAATATTCTATTGGACTATCCTCAAAAAAGGAAATGTGCAAGCTGCTAGAAAAAGAGAAAAAAGGGGGGAAAAAGAAATAAAAGAAAGGCTAAAAATTTCATTCCAAGCCAATTTTAGGCATGAAGGCTGATCTCATATTTAGGATTTGGAGGGTGGAGGAAAAGGCTCTGCCTATTTTGTTACAACAAACATGTCTCAAAATTACATTATTTCATCAAGATGAAATTTCTATATGAGACTTGGATGAGTGTTACCTGCTTAATGGAATGTTGACTCTTCACTATTAAATATATTGGAATCTATTAAGTGAATGTTTGGAAACAGGATTAACCATACTTCAGGTTAAATACAACATGACAAGAGATTTCTATATGTGGCTTTATTTTGAAATAAACAGAATATTTTGAGTTTGGAGTTTCAATGGATATATCTTTATCGTTATTAATGCTTATTAAAATGCTAAGTAGACTGTGTTTGAAATAAGATGAATCCCCTTTACATTTTTATTGATTTTTTTCTTATTTGTCGAGTCTGCTGGTATTATGGTTGCATAATTCCCTGCTTTTAATTTATAAATGAAAATAATTCCATTGGGCATTTCTTAGGAGGGAAACAGATGAATAGATAAAGATTATCATAGCAAGTGGAGCTCTTTATTTACAATATGCTCCAGACTTATTTCTAAGACAAAAAGACAGTTAAGAGGAGAAAACTAGAAGTAAAAGACTCTACGATTTATCATGTTGAAAGAAGTTATCATCTGTACTGTAGATATCTTAGTTAAAAGATAAATTTAGCATTGAGTTTTATATCACTGCAGGCCAGGAAATCTAATGAAAATTATAAATTTAATCATATGATAAAAATAGAAGTAGAGAAAATTTAACTCTATTTGTGTCTTTAATACTTAGAAATATCCCTATTTTTTAATAGAAAGGGAAACTATTTGTATTTTAAAAATCCAAAGAAGGGACGCCTGGGTGGCTTAGTAGTTGAGCATCTGCCTTTGGCTGTGGGTGCAATCCTGGGGTCCTGGGATCAAGTCCTACCTATGTCTCTGCCTCTCTCTGTATGTCTCTCATGAATAAATAAATATAATTTGAAAAATAAATAAATAAATAAAAATCCAAAGAATATTTTAAGTTTGAAAAAATAGAGTAAAATTCTATCATAAAGAAGTAACAGCTATTACTTCTGTTTCCATATTTTTAAGCTTTCTGGACATATATATGCATATATCATATTTACATATGTAAAAAGGATGCTATTATCTGCATATTCCTATTACAGGTAAGTTGTTATTACATTCTATGTAATAAAGTATTATGCTATATAAATTTATATATAAATATAACATATGCCATATAAGTATTATCATTTATATTTAATATAAATATTAGTTACCATTATTTGTATAAGGTTTATCCTATATATTATTATATAATTTTTATTATTTTATTTATTTATTCATGAAAGACACAGACAGAGAAGCAGAGACACAGGGAGAGGGAGAAGTAGGCTCCTTGCAGGGAATTGATGGGGGACTCGATCCCCAGACCCAGGATCACGACCTGAGCTGAAGGCAGGTGCTCAACCACTGAGCCACCCAGGCATCTCAGTTATTATTACATTTTGAAATAGATATAACATAATTTCATATAATCTTTCTCTCACCCTTTACAATCTCATAACTGTATATTTGATGTCATCAATCTGGCTGCATTCCTCAATTTTTTCTATATTTACACAAAATTAAAGATATTTTATACATAACTGTTTATATAACAATTTTATTAAAATAATTCATACACCATTATTTAATGTTTGGTTGAGGGATCCCTGGGTGGTGCAGCGGTTTGGCGCCTGCCTTTGGCCCAGGGCGCGATCCTGGAGACCCGGGATCGAATCCCACGTCGGGCTCCCGGTGCATGGAGCCTGCTTCTCCCTCTGCCTGTGTCTCTGCCTCTCTCTATCTCTCTGTGACTATCATAAATAAATAAAAATTTAAAAAAAATAATAATGTTTGGTTGACATCTTACTAGACCTTTACCTGTATTTGAAAATTATCTTTTTAATAACTAAAATATTATGTAGAATTGATATTATTTTAATATTTATTATTTTATCATTTATTATTTTATTTTTGGGTTTTGGAGGGGTTTTTGTCCCAACAGTTTTTTCTACTAATTTTTTTTACTGCTATAAGCAAGGCTCTTCAGAGAGGAAATTTTTAGTCAAATGTATGACTAACTTTAATTATGAAAATTAAAATACTTAAGAAGTCAGAATTTTTCCTTAGGTGGTTTTACCATACCAAATTCTCATGTCAATTAGAGAATCTCCTCTAACTCTCATAAGCTGGATATCATGGTTTACTTTCTTAATTTTTAAGACTCTAATAAGTCATAATGGTATCTTTTTATTCTTTCAATTTATAGTGCTCTAACTTCTAAAGAAGTAAAGCATTTTAAGTTTGGATAATAAATATTCTTTTATTTAGTTGACATAGTTAAAAACTAATTATATTAGTGAATCAAAAGGAGTGTTTGCATGAGCTACAGCTACTCCTTCAAACTGTAAATGAAACAGTATAAACAACAATATTAAAAAGTTAAATTTTATATTGCCATTACCATATTTTAGTTTCTGAACTAATCTTATTTCACAAGCAAGATTATATGTTCATCCTACCTCAGGAATGTACAAATTTAATTATTTCAGGTTTTATTATAATAGCTTAACTCTGATACTATCTATACAGTAAGGATTTAATTTATCTCCCTTCATATCAGTAGTCTAAAATTAGAAAATACAAAATTTTGCTTAATTTTGAGTATCTTTGTATGTGAATATTGGTTATATGGATTTCCTTTTCTGGATACTGTCTTTCTAAATTCGTTTCCCACTTTCTTTTCTTTTCCTCATCTATTTAAGAGCATTGTACATAATCAGAATGTTATTACTATCTTAAATGTATAACCTATATTATAATTATTTTATTTGCCACTGACACTTTCTGCTCAGATAACTCTGAACAAAAGTAAACTTTAAAAAGCAACATGAGCTATGCAGGACTTATATTTTGGAAATGAATGAATATTTTGTCTAAAGTTGTCACTTTCTCAGAGTCAAAAATAGGCAAATCTTATAACTGCTAATAAAGTACATTAATGAAAAAGGACATAGCAAGGTTAATGTTTTGTAGAATTTCCAATAATGCTTTCAAAAGGCTTGAATAAATAGAAATGTACATATTCTCATACGATTACTGCTTCCCTGTAATCCTCCAGGGTCAGTATTTACCAACTACTTGACATGATTTTTAAGTGACCCTTGCTGCTTGTCCAGAGTCATCAACTAAATATTTATCTAACTGAAATTCGAAGAAAATTACTACGGATCTATATGTGGACTGGAGATGGTGTCTTTGAGCTATTGGTGTGGCCTCCTTTCCCCTCCCTGCAAAGTGGTCCACCAGAGCTCCTCACATAGGAAGTCTGTAGTGCTTGGGGTGACAGTGGCTGGTTGGTGGATTCTCGAAGCTGAGTATGGGATTCTCAGTAGAAGTAGAATGGTTGGTGAGATTAGGCCTGACTGTGTGTATAAAGAAATTGGCACATCTGACCCGTCCCTGCAAATAGAGAGAATCCAATAATCTGATGGGGGTTACACTTTCAAGGAAATCACTGTGTCCAGTTGGTTATGGGTCCTATGTCACTGTACCAGACCCCATAATAGTATAGTTCAGATGAAACGTTATTTTAAAAAGCTTTGTGAATGAATAATTCAGTAGATAACACTGAATTTTTGCTCTACTTGAGGAATGTAAAGCACATGCATAAGAACAGATCTTTCAGTTTTAGGGATGCGTGGCCACAGCTAAACAAATATAGTAGAACAGAGTATTGGGATAACACAATAGTGTATTCAAATACTTCAGCACCTTTAGTAATGTGCTTACCATTTAGACACACACACAAATACACTTTATCCTTTCCTATGTTTCTTTAAACCAAGCATTTGGAGAAATAACTGAAAGCTTTCCGAACACAGCAGTATTATGATACTTCTTCCCTAGTTTTTTTTTTTTTTTTTTTAAGATTTATTTATTTATTTATTCATAGACACAGAGAGAGAGGCCAAGACACAGGCAGAGGGAGACGCAGGCTCCATGCAGGGAGCCCGATGCGCGACTCGATCCTGAGTCTCCAGGATCACGCCCCAGGCTTCAGGCAGCGCCAAACCGCTGAGCCACCGGGGCTGCCCTCCCTAGTTCTTTTTTATATATACTCATTCATCCTGTGGTTGGGCAGATAGATAGGTGTTACTTACCAGTTTACAAAAATTATTGGATTCTTGTCCCCTGTTTTACAATTTAAAAGAATTGTAAAGGTTTTTTTGTTTTGTTATGTTTCCTTAGAGAGTGCAAGCATAGGGAAGGGGAGAAGGAGAGAAAGAGCCTGACGCAGGACCTGATATTAGGACACTGAGATCATGACCTGCACCAAAATCAAAGGTCTCACACTTAACCAACTGAGCCACCCAGGTGCCCCCCACAAATATTTCCTAGTTTTTTAGCTTTTGAATCCCACCACTTCATTTTCTTGTCTATTATGTCTTCATTGTTTTTACATTTTGCCAACTTCTTGAACTGTATTGAAAATTGAATACATATTGAGGCTTATTTTATTCTTTTTTTTTATTTCAGAGTAAGACATAAAGTTAATAAACACACAAACATATACATATGCATATACATGTACATAAAAAGAAAGAATTATGTAGATAAGCTCCATGAAGTCTAGAAGTTTTAGAGAAGGGCAGGACTCTGAAGGTCATCTATAATTGTTTTCTCCTCACATCTTAATCAAAACAATTATTTTCTTTTGTGGATTAAGTGAAAATGAAAAGAGAAAAAGAAAAAAATACTCCTAAATTCTCTTCTCAGATCCCCAACCACCCTATAATATGATTTTGAGCCAGGTCTTCAATGCATTGTGTTTCTGTGTCTTGTCAAATAAACTCTTTACTAGATACTGCTTTGAAGAATGTGTCAGTTTAAAATATAATATTTGCATTCAAACTTCAAGATTTCCACTTGGAAATTGGAAAGGCTAGATCTGTCTGAAAAGCCACAGGGATGATAATCAAGATCTGAAGTAATTTGGAATGAAAAAGTGAAAAGAAACATCATACAAAGGTTAAACTAAACCAATCAAGATACTTTAAGAAAATTTTGGTCCTGATGGTGTTTCAACAAAAAGGATTTTGATGCTGTTTACAATAAGCATAAATGCATTCAGTAATTGGAAATAAAATAAAGCCCACTGGGGAAATAAATCTGCATTATTTTTGGTGCAATTGGATGGGAAAATTTTTTAACAGTAAGTTGTTGTTCACAAAAACAAAAGAATCAAATTTATCCACTTGCAGGAGAAAATATTATCTATCTAGAAGTGGCAAGAGGGTTTTGCTGAGGCATCTACCTATTCCTGCCAGAATGTGAAATTGGTGGCTTTAACGTGCGTGTGTGGTCCACATGCATAGGTGTCTGTGGAAAAAGCAAAGAATTGAAATCTAGTTATTATTGAAGATCCAGTATTGTAGAAAAATTCTAAAATTTATTTGAGAATAGGTAAAATTTATTAGGAAATATGTGAATAATCACCTATTTCTCTATATATTTATTTATAAACTATAATTAAAGAATTTGAAGTTAGAAGAGTCAATTTCCATAGCAAAATTATAGTGCTTGAATAAAAATAAAAATAAAGCACAATAGAACCAAGAATAATGTCAAAATAGGATAGGCTTATGAGGTCAAATGTTAAAATACTGGCACATAGGTGATAAACACTTCAGAGTCACTATTCATAACCTTAAAATGCAGCTCTAAGTTTCTCAAGAGCTGGAAGAAAAAAAATCCCACTGCCCTAAATTGGGTTTATGATAATCATTAATGTAATTTCCTAGAGAACAGGAACTGATTCAAAGACATATGGGTAAATTCCCAATGAGATATCACCTCACAGCTGTCAGAATGGCTAAAGTCAACAACATAGGAAACATTAGGTATTTGGCAAGGAGATGGAGAAAAAGGAACATCCATGTTCTGTTGGTGGGAATGCAAACTGGTGTAGCCCCTCTGGAAAACAGTATGGAGGTTCCTCAAAAAGTTAAAAATAGAGCTACTCTAAGATCCGGCAATTGCATTACTGGGTATTTACCCAAAGAGTACAAAAACATTACTTCAAAGGGATACAAACACCCCTGTGCTTATAGCAGCATTTACAATAGCCAAGATATGGAAACGGGCCAAATGTGTCCACTGGTTGATGAATGCATAAAGATGGGTATGTATATATATTTTTATTTTTATTTTTATATTATATATAAAATAAATGGAATATCATTCAACCATAAAAACAGTGAAATCTTGCCATTTGCAATGATGTGGATGGAGCTAGAGAATATAATGCTAAGCAGAATAAATCAGAGAAAAACAAATATTGTATGATTTCACTCATATGTAAAATTTAAGAAACAAATGAGCAAAAAGGAAAAAAGGAGAGAGAAGAAAACAAACCTAAAAATTCAGATTCTTAACTATAAAAAACAAACTGATGGTTACCAAAGAGGAGCTGGGTGGAGGGTTGGGTTTAATAGTTGGTGGGGATTAAGGAGGGCACTTATGCATCACCCATGTCACTGGGTGACATATGGGAGTGTTGAATCACTAAATTGTACACCTAAAACTAATATAACACTGTATGTTAACTAAGTGGAATTAAAATAAAAACTTGAACATTTTTAATTTAATTTAATTTAATTTAAAAAAAAAAAAAAACAAAGATATATAGGTAAATCCCTCCAGCTATCCCCATCACTCTGGAAAACTCCCACAGCCCTTCTGTAAAAACTAGGTGAACACTGAAGAAGTCTTATTATGTGAATGGAACAGAAAGTAGTCCAAATTAATGTGGATATTTTTTTAAGCCAATGTCAATCAAGATAGAAAACATGGTGGCTTTATCTAGAAAAGAAAGGAGCTTGTCACAGGATTCTCATGGCTGATAACAGATGGTGTCAACCATGAAGATCTCACCACCCAGCTTGGCACTGAGTAAACTGAAAATATCCAAATGTATCAGATTGATTGATCCACAAGCGACTACCCCGTACTCCAAATCAAAAGTCAAGGGAATATAAAGGAAGGGAAAAGAAATGTTGGGAAATATCAGGAAGGGAGACAGAACATAAAGACTCCTAACTCAGGGAAACGAACTAGGGGTGGTGGAAGGGGAGGAGGGCGGGTGTTGGAGGGGAATGGGTGACGGGCACTGAGGTGGACACTTGACGGGATGAGCACTGGGTGTTTTTCTGTATGTTGGTAAATTGAACACCAATAAAAATTAATTAAAAAAAAAAAAAGTCAATGCAAAGCCGTGCTGACTAGCACTGCGTCACTTTCTCCTTACATGCCCTTTGATCCCTCCTCTCTGGTTTCCCTTGACCTCAGCTGTTTCAGGGAGAATAATGACCAGTGGTACAGCTCAATCTCCTGATCTCTAAGAGGAACCAAAAGGCCATACACATGTATCTGAATATATATACTAAAGAACTTTGAGGAAGGGAGGGACCCAAGCTGTAGAGTTGTGTTGAATACAGACCCCTAAGTCACTACTCTATCTGCTTTTGTTTGGCAGGGGAAATTCAAACCTAACTAATGGATTTGGGCTGAGATTCAGCAAGGAAAGGAAACTGAAGTTACCGTGTGGGTAGGGCCCTTGGGAATGATGTGATGCACTGTTGTGACTTCTGTGGCCTGATTGTGATCGATGCTTTACACGCTTGTAATACGAATGCTCATAAAATTTGGAGGGGTTTCTCCTGATTGGGAATAGCTACATGCAAAAGAAGGACCGGTGGGAGGTGTAAATCACTTTCCAACTACTTCCTTGTCTCCAGTCTGTTGGTCCAATAGAAACCGCGTAGAATTCCAGAGGGAGGAAAGGAAAACACGGCTTTGATTAGGACTTAAAAGCAGCAGGAGTAAAAAGAGATGAAGTATTTCAATACAACAGCTATGCATGCCAGTAAAAAAGGCTCATGGGATCTTGAGACTTATAGTGGATTATTGTCAACTGAATTTCGTTGTTTTCCCATAGCCCTGACGGTTCCAGAAATTGTGACTGCAATTGAATCCACTGTCCACACTCATGGCACTGACATGCTGTCTCTGACATTGCTAACAACCTCCTTTATATCCTACTGTCACCTGAAGGCCAAGACCAATTCCCAGTCATGTGACAAGTCTTCTAATGATGTTTGTGATTGTTTTCAAGGTATATATAAACTCTTAATTTCTTCCAGGGAGCAGTCAGGATTTCATGTGACTGACTTTATTCTGAGATTTAAAAAAAAAAAAAAAAAAAAAGGTCTCATTGTATAGAGGATGTCCTGTTGGTCGGAAGTCTTAGACTCAATATTCTATCATATATATGCCAATAGTTAAAAATGTATTCAGGGGCTTGCTCACAAACAAAAGTTACTTGAGCTAAATAGGGAGATTTACATGAAGAAAAATCTGGATTCTTATCTCCTTGGCTATCATCACCAAAAAAGAAAGACACAAGACCTTGTTCAGTCCTTTGAAGATTGCCTGTGCCTCCCTTGTTTGTTTATAGTTGAATGTTTATATCAACTAGCGCACAAGCCAGCATGCTGGGAGTGGGACCCAAACCAACAGCTTGTGTCGGAAAATCCTTAGCAAACTGAGCCATGCTCTCTACCTTCCAGACAATAATCTGACTATTTAAGCAACAAGTCTCAGGGGCGGATGATTTCGCTTATTGGAGCCTCAGGCAAATGTTTTAAATTCAACCCCTCCTTGGCATGGACATTATGCATTTAGGGAAAAAAAAAAGTCATTTTTTTTCTAGGAGGCTCTTGTCAAAACTGAATTTTTATACTAGAGAAATATAAAACTCTCTGGTCTGATATTGCTATTTTGAAGTAGACTGACTTGGATACGGTGACTGATATAGTGGGAAGGGTCTATTAGAATTGCCTGTCAAATAGAAATGCTGTATCCAAAAACAATGGCCTCAATGGTAGCTCAACTTTATGCAAAAGAATTTGAGCTATTCTTCTTGGGGAACATCCTCCCACAAATCGCCACCCCCCAAAAGCTTCTAACTTAAAGCTTCTAACCTAAAAGGAACCTTGATTTATTCATTTAAGGAAATTCCAGATTATGTTTCTCTCACATCACTTGGTGATCCCTCCAAAATGAGGCTAACCTCAGTTCTGTGAGGGAGCTTCCTGTAGGGATAACTGACACCTTCTATGTTAGTCATTAGTCACCTATCCCTATAGCTGGAGTCACCCCATTAGAAAAGTTGGTACAAAATCTGGTCCAGAATTTAAGTGAAATGATCAAGGACACCACCTGATCCCTGGAAGGCATTCAAGTCAGGTGCCACTCACTGGCCAGAGTTATAAATGATAAAATTAGCCCGGAGTTCCTCCTCACAAGCCAAGATGTAGTCTAAAATCCCTAACAAACCTTTTACTGTCCAATTTCAGCAGTGGGCCAGCCACATAGAAAGACATTTACAGAAAGTTAAAAAAGAAAGCCATCTGGCTTTTTAAAGTACGCCCTGCCAGTTGACGGAATTGTTCAGCTGGCTGGATCCAGGTCCCTAGTGGACATGGTTGAGGTCAGGACCGCAAGTTTGCCTCCAGTGACTCCTGGAGTCTAGCTGGCCATGTCCTTAACTGCATGCTGAATTGGACAAATGGAATGGATGTGGTGAGCTTCTGTGAGTCAGCTTAATCAGAGACCAACCGAAGACATACTTGTGGGAAAATTTGCCAGAAAGCAAGACAGTTAGAAATGAGATGTGAACCTTGTTGGGAGAGAATTCTCCATAGTGATACTACGGCTATTACTGTGAAAATTAAGGCCTTTTATCTTTGACCAAGCAGTTTCATGTCTTCTACTAGCATTTATGAAATTAGTTGCTAACCTGTTGGCTTGGCTTACGACCATGTTAAAGCATCGGACTCTACAGTACCTCGTATAACTTTCAGCATATATATATACGTGACCTAATTTTTTTGTATTAAGACTATAGTTTTGGAACTCAGCGTATAATTGCATGTATCATTATAGTATTATGATAAGTTGTTTTTACTGACCTAAAATTCTTTTGCTTTGCCTATTTATCCATTCTCCCTGGCAACCCCTGGCAATCACTGGTGTTTTTACTGTCTTCATAGTTTGGCCTTCTCAAGAATGTCACATGTTTGAAATCACACAGGTCTCCACGTCATTTCATGGCTTGATGGCTCATTGCTTTTCAGCTCTGAATAATATTCCATTGTCTACCTGTGCTATAAAATATTTATCATTCACCTATTTGATTGCTTTCCAGTTTTGACAGTTATAAATAAAGCCACTGTCACTATCTATGTGCTCGTTTTTGCATGAGTAAGTTTCCAGATCCTAAAGGTGCAGTTGCTGGACCCTATGGTAAGAGGATATTTAGTTTGATAAGAATAGTGAAAGGGAATATAAAGGAAGGGAAAAGAAATGTTGGGAAATATCAGGAAGGGAGACAGAACATAAAGACTCCTAACTCGGGGAAACGAACTAGGGGTGGTGGAAGGGGAGGAGGGCGGGTGTTGGAGGGGAATGGGTGACGGGCACTGAGGTGGACACTTGACGGGATGAGCACTGGGTGTTTTTCTGTATGTTGGTAAATTGAACACCAATAAAAGTTAATTAAAAAAAAAAAAAAGAAAGTACCAAACTGTTTTCCAAAATGGCTATACAATTTTGAATTCCTACCAGCGATGAATGTGAGTTCTTGTTGCTTTGCCATCTTTGGCAGCATTTGGTATTATCAGGGTCTGATTTTGGTCATACTAATAGGAGCATAATGGTATCTCATTAATGTTATAATCAGGACTTCTCTGATAACAAATGAAGTAGAGCATCTTCTCGTATGCTTATTTGCTATCTGTAGGTTTACTTCAGTGAACTGATCCTTAAGGACTTTGACCCATTTTTAATCAGGGTATTTATTTTCTTTTTGTTGAGATTTAAGAATTCTTTGTATATTTTGGATAGCAGTACTTCTTCAGATAGGTCTTTTGTAAATATTTTCTACCTGTCTGTGGTTTGGCTTCTCCTTTACTTGACATTGTCTTCTGCAGAGCAGAGGTTTTTAACTTTAATGAAATTTGGCTTATTAATTATTTCTTTCATGGATCTCAACTTTGGTGTTGTATCTAAAAAGTCATCTCCATGACTAAGGTCATCTAAGTGTTCTCCTGTTTTCTTCTAGGAGTTTTGTAGTTTTGTGTTTTATATTCAGGTCTCTGCTCCATTTTGAGTTAATATTTATGAAGGGTATAGTGTCTGTGTTAGATTTTTTTTTTTTACATACTCATTTATTAAAAGACCTTGCATTGTCTTTGTTCCTTTGTTAAAGATCAGTTGACTGTATTTATGTATGACCATCTACTTCTGGGCTCTCTGTTCTGTTCCATTGATCTATACATCCACTCTTTCACCAATACCACATCGTCTACATTACAGTAGTAAGTCATGAAGTAGTGTCAGTCTTCCAACTCTATTCTCCTTTAATATTGTGATGGCTATTCTGGGTCTTTTGCCTCACCAAATAGATATTAATATCAGTTTGTCATTATCTACAAAGTACTTTGCTGGGATTTTGGTTTGGATTGTATTGAATTTATAAATCACATTGGGAAGAACTGACGTCTTTAAATGTGTCTTCCTATCCAGGAACATGAAAGATCTCTCCACTTACTTAGTTTCTTTATTTAATTCATCAGAGTTTTGTAGTTGTCCTCATATAGATCTTGTATTTATTTTATTAGATTTATACCTAAGTTATTTTATATTAGTAGGTACTAATATAAATAATGCTGTATTTTTAATTTGAAATTGTGCCTGTTCATTGATGATATGTAGGAATGTCATTGGCTTTTGCATATCAATCTTGTATCCTACAATCTGACCATAGAATTGCTTATTAGTTCCAGGATTTTTTTTGGGGGGGGGGGTTGATTCTTTCAGATTTCTAAAGATCTGATTACATCATCTACAAACAAGGACAGCTTTATTTTTTCCTTCTCAATCTGAATACTTTGTATTTCATCTTGTCTTATTGCATTAGCTAGAGCGTCTAGCATGATGTTGAAAAGTAGCAGTGAAAAGGCCATCCGTGCTTTGTCTGATCTTAGAAAACTGATAAATTCCACATGATTACAATTCTTCTTGTATGTTGTTGGATTATATTTGCTAATATTTTGTTGAGAACTTTTGCATCTATGTTCATGAGATATTTTGATCTATAGTTTTCTTGTTTTATCTAGTTTTGGTATTAGGGTAATGCTGATCTGTAGAATGACTTAGGAAATATTCTCTGTGCTTCTATTATCTGAAATATATTGTATAGAATTAGTATAATTTCTTTTTTAAATGTTTGATAGAATTCACCAGGGAACACACCTGGGCTGGTATTATGTTTTAGAATTGTTAATTATTGATTCAATTTCTTCAGTAGACGTAAACCTAGTCAGTTTGTGTGTGTGTGTGTGTGTGTGTGTGTGTGTGATTTAGCAGATCATGTCTTTCAAGTAATTTGTCCATTTCATTTGGTTATCAATTTGTGGGCATAGAATTGCTAATAGTGTTCCTTAATGTCCTTTTAAAATCTATAGATCTAAAAAAAAAATCTATAGATCTGTAGTGATATCTCCACTTTCATTTCTGATACTAGTATTTTGTATCCTCCCTTTTTTTCCTTAGGCTGGCTATAGAAATATCTATATTTTTAACATTTTCAAAGAATCAGCTTTGAGTTTCACTGATTTTTCTCTACTGACTTCTTGTTCAGTTCATCAACTTATACTGTCATTTTTTTTTTAATTTTTTTATTTATTTATGATAGTCACAGAGAGAGAGAGAGAGGCAGAGACATAGGCAGAGGGAGAAGCAGGCTCCATGCACCGGGAGCCCGATGTGGGATTCGATCCCGGGTCTCCAGGATCACGCCCCGGGCCAAAGGCAAGCGCCAAACCACTGCACCACCCAGGGATCCCCTATACTGTCATTTTTATTACATGTTTTGTTTGTTTTGCTATTTTAGATTTATATGCTTCTTTCAGAGCTTTTTTTCTAATATATGCATTCAATATTATAATTTCCCTCTAAGCATGTTTTTGCTACATTTCACAAAATTTTTAGGGTGTGTTTTCATGGTCATTTGATTCAAAATTATTTTTAAAAATATTTTATTTATTCACGAGAGAGAGAGAGAGAGGGGGGCAGAGACATAGGCAGAGGGAGAAGCAGGCTCTGGTGAGGCTGATGTGGAACTCAATCCCAGGACCCCGGGATTATGACCTGAGCTAAAGGCAGACATTCAACTGCTAAGCCACTGAGATGCCCCCAGTTCAAAATAATTTCTACTTTATCTAAGATTTCTTCTTTGATTCATGTGTTATTTGAAGCATGTTGTCAATCCCCATGCATTTTGCAATTTTCAAATTAGCTTTCTGGTGTGATAGAAGACATCATATCATTTTTATTCTTTTAAGTTTGTTAAGATGTGTTTTAGGGCTCTGAATCACCTGTCTTGGTGATTGTTCCATGTGAGTTTGAGAAGACTGTATTCTGCTGTTGTTGAATGAAATAGTCTCCAAATGTCAATTGTATCCAGTTAATTTATATTGTTGAGTTCAACTATGTCCTTACAAATTTTCTGCCTGCTGTATCTGTCCATTTCTGATAGAGAGATATAGAAGTCTCCAATTAGGATAGTGGATTGATCTCTCTCTCTCAGCAATTCTAGTAGTTTTTGCTTGGCATAGTTTGACACTCTTGTTAGGTGCATACACATTAAGGATTGATATGTCTTCTTGGAATTGACCCCCTTATGATTATGTAATACCTTTCTTTATCCCTGATAACCTCTTTCTTTTAAGTGTGCTTTGTCTGAAATTAATAAATCTACTCTTGCTTTCTTTTGATTATTGTTAGCATAGTATACATTTCACCATCCAGTCACTTTTAATCTGTGTTTGTCTTTATATTTAAAGAGGTTTTACTGTAGACAAAATACATCTGGGTCATGTTTTTGATTCACTCTGTCTGTCCTATCCAGTCTCATCCTGTCTGATAACTGATGTATATAGACCATTGACATTTAAAGAGATTAATGATAGAGTTGGATTAATATCTATCATATCTATTAGTGTTTTCTATTTATTGCCCTTGTCCTTTGTTTCTTTGTGTTCCACTTGTTTCTGCATTTCGTCATTTTCACTGAACATTATATATGATTCCATTTTAGATTCCTTTCTAAGTATATCAATTATACTTTTTCTTTTCTTAGTGGTTTCTCTTCAGTCTGCAATATACATTTATGGCTAATCTAAGTCCACTTTAAAATAAGACTATAAACTTCACAGGTATGTGAATGCCTTATAGTAACAAAGTAATCCTATTTCTTCTCTCCTCCCTTGTAGCTCAGCCTTTCAAGGAGTGTGTGGGTCTGGAGCATGGACTTCACAAGTGTTTTTCTTGGTTGTTTTTGTTGTTTTTTGTTTGTTTATTTCAAGTTTTTCTTTAAATTCTAGTTAATATACAGAATAATATTAGCTTTAGGAGTAGAATTTACTGATTCATCACTTACATATAACACCCAATGGTCATCAAGATAAGTGGCCTCCTTCATACTCATCACCCTTTTAGCCCATCCTCTGCCCACCTCCCTCCATCAACCCTCAATTTGTTGTCTATTGTCAAAAGTCTCTCATAGTTTCCTTTCCCTTTCTTTTTTCTTCCCCTATGTTCATCTGTTTTGTTCCTTAAATTTCACATGAGTGAAATCATAGTATTTGTCTTTCTCTCAATGATTTATTTTGCTTAGCATAATATACTCTAGTTCCATTCATGTCACTGAAAATGGCAAGATTTAATTCTTTTCAATGGCTGAGTAAAACTCCATTATATATATATATATATATATATATATATATATATATATATATAGGATTATATTATAATTATACACACACACACAGGAATATATAAATATAATGAATAAAACATAATGAAGAAATAAAATCGTTTAAGATTTTACTTACTTGAGAGACAGAGAGAGAGAGAGAGAGAGAGAGAGCGTGCACATGAACAGAGAGAAGAAGAAGGAGACTCCTAGTTGTGCAGGGAGCCCTACATGGGGCTTGATCCCAGGAACCTGAAATCATGACCTGAGCCAAAGGCAGATGCTCAACCAACTGTCTTCTTTATTCATCAATGGTTATGGACTCTTTCCATAATTTGGTTATTGTGAATAATGTTGCTGTAAACATCAGGGTGCAATACTCCTTCAAATCAGTATTTTTGTATCCTTTGGGTGAATACCTAGTAGTGCTATTGCTGGGTTGTAGGATAGTTCCGTCTTTAACTTTTTGAGGAAACTCCATACTGTTTTTCAGAGTAGCTGCACCAGTTTACAGTGTAAAAAGTTTCCTCTTTCTCCAATCCATACCAACATTTATTGTTTCCTGTGATAATTTTAACCATTCTGACAGGCATGAGGTAGCATCTCATCATGGTTTTGTTTCTTTTTTTTTTTAATTTTTATTTATTCATGATAGTCACAGAGAGAGAGAGAGAGAGAGAGAGACAGACAGAGGCAGAGACACAGGCAGAGGGAGAAGCAGGCTCCATGCACCGGGAGCCCGACGTGGGATTCGATCCGGGGTCTCCAGGATCGTGCCCTGAGCCAAAGGCAGGCGCTAAACTGCTGCGCCACCCAGGGATCCCTCATCATGGTTTTGATTTGTATTTCCCTGATGGTAAGTGATATCAAACATCTTTTCATATGTCTGTTAGCCATCTGGATGTCTTCTGCACCTTTTTTCAAAGATTTTATTTATTTATTCATGAGAGACAGAGAGAGAGAGGCAGAGACACAGGCAGAGGGAGAAGCAGGCTCCTCACAGGGATCCTGATGTGGGACTTGATCCCTAAACTGGGATCACACCCTGAGCAGAAGGCAGACGCTCAACCACTGAGCCACCCAGGCATCCCATCTTCTGCACATTTCTTAACTGGATTGTTTATTTTTGGGGTGTTGAGCTTCATAAGTTCTTTATAGATTTTGTACTAACTTTTTATCAGATACATCATTTGCAATTATCTTCTCCCATTATGTAGGTTGCCTTTTGGTTTAGGTTTTTTTTTTTTTTTTTGATTGTTTCCTTTGCTATGCAGAAGAATTTTGTTTGTTTGTTTTATCTTATTGAAGTCCTAATAGTTCATTTTTGCTTTTGTCTCCCTTGCCTCCAGAGACGTGTCAACAAAGTAGGGATAGAGAGAACATGCCTCAACATCATAAAGGCCTTATGTGAAAGACCCACAGCTCATATCATCCTCTATGGGGAAAAAATCAAGAGCTTTTCCTCTATGGTCAGGAATAAGACAGGGATGTCCACTCTCACCATTGCTTTTTTTTTTTTTTTTTTTTCACCATTGCTTTTTAACATAGTAGTGGAAGTCCTAGCCTCAGCAATCAGACAATAAATTAAATAAAAGGCACCCAAATTGACAGTCAAACTTTCACTATCTGCAGACAACATGATAATGCTATGTAAAAAAAGAAAAAAAAAAAAACAAAAACAAACAAACAAAAAAAACAGAAGACTCCACCAAAAAATTGCTAGAATACACAAATTCAGCAAAGTCACAGAATATAAAACCAATGTACAGTTGCATTTCTATAAACCAATAATGAAGCAGAAAGAGGAATCAAGAAATTGATCCCATTTACAACTGTACCAAAAACTGTAAGATGCCTAGGAATAAACCTAAGGGAAGACATAAAAGACCTGTACTTTGAAAACTATAGAACACTAATGAAAGAAATTAAGGAAGACACAAAGAAATGGAAAACATTCCATGTTCATGGATTGGAAGAACAAATATTAAAATATCTGTACCACCTAAAGCAGTCTACACATTTAATGTACTCTATCAAAATACCACCTTCATTTTTCACAAAGCTAGAACAAACCATCCTGAAATTTGCATGGGACCACACAAGACAGCAAATAACCAAAAAGATCTCAAAAAAAAAAAAAAAAAACAAAAAACTGGAGGCATTACAATGACAGACTTCAAGCTATTTTATAAAACTCTAGTGATCAATACAGTCTGGTACTGGCACAAAAACAGACAGATCAGTGGAACCCAGAAATGGATCCTGAACTCTAGGGTCAACTAGCCTTTGAACAACGCAGGAAAGAATAGCCAATGGAAAAAGGACAGTCTCCTCAACAAATGGTGTTGGAAAATTTGGATTTGGACAGCCACATGCAGAAGAATGAAACTGGATCACTTTCTTACACCATACATAGAAATAGACTCAAAATAGATGAAAGGCCTAAGTGAGACAAGAATCCATTAAAATCCTAGAGGAGAACACAGCAACTTCTTAGTAGACACAAAGTGTTTCTCTGTTTATATGTTTGGTTTTTCTTCCTCTTTAGGTAGAACAAGATCGTGGAGTAGGCTAGAGTTTGGTATTTCCCTTCCCCCACATCTGTTAGTCTCTATTAATACCCTGGCAGGTTAGATTCTGGTTTACTACTTTCCCAAAAGGCAGGCCTTATTAAGAAGAACAGTGCTCTCTGGTCTATTTCTTTCTCTTTCCCCCTGATGAAAGTATTTTTCTTTGATATTTACTGTGAAGAACTGGTTGAGCTCTGGATGTACATCTTACAATACTACAGGGGCCCACCTCGATTAGGTCTCTGTGTGTTATTAACTCTCAGAGTTGCCCACACTAAGTCTCCAATAATTTGCCAACTACAGTTCAGGCTTTCCTGCCCCTACACTGTTTCCTGGTATAATCTGCTTCAGTAACCTGTGACTCCCTGTATTTGCCTATCTGTATCTACAGTTTCAGGGGCAGAAGTTTGCCCTGTGTCCTCCTCTCTCTTACAGATGTAAGAAGAGTTGTTGGTTTTTCATTCTACTCAGCTTTTGACTTTTTGTGAGGATGGAACAGTCAATTCCAAGCTCCATACATGTGAAACCATCAATGATTTTTGAGTAAAATTATAAAGATTATTATTTGCACATGACATGATTGCCTACGTTATACTCCATATGTTTAATAAATAAAATCTTTTTAAAAATCTATTATTAAAAAAAATAAAAATATCTTATTTGTTCATGAGAGACATAGAGAAAAAGGCAGAGACATAGGCAGAGAGGGAAGCAGGCTCCCCACAGGGGACTTGATCCCAGGACCCTGGGATCACAACCTGAGCCGAAGGCAGATGCTCAACCACTGATGCTAAGCCACTCAGGTGCCCCTTAATAAGAGATTATATCCATTTAGGGAAAAAAAGTGTAGCAGAATATATCTCAAATATTTATAAAGGAAAGTTTTTTTTTAAAGGAATGTTTTTTAACTAAGAAGTACACACTTGAACTTTAAAAAAATATATAAACTAGGCTACACTAAATAGTTTTAGTTTATCTAAAAATACCATAAGTCAAGAAAATTAGCACAATGCTGAAATACAACTGAAACATATAAGACCAACAAGGAATTGGTATCTAGAATATTAAAAAAAATCTAAAAGTCAAAAATACATAATTACCTAAAGTAAAATATTGGTGGATGTAAGTAAAACATGAAAATGCAATTAACACAAAGGAAATACAAATGAAAAATAAGCATGTTAAGGATGCTTAAATTCACTAATATAAGGGAAGTTCAAACTAAAGACACAATTATTTGTACTTCAGATTGCAAAATTTCAAGAAGTATGACCATAATAAAGATTAACAATACTCATTCTATACTGTCAGGCTATGAAACTGGAATCATGACTCTGGAGAATAAATGAACACAGTCTGATAAATATATAGACACAAGACTTTCCCAGTAATTACTGCCCTATTTTCAGAAAATAACAGTAACTTCCATAACTGTATACATAATTCAATATGAACATGAATATCCAAAGTAGCTTTGCTTAGAATATAAAAAAAACTGAAGAAAATGAAATACATATTAACAATGGATAAGTAGAATAATATAAGCAATAAAAATGAATGAAAGCTATCAGCATCAACATAATTCTGAGCTAAAACAACAAACAATAACTGAGCTAAAATTAAGCTTAAAAAATATGTAATATCATTTGAGTATCTATTAAAAATGAAAATAGATCCTTATCATTAAAGGAGAGATCAGCCTATGTTTACTACTTCAGATTGTACTGACTGCACATGTGCATCTGTTATACTGATGTATATACGTGTCCTTAAAATTATGAAAAAATAATTTAAATAAAAATCGCCAATTGTAGTTAGTGAATACCAGTTGAAAGGGAGAAAATAAAAGCATGGAGGGGCTCTCCTACAGCCTAAATTTTTGTGTCTCCCCCCATTCACATTGAACCCTAGTCCCCAGTGTAATAATATTAGGAGCTGAGTCGTATGAGAGGTCATGAGGGTGGAGCCCTCATGAATGGAATTAGTGCTTTCATGACAGAGATCCCAGAGAACTTCCTCATCCCTCCCACCATGTGAAGCAACAGTAAAGAGACTTCGGTCTTATGAACCAGGAACTGGTTCTCATCATACACTGAATCTCCTGGTACCTTGACCTTTGTCTTCCTAGCTCCAGAACTGTGAGAAATAAATGTTTGTTGTTTATAACCCACCCAGTTTGTGATATTTTGTCACAGCAGCCCGGAAAACCTAAAATAGGTTCATATATTCTTCAACTGTAGTAATATTTTGTTTTTCAAAGGGAGTGGAAAGACACCGGGATTTGTTGTATCATTTACTATATTTTTCAATACAGGACAGCAAGGGTTGAGGAATGTTTAAATGGGGTTAAAAGACACACTAGCATTAAACCAAGAATTTCTCATTGAAGGCTTGTAAGGAATTGAAGTGGGAATAACTTTTTCAGTGTGTGATTTACTGCTGTCTAATGCTGTTGCCATGTAACAGCTAAAATCACCTTGAGAATTGTAACTCATCCAATATCCCCATAATCTGGGAAACAATAGTGTGGATACAAGACTCGGAAGACCTAGGTCCTCTGCTCAATTCTATCATTACTAGATGTGTGATTGTGAGGCACATCCTTTCTCTGTTCCATCTCATTTTTTCCATCTATAAAATGAACTCTTATAGGCCCTTCATACTCTATAATAATAGAACTTTCCGATATTAAATTTAAGTCATTTACAGCTTTCAGAAATTACCCTTTCAGAGATGTGCTTTTAATGGGAAGAAATGTATAGATTTGGGGGAGAGGAAGGTATAGACTGCAGGCCTGGATTCTCAGTCTTATCCTCTCTGGTGGGGCTTATGAATGAAAGAAACATGGTGAGGTCTTTTTTTTTTTTTTTAATTAACTTTTATTGGTGTTCAATTTACCAACATACAGAAAAACACCCAGTGCTCATCCCGTCAAGTGTCCACCTCAGTGCCCGTCACCCATTCCCCCCCACCCCCCGCCCTCCTCCCCTTCCACCACCCCTAGTTCATTTCCCCGAGTTAGGAGTCTTTATGTTCTGTCTCCCTTCCTGATATTTCCCAACATTTCTTTTCCCTTCCTTTATATTCCCTTTCACTATTATTCATATTCCCCAAATGAATGAGAACATACACTGTTTGTCCTTCTCCGATTGACTTACTTCACTCAGCGTAATACCCTCCAGTTCCATCCACGTTGAAGCAAATGGTGGGTATTTGTCATTTCTAATTGCTGAGTAATATTCCATTGTATACATAAACCACATCTTCTTTATCCATTCACATGGTGAGGTCTTAAGGAAGAAAGGCAGAGAAGAGCAACAAAGAGAAGCCCAGCAGGGCAGAGATGGGTCCTGTGGGGATATTAGTGGAGGACAGGTTCTGAAATCAGCCAAACTGGGTTTGAATTCTGGATCTTTATACGCATAAGTACATGGCCTTTTACTTTTACTCAAGTTACTTAATTCTCAATGGATCCATTTCCTCATACAATTGAGATTCTAATAGTGTACAAGATTGTTGTGAAGATTAAGTAAATCAAAAGATAAGCTAGGTTGAGAAAAGTCTTTTTTTGGTCCCTGTAAGGGAAATATAATAATGGGATGCTCCAAACTGAGAAAGTTTTATCTTTTTTGTACTGTCAGCCCTAGCAACTTGATTCTTCCATCTTGTTTCTTGTGAGTGCCACGTTTATTAGAGTAGGCAACAACAACATTCCTCTTATTAATATCATTTTTAATAACTGAAAATAGAAGAGTGATACTAGTTAATAAGGTTGAGCAGAAAAATAGAGCCTAGAATGTGGTGAGTTCTGTGGGGCAAAATAAATGTTGAAGGAAAACAAATTAGGCTTTTAAATTTATATAAAACCAGGATGATAAAGAGCAAAAATGAGAGGGTAGATTGGACTGGTTTTTAAGAGTAATGTTAAAATATTATTAAATAAATTAGAGGCAATTCAGCTACTTTATAAGTTGGCTATTTTTGAGAAGGATAATAGTTGTTACACTGTGAATTACAGAACTAATATTTGAAAGAAAAGATTGACATTCTAAGCAGTTGAGACTCTAAGAGAAGATACTATATTTCACATGTCCATATATTTTATATGCTCTGTTGCTGGAATAAATTAAAAATAATCAACTGTGATATTAATACTACCTAAATCATGTGTTTCTTTTGATATTCAAACATATCTAAGTGAATTATCATACATTACGCTTTGAAAAGAGTTTTAACATTCATATTAGTTACACTAATAACAGAGGAACTAGAAATTCTCCAGAATCTCAGAAACCACAGTAAGATCTAAAAAGTTAAAAAAAAAAAAAAAAAAAAAAAAAGATCTAAAAAGTTAGCAGAACAATAGTACAAACTTCCTGAAGTTCTAGTGAGGCCGAATGATATAATATATGCCAAGTATTGAGAATAGCACTGACATAATCAGAACTCACTGGTATTATTTTCTAGTACTTTTAAATAGGACAATGAATTATTATCTATAATTTCTGAGTTGTCATGAAGAATGAGGTGAGGTATTTTTAGGTAAAATGTGGGTTAACCTTGTGATTTTTTTAAGGGGAAGAGATAAATTTTTAAAATATAACACCAACGAATCTCACGTTACTATCCAGACCAAATTATGGAAATGTTTAGGTAAATGAGGATTTGTGGACTCGGTATAATTGGTATTAGGAAGGTTATGTAACTCTCAATTTTCACATGCTTAGGTTTTCATTAGCCTGAGGAAGGCATGACATAGTCGTTCTTCTGAGTATCTACCAGTGGCTCAGTCTCTGAAGTCAGACCATGTGATTCAAGTCCAGGCTCCACTGCTCTCTAAAAACATTACCTCTAGCAAACGACGAAATTAATAGTTTCATCATCTGTAATGTGAACATAGTAAAGGCATTGACTACATTTTTTGGGTGATATTTAGTATAGTCCCTAATATGCAATAAGTACTCGCTTGCTATTAGTCTGTATCATTCCTTTTTATAATTATTATAAAATGCTTTGACAAAGTTCCTCTAGTTTTCCCATGGATGGACTGGGTGTGATACTTTTTTTAACTTTGGTATTCTTTTTTTTAAGATTTTTATTTATTTTTTTATGAGAGACACACACAGAGAGAGAGGCAGAAACACAGGCAAAGAGAGAAGCAGGCTCCATGCAGGGAGCGGGATGTGGGACTCGATCCCAGGACCCTGGGATCATGCCCTGAGCCAAAGGTAGATACTCAACCACTGAGCCCCCCAGGCCTCCCTACTTTGGTATTCTTAATTCTACTTCTTTTGCTTATAATGAACTACAAATTACTCTAAGGTAGAGCTCTTATCTTCCTTCCTGTCCATTTCATGTATCCATCACAAATATATATGAATAGATCTTCAAAAACCTCGGTTTAAACAGCGATGGTCAGGTGGCCAGCAAATGTAACTAGACATATTTGATGCTAAAGACAAATTTCATTTCATTCATTAACCACTTAAATTTATGATTAGATCAAAAGTCTAATTATTCAACTATGATCACAGAACTCCAAGGTCCTAAATACCATGTGGAAACTCATCTCTACAAAATTCAAATGCAATTCTATAGGGTTTTAATTTGCTGGTGTTTTCTCCAAGTTCACCAGGGGGTAAACACCTTTGAATAAAGGGGCAATAGTCCAGCTCCAACCACCTGAGGCTGTTATTGGACTGCAGCTAAGACTGCAGTTTCTAATATGTAAGATGACAATATAAATGATCATCCCCCTGGATAACTTGGGAAATGAGGGAATTACACTGAGATAACATTGTAAACTAAGGCAATCTCAAGAAAAATACGCTAACCTGACTTTGTGTATTCAACAATAACAACCAGAAGAAGTTTATGATACAATTCTTTAAGCAGCTCAGGGTAGCAGCTGCTTTCAATTCTTTCCATACAATTATGATAAACTCCCAAACAGAATACTTTTATATTTTTTCCCCACTCTTGCATTTACCTTTCGGTAGCCTGCTGGGTGTCTAAATCAAGAACTTTTTCTCAGGAGCAAATCAAAATTGCTATGTGTGAATTTTTAATTTTCCAGTTCCAAAGCTTAGAAGAACCAATAAGCATACAATCAATTTTAATTTAAATTGAAACCCACTGCTGTATTTACTGTAGATGGTCTTCCAGGGAACTGAATCTAATATAATTCCTTCACTTATCTAATCATATTGAAGGGATGTTTTGGCCAACCTGTTACAAGGAGAATATTTAATGAAATAGGAAGAGATGATGTGATGTTTTATGATGTTTCATATTGTTCTGTTATTCGACTGTGAGACATAGTGAGTCATTTGGATTAAACACATCACAGTATATAAGGACTGCCGATAGTGCAAAAAACAAAACCCCAAACTCCAACATTGTGGCTATGATTGTAGACACAGAGAAGTGTGGTAGGGTTGTTACATCCACTGTACTGGCCATACATGCACTGTACTGGCCAACTCTTGGGGACATTATCAAATAAAGTATAATGGGAAGCCCCCCAACCCCGCCCCACCATGAAGGATGTATGTGACTCACTGTCTCTATATCCAGGCTCTTAGAAACAGTTTCAATAGGAAGCCAGAAAAAAAAAAAAAAAAGTTATCCTAGCTTGTCCTAGAGCCTTTCAGCAATAAAGTACTATATAATATTTAAAATACTATGAAGAGGGGATCAATCTCGAAACTTCAAAAATTTTCCAACATTTCTAATGGAATGAATAGGTAACCTATCATTTAGAACGAAATGATAGATCAATCAACAGATAAATAGAGACCTAGAATAATGGACGGTGGTTCTCAGCGCTTGCCATCACTGCTCACTAGACAAATAGGATTGAAAGTGTACACCTCAATGACTGAAGTCATGACTCTGTTTCCTTCCCTGATCTGCTATGTAATTGTCCACAAGTGACTTAACCTGTAAATTTGATCACGTTCTCAACAGGCTTAGCTGGTTTACACAAGCAATGGTTTTCTAAAAAAACAAAGCTGTATTCATAAAAATACTTCAAGCATTTCTTTGAACATTTATCTGTGCATTTGTGTACTTTTATACAAGAGCAAAATTTTACAGAAACATTTAACTTCTTTGAAAAATAAACTTTTATTTTTAAAAAAGGGGCAGTAGGTTTTAATTTCCAACGGGGAGAACTCTGATGCTACTCATTGAGCCAGGTATTAGGCTAGTTGTTTCACTCAAAAATAATTTAAGCTGAAAACAAGCTTGATTCAGGATTTTGTACAGAGCTCTCTCAGGAGTATCTACTCCAACCCCGAAATTCATCCAGAAATTTTCTGCTATCCCCATTTCACTCTACCATAGTTTTAGCATTCCTTATCAGAGTTTTTCCTTACCAAACATCTAAGGAAGTGTTTGGGAGAGTTAGGGGAGTTAAGATACAGTGTCTGGAGACCAGACTTAGGGCACGAAGGAGAAAGGATCTGGGAAGGGAAAGCGAGTCAGGGAAAATTAGGGTAGATACGGGCTTTATGTAGGTTTTGAACAGTTTTCCTGCAAGTATCCTGTGTCGTGGGTGCACTTTATCTTGTTTTATATATATATACTCTGATTTTTTATATATATATATATTTATTGGAGTTCAATTTGCCAACATATATTTTCAGGTAGGGCTTGTCTTAAGAGATTCTGGGAACTCTCTCTCACTCTATTCACCTCTCCAAGTCCCATTAGGGAACTGGTTTCCAGATGGGGTGGAGTTTTGAAGTGGAAGCTAGGGACTTTTTTCCCCCCATAAAGGATGTAAGGTGAGGGAAAACTAATGCTATAATTCAGCCTCTGTTTTATTGTTTTTGTAGATACTGATGAAAAATGGCTTTGTAGCAAACGCAATTTCCTTTCTTCCGTCTATGCTCTGCGACGTAGGGAGGATGGGAGAATGAATTGGAAGGGGCTCCAAGAGAGCTGTGGATACATGTTCTGATGTAGTTGACGCTCCAAATAATTAAGCTGAATTTTAAAATCAGATAAGAAATGATATAAGTCCTGGATGATTCTACTGATGTAAAATTATAGGGAATGCAATTAACCTAGAGTATCAGAAAGCAATCTGTGGTTTCCTGGGGACAGGGTGGAGTGTTATGGAAGGAGAGAGAAAGAGGGATTACCAAGGGGCAGGAGAGATTTTGAGGGAAGGGGAGTATGTTAATTATAGTGATTGTTTTGCCAATTTCACAGGCTAATACATATATCAAAACTAATCAAATTGTGCATTTTAAATATATCTTATTTATTGTACATCAGTTTTATACCAGTTAGGATACAATAAAAATATTAGATAGTAAGTTGAAAGTAATTTAAATAAATAATAAATAATTTAAATGATAGTAGAAATAATTTTGTATGCTTGACTTTTGAAATGTATGAAACAGCCCAAACCAGAAAACACAACAGATGATCTTCTGTTATACAAGCATTGTTTCAAGACCTTTCAGTCTGTTTCTGACACCTTCAAGATTGTGCTTTTATGTTAACATGAAAATACAGGTTATTTAAAATGTTATGAATACAGTGGTTTAACTATGCTTTTAAAATAGCTTTTATATTTCATTTTAATTTTTTTAAGAGAATGTACGTGCAAGTCGGGTAGTGGGAGAAGGGACAGAGAGAATCTTATTATTATTATTATTTTTTTTTTTAGAGAGAGAGAGAATCTCTCTAAAAAAATCTCTTCAGCATGGAGACGGATGTTGGGCGCCAACCCACCACCCCCCAGGACCTTTGCCTGAAATCAAGAGTCCAATGCTTAACCAGCTGAGCCACCCAGATGCTCCTCATTTTATATCTTAATGGCTGGCTTAATTAGTTTAAATTTCTTATATATAATGATAATTGTGGATCTCTTGTTATTCCACAACTTTGCCTTTGTTTCTCTAACCCTTAAGCCTCCAAAATATATTCATGTAGAAAACCTATATCTATACTTTTTTTTTCTATCTCACTTTCCCTAATCAGATCTGAAAAGTATTTATGTCTGGATTATCAGTCAAATTTTGGCAACTTGAAAAATAAAGGTAACTCTGAGTAGAAAAATCAGACTTGCCTTAGTGTCCTTTCAAATTAGGCTCTTGGTTTCAAGTTTCCTTCTATTGTTGTGCTTTTTGCTTTCTTTTGCATGGTTTTTGAAGTAACATTTTGGAGCACCATGGAACAATCTTTTGCCATTTCAATCTATGTCATATCAGAAATAAATGATTAACCAATCATCGAAATACATAAACTTTTCATGGAAGAGGAATGTGTGTGTGTGCTTGTATGTATTTAATATAAAATTTTGGACTCCTGAATTTTGAATTTATGAGTCATTAATGGCTGGTGTTGTACTTCCCTTAGCTGCCAACATGTCTAAAAGAGCTTTCAAACATATTCTAAAAAACATGAGAAGTACTGATTTACGAAACTTCGGACCCATGAAAGTCAAATGCCTCTTTGCTTAGGGCAATTTGATCCTGTACCAGCAAAGTTAGCATTACCCAGAAATTTATTAGAAATGCAAATTTTGGGGGCTACCCTAGGTCTACAAAACCTCTGTGCTTTAACCAGCTACCCAGGTGACTCTGATTTGCAATTTGAGAGTCACTCTGGAGGAACACCTTCACTTTTCACAGATTTTCATTCTATTTTATTTTATTTAAAAAACAGACAAGAAAATGGTAGCAATCTGTGGCAAAAAATTAAGACTCTGGTATCAGTGGAGAACCAGCACACGTGTACACACCCACAAAGACCTTCACAATTACTGAATACAAAGTAAGAATCTTTTTAACGCTTGTTGCTATGGGCAGGGACAATTAGTTTCTCATTCAGGGCTGGAACATAATCACTGTGTGCCCCTGACATTTTTATAGATTAAACCTGAATCAGAATCTCTAAGCAGCAAGTCCAAGAGCTCCAGCCTAAAAGAAAGCGTCTCCCTGGGAAGACACCTGAGCAGCACAAAGTTGGTCTCAGGTGAAATACACAAAAAAGAAAACTTCAACTACTTCCAATTTTGACAGTTCCTTTTCAACAAAGCATGGTAAAAATGCAGAACACGGAGGTGAAACAATTGGAACTCATATCAGAATAGATCAGCATGTTGCAGAGACTGAGAAAATGCTACAAGCTCCCAGCTGGGAAAACTTGTAATTGCAACCAGCCAGAACATTGATATAGAGATAGCAAAATTACTAACAAGGGAAAAAGAAAATTTAGGAGACAAATAGAGGAAGCGTTTTCCTATGTATGACAAGAACCCTAGTAAATATGACAAAGTGCTCGTCAAGAGCAGAATGTTGAACTGGCGTGAAGAAAATATAAAATTGATTACTACAATGACAAGCCACATAAAATGCCATAATAACAGCACAGGAACTCATTTCAAATAAAAGTGAAATAAAAACACTCTCCCAAATTAAGGGGGAAAATGTGAACAAACTCAACTTCTTGCTTTGGGCAATTCAGTAACCATTGTCAAAAGCAATCAAGACTAATGGTGACATTATCATAACAGAGGAATACTTAGGGCTCTAGGGATTGCTCCAATATATACATTTACAGCCCCAGCTCTGGTAACATCAGGAAAGCAGCAATCTGGGAGCTAATACCCCATTACAGTAGAATTTGAACAAAGCTATGCCATGAATTCATTTCTAAGCCGAGAAGTAACTCTTCCTTGATCCAGGCATGCCAAAATACAGGCAGACAGAAATATGCTTGTTTATCCCCCTTCCACAAGCATGAGAAAATAATCCACCACACCGAGTAGGCTTGTTGATATTTAGAGACAAAATTCTACATACAGGTTATCTACAGGCAGTTGGATTTTGGAAGGATGCAAAAAAATCATCCTGTTATTGCTCACTACGTATCATTTTGTACCATTTTTTTTTCAAACCATGCCCCTATCTATGTTTGCAACTGAAATAAAATATTTAAAGGTCACATTAAGCATTCAACATTTCTCCTCAACTTTTTAAAAATATTTTATTTATTTATTCATGAGAGACACAGAGAGAGGCAGAGACACAGGCAGACACAGGCAGAGGGAGAAGCAGGCTCCATGGGGGGAGCCTGATGTGGGACTCAATCCCAGGACCTCAGGATCACTCCCTGAGCCAAAGGCAGATGCTCAACCACTGAGCCACACAGGTGTCCCCCTTCTCAACTTTACGAATCCAGGTGATTTAAAAAAAAAACCCTTTGGTAAAGACTACCGAAAAACTTTTTTTTAGAAAAGTTGTTTTTTTCTTTCTCTTTTTATTTCTTTCTTTGAGAGAGAGAGAGAAAGAGAGAGAGAGAGAGCACAGGAGTGCAAGCTGGTGAAGGAGGAGAGGAGGAAAAAGAGAGAGAAGGGGAGAGAATCTCAAGCAGGCTCCACACTGAGATCGCGACCTTGGCTGAAACCAAGAGTCGGACACTTAACTGACTGAGCCACCTAGATGCCCCTCAAAAAACATTTTTCTATAAAAAGCATAAAAGAAACAAATACAAAGTAAAAAAGAATCCTTGTCAATATAATTTCGTTAAAACAAAGTACAAAAAAAAAATACATCTATTGGTGATAAGGTGTCCTGGGTGATTCAATCTATTTTCATTCATTACTGTTACTTTTGACCATCCATCTTGGCTTTTAAAATAAGGATACTTGGGGATTTTAGAAGATAATTTAAATGCCACAGACTACCCCCCCACACACACGCCCCTCAGTGTTCAATGTTTTTTTGGTTTGTTTGTTTGTTTTTCTGGATTGTAATTTACTCCTCCAGTATGTTACCATTTTCCTAAACACAGAGGAAGGAGAATATATATGAAAAACCAGGGCTCTATCCTGTTTTCTTTTTCTTTCATAGTTTCACAGCTTTGGAAGAGCTCACTTCTTTTCCTGTTGACATTTATATGGATATAGAACTGATGTTATGGAATACTTGAGTTTTTTTTCATGCAACCTGAGGCTATATTGAATATCTTTTCCTCCCTCTTCCATCCACTTTAACTGCTTTCTGTATTGTTTATTTTTGAGTCCTCCTCCCCCCAAATTCTATAACTTTGCTATGTTACACAGCTTCGGAGTCAACAGAGAGTCTAGTCCCTATTATCTCAAACATAACCACTGTTCACTTCAAAAAGTTCAAACTAGGTGAGCCTCAGTTACCCATTTCCATTCATAGATTAGGGTTAATAATAAAATAACAATTTGTGAGAATTACAGATGCTTTATTCCATACAGAGAAATGGAGAATGCATTATTTTTAAATGTCTGGGAAGTGTTACCAAAACGGATAGTGTATTAGGTTCAATGATACTTAAATATACTAAAAAGAAAGAGTGGGAAAAGTGGATAAAGGGGGTATACATTTGTTTAAAAAAAATTTTTAAAGGCTTTTTAATAAGGGAATATTACACATGATATTATCTGACCACAATGAATTACATTAGTCATTAATACAAAGGGATAAAAAAAACTTAAGGGAAATCTTTGAGAACAACTCATGTAATAGCCTGGGTCAAGGAAAAAAAAATCAAATGGTAGCTAAAAGTATATTTAGGAAATGATGAAAATAAGAAAATTAAATATAAAATTAATAGAATAGGGAAAATTTTATAGCGAAGGCACCTTCACTGAGTAAGCTATGTTAAAAAGATAATCTATTAGGAAAAAAAGCTAGAAAAAATTATAGTAAAATAATTCCAAAAGAATAACATGCAGGGGGTAGTTAGAATGAATTTAGTAATTGCTACATTAAACAATTAAACATTTACAATTAAAGACTTTATTTATTTTTTTTTTTACAAATGACTATGGACAAAGTTACTTAATAGAATGGTTTACCAAAGACTCACCGAGACTTCCCAAGAGTAGAGACTTTTAAACACTAAATTCAAGGAGGAACGATGTTCTGTCCATCAGCTTCAGATTCTTGGTGAAAATAAAGCCCCATCCAAAAACATTCCTGAGGTCCCTCTCTGTAAAACCAGACTAGCAATTAGTTTCTTATATATCTCTAGGAGAATGCCAACAGGTCCACCAATGAGCCATAGAGTGTATCCCACAAAATATATAGTTTACGTATTGAAAAAAAATATTTAAGATGCTGTTTCACATACTCAAACAGGAAGGATATCACGAAATCACAAGAACAAGAAAGAGGAAAACAGAAATCCAAAAAGACAGAGAAAAATATTTTTGTTGGAACTGTTTAAAACATTACAGAAGGCATACTCAATAAAATCATAAATTCAAACAGCAAGACACATAGAATAAAAACCAATGCAAACATAGTCCTTCACCCACACTCTACCCACATCCCTACTCCAAATCTAAAAATTTATTCCGATTAAGTAATTATGAGAATGTGCAAAAATAAATCAAAAGAACCACAGTGCTAAAAAAAGAACTAAAGTGCATATAATAGAGAACATACAAAATTTTACTATATACCTTTACTTATAGTCATGTATATGTGTCTATACATATACAACCTTATATAACTATATATAAGTAATATAAGTATGGTTATATATAACTTTATATATGGTTTATTTTTGTGTATAGTTTATATGTATATTTTGTGTATAGTTTATATATGGTCATCATTTCAGGTCATCACAGAGATGTCCTGCTGCCACTGACCACCTTCTTCAGATCCTTTTAAAAAGCATAGATGGTGTGTGGAGGCCAGGGGAGTAGTGGGTATTTATTCGTATTCATCAGACTATTCGGAAGTCTCTGGATATGTTTGTGCCACCTATTGAACCAAGTAAGGGGTGTCAAAACCAACACATTCCTAAGTTTATGTGAGGATAAGATAGAGGTCAGTCACTTAGGGTAAATCTTCCTGGTGTTTCAGCCCCTAAGAACTTGGGCTTCGCTTCAAGCTTTCCAAAATTATATGCCTACATACATTAAATGTCAAATATCTAGGCATTTGTCATAAACGATGAGGAATTCATACAGTAAAATTCCACACAGAATTAAATGACATATTACAAAGTGATCTACAAGTCAGTTTAGAAAAAAGATACAATTAAAGTCATAATATGGTTTTTGAAAATCAAGAGGCATCATATCACCACCTCTAAGTCTTAAATATGCTTCTTGATCACTGTTATGTAAGATACACCTGTCAGCTCTAATTACTGCCACCATCGAAATGTGGCTCTCAACTATACTGAGAAATTATTTATGAGTCTCAGATTTGATGATTCAGATTTTGGATTAGTGTTTTTTTCTTTTTCTATCCATATCACTTTAGTTTTCACTTTACATCAAAGGAGTACTATAAAAATTAAATGTTAATTTTTGTGATTCACTTTATACAAGAATCATGATTCTGTATCAGTGAAGAATCCGTAGTCTGCCAAGAGGAAATTGCACTATTTGCTACTTCTTATACACACTCTTCATTCGTCTGACCAGATAGATTTTTTTGAGGAAACAATTCTGCGATTGTGATGTCTTCACCTGTGATTTAGCCGCAAAAAAAAATGTCTCTAAATCCTGTGGATTTTCTGAAGAAGGGTTCTTAAACATGCAAAGTGGAGTGGAACAATGCTTCCTGATGTAGTTTTCAGGGGATCGCTACCCTAGCTAATTGACATAATCTTACATTAAACACCTACTAAGTTTAGGATGCCTCGTTTCATATTAGGGGCAGTGAATGCAATGTGATCTTTATCCTCAAGGAGCTTAGAGTCTAGTTGACCTGAAGAGCGGTACAAACCTATCTGTAATACAAAACAGAACGTGCGAAGGATTTTGAGAGCTTTACAAATTGCTGTTACAGTCTAGACGGTGCCCTTTGCCAATTACTTCCAGCTGGGAGGATTAGGGAATGCTTTAAGGAAAGAGGAGTACCAACCTGGATAGCTAAGCATGCTTTGGGCAAGTGAAAACAAGGGAGAAGAACTCTACTCTGAACAGAAAGTGTAAAGTGGGGATCCGGAGCAGAAATCATTTATATGCAATTAAAGAGCAGGTGATAGAAGAATTTCTGGGAGATAGGGTTGAAAAATGTAAATTGAGACATGACTCAAAGGAAACTCTCTTGCGCTGAGTCTTGCAAAATTGCTTCAGAAAACACTTGGTCTCTCATTCTTTTATTACTTGAGATGAGTTGCATTTATGGGAATCGTTTCCGGGAATAGGCTTCATTGACATCGTTAGGGTTGTACTGTCTTGTTAGGTCCTGATAAATAGGCCCCTTCTAAAAAATATTAAAATAAGATTTTCAACTCCAGACTGAAGATTTCTAATGAGTAACATCTAGCAGCTAATTTTAAAATTACTTTCTTCAGACTAGCTCTGACAAAAAAAAAAAAAAAAATTACTGGTGCAAAATTCTGAACTCAGTGGCACCCAGTATTTCATTTACTCTTCTTTTTCTGAAAGCAAACCTGCGGACCTGGACTACTGATGTAGTCAACGCATCACTACCATCACCTGAGGTGTCTCATATGATGCACAAGCTGCTTCTAAGCCCTTCAGTCGCCGAGACCAACATTTGCAACCTGGTGACTCTTCTGATCCCACTGAATTCAACTCTATTTTCCCTGTGAAGAACTGGAAATGTCTCAGGTCTTATTACCTCATCAATTGTCCTCCTAACCCCATAAAATAACAAAAAACAAAACAGCTTTTCATTGCCCTTCATTATAATTGATTCTCCAGGGTATCTTTGCCTTGCTCCATTAAAACGGTGTTGTTGCTACGATGGTATTTCTCAGCAGGGATGTTCTAAATAGCTGATTAATATGTAAAGCAGTAAAAAATGTAATTTTTTGCTGTGAAATTAGCCAGTGCATGGGACTCCAAAGCTGCTGAAACAAAACAAAAGAAACCAAAATGTTCCAGCTGTTCTTTTTGATTGAATATCATCTGAGGTGCTCACAGCTAGGGAGCTTACCTGCATCCATAGCGTTCTGGACATAACCTATCAATATATACATCACTGTTAAATTCTTTATGTCGCTTTTCATTTGGGGGCTCAGCAAAATGCTTTAGAATTAGGGGCAAAAGTCTGAAAGTTGTGTTACTTCTTTAAATCGAGGGTTGAATGCTATCTGTAATAAATCTTATTCTCTGGACTCCTTTTATTGGTAGCACCCTAAAAAGATTAAAAGATTAAAAATATAAAAGATTAAAAAATCTTGCTGCACCTATTAAGCATTAGCGGGGTCTGTTTTCAAATGTCTTCTTAATGTCTTATCTATACTTTTAGAAGAAAAAAAGAAAAGTAGAAACCAGATGGTTTTGTTATTACCCTGACCCACCAAACAAAATCAAACATAACTACTGAGACAAACAGAATAAGGCAAAATCACATAATATCAACTTTCCCAATCGATGTGTTCTAGACATCCTAGTTTTGCCAGAGGTTTCTAACAATATAGCATATGCCGAGAAAGCGCTTTCAGAAGAGAAGCCAACGTGACCCCCCCTACCCCCAGCCGCCTGGCTCCCCCAGTGGCTTCGGCACATGCACACAGGCTCTTCTGTGAATTCTTCACATATGCTTTCTGGTTTGCAAACTGAACAAGCACCAAATCACTGGAGATTTTATGCCCAGTGACTTCTCACCGGGCAGATTCTAATTTGGCAATGAGTTTAGGGTCCTCCTGGTGAGAAATCTGCTTCTGGCAGAAGCTCCCTCACTGATGGAGGGAGGTGTTTCCGCCCATGGCTGTGTTCTCTTTAGACCAGGCATGAGATCACATCTGTTCCTAGGGCTCTAAGCCCAAGGGACCTCTGAGCAAAGAATTACCACCGAGAACTCTGCATTTTCTGGTTAAATGCAATCCTCTCCCCTGTGTCAGAATGAATGTTCCTCATTGCCTAATGACCCTGACATTTTTTTTTTTTCCCTAGCATGAAATTTCACCTGAGATGTATAAAATGACATTGTGTGTAGGAGAAAGCAGTATAAATTAGGCTGTGGCACTAAGATTGTGGGCAAACTTCTCCTGGGGTAATGTGACTCCGAAATAAGCCAGAGGAGATGCTTTGGAAATCAAATGATATCAAGGGGGAAAAAAATAGGAATGAATAAAAAAAAATCTTTGGCTTGTCTATGAAATTTTTTCCCCCATGTGATGAATTATTATTTTTTTTTTGAATTATTTTAACCATAAAAGTATTCTTGAGCCAACTTTTGAGACTTGGGATGTGCGCAGTTATTTCTCATGAGTGCAGCCGATTCCTCTGACAATCACCCCACCCAAGAACCCTTTATTTCTCCCTGTCTATGTGGAAAACCTAACAGAAATTTCTGGCTTCGTTTGAACAAAAGTAGTTAGACGGTAACATCTTTTTTGTAAGTTAAGCCAGCCTGTAATCTTTAGGGATGTTCCAGAAGGGAAAATCAGAAAGAGGACGTTCATTGCTTTGTCAATCGTTAGGCCAAAGAGTATCTCCAACAGCTGGTACCAAGGTGTTCCTGATCAAACTATTGCAAATATTTCCAATTCTGCATTCATGATTGTGCATGAGATACATGAATAATCCTTCCTATTTCATTCCATTAAAGATACTTTGAATTTCCACCATCCTAGGCACGGGGCTAACTTTCCTTCGAGACCTCTTTATGAATTAGTACCCACTTGAAACACACTCTTCTCGAAAAGGCCGGAGACAATAGTTTGTGCTGTGTCTTTGTATGCTGCATTTAAATAGTCCTGTGAGTGTGTGAAAGAAGGCTAGAAATATTTCCGAGAGAAATGGCAGACAAAGAATCAGCTGTGTGGCATGTGCGTGCAGCCTGTGGCTATTTTACAAGGAAATCTAGCAGCTCTCAATAATGCGAAAGTCTTCTTGAGAGGCGCCGTGGCACAGCAAGTCACTGAACCAGAGAAATTCAATTTGCCTACTGTAAAGTATGTTTTGTCTGTCTCAGAAAGCTCTAATTCAATCCAAAATTGCTTTCTAGAAGCAGTCACTCTGGCCAAGGAAGGGTGCTCAGGGTCCGGAATAGGACAGACTGCACTGGGCTAAGCTGTCAAAAAGCATTCAGTGCTGCTTCTCACTCTTGGGACGTGAACCACAGACCCCCCTGGGGGTCACTGACCTCTCCGTGTCGTAGATCTACGTGTATTTGTGATTGAATAACCTTTAGGTAACTTTTATCTGTGATCTAATTTTGCTCAACAAATGCCGAGGGAAGAAGGGGAAACAGGGAAGATGGTTGGATGAATAGTATGTGGATGGGTGAGGAAATAAATTTCTGCTTGAATTCTGTGCATCATACATCGTTTGCAGGGGGCTTTGAACAAGCCTGGAAGGTTGTGAAATAGCCCTCTGACACATCACCTCGCGGTTTACCATTGGGTAACTGAACTAATGGGTCATATAAACTAACTAAAACTTACCTTTTCCCGTAAATTTCATAGTTGGATTGATGTTACCAATACTTGGCCGAGTGTCAAACCTCACGTCTTACCTCTGCTTTGTCTAGGAATCACGACACTAGCTTGCCTACGGTAACATTATCAACTTGACCATACTTTCAATGATAGGAGTTATGAGATATTCCTAATTTTTTTTTTAATTTCTGAGTTTTGAACCCTTTATGTTAAGTAAATATCCATCAACTCCTGAAAGAATGAACTAAGATAATGTAATTGTTTGGTTCCATAACAAAATCCCTAAGTGATAAAGAGTCTTAGGTAACTTAGGCTTTCTGGCATCTCATGGGCTATTGTAAAGTAAGTTAAAGATATCAATGTCCTCAAACTTAAAGATTTAAAAAACTGTTTCCACTAAATAAGGGGTTTAGGACCGAAACAATATGATAACAAATATCATAAACAATATAAACAATATGATAAATCACTATTCAAGGCTTTTTGCCAAGGGAAAAAATTATCTGCCAAATAGACCTATCTAAAATACAAAGATGGGGGCTTGGCAAATATCTTTAGCACTCTGCTAAGGTGTTTTTTTTTTTTGTTTTGTTTTGTTTTGTTTACTAAAATCACTTTCACTTTTTAATATTTGTAGTCAAATGTAAGAAACCATTAAATAATTATTTTTAAGTATTTACTGATAAAATGCCTCAAGTTTATAGTTTTTATGATGGTTCATAAACTTTAGTATGCAAAGGAATTCCCTGCATTCTATTTTTAAAAGTATAAATCCATGGGACTGACTCTCAAAGATTCTAGTTCCCTGGGTTGGAAGCAGATCTTGGCACCAGCAGTTTAATAAGCAATTTAGCAATTATGATGCAGGGGATTATTTGAGTATTTTTTGAAGGAAAAAAATCCTGCCACACAAGTATCTAAAAGCTATCTGAATTTTTTAATGCCTAAAATATATACATGATGACATTTTTATTATGCTGATATTTCTTGCAATGATATGAAATATTTTATAATTTACTTTTGGGTAGGTGAGACTAGTCAGTGAAGAGAAAGGCTGTAGCTTAAAAAAATCTATTCCTAAAAACATAGGATTTAGTTTTTTTCTTTTTTTTACTTTTCTTTTTTTTTTTTTAACAGTGGTTCATTTCTTTGCTTTTTAATAGGAAACTTTTGGATTTGTAATGGTAGAGACAATTCTTGTTACATAGAGATCTGATTGCATGATTCATTTTTCTACAACCAAAATCTCAACAGGGGATCCTGGAGGGCTCAATCAGTAGAGCATGGGACTCTGATCTCAGTCAGGGTCGTGGGTTCGAGCCTGGCTTTGCAGGTGGAGATTACTTAAAAAAAAAAAACTTCAACACAATCAATACTTTTGAGTTGGAGTTTTGGTGAATATTATGTTTCAGCACTCGGAGGAAAATTCTGATCATACTTTCAGGTTTGAGCAGCATGACACTGTCAAGTATTCTAGATTTCTTTTTAAACAGAAGCAGGCATTCTTTATTTTATTCAGCTAAGGACTGTGAGATGAGCCTGTATATCTAAGGAGAAAAATAATCGTTAAGTTTCTACTTACTTTAAAAATGAAAAGAAGTATATGCACCGGAATATTATCAGCACAACTGTGTACATTTTCCTGACAAATATCTAAGAAAACAAGTACATTAGCATTTCTTAATTTTTTAAAAATTCAAATTAATTGCTATTTCAAATACTTTCTATAGTGAAAAGCATGTGAGAGTTAATAAAGCTATTTAGGCTCTCTGGTGTCTCACAGGGCCGTTATAAAATGAATAAATTTGAGTACACTAATGAGTATAAGATTAAAAAGAATACTTCCATTAAATTAAGGGGTTCAAGCACAAGAAACAGTATGATAAAATATACTTACTATCTGTGGCACTTTGCCAAAGAACAAAATAATCAGCCAAATAGAAGTGGGTTTACTAAGGAGCTCACGAAATTAAACTTTGTGACATCTTCCTTTCATGAGCCCTTTCCAAGGCTTCCTTTTCCCCATTCTATATAAATATTCAGTTTCCTCTGCAATTACGTACGTTTAATTATTTTTTGTCTCTTTTTCTAAAAGAAGGTTGCCAAGTTTTATGCTCTTCAGGATCCAAAACTGGGTGCACCCTTACATATAAACATATATTCTTAAAGTTTAAAGAAAAGAGCAAAGTACACTCTTCTTCTGTGTGCGTTTTGATAGCTCATGTTCTACAGAAGCCATTAAAATTTTCCTTCTTCGAAATGGATAAACAGTATTAAGTATTTGCATATGACCAAATCAGAAGAGGGAGAAAAGTTCTTTAAGAAAGGGATGAATGTGTCCTTATTTTAACCATGCACCATCGTTTCAGCACTGCCAAGCTGCGGTTATCACGGTTAAATAAGGGAGGTATCAGCTGGGCCGAGGTCATGTTAGCCAACCTGCCATGAGATGCTCATCTCGGTGGGACTCCTGTCTCTGTGCTTCTTCAAGTTCCACTAGATCCTGTCTGTGGTGTCACATCATATGCATTTTTTTCAACCTATTTCTAAAGATTGGGTTTTAAAAAATATAAAAAATAAGGTTGGGTTAGCAACTGTAAAAATATGCTACTTGCTTTTAGGGTCTCTAACTGAACTAGGATCTGGGAATGGAGAAGGTGTTGGCGGTGTCCTTACTAAGTCACACTGACCCTCCATTCTAGCAAATGTCTATTATGCTCCTGCCCTGACTGCTTACTTATTTTCAATCTTAGAAAAACATGCAAATTGAAATATATTAAGAATGTGCCTTATGAGAAAAAGAGTTGCAAGAAACTAGGTGAAGTAGAGGTGACCTACGTGGAAAGTAAAAACAAAACCAAAAACTACTGCTGAAAATAAAAGTGGGTAAATGCTTTTAGTTTAGCTTTTTGGTTTTTGTTTGTTTGTTTTGAACAGGAAAGCAGCCACCACAAACATTCCTCTAAACAGGAACGTATAAAGCAACACGATTAGCCTTGGGATTAGATTTTTAAATTGTCTAAAACATAAAGTTGATTAAGTTCAGTAAATGTTTTCATCTCAATCCATGTTTACAATCCATGAGATTAGTGAGAAAGAACTGCTTGCAGCTCAAAGAGAAACAAAACTTATGGGATCATGTGAATATTTTGCTTCTACAATTCCAAATGCCTTAAAATGTAATTTCAATTATTGAGCTATTTGAATTTTTTTATGCATTGCCATATAGAGACACAAAAACTTAAGTATTTAACTAAATGTTTAGTTAGCAGAATTTGGGTATTCTAATGTTCTATTCTGGATTTGCAATCTGCCAGGCATTCATGGGCTTGCTTCCTTGCTTCCTATATCCTCCCTAATAAAGATCTTGACTTCTACAACTAAATTTTTGAAGCACTAGGACTCACTTTGATACTGAGAAAGTCACATTTTGGGAGCCTCTCTTTTCTCATCTGTAAAATGAAAGGCTTATGTTACTTCTGGTATTCAATGTAGTTTTAAAAATCTGTTCTTCCGTGATTTTGTGAAACACCAGGAAAAAATAAATCTTCAACTCCAGCTGGCATAGAAAAGCAACCATTTAGTATCTGTGGAAAATATTATCTCTGTAATAGCAATTTCAGGTCATCTACCTTTTCGTAGAGAATTAACTCTCCAATTTTTCATCACTTTGTCCTTTTTATATACACTTTGTCACTTTGGAGGGAAAAGAAGGAGAAGAAGAAGTAGAAGAGGAAGGAGAATGAGAAGAAGGAAAAAAATAAATATGGAAACAGTAAGTGGAGGAAAAAGAGAGAGAAACATTCTTGCCATTTAAGTGTTATTCAATTTAATCAAAGTCAATCATTAGAAAAATCAAACAGGAACATAATGTTGATAGAACTTCAAAATGCCATTGAAAAAACATACAACATTATCCAATTGCAATGAAGTTTATGTTCTGGAGAAACAGTCTCTAGAATTGATTTTAATAATAGATGATCTCATTTATATTTTTCTCCTGCTCTTCTTGCTGAAACTCCTGTTTAGATGAGAAAATTAGCATTTAGACAAATTGATTAAAAGTATTCCCTTTGATTTTAGGTGGCAACAAAAGAACAAACTCAGATAGTTATCAGTATTTATTCTTATATGTCCCATCTTTCTTATAAATACATAATTACCATAGTAATTGTCAACTCAAAATATAGTTTTTTGTCTTTCGCTCTAGTTGATAAATTTTTCAAAATAAGAGACCATATGTTACCTAGTGTCTCGGCTAGTAGGCATAATTTGTTTTCTTTTTTTTTTTTTCTTTACATGATTTGTTTTCAATGATTATTGAATAAATGAATTAATAGACTAATAGCCATTTTGATATAACAATACAAATTGCTAGTCTTTCGTTTAGATTATTAGATAAGTGAGATTAATAAAAGTGTATGTTTGGTAATATATAATCTCCATTCAAAATTATTTTACTCCTCCACAAATTTGCTAGTGGAAGTAAAAGCATATTTGAAGTGTTACATATTTTGTTAGAGTTATTTTTAAAGTGAAACTATGTATACTTAATTCTTACTAATAATTTTTCAGGTGTTATCCCTAACTTTGTAGAGAATGGTAAGAATCTAAGAAAATGTATAGAAGTAGAACAGGATTTCCTTATAGTCTTGTCATTAATAAGTAAAAAAGTACAGAAATCATCTTTAAAAAATTATTTTCCCATGAAAAAGAGAAAATAGGTATAGTCTGATTTTTTGAAAAATTAAGGGATGTTTCACCCCACTTCATTAAATTCACCTTGTCCTCTTACTTTTATCTCTCATTCACTCATTTGCCTTTTAAAATTCTGTAAAGGAAAAAAAATCTCTGCTTATAGTTTCTTGAAAAAAAAAATTATAACCTTAGGTTCTCAATGTATGTCTTGCCAGCTAACTTTTAGGATATCTTCAATAGAAACTGGGTTAGATTTCAAAGGAGAAATTTGTCCATGGGCCGCCTGGGTGACTTAGTGGTTGAGCATCTGCCCTTGGCTCAGGTTGTGATCCTGGGGTCCTGGGGTTGAGTCCTGGATCAGATACTTCAGGAAAGATGGAGTTCCATTTATTAGTATCAATGATACCATCTCTGTGGTTTGCTCCATATTACTCTATGCTGATTTGCATCACACAGATTCCTTGTCTCGGAATCTATTTCCTGCCTCACAGCTTGCCAGGATTTCCACTGCCTTTGTCTTAAAGGACCAAGGGGTTTCGTTCCTCAGAGAGGACTATTTATTAGACTATGGTTGGTTGCTGCCCTGTCATTTGAAGCCTGGATATTAGAAGTTATTTTGTCTACTAAGATGTTCACATCTTAGTTCAAGGGAAAAATATCTTTAATAGGAAGAAACATCTAGCCCTTCAAAAAGATTTAGACATATTATCGAAGACTATTCTCTCTCTTTCAATGATCCTCAAAACACATTATTTTCTGATCTCTCTATTCCTGGGATTGTACTCAATAAGTCTATCAGGACGTTTTTTCTATTTGTTTTTTATGGCACTTCATAGTTTTTATTTTTATGTCCTTTATTGGAAAATATCCTCTTTGCCAGAGTGTTTTGCTAGACCTTTTGCCTATTTTCTCATTCTGGAAATACTATGGAAAATATTGAATTTTGTAAATTGACTCTGTCTTCATATTTATCTTCATATTTATCTTATTATATTATCTTCCTCCTTTCACTTTGTGAAAATTTAATTTTACTTTATCTTCTAAACTTTGATTTTTGTCAAACTTAAACTACATTATTTTAAATTTCCATGAGCTTATCTCTTTCTAGTTATTCCGTATTAAAAATAATATTTATACCTTCATGGATATAGGATCTTGTTTAATCTTTATGAGTAGTATATTAATTATAGTTTTTAGGTTGTCCTTATTACATTTGATCTCCTTTCTTTCCTAATGTCTTTTTGCCTTAAATATTTATTAAAATAACTAGAGATTCTTGGGGACCTATTCTTTTTTTAATTAATAAGTGTTATTTTAAGACCAGTTTTGGACTCACAACAAAATTGTAGATAGAGAGTTTCCATATGCTACCTGTCCACACACATGTACAGCTCTCCCTCACTATCAAGATGCTATACCAGAGCACTACATTTGTTACATCAATGTACCTATTCATTTTTAAAAATAGAGTTCTAAAATATTAGAAGCTCTGTGTTGGTTGAATGGTTGGGTTTTTCATTGGAGACATCAAGGTGCTAGTTCTGTACATCTTTTCGATAGCATGGTTCAGTTTTTCTAGAACAGTATCCTTCCTGGGTATAAGCAAAAGCAGTTGTATTTTGTGACTGGATGGGAAAGATGTCTGCCAGGGGTTCTCCCCATTTGCTATGTAGACAAAGGGAGCAAACCTGAAAGCCATAAATCCAGTGTCATCCTAATCCTGCTGAATCCAGATGGAATTAACTGGAACACAGTAGCTGAGGTCAGTTCTGTATGTTTTGCAGCATTTTCATTATAATAATTGATGACTATAAGTGCATGCAGTGGGCAGAATAATGACTCCCAAAGATAATAATTCTTAATCCCTGGAATCTATAAATGTTACTTTATATTGAGAAGGGGTTTAGGCAGACAGGATAAGTTAAAAATCTTGAGATGGGGAGATGATCCAATGAGGGCAAATGCCATCACATGCGTCCTTATAAGAGAGGGGTAGAGGAAGATTATATATAAAACAAAAGGATAAGGTTATTTTGGGGGGGGAAGACAGAGATTTCAATGACAAGGCCCCAAACCAAGGAATATTAGCAGTCATCAGATTCTGGGAGAGCCAAGAAATAGATTCTTCCCTAGAGCCTCTGGAGGGAGCCTAGTCCAGCTAATCCTTGATTTCAGCCTACTGATACTGATTTTACACTTCTGGCCTCCTGAGGTATAATAGAATAAATTCATGGTTTGTTTTTAAGTCAGCAGATCAGTGATTGTTTGCTACAGCAGCCATAGTTGAGTGATATTTGATTAATTTGCCTTGAATTTCTGCTTCATATTTGACTTGATTTCTCTTTTTCCCATTTCCATTATACTTGGTAATTACTTGTGATATCCCAATGTAATGTTCTACCTTGGATATGCTCTGGGTTCTGAACAATTCTTAAATCTCTTTAGTTCCGTCATCCCCCTCAAAAGTTAATTCTTCTTATGTTATATTGTTTCAGGTCCTTGGTGTGGATCCCGAAGGTTTTGATAAAGCTATCCATACTGCTTATAGTTGCTAAGATCTTCACATGTAAACATAGTATTTCCTTTTTTACTATAGCCTAAAAATCCTCCAAAATGTATGGACTTAAAACAATATTTTATTTCATTTTATCTCTCACCATATCTGTGGGTCAGAAATTTGGAAGAGTTTGTTGAGAGATAGTTCTCCATGTCTCTTGCATTTCTGCCCATCTATTGAACAAGAACCATTGATATTTGTTTCATACTATTTTCTCAAGGGTGTTTGTGTTTCTCGTTGCTAACGAGCCTTGACGTACAGATAGAGTGTCTCCCTTTGAGACAGAGGGCACACGTGTCTCGTGATTGGGGCAATAAAGATAATGCCTCCCTCTGGGCAGTTTGGGCAGGTTTGTTAGCAGTCCCTTCTTAAGATTAGGGAAGGGGTAGTTGCCCTCCCTAGTTTGGGCTACTCAGCTATGACTCAAAACCACAGTATGTGAAACATCTGTCTGGACAACTTCATCTCATTCATTTACACCTTGGGTAAATAAGATGAACTGATGCCAACATGAAGTTCATGCTTCTACTGCTTACTATGCCAAGGGTAATAAAGTCCTTGGGCTTTTTCTTTGAAATGTTGTTTTCTTCCAGCCTCCATGAAATTTAGCAGAGACTAACTTGTTAGCTTTAAAGTAGAATAAGATTTCAGACTCTTCATAGTTTGTGATAGAACTCATTTTGGTGGTTCTGGCGCCCAGTATCTCAGCTCTGTGTAGTCAGTTAGTGACTTAAAGCTTAGAGGTGCTGGCTGAAAATCTTCCTCTACTTTCATGCTGCCCCAAGATTTCTCCATATGCATCTTGCAAGTGATAGGTTGGACTTATTCACAGCATCACAGTGTCAGGGCAGTCTGATTGCTTATAGGGCAGCTGTTGCCTTTTATGACTCCACCTATGAAGTCATGCAGCCTTATTTCAGCAGAGTTGTTAGTTATAAGCAGATCACAAGCCCATCTGGATTCAAAGGAAGAGGAAAGAAAACCTGTCCCTTTATGGGAAAATGGCATTATTCACGAAGAGCATGTGGGACTAGACCTATTATTACAGCTATTTTTTGGAAAATACCATCTACCACAGTGGGAGAAGCATGGGTGGAACCTAGAAATATCACAGTAGCATTTTTGCACAAGTTACATAAGCTTTCTAAGTCTTAGTTCCATAAGTACTATCATACAGCCCACCATATGGTAAGAATTCAAGAAGTCAGCTGATATTAATATTTCCAAATAGTTAATTATACTTTGCATGTTTTCCTATGTACAGCTTTCTTCTCATTGGTTCTCTTTCCTTCAAATACCAATTGTCTTAGTCTTCTTGGGCTCTAAGCTCTGTCTCCTTCTCTAGAAATACTTTCTAACTTAAATTTGTTATTGTATGTAACCAAGTCATTTAAAAAAATGTACACTCTATATTTCTAACTACTTCTTAAGTCTTAAAATTCTTTTTTAAAGAAAAAATTTTTAAAAAGTTTCTAACTTACAATAAGGGCTCACTTTTTAAAAGAGATGATATGGTAACTGCCTTGCCAGACCTCTCCCTCTCTTAAAGAACCTCCAGAAATGACTATGGCTGTACAAGGAATGGTAGCATGATTCTTATGTGTCAGTTTGGCTTGACCATAACACCAATTATTTAATCAAACATCGATCTAAATGTTGAAGGTATTTTGTAGACATGCTTAATAATTACAATCAATCAGTTGTCTAAGTAAAAGAGATCATCAGCCTTTCTAATGTGGGCATGCCTCATTCAATCAGATGAATTCATTTAATTCAGTCTTAAGAGTAAAACCTGAGAGGTTTCCTGGAAAGAAGGAAATTTTGTCTCAAGACTACCAAAAACAAACAAAAACAAAAAAAACAAAGCCTGGATTTCCAGCCTGCCATACAGATTTCAGATTTTACTGACTAGTCTTCATAATCAAGTGAACCAGTTCTTTATCATAAATCTCTCGCTCATTCTCTCTCTCTCTTCCTCTCTCTATAACAACCAGTTGTATATATATATAATATATATACATATTATATATATATACATAATATATATGTGTATATAAACTTTTATATTCACATATATCCATGTATGTGTATAAACGCATACATATATACAAACAATTGGTTGTTTTTCTCTGAAAACTCTGTTACAAATGGTATAAAAATATTGACTCAAGCAAATGACAGAGACAATTTGAACCCTTTAAATAATAATATCTAATATGTATTGAGAATATTCTCTAAATTATATGATTGTTATATTAGCTTATTCCATACCATAATCAGAATGTAGAGATCTTATATGTACAAATGAGAAAGCAATGGTTGAGTACAGCTAAGCAACTTGTTCTGGTCACTTAGGAGGTAAAAGCCAGGACTAAGACCTGATGTTATGCCTTTCAACTCTAGAGCATGTTGCTGTAACCCATTTATGTAACAAGTAGCCTTAGTGTTTCTTATAAAACATCAATAGATTATTTGATTCATATCTGAAAATTTTTCTCAGTTTTTGGCAACTCAAAATATAAAACATTTTTAAGTGAAGAGTGGAAAATTAGTTGCCTCTTTAAGGGCAACTTTTCATCTTTTCATTTATATAAAATATAAATTTATCAGAGTAAAAACATCTTACTAAGATATCCCTGTGATGGAGATTTATTATCAAATCAAATATGATGTCAGAATATTTTCACTAAAACACTGATGTTCTCCTATTTTTAACTGACATAAAATTTAACTTTCACTTCCCTATTATAAAAACTATATCTGAATTAGTGAAATATTACAAAATAGAAAATATAATGAAGAAAAAACAAACCATAACCTGACCATTCAGATATAATTACAAAATATTTTAGTATCCAACCTCCTAAAAATTCAAGGCATATAATGACAAATTTTACTGTATTAAAATATGTAATTTGGTTTTTGCTTTCTGTATAAAAAGCAGAAATTACATGTAATTGAATATGATTTTCAATGGCTAAAGTGTATGAGTCATAATTTATTTACAGAGGCTCCTACATTAGACACTTAGTGACCTGTAGAAACACTATATTACAAACAACACTTGATACTCTCACACATGTCTTTATTAATTTTTGGTGACTTCTTTAGTAAAGTATCCTGAAATTAGAATTTCTTGCTCAGCAATTATGAACATTTTAAACTTATATATTTTTTGCCCTCCAGTTTTATTAAATTTACTAGCCTCCTAGCACAGTTTTTTTAAATACTAATTTTTTGAGATCATCAAATGTTTAAATGATTACAATTATTCTCAAAATTTCTTAATTCTTTTAGACTTCTACTCTATTAAATCTTATATAAAGGAAATGATAACGCTTTTTACAAATTCCTGATATAATTAAATAATAAAAGCAAGTATTGAGACTATACTTGAGCTTATTCTATTTCCTATGTAACACAGATAATATAGGATATTCTTTGCATTGTTTCATAATATCTGTGAAACAGACACTATCATTTTCCTGAAAGAGAGGGTATGACTTCCACAAAGTCACATTAAGGTATTAAGAGTGAAGAAGGACTTCTGCTTCAAGAAATGGAATAACAGAGACTGCATTTATCTTCCCCCTGAGACAACCCAACCTGAAAAAAAACAGACAAAATACATGAAATGATGGTTTTCAAGGCATTGGACATCAGGGAAAAACAGTGATCTCTGAAAGATGAAAAGCAAAGGATGTGACTGCTAAAATTGCACCAGATTATGGCTTTGATAGACTACACCAAATGTGATACAGATAGGACAGCCCAGGCAAAGTACAGAATTCCAGGAAGAGAAGAGAGAGAGAGACAAAGCTGAATCTAGGGAGACCAAGACAACTGGTGTTTGAAGGACAGAACCAGGATGAAGAAAACTGCACATAGAGATAACTAAAGATCTGCAAAAGGTGTTCAAAAAGTGCTGGTCAGTGCATACAGGAAAGCCATCAAATGGATTATAGGGAATAATACTTGATGTTATTTTCCAGTCAGAGTAAAAACCTCATAACTTAAGGAATATTACTTAGAAGTACTTTGCATAAGTAGAGAGAATAACTGCTGCTTTGACACCACTAAACAAATATTAAAATCAAGATCCAAGGGTATCACTGATTTTAAGTAACTTAACTATGTCCCTTAAGAAAACTCAAAAATTTTTATAGGAACACAAAAATATCCAGGACCCAGCTAGGTTAAATTCATAATGCCTCTCACAGTCAATAAAATATTACCAGGCATGTGAAAAAGCAGGAAAAAAATGACCCATTACAAGAATGAAAATCAATCAATTATAGTG